>NC_135314.1:9542699-10792699 GCF_048772815.1 Callospermophilus lateralis | reverse complement strand
AAGGGCAGGGTCCCATGACTCATATACCTCCCCAAAACATCACAGTGACAATTAAATTTCAATGAGCTTTGGAGGAGTCATTTCAACCACAGTAGTCCCTAAATGGGGCTTGTTAGAATTAACAAAAGACACTGCTATCTCTTAGGAAGTTCCACAGCTTTTGAGGTTTTATGCCCAGGACAAAAACCAGAGATTCCAGAGGTAGATTGATGGATGGATGGATGGATAGATAGATAAAGAGACAAATGAAATTATATCCTAGTCTTATATAAAAACAGAACTCTCACATATATAATACAACTTAAATTGTTAAAATGACAATAGGATGACGCTTTGATGAAACCCAGAGCTGCTGATTGGGCAGCTGACAGTTCTTTGGAGGCTGATATGTCTGGGAGGATGCGCTTCCCCCTGACTTTTCTCTAATCCACCTGCTGAGAAATGGTCATGCAGCACAATCCAGTCATTCCATCTGCACTTGGCCTGACCACGTCCTCTTGCCTATTAAGTTAGCCTTCACTCATCCGTCATGTCCAAGACAGTTAGACTATCCAAATACTTGACATCTGGATTCTTCTCATCTGAAACTCAGGAACCAAATAGGTTTGGATACGGTGGCATCTGTCCGTATCTGCTCACCATCTGAACTGCCCTCAACTAGACAAGCTCAAGATCCACACAGGGCAAATGCTGAGGGGTTTGGAGGGGCAACCTGAGACCAGCACTGACTTACTCAGACCCAGCAAAAGCACCGCAGGCTTGGATGGGTCAGACTGATGGGGTGGTTGGGCAGAGTGGGCTGGGCATGGGATGGCAAGTGTGAGCTGAGCCAAGGAAGAATAGTAACAGGTTAGTCATAGAGATGGAGGACCCAGATGTGGGACTTTGGATGCCATTGTGGAGACCCCGAAGGGATGTGAACTGATCTGACTCTCTGGTTGCCACCAGGTGGGGGAGCCAGGGGACTAATGGGCTGGAACTACGGTAACCTAGATGCCATGTCTTGGTTTTCGGTCCACACCAATAAACTGACGTTAGTCATCAATCAGCCTTTTGACAAAGTTCTTTTTCTTTTCCATTAAAAAATAAAATAGTAATCAGATATTACCATTCTTGTTGCTCAGCTCAGCCCTCTTCTCATAAGATCCTTTATTTTTTTGAAAATCCCAATGCAATTCCATGGAAAATCCAAATTTTGAAGACACAACCTTGTCTCCCCTTCTCAAGATGCATTGATCTTACCCCTCTTTCATGAAGAAGATGGTTAACAGAAATAAAGTCCACTTACAACTTCCTCCTGAGTTGGAACATTGAAACAATTCCTCTCTTTTCAAATAGGAATATTTAAAAATAGTATACTTGCATAATCTGCCAGTCTTTTTAGATTATCATCGAGCTAAATATAAGCATTTTGCTGGGAACAGTGGCCCATGCCTGTAATCCCAGCAACTCAGGAGGCTGAAACAGGAGGATGGCAAGTTTTGAGGCTAGCCCCAGCAAATTGGTAAGGCCCTAAACAACTTTGTGAGACCTTGTCTCAAAATAAAAAGTAAAATGGCCTGGGGATGTAGCTCAGTGGTAAAGTGCCCCTGGGTTAAATCCCTAGAACCAAACAATATAAAAATAAAGACAAAAATTTTAAGTTCTCACAAAGAATGCTCAGATTTGTGAGAATATCCCAATTTGACAAGCATTGTTCTAGCTTGTTAATTTCAATTTACATAATTTAGTTTGTAGAATGTCCTATTTTAAAGATTGCATTTGGTCTGTGTTAGTTGCCTTTCTATTACTGTAACAAAACCTGAGATAATCAACTTGTAAAGAGGAAAGGTTTTTTATTTTGGCTCAAGTTTTGGAAGTTTTGGTCCATGGTTGATTGGTCCAGTCACTCTGGAGAGGCAGCACATCTCGGTGGAGGGCACATGGCAGTGCAAACTGGTCATCTCATGGCTGGGAGCAAGAGACAGAGAGAGAGGTGACTGGGTCCCACTGTTCCCTTCAAGAGCATGCCCACAGTGACCAGAAGATCTCTCACTAGGCCCTCCCTCTTAAATGTTTTCCAACACCTCCCAATAGCACCACAGACGGAGGACCAAGCCTTTAACACATGAGCCTTTGGGGTACATTCTAGACATTCCAAACTATAGCAAGATCCTTTGTAGCTACTCTCCAGAAATTGAATGGGTACATGAGTCAGAACCTCAGTTTTATGCCATTGCTTCACCAATGAAGTCCTTTTGGGGTTCACCATCCTTTTCAGGAGATGTGGAAGAATTTTGCATCATCAAGGTGCATCTGTGCAGCTAGAACAGATTTTAGGACTGTCCTTGATTTGATGATCCTGCACTCAGTTTTTAAAATTTTTTTATTTGTTTTAATTAGTTATACATGACAGTGGAATGCATTTATGCACTTTGATATAACATACATAGATGTGATATAATTTCTCATTTTTCTGATTGTAGATGTTGTAGAACCACATCAGTCATGCAGTCATATATGTATACAAGATAATAATGTCTTTTTCATTCTACTATCCTTTCTATCACCAGGTCCCCTCTCCTCCCTTCACTCCCCTCTACCTAATCTAAAGTAACTCTGTTCTTCCCTAGCACCCACCCCCATTGTGAATTAGCATCCACATATCAGAGAGAACATTCAGCCTTTGGTTTTGGGGTATTACCTTATTTCTCTTAGCATGATATTCTCCAACTCCATCCATTTACCAACAAATGCCCTAATTGCTTTCTTCTTTAAAGCGTAGTAATATTCCATTGAAAAAAATACATATATATCACATTTTCTTTATCCACTCATCTATTGAAGGGCACCTAGGTTGGTTCCATAGTTTAGCTATTGTAAATTGAGCTGCTCTAAACATTGATGTGGCTGCATTACTATAGTATGCTGATTTTAAGTCCTTTGGGTATAAACCAAGGAATGGGATAGCTGGGTCAAAATGGTGGTTCCAGTCCAAGTTTTCTGAGGAATCTCTGTACTGCTTTCCCGAGTGGTTGCACCAATTTGCAGTCCCACCTCACTCATTCTTCATGGAGATGAGGCTGGGTTCGTGAAGGCCATGCTACCTACCAGTGCTGGGTCTTCACCAAGTTTCTTTTTGTTCTTTGCTCACCCTTTCAAAAGGCTTAAAGTATGTAGCCCACTTTTATTTCCTTTTTACTCTCCTGTATCTACTTTTTCTGAGCCTTTGGATGCAGGATTAATACTAATAAAGATGTTTCTGGAAATTTTAGAGGGCCTTGGTTAAGTAACTAGTGATTACTTCTCTGACCATTCATACTTAGGGGGAAAAGTTTCTGTCAGAAAGTTGAAATTTTCCAAAAAGAATTTTGACAAGAAGCTAAAGGGAACTCACAATAGGGAATGGCGAGTTCAGCTGGGCCTGATTTTCGTTCCTGTGTGACCAACATCCACAGTATGGCCCAGGTGGCATCTTCAGTTCCTTCCTCTTCTCCCTGCCCATGACACATGCTAACAGGTGTCTGCTGGTCCCTTGAGGTGCGATTAGTGTGATGAAGAACTGAGCTTTTAATTCTGCACAATTTTATTTGTTTGTATTTAAACAATCACAGCTAGTGGGACAGTGCAGTTACAGAATATAAACCAAAAGAAATTTCACTTTGAAATACATGAAAAGCTAAATATATTTTATTGGTTAAAGAGTACGCCCTTGGCTTGCTCTCCAAGCTTTGGTATTTAGCAAATAGAAAACATTATTTTTCAAACTTCTGTTTCTCAGATAATCACTTTCTAACCCCTGACCAATGTGCATTTATTCCCATCTGTGATCATTTATTGGATTTCTTTTGAAATAAAGTCTTTTTTTTTTCAACAGAATCATCCGAAAATGCCAAAATAAGTGTGATAATCACTGTGTTTTCAGTAGTCTTCGTCTTTCTAGGCACCATCCTACTACTGAAGCGAATTGGTTACATATGCTTAAGAGATAATTTTCCCAAAGTCCTGGTATGTGGTTTTAAAAATTTTTGTATCTTAATTTTTCTAAACTAAAAATTTTTACTATATATTTAAATGTTTTCATAGAAGAAAGTCTCATTTCCATAAACACCAACAAGTCTTATCAGGCTGGGTTCTTTTCCATCCCTGCAGAAATATATTTTGCAGTTACAGTGTGTCTGTGCCTTATGTTTTCTCTTCATATACTGTCCACCTATTATTTATTTCCACCTATTGTATTATTTCTAATGACTACACAGAATTCCACTGTTATTATTATATCACATTTTTAACTATAGCACATTTGGATTGATTTCTTTTGCACTTCTTTTCCTTTCTTTCCTTGGACATTATAAATAGTGCAAAGGAAATTTTTGTATAGGTTATGTTTTGTTTTATTTTGAATTATTTCAGTGGAATCTACACACCAAGTAGATCTATCTTATAAATGATATTTTAAAGAACTGATACTAAGCTAGGCGCAGTGGCATACACCTGTAATCCCAGGGGCTCTGGAGGCTGAGGCAGGAGGATCACGATTTCAAAGCCAGCCTCAGCAACTTAGTGAGGCCCCAAGCAACTCAGAGAGACCCTGTCTCTAAATAAAATATTTTTAAAAGGGCTGGGGATGTGGCTCAGTGGTTAAGTGCCCCTGGGTTCAACCCCTAATGCCCCCCCCCCAAAAAACCTACAAGAACTGAGCCAGTAGTGATGTGTATCTCTCTCTAATGCTCCACTGATCACAATGAATCATTTTTACTGTCTTTATTCATTGTGTACATAATGCTCCCTGGGAGGTGCTCTCATGTGTGTTACTTTGATTATTAACAAAAACAGCCATTTGTTTACCTTCATTTCCTCTCTGTGCTTCTTGAACTTAGAGCCTTTACAGAGGCTAGATATTGATCGTACACTTTTTTAAACCTCGTGGTTTTTTTTTTACTCGACTGTATTCACCCATCATTTTCCATTTTCCCTATTTTATTCCTTCCTTTTATGTTAGTAACATTTAGAAATACATTATTGTTTATGTTTGAACTCATACACCTAATTCTAATTTTTCAGCAGCCATTATAATTAAACATTCCTTTATGGTTGATAGAAGTGCACTCCTAGGCTGGGTGTGGTGGTGCACACCTGTAAGCCCAGCAGCTAGGGAGGCTGAGGCAGGAGGATCATGAGTTCAAAGCCAGCCTCAGCAATTTAGTGAGACTCTATCTCTAAATAAATGAAATATAAAAAAGGGATGGAGGATGTAGCTCTTGGTTCAATCCTCTGGTACCAAAAAAAAAAAAAAAAAAAGTGCATTCTTCATGCTCATCTTACCATGTTGACATCTTATGTCTGTCTAGTATTTCTCCATTAAAAATTGTTACTCAATATTTAGGTTAAAAACCCTGGGAATGGAGAAACTGACTCTAGGCATAGCACCTTTGCTTATGTGTGTTCAATCAAGAATAGCTGTTATGAGCTGGGGTTGTGGCTCAGTGGTTGAGCACTTGCCTGGCATGTGTGAGGCCCTGGGTTTGATCCTCAGCACCACATATAAATAAATGAATAGTCCATTGACAACTAAAAAAATATTAAAAATAAAAAAGAACAGCTGTTAACATTTTTTAAAGCAGCATCTTCTCTTCATTTAGCAAGTGTAACAAACATGTCAACATGTTTCTGGGTGTGGAGGACACACCTTAGAGTTGAAAGTGCTGTAGAGACAATGATACTTATTGATGATATATGATTGTCTAAATTTTAAAAGTCACATGATTCTAAAGATAAATTATTTAGGATTATTACATTTAGCAAAGTCCTCACATTCAAAAATATTTGGGAAAGACCGAGTCTGTACTGACTTGTTTTCTTGTCGTTGTTGCCTAAGCAATACAGTATGCCAGCCATTCACACAGCTGTCCCTCCAGTGTGTGAACCACCTCCAGGGGACTGACAGTTGAGAGGGAATGCGTGGAGATTCCATGCAAATGCATGGCGTTATATAAGGCACGTGCGCTCAGGGGATCTGGAGGGCCAGCTGTGCCATGCACCAGGAGCCAGCCTGGCACCAGTGAGCACTACCTAACCTGGGCTCCCCCTGTTGTTCCTGCAGTCATCATCCTCATCCCCATCATGGTGCAGTGGCTACTCAGCTTTATTATGTAGAAAATAAAGAGCAAACACAGTGATAGACTAATTATCTGTCTCTTCCTCTACCCCTGCCCTCTCTCTCTCTCTTAAGAATTTTCATAACTTTGTAGCCCAGATATTTCCCAGTCTGCCATCAACAGAAGCTGTGAATGCAGTGGAAGTCATTTCTGTCAACAAAAAGAAGAAAGTATGGGATTATAATTATGACGATGACAGTGACAGTGACCATGAAGTGGCTCTCAGAACTAGCGCTGGTGGTTACACCATGCACGGACTGACCAGCAGGCTTCTGAGCCAGGTCTCCGCTGCCTCCCAGGAGCCTGAGATGGAAGGCTCTGAAGCTGAGGAATCTGATCCATACGAGGCTGAGCCTGAGCCCCACCCTGGGCCCCCTACGGTGCCAAAGCCCAGCCCCTGCTACACAAGTGGTCCCTATGAGAGGAGAGAGAGCTTGTGCCAGGACTCTTTTCCTGAGGACAACTGCAGCTCCCCTGGAGGGTCCGGGGACAGAATTACCTTTAATGTGAATTTAAACTCTGTGTTTATGAGAGCTCCTGATGACGATGACTCAGAAGAATCCCCTTTGGTGTCATCTCTTCCAGAAGAGATCATCAACTTAGAAGAGGATCCAGACCAAATGGAATCCTGTCTTCTGGTGGCCAGTGGGGAAAGGTCACAGTTGCTCGACCTTAGCCCCTTTTCCCAGTGCCTGTGGACTGAGGAAGATACTCCATCTGATAGAAGTGATACTTCTGATTTTGATGTTGACTCTGGAAGGGACGGTTATATCATGAGATGATTCTGAATATAGCTCATTAACTTGAACTAAGAAGTCCACATAGGGTTCTCGCCCTGTACACAGACTTGTTGCCTTATGAGCCACAAGTGGTCTGTGAGGAAAGGAGTACAAGGAGTAGAACTATAGGGGCTGGCCAGTTCTTCCTGATGACATAATCTGTGAGCATTCCCGGTGTGGGAATATATAGTATTATCGAGCACACTGTTTACAAGTCCAAGTGATATATTTTGAAGACGCATACTCTGCCTTCTCCCTTTATTCTAATATACTTCTTAGGAATCTCATCTTGGTTCCCAATAAGCAAGATTCCCTGTGTTCTTCAGGGTGATCTTTTCCCTCTGGCCCTGTAATGTTTCTGGGAAACAATTGAATTGCCAGGATGGGAGAAGCGAGAAAGAAGGGAAAATCCTAGCAGGAGCTATGAGTAGTGTGAGCAGGTAGAGACCCTGAGCCCAGGAAGCTGAAGGAATGAGCAATAAACCAGGCTGAAGGGATGGGTTGGAGCAGGATTAGCTGGAGAGAAAGGATGCAGATGCATAAGGAAACAAGGGAAGGGCCAGCAATTTCAGTCAGTGGTCCCTGGGCACCTCTCAGATGTCATATTGTCACCACCAAGCTGAGAACTCCACTCAGGTGCTCATGCAGCCCTTCCCGGCTTTAAGAGTGAAATACAGATATGCACATTAATAACTGTAGTATCAGGCAGGACACATTGCATGAGGGAGAGGGATAAAAATCTCAGTGTCCCATTTTAAGATCTAAAAAAAGAACAAAATCAAAAATGCTTCAAGGTCTTTGGAAGAAAGGTGGCCTACAAGTCTAAGAGATCCTGTTTGTCAAATTTTAAAGTGCTATGTGCTGATTGCAAATATCCTCAATGAGACCAGTTACTGTAAATGGGGCAAGGGAGGCGGGTGAAATCCTAGAATGTCATGTAGCAAACAGTATTAAGCACTGAGAGTCAGAGTCGGAGTTCTAACTGCTCAAATTTCGCTGTATGACCCTGGGCATTTTACTTGGCCTCTCTGAGTCTCAACTTCTTTTATTTTTTAAACAAAATTTCTAAAAAAATTATTTTTTAGGGTGACTATGCAATCTCTAAGACCCTTTGAATCTAGAAGTATTTAAAAACACACAGGAATAATAAATAAATACAAAAGTTCTACGACCCTGCCAGGCTCCCAGGAAGGATGAAAGGTTGAGGATCTTCCCATCTCACTCCCCTTACCCCTAGAGCAGGTTTCTCAGACCCATCTCCTGGGCCTATTCAAAAGGGGAAAAGCAAAAGTCTTGCAGGTCGTGGCTCAAGGATTTTTAATAGGTAACTTATGTAATTGCTGTAAAGTAACCCAAGAAGGAAACCCTTATTTAAGAATCTAATGAAATCCCTTAGGCAAGAGACCTTGTCCTACAGAAAAGCCACCACTTTGCCTTCTGAACATATGTATTGTATTTTGAAAGATTTCACATTGCTCTTTTAATACGACCTCTCTATGGTGCTAGTTTGGCACCCCTGGCGCTTATTTTTAAAGTTTTGAATAACGGTTGGGTGTTTGGTAAAGGGTAATAATACAAGAATACTTTTTCGTACAAACTCGATGTGGGCCTCAGAATTTTTTCTCATTCAAGAGTGTATTTGTGCCGCAGATTTTTGCTTCTGCTGGCATCCCGGAATTGCACCAGCTCCCTCTACAGCGACAATGGCCCCTGGCCTCCGGGCACGCGCCGGGGTCAGGCGAAGCCCTAGGTTGCCCAACACGTCCGCCCGCTGCGTTTCTAACCTCACCCACCCTTGAGCAAGTCCCCAAAGAGGAAGTTAAAGCTCTCCTCTGCAGTCTTGTGACGAACTAGCATCTGGGAAACGAATGACGTGTCGGCGTGTTCCTCCCGGGGAGCCCTGGAGAAGGCTGGGGTCTGCTCACCGAGCGCTTTCTAGAGGACGCGGCGTTCCCGTGGGAAGAACCGGGGGAACCCAGAACTGCACAGAGCCAGCAGCCAAGCCCCAAACCCGGGGCACCTGGTGGCGTGGCAGCGCCCTCTCCAGGCCGAGGCCGCCTGGCGCTCCTGCTCGCCGAGGCCCCGCCCCCGACCGCCGCTTCTTCAGCGGCGCGGGCCGGCCCGGGGGCGGGGTCGCGGCGGGGCGGAGCGCTGAGGCCGCTCCACGCCGGTTCCCGGAAGCGCGCGCGGGGTGGTGGCCGCGGCGAGTGTCTCGCGCTCCCTTGGCGCCCCTGGCGCTCTCGCCCGCCCCCGGCGCGGCCATGGCGCGGAGCCTTGCCTGCTGGCTGGGCGGTTGCCTGCTGGTATCAGGTGAGGGGTCTGCGGGAAGGGGCAGGGGGACCGCCGCGGGCGGAGGCGCCAGGGAACCGCGAGGCCCGGCGAGATGCTTTGCTACGCACGCGAGGTGGCGATTCCCCAGGCGGCGACCCCAGATCGCAGCCGAAGGGTGCCCGTAAAGGGACCCAGTGCCGTGACCGGGCGCCGCACCGAGCTGCTGCAGCCGCCGCCCTGGATCCTGCAGCTGGGGAGGAGCCCCACCCACACCCGGCCCGCACCGTCCAGCCGGCGATCTCCAGGGGCGCTCCCCGCGTGCTGTGTGCGCGCTTGCTGCAGTTTCCGCGGCGCATCCTGACCAAGCGGCCTCCAAAGAGGCACAGAGCCTCCCCCAGGGGCTGTCTCAGACCCTCCTGGAGTCTGGAGGCGGCCCCTCCACGAGGCCCATTACACATCCTCCTCCTCCTGCCCGATCACCACCTGACCTGCTAGCAGAAGGGTCCACATCACCTTCCCCTTAAGCACTCGGCCCTGCGCCTTGAAATCCGAATTCTGCCGCTCAGTGTTCCGCTGTGGGGCTTTTGCGAGCTAAATCCAGTGAAACCTTCTCTGCCCTCCTCTACAACGAGTGCCCGGGTTCAAACAGCGCGAGGGCTGACCCCTTCCTTCTTTGGGATGAACTCTGTGCTGGCCTTTGAAGCCCACACTCTCCAGTTTCTTCCATACCTCTCAGGATGGTTCTACTTGGGATCCTCTGTCTGATCTCTCTGTAGTTGAGTTCATGACCAAGCCTTCTCTCCAGCCCCTAAGTTTCAACAGACCAGTGGCATTAAATAATAGACCTGTGACTCTCACCTTTGTGTACTAGTCGGGTGATAGGTGTGTTTATTATGCTCTCCTCTGCTTGTGTGTATGTCTAGAAAATTCTATTTAAAAGTTTAAAAATAATTTCTGCCTCTACCTCACATCCGCCCTCCCTGTGACAGCCAAGCTGGCTTATGCAGCTGTTTACCTGACCTCCCCGCTTGAATCTTTTTTCAGCCTCTCCCATTTCAGAACTGAAATGGTTCCCTGCCCAGGCTCCAATCAGGACACCAGATGCATAAGCCAGAAATGGACATCAGAAAGTCTAGAGTTTATACCTCTGGAAATAGATCTGAAATCCACCTGCCGAGCCCCAACTCTCACACCTTTCTTCTAATCCAGGTCACCATCATCTGTCCCCACTTCATTTTTGCTTCCCACCTACCCCCCCCCCCCGAAATTTCTTCTTAAACTAAAACTAAGAAGATTTTAGTTCTTCAAATAAAATCCAGTCTCCTCAGCACAATTAGCACACCCCCCCTCTCCTTCACCTACATGTCATTTGAAGACACAGAGCCCTAGGGGAGACCAAGGTGTTGGATGTGTCATTTGGGGGGCAATATTTTTGATGAAAAAAAAAGTTATATATATATATATATACTTTTTCCTTTGTTTTTACAGCATCGGGGCTGGTGCCACCTCCTGAAAATGTCAGAATGAATTCAGTTAATTTCAAGAACATTCTACAGTGGACGTCGCCTGTTTTTCATAAAGGGAATCTGACTTTCACAACTCAATACCAAAGGTGGGTCTGGTGGCTCTTGGCAGGAAGGTGCCAGAACATGGTGGCCTTGGGCCAGGCCATAGAGGGAGGGAACCTAACTGTCACCCATGACAGCTAAGATGAGCCTCCCTGCTGACCTTTCTCTTTCCATCTAGGGAATTCCTGTGGCCAGCTTTTCCTTTTTATGATTCCCTCTTGGACTGTTTATTACAGGGCTGGTTGTAGATCTGGACGTGTTATCATGGGTGTAGATGTGGTCAGCCACAGTGGTAGTCTCACGGTGACTCAGTGCTATGCCAAAACTGTCTCATCACCACTGATGTATTTTAAGAGGAAAATGCTACTGCTGTCATCTCCAGTTATTAGAGTAATATTGATACAAGTCAGTGTCCAAATAGAAGCTGACTATCTGAGAAACCAAGGTATGCAAAGCAGGCAGGAAGACCCCTGCTCCCACACCATCCACTGCCTCCCGTGGATTAGAGCAGCCCACCCCAGTGCCAAGCAGTGCAGTTGACTTGCCCAGTGGACTGTCAAAAACTCTATTGTCTGACAACAGCAGAGACTCTGGACAACAGCAGAGACAACTGTCACCCCTGACAATTATCTCAGGAGTGCTCTGAACACCCTCTATCTGTTTTGCTTGGTCACATTTCCCTGTGCCTGATAAAAGATAAAGAAGTCCATATCACCCCTCCCTTGGCAGCCTGTCACCATCTGCCACAGGTTGGACTATAGGTGACACACCTTCACACCAGGTACAAACAGCAGCAGGAGCCCAAGGCCAATGAGTGATGTGCCTGTGGCTCAGAGGAGGATAGACCAGCCCTTCAGTGAGGCAGGAGGAAATTTCCTTCAGTCCTGTTAATCCCATCCCCCACCCCACCCAGCTGTCATTTAATGAACACACCCAAGGCCCGTGAAGTCCTAGAATCCAAGAAGGAAAAAAAAAAGATAATCTTTATCTACAAGTTGAGTTTTTGTTTTGTTTCTAGTTTAAAATAATTTCACACAACAAAAAATTCCAAAATTTCAAGTATAATACTAAGAACTTTAGATGGCCTACATCCAAATTCACCAGCTTTAAAATTTGCCACATTTCCTCTCCCTCCTTCCTATTTGTCTCTTACACAGGATGCCCTTTGCCCCTTAGTATTTCAATGTATGTGTCATAAGAACAAGGATAATCTTTTATATCCCACAGTATAGTTATCAAATTCAGGAACGTCAACAGGGCACAAAGCTTTCATCCAGTCTACAGTATAGAGTCCAAGGATTGAAGGAAGGTCATTCCACAACTTTTTTTTTCCCTGAGGTGTATTCTTAGTACTAAGTCCTAGGACTCATGTTTTTCTCCACTCAGTCTGGAAATCCTTAGAGATTTCACTGTGGAAAATTAACTATCCTCTTTTATCAGTCTGTTTTTTTATTACCACTATGAAATTCCTGAGGCTGGGAGCTTTATAAAGAAAATTTTTCCTCATAGTTTTGAAGGTCTAAGGCCAAAGTTTATATTTGGCCTTCTTGCTGGCAGGGTCCCAAGGCAGCAGAGGCCATCACATGGTGAGTGACAGGGAGCAACACATGAGAATACTGGTCTCTCTCTTATAAAGCCACTAGTCTTCAATCATGGGACCTCTGCCCCCTATGACTTCATCTAAACCTAATCACCTCCCAGTGGCCCTCTGAACACATAGTCAATTAAGTGTCCACCCAGTCAATACCTCACAGTGGGGAAACACCAACATGTGTTTTAGAGGGAATAAACCATAGCACCTCTCTTTCTGTCTCTCTTCCCTGTGGTTTATTTTGGTGGGTCTGTGCTGTTTTGCCATTGTAGTAGTTTTGCCATTGTCTTTTGGACAGAGGTCTCAGTGACTTTGTGAAGGTATGGGAGAGGTCATTCGCCAAGTCAGCACCTGGGCTCCAGCTGTCCTCCTCAGGAAACCACAGACAGAACATGGCATGTGCTAGGGCAAATAAACACATGCTGGCCACGTCCTTGGGGAAGAGGTTGGTCCCAGGAGATCTGATTCCTCTTACTTGGCTTCACAGAAGTCTTGCTTAGATTGAACCTGAACAGTTGCACAACAGGAGCTCTCTGTTGTGCGTCTGTTGTCAGGCTGGCCAGGAAGGGGCTCTCTAGAAGATAGATTGGTGGTTACAATATGGAAACATCCAAAACTTAGATGTAAATATGGGGAAGGGGTCATATTACCTATTGAATGGGGAAAGAGTTATTTGTGAAAGCACTTAAAATAACCTAGAAGTTATTGCAAAACAACTTTTGAAATGCTGTCAGCCAACTGATACATCAGTTTAAATTAAGGAAATGCCAGATGTGAGAAAGTCCCTTAATGACATGACCCCTGGACTTTCCAGATAATAGGATATAAGACAGCCATGAAGAGTTGATTAATTGACTCATTGTCTGGGGCGTATTAAGTGGGAAAAGTAAATGATAAAATAGTATGATCACAATTGTCTCTACCTACTTTTTGCAAGGGATTGTTCTAAACATCACCAAGAATGCAGTGAGATGTAGTCTCCAAGACTCTAAAGCGAAACACAACTGAATGTAGTTGGACAGGTTTCCTAGGCTCTGCATACCTGACCCCTAAGCTGATGAATGTTGCTATTATTATCAGCATCACCATCATTGTTACTTCTGAGGACAGCCAAAGTGGTTTTGACATTTAGACAGGAAGATACAATGGAAAACTAGTCAGACTCCTCACTTACAGGAAGGGAGGCTGTGTGTCCATGGGTTAGATGGTGCCAATTACCCTCCTCAGGCTCTCCTGAGGTTAAGTTGTGGGAGGTGGAATTTGCTTAGCATCCCGGTGTTTCCAAATGTCATCTCTTCTTCCACATGATGTTTTTCTACTCTGTCTTCAGTGGTTGCTGTTGGGGCTATTGTCCTGACTGAAATTCATATTTGTTTTATACTTTTTCTAGCATAAACAATGTGAACCATTTCGAGGACATTATTTGAAATCAGCATAATATACTTACTTAATCTGTGTATCAAAATCTCACAATTCATGCCTCACTGCTTTAAAATACACACAACCAAGGAAGGAAGGAAGCTTTCTTGGTTAAATATTTTGAATACTCAACCCCTTTCTGGAAAGACAACATGCTTATTAGGATGTAAGGTCTCTGGGAGATTCTAATATGAAAACATCTAATTTTATGTTTAATGCAATTTCCCCCAAAATTATTTGTCCATGAGATAGATTATCTTTGAAATGCCTTATGATGACCCAAGGATCATTAACTGTATCCCACGGAGCACAGTTTGGAAAGTGCTAATGTAAATCATGCATGTAATTCATCAAGATCGATGATTAAGAATTGCTTTATTTTCTCTCCTTGTCCCCATTTAGTCTTTAGTAGCAGAAAGAATAAAGCACCAGTCAGCCTGAAAGAAGCTGAAGTTCGAGCTCTCATGATTTTGTCTTTCTAATTGTGTAGTTATAGGAAATTCCAAGATAAATGCAAGAGCATTACCTCGACCCAATGCGACTTCTCAAATCTTTCCAAATATGGCGACCACATCTTGAGAGTCAGGTCTGAATTTGCAGATGAATATTCAGACTGGGTGAACATCTCCTTCTGCCCTGTGGATGACAGTAAGCCATTCTGATTTCCATTCTGTTGGGTGTCATCGCTTGCCTTGGTTTTGTTCCACCTGGGTTGGTCTATCAACAAGAATTCTTGGAGTGTGCGGGAAGTGGATAGCTCTGCACAAGGAGCTTGAGGAATATAACAAAGAAGGCCGCGGCCTTAAAGAAGCACAGGGGCACGACAGGAAAGGATGAAATGAAATAATTAAATATAAATTTGAAACTTCAGTACCTTCATGGCATTGGGGCCAGCACTATTGATGAGAAGGATTCAGATGACAGTTTTCTGAATGGGAGTCAGTTTAGAATTATGATTTCAATAAAAGTATGACATGAAAGGGCAGGAGAGTATAGACAGGTGTGGGGACAGGAAGGCCATATGCAGACAGGCAGCTTGCCCAGAGGAAGGACAGAAGGGGGAGAGAGCTGATGTCGACTGGGCTGGGATCAGGCTGCTGGTAAGAAAGCTCTAGGGCACACCCAGAGGGCCATGAGGACCGACCACAAGCACAGTTAGAGTATCAGGAACTGAAAACCAATTAAACTACCATGTCGCAATTAAGGCAGTAAAGACAATTCAGGGTTTCAAGACACTCACATACCCGCTATTTTAGTTAGCTCTTTTGCCACTGTGACCAAGAGACCTGACAAGAACCACATAGAGGAGGAGAAGTTTATTTGGGGTTCACAGTTTCAGAGGTCTCAGACCGTAGATGGACAATTCTATAGCTTGGGGCTCAAGGTGAGGCAGAACATCATGGCATAAGGGTGTGGTAGAGAAAATCAGCTCAGGACATGTCCCCCAGGAAGCAGAGAGGAGAGACCTCTGCTCACTGGGGACAAAATGTAACCCCAAAGATACACCTCCAGTGACCTCTCCTCCAGCCACAACCTACCTGCCTATAGTTACTGTCCAGTTAATCCACATCAGTGCCTTTATGCACTGATTTTATCAAAAGTTCTCATATCCCAATCATATCACCTCTAAATTTTCTTGCATTGTCTCACACATAAGCTTTTGGGGTACACATCTTATCTAAACCATAACAAGCCCTCTAAGGAGCAGTCAGAGGGAAGAATTGAGAGAATTATCTTTATGCAGGGAAAGGTCTTTGTATGCGTCTCCTGCCCTGGACCCTTGTGTTTCTCTCTCATAGACTATGAGGCCAGGATGTCCTTCTCTTTCCCAAATTCTGTCCCAGCTTGGGCAGACTTTTATTTTTGGAATCCAAAATTATCAAAGGTACATTATCTTTTCTAAGATTTTCTTTATAAAAACAAATAAAAAATGAATACAAAAAGTCCAGTTTAACAATAGTCACGTCTTCAAAACTCAGTGTCGTGTTCCTTGACTTAGTGGAGTCCTATTTCTGTAACTCAGTCATAACCTGAAAATATCATAAATCAAAATGCATTTAAGACCCAAACCCTTTCAAACATCCTAGCTGAGCAGCACAGCCCAGAACAGAGTACCGGTTGTCTCCCCTGATACTGTGTGACTGACGGAGCTGCAGGTCACCACTGGCCAGCATTGCAAGAGAGGATTGGGCTACATACCGACAGCCTGGGGAAAGAGCATGATTCAAAATCCCAGGTTTCTATCAATGCAGCTCACTTTCACAACATCATAAAGTCCAAAACATCATAAGTGAAGCCTTCGTAAGTTTAAGACCATCTATTTAGGTTTCTGTTCCTATAATTGCCGGTTGATTCTGACTGGTTCCAAATCCTATTTTAGGTCCCATCTGTGGAAGTTCCCTTTAAATACAGGCTAAGCAGCTTGTCAAAAAGTCACACAGGTGATAAGTGGCAGAGCAAGAATTCAGACCCAAGCCCCTATGCCCATGCTCTTAGCAGCTCTGGCCCTATATGGGATATTCACCTCCTGAAGTACTCTAGCAATAAGAAAGTGCTTTGTGACATCATGGGGAATCTGTTATATTGGCTCTGAGAAAGTATCTAACAAATTTTCTTGTCTGGTTTTCAGACCAGCAGATTACAATGGTAGAAGTAGGCTCCTTCGCAGCCCCCAGAAAGTATCAGTGGCCAGAAAAGAATATAGGACATAGGTCAACACAGTGCAGTTTCCCAGAGCCACTAACTGTTCCTACTATGTGCCAGGCCATGCTCAGCATTGAAATTCCAGTAGCAATCAAGGCCAAAAAAAAAAAAACCTGTCCTCATGGAACATAGATTCTAATGGGAAAACTGATCTAGTGAAAGATAGGTTAGATCTAGAAAAAGACAGGTTAGAAAAATTCACGTGGTAATTATATATGTTAAGCATTTTAGGGTTGCCATTGAAAATAATAGAACTACTATCTGTAGGTTCCAGCCCAGAAAAGGAAAGAAAATTTGAGCTATCAGAAGAAGGAAAAAAGAGGAGGAGGAAAAACAAAATAAAATACAATTTTTTTTAAAGCAGTCCTTACAGGTAACACATGATAATGGATTTGGAATAATTCTAAAAATATTAGAAATTATAATAAACATAAATGAATTAAAGTGATTAATAAAGATAAAGATTATCAGATTTTGTTTTTATAGTGTTGGGGTTGAACCCAGGGTGACTTACATTGAGCTGAATCCCCAGCCCATTTTTGTTTGTTTGTTTGGTACAGGGATTAAAGCCAGAGGCATTTAACCACTGAGCCACATCCCTAGCCCTTTCTTTTATTTTGAGACAGGGTCTTGCTAAGTTGCTGAAACTGGTCTTGAACTTGTGATCCTCCTGCGTTAGCCTTCTGAATAGTTGGCATTAGAAGCATGAATCAGATTTTTATTTTAAAGAAACAAACTCCACCTATCACCCTTTACCCCCTCATTTATAGCAAGGTCTATCAAAGAACAGTGTACTTAAATAGACTAATTGTCCTGCACAGTTATAAAAAATCAGTGTTGCAATAGTGTTTTAAAAATGTAACTTTTATTATTTGTCTTTTTGATTTGTTCTTATACTTAGCCATTATTGGACCTCCTACAGTGCAAGTAGAAGCACTTGCTGATTCTTTACACATGCAATTCTTAGCTCCCCAAATTGAGAATGAACCAGAAACATGGACTATGAAGAACTTGTATTCCTCATGGACTTACAATGTGCACTATTGGAAAAATGGAACTGATAAGAAGGTAAACTTGGCTAATCACATGCACTTCAATGTGGGCACCCATATTCTCTGTTGAGTTTTGACCCGATGAAAGAAGGCAGGAGTCCACCCAGGCGGGGCCTTGCAAGATGGCAGCATCCATGGTCCCGAGGATCTAAGGCTTCTAAGAGCCAGAGCTTCCCAGGCTGAAGCATGACTGTACCTTGGGCTCAAACTTCCCAGCCCCCAATGGAAATACAGAAAGCAAGTTTTAGGGTGAAGTCCGCATGAGGAGAATAGACCCTTTTCCCAGGAAGGGAAGTTGCAGGAGAGAGCAGGGCTGAGTCAGCAACTGGTGAGGGAAGTTGGAGCCTGCTGAATCAGGTGACCAGCTGAATGATTGCTGAGTCATGGCGTCAACACCCCATGCCCCAGATCAGTCACATACCAGATATCTGTCAAGTCTGTGGTCAAGGCACCCCCTACCCCAGGACAGTACATTCACCTTCTTTTTTTTTTTTTTTTTTTGTAGGGGGGTAGGGGAACCAGGTATTGAACTCAGGGGCACTCAACCACTGAGTCACCTCCCCAGCCCTGTTTTGTATTTTATTTAGAGACAGGGTCTCACTGAGTTGCTTAGCGCCTCACCATTGCTGAGGCCGGCTTTGAACTCCTCCTATCTCAGCCTCTGCTGGGACTACAGGTATGCGCTACCATTCCAGGCCACCATTCACCTTCTTTACCACAGTTTTCGCTGTTGCTCTCCTCTCTAGGGAACAACTCCTTTAAAAACTTGGCTTTGGAACTTGAAAGCAAAATGAAAGAAAAAGAAATGGAAACAGATCTCAGTGGATCAGCGATGCTCTATTAAGCACCTGAGGGGCACGTTGTCAAGAGAGAGAATGGCAGCTGGTCACGATAGGGGTCTGAGTTTTGTAGGGTTTAGTTGGACTGAATCACAGCAGAATGTTGGGCAGTCAGGGGGACAGTCGTGAAAGTCCAGGGTCCATTGTTTTCCCTCTTTCCCTGGGACTCACTCTTCTTTTTTTTTTTCTCCCTGGGTTTATTACTATTTTTTTCTTAAAGACATTTTAGTTGTAGATGGACCCAATGCCTTCATTTTATTTATTATTTTTATGTGGTTCTGAGGCTTGAACCCAGTGCCTCGCACATGCCAGGCAAGCGCTCTGCCACTGAGCCACAACCACAGCCCCCTGGGGTTATTATTTTCTATATCATTCAGATCCGAAAAACCTGATGAGAGTATTCCCCTGCCACCATGTGGCTCAGGTAACATTCTTGTCTTCAGCTTCCTCAGATCTTCAAAACGGTTATAATAACCCACTTCATCCATAAAACAGGGTATTAATTCACGTCATAGGATTGTTGGAGAGTTTTAATCACAAAATGAAAAACATGTCCCATTTCCTGGAACAGTGTATGTGATCACTACATGAGGTCCCCCTCCCTTTGTGTAGACATATTAAGGCCATTTGTGTTCATCCTTGGGCAGACTTAGTTTGCCAGTTCAGACCTACTGAACTGAATACCATTCATAGTCCTAAACTGACTTACATATATGTTATATAGGATATATTTCATTAAATGTTGCTCATATCACTTCTCAAAAAATTGGGAGGAAGAGATCACCCATGTTTATCGTCTTAATTAAATACACACATTCACCCACATACTAAACAACAACAATAAAAGTTAATCCCCCCACAATTCCTCATCATGATGCAGTATCTTAATCTGTTCCTGCTGCTATAACAGAATAGCACAGAGTGTGTAAAATATAAACAGTATAAATTATTTCTCACAATACTGGAGATATATGCTGGAGTCTGAAAAGGCCAAGATCAAGACACTGGAAGATTCAGGGTCTGGTGAGGGCTGTTCTCTCTGCTCCCAAGATGAGGTCTTGTTGCAGCATCTTAACTAGCCCAAGATGAAAGTCAAAGGGGGTGCAGAGCCCCTGATTCCTCTTTCACAAGCTTAGTAATCCCATTCATGAGGGCTCACTTGTGACCTTGTAAAGCCTCCACCTCTTAATACTGTCATATTGGGGATTTAGCTTCAGGGTAGGAATATAGCAGGGGACACATACATTCAAACCCTGGCATGTGGGGCATCTGCTTCCACATAGAAGAGCTGATTTGGTTATAGTCAAGACTCCAGGAAATGTGCCTGGAAAGCAACACAGAATATTTGGTTTTATACCCACTCATCCAATGCAGGTGTTTCTGCTAACCCCTGAGACTCAAAGAGAAGACCCAGAACTCCCTCCGGGGCGAGAAGCATCCTCTAAGGATCTGGCTCTGTACTCACCCCACTGTAGCTAAGTGCCTGCAACACTAAACTAAGCATGAAATGCAAATCCCATTTTATATTTAGCTTCTTATATTTATTCTTTTATATTAAGCTTCTAGAACACACCACCAGCAACGGCACAGGCATCTCGTTACACATTTGTCCTCTCGCTTTGCCGGGTTGTGTGGAAGGAAAGGTTGTGTTGCTGGAAAGGCCACTGGTTCCCCAGTTGCTCCCTCCCAGGGGCCTAAATGTCATCATTACCCACGTATATGGTTCCCTTCTAGAACGCAAACGTTTCAAGACAGAGTCAGATTAGTTCCCTACACTAACAACACGAACAGCTTTTAGAAATTCCACATATGCTTGCCACTTATGGTCTGAGTTTTAGTCTTTTTTCAAAAACTGCATTGTAAGGCTTTAGAGGCACTGGACTTCTAGAAATGAAAGCCAGGGATTTTTTAGGTGTGGTTTGGTTTGCTTTGTTTGTTTTTTAAATTAACTTCATAGAAACTCTGTCATTCTCTTTATATGTTCAACAGTATAGTCAATTCTTGCCCTCAGAGAGTTTGATTTTTTATACAGTAATCAAGCTGTCACCAATCCAAGTGCCAAAGTTTTAAAAAAAAGGAGTCTGTACTCGCTCTGTAGGCTTTTAATGCCCTTTATTTTTTTAGGAACTATTTTAGTTTCTCAAATTGAGAAATAGCTCATTAATTATGATATACTGCATTCAGCTTCAACTGAGATGAGTCAGTAACTCCAGCTGCCAGGGAAGAACAGGCTGTGGAATGCTCCCTGAGTGAGCCAGGGCCTCTGGAGAACCCCACGCAGCCAAGATCAAAACATGCTCTGTATTAGTAGCTAGTGCTGCTGTCACAGAATGCCAACAGTTAGGTAGCTTCAACCACAGGAATTTATTGTCTGCTGAAAATCTAAGATCAAGGTGTCCACAAGACCATGCTCCATCTGAAGCTGCGGGGATTTGTCCCACTCCTCTGTTGAATTAGAGACCCACCTCATAACCTCAGTTTAACTTGGTGACCTCTGTAAAGGTCCTACCTCCCTATAAGGTCACATCATAGGTACCAGGGGTTAGGACTTCAACCTATGAATTTTTTTTAGTTTTCTGTGGACACAGCATCTTTATTTTACTTTTATGTGGTGCTGAGGATTGAACCCAGTGCCCCGCGCATGCCAGGCAAGCGTGCTACTGCTTGAGCACATCCCCAGCCCAAGAATTTTTAAGGGACACAGTTCAACCCATTAAAACTGGTTTATCTTTGGGGAAGGGGCAGTTTGCATATCATTTAGGGTAGAGAATTTGTGAAATAAGATGGTTTGTCTGGGTTGGGGCTGTAGCTCAGTGGTAGAGCACTTGCCTAGGATGTGTGAGGCATTAGGTTTGATCCCCAGAACCACATAAAAATAAATGAATAAATAAAGTTTTTTAGTTGTGACCATCTTCAACTAAAAAGTATATATATTTAAAAAGAAAAGAAAAGAAAAGATGGTTTGTCAGCATCACAGTCCGTCTTGCTGCATCCCTTAGAACAGTGTGGAGTCCCTGAAATGAGCTGAGAGGAGCGAGCACCTGCCATCTGTTCTTTCCTGTTTTAAGTCTGAAGCAGTAATTATAGCTTGTTAAGTGTGAGAAAAAAGAGAAGAAAAAATAATGGTCTCCCTTCACTGCTAAGGTGTGTTCTTGTTTCATCCCCATTACCAGTTTCAAACTACTCTTCAGTATGACATTGGGGTCCTCAAAAACCTGGAGCCCTGGACAACTTACTGCATTCAAGTTCAAGCATTTCTTTTTGATCGGAACAAAACTGGGGAATGGAGTGAGCCTGTGTGTGAGCAAACAATGGAGGGTGAGTGAGACGCACAGTGTGTGCTTCAGCCTCTGCGGCATTTTAAAAGAATTACACCCACCACACACAATCCTCAGGCATCATCACCAGCTGCTCAGACTCCTGCTCAGGAATCAGCATCCCCTCCTCTGAAGGTCAGCTTCATGCTGAGAAGGAGATACCCGCTTCTGAGACTGCTCGTTCACTGAGCCCAAGGCATTGACGGCAGGGTGGTCCATTGGGCAGCTGAAGTTGGCCCCACAAGCCCGTCTTCGCCTTGCTTGACTGCGCTCTCCAGCTCCCCAGAGCAAGACCATTCTCCCCAGACCACCCTGCAGAGCTGGAGCTTTGCCACACCCCCATGCGCCCTGGAAGTCTCCTTCCCAGGGCATACACCAGTCCTGCAGATGCACGAGGACTGGCAGGGAGGGTTTGGGAACCTCATCACTGTCCTCAGCTGGTGCTGCTGGTATGGCCCCTTGTCAATTATGAGATAGGCCCTCACCTCCATCCTTCACATATGATGGGGACCACAGTGTCCAGCCCAGTGCCTGCACACTTGGTGTTTCTTAAAAGAGCAGATGGGGGCAGGTGAAGGGGAGAGAGGAGCAGGTGCCTGGGTGCTGGTGCTTTATGTGCACCATGTGGCGGTTGAGCTTCATGGGGATCACTGTCGCGCGCATGTCTGCATAGCAGAGCAGCCTCTTTTGTTACGCAGAGACACGGTCAAAGGGTTTGGGAAGCTCAGACGGTGGAAGATGGGACACTCACGTCACAAAGCTTGGCATGAGGGGTACAATTTGATCAAAAAGAAAAATAGTTTAAATAGTTCACAACTGCAAGTGATTACTCTGACAATAGCCAAACATTTTATAAAAGAAAGGGAAAAAGGAAATGACCGAAAACGTGCTCTTGTCAAATATCATTTTAGTTTTGGGGGTTGGGTGGGTTTTTTGGTTTTGTTTTTGTTTTTTCATTCTCACTTTATGTAATCTTATAATCAGTTTTGGGGTTTTTAAAAATATTTTTAGTTGTAGATGGACACGATCTCCTTATTTTATTTATTTTTATGTGGTGCTGAGGATCAAACCCAGGGCCTCACACGTGCTGGGCAAACGCTCACCCACGAGCCACAACCCCTGCCCTTATGATCAATTTTTAATGAGAGCTTTGTAAGGATCTTTTCCCCTTTTACAGACTAGAAAATGAAGGTTCAGAGATAACAATTAAGTTACCCAAAGCACTCAGCTAGTAAATGACATGGACAGAACAGAACACAGACCAGTCTAAGCCTGGATTGTGTCCCCTACATATGCCTACATATTCATTCCAAAGGTAAACTGAGGCATCACATCCCTATAGATAAAACAGAAAGGTGGTCTGTCCCACAGTGTGAAATAGACTGAAATTAAGGAGAATATCCTGGTAACTTGTTTTTCTGCATCCTGTATTTTCTCATAGTGAGAGAAAGGCTGAAGGGCTGCCTGCCTCCCGCCTCCCATCGCTCCCCGGTCTCCTGCACACACATCTACCCCCCACCTAAAGTATACCAAAAAATCTGAAAATAGGAGTTGTTCATGCTAGCAGGCTAACTGCAAAATCTGCATATGTATGTTTCCTGCCTTTTGTCCCCACTTTGACACCTCTTCTCTTTTAAAAGCTTTGTTCCCCAGAACATTGGAAACAAAAAGTTTTCTTCTGTCTTGTTTCAGAGCCTAGCCCCACCCCAGAGTAAGTGACAGTTCTAGCACATGAAGCAGGAATTGATGGGGAACTAGTATAGAGGCCTGGACCTGGTGAGGGCGCGTGCTAGACACGCGAGGGCAGTGCCGGCAAAGATGCAAACAGAAGAGGAGGAGGGAAGGAGGCAGAAGACACAGCAAGTGCCTCCCAGCCTCTCCCCCACACAGATGCCAGTATTTAAGGCATGTCCACTCTGAGTCACACACATGGCGCATTTCCTAGGATACCAGCAGATGCTTACAGTTAAGGTACTCCAGGACCAATACACTGTCCAGAGTTCTTGGGTTTTGGGGGGGGTTTTTGTATGTGGTGCTGAGAATCGAATCCAGTGCCTCTCACATTGCTAGGCAACTGCTCTACTCTGAGCCACAACCCCAGCCCCCAGAGTTCTTTGATCAACCCTGAGTGACAGTTTACATTTTCCCCACAAACAATCCTTTTCAAATGACTTGCTCTCTAATAAGCAGAGTTCGATCTCCTGGCCTCTCTTGGCACCAAATGCACTGGACTTTACTCATGAGGGTAGTACTGATAGGCAGGGGCAGGGCATAGGGAGGCCTGGCTGCCAGGGCATCTGGAGAAGGGGCCTGCTGGTGAATGAGGAGAGATGTGACCAGGAATGACCAGGTGATGTCCTGGATACTGTCCTGGAGAAGCCAAGTGTGATTCCATCTGTAAAACCAGATCTGCCTCAGTGATGTTGCAGTAGGAGAAAAAGCCCGCTCCATTTATGCAGAGGAGACGGGAGCCCTTACAGAAGAATGAGGGAGTGAAAAAATGACAAAATTAGGTAAATGCTATTGCCATGAGACCACCTGTGTCTGCTAATTGGCATTTATCAAAGTCAGGCTCCTACTCTTCCTGGGGACCGTCCTCTCTGGTAGCTTCAAAGGAATGGTGCTCAGTTTCTTGAAGAAGATACTCCCAGGTTGTAGCAGACCACTATATGCATAAAGGGAGAGGAAAGATTCACAGTGGCAAGCCCTTTTTAGTGAAAGCTCTCAGGCGACAGGTCAGGGGCCCATGGTCTGTGTTGGCAGGGCCACGGGGTGTGCTCTTTAAACAGGCTGAGCCTTCTGTCAGAAGCTCAGGAGGGGCTGGGTCATCCCAGGGATGCAACTCCGGCTCCCAGGAGCTGTGCTGCAGCTTGGTGGGTCTCTTAGAGGTGGAGTCATTAGTGGTGAGTTTTTGCACCATGGCTCTTTCTCCCTTGGGCTTGGCCTTGGGGGTTGGTTTGCTGCTTCAAGACCGAAGAGGTGGATCCAGAGCAGGGGGCTTATTGCCACCTAAAAGTAAGTAAATTGACCCAAATCCTTGCTTATTATTCTCGTTATATGTGCCAGTCGTAATCCCAGAGACCAAACTTTGAAGAAACAGGAAAGGGGTGCGACTCAGTGAGCACCTTGGGTCCTCCACCCCTCTGCTGTGTTTTCCAGGATTTCTAAGACGCTGTCGGAGATGGACAAATGGGCGCTCTGTTGAGGGATTGCCATTGAATTGCAGTGGCTAACATGGCCTTCAGGCCACTGAGATCCAAGCTGTACATGATAAGAGTGTAACCCCGTTGTCCCTGGCAGAAACAGCCCTTTCCTGGCTGGTGCCCGTCGTGCTGATAGCTTCGGTCTTCGTGGTGTTCCTGATGTTCCTCGGCTGCTCTGTCTTCCTGTGGTACATTTACAAGAAGACCAAGTACACCTTCTCCCCCGGGAATTCACTTCCGCAGCACCTGAAAGAGGTAGGTAGGATGGAGCGAGATGTGCCTTAGAAAACCCCTGCTGGAAGAGTTCTCCAAGGTCAGGGCTGCCCATTCCAAGGTCAGGGCTGCCTGTTCCAGAGAGTATTTTCCTGGGGAATAGTACACATCTTATGTGCTGGTCCATCGCCATATGCCCATTTCAGGGAAGCCTAAGTCCAAAGACCAGCCCTTAGGAAGAAAGCAAAGGATTGTCTCAGATGTGACCTGGACGGTGCCTTCTCTGGCCTTCACTGCCCAAAGCCCAAAGTCCTCAGGAAGCCATGCTGATGGTTGTGGGGCAGGAAAGGAAAGAGCAAAGCTCCCAATAGAGAAGATGAGAAAGAGAACACTGTAGGCCAAGTGCCAGCGAGGAGCCGAGGGTGAGAACAGGAGCAGGGAGAGGTGTGCTTTTAGTTTGGGAATATCTGAGAATGACTTCAATCTGGGTGTGCATCCGAGACTTTAGGGAGGCAATTTTCAAGATTTAGAAGAAAAAGATTTAATCCATCTAAAGACTTAGGACTGAAGAGGCCATAAGAAATAAAATTCTGGGTACACAATCAACCCTCTATGTCCACAGGTCCCACATCTATGGACTCAGCCAGCTGCAGATCAGATATATCTGCGGGTGGGGAAGGGGGAATGCATCTGTACTGAACATGTACAGAGTTTTTTTCTTGTCATTATTTTCTATATAATACAGTTTAACAACTATTTACATTTTATCAGGTGATATAAATGATCTAGAGATAATTTAAAGTATACAGGAGAATGTGCTTAGATTACATCCAAATACTACACAAGTTTATGTAAGGAATCCATGGATTTTGCTATCCACAAGGGTCCTACAGCCAATCCCCATGGATACTGAAGGACAACTATTTACTGACACTTAAAAATGAAAATATGCCAAGTGCAGACCCAAAAAGCACCTATCTAAGACACTAAGATAGAAATTTGCATTCAAAAGGCTCCATGGTCAATTTCCTTGGGCATGATCATACCTCTAAAGGAGTGAAGATGGCAGAATGGGGCACAGAGAGGTTGAGCTATCATGCAGCAGCAACACAGGCCTCAAGGGCTCTGAGCTGGGATAGCCCTTCAGAAGTGTCCCAAGCTGAGGCAAGAGAGCTGGACCTAGGAACCCCTCAGTGGCCATGTGGTAGATACAGGAAACCCCGGGGAAGGGACCTCACCTAGGACGAGGTACGAGACATCAGCGCCAGTGTTCCTGGCAGCTGGGAGGGCAGGCGCCTCATTCCTGAAGGGAGAGCTGTACGGCCTCTCACAGCATCCGCCACAGCCTGCCCCTTGGACCACTGGGAACCACCAGGAGCAGCTCCTTCAGGATTTCTTTTCCTGGGGAAGGTTCCAAGAGCAAGTTAGTAAGACAAACCCCATCTCCCACCACTGCAGCTGGTTCCAAGACCACGAGTAATATTCATGGTCTTTCCCTTCACCATCATTCATCCTCTCCCGTCCTGTGACTAGCCTCTGCTGGCCTAGCAGGACTGAGCCTGGCCCCCAGGCCCTTCTTGGGCAGTGACTCCTCTGCCTGTCCATTTGCATCAGAACTGGGCAGGAGAGAGCCAGAAGATGCCCCAGTAACTCCATTGGGCACCCACCAGAGTGTGGCAGCAGCATTAGCCCTTCCTGGTGACCAGTGTGGCCACTGCTTTCTTTGCCTACTGGTCTTGACATGAGAAGCAGCAGCCATAGCTTCAAGTTGAATGGGCCTCATGCTGTGTTCACTGGTCAAATGCTCTTACTCTAGAATCCTCTGGACTAGGGTTCAGCAAACTGTTCCTTAAAGGGTTGGATAGGAAATATTCAAGGCTTTGCAGACCAAGTGGTAAGATCGAAATTACACAGGTACGTATATAACCATTTAAATGTAATCATCTAAAAATCTTGACTCATGGGCTGTACAGAAATAATCAGTGGACTAGATTTGGCTCATGGGCTGTATGTAGTTTGCTGACTCCTGCTGTAGACTCACAAAATCTACCCAAGTGGTGACCAGGGCCACTCCTTCATCTATTTCTTGATTCTTGAACCCATGTGTTCTACCTCCTGAGGCCATAGGAACAAATAGTAGTTGTTGGTTCTAGATGCATGCCAGGTGCTGGGGGCATCTTCACAGGGTATTATCTCCAAGCAGGCATCCCACTTTGAACAGGCCATTCTATTATTCTTCCTGTTTGGAAGCTACTGGGTGGTGGATTGTATGATATGATTAGTGGGTCCCATGGGCAGGTGCCCACTCCTGGCCCTCTTAGATATCAGGATTATTTTACCAGAATTTTCACTGTAAAGTACGGCATATTGGGTGTCTTAACCAACAGCGGTATATTGACATTTCTATAAACTGAAAGTCTGAGTTCACAGTGTGGGCAGAATTGGTTCCTACTGAGAACTGTGAGGAGAGTCACTCCAGGCCTTTCCCCTAGTTTCTGCTGGTTGCCGACAGTCTTTGGCATTCCTTGGTACATAGAAGCCTCATTCTACCCTCTGTCCTCACCTTCACATAGCCTTCTCCCCTGCGTATGCCCGTGTCCACATTTCCCCTTTTAATAAGGACACCGGTCAAATTGGACCAGAGGCCTGCTGTGCTCCGGTTCGACCTTATTCTGACTTACAGGATGCCTGCAAGCCCTGCAGCACTAGGAATCCTCTAGGCTCCAGCCTTGTGAAGGCACAGTTGAAACAAGAACAACAAAGAAGGTTAGGCCCTTTGTTCTGGGTAGAGGTATTTTCTTGAGAACCAAAAGGAAACTGTTCACCTGCTATTTTTGCTGCTTGGCTTTTCCATCAAAGAAACTGGTGAGACAGGAAAGAACAGATGGCAAATCAAAGCTGAGGCTAGTGTAATGGAGGGGGTCGAGGGAATGAGCGCTCCCCTGCGAGGCTGGCAGTTCCTGTAATATCTGAGCAACACAGAGGTTGGGGTGCTGGAGAGGGGCCGAGAAGAGCAAGGGTCAAGGAAGTTCCAAAGCACTTCAGGGCTTATCAGGGTCTCCCCAGCACCAAATTCTCCAGCTTGTCTCTTATTGTATAGAATGTGTTAATCACGGCCCAGAGAATGATTTGGGGTTTAGGGAGATGAGCTGGGGAGGGAGCTTTGAGTTGAGAGCAGAAAGGGTTATTCAACATTGAGCTGTTGAGTGGACACCTGTTTCTCTGTGTCCAGCCGGGAGACTCAGCCTGATATTTGCTTTTTTTGAAATTCAGTGCACCTTCCCTTGGTTTCCCTTCCTCTCCCTTTTCCCAGGAGAATAACAGGTAACTTCAGCAAGACTCTGCCGGTGAATCCACTGGACATGAGGTTTAGGGAGCTCCGCCTCCTCCCAGCTTTGTCCTTGCCCAGCAGGGAACTGGACACAGTTCCCCTGGCCTCCCCACTCCCTTTCTCGGGTGGAAATCGTGACAGGTCCAAACCAGCAGGCACAGCAGCTGCAGCATATCAAAAGTCTGAGCAGGACAGAACAGGCTAATGGATTAAAGGGAGGACCAAGGCGCTCCATCTGGAGGGGACAGGTTACAAGTGCAAAGCTTTAAAAAATTTCTCCATTACATGTTTCTCCATGCAACTGTGAGCATTAAGGGCATAGCTCCCCTATCTGGATGAAGACTGAAGAACGTGAAATTAGCAGAGATTTCCAGAAATATATCTGGGCATCTTCATTGTTCAAAGTGTTAGAGAGATAAGTGTGATTGGACTATGTTCCCTGTCCCTAACTGGCCCTGTCTATGAGAGAAATTACCTGTGGACAAGTCAGTGTCCATCCAATGAACCGAGGCAGCACAATTTAATAGGAACATATCATAAGCCATAAGCGTGCACCACCACACCTGGCCATCATAACCCTCCCCCACCCCTTAGCTAGATTTTTAAGAGTAAAAAGAAACAGGTGAAATAAACACTAATCACATGCTTTATATAACCTCATGTATATAAAATAGCTTCATTTCAACATGTAACCAATGTATTTTTAAGTTATTAAGGTATTTACATTCTTTTTTTTTTTTTTTTTTTTTTTTTTTTACATAGCCCCTACATAATAGGGTGTAATTCACACAGCACACATAGAACAAATCTAGCCACATTCCAGGTGGTCAGTAGCCGCTACCATCCTAAGGGCTGACATCAAGGATCAGGTAGGGAACGTCAAACAGGGCCTAACCCAGCCTGAGGACGTGACAGAGACCCTGTGTTCTTCCAAGACTTGATCATCCAGGCCTGCAGTCTCCCTGATTCCTAGAGGAAATGCCAGCCAGGCTGCGTATGCCCCACAGCATCATGATTGAGCTGAGCTCAGTTGGTAGAGTGCATGCTTAGCATGTGCAAGGCCTAGGGTTCAGTCCCCAGCACACCCACATTAAAAAGGAACTATCAGAGGGCCACCTGGGATCACTTAGCACCTGAGTTGCACATCTCATTGTCACATCTTTTAAAATCATGGTAAAATACACATGGCACAAATTTTCCACGTAATCTTTTTTTTCTCTCTCTCTCTTATACTTGGAATTGAACCCAGGGGCTCTTTACCACGGAGCCACATCCCCAGCTCTTTTTCTTTTCCTTTTGAGACAGGGTCTCACTGAGTTGCCCAGGTTAGCCTTGGGCTTGAAATCCTCCTACCTCAGCCCCTTACCCCCATCACAGTCACTGGAAGTACAGGCGTGTGCCACCACACCTGGCCATCATAACCCTCCCCAACCCCTTTTTCTTAAGAGTGTATTTGGGATTTTACAAAATGAGTACCAGAATTGCATACTTCCCAACAATAAAAACCCACTTTTATAAATTTTTTCAACTGATATCAGACTGATGCTCAGCAGTTCATAATAATCAATAAAGGAAAAATAAGCATGCCTAAAAATCAGAGCAAGTAATAAAGTTTACATTAAAATTATGGGATATCTGGGCTGGGGATATAGCTCAGTTGGTAGGGTGTTTGCCTCGCATACATAAGGCCCTGGTTCTATCCCCAGCACCACACACATACACACACGAAAATTACAATATATAAAGTATATACATGTCATGTAACTTTAGATTTTCTGTTGGTGGTGTATTTTTTTAATTTGTTCTTATCAGTTATACATGACAATAGAATGCATTTTGACACATCATACCTAAATGAAGTATAACTTCTCATTCTTCTGATTGTACATGTTGTAGAATCACATGGTCATGTAATCATACATGTACATAGAGTACTAATGTCTAATTCATTCTACTACCCTTCCTACCCCCATTCCCCTCCCCTCCCTTCACTCCCCTCTGCCTAATGCCAAGTACTTTTATTTTTCCCTTGCCATCCCTCCTTATTGTGAATTAATATCCGCAGATCAGAGAAAATATTTGGCCTTTGGATTTTTGGGATTGACTTAGTGTGCTATTCTCTAGCTCCATCCAGTTACCTGCAAATGCCATAATTTCATTCTTCTTTAAGGCTGAGTAATATTCCATTGTGTATATATACCATCTTTTCTTTATCCATTCATCTGCTAAAGGACATCTAGGTTGGTTCCATAGTTTGGCTATTGTGAATTGAACTGCTATAACAATTGATGTGGCTTCATCACTGTAATATGCAGATTTTAAGTCCTTTGGGTATAAACTGATGAGTGGGATAGCTGAGTCAAATGGTGGTTCCATTCCAGGTTTTCTGCGGAAACTTTCTATAATGTTATACCGATTTGCAGTCCCACCAACAATGTATGAGTGTACCTTTTGCCCCATGTCCTCGCCATCACTTATTGTTGCTTATATTCCTGATAATTGCCATTCTGACTGGAGTGAGGTGAAATCTTAGTTTTGATTTGCATTTCTCTTATGCAGCCATCACCACCATTCACCATTCACATTCAGAACTTTTTTCATTTTCCAAAAGTAAACCCTTTTCTCGTTAAACACTAACTCCCATCCCCTCTCCCCCAAATCCTGGCAATAACCATTCTTCTAACTGCCTCTATAAATCCAACTCTTCCACCCTTAAATAAATGGAATCATACAGTATTTCTCCTCTGGAGACTGGCCGGTTTCACCTAGTGTAATGTCTTTAGGGTTTATCCATGTGTAGCGTGTGTCAGAACTTCCTCTCTTTTAATGCTAACTAATATTCCATTGCAACAAATGCACCACATTTGTTGTATGTTCATCCACACGTGGACACTGGGCTTGCTTCCACCTTCAGTTGTTGTTAATAATGCTGCTGTGGACATGGGTGTATCAATATCTCTTCAACATACTGCTTTTATTTCTCTTGGGACTGTACCTAGGAATGAATTGCTAGATAATATGATAATTCTGTTTTTTATTTATAAAGGAAGCACCACACTGTTACTGTTACGTTTTTAAAATAATATTTTTCATCCCAGGAAACCTATATGAAATCTTTGTAAGGCCAGAAAAAAGAAATGGTACTGAACTGTCCTCTTTTCCCCCAACAGTTTCTGGGCAACCCCCATCACAGCAAGCTTCTGTTCTTCTCCTTCCCACTCTCGGATGAGAACGAGGTTTTTGACAAATTGAGTGTCATTTCAGAAGACTGTGAAAGCAGCAAGCAGAATCCTGGTGACAGCTGCAGCTTTGGGACTCCATCTGGGCCAGGACCCCCAGAGCTCATTTCCAAGGGGGAGACCCATTTCCAAGGAGGAGACCCGTACGGGGACTCCCAGCTTCTCTCATCTGCCTCAGAGGGTCATCAGAGTGACTGCCGGAGGAAACCCCAAATCTAGAACTCCTACACGTGGACTTGTCCAAAGAGCTGAGCTTTGAAGGCTCATGTGGCAAAAATACTCCATCCTGTGAACTCACCACTCACTCCAAAAAGACTTTAATGATTAAAAAAGAAATTGACTATAAAGAGTATAGTTTTTAGCCTCTCATACTCATCAAAACAAGGACCATGTTTTATTTGTGGGAAACAAATATTTAAAATTAGGGATGAAATGGAGATGGTATGAAATCCTTCCAGAGTGCTGATCAGCTCACCTAAGAACCAACCTCAACTCAAAAGTGGTCAGCACCACATTGGACAGACATGGATTTTTTTGGATTTCAGGAAGACTTTGATATTTCTTTTTCTATTTATCTGTGTTTTATGTCCTGCAGGTGCTCTGTTAAAGTTTGATTCTCTTATCTAATCTGTGTTTGTGTCAGCTTCCTGTTATTATGACAAAGTACAGAACATAAACAAGTTTAAAGGAGAAAAGGTTGGTTTTGGCTCACGGTGTCAGAAGTTCCAGTCCATGTGTTGGTTGGCCCTGTGGCTTTGGGCCTGTGGCGGCACAGTATATCATGGTGGGCTGCATGGTGGAGGAGGCTGTTCCCCTCCTTTCAGCCAAAGAGAGAAGAGCCAGGGTCCCAATATCCCCTTCAAGGTCTTGACCCCAATGACCCAACTTCCTTGGATGAGGCCCTACCTCTTAAAGGTTCTGCCACACTCCAGTAGGGCCACAGGCTGGGTTCCAGGTCTTTAGTACCAGGTCTTTGGGGACGTATAAGATCCAAACTATAAAAGTGTTAGTGTTTTGTATAATTGTTAGTGAATGAGGCTTCCGTTTGCCTTTTTTTTTTAATATTTTTTAGTTGTTGATGGATCTTTTATTTATATGTGGTGCTGAGACTCAAACCCAGCACCTCACACATGCTAGGCAAGCACTCTACCACTGAGCCATAACCCCAGCCCTTCCATTTGCCATTTTTGACATCCATTCCTTCAACAGTGCTGTCAGCCAGGCGTGTGCCGGGTCTGGGGAAGCTTCATGGAACAGAAGGTCCCCGGGCTTTGTCCAACACAGACACTTACTAGTCTGGGCCCTGTCGTTTTCTCCTGTGTGAGGATGGAAAGGCCTAAGGATTGGCAATAACATATTTAAAATGCTGCGCCAACACCCGCAGACAGTAGACAGCCGATAAATGGCAGCTCTTCCTACAGCTAGATCATCTCACAGGCGTGACCACTCTGCAAACGTCGGCCAGCAACAGATGTCCCTTTTGTGCCGGATTGTCCAGTAAAGCAGATCCATCAAGGCCCCCAAACAGAAAAAGTGCTCTTTTAGTTAATTTGACATTGGGCTGGGGGTACAGCTCAGCAATAGAGCACTTGCCTGGCAGATGCAAGGCCCTGGGCTAGGTCCCCAGCCCTACAAATAAGTGAATGAAATCATTAGACATTTAAATGTGTGCATTTACATAGGCTCTGGTCAGATGCAGGACTTCCTTCTTGCCCACAGAAGAGGCGGAGCTTTGTAGAAAACTACCTCTGCATCCAGGAATGACACCTAACATGGTTTGGCGCTGCCATGCTCTCAAGTGGCATTTTTCTTGTCAATGACTAGTGGCACACAGGCAGGGTCATTGTCCAAAAGAGTGGAAATGACAGTGCACACATATGTACACACACTCACACACACACACACACACACATCTATCCAAATAAAATCTACTACAACTTTTGTAGAATGTGATTTGTACCTTAAGACAGGTGGCGTTGGAAAATCTCTAAAGCCCCTGGAGAAAACCTCCATGGTTTAAGCTGCACTTGGTTTTGTTTCTTCTTTGGTGGGAAGGTGACATGAGAGAAGAGAATGGAAGGTCGGGTCTGAGTCAGCCCGACATGGGACTACACGCTGTTTAGAGGGAGTCACAGGCGTGTTTCCAGAAAGCAGCGTAAGACCTGAGAGTCGGGATCCCAAATGGCCCAGCACTGCTTCAGACAGTCATGGTGCTCCTCAGCGAGTCGGGTTCACTTCCATGACTGCCAGGTACCAGTTCCGTCTCTCAGTTCCCCAGGCAGTTGTGAGATTCAAGGCAGTGTGATCCAAGCTGATCTGCAACCCTGAAGGTTATTAACAACACTCCACCAAGTTCCTAACTTTACATGGGAAACATTTTCATTTTTAGAAAATGATCAGCCTACTTAAGTGAAATTTATATTGTACCAAAATGGTCTCCCCTACGCTATGTATTTCCAAGGAGACACGGATGCACCAGGAAGGGAGAAAGTCTGAATCTTAGTGGAAATGTCGAGTTTGGCAAATGTCAGCTGGCACCTCTGCAGGGTGGCAGGCAGCCTCGTTTGGAAGGGTGATCGTGGTCTCTGTAAAGGGCACAGCAGAATTGGGGGTCACATAGGCTCTGGTGGGGTGACAGGGTTTTCTTCTTGCCCACAGAAGAGGCAGAGCTTTTAGGAGACCACCTCGGTTCCCAGCTGACTCTGTACCATGGCGTGAGCCCTCACTTTCACGGCATTTTTCTTTTGAATGACTATTTGAACACAGGCAGGGGGCATCATCCAAAAGAGTGGAAATGACAGTGTACATCTACTGGAAAACCACTCCGCCCGCTGGATTTGCCTTCCCACAAGGAGGACGTGCAAAGGACCCAACCCGGGAACAAGTGCCTTTCAGTGCTAAGAGCAGAACGTCTGGTCAGGTCGGGAATCAGGCACCTAATGGCCTTTACAGACTCAGGTCATCTATAACATCATCGAAGAGGTCTTTAAACCTCACCAGCACGTACTCCTGAGGTAGAATAGAAAAAGTATAAAAGGTAGAAAGGAGACAAGAAAAAGAAAGTCTTTCACTTGAACCTGAAAGCTGGGAGCTGAACTTCCTCATACCTTCACTCCAGTGGCCTGTTGTCCTCCCAGCTCTGTCACTCCCAAGTTTCTGAGAAACTTGGAGTCTTGGGGTTACTGTAAACTCACTGAGTCATGCCTGCTGATCAGCCCTTGTAATGAACAGATGAAGCACAGAGAGATACAGTATTTAAGAAGCCTGACACCTACAGGACTTTCCAGCATTATCTACTGATCAGATAATGAAGGCCACGTCAGCCTAAGGATCCCAAGAGGACCAGACCCCCATCGACTGTCATGTGATCACTGGACGGATGACCCATGCCCAAGTCTCCTTTAAAAGAAGAAATTGAGAATCCCAAAACATCTTGCTCTTGAGGTGACTGCATCCTCCCTTGAATGCCGGTCCCTTGCTTTCCTTAAAAAAAAAAAACTTGTCTCTGACACATTCATTTCTGTGGATGTTTGTCAAGAATCCCACTGATCCTGAGTCAAAGTGCCCTTCCCCAGGAACTCTTCAGATCTCCTCGGTGACACTCCTGTTGTTGGTTTGGGGGTTTGTTTTGTTTTGGTTTTTTTAACTGTTATGGTCTATTTAAAAATCTAATGCTATCTTTGTCCTTTGTCCCCTCCTCAATTTTAAATTCAGATTTACACTTAAACAAACAGGCATTCTGATTGCCAACGACCTGCCATGGAAACCCCTCTGGGCCTGCCCCTGGTGGAGGAGAAGAGGAGAGCATCACGCGTCCTTGGTCCTGGGGTGTGAGACCCTGCATCTGAGCGGCTGACCCTCCCCCCCTGCTCAGACCCCTGGGGACAGCACAGCATCTAGAGTAGATGGACAAGGGCTCTTCTCCAGAGCACAGGAGGGCAGGGGTCCATTCAGGTGACAAGGGTCATCCTGGTCTGCAGGCCTGAAGGCGCTGCTTAACACGGTGTGGGAGCAAACGCCAGAATCTAAGTCCTGAGGTGTTTCCAGCACTTGGCGATGGGGGTTTGCATCTTCTCCAGGCAGACGTACAGCTCCAACATGACATTGCAATAGCTGTCCCCAACCTGGTGGCTCCAGGGAGCAAGAAGTCAGACAGCTTCCACATGGCCTCGCTGTCCACCTCCCCGTTTCTGTCCTGGTGGGGAGACTCCTCCACAGCCATCTGTTGCTTAGAGACCTCGAAATGCAGCATGATGACAGAGAAGGATCTGTTCTGGGGACTTCCTTACCTTCATTTTATAGTATTGATTTAAAATTTTTTTCAGTAACATTGCTAAGGAAGAAATCACTGCATTTCTGTTTCTGATGCTGTTTCAACTTCTTCTTACTCTGACTGCGTCTTAGGATGGAAGAGAAAGTCACTCTCTCTCCCAGTTAAGCTCTTCTTCCTGGATGTTGGGTTGGTGGGAGGGCTGATGGAGGTGGCACCTCTGCAGACACGTCAAGGCAGTTTCTCCAGCCCTTACAGTGAGTCTGGGAGCTCCACAAAATCACATTAAGAAACTGTTCTGCGTCTGTCTGCTAGGGATGGAAGACCTCAGAGAGTGAGGTGTGGGGTGAGGACATGGATTTCCCAGTCCTCAAAATCTACCCATCTAGGTGTGCAGGAATTGGGCAGGGATGCGATTCTCGCTCCCTCTTTCTACCCCTGCCCCACCATCCCCACAGTTTCCCAGCCGAGGAAGGAGACAGCACCTTCCCCCTAGAAGGGGAAAGTCCTAAAGGACCAGACTGGCCAGCTGGAAAGGAGAGAAAGGTAAAGTGCAGGTCCTCCTGAGCCAGTAGCTGGCAACAAAGCCCTCATCCCCCTAGGGAAGACCCCAGGATAGAACCAAAGGCAGCTCAATGACCAAGGCCAATAACCACATTGAGAAATATAACTCTTTGGTCTCTTCATCGCCACTCTGCACACACTCACTCAGATCCATGAATAGGTGTTTGCTTAGTCCTTTCATATAGTCACTATCTGTCTTAGTCAATTTTGTGTTGCTATAACAAAATACCTGAGGCTGGGAAACTTCAGAGTGGAAAGAGTTTTATTAGCTCACGGTTCTGGAGATTCAGGATCATGGTGCTAGTTTCTACTCAGCTCTGGTGGAGCCTTATGGTAGATGACATCACAATACCTGGGGCACAGGCAGAAGAGAGATTTAGGTTAAGGTGCCAGGTCACTTGTAGCAACTCACTCTCCTGGCAACTGATCTCTCCCACAAGACTGAACACATACCCAAAGTCAGTGTTAGTCCCTCCAGGAGGGTGGGGCCCTTATGACCCAAGAACCTCCCACTAGGTCTCACCTCACATTGGCTCCACCACCTCAACACTGGGGGCAAGCTGCCAGCGTGGGAACCTCCAAGGGGAAAACCACGTCTACCCCATGGCACTATCCTAACAGTCCTGCCTTGCTCTGGGCCAGCTTCTCAGCCATGAAGGTTGCTGGTGTCTCTGGGACGATAGGTGGTAAGGAGATGCCTCTCTCACTTGACCTGCAAGATTTCATCAAGTGAGTGAAGAAACACAACAGGCTTCCAGCACACACACTGTAGCTGGCCAGACACCCTCCAGGACCCTCAGAGGAAGCCAGCTAAAACGCCGGGTGTGATGTTGGAAGAAGAGCTTTTAAAATGTTTCCATGAGGAAGAAAAGAAATATTCAGAAGCCAAAAAAAAAAAACTGGGAAAAATTAGTCAAGCACCACTTTCACCTCCAAGATAATCTCAGGGGCAGCAGACAAACCCCAGGTGTTATGATTTGGATGTGAGGTGTCCCCCAAAAGCTCCGGCCTGAGGCAACGCAAGAAGATTCCGAGAAGAAATGATTGGGTTGTGAGAGTCTTAACCTAACCATTGAGTAATTCCCTGCTGGGGGTTAACTGGGTGGTGACTGGAGGCAGGTGGGGAGCGGCTGGAGGAGGTGGGAATTGGGGGAGTGGCTTTGGGTATATATTTGTAATTTGGCAAGTGTACACCTCTCTCTCCCCCTCCCTCCCTCCCTCCCCACTCCCTCCCCACTCCCCCCCCCTCTCTCTCTCCTTCCTGATCCTCATGTGAGCTGCTTGCCTCTGCCACACTCTTCAGCCATAACGTTCAGCCTCACCTCAAGCCCAAGGAATGGAACCCACTCTCTATGGATTGAGACCTCTGAAACCCTGAGTCCTCAAACTTTTCCTCCTCTACAGCTGCCTGGTTGGTCCTTTTAGTCACAGCCACAAAAAAAGCTGATTAAAACACCAGGGATCCCCCAGGTGGAGGCCTAGAGGAAACTCCAGCAGCTCCTCACCCTGCTGTTGAAGGGTGCATTAGGCGTTAAAGAATCTCCTTCCCATCTTGACGTTTGATGCCTGCGGCTGCCGTAACAAGTCACCACACTCTTGCTGATGTAGAGCGACAGAATTTATCCTCACAATTTTGGACCCCAGAAGTCAAAAATTAGTCTCGCTGGACTGAAATGAGAGTGTTGAAAGGGTCTCTGGAGCTTCCCAGGAGAACCCACTCCTCGCCTCTTCCAGGTGTCAGCATTCCTTGGCTTGTGGCCTCACTGGTTCTACCTCTGCCTCCATGTTCACATCAGTTTCTCCTCCATCGGTGACGTCCCTTTGCTCCTCTGACAAAGGGACACTTGGGATTGCATTTAAGCCTCACCTGGAAAATTCAGGATAATCTCCCCATCCTCCAGATTCTTAATTACATTTGCAGAGGTCCTTTCTCCAAATAAGGTCACATCCACAGGTGCCAGGTACCAGGACCTAATATCTCTGGGGTCCTTACTCAGCCGACCACACACCCTCACCAGGAACCACAGGGAAACCATTTCAGTTTGGGTTTTGGTTTCTGAGTGAAGGGACAAAATCCTTCTTTACTGAGAAATTATCTCAAACTGGCCCTCACACAGGTCCACACCCACAAATCACCCTACCTAGGTGGCCAAACTTCAGTTTAGCTGTTGGAGATCGCAAAACCCAGAATGAATGCATCATGAACAAACTCCCACAGAAACAACAAGCAGCTACTAAGTTGTCTCCCCAAGACTCCAGATGCTGACATAAATTTCTCACCTCGAGTGCGTTTAGTATTAAGTGCAAGAAGGCATTGATATGGGGCTGGGGTGGTGGCTCAGCGGTAAACACCCCTAGCATGGGTGAGGCACTGGGTTCAATTCTCAGCACTGCATATGAATAATAAGAATAAAGGTCCATTGACAGCTAAAAAATATTTTTAAAAAAGAAGGCATTGATAGGGTGCAGACACCACCAGAGGCTGCCTCACTCAGCTTTGCTGGGCTAACAGTGGACCCAAATCTCAGTGGCTTTTTATGACAAAGGGCTTATTTCTTGTCCAGGCAACATGTGCCTGGAAGACAACTGTGGGTCTTTTCTAGTCTCAGAGACGTCTTCATTCCCAGATCTAGGCTATAGGATATCTCCCAAAGGGAAAGAAATGCAATGGTTACTAGAACTTTTATGAAAACCACTGAACAGATGGGGGTGGAGGGGACAAAGACTTCTACAAGTGAAAATTACAATTAAGGTTTGTAAAAAATCAGAGAACGAGCAGAGCGCAGGGGTGCACCCCTGTAATTCCAGTGGCTCCTGAGGCTGAGGCAGGAGGATCACGGTTTCAAAGCTAACCTCAGCAAATTAGCAAAGCTGTGAGCAACCAATGAGATGCTGTTTCAAAGTAAAAAACTTTAAAAGGGCTGGGGATGTAGCTCAGTGGTTATGTACCCTTGGGTTTGATCCCTGGTACAAAAAAAGAAAAAAGTCAGAGGACAGAGTAATGACAGATTAGACATGGCTGAAGAAATTTGCAAACTGGGCAGCAAGGGCATCTCCAAAGAAACAGAACCAATAGAATATGTGTATAAATAGAGATTTGTTTTAATTGAGAAGACTGGCAACTATGAAATCTGCAGGGAAGACTAACAGCCTAAAGTCCCAGGGAAGAGGTCAGTTTTTCGAATCCAAAGGCAGTCTCAAGGCAGAATTAACTCTTCCTCAAACATCCTCATCTCTCCCCTGCCCCCATAAGGCCTTCAACTGATAAGACCCACCCACATTATGGAGGATAATCTTCTTTACTCAGACTACTGATGGAAATATTAATGTATCTAAAAAAAAATCCTTCACAGTAATATCAAGACTAGTGTTCAGCCAAGTATTTGTACCATGAACTACTCACTTTGGCACATAAAATTAACCACCATGGGGAAAGTAGATCTGTGACCACCTTTTCAAGTTTTTTCAATGTTTGTTTCATCTATATAGAAATACAATTGGTATTTAAAATCGAAGATCTTGTTAAGCTTAGTAGCTTTTTTGCAGGGTCTTTAGAATTTTCTGTGTATACACTTACATTGTCTGAACAAAGACCATTTTACTTTTTTAAAAAAGAGATTTCCCAGGGCCCAATATAGAGAGACAAGATGATGAGAAATATATGAGTGGTTCAGGTACAAGACATATGAAGGCTGTCTAATCCAAGTTCCAGAAGGAGAAGAGAGGGAGAATGCAATATTGAAAAGATCTTGATGAAAGATACCTGTCTATAAATTTTAGAATCCCAAATTCCAATTTGTCTAAATCCCAAGCTTGGCCAAAAAGAAATCACAGCAGATGCCAAACACGGAGGAGGAAGATGACCTTCAAAGGAGAAACAAGCTGTGGGTGACTTCCCAGCCACAAGGAGGCCAGACGGGGCGGAACACCTTCCGTGTACATCAAAAACTTTGTCAACCTAGAGTCATGTACCCTGCAACAAATGTCCTTCAGGAAAAGAGATAAAATAAAGACTCCAACAACAAGTGAGAGAGTTGGACATCAAAAGACCTTTATCAGACAAACATTTAAAAGATTGTTTCAGGCACAAGGAAACTGATCCCAGAAGGAAGAAGGCTATTTAGAAATAAAGAATCATAAACAAGCTGGTTGATCTTAACAGACATGGGTTGTACAAAACATTCGTAATTTAAGTGAGAGATCTGTTGTACCACGTTACACTTCACGATGCATTGTATTCTTGCAAATCACTAAGAAAGTAGATTTTAAGTGTTCTCAAATGACACCAAAGCCTGTTAAGCCTGTGAGGGAATATATATGTCAATTAGCTTGATTTAGCCAGCCCACAATAAATATATTCAATAAAGATTGAATTAAATTGAATTGAATTAAATTAGATTTTTTAAAACTTAAACAACAATGAGTTTTAAGAGCAACTAAAACACAAAAGAAGTTCGGGTTCTTTGGGGGAGCAGGGTAAGCGCACTGAGTAGTGTCAGATGTGGCTAAGGTCAGTGTGCGAAAACGTCTAGAGCAAATTTATTGCTAGAAAAGTGTTTGTCTGTGGGGTGGGGGGAGCCGTGTGCTGGGGACATCCGGTATCGTCTAGAAACACCTCCCTGCCTCGACTGGAGGGAGTATGGCTGGTCCCCGTGAGCCAAGGCCAGGGTGCTGCCGAGCACCAGCAGCAGAAAGAGCACCCACACCCGGTGACAGTCCCCCAGGCCAAGGAGTCTGTGGCGTAGAGTTTGAGAAACCCTGTCCTAGAGGAAAGGTGGAAGAGAAAAATTACTGAGGAAAGAGACTACTCCAACCAGAAAGGAGAGAAGAAAACTTTGGGGAAGGGGGCAGTCAGAACAAACTGAAAACATAAAGTAAAATAATAGAAGTAAATTCAAAAGAGAATGGACGTGGGGCTGGGTTGTGGCTCGGTGGTAGAGCGCTTGCCCCTCATGTGTGAGGCTCTGGGTTCGATCCTCAGCACCACATAAAAATAAAGGTATCGTGTTCATCTACTGCTAAAAAATACTTTAAAAAATTAAGTGGACTATGATCCAGCAGAGACAAGATCATATTTTTTCAATGTAAATAGTAAGGTTTTAAGTATTTTTAAAAGATCTACATAGAACATAAAGATGCAGAAAGACTGGGAGTAAAAAGACAGCAAACGGTATATTCCAGGGAAATTCTAACCAAGAAGCTTTTGTTATATCACTATCCCATAAAACAGGCTGGAAGCCACGAAGCATTAAAACACCTTACATTATCACAAAAGGTTTCAGCTCATCAGGAGGATAAATCAGTTCTAAACATATTTGGTGTCACAACACGGTTTCAAAATAGAGCAGAATCGACTCAGCCCTGGGGAGAACTGGCCAAGGTCACCACCACATGAATATACTAATAGCTGACACCTCTGCAGCCCGGACGGTGAGCACCGCGCTGTTGAGCACACTCCAGTTCAGTTCTTTATGGAACCCAAGACACCACCTGTTATAAGATGCACCGTTAGTATTTGAACCCCTGGGAGAAAAGGAAAATGTTGTCCCCTAAAATATGCCTCATATGATGGCAGAGCACAACTGAACGTCAGAGGTGTTAAAGTGTGTGTGTGTGTGTGTGTGTGTGTGCATCTGTATGTGTCTGCTGTCTGTGTGTGTGTGTGTGTGTGTGTGTGGAGAGAAAAAACAAATATGGCAGTGTTAAAAGTGACCTAGATGGAGGGTATCTCAGCCTAAAACCTCATGAGGCACTGGGTTCAATCCTCAGCACCCCATAAAAATAAAGGTATTGTGGTTTTTTTTTTTTTCTTTCCTGGAATATCTTTTGCTGTCTTTTTTACTTCCAGTCTTTCTGTATCTTTATGTTCTAAAGATATCTTTATGTTTTCTAAAGGTTTAAAATTTTTCAAAATAGGAGTTGGGGAAAATTACAATGAAAAGGCAAATGATAACAAAGAGTCACCATTCCCACAGGTTTTCAATTTCCATTTGTGTTCAAAACATCACTTTTTTTAAATTAAAATTTTTAACAGACAGAACTGGAAATTAACATGCTAAGTGAAATAATCTAGACTCAGAAAGCCAAAGATTGAGATGAAATAGAAAATTTAAGTCAACTAAAACACCATAAAGCATATGCAAGAGAAAAAACTAGTAAAAATCTTCCGTGTAAAAGGTTATATTGTGTACAGATTATCCTGATGCCACAGTTGAACTATTTCTGTCCCTTCAAAGTTCATGCTCTGAAATCTCATTTCCAGTTGATTCAGCAGTGGAACTCTTGGGTGGTGGTTAAGTCTTGAGGACAGAGCCCTCAAGAATGGAATTAGTGACCTAATAAAGGAGGTTCCAGGGAGCTGTTCACCTCTTCTGCCACCGTGAGAACAAATGGAAGGTACCATCTATGACAAACAGGTCTTCACCAGACACCCATCTGCTGATACCTTGACATTGCACTCCAAGGTTCCAAAAGCATTAGCAAAACACATCTATGAATTGCTGATTCTGAACAGTCTAAGACACCTGGCTTCTTTAAAATCAAATTGAAATTGTTTTTCAACTTCAACTTTACATAAGAAGTCACCCAGAGTTCTGCATCATCTTGGTTCTACTTTTAATATAGTTTTGTTTCTTTGCTGCTAAAATATAGCCCTGATTATAGATGAAAAGTTAAACCTTAGTGGCAAACTTTCTTTTATTGTTAAAAGTCATCTTTGAGCACAAGAACTAATGATGGGATATTTTTACCAAGTGAACGTTTCAAAATTTAGCTCTCTGGCTGTTCAGATAAGCCCAGTTTTGGAGAATTCTAGATTAATGGTCAAATGTTTCCAGTCTTTGATACTCTGATCATCCTTAGAGACAGATGTGAGGATTGGAGGGCTTCTATGACTTCAATTTTGTTTTTCCTCAAAAACTGACTCTCATTTCCTACCAAGATGGAGTCCTGAGGCTATGGCCATCACCAGGAGTTAAATTGCTGTTCTAGAAATGCCTTTGGTCACCACTGCATTCTCACCAATAGACGAGGAATCCAAACACAGGAGCTGTAAGAGGGAGGGAGTAACTAATGCAGGAGAAATTTTGTTCAAAAAAAATCTAATAAATTCCCTGTATTTTTCTTGCCTCACAGAAATTCATGGAGAATACCCAACTAGACCATAGCTTTAAAAAAACAGCACACACACACAAAATGCTGCATTTGTCAAATAAAGTGAGGGGGGCCCAGAAGTGTGGCTCAGTAGTGGAGCACCTGCCAAGTATGTTCAAGGCCCTGGGTTTGATCTCCAGATTAAGAAACATAACAGATAAAGTGAGGGGAGTTTCATACTCAGATGCTTCCTGTTTAAACCAGAGGAAGCGATTGAGGCAGATCACAATGCCAGGTGTGGCAGGCTGATACCCTGCACGCCCAGACTCCAGGGCCTTTAGGAAGCTGCTCAGAGAAGTGAGGCTGGTGACTGCAGACTCTGAACACAGGAAGCTCTCTGCAAACCCTCAACCCCGTTAGTTACCCCCGCAGCCTGCCCCAGCATCCTGTGTCAACGGTAATTTGAGCATTTTAATAAATAACGGCTTTACTGAGAAATAATTCAGAAACCAGACAATTCACCCATTGTTTTTTTTTGTTTTTTTTTTTTTCTAATCATAAAACAGAACTCCGACTTTACATCTTACATGTTTTCCACACTCTGGAAATAGGTAAACAGCTAAAATGAGAGGAGCCCAGTATATACACCTAGAGGTTCCCCGATGTCTTCGTCTGCTTGGGCTGATATAACAAAATACCACAGATGGGGTGACTTAAAGAGCAGAAATTAACTTCTCACAGTCTGGAGGCTGGACTTCTGAGATCAGGATGTCTGCCTGGGCAAGTGCCAGCACTTGGTTTGCAGGTGACTGACTGCCTTCCTGTGTTCTTACATAGTGCAGGGAGTAAGCTCGGTGGACTCTTACGAGAACAGTGACCCATCGTGAAGACTTTGCCCTCATCTAATGCTAAATGTCCCTCAGACACCCCATTTTCAAACACCATACATTGAGGTTTGGGGCTTCAGCATGTGATTTTGGGGGAGACACAACACATTTAGTCTGTAACCTATTTCACCAGTCACTTATTGCACACCAATATTACATGAAAAAAAAACAATGTTTATAAATATAAACAATTTGTTTTCAAATAAAAAATTGTTTTTCCCTGCTCTGAAGTTCCTCATTTTTTCACTCTCTCCTGGTTCTTTCCCACTAGCCTGTCTTGGCCATATTCAGTTTTCACACTGTGTCTTCATGTCCATGGAGACAGTATGGTAAGACCGCTGCGGCACACTTACGAGTGCTGTCTTTATCCACCTAAAGACTCACTGTCAGGTGAAAGCAGCATCCTATTTTGTCAGGAAGTCCCTTTTATGTGATAGTTCTAGTTTCTGAGGAACCAACTCCAACTCTTTCTGCATGTGAACTCAAATCAGGCTCAATGCCCCACCTTCAAAAAACAGTTTTTGCAATACCATTCTGTTGTATGTGGCCAGGGAAATATCTTCAAAACTACACTAGAAGAAAAATAGCCTGTGTTCTCAAAGACTTATCTAAGCTTGTCTGAGCTTGTCTCAGTTGATATCAAATCCACAAGTCAAAAGTCACCAGTGACTTCTGCTCTTTAACTTTCAAAACTAGACTCATCATCAAATCATCCCATATATACAAAATATATGAGACCCAGCTACAGACAGACCTCCCTACACAAAGGTCTAACCTACAAGTTTGGGGCTTTATGATGGTGCAGAAGCAATGTGTACTGTAGAAACCGTATTTCAAATTGTGATCTTTTCCAGGCTAGCAGCAGGCCATGGGACACTCTCTTATGACGCTGGGCGACAGCAGAGGGCACAGCTCCCGGTCAGCCGAGTGATCATGAGGGTGGATGACCAGCACCCAATACTGGGCTGCGTGGTAGTTTAAGTGTGTTGTTTTTTATATTTTCAGCCTCTGATGAGTTTTATTAGGACACGGCCCCATCCTAAGGAACATCTGAGAAGACCCCAGTATATACATCAAGGAACATTTCCCCCATGCTTCTGACTGCCTCTTCCATAACCCCATTCTTTGAATTTGACAGATTTAAAACATTAGATCTGGGCTGGGGATGTGGCTCAAGCGGTAGCACACTCTCCCGGCATGCGTGCGGCCCGGGTTCGATCCTCAGCACCACATACAAACAAAGATGTTGTGTCCCCCGAAAACTAAAAAATAAACATTAAAACAATTCTTTCTCTCTCTCTCTCTCTCTCTCTCTCTCTCTCTCTCTCTCTCTCTCTCTCCCTCCTTTCTCTATCTTTAAAATAAATAAATAAATAAAACATTAGATCTTTTCTTCAGAATGTGTGTTTGGGGGCTGGGGTTGTGGCTCAGTGGCAGAAGCACTCATCTAGCATGGGTGAGGCACTGGCTTTGATCCTCAGCACCACATAAAGATAAATAATAAAGGTATTATGTCCATCTACAACTAAAAAATAAAATAAAATCCAAAATGCCCCCAATCTGAAACTTAAAAACAAAAATAAATATAAAAAACAGAATGCATGTTTTGATGTCGAATCGGGGACCAGCTCCAACTATATGCCTTCCTATGCTTGCTACATTCACAGGGTTTCTCTGAAGAATGATTTCTCTGATGTCAAATAAAGTCTGTACCACTGCCTTTCCACGTTCTGCACACGCAGGGTTTCTCTCCGGGATCACTCCTTTCATGGAGGATGTGCACTGATTAGAGGCCTTCCTACATGTTTTGCATGTGCATGGCTTCTCTCCAGTGTAAATTCTTTCATACAGGCAAGATGTGCAGTCTTCCTTTCCACACTGATCACATTCATAGGGTCATCTTCAGTATGAATTCTCTTATATCAAATAAGATATTTGGTGGCTGAATGCTTTCCCACATTCCTCACACCAATAGGGTTTTTCTCCAGTATGAATCCTCCGATGTTCAATAAGAAATGACTGGCGGACAAGTACTTTACTACATTCATTGCACTTGCAAGGTTTCTTTTCAGAATGAATGTTCTGATATGTTTTAAGGTTTGAAGTTCCAGAAAACATCTTTTCACATTCCTTACACTCAAAGAGCTTCTTCTTCCTTTTGTGGACTTTCTGATGTTGGATAAGGAAGGGGTGAATGCCAATCACAGACCTTCTCGCCTTTATTGCATCTATACAGCCTCTTTGCACTATGAAACCTTCAAAGCAGAATAAGGATTGAAAGGCACCTAAAGTCCTTCTCACATTTATCACATTTGTAGGGTTTTCCTGAAGTGTGAATTCGCTGATAAAGCGGAAGGGGTGCAATCCTACTAAAGGTTTTCCCACATTTTCTTCATTTAAAGGCATTCTCTAAACGGTGACTTCTCTGCAGCACACTCTGACTTAAGACCTTCACACTTTTATGGGGTTTCTCTCTAATATGAATGTTTTCATGTGTAACAAGGGCTGGTTTCTTTTTGAAGCCTCTGCCATATTCATTGCATTGATGTATTTTCTTTCTACTGTGAAATCTCTTCTGCACTAAAAGGGATGACTTCCGACTGAAGGCTTTCCCACATTTTCTGCACTGGTAGACTCAACAAATTTGGAGAGATGGTCATGAACTCAAGGCCTTCCCGTTAAATGTTTCCTTTCCATTATGAATTTTTCTATGTAGAATAAGGGTTATTTTTTTAATTGAACCTTTCCCCACTTTTATCACATTCATGGCTTTTCTTTCCATTGTGAGCTCTCTGGAGAGGAGTGGAAGATGAGATCTGACTGACAGCTTTTCTACAATTACACATTCATAACGTCTCTCTCCAATACGTGAGTTCTCATGAAGTTTAAGAGAGAAACTTCAACTAAAGTTTTCACCACAGTAATTGCATTTTAAATATTTCTTCCCTGAATTATCTTTCTTGGGGGTTTGGCTTTTTTTGTTGTAACCCCACTTCTCTGTGGAAATCTTTTGTTTTGCAGAAACTGGTTTCTGATAACCACTTTGCCTGGATTTGTTGCATTGGTTTGGTGGTAATTTCTTGGTCTCATACTACCCTGAGTCTAGGCCCCTGAGTCTTCTTGGTGGCACCTCCATTCAGGGTGCTTTCCCCTTCCAAGAGGAAAGACCCAGTGAGACCAGGTTCCTATAGTTTCCAACATGATATCTTCAAACAAATCCTTCTGAATGAGGCTCAGCCATTCCCACTCCTCCTGGAAGAAGTAAATGGCCGAGTCCCCAAGAGTCACTGGTGCCTTGGATTCCGACGTGCAGCAGACATCCTTTCTGCTCCCTTGAGAGTCCACCTTCAAAGAGAGGTGAAGTGCAGGAGGGACAACAATGGATAGTTTGAAGCCACTGGTAATGTGGCTTACAGCAGCAACAGGAAACGAGTACAATAAGCTTCCATGGTTTTCCTTCCAATTTAGGAACCCCCCCCAAAAATGGACTTCTTTTGTTTTGTCAGTGAGTGGCTTGATGCTGCGTCCCAGCTGGAGCCCCACCACCACAAGTGCACAAGAACCCCACTGCTTGTGTGATCCCCTGCGGGACCCTGGCCCACCGCGATTCACCCATTTAAAGTGTGCCTCCCGAAGTTTTTAGCAGAGAAGGACTTTAGGTGCCTTTCAATCCTTATTCTGCAATCATCACCACTCACTGCAGAACTTTCATCACCCCCCAAAAGAGGCTCCCCACCCGTTAGCAGCCACTCCCATATTCCTGCCACCCCGTCCCTTCCCGGGCAACCCCTAATCTACTTTCTGTCAATGGATTTGCTTATTCTGGACATTTTGTGTAAGTGCAATGATACAGAATGTGATACTTTGAAGCTGGATTCTTTTTCTAAGCATGTTTTTGGGGTTCATTGGGCTGTAGTGTGTATTGATACCTCATTTGTTTTAATTTAAACATAACATTCTAGTTTATGGATAAACCATAACTTGTTTAAATCACTCATCTGTTGATGGGCATTTGTCTGTTTCCATTTTTTGATGACAAAGAGCAACACAACTATGAATGCTCATGTACACAATTTTGTGTGGATCACATTTTCATTTCTCTTGGGTCTATACCTAGAAGTAGCGTTGCTGGCTCATATGATAAACTTCATGCTTAGCTAAACTGCTGGGCTGTTTTCAACAGCAGCATAGCATCTTGTAACACTGTCTTTTCATGGTATCTCAACCCACTATTAGCAAGGAACTCATAATGCAGTCCAAGACCTGGTCTCCCCAGCCCTTGGAACAACAAAGATGCTATCAGATGTTTGCAGAGACTTCTGCCATTTTCAAGTTTGCCACTCTTCACTGCCTATCTTCCTCAGTCCACCAATAACCTTGAGACTCACTGGGAGATGGAAAAACATTTCTTGTTAGAGCTTTGCATGCATTCACTGCCCCTACCCAAGCTAAGTCCCGGTTTCCTTTTCCTTAATGAGTTTACTTCTGTCTCATACTTTCTACTGCCAGCTCTCCCACTGGTCCAGTGCTTCCAGGATTTCCCTGCATGGATTTCATGGCTTTGCCTGTCTGATTTGCATCAGAGGAGCAGAGTGATGGGAACTAGACTTTGTACCAGTCACTTTTCTATTGCTATAACAAATACCTGATATCAACTTTTTATAAAGAGAAAAGGTTTATTTTGGCTCACAATTTTGGAGATTTCAGTCCGTGTTGGCCTATTGCTTTTGGACCTGTTGTAAGGCAGCACATCATGGCAGAGCACATGGTGAAGCAAAGGATTCACCTCACGTCTTGGAAAACACAGAGGAAGAGTCCAGGATCCCACAATCCTCCTGAAGGACACACCCTCAATGACCCAAAGCCCTTCTCTCATCTTAAAGGTTCTGCCACCTCTCAGAAGTTCCATTGAAGATGGTACAGTAGTGCACACCTGTAATCCCAGCAACTCAGAAGGCTGAGACAGAAGGATCACAAGTTCAAGGCCAACCTCAGCAACTTAGTGGGGATGTCAGCAACTTAATGAGACCTGTCTCAAAATAAAGCTGAAGATGGTTTATTTTAGCTACGTGGTTAAGCACCCCTGGGTTAATTCCCCCCCTCCAAAAAAAAAAAAAAACAATTCCATTGAGAATTGAAACTATTCTCAGTCTGAACTGCAAATGAGACTTTAACACATGGGCCTTTAAAAGAAATTCCAGACCCAAACGATAGCAGGAATATAGGCAAGAGAATCTGGCTCCAGGTTATTATAGAGAAATAAGGGGGCAGGTTGCAGCCAAGGACTGAATCCGGTGGATACCAGGAATAGATTCTTTTGATTCTCCTCAAAAAGGGCAGAGAAGAGACATTCAGAGAAGGGGGTAGGTCAGCAGGCTCGAGGGCTCAATGTTGGATAAACTTCCCGCTGCTTTTTCAATGACGAATTTCCCTCCCCAGCAAATTTCCCTAGATTAAAGGTGATTCTCTGGGTTGTGCTTAACCAATTCCTCACATTGTGAGCCAGGCTGGAGAATTCCATGTTGAGGGACACTGACGTGCCCTGTAGCTTTTTTTGTTCGTTTTTTGGGTCTTGGTGGGGTTTTTTGTTTGTTTTCTGTTTGGTTTGGTTTGGTTTTTGGAATTTCCTTCACCCTTACTCTGTGGCCTTTTCAGACCCTCAACCCCCTTATCTCTCGGATATCACAGGGTCTTCCAGCCTCGCAGGGGAGCGCTCATTCCCTCGACCCCCTCCATTACACTTGCCTGGGCTTTGATTTGCCATCTGCTCTTTCCTGTCTGACTAGTTTCTCTGATGGAAAAGCCAAGCAGCAAAAATAGCAGGTGAAGAGTTTCCTCTTGGTTCTCAGTTAACAAAACACCTTCTACCCAGAGCAGTGGCCCTACGCCTCCGCACTCTTCCTGCCCCTACTGTGGCTTCACTAATCAGTGCACACTGTGTGCATATATTAAAATGTCATATTGAACCCCACTGGTGTGTGCACTTAAGTCATGTTCTTAAAATTTAAAAAAAAAAAAAAGCCTCCAAGGATTCTTGGCTCATTCTTGTGGTACAGTCTTAGCAGCAGTCCTTTTAGAAGGTCAAAGCCACTCTGAATCGGTCACTTTCACTGTGTGTCCCCTGTGTCTTTAGAATGGATCTGTTTTGTGAGATACTTACAAATCAAGTTTAAAGTAAATGTTTCAAGGAATGTTTACAAGTCATATTTACTCTCTTCTTTACACATTGAGAGTCATAATTTAAATTTTTCCTCTTTATTTTCTGTAGTCCTGGTGGCAGACTTAATCTGACCAGCTGCAACGATGGAGGAAAGCTAACCAGCCATTCGTTTTCTTTTTTTCAATATTTTTTTACTGGTAGATGGACACAACACCTTTATTTTATTTGTTTATTTTTATGTGGAGCCGGGGATTGAACCCAGTGCCTCCTGCATGCTAGGCAAGCGCTCTGCCACTGAGCCACAGTCCCGGCCCCACCAGACATTCTTCGTAGATGTTTCTCATTGAATTGAGGTTTCCCTGCCAGGACTGACAGGAGCGAAAGGCCAGGGCTTGACCGTGAGCTAGAAATCACATGATGCCAACTAAGCCTGTGGTGACTGTGTGTCCATATCTCTGTAAGGCTCTGTAGTCTTCAGAGATTCTCACAATCCCAGAGAGGAGGCTGCAGGCACCATCTGCAGAGCCCTCCACAGCCTTATCAGGGGCCCATCTCCATTTTCTAAAAAACCCCAGCTGCACCAGTACACCTAGGTTCAGGGTATCCAGGGGTTCCTTGCCTGATTCTTACAACTTCTCCATTTTAAATGATTTCAAAATAAAAAAAAAAAAAGTTTAAAATAGAAAAGAAAAGGAATTCCATCTCAGCTCTCGGCCACGGACTGCATCTGATCATACACGGAGATCCACGTTGAGGTCCTGGTAGCACCAGGAAAATCTGCAGCACACATGGAAAGGGTGGGGATGGGGTGGGGGTGCTTTTGTATATGGCATTGGGACTGACATTCTCCTGGTTTGTCTTGTGGAAGACTGAAGAGAAAGCAGGGCATTGAAGGTGGGCTCTGGAGACAGACGTCAGTTCACCAGAGGGACCACCCTGCCATCAGGGCCTTGGTCTAAGGGAAGGAGCAGCCCCAAAAGCATATATCTCCTTCTCGGCATGAAGCTGACCTTCAGGGCTGGGAGACCCTGAAGAGGAAGGGATGCTGATTCCTGAACTGGCAGGAGTCTGAGCAGGCGGTGATGACTGCCAAGGCTCCTGGGTGGTGTCTAGAGCTGTTTGCTGAGGAGGCAGAAGTGCAGGCTGTGCGTCCCACGACTCACTGTCACTGGTTGTTGGCTCATGGAAAGGCTCACCCCATTCCTCAGTTTTGTTGGAAGGAACCCTCAAGGCTGATGGCTCAGGGGTAGACACTTGCCTAGCATGTGGAAGGCCCTGCGTTCAGTCTCCAGCAAAGAAGGAGGAGGAGGAAGTAGAAGAATTAGGGAAAGAGGAAAGCAGTCATACTCACCAGTTAAAAATAAAATCTCTGCTTTGGATCTAAAATAGGAAAGATCAGGTGGCAGGTGCTTCTTTGAGCTCATTTCAAGGGATCTAACACTAAGGGATGCAGCAAGACTGTGATGCTAACAACCAACTCATTTTAACAATAAATTCTAGAACTGGGCTGGGGATGTGGCTCAAGTGGTAGCGCTCTCGCCTGGCATGCGTGCGGCCCGGGTTCGATCCTCAGCACCACATGCAAACAAAGATGTTGTGTCCGCCGAAAACTAAAAAATAAATGTTAAAATTCTCTCTCTCTCTCTCTCTAAAAAAAAAAAAAAAATTCTAGAACTGGATTACAATATGATATCTGTGGCTCCAGAATTGGAGGATCTCAGAGTATAATGAGAAACCATATGAAACTAGAAAAGATGTTGGGTAGTTGTACTACGTGGTATCCTCCAAAATCTCGGAATGGGACTTTATTTGAAACCAGGGTTTTGACAGACATGAATTAGTTAATTTAAAATAAAGCCATACTAGATTAGGATGAATCCTCATTCATTGCCTGGTGTCTTTATAAAAAGGGAAACAAAGAGACAAAACGGACAGCCGAACCCATGGGAACTGAGTGCAGATAAATAGAGACGATGCTTCTACAAGGCGAGGAGCTCGGAGGACCGCTGGCCGCCATTGGAGCCAGGAAGAGGCAAGGAAAAATCTTCGTCTGGAAGCTTTGGGTAGATCATGGCTCTGCCAACACCTTGACTTTAGACTTCTGGAATCCAGAACTCCGGTAGAACCCGTTCTTATTGTTTGAACAACTCCCTTACCGGTAATTTGCCAGGGCAGCAATGGGAAACTTGAAACCGAGAAAGGACATGTGGCTTTATCCTGACCAGTTTTAATGTTTTTATGTCCCTCAGAATTTTTTTTTTTTAGGGTGAGGTTTCCCTAAGTTGCCCAGGCAGGCCTTGAACTCTGTGTCAAATGGGAAGGAGAAGGAGGCAAATGACTGCTCCACGTCAAGTACAGGAAGCCGCACATCCTTTCGTTGCAAGGGACTTACCTGATGGGGACGGGGCCTGTTGACTCACTGCCTCTTTTCCTGAGCTCCTGTTCAGAAAATGTTCAGCCCACCCAATTCCTGGGCAAACAAGGGAGGCAGGGAGCCTGTGTCCAGAGATTCCCCATGATTTTTTTCCTGATCAAGTTCATGGTTACGTCTCCTGGCTGCCTTGTCACTCTTGGTGAGGCAGAGCTGACCAGCCGTACACAATGTCTTTGTTTCTTTGTCCCCCAGAACTTTTTTTTTTTTTTTAAATTCTGTCATCAGCAGTTTTATTTAGTTTAGCATATGCTAGAATATAATACATAACCTCATGCCATTTCTTATCATAGGTAGTCTTTTACATAATTAATTTGTGCCTAACATTTTATATAACAAAAGAAAAAATGAATCTGTAAATTATCAGAAAAGAGCATAGGTATAGGAAAATAATACTTTTTTATATAAATTATAAAGGACAGTTACAATGGAAATCCACTAATTTCCTCTCTCAGTTTTATCAAATAAAGTCAACACACATTATTCTGTGAGCTTCTAGGAATGTACAAACACTGTGGCCCTTTCGAAAGAGAGTAGTCAAAGAGGGAACGTTATCTTGATATACTCTGTTCTCAGTTCTTAACTGGAGTTGAGCTTCCTTTCATAGTCTTCTTTAGGTGGTGATAATTTGGCAAGATTTTCATCAAGAAATCCAGTTGTAGAGTCTGGGGCTGTGGTCAGTTTGCACCCGACGAAGGCAGTCTGCACCATAGATCACTGTATTCTCAGGGATGACTTCAAAAGTATTTAGGTTGCAACAAGCCCCAATGATGCAACCACTTGTCAATATTACATTTCTGCCTACATATGCTTTTGATTCAATGACATTGTTATCCCCCATTTTCATGGCTTGGGAATAACAGCCAACTTCAAACACATTGTTGGTGCCAATGATCATAGGTTTGGGTTCTGGATCTTCAGTGTCAGGAGTTATATTATCTGGATGAGCATTTATGATGAGAGCCTGTTCTTCTATCAGGTTACCTTCACCAATCACTATTGGCTCAGCTTCAGCAATAATTCGTGCTTTGGGGTGAATCACCGTCCTTGGTCCTCTTTTGAGTCTTCTCCGCCATTGTACGGGCCTGATCTACCCAGAACTTTTTTTTTAAGGTGAGGTTTCCCTAAGTTGCCCAGGCAGGCCTTGAACCCAGGATTCTACTGCTGGGATTAAAGTGGTGTGCCACACGCCCCAGCTTCCTCAGAGCTCTTAGTTAAATAGCCACTAACTAATGAGCCAGCCTTTTATGAGCCCAGATTTATTGCTCTTGATTTATGAATTAAAAATTTGCCCAGGGGCTAGGGTTATAACTTGGCAGTAGAACGCTTGCCTAGCATAAGTGAGGCGATGGGTTCTATCCTAGTAAATATTAACAAAAACAATTATGATCACTATCACCATACTCTAGCAAAAAATATTAGACTTATGGGAATATTATCTATAAGCAGAATGATCATTACAAAGACAGATTTTAAACTGGGTTGAACAATTCAATAAAAACAGCAAAAGTGGGCAGCCTCAACTCATGTTCTGTTTGCCTTTTGTCCAGGGCCTGCCCTTCAAGGTGGCTGCCAGTGAAGGGTGCCTTGCATATCTGTCCCCATGGAGTGGATGGAGTGGGGTAACAGGAGTCAACTCTTATTTAGTGCTTCCCGAGTGAAGGCCCTGTTCTAAGCACTTTTACATTTTTTATTTGATTCCCACAACAACACAATGAAGCAGACACTATTATTCCCCTTGTTTTTTAGAGAAGGACACAAAGGCATGGAAAGGTTAAGAAAGTTACCTACGATCACACGGGCAACATTTGAACCCAACTAGCCTGGCTCCAGAATACATGACAAGCAGACTCTAGGATGGCCACCTGTAATCTCCACCTCCTGGATTCACATCTTTTGTGTAATCCCCTCCCCTTTTGTGCAGAAGGTGCAATATGACTGGCTTCTAGCCAGTAGAATGGGAGCCAGGTGACAGGATACCACTTCCCTATTTAGGTTTCATGTGATTGTGATATATATCTTGCTGGCTTACTCTATTGCCTTCTCCGGTGGCACACTCCAGCAAAGCAAGCTGCTGGGTAGGGAGGCCCACGTGGCAAAACCTAAAGATACTCTAGCCACCAGCCAGCAAAATACTGAGGCCCTCAATCCAGCAAACCTCAAGGAACTGAATTCTACCAATAACCACAGGAACTTGGAAGTAGATATTTTTCTAGTTTAGTGTTTGAATGAGACCCTAACCCTGGCCTACACCTTGATTATAACTTTGTGAGAGACCCCAACCCAAGAAGCCAGCTAAGTGTCTCTGGATTTCTGACCCACAGACTCTCTGAAGTAGTAAATGTGTGTTGTTTTAGGCTAAGATCAGGGCTAATTGTTATGCAACAATCAATAACTAATACAGCCCTGCTGGAACTGAGTTACAGCTTGACCACAACTTGCTGACCTTGCACTATCTCTGGATCTCAATCCTGGTCAATGAGACCAACTCATTCCATTTATTCACTCAACTACTGTCTATTAAGCAACTACAGTGCTAGGAACACAGTTCTAGGTATTATCTAAGTAAAAGAGAGAATGAGACAGAGTCCCTGCATGTAAATATGTCATGGCAGATTGCAGTAAGTGCCAGGAGGAAGCATAAAGCAGAAGATAGTAGATAAAAAATGTCAGGGCCAAAGTGGGGCCAGGGGTGGCTCAGTAGAAATGCAACATTTGAGTGAGAGACCTGAAGGAGGCAAAGGAGCAAGATTTGCAGATATTCAGGGAAAATTGTGTCCTCGCTAAGGGAAACAGCCAGCTCAAAGGCACTGTGTGGGAACATGGTTTGCAAGAATCGAGGCTTGGCAGGAGGTCCAGTGTGGCTACGGCAGAGGGACCCGGGAGGGGAGTGAAGACACCCTCAGAATGTCCTCACAGTGCACAGTCCACAGGCAGTGATGGAACCCAGAAAAGCCTACATCCAAAACCCGAGGCCCTGCCCCCCATCCTGAGGTGAACTTCTGAGGGTGACCCAAGGCAGTGCCTTACAAACAAGGGGTGTGCAAAGGTTATTCACAGGAGGGGCGACAGGAGGGGGCGGGGCTGGGTGTTTCTGGTCCTCTCCCGTGCATGTGCACACTTATCCCCAACCTCCGTTAAAGCCTGGGTTCCCTGACTTGGCCCAGTCCAAGGAGGTCCTGCCCACGCTGTTGTGGAGTCCAAGAGCCTGCATAGGATTCTCAGTTCTCTTCACTTGAGTCCTGCGTTACACGAGTTAGCCGTTTTATTGCCAGATTGCCTCATGGGTATCTTTTACGGTTTTAAAAGATTTTAAAAAGACATCTGGGAGTCAGATCTGGCACCAGGTTATGATCTATTCCGGGGTGTTTTCTGTGTAAGAATGACAACACATGGTCCCAGACTCGCCATGAAGGCCTCAGCCCCTTGTCACTGAGACTGGACAGTTAGACCTACTTATTTGTCCCCATGTTTTTCCTCTGAGGATGAGTTGGCCTCGATTCAAATCCACATTGCTTCATTTTCAAATGGGCTACCTTGAGGAAATGCCTTAAGACAGCAAAGACTTTGGTTCCAAGTACGAAACACCCAACCCAAATCATAGGAGCAGAGTTAAAAAAAAAAATAAAACTCATGTATACGATTATCATGAAAGAGGGATAATAATAGCAAGAGATGTTGTTAGGGTTTGGATATGAGGTGTCCTCCCCAAAGCTCCTGTGTTAGTGCAGAATATTCAGAGGTGAGAGGATCATGAGAGTTGGAATCTAATCTGTCCACTTATTTGAATGTCTGGATGGTAACTGTAGGCAGGAGGCCTGTGGCCTGAGAAGGTGGGTCACTAGGGGTGGGCTCTGGAAGGGTACATCTTCCCACTCCCGTCTCCCTCTCTCTGCTTCCTGGCTGCCATGAGGTGAGCAGCTTTCCTTCAGCTTTGATGTTCTGACCTTGAGCTCCGAGAAACAGAGTCCACCGTGGACTGAACCTCTGAAACCAGGAGCCAAAATAAACTTTCCTTCTCAACATTGTTCTTCTCAGGTGTTTTGGTCACAAGAGCGAAAAGCTGACTAACAAGGAAGTCAACACATATTGCACATCTGAAAAGTCAATAAAGGAAGAGCAGTGGGAGTAGTGAAACTAAGTATGTAAAGAAAGGTCCGGTCAATAAATAACTCAGAGCCCCCCCCCCCCCCCCCCCCCCCGAGAAAGGCTCCGGGTGGGAATGAGCTGAGTACCTCAGGAGGCAAGACCAAGGATGAAGTTGAAACCAGGGCAATTGAGTGACAGTCTGGAGATGAAGGTTTTAGTCCTTGGGGTTCGTTCATTCCAGCTTCCACAAGGCTACCCTTCCTCAGATGCCACAGGCTTATTCTCTCTTAAAAAAAAATAAATAAATTTAAAAAATTGAGGGAGTAACATCATCAAGGTACCTGTTGCCTGTCCCCACCCTACCCCCATACAAAAAGCCAACACAACACAGAGGAAGGAACTCTATTCCAACTGGAGCAGCTAAGAAACTTCTGGAGAACAGCAGGGAAGTAGCAAGATCCCTGTGCAGCACAAAAGCCCAAGACAGCACACAAAGTGGACACCAAGATGCTCTGCCTCTCCCATACTGTCTCCCCACACTAATCAGTTAAGAGCCCAAAGGGACTTCCTATAAGGAGAAGGCAGCTTGGAGACCCAGAAGTCTGCATGGCCACTTGAGACAATGGAGCTCAAAGGAGATGCCCACAGCCCTTTGAAGGCCCAGACACCATGTGGAGGATTGGCCAGAGTTCATGCATCTGTATCGCCACAGAATGGAATACTTCACCCCAGGAGCTAAGCCGCTATGGCTCAGCACCATCTTGAAACCAGACCCTCTGCTACAGTATGTCCAACCCTGGAGGCTAGTAACCCCAGTGTACTTCCATTCTTGAGGCTGGGCCATTTTTCCACCATGCTCACATGGGTGGCCGCAGCACCACAAACCCAAGTGTTCAGAGTTAAGGCCCTGAAGAAAGACAGAGACCACAGCTTCCCCAGGGTGTGGAGCTCCACTCCCCAGAGAACAGGTGGACTTACACACAGAGGGGAAGCTGATACACAGCCAGCAGCCTGATTTGCCATGTGTGCCTGCACACAGTCCAACAGCCAGCAGGTCTGGGCTCCACCTCCCTGAGGAGCCTGCTACATAGGCAACTCGCCTGCAGCATCAGCACACTCCAAAACCCAACAGCTACCCAGGAGGCAGTCCCTGCCCCCTCACCATGAATATACCACACAACTGACCACACTACAGTGCCCACAACACTGCAACCAGGCCTAACAGTCTGCCAAGTAGTGACCCTGTCTCCTCCCTGGTCAACTGTACTGCAGCAACTGTACACACTTAACCTGACCCAGCAGCCAATCACAGAGCAGCCTCAACTTCCTGGTGAGTCTATAACACAACTAGCCAGCCCATGATACCTATCAATGCCCAAACTTAGCCCAACAGCAAGCAGATGACAGAAAGCCCTGCCCACCAGAAAACCTGCTCTACCACTAGCCCACAGCACCTGCAGCGGCCATTGCCTGGTCCAGCCAGTGGGGCAGGGATCCCACCCCCAGAATAACCATGCCACACCACTGCAGTTACAAATATGCTCAGCCTAGACCACTGGATCAACTGCAGATGTCACGGATGAAGATTATAGCTGAAGAAATGGCACAGAAACAACATTACTAAGCCCACTCTGTGTCGGGGCCAACACAACATGCCCATGGCACTCAACCACAAGGAAAACCCCTTCCCTACAGACAAAGAAGCAAACAAAACCAGAGAATTGGAAAAGGCAACTATTTCAACTAGATGTACAAATTTCAGTGTAGGGACATAAGAAACATGAAAAAACAAGGAAACATTACCACTCCTCCAAGGGAACTCAATAATTTTCCATAATAAACTCCAAAGAAAAGGAAATTTATAAAATGCCTGAAAAGGAGATTTAAAAAGTGATCTTAAGGAAACTCAGCAAGAAATAAGAGAATGCAAGCAGACAATTCAGTGAAATTGGGTAATACACATAATCTGAATGAGAAATTCAGTAAGTAGATACCATTAAAAAACCAGAAAATTTGCAATTGAAGAACTCAATGAAGAAAATAAAAATGCAATTTATAGCCACAACAAACTAATGAAACAGATGAAAGAATTCCTGAACTTGAAGATAAGATTTTTTAATTAACCCAATTGTGGGGGAGGTGGAGCAAAACCGATAGAAAAAGAACAAAGAATGTCTGTGGGAAATGCAGGACGCCAAGAAGTGGAGTCACATTATGGTGAGTGATAGAGAAGGCACAGTGAGGCCCAGAAGACATTTAATGAAATCATAGCCTGAAATCTTCTCAAGTCTGGGGAGAGATGTGGACATCCAGATCCACAAAGCTCAAAGAACCTCAGTTAGAATTAACCCAAAGAAGTTCTCTCCAAGGCACATTATAATCTAGCTGTCAAAAGTCAAAGAGAGAATTCTACAGCAAGAGAAAAATATCAATTCACATGTAAGGGAAGGCCCACCAGACTAACAGCAGATTTTCTGATGGAAACATTGCAAGCCAGGAGTGAAGAGATAATATATTCATTGAGATAATATATTCAGAGTGCTGAAATGTTTAAAAAAAAAAAAAAACAGTTAAAAATGCTATATCCAGCTAGACACAGTGGCCCCAGCTGCTTGCAAGGCTGACATAGGAGGATTGCTTAAGCCCAGGAGTTTGAGGCCAGACTGGGGAATATTGCAAGACCCCTCTCAAAAAAAAAAAAAAAAATTAAAAATCCCCCAATGTTGTAGGGACAAACAAGGCAGGGCACCGAAAATAGCAGGAAACAGTTTTATTTGGTTCAGAAGGCACAGCCTTTGCTGTAATCAATCAATCCCCTGAACCCCGAGTTCAGGGAGTTTCAGAGTTTTATACCCAGCGTGTAAGGGGAGGGGCTCAGAAGTTCACAGTCTGCAGAAGTTCACATGAAATCAGCTTTTTCTCTCATTGTTCTGGGCACGGTTAACCCTTCAAGGACAACACCTGAGAAGGGGAGAGCTTCTTCTCCTTAGTGTAACTTATCTTAAAATTGTAACTTATCTTAAAAATGTAGACATCTCTGTGAAGCCCAGCTCAAGGCCAGAGGCCTTGTTTGCACATTTCTTCAAAGTACTATACTGGATACGTTTGTGAAAAACTAGTAAAGGGGAGTCCATCACCTGAAGTGCTGGTATCTTCCAGGCCAGGGGCCAAGTAAACAGGGTGACGAAAATAGGAAGTTTATCTACATTGAACTCTTTTGCAGAGACTCTTTTGCTGACCTAAAATCAGTCTGGGTGAAGATTTCTGGAGAGGCCCAGTTAAGACTTTTCAGTGAAGAAAGGGGGTGCCACTTCACCAAAACAAAAATGCTATATCCAGCGAAGCCATTCTTCAGAAATGGAGAAGAAATAAAGTCCTTCTTAGACAAGCAGAAATTGAGGGAATTCACCCACACCAGTCTGATTTTATAAGAAATGCTTAAGGAAGCCCTACATCTAGAAGCAAAAGTATAATAATGACCATAACAAAAACATACAAAATATGAAACTCACTGGTAGCACAAATGCACAAATGTGAGAGAAAAAAGAATCACACCTGAACATTATGGAAAACCATCAAACCTCAAAGATTAACAATGAAAGAGAAAGGAAGGGATAAAGAATATGCACAACAGCCATAAGGTAATTAACAAAAAGACAACAGGTTGTTTACCTATCACTAAAAACTTTGAAAGTAAATTAACTGAGGTCCCTAGGTGAAAGATATAGACTGGCAGAATTAAGAAAAAAAAGACATAATCATATGCTGCCTACAGGAAACTCACTCCACTAGTAAAGACTCATAGAAAGTGAAGGGATGGGGAAAAAATATTGAATACAAGCCCTGTGCAGTGGTGCATGCCTATATAACCAGTGACTAGGGAGGTTGAGGCAGGAGGATAACAGTTTCAAAGCCAGCCTCAGCAACTTACGGAGGATCAAAGCAACTTAGCAAGATCCTGTCTCAAAATAAAAAGGTCTGGGGATGTGGCTCAGTCATTAAGCACCTCTAAGTTTAATCCCTGGTACCAAAACAAAACAAACAAAAATATATTCAATACAAATGGAAACTAAAAGTGAGCAGGAATGGCTATACTCATACATGTAGAACAGATCTTATGCACCCACAACTGGACCACACCAAGCAAACATTACTAGATCTAAAGGGAGGGATAGACTCCAATATGATAATAGTTGGGGACTTCAACACCTCACGTTCACCAATGGGCTGATCAGACACAAAACCAGCAAAGAAACATTGAAGTTAAACTCTACTTTAGGCCAAATGGACCTGACAGATATGTCCAAGTCATTTCAGCCAGTGACTATGTTGTAGGGACAAACGAGGCAAGGCGCCAAAGATAGCAGGAAACAGTTTTATTTGGCTGCAGCCAGCTTCAAAGGGCACAGCTTTTGCTATAATCAATCAATCCCCCTGAACACTGAGTTCAGGGAATTTCAGAGTTTTATACCCAGCATGTAAGGGGAGGGGCTCAGAATTTCACAGTCTGCAGAAGTTCACATAAAAGCAGCTCTTTCTTTCACTGTTCTGGGCAAGTTAACCCTTCAAGGACAACACCTGAGAAGGGGAGAGCTTCTTCTCCCGTCTCCTTCCTCCCCCTGCCAGCTGTTACTATGGAGCCCAATTGTAACTTATCTTAAAAATGTAGACATCTCTGTGAAGCCCAGCTCAAGGCCAGAGGCCTTGTTTGCACATTTCTACAAAGTACTATACTGGATATGTTTGTGAAAAACTAGTAAGGGGGTGTCCAGCACCTGAAGTGCTGGTATCTTCCGGGCCAGTGGCCAAGTAAAACAGGGTAACATGAAAATAAGAAGTTTATCTACATTGGACTCTTTCGCAGAGACTCTTTTGCTGACAGTCCTAAAATCAGCCATGGTGAAGAGGGCTTTTCTGTGGAGAAAGGGATGCCACTTCAACTACAGAATACAGGCTTCTCATATAACACGTGGAGCATTCCCCAGAACAGACAACATGTTAGGCCACAGAACAAGTCTCAACAAATTTTTAAAAACTGAAGTTAGATCATGCATCTTCTCTGATCACGTGGAATAAAATTAGAAATCAACCATAAAAGAACCCCTGAGAATTGTACAGATACATAGAAACTAAACAGCCTGGTCCTATTTGACCACTGAGTCAGTGAGCCTTGCTACCCAGGCACCGAGTGCAAGGGAAATTCAAAATGTTCTTGAAGCAAATGAAAGTATAGACACAACATACCAAGATCAGTGGGCTACAGAGAAGCAGTACTAAGAGGAAAGCTGATAGCAATTGACAGGTACACATAAAGAGGAGAAAGTGTCAAATAACCTAATTGTGCAACTCGAGGAACTGGAAAATCAAGAGCAAATCAAACTGAAAATTAGTAGAAGTTTAAAAAATAACTAAGATCAGAGCAGAAATAAATTGCTATTGCAATGGCTTCAAAATGTAATTAGTTAATATGTCAATGTTTGGTGTAATTTAGGGGAAGATGAATGATTAATGACAACCATGTGAGCACATTTCACCAACTGTCTTTGTGTTGTTGTTGTTATTGTTGTTGTTGTTGTTTTAATGACTTCTTGAAGGATCTGACTATGTTGTCTTATTCTTACATTGCAACATGTTCATATCCATAATAGGAGGAGCATTCATTCTGCCATTGTCTTATACAATTATGCATTTACAGGATTATCTCTAATTTCCAATTTATTTGCAGAAATCATGTGACATCCATTTTGTAATTATTAGATGAGTTAAAAAATCAGATCAAGTAAATGGGTAGACATGGTCATGAATTCCAAAAGGGAACAAGTAGAAGCCACGCTGCACATTTCCACCTTGTGGTTTCTATTCCTCAAGTGACATGTGATCTCTGATGTGACATGTGATCCTCTGTCATTTGGACTCAGTGAAGGTGCCAGTCCTAAGCCCTATATTAAATATTAGTAAGTGTCTTTCTTTCTTTCTTTCTTTCTTTCTTTCTTTCTTTCTTTCTTTCTTTCTTTCTTTCTTTCTTCTTTCTTTCTTTCTTTCGTACTGGGGATTTACCACTGGGGTGCTTTACCACTGAGCCACATCCACAGCCCTATTTTAAGACAGGGTCTCACTAAGTTACTGTGGCTGGCTTTGAACTTGCGATCCTCCTGCCTCAGCCTCCAGAGCCTCTTGTGAATTTATTTCTTATTTAGTAATGCAAACTGAATTTCACTGTACCCCTGGGGACCAACACAAATCTCAGGATGACTGCACCCCAGTTTAGAAACGATTGCTCTAGAACCTTCCAGAAGAATGAGTTCACTTTTTTCTGGGCAGACAAATGTGCAGAGTCACTTGCTGAGTAGCAGCCCAGCATCTTAGACTTTCGGGAGGTAGAAACAGTAGCTCCAGGAGCTCAAGGGGGAATCTGAGCAGTTCTACTCTAGAATCTCCAGATTTGCTTTTCCCCTTGGTGCTCTATCATGCTATTCCGTTCCTCATCCCGGGAGTCGGGCAATTCAGTGAAAACTATGAACAGCAGGAACACTCAACTAGCTTGATGCCAGGGGAATGGATGGTGGCAGGTATTTAAAGTGAGACTGGGAGTATCTATAGGAGACAAGAAGAGGGCACAGAGCTCCAAGCAAAGGAAACAGCATATGTGAAGGCCTGTGTTCAGAGTAGCTGGAAGGAAGACTGAGACCAGCTGCACACTCACTGCACAATGACACTACAGGGGACAGCCACATCTCCTCCCAACTGGTACCTCGAAAACACACGCTGGGCCTGGCTGAGTATGCGTTCTAAAGTTGGTATGTTGGTTGGTCTGTTGGCTCTATCACTCTGGGGCCTTGGACAAGTTATTTCATCTTATTTTCTTATGGGGACCATAACACTATACAGGTCCTCGTGGTATCAAGAGGCTTTAGTTAATTAATGAAAAGAGCTTAGTGCAAAATCCAGCCTTCACTAAATAATATTTCCCCCAACCATGGAGGTTATTGTTCTTCTGTCCAGAAGGGCTCGGAGGGCTGGGGGAGATCTCGTCCTGCTAGAGAAACCCGAAGGAGCACACAGTCCCCACCAGCAAAGCTTCAGTCTCCAACCTCAGCTGCGCTGAAGTTTAAAACCTCACGCCTCCCGCAAATCTCTGCCCCACCACTTCTCATTTCAGCAGATGTTTTCCCACCAACATCTACTTCTCAGAAGAATGTTAGCCATTAGCAGATCAGGTATCAGCTCCCACCACCAGGACCTACAAGTCACTTCCCCTGCTGCCATCCTTCCTTCCATCCTAGTGGAAGAAACCTTCCTGGGGGTGGCTTCCCACGGTTACATTTCCCTTCTCCCACAAATCCATGGTCTCCCTCCGGCTCCTTCTCAACTCTTCAACGTTCTTGAGTGTCTCCAATTTTTAAAAAGCCTAACTCCTCCATTCCCTCCACAAACTGTCCTTTCCACTGTCCTTCATAGATAGATTGAGTTAGGCTTGTCCAGTCTATCTGTGTTTTCTTACTTCCTGTTTATTCTTCAGGCCACCAAGTCTGGCTACCACAGTTCACCCTGTTATCTCCAAGATCACCACCTAATTTAGTGTTGCAACCCATTAGACTATTTTTGCTGTTACTTTGGCAGCTTTGTCAAATTTATTACACAGTTTTCAACCTACTAGAAAGAAAACAAATCACCAACAACAAGGGAACGGGAGAACTTGACCTTTTTCAGGACCGGGCTTTTTTGTTTTGTTTGTTTTGTAATTTTTTCCTTTTTGCTACCAGGAAATAAAACTAAAAATTGTATCATCAAGTAAAAAAATAAAAATTAAAATGGGGAAAAAATAATTCTCCAGGTAAAATGGCTTTTCCAATATTTCTATATGTTGTTTTCCTTTACACTGTTACCTGACTTGTTTTTCTGCACATTTTCAAGACACCTGGATCTGCTCTTGAGGATAAGCACATCACACAACACTTGGTTAGTTGGGCAGGGTGCCCTGTTCTGAAGTGGTGGGGATAGGGTTGGGGGACAGGGGGGAAAAACTACAACCTTCAGCCTCTGTCCCAAGGGAATGCCTCTCCATCCTGGGGGATTCCCTCAGGGACTGAGGGGTGCCTCAGAAAAGCGCTGGGAACCGAGGAAGGGTTCAGTTCAATTCAGTCTCTCCCTTGTGAGCCAGAAGGGTCTCCATGGATCCTCTCACATTAGATGTCCCAAGCCCCGAAGATGCATGAATAAGTAGCATCACTCCATGGGTACTGCAGGACCCTGTTTTGACACCTTCTTCAACAGCAGCCACATCACAATCTGGCTGTTACAGGAAAAGCAATCCCATTTGTCTGTGTAGAAAACAGTCCCTAGAGTGCTGGTTCTTAGAACTCTGCGCTGAGTTCATCAAGTCAGGCTCCATTTCTTCCTTGAACCTTATCAGAGGCAGGAATTACCTCCAGGCAGAGTGAATGGAGCAGTTACATCAATAGTTAAAATATGGAGCCGGAGGCAATGGCACATGCCTATAATCCTAGCAACTCAGGAGGCTGGCACAGGAGGATTGCAAGTTTGAGACCAGCCTCAGCAACTTAGTGAAGCTGTAAGCAACTTAACAAGACCCTCCCTCAAAATACTTAAAAAAAAAAAAATGGAAAGGAACGTGGCTCAGTGGCAATGTATTCCTGAGTTAAATCCCCAGTACCAAAAAAAAATGTAAAGTCACCAAATTTGTGAGTTGCCTTTACCTGCTTCCTGGTGCAGGGTTATTCCACAATTAGTGAAAGTATATACCTGGGGGATGCAAGACCATGCTTACATCAAAACTGAACAAGAAAAGCCTATTGAAGTAGGCCATCTCCTGCCCATCTTGCCTCCTTCCCCACTCCCTCCTGGTGCTTCTCTAAGGTTTTTCATTGCTGAGATCCTGATATCCATTTCTCAATGGCAATCACTTCCTCTAAAACAAGCAAGCAGCCTTCTTGGGGGAAGGGATCCATGTGTGAAATAGAAAAGCCCCAGGGAAAGGGAACACTTCAGAGATCTGGTCATTGAAAGAACAACCAGGCACCAAGCAGCAGAGGGTGGCACCTGGCTCTGCCAGGCAACTCAGCAGAAGCAACCTCATGGCCTTCTCTGCTTAGGAGGGACAAGTCCACTGAGAAGGCTGGGCAGCAGGGAGTCGAACGAGTTCAGCCCTCTGGGTTGCCTGGGAAACAAACCATCAATATGTAAGAGGGGAAAACCAAGAAGTAGCTTGTCAGAAGGTAATTTCCATTCTCCTGGTTCCTCTTCAAAGGGCTGAGAAATAAAGGAGTTAAAGTGGTATGTTAGCAAGGAGTCTGGATCCTCTTGACCCCGTCAAATCTAGAGCTGAGAGCAGGACCCTGGGTATATTCTGGCACACTCAGTCGCTCTCCCTTGGAGGATCCACTTTCTCTGGGGAGGAATCTTCCCGCCAGCCTCCCCACTGCACTGTTCCTGGAGAATAAGAAACATTTTCCTGGCAAAGACCAGGACCTGACCCTCTTGCTCCCTTCCTACCTGCCACTTCTCCAACCACACCAAGTCTTTAGGTTCTTTCCCCAGCAAGCAGGGATGCGGGATCGGGAGGGCTGCCAAACCATTGTCAAGCCTGTAGGGCAGAAGGCATTCACTGGGTAGCGGCAGGAAGTGGGGGACTGGAGGAAGGGGAAGAGGTGGAGCAGCCTCCATCCTTCAGTCCCCATGGAGGTAAGGAGATGCAAGTCCATTCAAATTTGTTTGCTTTCCACAGGCTCCTTCTCGGTGGAGCTGTCCTGCTCTCTATCCCGGCATCTCTCATGGTCCCAGTTCCTTGTTGGAAATAAGCATCATGCCAATCTTCATTATGAAGCAGATTCTGGGGTCTTCTGCTACTCCCCTGGGACAGGCAGGTGACCTGGACCAATGTCTTCCTGGAAGGGCTCTCGCTGGCACCCACACAGGAGGACTTGTCTTCAGTGCCATGAAGACAGTTATGACGTGCCAATGTTCATCATTGGTGACGGTAGTGACTGTGGGTCACTGCAGTTATCACTCAGTCACTACTCCCCTGCACTGGCTCCAGACACTGCTTTGGAAATGGCACTGCTGGAAATTGCTCCGTTTTGCTTCATGATCTCTTCAAATTTGGTCTCACTCACTATAGAGGGCAAAGAGCCCAGATCTTGGCTGCCAGTGTGGTTTGGGGGTGTTGAGGCCTCCACGTAAGTATCTGGTAGAGGTCCCACTGTAGAATTCGGTGGGAGGAAGAAGGCTGCATTTAGGTGAAGGGCAGCTGGAATGGCCCCAAGGGGAGGTAGAGCCAGATGAGGAGGTAACTGAGGAGAGGAGGGGATGAGATGTTGATGGTAGATGCCAGGAGGAGGAGGTGAAGCGACCCCAAAGCTTGAAGAGAGAGGTAGTGGGGGTGGGATTAGAGGTGGGGGTAGACCCATCAGGGGAAGGGCTGAAGAAAGATGAATGAAGTAGGGCAGCACACTTAGCCTCCCGAGCAGATGAGGGTACAAGGTACAAGGTTCTCAGGGCATGTGGCCCATCCATTGGCTTCTAGAAGATCTAGAATCTCTGAATTGGGTCCCTTGAGGTATTTCCCCTCTTAGGACTCTGACACACTCAAGTTTCTGACAACTGGAACAGGTTCTGCCACTTGAACCAACTCCTATCCACTTTTTTTTTTTCCATTACAAACTTTTCTAATAATTTGTGGACAGATTATTCAGAAGCCACCACCACCTCAGCATGCCATTTGAGCTATGAATTTGCTCCATTCTCTGCAAATTCCAACTCTACTACATCATAGACTCCTAAAGAGCAAAAAAATCCTGGATTGTCTGCTGCCACGTGATCCACATTATCACAGGACCATCTAACGGCCACCAAGAGTTCAAGGTGTTCATTATGAAATCAACTCCCACAGATGACCCGCCAGGAGAGACTGCCCACATGGACAGCTGCTCATCTTCTATGGAGGCCACAGTAGGCATACAGAACTGCAGGGACCTTGTTGTTGGGCTTGGGAGATGGCTCCTTCTGCCACCTGAGGGCTGCAGCAAGTCGCCATGCAGGTCAATCTGATTTGGATCTATATGGTTGAACTCAGGTTCCTGACTGAACTCCTTATCAGCATACATATCAATCAAATATACTCCTCTTGACATGGTTCTGTAAAGAAGATCTTGAGCCCGAAGAATGGGCAAAAAGAATACGGCAGCAGTGGTAGCTCCCCCACCCCAGGGTTCCATGAGAATCTTTATAGCTTTTATCTTATTTAACTTCTCCACAGGATTTGGTGTCCATAATTCTCCATTCCCTTCTTCTTAGGTCTCCTGATGCTATACTCACTTGCTGTTCTGTTTGTCTCTCTAGCCCTTATCAACCCACTCCACTACCGTGACTTAAATATTGGTGTCCCTTGCTACATTGTCCCACCTCCCCTTAAGTGACTGTCTCTAATAGTCTCCTCCATGTATGCAAGTCCTTGGGCTGTGCTTTATGATGATGGCCCCCGGCTTGTCTTCACTTTAGATCTTTCTCCTGATATCCGAATTTATATCCAACAGCATATTAGAAAGCTGAGCGGGACTTTTATCCCCAACTATTCTGCTCTTCATTGGAGGAGTCTGACTCTAGAACAAAATACTGTGTGTTAAAATCTCACAGCGACAGAAGTTACAAAGGTTATTCTACCAGATCTCATGAGGGAGACTGCCCTCCTCACACCAGACTTGGTGCACAGACCTGCCCGGGTCAGCCTAGCCCTTCAGCATTTCTGCATTGCTCACCCAGCTACGGCATTCAGAAGCCTGGCTACTGGGGACTGCAGGAAGCCACCTGTGAATTACAGGATCTTCTCTTGGTATGGTAGTCAAGGAGATTTAGGTTTGGCATCTCGAACTCTTGGTGGCTCTCCGGAGGCAATAGATTGCCCAATGCACGTGACCTTTATTTTGGCTCTGCTAGGTAGAGCCCTCACAGTAGCTCCAGAGATGAGTGTAACCCACTGGGAACTTGACAGCCCACCTTTAACCTTTTTTCAGTGAAGAACATTCTATGGAAGGCCTTTGATATTTCCCAATATAAATAAAGCAGGCGCGGGCTCCATTTTGCCATTAGTCTAGAAGCTCCATCCTTCTGATCAGCTTGCCCATCCTGCTCCCAATTTTGAAATTATTTTCTGTGTCCTGTGGTTTTTTTCGTCGTTCTGTTTTTCCTAACTTTTATTTCTCAGCCAGCTCATTTCGCCGAGGGGAACCCTATTTCCACTGCCTGTGGGGGATGCAGGATAGAGGGGACTTTGCAGAGGAACTCCTGCTTGGTATCCTTCCACTCCTGGCTGCTCTCCCTCTCCTTTCCCCCTGTTCATAAAGAGGCAGGAGTTTGTTTTGGGTGCCATGGCAATGAGAATTCTCTCTCCCTCAAGCACAGTGACTGTGGCACAGCCATTCCACCAGGAAAGGGAACAACAGGAGCTGGTGCCTCCTCTGCTTCTGGCTCACAGGGTTCACTGCTGAGCGAAGGCTCCACTGGTTGCTTTAGTTTGGCTGATTGTCCTAAGCACTACCCGGATGCCTGCTAGATGCCGTCCAGTGCACTTTCTCTCTGAAGGTGGGTGTCTCTCTTCAGGTGAATGAACTTTTCTTGTATTGCTTTTGTGTTTGAGATTGTGCTTGGAGTTTGTTGAGCTTCTTGGATGTGTGGCTTCATAGTTTTTAATAAACTTGTAAAAAGGTATTGGCCATTCTTTTTTTCAATTTGTTTTTTATTCTCTTCTGACTCTCCTTCCAAACACACACACACACACACACACACACACACACACACACACACACTAGACTGTTGCAGTCATGCTTTTGCTATTCCTTTTGGGGTTTTCTTTATTCATTTCTCCTCCTCTGTCTTTAACTTTGAGCAGTTTCTATAGCTGTTCAAGCTGCTGATTTCTTTTGCAGCAGCTGACCAGCGGCCAATCCTGATTCAATGTATTTTTCTTCTTAGGCATTGTATTTTTTAGTCTCTGGATGTTTGACTGGGTCTTAAATGTATACACAAAACATATATACATACTAATGCTTCCTTCTATCTTCTTGAACATATGAAAGGTGTTTTAATAACTATTTTAATATCCTATTCTTCTAATTCTATTTACTGTTTCTTCTCATTATGGGCTGTATTTTTCTGCCTCTCTGCTTGCCTTGCAACTTTTTTTTTTCGGTGCTGGGGATTAGACCTACAGCCTTGTGCATGTGAGGCAAGGTCCACCAACTAAGCTATATCTCCAGCCCACCTGGTAACTTTTGACTGAATGTTACGTTCTGAATTCCACATTGTTGGGAGCTGGACTTTTCTACATTCTTATACATATACTCAAGGTTTGTTCTAGGATGCTGTTACTTGGAAATAATTTGGTCTTTTCAAGACTTGCTTTGTCCAGTGGAACAAGAAGTGTTTAATGCAGGGCTAACTTTGCCTCACTGTCAGAGTAATGCACACTTGGGTGCTCCATCGGATGCTCTGTAAATTATAAGAATTTTCCACCCTGGCTCAGCCCTCTATGAGCTCTAGGGGTTTTGCTTTCTTTCCCATTGCCTCAGATACATACTCATTACTATTTAGCTTCATACTGGATGAGGACCCTTTGTATCTCTCTAGAGCCTTCTCTGTGTACAGCTTTGTCTTTTCTGTACTCTGCCCCGTGAATCTAGGCCTCAGCCCTCTTGGACTCCTAACCCCGGCTCCCACTCTGCCCAACCGTCCCTCAACGTCAGTCTGACCCTGGACTGATCTTCTCTAAGTCAAGGCCTGGAAATATTCTCCATAAATAAACTGAGCTTGGGCAACTGTAGAGCTCATCTCATTTCTTTCCTCTCTCTCAGGAACCACTGTTCTGAGCTGCCATTGTCTGATATCTAAAATCTATTTATCACCTATCTATCTGTCAACCAAGAGTTCATTTGTAATTTAAGAATCTGGTTCATGTTATTCCATCATGACCAGAAGCAGAAATTCTACTCATGAACTATGTTTTAAATACTTTTCCCTATCAATTTTCTTTTTTCTGTTACTCTTATTAATAGAAAATTGTGCTTCCTGGCTTGACCACTGATGTCTCAATCTGTCCTCTCTAGTTTTCATCTCTTTGTATTTTTATCCTTGGTTCTAGGAGATTCACTTCATTTCCTGTGAAATTTTTATTTCTGGAATTATGGGTTAAATTTTCAAAAGCATTTAAAAATTCTGACTGCATACATATCCCTCATCCTTTTTTTTTTTTTTTTTTTTTTTGGTCTTATGATACACTAAGATGCAAATTCCTTTAGGATTTGTATTTTGGATTTTGGTGACATTACTTTCTGTTTTATTATTCTATTTCTTCAAGAATCACTTTGTTCTGCTTTTACTCATATTTTTTATTCTGCTAGCTTTTCTTATTTCTGGTAAGCTTTGGATATCCATTTATATTTAAAAGGAAAAGAAATATTGATTCCCCGCCCCCCCCAGGTAGCTTTTGCCAACAGTCTTTCCTAGAAAAATGAAAGCAACTATTTGGGGGAAAATCTTGTCACTAAAGCATCCCTGTAAGGTGGGCAATCATGGAGTCATAACATGGCTGGGGACAACTGCCACAATGGGAAAACCTTCACTCTGCCCATTTGAACAGCCCAATCATGCTCTCAAGGTAGTTCAGTATTCAAGAAGATAAATCACTACTTATTTTGCAGTCAGAGTAAATGCCTGTCTGCCTCAGGAAGGGGTGAAGCAGGCAGAGGGAGGACAGTGGGCAGCTTCCTGGCATTGCCATTAGATTGACAGCCTTTATTAGCCCATTAGTTTTGGGACTTTCCAATCTTGCTTCCACCTTCTTATCCCAGAGGAAGAGCAGTGGCCTTTGATGGTTTGTATCACATCACTCAACAGGGAAAAGAAAGCAAACTCTGATAATGCATTCCCAACATATGTGTCATGGTTTATAAGCTAAACATACATACTAATGCACCGTTCTGTGCAGGTCATAAATCTTATACAATAGAGACATCCAAAGGGATGCCTTCAGGATATTTGAAACAGCATTTAAAGGCATTTTATTTAAAAAAAAAAAAAAGGTACATATTGGTTCCCACTCCATGTTGGTCACTGATCTGTAGTCCCTGGAGTCTGGTGTGCAGGTCACCTCTCTGCTCCCTCAACCTACCCACTTGGAATGACCTGACTTGCTGCTTCCTCTTTCTTTTGTTTACCATGCTCAGGAAAAGCCCCTGTGTGGAAATTAGTGGAGAATTCCTGGGCTTTGTACCACAGGGCAGATAAAGGGATTGGTTGACTCAAGGAGAATTATATTTTTTAAATCTTCATTTATTTATTTATTTTGATACTGGGGATTGAACTCAGGGACTCTTTAGCATTGAGTTACATATCCCATCCCATCTCTCTATCTACCTACCTACCTGTCATCTATCTATCTATTTTAGAGAGAGTTTCACAAGGTTGCTGAGAGTTAAGTTGTTGAGGCTGGCCTGGAACTTGTATCCTCCTGCCTCAGCCTCCAAAGTTGCTAGGGTTTCGGGCATGTACCACCATGCCCAGCAGAGGAAGAAATTTAAACTTAAACCTGCACAGAGATGGCTGACATGGCTCCCTCCATCCCCAGGGCTACTGTGGGTTTCACATTACATGTAATCCATTTATTGGGATGCCAGCAGTGATCTTAATTTTTTCTAAGTCAAATTCTTCATAGGGTTTTGCAAAGATGGAGCAAATTCTGGAAATGTAAAATAATGCAGCACATATTTAACCTCCAAATCAATGCTCACTAACTGGTGTGCATCTTACAAACATATATTTCAGAGACAGAAGATAAAATAGACCCAGAAGATAAAATAATGAATAAGACATAAGGTATCTAATAATCTCTCAGGTTATGGTGAAAGAAACCACAGACTATCTGTTTTAACAACAGAATTTTTTTTTTCAGTTTGGGAGGCTGAGAAGTCCAAGATCAGGGTTCTGATTCATTCATTCCTGGTGAGGCCCTCCTTCCTGGCTTGCAGATGACTACCTTCTGCCTGACTCCTCACAGGGCGGAGACAGCAAGCTCTCTGGTATCTCTACTTACAAGAACACTAACCTCTTCAGATCAGGGACCCACCCTGACAACAGTCATTTAACCTCAAGTACCCTTTATAGGATCTATCTCCAAATACAGTCACACTTGGGATTAGGGCTTCAACATATGAATTTGGAGGGAACACAATTCTGTTGATAGTACTATCTGCTCCTATGAAGTCCACCAAGAAATACTACTATTTATTAGTGAGGGTGGCAACTCGTTGGAGTAATTAAACTAAGTTGTTACTTCATCTCTATTTTATGGGGTACAGAAATCATGCCCAAATAATTTAAAAAAGCAATATTTGGGAAACAGCAAAGTTGAAGGAGGTAAACCTTTGACTTTCGATCTAAAAAAGATTATCCATTTGTTTACATTATATGCAGGTCAAATGGGATTTTGTTTGGTTGGTTGGTTGGTTGGTTGGATTTCTTTAGTTCAAAAGACACTTCATAAGACTTGAGTATCATAACTGATGTTTTCTTTAGTAGATCAAGTTGTTTCTGGGTTAGAGGAAATAAATAGTTATGAACCCCCAATAGAAGGCTCTTCTGACTTAGTGCAACTCTGAGCCCATGAAGTGGCGAACACTAGTTATAGGGAGGCTGTGGAGGCCCCTGTGCACCCACCTGTTTCTTATCCCATTTTAATCAGTCATAAAACTTCCTTGCTGCTTCAGGAATGAACCAAAATAAAACATCATCCCCAGCAGGGTCTGAATTCTCATTTGACAGTCTGAAGACTGGGACCAGACTGTCATCTGGCCCTGCACTACTGATGCTGTTGGCAGTCTCCTCCCCAGCCCCCGTGACTCTTTGGGTCTCCCCTATGTGCCCATGCACAACAGCCTACAGTTTTTAACAGTGAGCTCCTGAACTATTGTTGTATGCAAGGGAACAAAGCCAAGACTGGAAGATGCAGAGGCATAAATATCCGAGCTTCCCCACCTTGGCCAGGATAATTGTGAGTCACAGGCTCTGCACCACCTCTTGAGCTTTTCCATAGATGTGACTTACTCACTCAATTTGAAAGCTGGCTTCCCTTCCATCTATCTTCTCCTCTCTCCTCTGGTAGTGTCTCTGCACCTCCCAGGAAAGCTGTATGTTATCAGTCTTCATTCATCCTAGGATCTCCTTCTGAGGGGAATCAAATTAAGATAGATGGTAATATGAACCCAAAGTGACACCTCCCTGCTTTACCTCCTCCTCACCTGAAAAGCCCCACTCTGCTCTCAACAAAGGTCTGGCGAAAAGGGGAAATTTTCCACCTTTGAGCTTCCTATGATGTGCGTGTGTGTGTGTGTGTGTGTGTGTGTGTGTGTGTGTGTGTCTTATCCTGTCCAGTGTTGTGGAACCCAGATACCCAGAATGTGGCAGTTTTGTCTCAAGACTGTTGTACCACAACCTGCAAAAACAGTCAGAATGCACATTCCAGCTGTGCTAAAGAACTGCTTCTACTGATGCTGGGGTTTCAGATCCACTTATGTTCAACACAATAGGTTGCTTTCCTACTTCTGCAGAAAGAGAGTCATATCAATTCTGATAAAAGTGTCAGCATGCACAACTTGAGTTCAATGACTTATGTATCCTTTCAGGATGCAGGGTTCTCCAGAATTGCCCAAGGGCCTGTCATCATGCAGAGTAAGATATAAAACTCACCCTCAGAGTGTCTGAGTCAGTAGGTCTGAGTGGGGCAAGAGTTTGTGTTTCTAATAAATTTCCGGGTAACTGAGTTTTCCGTTTCAAGGAACACACTTGGAGAACAATGAATTTAAAGAATTTTTATGTTCTTCTCACCATTAGCTTAGATGATGATGTCTCTTTCTCTGCTCCTTGGGAACAATCTTCTATTAGAATATATACAGTTTTACATATAGCCACATTGTATCCATAAGACGATCACAATTTCTTTTAGTGATGGTGAGAAATTTAGAATTTTCTACCTATACAGAGTCCTCACCAGTAGTTATCACTTTAGCAGGATTTTTTTTTTACCTAGTTGTAAAATATTAATACTTCACTTATTTTTTAACAGAATCAGCAATCTTGTTCTTTTCAAATATAATAGTATATCCAAATATACCATGATTATAGTGCAGTTTCTATTGAAAGTTGTGAAGCTTAGAATCTTTCAGGACATATGTACATGCTGCTAAGGACTGGATGTGGTTTGTCCCCCAGAGGTTCACATGTTGGAGCTCAGTCCTCAGTGTGGAGGTTGGACCTCTAAGAGGTGGGGCTGATTTGGGGAGGGCATTAGGCCACTGAGGACACTGTCTTCGAAGGGATTAGGGTAGTTTCCCTGGCACCCTAAGCTAGTTCTCCCGAGGGCAAGTTGATGGCAGACTGCTGTGATAATAGGAAGGGAAATGCTCAGTTGAAGTCATGACAGATGTGGTCAGCAGTGGATCCCAGGACTGCCAGCTAAACCTCTAGGGGGCCCAGCAGGTCGGAAAGCACAGGCAGGAAGGCAGAAGCAAGTCAGCTCAGGGGAGAGGAGCTGGAGAGAAAAACAGACATGGAAAATGGCATTTATGGTGTCACTTGAAAAGCCCCTTCCCTACCTGGCTCACAGCTTCACCTAAAATCACCTCTAATCTTCTCTTCAAAGCTTCTTCTCTAACACTGCAATTGAATGCCACAATGTTTCTTTCTCCAGGGACCGGGGATGGAACCCAGGACTTCTCATAAGCCGGGCAAGTGCTCTATGACAAGCCATATCCCCAGCACCACAGGGCTTACTATATAAAATGTTATCTGAAACACTGTGAGCCAGATGGGGCAAGGGGCTTGTTAGCTGACACCATAAATGCCATATTCCATGTTGCCTTTATGCAAAATCTCCTTGGGTTTACTAGTAGTTAAAATAAACAAGGCTTTCTAGAGAACTGCAACTTATCTGACCACAAATACTTCTAAGCTGTGTTTGTTCTTAGAAATTGAATGTGCTTGATGCATTGTAAATGAGCACACTTGTGGCACTTAGCCCACCACCTCAACCCAAACACCCATCAAAGTGACACCTTTGTATGTGTCAAGGTATGAATGGATAAATAAAACGCACAATGTGACCGGTATGGTGGCACACACCTATAATTCCAGCAGCTCAGGAGGCTGAACCAGGCGGATCGTGAGTTCAAAGCCACCCTCAGCAAAAGCAACTCAGTGAGGGGCTGGGGTTGTGGCTCGGCCATAGAGTACTTGCCTTGCAGGTGTGAGGCACTGGGTTTGATCCTTAGCACCACATAAACATAAATAAACAAAATAAAGGTATTGCATCCATCTACAAATATAATAATATATTTTAAGCAATTCAGTGAGACCCTGTCTCAAAATAAAATACAAAATAGGGCTGGGAACTCAAACGAGAGCATTACCAACAGAGTAGACCACTTAGAAGATAGGATATCAGACAATGAAGATAAAGTATATCATCTTGAAAAGAATGTAGACAGCACAGCAAAAATGATTAGAAACCACAAGCAGAACATCCAGGAAATATGGGATAGTATATTTTTTTATTGGTTATTCAAAACATTACAAAGATTGCAGAATCATATGGGATAGTATAAAAAGACCAAATTTAAGAGTTATTGGGATAGAGGAAGGCATAGAAGCCCAAACAAAAGGAATGAGCAATCTATTCAATGAAATAATATAAGAAATCTTTCCAGACATGAAGAATAAAATGGGAATCCAAATCCAAGAAGCCTACAGGATGCTGAATGTGCAAAGTCACAAGAGATCCACACCAAGACACATTATAATGAAAATGCCCAACATACAGAATAAGGAGAGAATTTTAAAAGCCACAGAGAAAAAAAATAGTGCTGGGGATGTGACTTAGTGGTCGAATGCCCCTGAGTTCAATACCCAGTACCCAATAAATAAATAAAATGTATAATGTATATATAATCTCCCCTCTAGATCATAGGCTCCACATGAATTCATGAATTCAACCAACTGTGGATCAAAAATGTTTGGTAAAAAAAATTGCCCCTGTATTGACTATTTTCTAGTACTGACATGTACATAATCACCCCCCTAAATGATATAGTATAACAATAATTTTCATAGCTTTTACAAGGTATGAGGTATTACATGTACTCTAGAGATGATTTAAAGAATATGGGCTGGGGCTGGGGTTGTGGCTCAGTGCTAGAGACCTTGCCTAGCACAGGTGAGGACTTGGATTTGATCTCAAACATGGCAACAAACAAACAAAACACACTAGAGATGTGTGGAGGTTATATGCAAATACTGTGCCATTTTATATAAGGGACTTGAGTGCCTGCAGATTTTGGTATCCAAGGTAGGGATCCTGGAACCAATTCCTTGGGGACCCTGAGGGATGACTATAGAGAATATTATTCAACTACAAAAAAGGAATAAAATGATGAAACCTACTAAAATGTAGATGAACCTATAAAACTACAGGAGTTGAGGGCATTTAACCCCCAAATATGCCAATTTCACATACTGATCATTTCGAGCTGAAAGCACTTGTAGAAAGGGCTGTCTCACATTTTCTTTTCTAGCTGAAGCAGCTCACAAAATTTCCTTTGAGAAAGGTGCTCTTCCTGTACCAGGGTGAAAAGAACACACCTGAGCTGGAGCAGAGCCATCAACTCAAGCAACAAGCCAAAAATGAAAGTTAAGAGTGAAACTTTGACCATATCTTATTGAATAAGAGGGCACCCCAACTTCCTCCCGCTCCCACCCCATGGAATGGAGCCAGGTGAATCAGTACAGAGATGGGGGTGTGTTGTTGAGGGAGCCCAGATCAAAAGTCTCCTGGAGAGCAGGGGAAGAGGAAGAGGGAAGGGCTAGGAGTGGGAAAGTAATGAGTTTGAGTCATATTAGTTATCAATGTCTTCAGGTTCTTCCTTCCTGTGCCTTCCTACACAGAAGCATGTCTTGGCAGAGGTACCTGAAAAAAGACCTTGGAAAGAGAAACTAGGAATGATGGTGCTGAGGGCTAGGAATACAGACATGTGCATACTCCATGAGTCCTTGATAGCACCTCTCTCAAAAGACAGCCATGCTCTGGCTGGGCACCGAGTCTTGCATGGGTAGGACAGCTTGAGGCCCAACAGGTAAAGAACTTGTAATTTCCTATAGTTCAATCTAAAAAATCCTAGGAGCCACACTCTTCAGTTTCCTGTCTACAGACCCCATCAACAGCATGCAATCACAGGGTAGTGTCTCTCACCTGAAGAGCACAGCATTGACTTTCTGACCCTCCTCCAGGGACTGCCACATTTCTCTGAGCCTTGAAGTTGTATTTCTCAAGAAGATGGTGACACTTGCTGTCTCAATTCCCATTGCCCCCCCTCTTTGCCACCCATTTGCTCCTCAGGTCCCTAAAAGCTAAGGTTCTATTCTCATTGCTGTACTTCCATTACTTCCTCCTGTCCTATACACTTGATCATGGTGTATAATCTTCTTTACATGCTGTTGGATTTTGTTTGCCAGTATTTTTGTATCTGTTCCTTAGGGATGTGGTTTGTAATATTTCCCTCTCTCTCTCCCTCCCTCTTTCCTACTTTCCTTCTTTCTTTTTTCTCATATGTGTGTCTTTGTCTAGTTTTTGTATCAGGGTAATGCTAGTCTTACAGAAATTTAGAAGCATTTCCTTCCTATTTTGGAATGGTTTGAGAATAATTTTCTTTAGAAGTTGGGTAGAATTCAGCAGTGAAGCCCTCTATTCTAGGCCTTTCTTTGTTGGGAACTTTATATGACTGATTCAATTTCAGTACTCATTAGTGTTCTGTTTCGGTTTTCCATTTCTTCAGTGGTCCAAACTTGGTAGGTTATAGGTGAAAAGCGATATTGTAACTGAAACACAAAGGATCATTAGGCACTGTTATGGATGAATATATGCCAGAAAATTGGAAAACCTAGAAGAAATGGATATTATTGCACGTATGAGGCACTGGGTTCAGTCCTCGACACCACATGAAAATAAAAACAAAATAAAGGTATTGTGTCCATATTTTTTTTTTAAAAAAAAAAGCAAACCACTACAATTTTCTTTCAAGAGTGTTTAAGATAACATAATATTCATCCACTCAGTTCTTTACAAAATTTCACAACTGGTGACAATATTTAGAAGTCACTTTTGAGGGTCTTAGTTAATAACAAAAGACAAAAATCACATGCCACTTATTTTTCTTGTCATAATATGAGGATAAATTAATATATATCCCTTAGCAATACTTTTGGAAGATATTAGGAAACATATCTGAAAATCTGAAAAAATAAAAGTTAAATTTCACAGTAATTAACTTCATTATCATGTGCCACAAAGTACAGATGTTTCCAGCATGACCTTTTCAAAAAATCTAAGGAAGTACTTTTTGGTTAATCACAAAGGTTATACATCCAATAATAATTTATTTCTTTAAAACAAAAGGTTTTAGTACCCAGTTCTTAGTTTCTAAATATCATTTCCCTCAAGAAGAAATCAAGTCCCCTTGGAGAAATTGCTGATTTCTAGACCAGGCAGAAAAAGTATAAGATGAACCTGAAATGTCTTGTGCTAGAAAGTAAAGAAGCATTCAAAAAAAATGACGAGTGGGCCAGAGTAGCTCAATGGTAGAGCCCCTGCCTAGCACTTGTGGTTCTGGATTCAATCACCAGCACCACAAGAAATAAAACAAAGCAAACTGAGAAGGACACCTCAATATTCATAGGTGCCAGTGTGAAGTGACTATCACTGACAAAATCTGGGACAACTGAAGTATTAAAGTAAATAGGAGGAGCTCAGTTGGTAGAGTGCTTGCCTACATGCACAAGGCCCTGGTTCAATCCTCAGGACCAACAAAAAATGAAAGAAAAAGAAAAGAAAAGAAAGAAGGAAAGGAAGAAAGAAAGAAAGAATGAATGAATTGGTAAAGGACAAAGAATTTTAGGGCAGTAAAATTATTCTGTATGATACTATAATGTGGGATACCTGAACTCATGAATTTGGCAAGACCATAAAACTGCACAATCAAAGAGCAAACCCAAATGTAAATCCTGGAGTTTAATACAAGTTTACCAAATTTAAGAACTGTACCATACCAATGTAAGACATTAACAATGGAGGAAACTAGAGAAGGGTTAGGAGGAGAGAGTAAACAGGATCTCTCTGTAGTTTTTGTTCAAAACTGTCCTAAACATGAAGTCTATTAACTAAAATCTTTAAAATAAAGGTAGCAATGAAACTATAACCACTGAAATAAGAATATGTGAACCAAACCAATAATATAAGAAATAAAAGCTCTTTGGTATGTCAACTAGTACTTGTAGAGGTCAGGGAAGTGTTGAAAAGGCACCACTGCACAACCATAACGGAGACTGGTTCAGGCAAAGATCATCAGTGGACACTAATTCTAGGTGAACAAGTCTGATGAACAGCAGGGTATTTGCAGGACCTGAGTATCTACATACAGGTCAATTCCAAGGAAAAATGGTAACAATACAGGGAGATTGGCTAACATCTGGCCTTGATGAAAATGGACTTCACAGATAAGGAGATAACAAACAGGATTCTGAGCACCCCACACAATTATGTAGTTCTGCAGTATGCATAATCTGAATCTAACCATGAGAAGTACTCTATAAAATAGTTGGCCTATATTTTTCAACAGCAATAACAACAAAAGACAGTGACATGAAAGACAAAGGACAAGAACTGTCCCAGATTAAATAAACCTAAAGAAATCCAGGAAAACAAATAAATAAAATATAAATTTGAGTGCATGTATAAAGAGAGCACAAATGTGGGAAAATATTAACAATGTGGTGAATCTGGGAAGAGTTCTCTATTTTTCTAACTTTTTGTAAATTTGAAATTATCCCAAAATAATTTGTTACGAAGAACATGCTTTACAGAAAAGGAAGGTATAATCTTTGATGGATCAATTTAACTGGATAAAGAGGGGAAAGGAGGTTCTCAACTAAGGTTACAGAGCTAGCATCACACTCCATCCAACGACAAATTATCATCATAAATAAGCTGAAACTGAAATGCTTTCTACTGGGCATCTCACATACAGTACATTTTCTTAAAACACAATTCAATGGCACTAAAATGTAATTCAATATTTAAGACAGGTTGTACTAAGAAGGGGATCATGAAAATCTTTTGTGCCATACAAATGCTGTCCACTTTAAGATGAGTTATGGGGAAAAAAAAAATGACACATGTATTTTTTTTTTGAAAGATTATTTACTGATCATTTGTTCAACAAATGGCTCACATAACTATGCTTATATAACAATTATGGGAAAAACTACTAGAACCTTTAACACTACTATTATAGTCAGAAAGTAAAAGCCAAAAAAAAATCCTTTGCACTTTTAAATATATTTGGAAATATTTCTACTTGGATTTAATTTTTGTTACCAAAAAACACTGTGTGCATCTATGAAAACTCTAGCTGCCTACCAAAGAAAGTAGAGAAAAATTGACAGCATGTTTAAAAATCTTTTAAATGTTCCAGTCGTTTTAAGCTTATTGTTCTAAAAAAAAAAAAAAAATGCCTCTATTCCAACTAGTTTGCTGCGGGAACTTTCAGACAGGAAGTGGAAATTCTGATGAAAGCCTCAAAGGGTCATTGGAAAGGCTCTTAAAATGGTATGATTTCATAACCACAATCGGGACTTTTCTGCTTCCCTTTGGATCCACGTCTTCTTGTGGTACTGTTTTAGCTGCCATGTCACAGCAAAAACAAATCACTGATACAACCAGAATCAGACTCCAATAACTTTGAGTCGATACGTGAAAATCCAAGGTTTTCTAAAAGAGCAGATTACCAGAAATCATTGTTCCTGAAAAATACATGAACTTCATGGTATATAAATTATATCTCATGAGAGGTTTTAAAAACAGGCACCTTCTACCGGTTTGTCCCTCATTACAAATATTCATTTTACCATACAATTAATAGTTTATTGTTAAGTAACAACTCTCTGGTTGTCCATCTCTCATGCTTTAAAATCCTTTTGCATATCTTCCTGATGAGCATAATGTGATTAAGGTATTTGGATCTATAACCCTTTGGATGGCAGGGTCCAGTTGTTTACTGGTAAAAAGGTCAGCGATCAAAAAGGCTGACACAGCAGTTCCAAGACACCTCCAGCCCAGAGGCCAGTTCTCTCCAGCCCCCGCGCACCCAGAAAACTAGCGCCCCACTCTGGACAACCCCGCCCACAGGAAACCTCACCCCTACGTTCTTCGAGCCCCCACCGCCCCGTCCCCCGGGGATTCCCAACGGTCGCATAGCACGACCATTGGGTCAGCGACTCCCGGGCGAGGCCAGGGGAGAGGGCCGAGCGACCGCTGCACCGGCGCCCCGCCCCGCGCTGCCACGGGCCGGAAGCTGGGGGCGCACGTCGCGCCCAGAGCTCCGCGCAGGCGCGCCGGAAGCAAGCCGCGGAGCAGTCGGGGCCAAGGCCTCCTGGGACTCTAGGAACTGGGTGGCCGCCGGCCGGCAGGGTGGGGCGGGAGGAGAAGGCCGGGCGACCTCCTTTCCAAGCCCGGGGGCGGGGCGTCCGCGGCGGGGGCGGGGCGTCCGCGGAGGGGCGGGGCGTTCGCGGGTGGGGGAACCGGGGAGGCGGGGGCGGTGCATCCGCGGGCCTCGGTTGGGCGCAGAAGTTTGGTAGCAGCGGCGGCACTGCTCGCGTGACAGAGGATGTGAGTGGCGGGGCCCGCCGCGGCCCGCGGACGATGCTCGCCCTTCTGAGCGCGACGACGCTGGCGCTGGTCGCCGGGGCGCCTTGGATGCTCCCCGCAGTCGCAGGTGGGAGACCTGGGATCTGGGCGCAGGGCGGGTGGCGGGACGCGAGGCTGGGCAGAGGGAAGACTTGGCCGGGACGCGGGCGGGGGAGACCGACGTCTCTGTGTGTCTGGTCGCCAGTGCCTCCGTGAGTGCCTCCGTGGCGTGGGATCGGGGCCTTAGCGCTCAACTTGAACCTGATGTGGGCTCGAAAATCAAACTGGAGCCCTGGCACCGCTAGCTTGTTAGCCAGTGTACGCGCCCCGCGTTGGGGGCACCCCTAGACCACCAGCCCTGGGGCCGCGCGCCGGCCTCCCACCCTCGGAAACCAGCTGTGCCGGGGCCTCGTGTTGGCGTTTGCTTCTTTTGGAGAAATGCTTGGCTCTGCTGTCGGGCTTGATAATAAACAAGGTGTCCTTAAAACGCACTTCCTCGATTTAGTAAACAGTTGCCCCCAGCCCCGGGATGGAGTGAAATAAGTGTTGAAGGAATTTCTCTGCCCGCAGGAACCTCATGGTCTAATAAAAAAATAATAAAAGAACATCTGGGCATGCCTGTGAACCCAGCTACTAGGGAGACCGAGGCAGGCGGATCCCATATTTAAGGCCAGCCGCAGCACCTTAGTGAGACTCTATCCCAAAAAATAAAAAGGGCTGGGGATTGTAGCTCAATGGTAAAATTCCTGAGTTCCACCCCCAGTACCATTTAAAAAGAAAAAAGAAAAACATGCAAGAAGCCACTACTAGCTTCTTGCAAGTCATAATACTTAGCTGGGATGGTTAGCATCAGGGGGATGGCAACTGTTGTTTAAGAATTGAAAGAAGAGCTGTGTGGGGTGGTGCATGCCTGTAATCCCAGTGCCTGGGGATGCTGAGGCAGGAAGATCCCTAGTTCAAAGCCAGCCTGACAAAAGTGAGGTTGTAAACAATTCAATGAGACCTTGTCTCTAAATAAAATACAAAATATGGTCGAGTACCCCTGAGTTCAATCCCCGGTACTCCCCCCCCCCAAAAAAAAAAAAAAAAAAAAAAGATCGAGAGAAGAGAGGAAATTTTGTAGTGAGAGAAACAGGGCCAAGCATCCCAGCGCAGGAATCCAGGAGGCCTCTGAGGCTAGTAGAAGGGTCAGAATACCTCTTTTCTTAAAAAACTCTATACCTGTGTGGTGCATGATATAGTATTCCTCAAACCCTCCACAAATAGTAACAGTGTATGGGTGTTAGGATCCTGGTACAACCCATGATAATGTCTTTGAAGTTTTTTATGAAAAATTTGCATTAAACTCATATTTGCTTTAATAGAAAAAGAATTTCCCCAAAATCTTCACGTACATTGACCTTCAAGGAAGATGCGCACAGAGAAATTCATTTTAGACTAGAGAGCTATTAAAATATGATTTATAGGTACTTAGCATTTATTTACTAACTATATACTAATCACTAATTTGAGTGTTTTAGAGATGCAAACTCACTTAGCTTTCAAAACCTAGAAAGTATTGTCCTCATTTTACAGATCTGAGAGCTTTAAGTAACTGCATGAAACCAGTCAGCCACTGGTTGAGTGGGAAATCATATCCTGAGAGTCTGAAAGCCTTATGTCTTAACCAATCTGGACTGTTTCGGAGAAGCCAAACAATTTAAATTCTCGACTATCTACCTATATGTTAAGAGCCTACTTATCAGTTATCTTTAGCTAACATTCTTTTTCCCCAGAGCAATAATAATATTCAAAACTAAGTGAAATGTTAACCCAAATTTGAGATTGTAATGTTGGTCTTTCAAAAGTCATAGAAATATGCATACTTTTTAACCTATTAAATACAATTCTCGGACCCTAGTCTAAGAAAATTGTCCGAAATGTAGGAGGAAGTTTGCATTCATATTTGTATGGATGTATGTGAGTGCATTTACATCAGATTTAAAAAGATAATTGTATAGGCTTTCCAATGCTGGGATGAATATCCGAGAAAAAACAAGGAGCATTTTGGCTCATGGTTTTAGCTCATGATTGGCCAGCTCTGTTGCTTTAGTGAACCTCATGGCAGAAGGATGTGGCAAAGCACAGCTGCTCACCTCATTTCAACAGTGAAGCGGAGAGAAAGAGAAAGGTGAAGGAGCCAGGGCAAGATAAAACCTTGTAGGCATGCCCCCAGTGAACCACTTCCTCTAACTAGACCTCATCACCTACAGTTTCCACTACCTGCCAATAATACCATCAATATGTATCCATCCATGAATTAATCCACGGATGAGGGTAGAGCCCTTGAGATTCAATCAATTCTTAAATCAACACTGCTGCATTGGGGATTAATTCTTCAACACATGAGCCTTTGGGGAATATCCAATCCATAACATTCTGCCACTGGCCCCAAAGGCTCATGTTCATCTCTAAGCATCCCTTAGTTTTAACAGCGTTTCTCAAAAGTCAAATCTAATGTTTTCTCTCAACTCAAGGCAACTCATAGCTGTGATTCCCTGTAAAAATTGAAAAGCAAATTACATACGTTCAACATACAATGATGGGACAGGCACAGGGTAAATATTCCCAAAGGGAGAAGTGGGGGATAGAAAATAAGGATGGGTCCCAAAACAAGACTGAAACCCAGCAGGGCATACACTGAATCCTGTAGCTCCATGTCTGTCATCCAGGGAACAGGCGATGAGATAGGAGCTACATGATTTGAGCAGCCCCACCCCTATGGCTTTGCTGGTTGCAGCCCACATGGCCTCTTTCTTGGCTGGCTCTGCTCACTGCCTGCACCTTTTCTTGGCAGACAGTCCACATTACTCTCATCTGTGCCTTCCTGAGGTCTCCATTGAAGCTTTAGTTTCACTCAGTGAAAATCTCAGTGGGAACCTCATAACTCTTACATTCTGCATTCCTGCAAAGCCAGCGCTGTGGGGATGATGCCAAGGTCTGCTGCCAGTGGGAGCAGTAGCCAGGTCTACTTGGACCATGACTGCAGCAGCCTCCTAATGCTTGGGAAACTGAGCATGGTGAAACAAATCCTGGGGCTATAGCTTCTTAGGTGGCCCAGTGAGTACAGGGTACCCTGTACTCTCTTGTAAAAGCAAATTGTCTCAAAGGAGTTTATACTTTCACACCCTGAGCCTGCTGTAGGCAGAGACTGGCCAAGCCTGAGATGTTTTCAAGACATCTTTCCTGTTGTCCAGGTCAAAATATCCATTATCTCTTTAGTGGCACTAATTTCTTCAGCAAGTTCACCTTCCTTGGTCACAATTCACTGGCTTCTTTCCTGGCGAAACTAAATTTGTCATAACTTTTCACTCTGATTCTTATTCCTGATTGTCACTGATTAAAAAACAGCCAGCAATAGCCATGCCACCTGAATATAGTGCTGCCTTAAAATTTCCCCTACAAAATTAATTTGCCCATCATTTTAAAACTGAGACTCATGTAAGGGCTCAGAGCGTAGACAAAGTTCTTTGCCAGAATGGAACATGAAAGGCCTCTAGTCCAATTCTCAACAGGGTTCTTATTCCCAAAGCATAGTCTTTACTGTCCACTTTCCTATCAGCATTCTGGTCTTCTGTGCTCCCACCAGAATTGCCATAGCTCCACTTAAAACATTCTGAGGCTTCTCTAGCATATATCTCCAAACTTTTCAAAATTCGTCACACAAACCACTTCCAAAAGCTTCTGAATCACATGGTTATGTATAATCACTGCAAAAATCCCACTCTTGGTACCAATTTTCTGTATTAGTCAACTTTTTGTCACTGAAACTTAAAATAGGAAATATTTATTTTGGCTCATGGTTTCAGAGGTTTTCAGTCCATCATTGGCTGGCTCCATTGCTTTGGACCTGAGGTGAGGCAGAAAATCATGGCATCAAGGATGTGGTAGAAGACAACAGCTCACTTTATGGCAGCCAGGAAGCAGAGAGAGAGGAAGGAGAAAAGATCTATCCTTCCAGGGTATTCCCCCCAATGAACACTTCCTCTCACTAGGCCCCACCACCTTCAGCTTCCGCCATTTGCCAATAATGCTATTAAATATGAATTCCTCAGGGCTGGGGTTGTGGCTCAGAGCTAGAATGCTCCCCTACCATGTGTGAGACACCAGTTTCTATACTCAATACCACATAAAAATAAAATAAAGATATTATGTCCACCTGTAACTAAAAAATAAATATTTTTTTAAAATTTAAAAAATATATATGAATTCCTCAATGCATTCATCCATTGATGACTCAGAGCCCTCATATTGCAATGACTTCCCAAAAATCCTACTTTTGAACACTGATACACTGGGGAGCAAGCCTTCAACCCATGACCCTTTGGGGGACATTCCAGATCCTAACCATAATAATAGAAAACTCCACTAGCCAGAGTTTAGTAATTCATGCTGTCAGTCCCAGAACTAGGGAGACAGGCAGGAGGAGCACCTGAGCCCACGAGCTTGAGACCAACCTGGGCAACATACACAAACAACAACAACAACAAAAGAGATTAGTGTGAAAGGTTAGAAGCAGCCAAAAACATTCATAAATGCGCATTTATACATTTTGCATGCTAGAAAGGTAAAATAAATTTTATTAAGAGATTGCTGATGCACAGCAGAATCTAGGAAAATTGAAATCTTGTTTGATAACTATTATCTCCAAGTTCATGTTCACTTTCTAATAAGTTTTTTGTTGGTCTCCCAAGTGCCAAGATGACTCTAACTCTAGGATCTCCTTCATTTAGCAATAGAAGGATTGCAACCTTGAGTACGTCCCTGAATCTCCCCATCACATTTCCTCTGCCTCTCTCAAGACCTAGAATTTCTTCAATTTGAGTATTCTGAACAGTATACTATAAATATTACAAACACCACCAGATCTTTTGTTAACCCCTGTAAATCCAACTACTACCTGTTGACTGCACAAAATCTATAAATTCCAACAAATTGGGTAGGAATCAAGAAAATAAGGGTAAAGAAATTTGTTCTTGTTAAGGGATAGAGTTGCAAAGATTTTTAATATGAAACTTAAAATTGAGGTGGAAAGACCTGATTACCCATTTAAATTCTTTAAATTAAAAAAAATTCAAAAAATGTTTTCTCAGAGTTTCCTCACCTGGCACTGTGGCATACACCTGTAATCTCAGCAGCTCTGGAAGCTGAGGTGGGAGGACTGCAGGATCAAAGCCATCCTCAGTCATTTAGTGAGGCCCTAAGCAACTCAGGGATACCCTGTCTCTAAATAAAATTCAAAAGAGGGCTGGGGATATGACTCAGTGGTTGCCAGCCTGCCCCAGGGTTCCATCCCTGGTACCAGGAAAAAAAAAAAAAAGGTTTCCTCTTTGCCCCATACCATATCTAACTGTAAAATAGAAGAAACAATCCCAATAAAAAAATGTTCTACAAGGACCTTTGTGGTAAAAATACAATAAGTAAATCCACCTGTAAGGAAATAATATAATTGTAGAAATAAACGCTAAACAATATTAAATTTATCAGAAATAAAAGGTAGTTTTTAAAAATTAAAGCTTCCAAGTAAATTATATTTAAGAAATTTCTGGAAGTCCAGCTGATTATCCTGAAACATACAAATGTAGTATGATGCTATATAGACTCTGCCTTTAATGGTTTGAGATGTGTGTTTCACACAGAGAAGCAGTTGGTAAAAATACGTATTTGGGGGATTCTGGAAATATAACTGGAGTAGAAAGCGAAAGGGTCTCTCTGCTCCCCACACAGTTGGACCAGCGTACTCTGTCTGGTGTGACTGTTTCAGAAGTCTGGAGTATATTTTGAAGGCTTACAACATCAAGGGAAAGACTTAGATGAACAGAGGTATCTATATTAATATTAGTAAGAATGTACTTCACACTATTTTTGACATAAAATAATGATTCTCCTTTAAATGAAGTAAGAAAATAGTTTATTCTAAGCCATATATGAGTGACCACCATCTGGAAACACGGGTTCAAGTTACCCTGAATGACATGTTTCTCTGAAGTTCAAATGTTACTTGAACTTTTATAGCCACAGAACAAAGTCACAAATCAATAATGCATTCATTTACTACATTGGCGGGGACATTGCACAGGCAGGTTAAGGGAAAAGGGAAACTCTGACCACTGGACTGGGGTGATATCTTGCAGCATTCTTGACCAGAAGATCAGTCAGGTTGGGGAGCTGTTCTTTTCCCTAAATGTTATGAGGTGAGTTTTTTTTTTTTTTTTTTTTTTTTTTTTTTTTTTTTTTTTTTATAGGAAATCAGAAGTAAGGGCTCGTTTTCTCAAGGCCCTGGGGCAGCCTTTACCTCAAGCCCCCCACCCTTGCCTCATCTCCTTTCAGGAGAGAGAGCTTGCGTGTGTCATGTACTTGCTTAAAGAGTTCCATTGTAATATAGGTTTTTTCTTCCAGAAATGCCTAATTTCACACAAGAAAAGTTACAAGAGACAGATATTATATTTGAATTAAAGCTTCAATACAGCCAGGAGACATAATAGTTATGCAGATTTGTGTACCTCATGGCAAACCATCAAAATACCTGAAGCAAAAACTGGTGGAATTGAAGGGAGAAGTATACAGTTTTACAATAATAATTGGGGACTACAATATTTACCCCTCTTGAAAATGAATAGAACAACTAGACAGAAGATAAGGAAACAGAAGACACTATCAATAAAGTAAAAAGTCAACCTACAAATGGGAGCAAATATTTGCAAAGCCTGTATCTGATAAGGAATTGATACCCATGATATATAGAAAGTTCCCAAAACTCAAGAACAAAGTAACCTAATTCAAAAGTTACCAAAGGAGTTGAATAGATATTTTTTCAAAGAAGATGCACAAATGAAAATATGCTCAACATTGCTAATTGTTAAAGAAATACAAGTTGAAACTACAAGATACTACCTCCCACTCCTTAGGACGACTATTATCAAATGAGTAAATGTTGGTGAGGCTGTGGAAAAACTGGAAGCCTTGTGCACCGTTGATGGGAAGGTAAATGGTGAAACTGCTATAGAAAGCATTATGGAGGTTCTCCAAAGAGTGAAAAAATACAATTATTTTAAGATCTAGTGATTCCACTTCCAAATGCATTCCCTAAAAAATTGAAAACAGAGTCTCCAAGAGATACGTGTATATCCATGTTCATAGCCACATTATTCACAATAGCTAAAATGTGGAAACACCAAAGTATCCATCAATGAATGAATGGATAAGCAAAATGTGGTATATAAACAATTGAACACTGTTAATCCTTTAAAGGAGGGAAATTCTCACATTTGCTCCAACACTGACAAATTTTGAAAACCTTATAAATGAAATAAGTTAGCTGCAAAACTGTATTATTACACCTGTATGAGGTATTTAGTCAAAATCTGAGAGATGGACAGTAGAATGGTTGTCAGAGCTGGGCCATGGGGAATGGGGAGTTATTGTTTAATGGGTATAGATATTCAATTCTCCAAGATGAAAGGAGTTAGGAACATGGATGGTGATGGTTGCAGTGTTATCAATGTATTTAACGCTTACTGTTGAAGATGGTAAGTTTCACATTATGTGTATTTTACCACAATTTTTAAAATTGGAAAAGGTATATTCTGCACTCAACAAGTATTTGAGAGCTGAGAACATCTACTGAAGTGTGAAATTGAGTGGTGCAGATTAAATGACATGAATGTAAGAGAACAGCAAGATCAGCATGAGCCGCAGTGTTCAGGGAAGTTTCTCTAAAGGGGTCAAGAACTGGGTCTTGGAGGATTTGGGTCATCAGAGAAGAAGAGAGGTACACTGCAAATTGGAGGGGCCAAAAAGGGAAACTGAGGAAAGAGGTAATCCAATTGGTAAAAGATATTTATTAGTAGTAAAAAATAAGGAAAGGGGGCTGGGGTAGTGGCTCAGTAGTAGAGCATTTGCCTAGCATGTGTAAGGCACTGGGTTTGATTCTCAGCACCACATATGAATAAATAAAATAAAGGTCCATTGAAAACTTAAAAAATATATTTTAAAAAAATAAGGAAGGTTCATAGATGGGAATCCTCAGAAATAAACAGAAAACCTCAGTCGACATATTCAGAAGTTGAGAAATTTTTAGGTTCCTGAGGGGCTCAGCTGACAAATATTCATCTCTGTCTCTCAGTTTTGTTATGTGAGTTCTGAAAACAGCTGTCAACTTTGAAATCACATCTGTTCAATTCTCCATCAGAGTATGTGAAGCATCTATCTCTGAAAAGGATGTGAAACCAAACTGAGGCTGTTAAACGGTTGAATCTTGTGTTTCTGATGTCAGTATTACTTCTGAGGCCAGAGTTCTTTTCAGTTAAAGGACAACTTTTTTTATGGATGGAAAACTTAACCTTTTTTCGAGGTCTCTCAGATGGAGAAATATAATTAACACACTCCGTGCTGAAAGCAAACATTAGGTTTTAGATTTATTAAATATAGCAGCTCACCCCCACCTTACCCACAGTTTTCCTTTCCCTGGTCAACCAGGGACTGAAAATATTAAGTAGAAGTTTTTAGAAATAAGCAGTTCATAAGCTTGAAATTGTGTGCCACTTAAAACATTGTAATGAAGTATCACTGCATGTTGCCTGGGACAGGAGTATCTGTCCCAACATATTCCTTGGTGGACCTTCGCTCCAGCATAGTCTAGCAGTTACTCTTACTTTACTTACTAATGACCCCCAAAGCACAAACTTTTATTACAGTGTTGTTGCAATTGTTCTATTTTTGTTAGTATTGTTAATCTCTTACTGTACCTACTTCATAGATTAGACTTTACCACAGGGTGTGTGTGTGTGTGTGTGTGTGTGTGTGTGTGTGTGTGACAAAGAGGTGGGGGCAGAAAATGGACTGTATAGTGCTCAATTCTGTCTTCAGTTATTTCAGGCCTCCACTAGAGGTCTTGCAATGCAACCCCCATAGATAAGGAGGGAGTATATAATACTTGTTTGAATGTATTCACTCTTTAATTACGGACGTGAAGGGAAGAATAACATTTTTTAAAATATCCGTACAGCATCTACATAATTTTGTTTCTGATTGTCTTTATAGGTGAAAAAAATCTACAGCCACCTGAGAATATAGAGGTCTACATCACGGATGACAACTTCACCCTGAAGTGGAACAGCAGGATTGAGATTGTTGAGAATGTGACCTTTTCAGCAGTTTATCAAACGTAAGTGACTCTACTTACTGATTTGCCAGAATGGTGTGGATAATATTTATGACTTTCCCATTTTGTTGGTACATTATAATTATATATAATGGTGGGATTTGTGTTATGTTTGTGCATGCACACAATGTAACAATATAATTTAGCCATTGTCACCCCCAGTATTTCCCCTTTCCCTCACCCCAGTCCCTTTCCTCTGTATTACTGATCCACCTTTGATTTATCTGAGATTCTCTCCACCTTCCTATTCCTTTTTTCCTCTCAATATTATTATAACTTTATCACCATAATTTCAGGTTTGGGAAACATTTCTTTTTCATGTATTAGAAATTTTCTGTCTTCATAGTATTTGTAATCGATTTCTACAAATAGAGACTTAGTCAAATTTATCTTTGAAGCAAAAGAGATTTGAGATGAGTGTGGTAAAGGCTTTTATAGCCCACAACTACCTCATACTTCCTCTGCTCTGGATATTCTGTGAAATGTATGTTAGTGTCTGAACTAGAGCATGCCTTGAGGATATGAGAGAGTACCCAAAAAGGCTAATCCAAGATCTTGGAATAAGTAACCAGACTCCTATGGTCAGATTTTCCTGTTATCTCCATCATACACAATATTTTAAATTCAGATACAGTTTGTAAACTATGTTGGACTCTATTGAAGTTTCAGGGTCTCTTTTTTGGTACTGTCTTTCTGTTTCATAGTTTCCAAGAGGGTAGGCAGGCAGGGCTTATGGAGAAAATGTTTACAGAAGGGGACCCAGCTCAGGACCTATAGCCCTGGGCCTTTCATCTGGTGTCAGGACTCTGTCTGCTAACTGTGGTCCACTGTCCAGGCAGGAGAAGACAGTGAAGAAGCAAGGGGTTAGGGTCTTCAGAACCAGGGTCCCACCACTTCAGCCACAAGCCATGACATTGTGGTTCTCCAATTATTAAAACTGGAATAGCAGGGGCTGAAGTTATGGCTCAGCAGTAGAGCGCTCACCTAGCACGTGCAAGGCCCTGGGTTCAATCCTCAGCACCACATATGAATAAGTGAATAAAATAAAAGTATTGTGTCTAACTACAACTAAAAAATAATATTTAAAAAAAACTGGAATAGCAGTCTGACAGCTTTGAAATTATGTGTATGTCTGCGTATGTGCATATAGACATTTTTAATTCCAGAGATTTTCTTTAAATTGAATTTTGCTACCAGTTTATTCTTTAATTCAGAATCTTCTTATGAAACGGTTGCCTGAGGTATAGAGGGGTCATTTCAGGTATGCTTATAATGAAGAGCAGGGAGCCATTGCTGTCACACCTGCATTCCTTCTCACATTGCTTATGCCAGATGCTCTAGTTCATCATAATCTTTGACCCTTCCACTCTAACTTTTGCATCAAATGATTTTTTTCAGTGTATTCTTACCCTATTTTGTTCTGCTAATTTACAAACAACTCTCTTTGCCGAAGTATGTCAGAATATACATTTGGATTGGTGTAGTGTAGTGCAGTGTAGTGTAGTGTGGACTCGAGCCAGGCTACTTGCATTGAAACCCATCTTCTGCAAATTTTTCTGACTAAAACATCAGTGTGTGTAACTTCTATCTAAAATGGATCGTGATGTATGTAACCTGCAGCACTCATTGTTTTGTTATAGTTAAAGCTTCGTCCTAAGGGTTTCATAAACTGACTTCCAGACCACTCACGTATAATCGAATCAAGTCTTTATTGAAGCACACCGGTGGCGGCTGACCAGAACATAAAGCTGTTCCCCTGAACAGCCCCGAACAATTGCAAGGGCACTCCTTATAAGCCTGAAAACTGCAAAAGGGATGTTCAGGGGGTCTAGACAATGCAAGCAAGCCAGGTTACAGAAGCGGGACAGTGCAGTCAAGCGGAGGGAAGCCTAACCAATCACAATTAGCCCAGTCACCCCAGTTACAGAAACAAAGCCCCGTTACCCTAGTTACAGAAACAATACCCATTAGGTAGTTTTGTGTTCTTAAAGATTTCTGTAGCAAAAGGAAAAAAAAAACATCTTGCCCCAGTCATGACTCTTCTACTTGGCATGGTTGTTTTACAGGATGAAGTCATAAAACAAAATGGAGTCACATTTGCTCCTACTATCACAGTTTCGGTCAGTAAATACTGGATGCCTTCTATGCTAAGCACTCATTCTGAGTGCCCAGAAGACCTCAGTGAACAGGAGAAGTAAAATAGTTCTCTTTCACAAATTACATTGTGAAACTGCTTTTATGAAATGAATCTTTTGGTTACATACTCACATTTCACATTGAATTCTGTTCTGATCTAATTATTGGAGATGATAAAGATTTTTTAAGAAAGTATAAAGGTAGCCTTTACTGAAATAGTTCTCTTAAGTGCAAAAGCATTTTAATAAAAGTTTTACTGCATTTTCTAAAGAGAAAATAAGATAAATATAAAGAGTGAGCATGGACCAAAATCATATTAATATATTTATTTATTTGTTATTTTTACTAGTGCTGACAATGGAACCAAGGCAAGTGTTCTACCGCTGAGTGACACCTCTAGCCCCTGCCCCCTTTTAAAAAAGAAGAATCCATTCTCAAATCGTATAAACCTTTTTGGTTGACTAGTTCCACTGAAGGAAATTGTTCATGCTAACATTTTAAAGTTTTTTTTGTTTCTGGTGGTATAATAAAAGAAATGATGAAGACCAGGAAGCAGAGGAGTGATTTGGTTTGGGAAAGGGCAAAGGAAACCCCTAAACCGCACTGATGTGTGAGGTCTGCCTTAGGACAGGTAATCTATCTATAGAAGAACAGAGGGGATCATCAAATCCAATTTTCAATTAGAAGATCCAAGAACAGAAAGTAAATTGCCAGAAGTCATACAACTGTCCTTTACAAAGCCAGCCAAAATCTGCTTTTGACTTATGGGTTATGCATATCTCTGCTTCCATGAAATATTAATGCAGCCACCCATAAAATTATATTATAGAAACTTATTAAAAATTAATTATATTCTGGGCACGGTGGCACATGACTGTAATCCCAGCAGCTCAGGAGGCTGAGGCAGGAGATTGCAAGTTCAAAGCCAGCCCCAGCAAAAGTGAAGCGCTAAGCAACTCAGTGAGACACTGTCTCTAAATGTAAAATACAAAATAGAACTGGGGATGTGGCTCAGTTGTCCAGTACCCCTGAGTTCAATCCCTGGTACCAAAAAAAAAAAAAAAAATCAATTGTATGTCTGAATGATTCCATTTTATATGTAGTAGCTTGGTTTATAGGTATTGGAAAAGAGTGGAAGGGCACATACTAAAATGTTAACAGGATGTGAACTCAAGTAGAGGAAATAATGTCTTAAGCTAGCTTTATAACATTAGTAAGAGGAAAATGTATTTGACACTATTTTGTCTGACATGTGCTTATTCATTCCTTTGCTTTTCACTTAAAGACCTGAGGTGGATGACTGGATGAAATTGCCTGGCTGTCAACACATTGTGGTCAACAAATGCCACTTTTCTCTTCTCAGTTCAGATGTTTATGAAGAAGTTAAATTGCGAATAAGAGCAGAAAAAGGAAATGACTCTTCTTCATGGAGTGAAGTTTACTCATTTATACCATTTGAGGAAGGTAAGAAAAGTAAAAGTTACTATCCGAATTATATTATATTCTTTAGTAAATGTTGCCAGAATAGTTCTCTTTCCAAACCTATTGATTTGCAAGATGTAAAATCTCCTATTATTTAAAGAACAACGATGCCTTTAAATCTCTTTTTTCCTTCTGCTCTGGCCCCATTTTTATGCTTTCTTTCTTTCTTTTCTGCTTTGTTACAGTAGTAGTTCTCAAAGTATGGGTTTATCATTGTTTTTTGGTTTAGTTTTGTGGTATTGGGGATTGAACCTGGGAGCATTCTGCCTCTGGGCAGTTTCCCCATCTCGTTTTTTAAAATGTTATTTTGAGACAGGATTCACTAAATCATCCAGGCTGGCCTCAAGCTGGCACCTCTTGCTTCTAGTAGAAGGGGTCCTGAGACCAAAAAAAGAAGCACAGCCCTGAACCAAACAAAAGAAAATGGTCTGCACTCCCTCTCTGTGCTTCATTTTCCCCATTCCCTCATCATCCCTTTCCCTTTGAGCCTTCTTCCTCCTTGCAGTACTAAACTCATTCTTCTCAAGGTCACAAGCTACCTCCATGTGCAGGTGAATTTCCAGTTCTCTTCCAGATCAGTCACCTGGTGGTGCACAGATGTGGACTTCTCTCCACTCTCTAGAAACACCTCCTCTTCTGGATAGAAGGCATTTCTAGGGTACTTCTCCTTCCTGGTTCTCCTGCCCACTGGTTGTCCACTGACAGTTTTTTTACTCCACCCAGACTTTAAATGTCAGACTGCAGGGGCCAGTCTTTGAACTTCTTCTCTGCTCACTCCAACAGTAATCTTATGGCTTTCCAGATCGATTGTCTGTATGCTCTTGCCTCACAAAATTGTTTCTCCAGCCACATTCCTTTAGACTTGTATCACCCTCTGACCTTTAGACTTGTATCACCACCTTTATTCAACACCTCTGGATGTCACATTTAAAATAGTCAAACAGAGCTCTCCATCCCCCCTTAAAACCTGCTCTTTTCCTGCAATCTTTACCATCTCAGTTAACATCAGCTGTGTCTTTGTTCACACGAGAGCCCAGAGTGATCCTTGACACAGCTTGTCTGTCAACACATTCTGATGTCTTCAAAGTATACCTGACTTCCCTCCCTTCCAGCCTGAAAGCCAAGCCACTTTCATTCTTCACTTGATTTCTTACTGGTTTCCTTGCCTCCACACCTCCACATATCTTAACAGGATGCTCTTTCTAAAACCTGAGTCACATCTTTTTTTTTAGTGATCTTTTTTTCAATATCTTTTTAAGTTGTAGTTGGACACAATACCTTTATTTTTTATTTGTTCATCTTTATGTTTGTTGAGGATCAAACCCAGGGCCTCGCATGTGTGAGGTGAGAATTCTACCTCTGAGCCCCAACCCCAGCCCCTGAGTCACATCTTGGTATTCCTAATCTTAGCCCTCAGATGACTTCATGGACTACTAAGGCTTCGAAATTCTTCTTTCACATCTAGCCTCTAGCCTCCTCCCAAATCTGTTTCAACCACTCCCAGCCATTCTAGCAACTTCATTGTCTCCTGAAAAAGTTAAGCTCATTCCCATCCTAGGGGCTCAGCCAGGGTGACTTTTTCCCTAGATATTTGTATGACCACTCCATTACTTTATTCAGGCCTCAGCTCAAATGTATCTCTCAAGAGATATGCTAACTAGCATATCTAAAAGAGCACTTCCAACCATTCTTCATCCCTTCATATGACTTTATTTTTCTTTATAGCACATGGCATTTCATATGTTAGTTTATTTGAGTTTTTTGCCATCTCCATGAGAGTGTAGATCCTCTGTTTTGCTCTGTTAGGGACATAGTACTTGTTGACCTGACATTAAAGAAGTGTCATAGTAATTGTCTTGTTCCTACAGCTCAAATAGGTCCTCCAAAAGTACATTTAGAAGCTGAAGATAAGGCAATAACAATACACATCTCTCCTCCTGGGACAGTGGACAATGTTATGTGGTCTTTGGACGTTTCAGCCTTTACATATAGCTTAGTTATGTGGAAAAACTCTTCAAATGTGGAAGTAAGCATTTTTTTTACCTTTGTTAATGTGAGAGGAAAAAATTAGGTGAATTAATTGTAAAATTTGTCTTTATACTTTTATGAAGAATAGACTTCTTTTTTTTTCTTAATTATAGGAAAGGATTGAAACAGTTCGTCCTGGAGATAAAATTTATAAACTCTCACCAGAGACTACTTATTGTTTAAAAGTTAGAGCAAAACTACTTTTGTACAACAAAAATGGTAGCTATAGTCCAGTATGTTGTATAAATACCACAGGTAAGGAGAACCTTTTGTTTTAGAACTATTAACTATATTTGGCAATATATTTATTTTGGAATTTTTCCCATAGTCACTGAACTATGTGTTATATATGGTTTAATAGATATTAATACAAAAGCATTATAACAGCATTTATATAAGTTAAAAACATTATTTGGGATTTTTGCCTCAAGTAAATAAATAGTAATGAAAATTAATTCTACTTAAAAGTCCAAATATTTTATAATGACCAAATGTTTTTTACTTGCTCAAAATCCATAGAAGGGGAGGTAGTTGATAGTAGAATGGTCAGTCTTCCAAAAAGATATACCTCTAAATGAAATGTGAAAATATAGCATCCTTTTATATCTAGTCTTTGATATCTTGCCAATAATTAAGGTCAAGAGTGGGAGATTAGAGTTGTTTATTATTTTAATTATAAACTTAACACACTTTCTTTCTTAAAAATCAAAACAATGCAGAAGAGTTTAAAGTGAGCTTTTCCTCTCTTGCTCTCTTACCCCCAACTCTGTTTCCCAAAGGTAAGCATTGTTAGCAATGCATATATATACTTCTTTTTAGGACTTATAAGATGTAATTTAGGGGTTTTGTTTTCAAATTAAAAGAGAATCCTGATGCATATGTTTATTTTATAGCTTGCTTGTTTAACCCAATATGGTGAGGATAACTTCTGTATCAGTACATACAGATCTATCACAGTCTTTTAAATGGCTCCTTAGTATTTCATTGTGTGAATGTACACCACAGCTTAGTTGTTACCTTGATGATGAGATGTAATACTTTTATCATTTTGCCCATGCTGTTAAAACTTTTGCCATATATTCTTTAACTAGAGTAAAATCACATGCTATTTAACGTATGCTTTGGTTTCTAGCTGAAAATAAGCTGCCTCCACCAGAAAATTTAGAAATCAGTGCTGATAATGAGAACTATATTCTGAAATGGGATTATGCATATGTGAATGCGACCTTTCAAGTTCAATGGTTCCAGTAAGTTCTTGTCCATAAATTCCTTTTTCCCAGTGTGTTTTGATTATGCTTTCATGCCACTTCAGCTACCTGAAACTCCTTGCACCTACAGTGACTGACTGAGAAGTAGGCATGACACATTGGAAATTTGGGGGATTTAATTATAGCTCCAGCTATGCCCATAACTAGCTGGTTGATGTTGAGCTCATGACTTAACCTTGTGGGCCTCGGTGTCTTCATGTGTTACAAAATGGGTATGTTCTAATTCCTAGGGTTCTTACTGGCTCTTTTGTAAATAAGTGTGACTTTAGTAGCTTTTCTTTCTTTCTCTTTTTTCTTTTCTTTTCTTTTTTTTTTTGGTGCTGGCCGCGGAACCCAGGGCCACCCGCCCTAGTTTCATGTATTAGTTCCCCAATCAGGAATGCTTGATTTTTGACCCTGACCTTTTCTTCAGAGCTCACTTTTCCCATAAGTGTTTGAAATTTTTTCAAGCTACTCACTTCAATCTTGTTCAAAAAGTTAACCCTCCTATTTTCTTTAGTGGTTTTGCTGAATTTTTATGGTGATCACATTAGTGGGAAATTAAAGAAAGTTGAAGAGAACAGATTTTTTCCTCTTTATTGGCAAATAATTATACATAACAGTGAAATTTGTTATAATATATTCATATGTGCACACAATAAACCAGTATAATTTGGACAATTTCATTCCCCAGTACCTCCCCTTTCCCTCTCCTCCTTCCCCCAATCCCCTTCTTCTATTCTACTGATCTCCCTTCAATTTTTTTAAAATTTGTTTTAATTGATTATACATGACGGTAGAGTGTATTTTGACACATTTTTTTTTGTTTTTGTTTTTTTTATTGGTTATTCAAAACATTACAAAGATTGCAGAATCACATCGGTTACACATCCACATTTTTACATAATATATTTTGACACATTGTACACAAATGGAACACAACTTCTCATTCCTCTGGCTGTATGTGGTGCAGAGTTGCACCAGTAGTGTAATCATACATGTATATAGGGTAATAATATCTGTCTCATTCTACCGTCCTTCCCATCCCCACAGTCCCACTCGTCCCCTCACTCCTCTCTGCACAATCCAAAGTTCTTTCATCCTTGCCTACCCCACCTACCCCACTATGGATCAGCAACTGCTTATCAGAGAAAACATTCAGTCTTCGGTTTTTGGTATTTGGCTTATTTCTCTTAGTATGATGTTCTCTAGTTCTATCCATTTACCTGCAAATTCCATAATTTTATTTTTCTTTAAGACAGAGTAATATTCCAATGTGTATATGTACCACATTTTCTTTATCCATTCATTTGTTGAAGTATATCTAGGTTGGTCCCATAGTTTAGTTGTTGTGAATTGAGCTGCTATAAACATTGATGTGGCTGTGTCACTATAGTATGCTGTTTTTAAGTCCTTTGGATATAAACCGAGGAGTGGGATAGCTGGGTCAAATGGTGGTTCCATTCCGAGTTTTCTAAGGAATCTCCATACTGCTTTCCAAAGTGGTTGCACCAATTTGCAGTCCCACCAACAATGTGTGAGTGTACCTTCTTCCCCACATCCTTGCCAACACTTATTATCTCTTGTATTATTGGTAATTGCCATTCTGACTAGAGTGAAGAGTTTTGATTTGTATTTCTCTAATTTCTAGAGATTATGAACATATTTCCATATGTTTATTGATTGATTGTATTTCTTCTTCTGAAAAGTGTCTGTTCAGTTCCTTAGCCTATTTATTGATTGGGTTATTTGGGGGTTTTTTTTGGTGTTACGTTTTTTGAGTTCTTTGTATATCCTGGAGATCAGTGCTCTATCTGAGGTGCATGTGGTAAAGATTTTTTTCCCATTCTGTAGGCTCTCTCTTCATATTATTGATTGTTTCCTTTGCTGAGAAGAAACTTTTTAGTTTGAATTCATTCCATTTATTGATTCTTGATTTTACTTCTTGCACTTTAGGAGTCTTGTTAAGGAAGCCGGGTCCTAAGCCAACAAGATGAAGATTTGGGGCCTACTTTTTCTTCTATTTGGCATAGGGTCTCTGTTCTAGTGCCTAAGTTTTTGATCCTCTTTGAGTTGATTTTTGTGCAGGGTGAGCTATAGAGGTTTAATTTCATTTTGCTACATATAGATTTCCAGTTTTCCCAGCACTGTCTGTTGAATAGGTATCTTTTCTCCAATGTTTGTTTTTGATGCCTTTGTCTAGTGTGAGATAACCTTATTTATATGGGTTTGTCTCTATGTCTTATATTTTGTACCATTGGTCTACATGTCTATTTTGGTGCCAATACCATGCCATTTTTGTTACTATTGCTCTGTACTATAGTTTAAGGTCTGGTATTATGATGCCTCCTGCTTCACTCTTCTTGTTAAGGATTGCTTTGGCTATTCTGGGTCTCTTATTCCAAATGAATTTCATGAAATTCCAATTTCATGATTGTTTTTTTCTAGTTCTGTGAAGAATGTAATTGGGATTTTAATAGGAATTGCATTAAATCTGTGTAACGGTTTTGGTAGTATGGCCATTTTGACAATATTAATTCTGCCTATCCAAGATCATGGGACATCTTTCCATCTTCTAAAGTCTTCTTCATTTCTTTCTTTAGTGTTCTGTAGTTTTCATTGTACAGGTCTTTCACCTCTTTTGTTAGATTGACTCCCAAGCTTATTTGGTTTTTGTTTTGTTTTGTTTTTGTTTTTGAGGTAATTATGAATGGGGTAGTTTTCCTAATTTCTCTTTTTTTTTTTTTCCTTTATTTTACTTTATGTGGTGCTGAGAATCGAACCTAGTGCCTCATGCATGCTAGGCAAGCGTGCTACCACTTGAGCCACATCCCCAGCCCTTCCTAATTTCTCTTGCAGTGGATTCATCACCTGTGTATAGAAATGCATTTGATTTATGGGTATTGATTTTATATCCTGCTACTTTGCTGAATTCATTTATTCTGGAATATTGTGGCAGAATTTTTGCTTCTTCTAAATATAGAATTTTGTCATTGGCAAATAGTAATAGTTTGAGTTCTTCTTTTCCTATTTATATCCCGTTAATTTCTTTTGTCTAATTGTCTAGCTAGAGTTTCAAATGCTATGTTGAATAGAAGTGGTGAAAAAGGGCATCCCTGACTTGTTTCAGTTTTTCGGGGGAAAACTCAATGTTTCTCCATTTAGAATGATGTTGGCCTTGGGCTTATCATAGATAGCTTTTATAATGTTGAGGAATGTTCCTATTATTCCTAGTTTTTCTGTGTTTTAAACATTAAGGGGTTGTGTTTTGTCAAATGCTTTCTCTGCATCTATTGAGTTAATCATATGATTTAAGTCTATTGAGTGATGAATTACATTGATTTTCTTATGTTGAACCAACCTTGCATCCCTGGAATGAACCCCACTTGATCATGGTGCACTATCTTTTTTTTTTTTTTTTTTAAGAGAGAGAGAGAGAATTTTAATATTTTTTTTATTTTTTAGTTATCGGCGGACACAACATCTCCGTTTTTTGTATGTGGTGCTGAGGATCGAACCCGGGCTGCACGCATGCCAGGCGAGCGCGCTACAGCTTGAGCCACATCCGCAGCCCCAGTGCACTATCTTTTTAACACGTTTTTATATGTGATTTGCCAAAATTTTATTGAAAATTTTTGTGTCTGAGTTCATCTGGGATATTGGTCTGAAGTTTTCTTTCCTTGATGTTTCTTTGTCTGGTTTTGGTGTCAGCATGATACTAGCCTCATAGAATGAGTTTGGAAGAGTTCCCTCCTTTTCTATTTTATGGAATAACTTGAGGAGTTTTGGTATTAGTTTTTCTTTGAAGGTCTTATGGAACTCGGCTGAGAATCCGTCTGGTGAGAGAGCAGATTTCAACCTGGCCAAGTAGAAATTAGCCAATATGCATGAGGTCTTGATACTGCATAAATTAAATAACAGCATACAGTTTATATCGACTAGAAAATGTCAGGGGATGAATAGAGAAGAAGGAGAGAAGAGGAAAATCATAAGGAAGGAAAAAATGGGTTTTGGGGAGACTGGGGATAGAAAGAAAGATAAATACTGAGAGCAGAAGAATAGAGGGACTAACAGCCAAAGGCAGGGAAAGAAAAGTGACAAGGTGAGAAGGACAGAGGAACAACAAGGGTGGAGAGAATTCAGAGCTCATCTTCTCTCCTCTTTACTGTGATCCTGGAACCAAGGATGGCTAGTAGGAGGGGAGCACATCTGTACAGAGGAAGACAACCTCACCAGGAGACTGTGCAGTGACCTTTTGTGTCTACTCCACTTCCAGATCCATGCTAAAAAACAGGGCCACGGGGTAGAGCTCAGTGATAGAGCGCTTGCCTAGCGCGTACAAGGCGCTGGGTTCAATCCTCAGCACCACATTAAAAAATAAACAAATAAATATAAAAAATAATAAATAAAGGTATTGTGTCCAACTACAACTAAAATATGTCTATATAAAAAAAATAGGGCCATGGAATAGAGAAGGAGAGGTGATGCCCCTGAGCTTCTCTTGGCTGCATGGCACACTGCACAAAGCACTGAAGAGGTCAAACAAACAGGAGGAAGCCTGCGAGTCCAGAAACCTGCGGCAGTCAGCTGACACTGCTCAGCCACATGTGGCTTAGGGCAGAGCAAACAAATTATAGCAGTTATAGAAATCAAAAAAGTGAAAGTAGATAGGGCTGGAGAGCACAGAAGCCACTTGGAAGGAGGTCCCATAATAACAAGGCCTTGATGTGGATAAGTGGGTGAGGAGGGTCACAGCAGGAGGGAAATCGGAGGAATAGGAAGACTTAAAATGAGGTTGGGGAATAATTCATTTTCTGTTGCTCTGTAACGAATTACTATAGATTTAGCAGATTAAAAATAGGCATTTTATCTCAAAGTTTCTGTGTGTCAGCCCAGGTATGGCTTACCTGAGTCCTCTGCTCAGTAATCAGGGTGTTGCTAGGATGTAGCTTCATCCAGCTCAGGGTCCCAAGACAGGTCTGCATGGTGCCTCTTGGAGGCATCAGGGGAAGGGTCTGACCTCTATCCCCTCTTTTAAAGGATTCCCCTGAGACATCAGGCCACCCAGCACAGTGTCTCATTTGATTAACTCACAACTAGTGATTTGGGACCTTAATTCCATCTGTAAAATGCCTCTGCCAGATAATGTTACCTAATCCAGGGGGAGGAGGGCCCAAATCAGATTCACAGGTCCTGCTCACACTGGGGTGGGGGCTCATACAGGATGTATGTGCAAAGGTAGGGACATTGGGGCCACCTTAAGATGCTGCCTGCCACCGTGGGGAGGGTGTCCTACAGGAACAGAACTCAAGGTGTGGAGGAGCCGTGAGAGAGATGAAGTTGGTAGGATGGGAGAAGATGGGGCTTACCGTGGGCCATCCTGTGTATTTTTGGGAACCATTGGAACATGAGGTCTGTGTTTGAGGAAGATGTGTATGGCTGCATCATATTTGGAGCAGAGGGCTCAGGTGACACTCAACATGAAGAAACAAGTTAGGAGGTTCTTGCAGTTCTAGGCCTAAACTGAGATGCTCTTTGCTGTTGGTTTGAGCAGCAGTTTCTTAGTCTCCCAGCCTTAGTTGAGTGCCTGTCCTTGGTTTAGGCACAGTGTAGCCCTAGACCGTGCGTTTCTGTTCCAGCACTTAAACAGGGGTGTGTGCAAATGTGTTCAGCAACTGGTTGGTTCTCCTGAAGGGAAGAGTCTTATTTGGACTACTGGCTGAATTTTGTGATGATGGCCACTTTCAAACCACGAGCATCCTGTTCCTGAACATGGAGCTGGAAAGATAAGCACAGTTGGCACTGGTATATGGGATTTTTACCATGTAGATACAATAGACATAAAGAGCCTCAAGTATGTAGATGATAAAATATAGTAAAATCTCTAGGGCAAGATTCAGTTTAAATATGTATTATCTTTGTCTTTAATACATTTTTTTTTTTTTTTTGTAGTGCTGGGGATTGAACCCAGGGCCTTATGCATGTAAGGCAATCACTCTACCAACTGAGCTATATCCCCAGCCCTTTAATACAATTCTTAATTGTAAGAGTATATAATTAGATTTTTAATAAAGGCTCTATTTAAAAACCATCTTGGAACATTCCTGGAATTATAGAAGTTGTTTTTGCACATGGTCAAGCCACCTCTGACACAACACTACTCTGGAACAATCTTTACCTTTCTTTTGTATTGGATGGATGCATCTCCTCCACTGTATCATGAGTTTCCCGAGGGTGTGGGAGCTGCTTGTTTGTGTGACTTTAGCCTCTAACAGCATACTGTAAGTATTCAGTTCATACTTACTAAATTAATGTGTTTGAATTTAAAGAACATTTTTTGTCTTACAGTGGCTTTCTAAAAATTATTCGTGAGACCAATTTACATATATGGCAACAAATACCTAACTGTGAACACATCAAAACTACATATTGTATCTTTCCTCGAAAACATCTCTCAAAAGGAATTTACTATCTTCGTGTACAAGCATCTAATGGAAATAGCACATCTTTTTGGTCTGAAGAGAAAAAATTAAATACTGGAATATACAGTAAGCCAATGTTTTTTTTTTTAAATTATAATTTTTCAATTTGGTGCAAATTCTTAAAATTGTTTTAAGATGTCTAATTACATATTTATCTTTACAATTTTTTTCTAGTTGTTATACCTCCACCAGTCATTAGCATGAAATCCATTAATGATTCACTGCGTGTCTATGTCAATGCTGCAGAAGGGTCAGTGGAGCAGCCTTACCCTCTAATTTATGAAATTATTTTTTGGGAAAACAGTTCAAATGTTGAGGTAATTATACATAGTAAATTTTGTATTCAGGTAAATAAAGCTGAGTTTAAAATTTGGGGAAAAATATTAGACCCTAAGACTGTGTATTTAACTGTGTGCCTATTGTAGTATAAAGAATGTCAGCATTTTTCCATGTTTTTGTATGGTAGAGTTATGGATTACTTGCATCTGAGTCTCAGATTGCTTTTAAAATAGATTCCTGAGCCCATTGCTGCTGAATCAGAACTGTTCCTAACACAATTCCTAGATGTTCATCTAGAGCAGAGCTTCTCTACGCCATTACATTGGGGCCAGATAATTCTTGTGACAGAGCCACCCTATGCTTTGTAGGATGCTTAGTAACATCTCTGAGCTCTACCCACTAGATGCCAGTAGTGCTCCTCCCAGTTATGGCAACCAAAAACATCTCTGAACATTGTCAAAAGTTCCCTGATGACACCTCCAAGGCAACAAAATTGATTCTTAGGGGCAAAAAATATCATCATGGCTTGTGGCCCTCCTAGAGGAAAGCATGTTTCCAAAGTTCAATTTTATTTATTTGTGTTTAATTTCATGTTGGGGGAGGAATTTTTTTTAATTATCTAAAAAGTCTCTGCAGAGGAAGTGTAGTGGAAAAAAATGTTGAAAAACACTGGCAAACACTGCATTTCAGAACCACAGACAGAATTTGATAACGCCACATCAGGTTATACACACAATTCCTTGTGTAATTACAATCAAGGAATCAACTTCAAATACTCAATGTTGGTAAAGTCTGTAACTTTACTTTCTTTTGGAAACTAGAAGCAAATTGAAGTGACTCAAATGCTTCCATTTTAGCTGTCTGACCATAGCTTAATTTAGACCATTGAGAAATAGCCATATAATTAATCTTGGGCAAGGTGTTTTGCCTCTTTGAAACTTTATTTTGTCTTCTCTAAAGTGGCAGTGATCATGGCAGCTGAATTTTATAAAAGGATATTTCTAAGATTTGAAAGAATATACATAGCACATTACTTTGACAAACAGTAGAGGTTCAGTCAATTGTAGTTGCCTCCCTATCCCGTACTGCAAACATCAATCATTATTATAAGAGCAACTCATTTATTGAATACTTAGAATTTATCAGGTATCATACTAAGTATTTTACATGAACTACTCCAGTCATTCCTCAAAACAACCCTGCCACACTGTATATTCAGTTTCATTGTTGTGCAGCAGATATTTAGGATTGCATAGTCCCTGCCTCATTGAAGTTGGGTCTTAAGTGTGCCAGCATGGCTTGGCTTGGCTCTCATGCTTCTCCTCTTTGCCAAGAGAAAGGCAATTTATCTAAATAGTCCATGGTCCAAGGAGGACAAGAGACTGGTGGGTTGGGAATCCTTGACCTTGGTTGGGGCTCCCCCTGTCAACCTGTAGACTGACTGAGAAAAATAAATAATTATGTTTGGAGCCACTGAATGCTAAGGTGGCTTCAATATTGTGGCAATAGCTGGCTAACATAGATAAGAGCCATAATTGTACTCATTTTACAGCTCAGAAAGTAAGGCACCAAGCAATGAAATAACCCCCACAAGGCCACACATCCATAACTGATACTTCAGCACAGGCAATTGAGGTCAGAATCCCTACCACTTGCCATTCTATCATTAATCCGAGGAAATACATTGGCAATTAAGCCAAACCAGCATGTACTCATGAAAATAAATCAGAGCTACCTTAGGAATGTATCATATGCTTTTTGGACAGCAGCATTTTAAACTTTCTGATTTGGTTATAATGGGTTGTTCAAAACATATTTCTTTTCACTTGTTCTGTGGTTTCTCGGGTTTTGGGGGTTTTTTATTTGTTTGTTTATTTGTTTTTATAGTGCTGGGGATTGAACCCAAGGTGTCATGCATGTTAGGCAAGTGTTCTACCACTCAGCCACATTCTCAGCCCACAAATTTATATTTCTTAAACACACACCAACTAAGTGTTTGGGAGAGGCAGATCTTAAATTGAATATAAAATAATTCATAGATCTCCCCTGTCTGATTTCATGAGCTAACTAAACTTTATCAATGACTCAATTATTTTCATAGAGAAAATTCCTAAAAGAAAAAAACGATTTTACTATTGACAACTTGCAACCACTGACTGTGTATTGTGTCAAAGGAAGAACACACTTTGTGGGGGAACAGTTGAATAAAAGCAGTATTTTTAGCAATACTGTGTGCGAGAAAACAAAACCAGGTGAGAATATCTTTTTTGTGTCTTTTTACAAATGTAACTAGACTTAATAAAATAATACATTGGAAATTGTAAAATATTTGCTTTTCACTTCAAAAGATAGATTTTCTGCATGTTCACTTCATGAATTACATGAATCAAAAGTAAACCTTCAAGATAAGTCTTTCAGTTTTAGAAAATATATATAATGCTCAATTTAGTATTTTTAATGCTTTTATATTTCATCCAGTATCCACATAATGAATTTCTTTTTAATTGTTGCTTTTGGTATTTAATAAGACTATAAGTTTTTAATGTTTTACATAAACCTTAATGATTATGAAAACCAAGTCGTTCAGTTGTAATTTTTTTATGTGCAAGTGGTTTTCATCTCATTTTGTAGAGTGAACTGGTAGAGGCTTAGTCACAGAATCTTTTTAAATTCTGCTAGTCACGTGTTGTAGAAGTTCTGGAGAACTTTCACCTGGTACGGCCCATGTGTTGATATTGTCTTCTTCCACAAAAGACCTCTTAGATTAGTCCCCAGATAGTCTTTAAAGGTCAGGTTGTGCTGGTACTCAGTGTTACCAGAAATATTTTTAGAGGTATTATTTAATAGATTTTATATTTATCTTCATATGGCTAGTTTCATATCAGTGCATTTGTGTGTCCAAACATACATTGATACTAAACATCATTTATGTATCTTTAGGAAATTCTTATAAAATCTGGGTGATAGCTGGAATTTGCATTGCAGGAGTTTTTATTCTGTTTACCATGTATGTTATGAAAACCCTCCTGAGATGTTTCAATTATGTGTTCTTCCCATCACTTAAACCTCCTTCCAATATTGACAAGGTACGTTACTCTTCTCTGTCAACCTAAGAAATATATTTGATTTCAACAAAATGCATAAGTTTTCTTGATATCCAGAAAACAATACAGACTAATGTAGGTATTTTGTTCAAAGTTTCAGTAAATGAACTTTAGAATCAGTCACCTAATAACAGCACAGAAGTAAGATTTGTCCTTAATCTCCTGTTTTCTGGCAATTTGGCTATTATGGCATTTGTTTTACTATTTAAATTATTTAAATCTTTGGGATTCTTCACAATATATCAAAAAGAATTGTTCTATCCCTATAGAAAGTATATTCATTCCAAGAATGTAATCACAGAAGGTGGCATCCTCAGAAGCACGAGTTTCCTTGTAGACACATTGATGTTTGGCTTGGTGCTCCTGTAGAGGTGGCAAGGGTGCTGGGTGCTGAAGGCCCAGTAGCAGACTGCTTGGGGACAGTGTTCACCCAGGGCAGGGTTCAGGCTTGCTTTGAGAAGCCGTGTGGTGAAGAGCCCAAGCGCAGAGTTGGAATTGTGGTGAGCTGTGACACAGCCATGCTCACAAGCTATGTGAAGTTGAGTGAGTCACTTAGGAGTAGATGGGCAGGCGGGTACCCTTGGGCTCTGCATGGGAGCCAGGACCACTCCCCTCCAGAGTCGCGAGCAGGGAAAGAGCTACCCCAAGAACAGCCCAGCACTCTTAAGAATGCCCAGTACATCTTCACTAGCTTACTCTAATAATCCTGAGTTTTTAAATATCACTTTTATGTACTGTAATATTCATAGCTCTTATTTAAAATAGACTTTAAATAGCTAATTATAAAATTCCTAGTCAAACAGAAAAAAAAATTAATTTCTCGGTTGTACTGCTTCTAGGTACCTTTGAGTTGGATTATTTTGAATTATTTTAAAATAAAATGTCCATGCTCCCCCGCGCTCCCCTGGCAGCCCCTCCTAGGCTGCTCCAGGGCAGTGTGCCCTCTTACATGCTCTTCTTGGATTCACCAAGAAAGTACTAAGATTTGTGAACTCACTAGTTTTATTCCAAACCTTACAATGTAATTGGTATGTTCTTAGCTGACTTTTTAATATGCATAATAAAAGGGAAGTTTTCTAAATGAAAACTAAAGCTATTAGAACTATGAAGCTAATTTTTATTATTTTAAACAATTCATCTCTATTCCTTCCTTTTTTTAAAATTAGTATTTGTCTGAACAACCATTAAAGAATCTTCTACTTCTGACATCTGAAGAACAAATTGAAAGGTGTTTTATAATTGAAAACACAAACACAAATACCATAATGAAGGAAACTAATCAAATTGAGGAGGATCACAAAAAGTACAATTCCCAAACCAGTCAAGATTCAGGAAACTATTCTAATGAAGATGAAAATTCGGGAAGTAAAACAAGCGAAGAACTTCTGCAACTGGAAACTGAGTCCCCAGAAATGAACTCTTAAAATGCTCGTTGCCATTGGAGTTCACACCGGAACTCAAGCTCCTTGTAACTGTAAAGAGGATGTTTGCTTCTTAGGGAAGGAAAAAAAAAACACCTTCAGATCACAGTTCCTAAAATTACAGCAGGCATTTAACTATTTAAAAATGAAATCACAGGAGTTTGGAGAAATATGCTCTGCCTTCTTATCAAGCCTGTCTTGGGTGGAATGGGCAACTCGGGCAGGTAGCCACCATCTTTCCCGTGCCGTGCTAACTGTCTCATGGCTAAAGGCAGGTTTTGTGTTCCTGTCAGTACTGACACAATGCTGCTGGTTACTGCAGGTGGCATTTGTTCTCCACTCCCAACGCCATCTCACTATTTCTCAGGAAATATTTAGAACATTTGGTCTTTGATTAGAGCCTTAGGATGTTTCTTTAAATGGTCTGAATATTATCACCCGGTCTTCCAAAAAGTAGCTTGTCCTAGAAAACAGCCACAAATGCTAGAAAAATAATCCTTAAAAGTGTTCAGGGGAGTTCTCTGCATTTTTCCTGAGATATTGCACAACTGCCTGTCCTTTAAATGCTTTAGGATTAAAACCAGGTAATCTTTTACTTTGCATGAAGACCTCCTGATTCATAACTGGTTAGAGCCATGGCAGCCACTGATGTCATCTAGTGGTTACCTAATTAGAGAAGCCATTGTTATTTTTTAAAGGCTCAGTGTGTGCTCATGAGGCACAGCACACAGGTCATCCTGGGACCAGAAAATGCCAGTGATGGAAAAGATGGGGTGAGAAGTGAAGTCATTCAGTAGGAAACAGTCAAGTAAATTTGGTGAAAAAAATAAGAATTTGTCTAATCAACTTTAATTATTAGCCCAGGATGTTTTTCTGGCTTATCTGCCACTTTTCATACCAGGCAAACTTCTCTGCACTGCCTAGCAATATTCAGATGCCCCTTCTGTTCAGCCTGCATGCACTCAAGAAAATGCAAATTATTTAATATGAACATGAAGGGGAAAACACAATGAGGAAAAAAAGCCTAATTTTAAAAATTATATAGTGCTTTCCAAAGGCACTCAGGGCATATTTTAAATTACATAACATTTAGGGTTAACCATGGATGCCTTCTGTAGCAGAAAGTCTAGAAATTCTGGTGGCCTGAAGGGCAGGCCTCTCACCAGTGGCTGCAGCTGGAACTGTTGAAAGAGAAAACACATGGCGTCAGAGGGTATGCTGGGCGCCCATCACTAAGGCCAGTCCTGTCACGTGGTCATCTCTGTTGAGGGAACACCATCGGCCAGGAAGAAAGGGAGGGCTGTGGTTCCCAGCCCATCCTAGGCACCTGCACGCGTGTGCACACCACACCATGTGCTTCTGGCCCTGTCAGCTGGCTCCCAAGTCATCCCAGCAGAACACCAAGGCCAAGGAGGAGGCCCAAGGAACCCCATTGAGACCCCAGAACACTCTCTTCCTCTTCCTGACCAGAGGCGCTTGGTTCAAAGTGCAACTTCTGGGTTGACCCTGCAATTGTAAAGGCCCTGTCACTTTGAAAAGTCGCCCCTTAGAGAAATTGGGAACATGTCATAGCCCTGCCACTGTTGCCTTTCGTACTGTGTCACTTCAGTGATCCTGTCCAGTACTTCTGACCCTGTGTTCACCACAGTGAAAAAGCTGCTTTCTTCAGGCCAGGCAGCCTGGACGGAAACGACACCTTCGTAGGATATGAAGATGGGGAAACTCTTTGAACACTAAGATAGCAATGGAATTGGTAGGTCCCTGAGATTTGGGGACCCATGTCTTCTTGTGACAACTCTGTGTCTTTGAACAAGCACTTGAACAGTAGTAGAAAAAAAAAGGGAAGAGGGGCCATTCTGTCCTTCACAGTGTTCTACATGATGCTTCATCAGGAGGTGCTGCTGAGTTGTAAGGAGATGAGTGTTTTTTTTTTAATAATAGTTTTTACTTAAAAATACTTGGGCTGGCCTCAGTGGCACACACCTGTGACCCTCAGCAGGGGGCTGAGGCAGGCGGGTCACAAGTTCAAGGTCAGCCACAGCAACTTAGCAAGACCCTGTCTCAAAATTTTTTTTAAAAGGGGGGGTTGGAGGTATAGCTCAGTGGTAAAGTGCCCCTGAGTTCAATCTCCAGCACCCCCCAAAAAATTATATATATATATATATATGCCATCCACTTGGAAGCCCTAATAGACTGCCTAAAAATTAGAGTGTTGCTGGTTTTGGGAGAGACTGAATATGATCTGAGAATTCATGAGAGACATTCTATATAGTACATATGGATATATGTAAAAAGTGATTCAGGCCTGTAAACACATACGTACTTGTACTGATATATGCCCATATATACGATGGTAGCCCTTATTATACTGGTATGACCTAAAAACTAATTATTAATATAAGTAGTAATTGTAATTAGAAAATTTTAAATGCTGTTTAGAACTATGACTTTGAGTCTGGCCAGAAATTTGCAACCTGTAAAAAGTTAATTTAAAAATATAATTCAGGCCAGGCTTGGTGGCACACACTGGTAGTCCCAGATACTTGTAAAGGCTAAGGCATGTTCAATTGAACCCAAGAATTCAGGATCAACCTAGGCAACATAGCAAGAACTTGTCTCAAAAAAAAAAAAAAAACCTAAAAATTTATAGTTTGTATCTTTCCCCAAAACGAGGCTATGTCATTTAAAACAGCCTCAGATTGCTCTTGAGTTTGTGGAGAGGGTATAGAGAATCCTCCCCAACCCCGTATCCCATGACTATATTCACTGGTTTTCTGTGATGACTGACTTCCCCCACTAGAGCAGAGCTCTGTGAGAGTAGGGACTCTGTTCATCACTGTGCCCCCCGTGCCTTTAATATGGTGCAGAGCACGTGGAGAGTGCTCAGAAAATAATTATGGAATGAATGAGGCTGAGTTGAGCCAGGTGAGTGTCCTAGCAACGTTTGTTTGTTTGTTGAATTAGAAGGACATTACTGAGTTTTAATGTTTTTATGCAACAATTTTTATCTTGTTTATATATTTGTCTTTATTATTGTAAACAACTTTATGTAATAAACACTGGAGCCAGATTCTCTGTTTTTTTGTGATTTTTTTTTTCCACTTGAACTTAATAAATTGTATGCTTCAAGATGTTGCAGCTGATGCCTTTAGAAGGTATTCCTGATAGAGGGACCTGATGCCGGTGCCAGATACACCAGCGCCCTCCGTCAGGCATCCCAAAGGGCCACCACCACGTTGTAACTGCCCCACAGAGCAGATGGGAAATCGCTTGTTTGCCTTTTTTCTTCTCCACACCCTGAACCTAACCCCTGCAGGAGCATAGTCATCCTGAAGCAAGAGTCTGCAATGGCTTTGTGTCCTCCTTGCTTGCTTTCTTTTTTAAAAAATATCTTTATTTTATTTGTTTATTTTTTATGTGGTGCTGAGGATCAAACCCCGGGCTTCGTAAGTGCTAGGCAAGCGCTCTACCGCTGAGCCGCAACCCCAGCCCCCATCTTGGCTTTCTTGAATTAAACTGCCTTCCTATTACAAAATTCCTACTCCATTCCAAGTGGCTGCTGCTGCTGCATCCCAGAGACCCCTCCTGGTCTCGGGCATATTTTGACTCAGAAGTTAAATATAATTTGTATTCAATCTGGGAACCCTTCTATATTTGTGTTTTTAATAAGCTTCCTTAAATTATTTTTCAAAGTGGATAGGGAAGGAAATAAATTCATCTCTAATGCCCAAAGTACATCCGGTTACTTAACATAGCGCCAGTACCAGTAATCTTCAGTTTGTTCTCTCTTCCTTTTTCTTGAGCTTAGGTTGATCACAGATTGGAAGTCTTGAGGACAGTATGAATACATGGATATTTACAGTGGGAAGTTTATATTGAATGGGAAAAATTCAACATATCTTTTCCTTTTTCTAAAGAGAACAAAGGAGAGACTGGTAACCATCCTTCCTCCAAGGACTGCTCACTCCCTTCCCTTGCATACAAGCAAAATGCAGTACAAGGATACGCAGTGCCCTTTCTGTGGTCTGCTTCCCCTTGACACACGTAATGAAGAAGTCATTAGTGATGATATGAAGAAAGGAATTTGGCAGTGTAGATACTCTGTCTTGGGGGGGAGGTATTGGGAGGAAGAAGGAAATTGAAAAACAACACCACTCAAGAGCTGATTGAAATAAAATATGACCTTACCTGTGATAGTACCCTCCCACACAGAGACATCCCAAAGTTTTCTAGATTTATTGTGGAAAGAGGACATACCTGCATGTTGAATGCTCAGATGAGCATTTCATTCTATTTCTATAGTGTATATTTCCTTCCATTATGTGGCAAACCTCTTGAAAACAAGGATTGTCCTTGTTTGCTTGTAAGGTGAAGGCTCAAGTTGGATTAAGTGCACATTGAAAGTATATACATTAACTGGATCTACCACTAGAGGGCAACAAGGCACCTGTTCAGGCCCACAATGAGCAGTTCTTTAAGGAATAGATTCTTAAACGGTTGTCAAGAGAAGCCATAAAGGCAGTGTGTGTCATATAAGGTTGCCAGATGTAACAAATGAAAATACAGAACACCCATTTAAATGTGAATTACATTCGAATTTTAGGTAAACTATATTTTGAGTATAAGTATATTCCAAAAATTGCTTGAGATATATTTACACTAAAAATATCTCATGTTGTGTAATGCTTTGAATATGCTAGCATTTTACTTATAGAAAAATGATTGTGAAATTTTTAGTATGAAAGTATGTCATTCCCTCCTTGAAATCTGAATTATTTCTACCACATAAACATGGATGTCATCTTTGTGCAGCATCTGAAATTACAGATACATAACAGTTTTTTGTTTGTTTTATTGTTGTGTACAAGCATGTTCCAAGCACTGTTTGGAACATACCTATTCTAAAACGTTGTTCATTTCTTTATCTGAAATTCGCATTTAACTGGGTATCCTGTATTTCATCTAGCAACACTAGTCATTGATAGACCCAACCTGATCTTTTATTAAAATTGGGAGCCATCTTGCCACAAAGCCATGAAAAGATAATTTCGGCTTTACTATAAATTACTGCAAATTCTGAACCTGCTTGGAATGCCTGCCCGTGCCTTGAACTCACCCATGCCTGGCTCTCTGACCAGATAACAGCCCTCTCTGAAACTTTAGTGACACCTCATAAATATTGGCCTTCCCTGGCCAGACAACGATCCTCTCTGAGGCTCTAATGGTCCTCATAAATTCTGATGTTGGGGCCAGCAAAAAAAAAAATATATAAACTACCATTAGTGTGATGCTTGTCAGAGTTCTGTTATCTGTAACCCCCCTTTTGTGTAACTTTCTGGACTATAAAGCTGGGCTGTAGGAAAGGTGGGGTTGCTGTCTTGTTCCCGCCGTTTTGAGAGGGAGAGGCAGCCCGGCCGGTCGAAATAATAAGCTTGCTTTAATTTGATTTTAATTGGAGTCAGTGGTCTTTTCTTGAGTCCTGGTCTAACAATCATGTTAAGATACATAAGTACCCTTGGGCCCTCCAGTGCCCTAAACCAATATAAATAATGCTTTATACAGAAGTGGGTATTAGCTACATTATGCAAAGCAGATTTATTTACAATTTAACACATGACTAAGAGAGTTAACATCACAAACATTTTTATAGCCATAAAAATAAATTCCATCATAATTCCGTCCTGATGAGGACATGGGCAGAAAGGTGCCTCCCATCTGGTTGTGTGGGTCTCTCTGAGAATCTGCCTGCTTATCACTTCCCACACCTGGCTCTGGTCAGCACGTGTCCTGTTTCAGTTACTTCTTTTTTTTTTTTTTAATTAGTTACACGTGAGAGTACAATGATCTTGACATATCATACATTTGAATCAAATGGGGTATAATTTCTCATCGTTATACAGAATGCATGTATGATGATGTGAGGGGGGAAAAAAGAAGTGTGTCGCATTAGATTGGGTAGAGAGAAGTGATGGGAGGGGAGGGGAGGGGAAGGGGGGATAGGAAGGACAGCAGAATAAAATAGACACTAGTATTGCTGTGTGTATATACGTGACTGTATGACCAATGTGATTCTGCAACCTGTTTCGGTTACTTCTAAGTCTGACTTTTATTTCTCAAGGCATGTGAGCTTCTGAGGACAAGGGGTTGTGTTGATTCATTTTTGCATCCTCTATTGTAACTGCTCGATAAAAGGTCTTTAGAAATGGATTCACTGTTCTCTTCTGAGTTTTTTCCTTCAGATAAAGGAATCACTTGGCCAAAAAGCAGGACTGCTTTGGACCTCAAACAGGTCCTCCCGCTGTCAGCACCCATGGCACTCCATTCTTCCATGGAATGACTGGCCTAATCACCCACCCCTCAGGGCAATTTGTTGTAAAGGCAGAGCCGGGACAGTCTTGTTCCATGCCCTGTACTCAGCACAGTGGCTGGCCACAGGGTGCGGCTTCACACACCTTTTTTAAGTGAAAGAATGAGCTGGAGGCCTTTACTTGTTCCCAGGGATCCACCCTGGCAAGTGTCTTGGAGCCTGGAATGACAGAATCGGAAATTCAGAGACAAAGAAGTCTGGGGAATGAGGCTGTGAGTGGGCCCACGGGAATATGCCCCCAAGTGTGCAGGCCTCTGGCCCCAGGCAGGCGCTCATCGAGAGCACCCATTAGGGACAGGCACTAAATGGCCAGGTGGACAGGACAGTTAGCCCCCATCTTCAGCCTCTCAGCCTTCATACACGGCGACCTTGACGAGAGCCACCATAATGGAAGCTATGGCTGGACCCGATAGCAAGGCCTCACCCACTGTAGCCCTGACCAATGCTGAGCAGCAATTCATTGTCACAGGGATTTCACTCTGTCCTGCATGCCCAAGGGGCCACAGAGTGTGAGAAAGCTGGTCTCCATCGTGGTGCTATTAAGAGGTGGTGGACCCTGAAAGAGGCGGGGCATAGTGGGAGGTCTTCCGATGATCGATCGGGGGCCATGCTCTTGAAGGGGACATTGGGACCCTGGTCCCTCCTTCCTCTCTTTTGCTTCCTAGCCAGGAGGCAAGTGGTTTTGCTCCTCCACACACTCCCACCACGAATGTGCTGCCTCATCCAAGGTAACAGGCCAAGCAATCACCGACTGCTAAAGGTTTCAGCCAAAACAAACCTTTCCTCTTCATGAGTCTATTATCTCAAGTATTTGTTATAGTAATGGAAAGCTAACAGTATCTATATTCATTTTCTGTTGCTACTCTAACTAGTTACAGTAGCTTAAAACAACACAAAATTATTACATTACAGATCTGTGACCTCTGTAGTCAGAAGTCCAAAACGGGTGTCTCTGGGCTAAAACCAAGGTGTCCACAGGGCTGTGTTTCTGTCTGGAGACTCTTGGGGAGAATCCCGTTTCCTTGGCCTTTGCGTCTCTAGAGGCCACTGCATGCTCGGCTGGGACCCCTTCCTCCATGTTGACAGCCAGAAGCAGCTGGTCAGAGTCTCACATGGTGCCACTCTGACCTCTGCTTCTGTTTCCCTCTTCACATTTAAGGACACTTGTGACCACATTGGGCCCATCTGGATAATCAGGATAATTTCCCTATTTTAGAGTCAGCTGATGGGCAACCCTAAATCCATCTGCTACCATAAATCCCACTTTTCCATCTAAACTAACATTCATGGATTCCAGAGATTTGGATATAGACATTTTGGAGCAGAGGGGCATTATTCTATCACAATTCTTTTTTTTTTTTTTTTTAATCATTCGAAGTGGTTCTCCTTCTCTAGTTGAACCCTGATACATTGCCTGAGACCAGAGGACCCATTTTATGCCAAAGGAGGACCCATTTAAGCAATGAGTTCATGACAGCAGAATCCAGTCCCACAGTATGCCACATTGCTCTGACAGAAGATTGGAATGGCCTTAAATGACACAGCCAAGGCCCCAGTTGACAAAGAACTCCAAGTGGCTGAGGAGCTGGGTCTCCGGCAGAGTCTGGGAACCCAGGGTTGTACATCCAGTGGCACTTCTCACCATCTGACCCCACAACTTTAGAAGTTCTCATTTCCTGATTTGGGAACAAGGGGCTGCTTTGCCAAAGGACACACAGTCAGGGCGCCACTAAACCTGAATTTGTGGCTCCCACATTATTGTTTGAATTCCTCACACCAGTAGTTCAGCAGGCAGAGAATGGAGGTGCTATGCAGGCGGAGAGAAAGCACCCCAACTATGTGGAGGTGACAGAGTTCTAACTATAATATGGAGCAGAAAGGAGCAGATCTGGAGCCAGGAATTCACAGGGGTGTGTCTTTGTGCTTTCTGTGCACAGGCAATTACAGTAACAGAGACAGACAAGGCCCAGCAGTGGGGCGCAGGCGCTGAGGGTAACGGGCGGGTAATCCCACCAGGCAAGCAAACCAGACCAGTAAGGTTGGAGGAAAATCTCGAATGAGTGGGAAAGGAGGAAGAAGATGACTTCTTATTATGAGATTTGAGACCCTGCAGGAATGCGGCTACAGCTGTCCTGCTAATTTCTCCTTTGGAAAGATTTGGTTTGGTTTGATTTGGTTTGGTTTGGTTTGGTACCAGGAATTGAACCCAGGGGAGCTTAACCACTAAGTCATATTCCCAGTCCTTGTTATTTTTTTATTTAGAGACAGTCTCACTAAGCTGTTTAAGGCCTCACCAAGTTGTGAGGCTGACCTTAAACTTGCAATCCTCCTGCCTCAGCCTTTTGAGCTGCTGGGATTACAGGCATGAACCACCATGCCTGGCTCAAATGTGTTTCTTATCCTTTTTTAATTGTGACAAGCCATCACCGGGGAACAGTTCCAGTATGGAATAAATTAATGTAGGACACAGGAGCTCTAAGGGGCACAGGGATAAACTGTAGCAGATGTCCTTAGTGCCTCCTATTATTTCCTGGCATTTAATGTTTCTGAGCAGAAGGGAACTTCTGTTGACTCCTTGCCTGAGGGCTTTTCTGACTTCCAAAGTCCATTTTACCCAAGAATTGAGAATTTGCATCTAGTAGGCAGAGATCAGGAATACTGCTAAACAAGTTACAAAACACAGGATAGCCTCTAACAAGAGAATGAATTTCAGGATCCGCTTGTCAATTTCTGGAAAAAAAAAAAAAAAAGTAGGCTCTAACAGGATTACAATTAGTTTGTAAATCAATTGGGGGAATATGGCCAAACTAACAATTATAAATCTTCCAATCCATGAATGTAGGCTATCCTTCCATTTATGTAGGTATTCTTTCATTTCTTTAGATAATAATTTTTAGTTATTAGTGTATAAGCTTTGCATTTTTATTTAAATTTATTCCTAAGAATTTGATTCATTGTGATACTGTTGTGAATGAAATTTTCTTTATTTCTTTTTCAGAAAGTTCACTACTAGTGTATAGAAACAAAACTTGGGGGTATATTTATCTTGTATTCTGCAACTTTACTGAACTCATGGATCAGTTCTAACAGTGTGTGTGTGTGTGTGTGTGTGTGGTGAGTGTTCCTTAGGATTTTCTACATACAAGATCATATCATCTGTAAATAGACATAGTTTTATTTCTTCCTTTCCAACCTGCTTGCCTTTTGTTTTTTCTTGCTTAATTTCTCCAGTTAGAATCTGGAATTCAGTGGTGAATACAGAGTGTCTTGTCCTGATCTTGGGGAGAAAGGTTGCCATCTTTAACCATTAACTATGACATTAACTATGAAGGTTTTTCATTTTTACTTATTTTTTATTTTTTAATAGATGTCCTTTATCAGACTAAGGAAGTTCCCTTCTATTCCTAGTTGCTTAGTGTTCTTTCTTTTTTTAATCATGAAAGGGTGCTAAATTTTTGTCAAATGCTTTTTCTAAATCTGAGATTTCCTCTATTTCTTTGTCCTTTGTTTCAGTAAAATGATCTATCACATCAAGTTTTTTAAATGTTAAGCCAGGGCTGGGGCTGGGGCTCAGTGGCAGAGTGCTTGCCTAGCATGTGTGAGGCACTGGGTTCAATCCTCAGGACCACATAAATAAATACATTAAATTAAATAAAGGTTTAAAAAATGTTAAGCCAACCTAAATTCCTGTGATAAACCTCACTTTGGTGTAGTGTATAGTGCTTTTTCTACATTGTTGGACTCAGCTTTCCAGTATTTTTGAGGATTTTTACATTTATCTTCATAAATTATGTTGGTTTATGGTTTTCTTTGCTTCCGGTATCTGTGATTTCAGTTTTAGGGTAATGCTGGCTGGTCTTTTGGTTTGGTTTTTGGATGTTGGTCTGTTGTTGCTTTGTGGTATCAGAGATCAAACCCAGGGTCTCACACATGCTGGGCAAACACCCTGCCACTGAGTTATCCCCACCTGGACTCTGTTTTGTGTTCTTTTATGTGTGGCCAATCAGATGCATCCTTAAGCCCAGTCAGAAAAATGAACTTGTTTATACTCAAAGGACCTGGAGACAGGAGGCACGGCACACCACACAGGTCACCTGGGGAAAACACCAGGTGTCAAGAGGCAGAAGATAGGAGGGGAAGGTTCAGGCCACAGCCTTCATCAGGGTTCTGCAAGACAGGCAAGGCTGCGCAGGGCAACAGATTAGGACTGGCAGGTGTGAATACTTCAGTGGCTTTGGGGTATAGGGATGATCCCCACTGCCTGGAACCTGGCCCTGGGATGAGCAGGGCACGGGAATGTTCCCTGCTGGGATGCACAGGCCGGATAGAGGAGGTCCAGCTCTGATGGTTAGTTTCATATGTCAGTGACATATCCCAAAAGTGTCCTTTGACATCCTGAGAATTGCCTATACTTGGAAGGAGCAGTGTCTGTCTAGGCAGTTTATTAAGATGTAAAAGCATCATAATATGCAAAATAAAAATATTTAAAATATATACTCATAGAAATGAGTTGGGAAAGATTCCCTTCTCTATTTTTCAAAAGAGTTTGTAGAATATTGGTGTTAATTTTTCTTCGAATATTTGGCAATAGGGTTGGGGATACAGGTCAGTGGTAGATCTCTTGCCTAGCAAATATGGAGCTCTGGGTTTGACCCCTAACACTACAAATAAACACGTTTGGTAGAATTCCCAGTGAAGCCATCTGACCTCAGTTTTTCTATGCGGGAAGGTGAGTTGTAATTTTATTGAATTATAGATTATGTCTTTTTATTTTGTGTGGTAGTCAGCTCTCCATTACTGTTACAAAATACCTGAGTAAATCAACTCAGAAGAGGAAAGATTTATTTTGACTCACAATTTCAGAGGTTTCACGCCATGGTCACTTGTCTCCCTTGTTTCTGAGCCTGCAGGGAGGCAGAACATCATGGCAGGAAGGTTGTGGCCTAGCAAATCTGCTCACTTCAAGGCAGAGAGAGAGAGAAGCAGAGAGAGAGAGGCCCCACCTCTGACCATTTGCTGCACTGGTGACCAAGCTTCAACACATGAGCTTTGGGGAGGTATTCAAATCCAAACCATAGCACTTGGAGTCTACTCAGATTTCTTCTTGAGTCAGTTTTGGTAGCTTGTGTCTTTCTAGGAATTTTTCCATTCCATCTTGGTTATCTAACTTTTTAGCATGAAACAATTTAGCCACTTTCCTTATCCTCTCTTTCATTCCTGATTTCAGTAATTTGAATCTTCTCTGTTCCCCCTGCAGACTCCAGCCCATCAGTCAAGTAAAAGCTTTGTCAATTTTATTGATCTTCTCAAAGAACAGAGAACCAACATTTGGTCTTATTGATATTCTCTCTCTCTCTCTCTCCCCCCCTCCCCCTCCCTCCCCCCCCTCCTCCTCCTGTATCCCCAGGCCTATTTATTTATTTCCGGACAGTTGCCTAGGCTGACCTTGAATTTGAGGTCCTCCTGCCTCAGCCTCCCAAGTTGCTGGGATTATAGGCATGCGGAGTTCAGCAAGCTAGGATTTCTCTATTCTATTTCACTTATTTTCACTCTAATATTTATTCCTTTCTTCTGTGACTTTGAAATTAGTTTTCCCTTCTTTTTCCTATATCTTGAAGTACAAGCTCAGGTCATTTATTTGAGATCATTTTTTTTTTTTTGTCTTAATCTATAAAAATCTACGTAAATTTCCTTCTAAGTACTGCTCTTATTGCAGTCCATCAATTCGGGGTATTGTATTTTTCTTTTCATCCATCTCTAAGGCTTTCTAATTTCCTTTGAAAATTCTCCTTGACTCATTGGCTGTTTAACAGTGTTGTTTAATTTCCATGTTTTTTGTGAATGCCCCATATTTCATTCTGCTACTGATCTCTAATTTTATTCCATTGTAGTCAGAGGATACCTATTTTGATTTAATAATTTTAAATTATTGAGACTTTTGCATGGCCCAACATGTGTTCTATCCTGGAGAATGTTCCATGTGCCTGGAGAAGAATTCACATTCTGCTGTTAATGGATACAGTGTTCTGTAGGTGTCTGTTACGAACATTTGGTTCAAGGTGTTCTTCAGGCCTTCCATTTCTGTCTTGACATTCTGCCTCATTGTTGAGAAGGAAGCCCTCTGTCTACACTAATAGACACGTAGAGGGTGGGAAGAAATAACCATCTCCTCAGGAGTGGGATGCACCTGCCAGGGGATAGCCCCGGCTTCCAGGTACAATCGCTACACCACATGCCCTGTTGGATGCCATGCCTCACTAAGCTCCGACTCACTGCCTCAGTATAACCTGAACCAGCAACTGAACAGTCAGAGCCTTGACTCCTAAGAGATGACTAATGCTTCAGTATCTACTGCACCATCTGCCCCCAGGGAGAGGCCAGACCAGCAAGTGGTTAGCTGGAGGTTCCTGCTAGGGTGGGGTGTGAGGATGGCATTTGGAATCACTACTTCCTGCTTTGTCCACTGTGCCCAGTAGATTGCATATTATAAATGACTTTTTCAGTCTCCTCTTTCTACAGAGCACAGTGTAGTCTTTAGTTCAACCAACTCATGTGGGAAGGTTTTGCAAGAACTGGAATAGAATTCAACTAGTAGACTCAGAAACCTATAAAAAAAATGATATAAAAGAATGATAATGCTCTTTTAAAAGGTAAAAGAGAGCAAAGTAATTTTACACCAAATGATAGGCAAATAACTTTGATAGGTATACACTAAAATTCTCTTCTAAAAATTTGTCCTCAACAAGCCATGAAATGAGATGCTTCCACTCATTTTACTTGGAGGGTCTGTCTCAGACCAATTTTTGCGGGGGAGGAGCAGGGGTTACTGGGATTAAACTCAGAGGCACGTGACCACTGAGTCACATCCCCAGCCCTATTTTGTATTTCATTCAGAGACAGGGTCTCACTGAGTTGCTTAGTGCCTCCCTGTTGCTGAGGCTGGCTTTGAACTCTTGATCCTCCTGCCTCAGCTTCCTGAGCCGCTGGGATGACAGGTGTGCACCACCGTGCCTGGCTCAGACCAATTTTTATGTTCCTGAAAATTGCTGTAGTTCATCTCACTAACAATCTGTTCAGAGTTATGTTAAGGATTTTCATGCTGGGCATGGTGCCTCATGCATGTAATCCCAGCAGTTCAACAGACTGAGGCAGGAGGATCACAAGTTCAAAGCCAGCCTCAGCAATTTAGGGAGGCCCTAAGCAATTTATACATTTTTTTTTAAAAAAGGGCTGGGAATGTGGCTTAGTGGTTAAGCACACTTGGGTTCAATCCCTAGTACCCCCTAAAAATTTTTTTAAAAAAAGAATATTCATAATGTTTACTGAATTTACATGCATGGTAGGAGAAACATGGAGGGCTAATAGAGGAAGAGCACATGTCAGACTCAGACCCTTCATTTTCACTCTCTGGCATCTCTTCCCTCCCAATCACACAGCACATCTAGCCCTCCCCAGAGGGCTCAACCTGAGGAGAACTTTGCTCTCCACTTTTTCTAAACATGATTGACAGAACATGGCAAAGTGTCAGAGAAAGCTTGCTTACCATATACTTCTCTGAATATAGAAAATAGCACAGAACATCAGCTTCAACATGCCCCGTGAATGTTTCTCTGGTAATCCACAAGTCAGTGTCATTCCTAAGAAAGACTATTCAACAGGCATAGCTTGGCCTCTACCTGTCTCTCCCACATTCACCTCTCTTTTTTTTTCTCCTACCTACCACACTTGAGCCATACTTGTATCTTCTTGTATCTATTCATTTATTTTTGGTGCTGGAGATTGAACCCAGAGTCTCTTGCATACTAAGAATGTGTTCTACCACTGATCCACACCCCTCAGCCTTTCTTTGTTTCTCATAGCTCTTTCCCACCTCAGGACCTTCAAAAACAGGGACCTCTTTCCCTGACAGTGGCCCTACTGGTCCTCTCTACCCATCCTCACCTGATAGTCTCCTTCTCTCAGATCCCAGCTTTTATGTCACCTCTCAAAAAGACTTCCCTGTAAATCCCTGATCTGACTCCTGAACCATTCTCCTCACAATCCATCGTTGTTTTTATTAGTTTGGTTACTAATTTATTTTCCCCACTAGAATCTAGACTCAGAGGCAGAGAGCATGTATACTTTATCCACCAATATATAATCAGATACAAGCATAGTTCCTAGAAAATGTAGGCACTCGATTCATATCTGTTAATGAAAGAATAAATTTTTAAAATGACTACTAAAGTGTCTATTTTCTGCAGAATCATAACTGAGGATGTCATCTATCATATTATTCAATGATGTCCAGCAAGGCCTAATGAATTAAAATTCTCTATGAAAATGTTTGTACTTTCCAGAGTATTAAGTTTAGGGCAGACTAACAAATTCAGCAAAGTTGCCAAATTCAAAACAAACACACACATACAAAAATTGGTTGCATTTCTATACAATAACAATAGACATTCTGAAAAAGAAATTTTAAAAGCAATATCACAATAGCATCAAAAAACCTAAAATTCTGAGACTGGGGTGGTGGCTCAGTGGTAGAACACTCACCTAGCATGAACAAGGCCCTGGGTTTGATCTTCAACACCAGATAAAAATAAATAAACAAAATAAAAGTATTATGTACAACTAAAAAAAATAAGTAAATATTTTTTTAAAAACCCTAAAATTCCTAGGAGTAAACTTAACCAAGAAAGTGAAATACTTGTATACTGAAACCTATAAAACAATGATAAAAGAAATTAAAGAAGAAACAAATAAATGGAAAGACATCCCATGTTCATGGATTGGAAGACTGAGTATTGTTAAAATGTCCATATTACCCAAAGTAACCTACAGATTAAATGTAATTCTATCACAATCCAAGTGGTATATTTTGCATAATAGAAATAAAATCCTAAAATCTATATAAAATCTCAACAGCCAAAACAACCTGGAAAACGGATGAAGTTGGAGACCTTTCAATTCCTGATTTCAAAGCTTATTATGGCAATCAAAATAATGTGTCATTGGCATGAAAACAAACATGTAGGCCAGTGCTACATAGATTAGAGTGCTGAAAAATAAACCCTCACCTATATGGTCACATGATGCCAAGAGCACACAATGAGGAGTGTACAACAAACGTTATTGAAAAAAACCGGATGTCCACATGAAAAGAATAAAGTTGGAACTTACATTACACCATATAAAAAATTAAATCGAAATGCACTAAAGACCTAAACATAAAATCTGCTAGAAGAAGACATAGGGGAAATCTTCATGACATTGGACTTGGATATCTTCACTGACATCTTGGATATGACACCAGAATCACAGAGAACAAAAACAAAATGGAAGGCAAATGGGAGTATATCAAACTTGGAAATTTCAAAGGAAATAATCAATAGAGTGAAAAAGCAACCTGTGGAAATCGGAAACAATATTTGCCAACCATATGTGTGTTAAGATCTTAATATCCAAAATATGTAAATAGTTCCTACAACATATCAACAAAAAATAAACAACCTAATTTTTAAAATGGGCAAATGACTTGAATAGACACTTCTCCGAGACACACATGCCCAAGAAGCACATGAATAGATGCTCAACATCACTAATCCTTAGAGAAATGCAGCAATGAGATATTGTCTCACAATCATTACTATCAAAAAAAGAAGAAGAAGAAATAAGTGGTGTTGTTGAGGATATGAACTGGAAACCTTTTGCATTGTTGGGAAGAATGTAAAATGGTACAGTTGCTATGGAAAATGTTCTGACACTTCCTCAAAAAAATAAAAATAGAATTATAAAAGATATCACTTCCACTTGAGTCTGAATTCTTTCTAAGTTATAGGTCAAAATCTACTTAGTGAACTTCTAACAAAAAATGTTTCTAACAGTTGAGCTTCAACAGCTGCTAACATCCTAAAAATAGAAATGACCTGACACTATTGCATTTCTTGGTGCAGGACTACATCACTACCTATGGGGTAGTCCTACCCAGAACTCCATCCTATCCTGGCCTTTCATTTAATTACCAACTCATGGGAAATACAGGGGACAGAGAAATAGGCCACATGACACTGTACAGATGCAATTAGCAACTCCAGACTTCAAGCAAGCAATATGGTTTCATTGGCAAATCAGTTGTAAAGAAAAAGAGAGAGAGTTCATCAATGTTCAATTTGTGTGTGTGTGTGTGTGTGTGTGTGTGTTATCTTTTATAATTCTAATTTTAGATTTTTGAGGAAGTGTCAGAACATTTGAAAGAAGGTAATGACATCTATGAGCTAATTAAAATTTTAACACTAACTGAATTTTTATATGAATTATTCACTTATTTTGATCCTCGTGAGCCTGACTTTGATCCCTGTGCCCCCTAAAAACTTCAGCCTTATCATATGCCAAGCAGAGAACTCAACCATCCCATGTGAGCCTCTGGCCTATGGAGCAGAAACTAATAAATGGGTGTTGTCTTAAGCTGCTAAATTTGTGATAACTCGTGATACAGCAATAGAAACCTAATACACTAGGTGATGGGCATGTGGAGGATGTTGACTCTATTCTTGTACAAGTTTGAAATTGTCCAGTCATTATAAAGGTTTAAAATATTGATTATGGCAAGCCATGGTGGCACATGCCTAAAATCCCAGTGACTCAGGAGACTAAGAGAGGAGGATCACCAAGTTTAAGGCCAGCCTCAGCAACTTAGCAAGGCCCTAAGCAATTTTAGCTAGATCCTGTCTCAAAATAAAAATAAATTAAAAAGGCTAGGGATGGCTCAGTGATTAAGTGTTGCAAGGTAGATATAATTTTTTTTATGTTGCTAATCAGAGTTGAGAGATGGGTGCTAGTTATTAGGAGACAGACGGTGGTGAGTGGTGGGAACCCAAGGTTAAGAGAATAATTCTATAAAATGGGCCCCCTGAGCTGACCCCTACATGCTTTCATTTCCAAGAAGCAATTTATCGACAGCCCTGCCTGGCTTCAGTGGACAGGATATGTCACATTCCTCAGCAAACTACCTGTTCACTGCAGGGGCAATGCAGGCCCGAAATCATGTTGATAAGAGAATTCTGAAGGAGGAAATTTGTGATAACTATCCTTATCTCCCAGAGATCCTAAAACTCTGGGAGATAAGGATAGTTCCTCCTAACCATAAAATCTGTAAGAACGTATGGTTAAGAATCCAATTAGAACCAGTCATCGTGGGTCAAGTTGACCTAGAGTAGCCATGACAGTGGGACTTTGACCTTGCCACCAGTCAAAAGTCAAGTGGTGGAGCTGGGTGGGACTCTCTGGGGTTCCCAATAAAACTGGAGTGCAAGAGAGTAGGTCCTCCTCATCTCTGGGAGGACCCACTCTCTCCCTCGAGAGTGTCCCCTTCCCCCTCCCAATCTCTTCGATAAACTCGTTGCTATTACTCTCAGCAACGTGTCTGAAATCTTCCTGACTCCATCACAAGAATTGGGGTTTGAAGAGGGGGGTCTTCGAGATACCTCAGTCTCTCAGAAGTGCCCAGCTCCATAGCACTAGTGACTCATCATCATATATTATTTTTTTCTAGTTTAATAATGTGTAAATTTCCCATAATAAAAAGTTTTAAAATTATGCTTAGGGCTGGGGTTGTGGCTCAGCAGTAGAGCCCTCATCTAGCACATGTGAAGCCCTGGGTTTGATCCTCAGCACCACTAAAAATAAATAAATATAATAAAGGTATGTGTCCAACTACAACTAAAAATAAATAAATGAATATATGCTTAATTATTGGTCAACAGGCAATTTGAGTGGTTTCTCCTTACTTTCTCTTGTAAGCAAGTGACTAATAAGTGCCAGCATTCCTAAAGGAATGATCACCAAGTCACTGGGCCATTCTGTTTCCCAAATTGTCTCTTTGCTGGGTGACCTGTAGGCATTTGAATTGTCCCTTACATTTGCCCAGAAATTTCACACCCAGGGGCATCCTAGTGAGAGTTGGGGGGTGGGGGGATGGCTACTCCCTTCTTTATAGAGGGAATGAAGGATGATCGTGGAAGGGGAGGTGGAGAAGTTCAGCAGGTGAGCTGTAGTCAAGAGCGCCAACGGAAGCTGAGATATCGCACACTGATCGCAATTCTCAATTCTCAGCAGGGAATTTGGCACTGTCTAGAGATGTCACAACTGGAGAGTAAGCAAGAGTGGTATCTAGAAGTGCCGCAGTCTCTGGCTGGGCACAAATCACGAGTCACTCACAGCTTTGTAGATTCAAACAGCAATTCTTTATTCCCGAACTCACACCGGCCGTCTACAAACACGTTCTGGGGGAATCCACGTTCTCTGCCCAAATCCACACTCTGCCCAAATCCACTCCACATGGGCTTCTGTCTCCCGAAATATACTGTCTGACCCTAAGAACTCAAGAGGAACTCAGCAGCAGGATACGCCCTATTCTAAAGGGGGAACACCCTAATCTCCTATTATGCTAAACCGCCCTGGTCCTTGAGCAAGGTCACCTTTCAGGAGTCCTTCCACTAGACAGCATGGGAGTAAGCTGGCAAGGAGATTGTCATACCTACTTGGCTGATGGCTCCCAGCATAGAAGGTCCAAGGCACAGGATTGTCCTCCTCACCCCACAACAAAGAGTCATCTGGCCCAAAATGTCCAAAGTGTCCAGGTGGGGAGATGGTACCTTGAAAGCATCTGTGTATAGCACTTCTTGGGGAGTCCCCAGGAATCCCCCAGAGCAAGCATTCCCCTGGCTTTGCTGTTTCTTGGGAAGAAATGTTTCTTTTTAAATATCTTTATTTTTTAATGTATATATATATTTTTAATTGTAGGTGGACACAATACCTTTATTTTATTTTTATGTGGTGCTGAGGATCGAACTCAGTGCCTTATGTGTGCTAAGCCACTGAGCCACAACCCTAGCCTTTTATGTTTTTAACCTAAAAATACTGCTTATTCTTTGGAAGATACAATGAGTGTATGGTCTTACCTTCGGTCACAGCAGACAGAGGCCAGTCCCCAGTGCCTGCAGCCACACCCACAGGCCTGACCCTCACCCCCTGCTAAAGGCCCAGAGAGGAATCCAGCTAAGGTTGAGCAGCTCCAGATGACATCACCTAGGTATGTGGGGTCAGGCCCCAGCCTGTGGGAGTAGTGTGATTTACCTGAAAGGAATGACAACAAACATGCAGACACCTGCTGTCCAGGTAAAAAGGTCTGCTGAGGACACATAATTCCAGGACACCTTAGAGGTAGCTGGAAACTCCAAGAGCAGACATGAGGCTCTCTATAAAAAGCCCTGAGCTCTTCCCTGTGGTCTCTGAGGGTGGCCCGTCAGCAGCATTAACAATCGACTGCCTGGGTTAGAATCCCCTTCCTTTACCCTTGAAACTCCAGGGAGATTAAAGTTCTGATCTCAAGGAGGGATCTGTGCCCAAAAGGACTGAATAGATAGTGGGGAGAACAAAGGACAGGAGGTTCCAATGTGGGGAGCGGTGCCCACAAGTAGAGGGCAGCCTCTATGGCCAGGTGTCATTTGCCTAGGAATGGAGAGAGTTCAAGTCTACATTTACCCTAAGCAAGAAGAGTATTTGATCTCATTAATGGTATGGAACACAATAAATAAGCTTTGATTCTGCCGTTGTTTTTTTAAGATGAAAGTTGTTAAAATGAAGCATTTGTCTTGTATATTTGTTTTCCTCTAAAATTTAACCACGGCTGTACCCAGGGCTTCCTCTGTAAGTAACCATGAACCAGCTTGGGTTGTCGCCCACTTCCTGTCACTCACATCTTTATGACGATCATCTTCAAGAAAAAATACAAGAACCAAAGCTTGGGTCTTCCCAGTTCTGTTGCAGGTTGTTGTTTCAGGAAAAAGGAAGACCTGGTGCATTCTTCCACCCCCAAGCCCGGCCCGGGACTCGAGCCTAGAGCTGCCATCTCATTACCGTGCTCAGAACCTCGGCTTAGATCGTGCTGGCAGGTCAAGACAGACTCGGATGTTTACTGCTTTTGTGTTGTTTCCTTAAACCTTACACAATTTTCTTCTGGGGAAGTATACATTTCTCTAATTTTTTTGTTTTGATTTTTTTGTTGGTCTATTGGCCTGCTGACCGACTTCCCCAAATGTATAATGTATTTCATGTTGAAATTTTCCTCTTGACTAAGCAAACGGTGTCTAGTTACACTTCCTCTTCAGAGCAGGGAAGCTCTTTTGTCTTCATGGGTGGCATGTTCAAGAGCCAACTACCAGGAAGAAAAATGACTTGCTGATTTCACCATTCTCCAGTGTGTCAATGGATAAAGCAGGGCTATTGTCAGGCATCTCTTTCTGATGCTCAGCTTTTCAGTTAGCCATTTCACGATGTCCTAAAGGGCTATACAGGCTCCAGGATCCAACAACCCAAGTCAAATTCCAGCCCCGCCACCTACTGGCTGTCTCCATGCCTAAAGCCACAGTACTTATAAGGCACCTGCACCATCCAGGAATGACAGAAAGCGGATCTGCTCACACCCACAACACAGGGATAATGTAAAAATATGTGATGGCGGACATGCAACTTCCAGCACAGTTCATGGTTGCATTGTTATCTAGAAGGTTCTAGAACCATGTGCTTCAGACACACTTCCTACCTTCCTTTCTTTCATTCTTTCTCTTTAAAGTCTTCCATTATAAAATGAGGGATGCTGACGGTGACTTGAAATCAAGTCAGATTGTCTCATCATTCAGTCTTTTCCTGTCACAATAAACGGCAATTCTTTTCTTCAAGTTGCTGTGCTCTTGTGTCAGCTTCAATCCTCCCTGACTCCCCCTCCTGCGCTCTCCGTGTCAGGAAATCCTGCCAGGGCTGCCTGTCAGACACCTCGACTCTGACCACTTTACACCTCCATAACTACTGGCCTGTTTCAAGCCACCATTCAGAAAATTAGGACATGTCTAAAAAACACTTTCACAGAAACATCTAGAATGATGTTTGACCAAATATCTGGGTTCTGTGGTCCAGAAACTTGACCCATAAAACTGACCATTACACGATGCCCAATAAGTAATTGAATATAACTGACTCACTAAGATGATCGTTCTAATGACTTAGTTTAAGCTATTGTAATTGAAAGAAAAAATACTTTTAAAATATCTTCAAATTTCAAGTAGTTGTTTTTATATATAAATAGATATATGTACTTTCTCTAACTCTAATTATACTTAATGTGTTTTTAAGAGTTAAAAGAGGGAGGAGGTGTAGCTCAGTGGTAGAGAGCATGCTCAGTATACGTGAGGCTCCAGGTTCAATCCCCAGCACCAAGAAAATTTAAAAAATAAAAAAAGAAAGAAAAGGAAAAATAGTTAAAATAAAACTGGATTGTGATAACAGTTATACAATCCTGTGAAGTTACTAAGAATGACTGAATTGTACACATAAGATGGATGGATGGATGGATGGATAAGTAAAACTTATACCTGAGTCTCTTGATGTTCCAGAACATCGGTTCTCAAATTGCGGTTCCCAAAACACTTTCAGGGGCCCTGCAAGGTCGAAACTCCACAATAATGCCAAGAGGTTGTTTTCCTTTTCTACCTTCACTGTCTCAGCAAAATGTGAAGTGGGATTTTCTAGAGGCTGCATTCTTGGCACCTGTTGAGAGCACAGCAGACCGAAGCTGGCTTCCTGAGGTCAGAAATGAGTGAGATTTGTAGAATCTTTTTAAAAGCACTGTGATTTTTATCACCAAATATTTTTTTGTTTTGGAAAACATAATTATTTTTCATGAAAATATGTAGTTTGTGTTAATATGTAATTACCTTGTACTTTGGAAACAATAATAAATATTCTCAGGTCTTTCGGTCTAAATTTCTAATATGATAAATGTGTGTGTGTGTGTGTGTGTGTGTGTGTATCCATACACACACATATATATCACATATATTCCCCATAAACAAAGGTCTTTTGGGGTTCTCAGTAAATTTTAACAGGGTAAATGGATCCCAAAACTAAAAAGTTTGAGAATTGCTCTTCTAGAAAGAATATTCACACTGTATACAAATAGTGATGATTTTGTATTCTTATTCATGATCATTATGCCTCTTGTTTACTTTTTATCTTGTTCTGTTAGCCAGAACTCCCAAAGTCATGTGAAATTATTGCAGAGAGAGATTGGGATCAAATTTTGCTTCCGGATAAAACAGAATATCTTCTAATATTTCCTAGATCCTGGCTGTTTCCAGAGCTCTGTCCTGTTGTAATAAATACTGACAAGTTTTCCAAAAGGACAGTTAGAGGTGCCCTGCCCTGGCCTTTCAGAGTCATTGCAAAATAAAGATTTTTCTCCTCTTGGTATTAAAAAAGTATCCTTTCATTTCTATTTATTGTGCCTTTTGAGCAAACTTTTTTTACTTACCTGAACCTCAGTACTTCTTGGGGCTGGGGATGTAGCTTAGTGGTAGAACACCTGCCTAGCACATGTGAGACCCTAGGCTCAATCCCCAGTACCACAAAAGTAAATAAAAAGTATTTTCACACAATCAGTGACTTGAAAAATTGTGCTGTATATGTGTAATATGAAATGAATTGCATTCTGCCATCATGTATAACAAATTAGAATAAATAAATAATTTAATTTTTTTTAAAAAAAGTAGGTTAGAGACCAGGGGCTGGAAGGATTGGGGAATTAGATGTTGATGCTCAACGATTACCAAGTTTCTATTTGGGTGATGAAAGTTCTAAAAATAGATAATGGTGATGGTTATGCAACATTGTAATTGTAGATTTATTGTCATTCAATTGCACACTTAAAATGTAAAAAAATGAAAAATTTTATGTTATGTATAATACAATAAAACTATCCCCCCAAAACTAAATTAATTAATTAATTAAAAGATAAAATAAAAAGCAAGGAGAGGACTGAACCTTAGTATTTATCATTTGTGAAAGAGGTAGTTGAACTAATTTGGTGCTTTTAAACCATGTTTGTTGACATGAAAATCACTCCTGAAATCGACCAAGGAAATCATTGTTTTTAGAAAATTCCAGTCAGTAGATGCAAAAAATATATTTTTTTCCAACTCTGGGGATTGAACCTGGGGTGCTCTAACACTGACCACTGAGCAAAAGCCCCAGCCTTTTTTTTTTTTTTCTTTTTTTTTTTTTTTTTTTGAGATAGTCTTGCTAAGTTGCTTAGGGTCTCTCCAATTGCTGAAGCTGGCTTTGAACTTACAATTCTCTTGCCTCAGCCTCCTGAGTTGTTGAATTACAGGTGTGCACCCAAAAATGCAAAATTAATGAAAGAATCAGGCAATGAGCATCTTGCAACTCCCAGTGGAATAATTGATCTGGGGAAAGCTCATGCTTAAAATCATTTGGTGAAAATATGTTAGGGACCTGTTTGTCCTGGAGTCCTGGAGTCCTTGAGCAGCTTCAGGTATTCCAGTCTTGCAGGGCAAAGCCACACAGCTCCTAGATCATGGTGCACACGAATTGGCTTGCTCGGTGAGGTGCTGGAGGGGACAGCTGTGCCTTGGCATGCTCAGGTTCTTGGTCACTTTGGGGTCCTTGCTGAGGCCCACAGTCACGGGGTAGAGCCATGGCTGCTCCTTTTTATTCCAAAAATAATTTCCATGATGTGGATACCCCATATTTTGTTTAGCCATTCATAAGTTAATGGATATTTGGGCTGTTTCTGCTTTGGGGCTATCACAAATAGTGCTTTTGATTCACCATAATGCATTGGAGCCAGCCATCAGAGTCACCCTCAAAGGATGACCCAAATCAATACTTCCTCCAAAATGACCTGTACTGCAGGACCACAGGTCAGACTCCCCTCAGTCCTACTCCTCCAGACTCCCAGCCCTTGGGATAACCTGAGCCCCTGTTGTTCTTCCTTTTATTAGCTGCAGTCAAGCCCTGCCCACCCCAACCCATCAGACATGCCCCAGTAACCTGGACTTTAAAAGCAAAGAACAGAGAGTCCCAATGGCTCTTTCTCGTATCTCCTTTCTAGATACAGTAATTTATAGGAGGCTATAAATTACTCAGTCTATTTGCATCACCCAGGTGTCACCTGATTACATTCACTAGTGGCATCTGAGCCCAGGTGTCCTGCCAATCTCCCACCACCACCATCAGCATAATCTGCAAGTAGTTGCCTGGCATCCAGGTAACTCAAGAGGCTATTCATGATGTTAACCCTTGACCTCAAAGTGGACCTCAAAGGAAATTCCCATCTACACTCCAAAATGAAAGACTATTGACATTCTCTGATCCAGAATCATCCCATGTTCACTGATCTTATGATCCGGCCTCCTCCTGGGACACAAGAGTCCTCCTGTACATTTGTGCTGACCCCGGGGGAAAGCCCTCAAAGGGTGAAAGAGCCTGGGATTGGCCAGCAGGACCAGAAAGGCCACAGTCTTGACTTCTGCAAACCCTGGGTAGCCGGAGCCCGAGACATGGTGTCTGACTCATGCTAGGTTGCCCAGGGCTTTCCCAGCTCCAGCACCGAGAGTCCCACGTCTGGGGAAACCCTTGGTCAACGGCCAGCCATGGTAGCTGCTTACCTTGCAAAGCTTGGTCCCTGTTAACTGTAGTTAAAGCCTGGGTTATAGGGAAGCTATAAAAGGTGACACGTGACCCAGGTTTGTAAGGAAGATGACAGGAAACCAGCCCCAATGTCTGTGCAGGTAGTTAACCCACCCACCACTGTTCAGGTTTCTTTCGTAAACAATGAATCCTTGAAAGGAAGGATGAAGGATCCAGCAAGGGCCAGGGCCGGCCATCATTTTTCATGGTAGTGTATTTATTTTTTTCAATTACTGATGTAAAATTCCCAGAACATAATCAACCACTTCAAAGTGCACAGTTCAGTGGCAGCTCTTTGTATATCCCCAGCATTTGTGGGGTTGTGTTTGGAATCTATATCTAATTCCAAAATATTTTCATCACCACCAAAGAAAAACCCACACCCATGAAGCACTCACTCCTCATCCTCTATCCCTCCAGACCCTGGCAAACACCGTCAACTGTTTCTGAGGATTTGCCTGTTCTGGACATTTCATATAAATGGGATCATACAATGTGTGGCCTTTTGTGACTCAGCATCATATTTTTCAGGATCATCCCTGTCACAGCATGTACGAGTACTTTGTCCCTTTTCATGGCTGAATAATATGCTCTCCCACGGACTACATGTTGTTTACCTATGGTTACTTTTTTGAATTTGCCCTGAGCTCCTCCAAGAAATAGATTGTTCTTGTTGTTTTTTTTTAAACCTCACATATAAAATATTAGCATATTCTCATTGTAAAACAAACAATACTAACAGAGCAACGGTATACCCTTGTTCTGAACATACTGCAGCAGTTAAAAAGAGTGGGTTAGCCCAGTTATACACATGCCTATAATCCCAGCAGCTCTGGAGGCTGAGGCAGGAGGATCACAAGTTCAAAGCCAGTCTCATCAAAAGTGAAGTGCTAAGCAACTCAGTGAGACTCTGTCTCTAAATAAAATACAAAATAGGGTTGGGGATGTGGCTCAGTGGTCAAGTGCCCTTGAGTTCAAAAAGGAGTACGTTTGTTGTGCAGTTGTGCTGATGGAGTATATTAAATATCAGCTCTGTGTGACTATGGTGAAATGCCTGAGGCAACTAACTTTATAAAGAGAAAAGTGTTTTTTTAACTCACAGTTTTGGAGAATCAAGTGCAAGATTGGATGACTTCACTGATTTGGCCTCTGTTGAGGGCTGTACATCATAGCAGGGGTGTGTGTGGGTCACACACCTCAAGCCAGAAAGTAGAGCCAGAGAGAAGACAGGCAGGGTCCTACAATTTCTTCCGAGGGCACACCCCCAATGACCTCGGGACCTCCCATGAGACCCCACCTCTCAGATCCCCCTCCTCCCAATAGCACCACTCTGGCAACCAAGCCCTTATCATAGGGACCTTTGGGAGACTTCCAAAACAATGTCCAAACCACAGTGTGACACATGGAAGCTTCGAGAGCTTGACTCCCTCTCCGTCTCCCACTGACACCTCACCTGCTGCTGCAGGGATGCCCAGGTCTCCTGCAACATAAAAAATAAGCCCAAGTTCCTTCTTTCTCTGCCACTTTCTCAGCTCACCACCACGCCTCACCACCACACTTTTCTCTCCTTCCCCACACCCACTCGTTGGTTAGCCCTCCTGACTCAGCGTCCCTGCCTGCTGCTCTTCTGAACTGCTCTCTGAAAATGCCAGCCGTCCTCAGGAGCCACCTGGACTTGGGTTCATTTTCCTTTGCAGCGTTGGACGCCATCGACCAGCCCCTTCCTTCTGGGGGTGGGGGCGGGGGCTTTCCTCTGCCTCACCTGGGCATCCCATACGTCCCCATCTGATTCTCCAGTTTGATGGCAAGACCTCGGAGGCAGAGTCTGTTATCACTTGACATCTTCAGCAGTGACATCAGTAGGCATTTGCGGATGCCAAATCAGATGAGCGGTCTAGGCACGCTCGTTCCCAGGACAGGACAGGATGCAGCCAGTGACATGTTCTCAGTGACGGGCTCTCTTCCCTTTGATGCAATGATCTAGAACCTCTGGTTGTTCTCCGACAGGACCTTGGAACGTAGCAAGAGGATCCGTTCACAAGGGTCTGATTTCTGGGCGTCCTGAGAGGGTTTAGGCACATGAGCTCCATCTGGGAGGAACTGATGTGATTTTGACACCATTCTGGATGTCACCAGAAGGCTTCGAGGAATGGTTTCCTGAGCCTCCTTGATGTTGGTGGGGCTCACTTTTGCACTTTGCCAAGTAACCTTTGATACTGTGTGGTTATAGCATAGTAACCACACGTCGCTTTGTCTGAAGGACTTTAACCACTGATAAAAGTGTCACCTAAACCACACGGCAGCAGTATTTGTGAACCAGGTGGTTACATGCCGATTACAGTGTTGCCCGGGCTGGAGTGAGTGTGAGGTAGCCAAAAGATGGTACTCAGAAGTGAAATCTCTCCCCACTGGTTTTCTGGTGGCTCTAAGTCTGTCTCCTGGCTGGGCCCTGCTCACAAAGTCTCTCTGATGGTGCCAGCAGGCAGTCTGAGCTGTTCCCTGCTGTGCTCTGGGCCATCCCAGCTGTGGTCATGCCTCCCTTTGCATTGGCCTTTGACAGCTTAGTGGAACTACTTCCAGGAGAGTGGATCCTGTCCAGTAGGGTGCCTAGAGCAGAGACTGGCCATCAAGTGTCCAGGGAGGGGACTTCTTCAAGGCCGTGGTTCTGGAGAAGTCTCCCTTCTCTTCTCCAAAAAGGATTCCAGGTTCACTCTGTCTTGGGGTTTTATCTTTCTCAAATGACCCAGGTCATTTCACTGCCTCGTAAAGCCACCTCTGAGTCTAAGGAAGCCATTGGGGCTGGGAAACCCACTCTCTTCTTTCTCCTGGTGCCACAAAGGGTGACTTCCCCATGTGCACTACCATGACTTCAGCCACCTGCCGCCACAGAGTTTCTGCTTTGGTTGTGCCTCTAGGCCAACTCCCTCTCTCTCCTGGATGGAGAATCGTTGAAATCCTTAACAGCTTCTCCAGGCCATTCTCAGCCATCATGGGTGATGAAACTGACCCCAAGACACACTGTGAAATGTTTTAGACATCTCTTTCGCTGCTGTGACCCAAAGAGCTGACAAGAGCAATTAGAGGAGGAAAAGTTCATCCGGAGACTCCTGGTTTCAGAGGTTTCAGTCCACAGCTGGCTGACTCCATAACTCTAGGCCTGAGAGGAGGCAGAACATGATGGTGGAAAAGTGGGGAGGAGGAAAGCAGCTCAGGACAAGGTAACAAAGAATTGGAGAGTCACAGAGACAGAGCTCACACTTACCAGAGACAGAACATAGACCCCAAGGGCACACCCCCAGCGACCCACCTCCTTCAGCGTACCCTGCCTGCCTCCAGTTTCCACCCAGTTAGTCCCTGCCAGGGGATCAGCACACTGGTTGTTGTGTGTGGATCAACACACCAATCTTTTCACATCTCAGCTTTCTTTCTCACACACGAGCTTTTGGGAGGCACCTCATATCTAAACCATAGCAAGGAATGTGTCCCAGTGGAGTCCCCTATTCTGTTGTGATTCAAAACCTTTTCAGGGACCCTGCCTTTCCCAGGAAACAAAAAGGGCCTTCAGGGTCCTATTGTTCCCATACCCCAGGTCTGGGGTTGCCTGACAAGCACTGAAGGGACTAACTAGTGACATTAATGGGCAGAGCCAAGATCCTGCCGGGAATCTGGCAGGTTCAACCCCACCCACCTTCCTCAGGAGAAGTCCAGACTAGATCACAGTCCAAATGAAGCATTCTGGCTGAGATCCTGCAGGAGCAGCAGGTTAGGTCTCTGGAGGCCATGACACATAGCAAAGCACAATCCTCCCCTGCCTGGCGTGTCGCAGCGGGTGGAAGAGGAGGCAAAGGCCCTCGCATCCAAAGAGGACTGAGAGTGTGCAAGGAGCCTAGGAGAATCAACTGCAGAAGACTGGCGCAGTGGGGCGCGCCTGTAATACTAGCTCCCCTGGGAGGTTCTAGGCCAACCATGGAAAGACAGTGAGACCCCCCCTCTGAAAGAAAAGGAAAGGAAGAGAAAAAGAAAATAGAGTCATCTGGAAAACATCTAGAAAAATCATCTAGAAAGAGGGCACTGAATCATGTAATTCATTACAAAAGTAAGAGTTGTCACCAGGCACAGTGGTGCACGCCTGTCATCTCAGCAGCTCAGGAGACTGAAGCAGGAGGATGGCAAGTTCAAAGCCAGCCTCAGCAACTGAGCAAGGCCCTAAGGAACTCAGTGAGACCCTGCATAAAAGAAAAAGGTAAAAAAAAAAAAAAAAAAAAAAAGACTGGTGAGGTAACAGTGGTTAAGCATTCCTGAGTTCAATCCCCAGGACCAAAAATAAAAAAGCTAAAATAGAAGTTGCTTTCACAAAAGTGGCAAGAACACATTAAAATAGGAATGTCAAGGAATTACCTTAGTAAGAAGTAGAAAGAGTTGAATTTCAGGTGTTTAAAAGAGTTAATGAAAATATTCACCTTCTTCTAAGTAAAACATGTCAATTCACACCAAACTTTTTTTTTTTCTTTTTTGGTGGTGCTGGGGATCAAACCCAGGGCCTTGTGAATGCAAGGCAAGCACTCTACGAACTGAGTTATATCCCCAGCCCCATCACCAAACTATTTTCTAAATTCAGTAGTATCCTAATTAAAATGCCAATATTTTTAATAAAGATTTTTAGTCCAAAAAAAAAAAAGAAATCAGATCCTAACTTTTTAAAAAATATTTATTTTTTTAGTTGTAGTTGGACACAATATCTTCATTTATTTATTTTTATGTGATGCTGTGGATCGAATCCAGGGCCTCGTCTGTGCTAGGCGAGCACTCTACCGCTAAGCCACAACCCCAGATCCCCTAACTTTATATATGAATATAAATGATAGATTTGCCAAATAACAAAAAAATAAGTCCAAGGAGAAGAAAAAGTGAACTTATTCTTTGTTAGAGAAAAAATTACAGAAGCATAAAGGGAAATAATCATAAACTTAATTATGCTAAATAATTTACTGATTAGTCTTTTGGAAACGATAATATATCCACGTATCACAAGATTCAAAAGGGAACAAAAGATCTTTCTGTGATGAGTAAAAAAAAGCCAGGCTCCCTTTCTGCCTTCTGTCCTGGATGGTGTATAATATGCAACCACCTGTCTTTTTAAAGAGGGATCTATACATACAAAACAATGCCTGTTCATGCACTGAGCCACTGTTTTCTCATGTATCCTTATAATCAATGCATGTATAAGCACATTTTTAATGTGTAAGTGAGATATACTATACATGATCTTGTTATCCTGAAATTTTTCATTTAGTCAATCTGACAGTTAATTTCTATCTGCCCATTCAGTGCAGACTCATTTCCATGTGATCTTACATTATATAACAAAATTATATTTATGGTTATTATAATAATTATGATATTTAATAAATATTATTTCTGCAAAGATTCTACATTTTGCACAAGAAGATTACCATAAGCCAATTCAAAAGACAAACTATTCTCTAGGAAACATATTTGTAACATATATGATTGAACAGAGCTAATATCAATAATGTGAATCAATTTTTAAAGGCACAATAACTCACTCTAAAAAGGGAAAAAGATATAATCAGTCCATAGGAAAAAAAAAATTCAGATGTTCTTAAACAAAAAAAGATGGTCAACCACAGTCAAAAGAATAAAAATCAAACCAGAAGATATTTATTATTGTTGCTGTTGTTGTTATTGTTATTACTATTACTATTATTTTGCCTGTTGTATGGGCAAAAATTACAGTTTGGGGGCTAGGGATATATCTCAGTGGTAAAATGTTTGCCTGGCGCAGGCAAACTAACAACAACCAAAAAAAGTGAAAAATTACCCATATTAATACCCTTAGTACCTGAGAGGTTGTGGAGAAGGAATGTGCCCAGCAGAGCTGCCCCAGAGCACACCTGAGGACCTTTCCTGGTGAAGGGGTCTTCCAGGATATTCCTGGTTCTTTCAAATATCCTGCACTTCAGGATCCTTCCAGAAGTTTGTTTTCTGCTTAAATCACCTATGGTGGTGTCTATTGTTTCAGATTCAGAAAGACCCTGCCATGGTTTGGATATTAACCGAAGCTCTGGTTAATGCAGCGAGACTGGATTGTGAGAGCATAACCTAATCATCAGTCCATCCCAGTTTGAATGGACTGACTGGCTGGTCACTGTAGGCAGATGAGACCTGGCTGGAGGATTTGGACCACTGGGGCGTGCCCTGAAGGGTCCATCTTCCCTGTGGCCCCTTCCCCTGCCCTCTCTCTCTCTGCTCCCTGGCTGCCATGAGTGGAGCAGCTTCCCTCCTTCCCACCCTTCTGCCATGATGTTGGCCTCACCTTGGGCCCAGAGCAATGGGGCTGGCCAACCATGGATTACACCTCTGAAACTCTGAGCTAAAATAAACTTCCTCCTCCAATTAGTTCTCGTCAGGTTTTTGGTCACAGCGATACAAAGCTGACTGACACAGACCCTAACACCAAGCTTCTGAGCCACAGTTTCCCAGGTGAGAAGGTAAAGCCAATCTCTTCTTTGCAAGTAGACCAAGAACATTTCCCAAGATCACTTATCAAGTCCAGGCGTTGGGTAGATGGCAGTGATTATCAGCACCAGCCCACACCCTCAGGACCCAGAAGTGTTTTGCAGTCGAGGTTTTTAGAGAGGTGAGGTTGTACAATAAGTTTAGGTAGCATCCCCTGAAGGGCATGGGGCAGCACCCTGTAACCTAACCATTTATGATTCTCTAGGGAAAGTATAACTAGTCCACATTTAATGAGACTATTAAAGACTACCCACAGCTCTAAGTTAGTTCAGGTCATGAGTTACAAAAGATTGCCATTTTCAAAGCTCTTTGCATTTGGAGTTGTGGGTAGGGATTTTTTTTTTTTTTTTTTTTTTTTTTTTGGCCTTGTGGCCTGAATAGTTATTTTCTGTGATAGTTTTGTATTGTTTTAAATCCTTTAGCAGCTAACATAACTCAGCCTCTGTGGAGACAATTCTGGTCTCTTGGCACATTTTTTTTTTCTTATCAGTCCCAGTAACCTTTGGTCAGAAGCAGGGTGAGCCCCAGTTACTATATGACAGTGGGTTGTTGGCATCTCCACACCCGTCCTGAGGGACACTGGAACTTCTCCAGATCTTTGAACACTCTGATGTCGGAGTCACCAGCACTGAATGGGCACACATTTTTATATACATACCCTGCTCTCGTTTCCAGGGAAGGAAATCCCAGGAGTTTTGATTCAGAGTCAGGGCAGACTATTTTTAGAATTAAAATTCCTTCTCATTAATGTTCTCTGAAAGACAGATTTGATTCATGGGGTATAAATATTGATCTACTGCCATGACAATCATTGACTACAAATTTGCTGTCCTATATTTAAGTTCTTTTTTTTTTTTAAAGAGAGAGAGAGAGAGAATTTATATATATATATATATATATATATATATATATATATATATTTTTTTTTTTTTTTTTAGTTATTGGTGGATACAACATCTTTGTTTGTATGTGGTGCTGAGGATCGAACCCGGGCTGCAAGCATGCCAGGTGAGCGGGCTACCACTTGAGCCACATCCCCAGCCCTATATTTAAGTTCTTGATGTACACTTTTTTATTTATTTTTTCTTTTTTTTTAGCAGCATGATTGAAATATAATCAGTATATACTATGTTATGATTTTTTTACATATGTGAAACACATTCAAAATAATAAATACCCATCACCCCCAAAATTTCTTCATTGTGCACAATATAAAATAAAGGTTGCTAAGATTATAGCATAAAGTAACTTTTTTTTTAAGCAAGCTCTTTCTTATAAGGGTCAAATCCAGCTGTTTATCTCTTTATCTGATTTATTTTTTAAAACTCAAAAGAAGCCATAGACTCAGTAGTACCAATAGAATGATATGTAATTAATTCTACCACGTTTATAATCTTCTATGTGCCTCTTCAAAAAGAATCCAATGTTATCTAACGTAGAGCCCTGGATTGGATCCTGGAACACAAAAAAGAACATTAATGTGTAATCTGGTGAAATCCTAATAAAGCATGGAGTTTAGTTAATATTGGGATATGAATATTGGTTTGTGGATTCTGATAAATGTATCTTAGTAATGTAAGATGTTAACTTTAGGGGAAATGAAAACTGGAATAACTTTTGGAAGATTATTCCATAACGTGAACTGTATATAGAAAGAATCCAATAATAAAAGTAGTTACTGAAGGAAAGCATGTTTTATCAGAGACACTATGTTTTAAACTGAAAAGATTTTGTTTTACCTCTAAATAATGGGCAAGCAATAGCTCATGTAGTTTTTGAAAACCAACATTTCACTCTTTAATGCTACCTTTCCCTCATAATTGGATATTGATGTTCTTTTCTCGTTCCTTTCTGTTGTCACTTTTAGGGTCCTTTACTTACCAACTGCAATCACTTCTAAGTGCAAGGTCATTCAGAAGGTTGGCATTTTGATTCTTAGAAATAAGACTAACCCGCTTCTCAAGTAAAAGGACTAAGGAACCCAATTCCTGCACTAGGAAGTCTTTCCTGTTTCTATTTGTCCTGAGGTTGCCACTATTGTGAGGGAAAAGGCTGTAAGGGAAAATATCATTTTCTCTTCCCCTATTGGAGCCTCCTAGGCCCTGAACTTCAGGTGGGAAGGTTGCCACCCAACCCCAGCTCTGAGGAGAGAGCTAAGCTGACCCCCTGCATGTCCTAGGAGGGGTCCAGCAGCATGGGAGGCTCCCCCAAGGCGGTGGCAGGGGTGGGGGGTCAGGGAGCTGAGAGTCATGGGTGAGGGGCTTTGACAGGCAAGAAGGATCTGCCACTCGGGGTGTGCCTCCCAGGTGACCAAGATAGTGTTTCCCTTAAGCGGCTGTTGGGACATTGAAAAGCTGTGTGGATCGCTATTTCTCTGGCACAACCAGAAGAGAGACCCTGGTTCCCCCCAAGGGGCTCCCCACTCCCACACAGAGGGCCCAGCCACCTGAGGACTGACCACTAGCACTGGAATAAGAAGGGACAGAAGGGGATCCGATGTCCTCTGTCACTTCCGCTCAAAATGCAAATTCCACTGCTTCATTTTTATTTGTTGTGCTCAGAACAGTAAATGCTCACTAAATATTTACTAAATGAATGGAGGAAGGAAGGGAGGGAGGGCACGATTCTGAAAGCAACCTGTCTTCTGTACACGGTTCACTCTTTCTGCATTCTTTCTATTCTGACCTTTACCAAAAATATAATGAAGTTGTGTTCCTATGGGCAAATAGTAAGTCCCACACCTATAGAGTGTGAGGTTTCCAAGAAAAAAAAAAAAAGAAGAAGAAGAAGAGTGTAGTGACCCTAGTTCAGTATTGCAAGAGAAGGGTCATTCACGAGGCATTTAGCACCCACAGAATGTAGGGTGAGCTATCGATAATAATTTACCATACAATGACTGTTATGGTTTGGATGTGAGGTGTCCCTCAAAAGCTCACGAGTAAGACAATGCAAGAAGGTTCAGGGAAGAAATGATTGGGTTAGGAGCCTTAACCCAATCAGCGAATTAACCACCTGATGAGCTTAATTGAGTGGTGACTGAAGGCAGGTGGGGTGTGGCTGGAGGAGGAGAGGCATTGGGGGCGTGGCTTTGTACCAGGTGAGTGGAGCCTCTCTCTGCTTCTGATCCTCAGGTGAGCTCGTCCCTCCACACTCTTCCACCACGATGGAGCTGGCTGTGTATGGACTGAGACCTCTGAAACCTTGAGCCCTTAAATAAACCTTTCCCCCTCTATAGTTGTGCTGTTGGGTCATTTAGTCAAAGCAGCGAAAAAGCTGATCAAAATAATGAGTGAGTTACGCGTGGGAGGACTTAGCAGATGGGGGGCAAAGGCTTGAGGGTGGCCGAGGCATCTGGTGTCTGTTTTCTCCAAAGGAGTCATGTTTAGGGCTTTGCAACTCAAGGCCATATCTACAGCAAATGCCTGAAACTACAGGCTGCCTGACTTTTCTACAAACACTTGAGAAACAAAATATTGCTTCCTCTACCTTCCTGGATGTTTTCTACAATCTTCTCAAAAAAGATGAAGTCACTCTGCCGTCTGGCGATCTTACTGCTTAAAAAATATAGGGGTCTCAGGGACGGGATTCTCACTCAGGGATAAATCAATTGCCTACAATGGGCCAGGGCCACAGTACCATGGGGGAGGGGGTGTGGAGTCATTTCAGGAAGTAAACTGTGGGTATTTTTAGGTTATACAGTAAGGTTATTGGGGGATGGATTTTTTGTTCTTTATATTTTTCTGCTATTTTATGGTTTCACAACATCATTGTTAAAATAGCACTATTTTAACAAGGGGAAAACACTGATAAAAGCTTATGTGTTTAAGTTTAGAAGTTCCAAGTCGATTAAAATTCCATTTTAATTAGCCTGCCCACTAAGGTTCCCCATGGAGGCAGAAGTCCTTACAAGGGCAAAAGTAACCATTGTCTGGAAGAGAAGCTGGACTGTGTGTTAGTCAGCTTTTCCTCCCTGTAACCAAAATACCCAAAAGAACAACTTGGGAAGAAAAGTTTATTTTGAAATAGGATTTCAGACACTCAGTCCATGATTGGCCAACTCCACTGCTCTGGACCCAAGGTGAGGCAGAACATGATGGCGGAAGGACATGGAGAAGGGAAGCTGCACCTTTCATGGCCGCCAGGAAGCAGATAGAGGGAGGGGCTGCAGGGAATATGAGCCCTGCCAGAGCCGCCCCCAGTGACACACCTTCTCCAGTCAAGCCCCACCTGCCTACAGTTACCACCCAGTCAGTCTGCGCACACTGGGACGGACTGATTAAGTTACATGGCTCACAATGCAATCATTTCAGCTCTGAATATTCCTGTATTAACACAGGAGTTTTAAGGGAACACCTCATATGCAAACCATGACCAACTGGAAATAAAATATGTGCTGGTAAGCTGTCCTTTTATTGCCTCAGGGGTATTAGTGCAACTTTGGATACTGTTTTTTATGTTTATTGTTCAGGGCTTCTTAGCTACCTCCCCACTTGGTGTCTTTTGGGGGAACGGGGAGAACCAGGGATTGAACTCAGGGGCATTCGGCCACTGAGCCACCTCCCCAGCTCTATTTTGTATTTTATTTAGAGACAGAGTCTCACTGAGTTGCTTAGCACCTTACTGTTGCTGAGGCTGGCTTTGAACTGGTGATCCTCCTGTCTCAGCCTCCTGAGCTGCTGGAATTACAGGTGTGTGCCACAGAGCCCAGCCCCTCTTGCTGTCTTAATTCCTTAAATTCACATATTTTCCATGGTCCAATAATTTTCAACCTAAATTTTGTATCACATGTTGGTTTTTATTTGTCAACTTTTACATTAACAGTAATACAGTAGTCCTCCCTTACCTTGGAAAATATGTTCCAAGACCCCCAGTAGATGTCTGGAACCTTAGATAGTACCAAATTTATATATATATATATATATATATATATATATATATATATATATCATACTTTTCCTATGCATACATACAAATGTGTGTTAGTCAGTTTTTCATTGTTGTGACCAGAATACTGACAAAAACAACCTAAAGGAGGAAATGTTTATTTGGGGCTCATGGTTTCAGAGATTCAGGCCATGGTTAGAGGACTCTATTGCTTTGGGCCTGCAAGGAGGCAGAATCTCATGGTGGAAGGGCGTGGTGGAGGAAAGCTGTTTAGCTCTTGGTATCCAGGAAGCAGAGACAGAGCAAGGAGCCAGAGACAAGATATAACCCCAGAGGGCCCACAGTGACCTATTTTCTCCAGCCACACGCCACCTGCCTACAGTTACCACTCAGTAGTCCATTCAAATTATTTATCCATCAAATGGATTAACCCGCTGATCAGATTACAGCTCTCATCATTGCCTAAAAGTCCCACCTCTGAACCGTGCTGTACTGGGGACTGTGCTTCCAAAACATGAGCTTTTCAGGTGGCATTTCTAGATCTAACCATAATGGCTATGCTAAAGTTTAATTTACAAATAAGGCACAGTAAAAGATTAACAACAACAGCTAATATAAAATAGAACTATCATAACAATAATATTCTGTAGAAGTTATGTGAATGTGGCCTGCCTCTGTCGCTCGCTCGCTCGCTCTCTCTCTCTCTCTCTCTCTCTCAAAATATTTTACTGTACTGTACCCATTCTTCTTGTGATGATGTGAGATGATGCAGTAGCTATGTAAACAGAAGAAGTGAGGTGAATGACATAGTCATTGTGATGTAGCACTAGGCTACCAGGGGTTACTTAATACAAGCACTGTATCATCAAAACCACAACAGTCGATCCAAAGACCTAAAGGGACACTAAGGGACTAACAAGCAGGTAGTGTATACAGCATGCATTTGCTGGACAAAGAATCATCATGCTACTCAGAATGTCATGCACATGTGCTGGGCACTGTGGCTCACACCTGTAATCCCAGCAGTTTGGAGGCTGAGATAGGAGGGTTGCAAGTTTAAAGCCAACCCCAGCAACAGCAAGGTGCTAAGCAACTCAGTGAGACCCTGTCTCTAAATAAAATACAAAATAGCGCTGGGGATGTGGCTCAGTGGCCAAGTGCCTTGAGTTTAATCCTGGGTACCCCCAATCCCTTGCAAAAAAAAAAAAAAAAAACAGAATGTCATGCACATTAAAAACTTATGAATTGTTTATTTCCAACTGAAACCACAGAAAGCAAAATCATGGATAAGGGACAACTACTGTACATGCATAAGGTACAAATGGCCATATACATGTTATATTTATAATTCTAAGCTGCTTTAGAATTAATCTTACATGAGAGAATGAAGGATGGCATTTTTTTTTTATTGTTGAGTAGCAGAATCCACTGATTTTTCATAAGTGCTAATCAAGGTGATTGGTGTTATTATTGCACCACACATAACTCTTCCTGGAAGTCTCAATTCTGGCAAGAGCTTTGCAAGAGGAATATGTACTCAGAAAGAATTGTGTGTGGAAAGGTTAAAAGGAATTAAAAAAAAAAAAAAACCTGCTGTTACAAGTAAACTTTCTACTGTAGACCTAACCACTTGCCCTATTTCCCAGACCCAGAAAATAATTTTAATTCTTCTACCTCCTCTTTCGTTTTTCGTTTGTTGCTTTGTTTCTGTAATACCAGGGCCTCCGGTATGCTTCACGAGTCTCCACCACTGAGTTATACCCCCAGTCCTACCCCTCTTTAAAGTAGGCTTTTAGCAAGCTAATTTAACAAGAAAAATGCTAGTGCCAGCTGCAGGAAACATTGCAAGAGCCACCAGCATCAAATTTGAGAGGGAGAATGCTGTAGTGGCCAGCCTAGGGCTGGAGGTCCAGGAAATTGTGTATGGGCTTGGTGGGGTGGAGGATAGTCCAAAATGGAAGGAGGGCAAAGAGCTCCAGGCAGAGGTGCTGAGAACCACCACCCTCCTATCAGCTGTCATTCTGCGTAGCCCCTGTGGTGGGCTGATTAGATCATAGCCCTCAAAGAAGGCTATGATCTAACCTCCAGCCACATGCCACCTGCCTACAGTTACCACTCAGTAGTTCATTCATTCATTGGGGATATGTTACTGTGACAAAATTCCCGAACCATATTGACTTAAAGAAAGAAAGGTTTATTTGGGCTCATAGTTTCCAAGGTTTCAGTCCATAATTGCTTAGCCCTGTTGCAGCACAGTACGTCATAGTGGGAGCCAAGGGGATCTGGTTAACTCATAGTGGTCAGGAATCAAAAAAAAAAAGGGGGAGATAGAAAGGGCCCAGGTCCCAGCATCCCATTCAGAGCATGCCCCCAGTGACCTAACTTTCTTCCACCCAGCCCTTCCTCCTGAAGGGTCCACCCTCTCCCAACAGCACCACAGACTGGGACCAAGCCTTCCACTCATGAGTCCTTGAAGAACATTCAAATCCAAACCATAGCAATTACATTATGTGGTAAAAGGGACTTTGCAAATGTGATTTATCTAAGGATCTTTAGATGGAGAGATGATCCTAGGTGATCCTGGTGGGTCAACATAAGCACAAGAGTCCTCATATGTGGAAGGGGACAGGAGGGTCCGGAGGACAAGAAGTGATAATGGAAGTATAGAGCACTGAGGATACTGCATGGCTGGCTTGGAGTTACCCACGTGAATACTGAACACCCGAGAAATGCCAAGGCAAGCATAGAAAGCAAGTTTTATTTAAAGGATAGAACAGAGATAGACTTCCTGGCAGAGAAGGGGCCCCAGAGCTGGATGTCTGAGGAAGTGGGGGTGTCCTGCCCCTATTATACATTTTAGAATTCCTTCGTTCTCATGCAACTGGTGACCAAAAGGTGGGCCAAATGGATCCAAGGGCAGGAATGAAGCTGTCCAAAGGTCCAGGCAGGAAGGGAGTGGCGCAGGAGGCATTCACGTGTTAAGAAACGGGGCTGTCTCTGGAATCTGGAGAGGGCAAAGAAGCGGATTCTCCCCTAAAGGCCCCGGAAGGACCACAGCTATGCCAGCCCATCTTGGATTTCTAATACCCAGAACTGTAAGATAAATGCTTTTGCCTTCAGCTAAATGTGTGATGAGGCGTGACAGAAAACCAGTGAGGCCCCCCAAGGGCAGAGACCCAGGCAGGCCGTGCCGAATGCACTGAGGGGCCACATTGGCTCTCTCATCTCTGAGCTAGGGGCTCCAATCTGGGTCCCCACTTTCCTGGGCACCCTGGATGAAAGGAATGAAGGCCCCTGAGCGGTCTCTATGGTTTAGAAAGCCCTGTGGAAATCATTCATACACTCTTAGGAAGGTTTCATGGGCAAATTAAAGCATCAAGTGTCTTTGTTTTGGGCTGGGACTGTACCCCCTCAATGTGGCAATGCAGTTATGTCACCAGAACTGCTGACTGGCAACTTCTGAGTGGTTATAGAACAGGAAGTGTGTGAGACTTAGTCCGTGGAGTCATGAGGTACACTCGGGCTGTGGCAACAAAGCAGACTTGTTTGAAATTGTGACCATGGCTGTTTTCTAAACAACCCGCACAAAATGAGAGAAACAACCATCAGACAGAAGCCCAACCATCAGACTTATTACATCGGTTCCTAACATCTCTATTTTATGGCTCTTCTTTTTCATACATTGGCATAGTCAAAGGTTCCACCCTCCAAAACATACATACACATGTATGCACGCGCGCGCACACACACACACACACACACACACACACACACACACGAAAGGCTTCAGTTATCTCATGTGAACAAAGCAGAGTAAACAATATTCACAGGAGGTTCAAGTGCATGTCTTCCAAACATAAGAGTAACAGTATGATGAACCCAACCTAATTCTATTCTAAGGTTGGGAGCCACAACGTTATAAAAAAAATCAATTCTGTTTTACTAAGATGTTTATTTGGCCTGACCATACTCTGAAGACTAATTTTGTTGGAATTCCTGCCGGTGCTCTAAACTCACACTATAAGTTTTCTTATATTCAGATATATATAAAAATATTCATATATACATATAGTTTGTTTGTTTGTTTTTAAATGAGGTAAAGAGTCTATCCAAAAGGGTATTCATATATATGTTTGCAGAGAATTAGAGTAAGTGTTTTCAACTTTCAGAGGTGGTCAAATACAATTATTTTGATTTTATAGGGCTGATTTCCCTTACAAACAGTTGTTGAAGAATTGGGGGTCTGTGGGGAGCTCTGGGTGGCTCTTTGAGTGAATTTTTGGCCCAGCAAAGGTATATATATAATGATGCAGTTGGCACAGACTGCATAAAACGGCTGTTGGCTGCCTGCTGCCTGAAAGTAGAGACAGAATTTTAATTTCTCTGGAAGGAAAGACTGAAAATTCCCCACATACAGTAAGACAGTCACAAAACAAAACAAACAGCCACTGCCCCTCCCAACCAAGATGGTTCTGGGAATCAGCTGAGCAATGCAGCCAGCACAATGCAGGTTCTCAACAAATGAGGCCGCTTCATATGGAGGGCAGGGGCATGACTCCCAGTTTGCTGAGGCCCCTTCAGCTGTGCTTAGCTGACTTGTGGCAATCACTGCAAGTGATTTGAACTGAGCTCCTGTTGACGAACTGCTCTGACTCATACCCTGCCTGCCAGATTTTCCTGGAAGTCTATGGGATCCCAGACGGTAAATTGAAATACAAAAAAGATGCTATGATCTTAATCTTTCCAGAAAACAGGAATCCATTTGAGTTTCTCTGAATGACAAAACCCAGGAGGTTTCATTAAACAAATGAAAATGAGAACCCAAAGGAAAAAAATCTCAGGCATTTTCCCTTCCAGTTACCACTGGCAGCTTCCAGAAACTGTGGTCTGTCCTGGGGTTGTTGGCGCTATCCATACTCGGCGCTCGCGGAACGGTGAAGCCTTGACATCTATCTAAAATGCCGGAGTCTCTTCCTTATAAAGAGGTTAGAAGGAGCCATAAAATGTTCTCCTTTCCTGTTCTTTTTCCTGACAAATTTCAGGACATTATTCATTTCTTGTTTTAAGGGGGACTGAAATGTATGATGTCATATATCAATACAGTTACTTTTTGGAAGGTCCCTGATAGGGGGAGGAGAGATGAGGGGCTTTCAGAATGAAAGTTGCTCCACTAGGGAAGTTGAAATGCATCATGGGCCATGAAAGGAGGGGACTGTGGTCCTGGAGGGACAGAGTAACAAAACAGGAGGTCCCTGGAGACCCCAGAGAAGATGTTCTGTTGTTGATGTGACAACCTTCTAAACTTGATCCTGGGAGAGCAGACAGCAAGCAACAAATCAATGCCCCACTCAGCATGACCAAGGGCCTGCTGGGTTTCAGAGCTCTTGAAGCTCAGCATGACACTCACCTGCCCCCCACACCAGGTGTCAGCTCCAGACATCCATGATGACACAGATGGTCTCAGGCAGAGGAAGATGGTAATCAGGGAGGGCCACAGAGATTTCAGGAAATGGAAGCCCAGACAAGGGAGAGAGTTTGAAATTTAGATTATAGGTCTGGGGACAGAGGAAGAGGGTTTGAAGTAAGGGCAGGAAGAGGGGCGACGTAGGCAAGGCCACGGTAACAAAGAGGCAGAGAAGTAGGGCACACGTGACCTTCGAGAAGCAGAGCTTCAGAGACTTCTTGAGGGAGAATGGAGAGTATGAGCAACATGGCCTTGATACCCGTGATGAAAACCTGTCGGAGCCAAGTCCCCGTTTACCCACGTGAATACTGAACACCCAAGAAATGCCAAGGCAAGCATAGAAAGCAAGTTTTATTTAAAGGATAGAACAGAGATAGACTTCCTGGCAGAAAAGGGGCCCCAGAGCTGGATGTCTGAGGAAGTGGGGGTGTCCTGCCCCTATTATACATTTTAGAATTCCTTCATTCTCATGCAACTGGTGACCAAAAGGTGGGCCAAATGGATCCAAGGGCAGGAATGAAGCTGTCCAAAGGTCCAGGCAGGAAGGGAGTGGCGCAGGAGGCATTCACTAACAGCCCCTCTTAGGGAGGGAGAAAGGCACCTTGACAACAGGTTGCAGCAGGGAGAAAGGCTCTGGAGGTGTTAGTATTTCATTTCCTCCTGAATCGGCCCCCATCTTTCTGACCCAATCATTTATTACCTACATTGACTGTCTCTTTGTCCCCTGACTACAGCCTGATTAGGGGGAACTGAACGGCAAGATGAGAAGGTGGCTGTGAAATGCTAGAGGCATTGGAGCTGGGCAGAACTGGGCTGGAGGACATGCCACCACTCCTCAGTCGTGTGATTTGGGGCATGACCAGCCAGATATCGGTCAGAGAAACAGAACCACTGTGTGAAGTGTGTGTGCGTGATGTGTCTGTGTGTGTATGGGGGTGGGGAGAACTATTTCATTATACAGATCTGAACTTAAGCAATCGTGGGAGGTGGTTACACAGTTTATGTGAGACTGTTTTTCCTTTTTCTGGTACTGGAGCCTGAAGTTCTTGGGCAAGAAGTTGGGCGGAGAAGAGGAACAGGAGGTGGAAGAGACCAGGAACCTAAGGCTGAGCTGGAGCCCCACCGCTCTCTCGTTCCTCCGAGAACGAGAAAGGGGAAAGCTGATGCCCTCTTGTCATGGAGCTAAACCGAAGGGGAACCTGACCCAGGAGACAGGGAGGCTGGGGCAGAAGACGTGGTAGGAGCTGTAGTCCTGCCATCCAGCATGCCAGCAGATGAGTCACATTGCAAATCTTTGCAAGGCCTCCCACCCAGCCCAAATATTAAGGAATATGGCTGCACCTGTGGCTGAAACCTCGGTCCTTATCACCGATGCCAATCCAATAACCAGGACACAGTTTTGAGAAAAAGAAGGTTTATTGCTTTTCTAGCAAAGGAGAAGCACAGGGACTCCTGTCCCAAAGACTATGATTCTGCTCGTCAGCGGAAATGGGGAGCTTTTAAAGAGATGACTTAAAGACCACTGTGTTCTCTGTCTGAAGTTGTAATTCACTTGTTAATTTGGGGATCATTTCTGAGATCTTCTGGTACAATTCCCAAAGTCTGGATTACTTCCTTCCTATGGTGGGTATGTACTTAGGGACAGATAATGTTAGCACAAAAGATGGAGCCAGGGATGCAAACCTCATGGATCAGCACAGAATTTATTCAGTGATGAAGTCATGCCTCTGATGGACCAAATTTCCTGGTGGAAAATGAGCCACTGGCCAAAGGGGGAGTCTGTGCTTATATAGCTTACACTGAGAGGTGACTTAATTATTGACAGAGCATGTCAGTTTGGGCGGGCACTCAGGAAAAAGATTTGTTTTTATTGGGCAACATTCTGACTTGGAGAATAATGGAGGGTATGAGGTTAACATTCAGTATTTATCTCTTCCCCTCCACAATCCTATTGCATTGTCATTGGGAAAGGATTTATTTGGAGAAGGATCAATGCTTTGGGTCCTCCCAGAGACTGTCCTTCTAGATTTGATGGCCATCTCCTCCCCAGGGATTGTCTCATCACTGGGAAAGAATGTACTGGGAAAGGATCAGCGTTATCAATGTGTTGCCTTCTTCCTCACTCCTTCTTCTCAGGCCACACTATTTGGGGTTTGGCACTTTCCACATCTCACAGATAATTCTGCCTAGGTTGGGGAAGAAAGGTAATCCTGTTTCCCCTGAGATTATGGAGGAGGAGAGATTAGGGAGGAGCAGGAAGAGAGGAAGAGAAAGAAACATGTTAATTAAAAAAAAATAAATTGCAGTGGCAGATCAGCAAGGATAATATTCAGAGCATAAAGTGGACTACTGCTCTCAGTGGTCAAGTGTCCCTAAATTCAATCCATTCTTGTACCAAAAAAAAAGAGTTAGCTATGGGTTACTTCAAGAGTCCTCCTGCCCCAAGGACCAGGAAAGTGGAATGCCAACCACCAAGAGTTGTTGGCCTTGCCATGCAATCTGCCTTAGGGCAGGGAGCTAACCATCTGCATTGGGATATTGTGTGCTTGAGGGGTCAGAAGGATTCCATCCAAGGAGCTCCTTTTAGCACTGTGCCAAGGACTTCTCTAAGGAAAATGTAAATCCCCCAAGTTTTAGTAGCAAAGAGTTCTGGAAAGAGGTTCTCCAGCTGGGGAAAAATAAATGCTTCCAGGACTTTCCTATCCTGGGTAAAGACCACAGGCTCAGTGTGGCTGCTCCTAAAAATTCAACCTCAAAGCTGATCCTAGACCCTTCCTAGCCTCAGCTGAGGCTGATGCACACTCCTTTTCTTAAACATCCCCCTGCCCCCCATAAAAGTAAAATATACCCAGTGGGAGGGAAAAAAGAAAAGTTTTTTTAAAAGGAAACTTATTATTCATAACTCTACCACCTATGTCATAGCCTTATTTTGGTCTTCTTGTGGGAGCGGGGGTAGTGGGGACTGAACCCAGGGACACTCTACCACTGAGCTACCTCCCAGTCCTTTTTTATTTCTTGCTTTGAGACAGGATCTGGCTAAGTTGCTTCAAGTCTGCCATCCTCCTGCCTCAGCCTCCAAGTGGCTGAGTTTACAGACTGCAGGCACCTAGCCAGTTGACTAGTCATCTTCAATGCCTCCTGCTGGAAAGAATTCCAACTCTTGTCCTGCTGTTTTAACTTAACATGTAAATACACCTCTGTATCTTGAAATACTCAAAGCATAATTCAAAGACTTGCTAGATATTTCACCACACATTGGCCTGGCTTCAAAAGAGCTCTACAAACAAGAAAGTTTTTAAAAAGGCAGGAAGTCCTAAAGTAATGATCTATATTGCCCAACACTACCTGCCAACCTGCTGAGCTGGACATTGATGACCTATTTATTTATTTATTTTTCATTCATTCTTTACTTTTCCACTGCTCTGGCCTCACGTTTTGTAGGCAAGTGCTCTACCACCGAGTCACATCCCCCAAGGTGTCCTTCTTTAATTTTTGGTCTCCCTCTACCCACCCCCTCCTTGGACCCTCTGCCTGGTGCTTCCCTGCTGAGCTGGATTTAAGGTAGGTCTTGGGAGAAGGTCACTGGCCTCAAAGATTTCGCAGCAGGCCTGGCAATGGCAACCGAGCAGGCTCAGACTCCTGCTCAGAGACAGGCCTGGCCCTGGCCAGCTCCAGGGGTTACTTCCTCATACACCACGGCATGACTCAGGGTCAAACCCACAGACTATTAAGAAATGCGGGAAGTTCCCGTTGCTCTTGCCCAGTATCCACCAAGCCCCGCTCCTTGCTCCTTCCGTTAAAGTGGCCCTTTCTGACTACTATACCCTTAAACTCCTAAAACCCTTTTCAACAAAAGCCTTAAAAGCTCAATATGGGAGCTGGGGTTATGGCTCAGAGGCAGAGCACTTGCCTGGCACATGTGAGGCACTGGGTCCAATCCTCAGCACCACACAAATATTAATAAAATAAAGGTATTGCGTTTGTCTACAACTAAAAAATTTAAAAAAATTTAAAAAGCTCAATATGTTTTTTTGAGGCCTTAAATATAATAAAAGTTCAAACTAAAGGGACGAATCCTCAAAATCGTGCTCTCCAGGCACCAGAGCAGCGGCAGACAAACGGGAATGGGGGCTCGAATGACCAGCCAAGCCCCTCCCCAGCTCTGGGTTTCGAGGGGTCTTTCCAGAAGGATCACAAGCCCCCCCCCCCAAGGTGGGCGCCCGGCGGGCTCCCATCTCCACTCTGCTCTGGGCCAGGCCGAGGCCGGTCCGCTCCGCGCAGGGAAGGCGGCCTCGGTCCCGAGCTCCGGGATGCGCGGGGCGCTGCCGCCGAGGACAGTGCGGGGCCACCCGCCGCGGCTTTCCCGGGAACACCGGGGAAAGTCCCGCGCCGGGGTTGGGGCGGGGCGGGGCGCGACGGCCGGCGGCCCTGGGGGCGGAGCGGGGAGGAGCGGGGCGCCGGAGCCGGGCTCCCCAGCTCCCGGGACGCTCGGGAAGAGGCGGGCCCGGCGCCTAGCGCTCTGCGCTCGCCATGGCCGCCGCGGCGGCGACCTGAGGGCTCGGCGAACCCCATCAGGGGCCGGGCCGCCGCGGCTAGACCGCTGCTGCGCCCAGCGCCCCGGGCCATGCGGCCGCCGGCGCCCCCACGGCTGTGGCTGCTGCTGCTGCTGCTGCCGCCGCTGCTCTGCTGCTTGCGCGCCGCGGCGCCCCCGCCAGGTAAGCCTGGCTAGGGCCCCCGGAGGCCTGGGCAGGGCGGCTGCGGGTGGGTGTGCGGGGCTCCTGGCCGGTGTGGAGGTCCGCCCAGGGCCCACAGCGCCTGCGACGCCGCTGGGTGCCCGGATTGGGTGGGGTTCAGTGGACTTCCCGGAGCGCTGGGGTCCGCGGGATGTCGCGATCGGCAGGGGTCTGCACCATGCCGGATCGGGAAGGGTTGTGTAGGAGCCTGGATCGGGAGGATGCCCGCAGCTAGTGGAGCGGCCCGGAGGCGCCCACCGGGAGCCCGCAGTGAGTGTGGAGTGGGCGGCGGGGAATTCCAGGCAGGGACCGTGCAAGGATTTGGAGCAGCTGGAGGGAGTCGCTGGACGGCCGTCACCTCTCCCGGATCCTGGCCCCTGGGACATCCTTCCCAGACAAGGGGACACTCCCGTTGCCCCTGCACGAAGCTGGACGCGCTGCCGCTTCTTCTCCCCCACCCCAGAGCAACCAAGTCTGGAACTGACTGCCGCTCAGATCTCCAGATTTTCCAAATGATCAAAGGGAAAATACACTCCAGAGATCTGAGAAAGGGCTGCCTCTTCTGACCGCAGATTCTTAACCCCGGCTAGAGTGAGTTTATCCCCTTCCGGAGGGCCCTCTCCAGTGGCCGGACCTGAAAGCTGGACTCAGACCTTCCTAGAGGCAGCAAGGATTGGTGCTGTAGGGGTCAGCCGAGGGACTGGGAGTCAATTTATAAGAAATGTCCATTTCCCTTCAGTTGCAAGGAGGGTAGGGACCTCAGCCGAACCAGGATTTTAATCCCAGCTCTCCTCTGCCCAGACCGCACTTTACCTGGGCTCCGCATCTTCCTTACCTCTGACCCTAATTGACCAACGAGCCAGAAAAGAAAAAGACCTCAGTGACAAAGAACACTGCACCTGTATTTTGCTGGGTTCTTTCCTATAGAGAGATGATATCAAAGGTTGAATGACACTTGAATAGTCTCACGAAATTAGAGATTTCCTCCCACTAGAAGGTGATGTTGGGGATTTGGTTCTTTCTACCCGCTTTTCTTGCAAAGACCCTCAATTAAGTTTAGACTCTCCTGAAAGTGGGAGGAGGGGATGCCTATAAGGATGTGCCCTGGTTAAATGCTTGACTATTTCCATAGGAGACATATCCATAGGAGTCAGTTTGAATCTCAATTCTGATGCTTCCTAGCTTCAAGTTTTGAGGAACCTATTTATGTCCCCTGCCTAGGCCTCCTCAGCATTTGGTAATTGCCCAATTGGGTGATGGGCAAATAATGGTACTTTGTATCAGGGCCACTGAGGGTGTGGCACTGACTGTTGGTAGCCTGTGAACCGTTTACAGATCACTTGAGATGAGTCCATTTTAAAAACTTTACAATTTGAAATTGTTACAGCATCCAGGTGTGTGTCCATCTTTCCAATGATTAACTTACTGTGTTCCACAAAAGTCTTGTTCTATAGTTCATTGACAATAGACTGGACCCATAGATCCTTTGAAAAGTAGTAGCGCTTTATATTAATCTGTTCAGAAAAAGCAATTTGAAATTTTCATACTAAATAATTTTTATAAAAATCTAATTGGGATTTTTTTAATATTTATTTTTTAGGTATAGATGGACACAACACAGTGCCTTTATTTTTATGTGGTGCTGAGGATCCAACCGAGTCCCGCCTATGTTAGGCGAGTGCTCTACCGCTGAGCCACAATCCCAACCCCCTAACTGGGATATTTTTAAAGAGAAATCCTTTTTTAGTCAAAACACAAAGTGAAAATGTTAACAATGATTATACGGCAAGCAGGTAATAGAAAAGTTTCCAGACTATTCCCTGATTTACAAGTGTCCTTTAATAATAATGAGATTGTGTTTATGGCCAGAGCAGGTAGATAAAAGTGTTGGAATAATTTTTTTGAAACGAAGATTTATAATATCTATCCCTTAGAATTGTTAACAAGGTGGCACATATAAAATATTGGACCCAACAATTTGTAACCAGGCTTTGTTGAGTAGCCATTTGCTCCAAAGAGAAAATGTAACCAACAATGTGAAAATGTAGTAAGTCAATTTAATTACCTGAGTGTTGAAGAATTAAGGCTTCTATTTATAATTGTAGCTGCTGCTTAATGGATATGTACTTGTGCTGCGGAACTGTATTGCCATTAGCTGCTAACTTGAGCATCTAAACCTTCTAATGTGCATATTAGAGCCTTCTGACAAAGATGGTCTATCCCCAGCAACATCAAAACCACTGCAAATGAATGTTCCTTAAGTCTCCTGTTTGTCCACAGTCTCTGCCATCAAAACTCTCACGAAGGTGGGATGTTTTTGGCTAACATTACAAATGATAATCCTAGTTACCATTTATTGAACCGTCTTCTAAGTCAAGGTGCCAAGCATATATGTCTCTCTCTCTCTCTCTCTCTCTCTCTCTCTATATATATATATATATATATATATACACACACATATACACACACACACACACACACATATATATATATATATAAGCTCTCTTAATTTTCTCAACCATTCTTTCAAAATAGATAATCTTCCTATTTTATTCCCAAGAAAGCAAAACTGTCCTTTAGACAAATGATCCAGGTAAATAATTTGATGTCCAGTATTTACTGAAACGAGGAATGGATGAGGAATGAGGAATGGTTTTTTACTTCTCGTTTGTAGGGTGTTGGAGGTGAGATTATTGATGTCATGTAGTTCATGTTCATCATAATGCCCTCCACCAAGCAGAAAGATCCTGAAGAGCTGATCCTAGATTGTGGAGATCAATGATAAGTTAATGTTAATTGCATTTTATGATTTGTATGTGAGTTGTTAACCAAACTATGTCGTTCAGACCAGGATAGCCTATTTTTAAGTTTGTATAAAGTCCCAAATGCCTGGATCCAGGACCAGCTTGGGGTGGTGAGTTGGGGAAGGAAGGATCAGAGGTGGCGGGTTGGGGCAGGAAGGTGGCTTAGAAGGAGCTGTGACTATGAGGAGCAGTGGACACAATTCATGGGTCACACCTGGATTATCTCCTCTTGCCATTAGTAGTTGATGACTCATTTCCTCCGAGACCATGGAGAAGGAAGGAAGCATGGACCTCTGTGCACCCTTCTAAGGATTTATCTAAGTTCTTATCTGGTAGGAGCTGGGGTGTCCATGAGGCCTGGGTGGGACTTTATTAGTTTCTGATTGTTGCTGTAACATCACCTGCTTAGTGGCTCAAAACAAGACAGACTTACTATCTTACAGTTGTGGGGGTCAGAAGTCTGATCTGAGTTTCACAGGACAAAAGTCAAAGTTCTAGAGGCCCCAGGGAGAGGAATCACTTCCTTGCTTTTGTCAGCTTGTAAAGAAACACTCTGTGATTACATTGGGCCCACAGATATTCCAGAATAATCTTCCTATTGTAAGGTCATCGGACTAGGAACCTAAGTTTTATTTGCAACCTCCCCTTTGCCATGTAATCCTACATATTCACAAGGCACAGACACTGTGGGGGGGGGGGGCGGGGGGAGTGCTATTCTGCCTATGACAGAACCATGGAATACCTTGCCCAGCATCAGGCCACCCGTTTGTGGCCACTCTGTCTTGAAAACTAGTTGCGGCTCACCACCTGCAGAAAAAGCCATTCATTCATGAGAAATCAGGAAACCCTGAAATAGTCACATCTTTAAAGTGACATCAACAGCAGTGTGTGGTTTGCCTTTCATTACTCTTGAGAAAATTGAGACTCGGTGGCTATAGGCTTTGGATCAGGATTCCACCTGAGGCCCTTTGTCCCTGAATTCTTGTTCTTTTCCCATGGAGCCTCTGTCAACACCGTTGAAGGCAGGTGCTGTGGCCCTAAATATATTGACTGACTCTTTAGAGCCATCCAGGTAAACCTGTGTTCCAGTGTTGTCACGCCCCCCATCCCAGCCTCTGAAACCAGAGAAACGGGGAATGCTAGATAACTCAAGGAAGGGACAGAGAGCCTGGCTTTGTGTGGGTTGCGTGGGTTTGAGTGGATAATGCAACTCTCAAGAAAGTGGCCATGTAATCTTTAAAGAACAGGCCATTCAGTCAGTAAATCCTGAGCACCTGCTGCTCCAGGCCCTGGGACTAAAACAGCTCCAAACCCAGCAACATCCTGCCTTTCTGGAATACCCACTCCATTGCCTAGGAGAGACCGTCCGCTGCCAGCAATGAGGAGATGCAGTGATCCCAGATAATTGTCATGGGCCAGCACCATGTTTAAAATTATCTCCTCAGTGCCTCTGAGCAGCCCTGTGAAGCACGCTGCTGCCAGTCCCATTCTGAGATCCAGACACCTTGCCAGAAGCAAGAAGTCCAAGTGATCTAGTTCTGGGATCTAGTTCTAGAATCCGTGAAGGACTCGGGTATGAACAGTGATTTGGAGAAAAGTCACTGCAGGGGACAGAGTCCAGAGGGCAGTTTGTCATTTTACTCCAGGGCTCATATCAGGCAGCACCTGAGCAGCCAGAGAAGAGGGCTCTCAGGAAAGGGACCTGTGAGGGCAGAGTCCCAAGGAGGAATGTGCTAGGTGCTTCCCAGGGCCAACAAGGGGCCACAAGGCCTGGAAGGAAGAGGGTGAGTTTCAAAGAGGGTCTTTGGAGACGTGAGGAGAGCAGTTTTGTGAGGCCCTTCAGTGAATGGGCAGTCTGGCACCGTGGAGCCCAGAGTTCTGAAACCCCAAGAAACTCCCCCTGAAGACAAAGCTGTGCTGTGCAGGTCCCCCTCAGGCTCGGGAACATGGAAGCTGAAGGCAGTAGAAGCTGGTCTGGAACTCCAGTTTTGACAGCGATCAGTGCTGATGATTGAACCTGGGGTCTCACGGGTGCCACCGCGCTCTGTCCCAGCCCTGATAGGGACTCAGTTTGCCATCCCACACATGGGTTAGGGTGGGAACACTTCCTTGTCAGCCCCGGGTATGGGGCTTCCTTTCTCAACTGGATGTGTAGGCTGGGGAGATGGGGTGCCCCGAGATGGAGGACAGGAGGCAGAGAATATTCCTGCTGTCGCCTCCCTAGAGATGGGGAACAGTGAAGGGGCAGCGTGGTAGGAGTCTAGTGGTCTCCAAAGATGTCCATACGGAATCCCTGCAACCTGGCATGACACAAGGGACCCCGCAGATGTGATTACGTTGAAGATCCTGAGATGGGGAGATGGTCCAGGATTGTCAGGCCACGTGGGCCCAGTGTCCTCAAAGGGTCCTTTGGAGATGGAAGAGGGAGCACAAGAGATGGTAGCTCCAGAAGAAGCCGTCCCAGCATTGCCGGAGCAGGGTGCCATGAGCCAAAACGCAAGCAGACGTCAGAGGTGGGGAAGGCAAGGGAGTGGATTCTGCCCTGGAGCCTCCAGGAGGAACCCAGCCCTGCCCACACCTTGGCTTCGCCTGTGGGTCCTATTCAAACTTCTGATTTCCAGAACTGGAAGCTTATATAATAAATCCAGGTGGTTACGAGCCACCTGGTTTGTGGTCAGCAGCAATAGAAACCTAATGCAGACAATAAAAGGAGGTTTCTGAAGTTCTGAACTTGATAGGTGCCCAGCCTTAGCCAAGCACTCACCCCAGGGGCCACTGCCCAGCCCCCCATGGAAGCAGGTGCTGGTTCTCAGCTCAGTTTGGGGATCTCCCCCATCCTGGCAGCTACAGCAGCCTGCCTCCCACCCCACTGTTTCGCTGGTCTGCCTTTGGCCCAGGTTCTTGTGAGGCCTGGTCTAAGTCAGGAGAAGTGTTGTTTAACTGTTGACAAGGAACTAGGAGGAAGGTCAGCCAGAGCTTATAGAAGTGGAGGCGATGGACATTCTCTAAGTAAACAAGAGGTCACAGACCCTTGGCAGCATGTCCCTCAGAAGAAGAGCAGCAGGCCAGGCCGTAGGCTGCTCGGCACCCTGTTCTTCAGGTTTGGAGGCATTTACTGAAAATGTGTGGTTTGAATTTCCTGCTTTGAATTCAGGAACAGCATGTTTTTCAACTTTTCTTTTTACTTTCTGAGCATTTCTCATTAATCTTTCAATCAGAGAAAGTGTTATCATGGTTTCTCTCTAGAGAAACACTCTGTGCTTTCAATCTCCGGCCCAGTCCTATGAAGCATCTGCCTGACAGGAGCTTGAGGTAGCTTCCTCCAGGCCACCCAAAGAGGGGGCTTCTGATACACGTAGGGACTACAGGATTTTGTTGTTCATGGCTCTCAAAACTCTCCTGTGCCTAAGGATGAGCTGGGAAGCTTGTTGAAATTGCAGATTTCAGCTGGGTACGGAGGTGCACGCCTGTAATCCCAGCAGCTGGGGAGGCCGAGACAGGAGAATCGCAAGTTCAAAGCCAGCCTCAGCCTCGGCGAGGCACTTAGCAATTTATTGAGACGCTGTCTCTACATAAAATACAAAATAGGGCTGGGGATGAAGCTCAGTGGTTGAGTGCCCCTGAGTTCAGTCCCTAGTGCCCCCAAAAAAGAAAATGCAGATTTCCTGATCTTCGGTGAGACTTGGGAATCTGCAGTGTATCTGGTATCTCAGTGATTGTTTTGTTTTGAGGTCCTTGAGAAACAGAGAATCTCTGAAGCCCAGAAGACAGCTCTTCACCTTTTTTGCACCTTTGGGCTTTGGCCCACCTCATTTGGGGTGTTTTTGTGCAGGCTCACGGAGTTTTACCAAAAACTTCCTTGGTAACCAATCTAGGGCTAATGCACATCACATGGTCACCAATGTAATCTTCACCCCAACTCTATGGGGTACTATTTGCAATCCCTTATTCCTGAAGAAGAAACTGAGGCTCAGACAGTCTAGATTCAAGTGCACTTACGAACAGTGAACCTGGGATTCCAGTCTCACCAACTACAGTTCCCAGGAACTATTCCTAGCTACTGGACAGTGCTGGTGGAGAGGTAACCCCAGGTACCTTTTTAACCCCACACTTACTATGTCAATAGTGCTGCCTTTGCAGTCACAGATGGGAAGGGGACATGACCAGGGAGAACAGTGTGCCATTTCTACACTTTGACAAAAATAGAATTATATGAATGATACATTGATAATGTGCCTTTAAGTGTTTGGAAAATTGACTTTTCTCATTTGCCCTCCACTTTCTTCCCTCTCCCCACCCCTCTTCTCTCATTCTCAACTCCTTCAAGACTCCCCTTCCCAGCTGGCTGCTCCTCAGCACCCGAAGATTCGCCTGTACAATTTGGAACAGGTTCTTAGTTGGGAGTCACCGTTCCCAGTCAATGACACCAGACCAGTTGTCTACAGTGTACAGTATAAATAGTAAGTGACTATCTCTGTTGTGTCCATGCTGCGAGCTGTGGGGGGGGTCATATGGAGCCCTGGGGCCAGCTGCTGGCTACTGCCACTTAGCAGGACCGTAATGAAATCCGTGGGAAGCGGATATTTCTCTTATCCTTTTAAAATCTCCAAGAGAGATCTCACAACTTCCCACTCGTCTGGAGGCTTCAGTGGTGCAGCAGAGAACTGCTCTCTAACCCCGTGGCGTTTTGCTTTAAGGAAACGTCATTCTTCCACTAAGAAACGAATAAGAAACGTTATTCTTTCAGGACAAGGCTTGACTTCTGGTCTTAGAAGAACAAGAGGCAGATGACAAGTCTTCACCTTCTTCATAGTTAAAAATCTGAGTGACTTAACCACACAGACCAATTTAGTCTCATCAGGAGTTTGGTCAGTTAATCACAATGAATTCTGTTTCTCAACAGGTTCTCAGTTTTGAGTAGTATATTATTCTGGCCCCTCATGATATCTCTCACCTCCTTTCCAAGATTTTTCATAATTTGCCTTCACTTGATTTGCAACATAAACATATATAAAAAGACTGGCAAAATCCAGCTCCTTAGTGAGTATTTGTTTACCTTGCTGAGTAAGTTAATTGAAGATTAAGGTAAAGTTGCTGACCAATTCATTTTATACTACTGAACAAAATTTAAAGAAATGACAATGTTCAGTGCTTGTGAGAAGACAGTTGCTCACATGCTGCTGGTTGCAAGGTTAATTAGCATAGCCCTTTGAAAAGCAATTCTGCATTTATTATTTATACATTTAAAAAGTCACAAGACTGCCCTTATAACTTTTACCCCAAGCAGATAATCTAACCCCATCCCACCCCCAAAAAAGAAAACAAAACCATATTCACGAAGATACACTTTGAATGAAGTGTATATTCATATCTATCGGTAGGAAAATGGCAAATTGCAGCATGCTCACTTACAAAACAAAGTGGGTAGGCAATAACTGAAAAATATAATTATATGTTCTATGGTAAAAGTTGTGACTGTAGGGCTGGGGATAAAGCTCAGTTGGTAGAGTGCTTGCCTTGCATGCACAAGGCCCTGGGTTCAATCCCCAGCACCTCCAAAAAAAAAAAAAGTTGTGACTATAAAATGTGGAATGTATTTATGGTGAAGAGTAGGAAGGCAATGTAGAAAAATTACAGGCAGTTGATTTCTTAGAGAAGTGGATTTCCTAGCAAATTTTAAAATTTATTTTGTAATGGATACATAAAAATTTGTGCATATTAGTAGAATACCATGGAATGTTTCCAGACACATATATGTTGTGTAATGTGTCTGTCAGGTTAAACATATCTGGCATCTCATTCATCATTTATCATTTCATTATGGTGAAAACTTTCTTCCAGTTTTTTTGAAATATACAAAACATTATTGTTAACTACAGTTGCCCTTCTGTGCCACAGCATGCCAGAACTTCTTGCTTTCTATGTAGCTGCAGCTGAGTACCCGTTGATTCAACTTTCCCCATCCTTCCACCTCCCTACTTTCCCCATTCTCTGATAAACACCTTTCTACTCTCAACTTTTATTAGAGCAACTTTTTTAGATTCAACGTAGGGGTGAGTTCTTGTAGCTTATTTGCTTAACATAATGATCTCCATTTCCATCCATGTTGTTACAAACCATAGGATCTCATTCTTTTTATGGCTGAATTGCATTCCATTGTGTATCTGTACCACATTTTCTTTATCTGTTCATCAGTTAATGGGCACTTAGGTTGTTTCCATTTTGGCTACTGTGAATAGTGCCACGATGAACTTGGGAGTACACATGCCTCTTTGACATACTGATTTCATTTCCTATGGATATATTATTCAATATTAAATGTCTACTACAAGAGTATTTGAATCTGAATCACTTCCTCCAGTTATTATAAGTTCCCTAAATGGAACAATCCACTAGGACTGGCTACACAATTTTCAGGGCCCAGTACAAAATGAAAACATGGTGCCCTTGTTCAAAATGTTTTGAGAATTCAAGGTGCTACTGCAAGGCATCAAACCACATACCTTCTGAGAGTGGTGCCTTGTGCAACTGCACAGGTCACATGTCCATGAAGTTGGCCCTACTTTCAGCATTCAGTAAACATAATCTCTGTGAAGCAAACAGGAAATTTTCAGGAAGGGAAAACCACAGCCAATTTATTGACTAGCATTCCTGAGCCTTGAAAAGAGACATATATTTGTAGATTGACTAGAGGCATCAGTATTACAAAAAAACTTTATGGATTTTTTTCAAAAAGTCTGACAGTTTCATATCATATACTAACTTGTTTTGCTTTCTTTCTTTTTGGAAAATATTTCGTTGTTGTTTTTTTTTTTTTCCCCTCAAGGATAGAGGTTGGGTTTAATAAAAGAAAAAGTGGAGCAGTCACTAAAAACCGAAAATGAGGCTTTTTTTTTTTTTGCTCTTAGATACATTTATGTATATTTGGGACTTTTAATTAAATTTGAGGCAGGTGGGACTGAAACTTTTCACTTTCTTTTAGAAAAACAGTATTATAATCATGAATGAAGGTGCCTTTGTTTTTGTGATAGTCACAGTATCAAAGCCAAAATGACACGGTGCACTTTGTGGGAGGATTTGAAGTTCAGATCATCGGTTGCAGATAATGGCCTGCAGGCTGTGTGGCCCCAGTGTCTGATTATTTTTTTCAATTAGTCGCCAACATTTACAAATTCAAAGATTTAATTTTAAAATTAAAAATATATATATCTCGAAAACTCCTGAATTTCTGGTTGTTTTAGCACGTGCAGACAGTGGGCAGCGGCCCTTCTAGATCACAGCCTGCCTGGGCTGCTGCCAGCCTCAGTCTCAGACCTGACTTCTCAAAACATTCTTTCCTTGTTTTTTTTTTGTTTTTTTTTTTTATGATTTCAATAACAATAGTTCTTTGTAGAAAATCTGAAAACCCAGAAAAGTAGAAAAGATAAAATATGCTCCAAGAATAATCACTATTCTCGTTTTAGTGTTTTTTTTTCTCTAGATTTTTTTTTAAATGCATATAGTGTGTGTAGAAGAATGACACAAAGCTGAGACTATTCTTTGGGGTCCTGCTTCCTTCCTTATGTTTTCCTTTTAACTTAACATAAGTAAGTGTGTAAGCACTTTCTTCAGATAATTATTTTGTGTAGACATTTTTATTGAATGTCTTATATGAAGTCTTACATGTGGTGTATTTAATTTTCCCCATTACAGGGCTAGATATGTGTCAGCTGGTGACTTTCTTAAATCACATCTTCCTACATAAATTATCTCTGTTTTCTCACATTTCTGGAAGAGGGGTTGATGGGTGAAAGGGGACGAACTTTGTTAATGTTTTGTAAGTGGCCTAATAGAGGCTGGGCAGGGCTCTTGCACTGCACTCCTGGGGACAGACCATGAGCCATGTTGGTGTTAGTATATGATATGAAACTACCAGACTTTTTGAAAAAAATCAATAAAGTTTTTTGTTTTTTTTTTTGTAATACTGATGCCTCTAGTCAATCTACAAATATACGTCTCTTTTCAAGGCTCAGGAATGCTAGTCAATAAATTGGCTGTGGTTTTCCCTTCCTGAAAATTTCCTGTTTGCTTCACAGAGATTATGTTTACTGAATGCTGAAAGTAGGGCCAACTTCATGGACATGTGACCTGGGCAGGGTCCTGCCCTACATTGGTCTTGTGTGGTGATGGCCTCCTCCTTGCCTTAGAACTTGGTAGAAGAGCAGGTTCCACCTGGGTTCTGCCTCAGAGGAGGGCTCAGAGTGTTCTTGGAGAGGTCTCTTCAGTTTCCAGGCACATGGTCCTGTGCCAGCAGAGTCTCAGCATGTGGGGACGTGGGTCAGAAAGAAACCCCAGTCCTAGCTGTGTGTTAACCTGAGCTGAGTCCCCCCAGAAGGAAGCCCTCCATAGGCACTCCCAGCTCTCAGTCCTGGAAGGCCAGAACAGGGCCAGCAGCAGCTCTGACCGTGGTAGTGTGGAAAAACAGGAGCGGGGGTAGTGGTGGAAGACCTGAGAGTCGACTCAAGAGCCTGTCCTGGAAGGCAGAAGTGGCGTTCTGTTTGTTGGACATTTACTAGGTGCTTACTGGACCCTGGGCACTGGCTCAGTCCACCGATGTCCACTCACTCCATCCTCGTGGAGACTCCAGGAGGCAGTTACTATAGTTGACCTCTCTCTTGTGCATAAGAAGACTGAGGAACGGAGATGTTAGGTAACCAGGAGTTGAACCCAGGTGATCTGGCTCCAGACCGCAAGCACCTATGCACTGTGCTATGCTTTTTCTCACAATGAGGGTCGCTTTCCAAATGAGATTTTCTGGGGGTGGAACTCAGTGGTACAGAATGTGCTTAGTATGCCCATGGCCCTCCCTGGGTTCAATCCCCAGTACCAAAAATAATAATAATAATAATGATAGCTAAAAGTATGGAGCAGTTCATTGCAGGAGGAGGCAGTGGGACTTTCCAGGTAAATAAAGTTCAGGCCGGCTAATGCCGCAGAGGCTGACAATGGGCAGTGGCAGGGTCTTGAGGCTGTGTTCGTTTTTTACTCACTTAAAAGGGGCCACCAGCGCCTGATTTTTACCTTCTGCACACAAATAGGGAGGCAGCACTCTTTTCTACTCTTCCTTACCCCCAGACTGCCAAGCTCCATGTGTCAGCTCTCATTTAAATTTGGATGTCTTTTAAGCTTCTTATGTGAGAATCAGTTTTGTAAAGTCGTTCTCACACAGAGCAAGGTTGAGGAGAGGGCAGAAGGCAGAACATGATCAATTCCATGTTGAGTCAGGGAAGGGGCCTTTAGGATTTGGGGAGTTTTTCTTCCAAGTTCAACAGCTAGCCTTGGCAGAGAGAAGGTCAGAGTATCTTCAAGCATCTGTATATCTTGAAAAAGAAGTGATTTACCCCTTCTGGGACACACCCTGCCCGTCTGAGGAAAGATGCCTATAGTTTGGGATCCCACCTTCCGCTAAGGTCTAGACCCCTGAGGATGAGTGTTACATATACATGGCAGGTTTCCTCCACAGAAGCCTTGGCCACACATCTTGAAATGGCTTTCATGTTGTCACTTGCCACTTTGATAGAAGGCGCATCTCAGACAGGCTCAGGGTACACTAGAAGTATGTGGTATGTGGAGGTTGTGGCTGTGGGAACAGGGAGGGACCTGTTGCTTTCTAGGCCAAGTTGTAGTTCAGGGCACATCTTGTTCCTAGAAGGGACACTGCCCACTGACCCTCACTCAGTCTCCTAACTTCCACCTCCAAGGCCCTTCTGAACTCTGTCTCATTAGACAAGGACAGAAGTCAGAGCTGAGGGCTCGAGTCTCTCATGGAGACACGGCATTGGGGCTCTGGGAAATGTACTGTCACTTGCAAGGATTTCCAAATGCACCAGGCAGACCCTCCTTAAATGGGCAGCGATGGGACAAAAACAAACTCCACACTGGCAGGAAGCAGGAGTAGAGCTTCTGTCAATTCAGTATCATTTCTAAGATGTGGGCTACCAAGGCTGAGTTGGAGCCACTGAAATCTGTTGTGGGATAGGATGAGAGAAAATATTTGTAAGCCATTTACTGAAAAAGGACTTGAATCCAGAATATGTAAAGAACTCTTAAGACTCAGCGAAAAGACGCATAACCCACTTAGGAGGCAGATAAAGGATTTAATTAGGTAGTTCTCCAAAGAAGACATACAGATGTCCAGTAAGCACATGAAAAGATGCTGAACTCCAATATACATCAGGGAAACGCGAATCAAACCACAGCGATATACCACAGCACACCCAGGTGTAGGTGTAAACTAGGGTGGCTGTGATCAGAGACAGATATAACAAGTGTTATGAGGATACAGAGAAACTGGAACTCTCAGACATGATCGGTGGGAATATAAAACGTAGCTACTCTGGGAAAAGTCTGGCAAGTGCCCTGTGTTGGTTAGTTTTGCATCACTGGGACCATCAAGAAAACTTGGAGGAAGAAAAGTTAATTTGGGGTTCACAGTTTCAGAGGTCTCAGTCCATAGATGGCAGACTCCGCTGCTCAGGGGCTGAGGTGAGGCAGATATCATGGCTGCAGGGTGTGGAGGAGGAAAGCTGCTCACCTAACTGCAGCCAGAAAGCGGAGACGGAAGGCGGGGAGAGACTGCAGGGAAGAACAGCCCTTCCAGAGCATGTCCCCAGTGACCCTCCTCCAGCCACACCCCACCTGCCTATATTTACCAGCCAGTCAATTTAGACTAAGATGGACCCATTAGATTACAGCCCTCACACTCCAGTCATGTCTCCTCTGCACATTCCTGCATCAACACAGGAGCTTTTGGGGGGACAGACACCCCATATCCAAGCTATAACATCCTGGAAAAGTTAGACATGGAGTTAAACATATGACCCAGCAATTCCACTCCTAGGTACATACTCCAAAAAATTAAAATCTTATGTCCACACCAGAACTTGTGTTTTCAAATTAGACAAAAGGTAGAAACAATGCATATGTCTACCAAATGATGATTGCATAAGCAAAATGTGGTCTGTCCATGCAATGGAATATTATTTGGTTAAAGAAAAAAAAGTGACGTACATGCTACAACATGAATGGGCCTTGTCATAAGGTACCAGTGAAAGGCTCCAATCAAAAAAGTCCAATCATATCATATGGTTCCATTCATATTGTATGATCCCATTCAGAAGAGGGAGAGCTCTTGAGACAGAAAGTAGATTAGTGGTTGCCCAGGAGCAGGGGTTGAGAGAAAATGCAGAGTTGCTGCTAAGGGCTACCAAGTTTCTTTTCAAGGTGATGAAATGTCTCTAAAATGTTCCTAGTGGCGACTATAAAACCCTGTGCATATGCTAAGAACTGCTGAAGTGTCTGTTTTAAAATAAGCAAACCCTATGGAATGTGAATTAGTTGTCAGTTGTTTTTATACTTGATCTTTGCCAAAAGACTGAGAAGCTATATTAAGGCTGATTTTTAGAAGAACAGTTCTCAGGATACTTTACCCATGAAGAAGAGGAATTCTGTGAATTGAAACCCTGTTTTCCTTAGCAGCATCGCTGGTGAATGGGATGATGTCACGGTCAAGTCCATAGGGGTGAATTGTACTCAGATCACAGCGACAGAGTGTGACTTCACTGCAGCCGGCCTTTCGAAGGGCTTCCCGTTGCATTTCATCGTCACCTTGCGTCTTCGAGCAGAGCTGGGAGAACTCGTTTCTGCCTGGGTAACCATGCCTTGGTTTCACCACTATTGGAACGGTAAGAGAGCTTGACATGCCTCTTCAGTGAGTGGTATGCATCCCACAGCCTCAGTCCTGCCTCTCACCCTAAATATTGCCCCCAAACAGGTGGGTAGGATGATCAGACCTGGGGGCTGATGCCAGAGAGTGTTGACTTGCCAGGCCAGGAGCCAAACCACCTGTTTTTATAAATCCAGAGTTATCAGAACACAGGCCATTCTATTTTCTCCTTCTTCTCCTCTTTCCCCTTCCTCTTTCCCGTCTTTTCCTGTTCCTCCATGCTATGCCACTGTTCTACCACTGAGCTACATCCTAGCCCATGCCCACCTCACCTGGCCCTTTCCTGGAAAGGTCTGCTGACCTCTGTGCCAGATGGGACGGTAGCATGTTGGCTCCACTGTTGACCCTCCTGCTCTGGCACAACTAATTCTGTATTGAAGAAAAATTTCTCCAACCTTAAACAGTGCCTGCCACATAATATTTGTTGAATGTACCAGTGTGTTCCCAGGCACTGGTTGGGGCAGAAGGACTCTTAGATGCTAATAGTCTATTTGTGGCCTGGTCAGCCATGCCAGAAGTTCCTAAGTGTCTCTGGTTTGGGCACACAGAAAGCATGATGCTTATTTGGATCCTGATTCCAACAAACTAAAGAAAAGCATAAGACAGTTGAGGAAATGTGACTGTCGTCTAGATATTTGATGATACATAGAGCAGTTCTTTTTCATTTATTTTAGATATTATAATGATATTTTGGTTATGTTTTTAAAAGAGGGAGTGGTCTTGGTTAGGATGATAAATTTTATGTGTATTTTACTACAACAAAAAAGGGGGGGAGAAGGGTCTTATATTTTAGAGGTACCTACTGAAGTATTTGAGATGAAATGATGTAATGTCTGAGGTTCATTCAAAATAATTCAGAGTGGGAGGGATAAGGACAAAGTATATGAGCACAGAAGAAAACAAACTGGCTGTAAGTTCCTGGTTAGGTTGCACGATGAATACTTGAGCTTGTGTTATGATCATGTCTCAACTTCCTATGTGTTTGAAATTTTCCTTAATAAAAACTTTAGGGGTTTTTTGGGTTTTTGTTACTGAGGATTGAACCCAGGGTGCTTAACCACTGAACCACATCCTCAGCCTGTTTTTATATTTTATTAGAGACAGGGTCTCGCTGAGTTGCTAAGGGCATTGCTAAATTGCTGAGGCTGGCTTTGAACTCTCGATTCTCCTGCCTCAACCTCCCAAGCCACTGGGATTACAGGCACCACCACTCCTGGCTGGTGTTTTTTTTTTTTTTTTTTTAAAGTCAATGGTTTGTTCTAGGTGATATGAGGATCAGAACAGAAAACACAAGGAAGTCCCTACCAGCTGGTCATCAACTAGGGACAGTCATTTGTCCTTGAGTTGAAAACCAGCACACATTTGAGCTGTGAAGTATTACCTAAGTGGGAACTAGGAAATAAAAAAAAAAAAAAAGTCAGAATAGTTACCAACACTACCCAGGGGACAAGAGATGGTGACAGAAGCAGTACCTGTCGTGAAAATTATTGGTCTGGTGTCAGCCAGCGGCCACCCCCTGTTGAGCAGCGATGTTCTTGGTTAGTTCCTGGCCGCCTTCTCATTTGCTGCCTCCTGGCTTCTAAGGTTTGAGGCAGAGATGGTCTCGAGTCCCACCAGTTTCCCTCACCACTTTTGGGGGAGTCAGAGTCAGTAGCCAGCGTGAAGATGGTTTACACAGTGGAGGAATGGGGCGGGGGTAGGCAGCAGGCTTTGGTGTCCTACAGACCTGGGTTCAGATCCCAACACAGCCATTTGCTGCCTGTGTCACTCTGGGCTTCCGCTTCCTCCTCTGGGGAGTGGGGATCACCTTTCATGGCTGTCCCAAGGCTCCATGGAGCCTGAGGCTGCTCTCATTGGTCACCCCTTGCTCATCAAGCCACTCTCTCCTGGGCCCTTAAGAAAGCAGGCTAATTTTCCCTTGAGGAATGAGGCTTATCAGATGGATATTGGATTCCAGACCGGGACTGTGTTCAGAAGGGAGGTCTGTGAGCATTGCCCTTTCAGCCGAGAAGTGATCGGTCCTGGCGGGCATCCACGTGCCCAGCCATTCCCTGCGCGCACATGGACGCACATAGAGAAAGCGAGGGTAAGAGGCCTGCAGCTGGTGGCCAGGCCTGCAGTCGGCATGCTGTCCATGCTCTGTTCACTGAGCTCTGAAAAGGGAAGCTGGGAATGTGCATGAGAGTGTCTGTGAGCAGCTTCAGAGAAAGAGCTCTTTGTCCCTGGCAGCCAGGCCTAGAATCTTGGGCAGTGGGCCAGGAACTGGCACTGCCACCTGGCATCATCTGGATGTAGTTCCTACACCACAACTATGAGATGCAAAGACACAGATGCAGACCCTGTAGGGACCAGTTTTTGACAGAGAAGCTCGACCAAATGGTGTGCCTGGCCCTTGCCAACCTGGAGCACCCAGGGCAAGTGTGGGACGTATGGGAGATCCAGCCTCACCACTGTGAACACACAATAGGATTGTCTCCTATGTAAAATGTGCCAAGACGGCCCTCAGAACTTGAAGCATGCACCTGTTCTTTGATCTGAGTTCCTCCAGTCAATAATACCATGTACACGGTTGTTCATTAAACACTATAAACTTTCATCCATGAAACATCATGAATCACCGTCCTTGGTTGTCCTGTGAATCATATAAAGAGCCATAATAGGGGTGGGGATGTGGCTCAAGCGGTAGCGCGCTCGCCTGGCGTGCGTGCGGCCCGGGTTCGATCCTCAGCACCACATACAAACAAAGATGTTGTGCCCGCCGAGAACTAAAATAAATAAATAAATAAAAATTAAAAAAAAAAGAGCCATAATAAAAAGACTTACACCATGACAACATTTCTCATTTATTAGGTTCAAACTTACTGTTACAAGAAGCTAGGAGAAAAACTCTTAAAAGTTAGAGTTAAAAGTTAGCAAATAGGCGGGGCATGGTGGCCTGTGCCTATAATCCTAGTGGCTTAGGAGGCTGAGGCAGGAGGATCGAAAGTTCAGAGCCAATCTCAGCAACTTAGAGAAGCCCTAAGCAATTCAGCGAGACCCTGTCTCTAAATAAAATACAAAATAGGGCTAGGGATGTGACTCAATGGTTAATGGTAGTGCACCCCTGAAGTCCTTGTTCCTTGGAAGTCTGAGGCCAGATGATCACTTGAGCCCAGAAGTTCAAGACCAGTCTAGGAAACAGAGTGAGACCCTGTCTCAAAAATAAATAGTAAATGCCACTTATTTATATTGAAAATTTATGTTTATGTTATAGGTGAGGGCTAACAAATATTTTCTCCCTCTGCATGACCTTTGGTTAACCAAAGGTCAAAGGTTCTGTTGCTGGGGTTGGGGCTGGGGCTGGGGCTCAGTGGTAGAGCACACCTAGCATGTGTGAGGCTCTGGGTTCAATCCTCAGCACCACATATAAATACATAAAATAAAGGTCCATCTACAACTAAAAATAATGTTTTTAAAAAGTTCTGTTTCTCTGGGAATCTGATAAATATGTTGTATCACTACAAAACAGAAGCCATTGCTTTTGGTCAAATGACCCCTGATTGGAAAAGAGCATTTCAACTGCTGGGACCATCTTAAATACCTGGTGGAAAGCCATATTCTTGACACCAATAAGTGCAATGATTCTTATAACTGGGTAGGTCTCTGGTTGAGACCAGGGAGCAACTCCACAAGAGATGGTGGCTCTGGTGGCCAGGGAGGATCTTGCACCTGCCAGATATGATCTCACCTCCTCATACTGACCTGTCCCCTGAGAGGCATGAGAGGCTTGCTCTGGGCTAAGATGTGTGCTCCTACAAGGATCCCTCCTTCTGCTTGGAGGTGGACTTCCAAATAAATCTCAAACCCAGAACAGTCCCTCAGGGTTTTGTGCATCTTAAGGCAACCTCATTGCATTTACAAACATAAATGTATGTGTGTGAACACACTGTATAGTTAGTATATTTATAGTTACATGCTATACATTAAACATGCATACATACAGTACATATATTCAGTATAAGAGTGTCTGTGTTGGTGTGTCCGTATGCGTATATGTATATATATATATGTTTTTTTTGTTTATGATTCTATTTCAGTTACTGTCGGGCCTCCAAAACACATCATGGTGACCCCACGAGAAGGCACCCTGGTCATTGTCGTCTCCCCTCCCTTTGAAGTTGATACCTCCGAGGCCACGTTTTTGTATACTGTCCATTATGAGGAGAAACCAGGAATGCAACAGGTAAGAGCATTTTTCTTCTCTGTTTTGATTTTCTTTCCTTTGGGGTTTCCAATTTCAGTGAAGAAAGAAAACTTTAACATGGGCCAAGAGACCAGGGTCTCCTGGTATCTCTTGGAGTCTGAGCCCTGAGCCAGTTTTAATTCTCCTCTTCAAAACCCATTTTTCCACACACTGTGCAGAGACTTCAGCCTGCCAGGTGGATCTGAAAGGCCCCTCTTTGGTATCACCCACGCCCACTGCTTTGGGGTCCAAACCTTGCTAGTGCATCGTCCATGATGCCTGTGCCATCTCTGAGCCAGGGTGCAGGGAGGTCTTAATGGACCTGTTTCTATTCAAACCATTTATATAGTTAAATCTCAAGGACTGCAGAGGTCTTAGAGTTCCATATTAGTTATAGTGAGGCCTCCAGAAAACACTTGAGTGACATCAGGAGAAGGCTCGCGTATCATCAGGCTCCCTTTGATGTTGACACCCCCACGGGCACTTTTCATATCCGAGAAAACAAAGAATCCATGACCGGAGTCTGAATGGTTGGAACAGTTGCAGAAAGGATATATGTGAGCAGGTCTAAATCTACTAGAACGCAAAAGAACCTTCCGTGGAGCAGAACCAGCAGGTCTGAAAAGGCCTGGTATGCGTGGAGACCTGCAGGCAGGGAAGTTGGCAAAGGGACATCAGATCACAGGGCCTGGTCAGCCCTGGACAGTCAGAGTCCAGCCTTCTCCCAGTGCCATAAGTCCTTAGGGTCATTTGACGAGAACAGCATGGGGAATCAACGCATCTCATTTCAAGCCTGAAGCAGCTTAGGAACTAAAGAACATTATTTCCTAGAATATTATTTTTTCTTTTGACCAATGTAAAGTATCCAGGTTAGCTTAACCCTAAGAAACAAGATGTCAACTTTAAAAGAGAAAAATCTACTAGTCGTTGGCACTTTTCACTGATTTTCTTTTTCTCTTTCTTTTTTTGGGGGGGTGGGGGTGGAGGAACCAGGCATTGAACCCAGGGGCACTTAACCACCAAGCCACATCCCCAGCCCTTTTTTATATTTTATTTAGAGACAGGGTCTCACTGAGTTGCTTAGGGCCTCACTAAATTGCTGAGGCTGGCTTTAAACTCGTGATCCTCCTGCCTCAGCCTCTCAAGCTACCAGGATTATAGGTGTGTGCCACCCAACGCACCTGGCTGCCCTCCGATTTTCACAGAAAAAAAAAAAAATGTGTCCTCTGCAAGATAGTGGCTCCTTTAAAAATAATATATATATATATATATCTTACTACTCTTTGATGTGTTCACTTTGAATCTGAGGAAACTCTGGAAAAACTAGGAGTGGCTCAATGCCACGTCTGGGTGCTTTACATGCACGTTGTGATGTTCGAACAGGTTAAAGGCCCTTTACAGAGCAACTTCATTTTGTTGGATAATCTGAAGCCTTTCAGAATATACTGTTTACAAGTTGAAGCCCAGCTGTTCTTGAATACACAAAGAATCATCAGACCTGGGCAGTTGAGCAACACATCTTGCTATGAAACAACAGCAGATGGTAAGCACACCTTCTTATATCCTTTATAAGCTGAGAGAAGAATACTTCTCAAATAGTGAGATTGGGGGATGCTAATGAAGCAACCAGTATTGGGAGTGAGGAGACCAAGGAGAAGGGGTTTTGGAGAGAGTACCTGACTGCAGGTACAATGAGGTTGAACAGCCAACACAACTAGCCTCATGCTGAAGAGCCCTTATCCAAAGTGCTTGGGATCAGAAGTATTTTGGATTCCAAACTTTTTCAGATTTTTAGAATATTCACATGTACATGATGAGATATCTTGGAGATAGGACCCATGTCTAAACACAAAATCCATTTGTTTCATATACACCTTGTACACATAGACTGAAGGTAATGTGTGTGTGGGTGTGTGTCTGTATGTCTGTGTGTCTGTCACTGGGGATTGAACCCAGCACCTCCCACATGCTACATAAGCACTGTACCATGGAGCTGCCTCTGCAGTCCTGGAATTTTATAGTGATTTTGGTCCACCTGCATTTCAACTGTGATCCCTACATGAGGTCACGTGTGGAGTTGTCCGCTGGTGGTATTGTCTGAGGGTTCAGAATGTTTTGGATCTTGCAGCATTTCAGATTTTGGATTTTTGGCTCAGGGATCAATCTAAGCACACGAGGTGGGGACAGAAGGAAGGGGAGCCGTCTGTTTCACTGGGATGTGAATCCTGTTTAAGCCTTGTCAGATGAAAAGTTAACTTGTGTTCGTGACATGTGGGAAGGTCCCCTTGTTCACTTTTATATCATCTCTGCAGCCTACGCCAAGCAACAACAAGTCATCGGGATCTCTGTGGGAACCCTTTTATCGCTGTTGCTCCTGGCAGGGGCCTGTTTCTTTCTGGTCCTGAAATATGGAAGTGTGGTTAAATACTTGTTTCGCACCCCGCCAAGCATCCCGGCACAGATAGAGGAGGTAAGTGTACACACATGTACATGAGCGACGCATCGGCCCTCTACCGGCCCCTGGCCCCCCATGATTGCCATGGACAAAGCTGTGAACACAGATTTCATTTAAAAAGGGGCCAGGGCTATTTGCACACCCATGTTCATTGTATTCTCCAAAATCTAATGGGGGAAGCAATGCCATGTTCCACTGAGGTGATTGGATAAGCGAAACGTGGAACATTCATATAATGGAGTATCATTCGGCCCTGAAGAAGAAAAATTCTGATACATCATGAAACCTGAATCTTGGAGACCTTGGGCCAAATTTAAAAAGATAGTCACAAAAGGACAAATATGTGATTCCATTTATTTGAGATTCCTAGAATAGGCAGTTCATAGAGATAGAAAGTGGAAAGGTGGTATCAGGGCTGGGGGCAGAGGAGTGCTTCTGAGTTTCACTTCTGCAAGGTGGAATTCTGGAGATGGCTGGTGGCAGTGGCTATGCAGCACTGTGAATGTCCTTGGCACCACTGAATCAGATACCCCAAAATGGTGACAGTGGCAAATTTTATATGTATGGTTGACCACAAAATAGATCTTTTTTTCAAAAATGGCACAGGGTTGCCGGACGTGGTAGTACATGCCTGTAATCCCAGCTGCTCGGGGAGCTGAGGCAGGAGGATTGCAGGTTGGCAGTCTGGGCAACTTGGTGAGACCCTGTCTCAAAAGCAAGAAAAGAAAAGAAAAAGGACTTGGGGTGTAGCTCAGTGGCCCTGGGTTCAATCCCCATTATTGAAAAATAAATAAATAAGGCACAGGATTGGCCAAAAAGATGTCCTAGCCTGGCCGGGAGATTGGCTGTGTGGTTGGCCATTCCCAGAGGCAGGGGTCTGTCCTTCACTGGCTGGAGAAAGCCTGGCTGGAGGATGGGAAGCCAGATCTTCACCTTCAGGGATCGGGATCCAGATCAGGAGCCCGGGCAGACTTAGGGAGAAACGTACACCCAGAGCTGTGAGCCCCAGGCCTCGTACACCAAGCACTCAGGGGATGGAACCAGCATTTTAAAAGAGAAAGAAAAGTGGCCTGGGCCTTGTATACGGTCTCGTTTCTGGCACAGCCCAGTCCTCTGAGGCTCTGGGAAGTAGCTGGGAATTCTGAGGATACAGTCAGGACATTTTTAAAACTAATTGAGAGAAAAACATTGAAAAGTCTTTGCTTCCAGGGCTGGGGTGGATCTCAGTGGCAGAAGCTTGCCTAGCTCATGCAAGACCCTGGGTTCCATCCCAACACTGTAAAATAAAAGCATTTGCTTCCAGAGATTTTGTGTTATTTTCTGGTGAATTTGGAGTAAAGGTATTAAAAATGGGTTCTTATTTTGCTGTGTCTAGAATGAACAGATATTAAGTCCAAGTCTCTGAAAACATCGTGACACTTCTAGAGAGATCTGTAGTTGTTTGTTCCTTCATCCCTAATGATATATTTAAAATGCATAGGCTTATAAGAAGGTCCCTACCAGAACCTCCCTGGTTAATGTGGTCATACAGCTGTCACTGGACCTTGGAACTTCACTTGCAGAACCATCAGCTGGGCCCTAGTGAGTCGTTCCTCCTGGTCACGCCTCTGAAACAGGGTCTTTCAGTTCGCTTTCTTGGGAAAGTGTGAAAAATATCTACAAAGTTCGCTGAAGTTACATGAGAACAATGAATCATATTTCACTTCTATTTCTGAGGTTTCACAAGAGCACATGATACGATTTTGTTCCTCCTTTAATCAGTCAGCTCTCGGCTCACTGTATTTAGTACCCTTCAGCATTTGCAAGAGCTAAGTACCAGTTTCTCAGTAACATGGTGAATTTATGGCTAAAAGCAGGAGCAAAGAGAAAGCTCAGTGCTGAGACCCCTCCACAGCGGGGCCTTGGCTCCCTCAGGGCCCCAGCTGCACAGCCCCAGGACTCCGTGTCCTGTGTTGTGTGGAGTGAAAACCACTGGTGATGCAGGGGCTGAGGACCTGCTGGAAACTCTTTATCTTTACCCTGTCATGGCTGAACGCTCAAGCAGTCCCTGTTCTCCTTGACTGAAAAGTTTTTGGTTTTTTGTGGGTTTTTTTGGTACTGGGGATTGAACTCAGGGGCACTTGACCACTGAACCACCTCCCCAGCCCTATTTTGTATTTTATTTAGAGACAGGGTCTCCCTGAGTTGCTTAGGGCCTCACTTTTGCTGAGGCTGGCTTTGAACTTGTGATCCTCCTGCCTCAGCCTCCCTAGCCACTGGATTTACAGGTGTGCACTGCCACACCTGGAAAGTTACATTTTTAAAGACACTTTAGGATTCATAATCTACCAGCCTCCCCTGAAAGCAGCAAGTGTTTCTGTCTTGCTTTTCCAGAGTTATATCCTTTCACAGCTTTCAAAGGATTAACGTGTTGAGCCTCGGGTCAGTATTAGAGCTCCTCCTGGGATGACGAGGGTGTTGACACATTAGAAGTTATTTCAGGGCTGGGAGTGTAGCTCAGCAGTAAAGGTTTGATCCCCAGTGCGACATACACACACAAAGATGTGGACAGGGTAAAGTCTTACCCAGATAAAATATGAATCTACCAGCCAAAAGTAAAGTAAAGGTCTGGTACAAGGAACTGATAAACTAATCGCAAGTTTGTTTTCAACCTTTTTTAGTACTTAAAAGACCCAGTTCAGCCCATCTTAGAGGCCTTGGACAAGGACATCTCACAAAAGGATGACACCTGGAACTCTGTGTCCATCATTTCGTTTCCAGAAAAGGAGCGAGAAGATGTTCTCTAAATGCTTTGAATCAAAGCCCTAGTCCAGCCCATGGACCTCCGGCACCAGCACATTGAGCAGGGAAACAGCTCGGACCTCACAGAGAACAGCACTTGGGACTCCCTCCCCAGAGGCCTCCAGCACCCAGCAGGGAATAATGGGTCTCCTGGGGAGGCAAGCTTATTGCTTTTCTTTAAGAATTTTCTGAATCATACAAGTTTCTAGAGTGATTCTACAGGAATATCTCAGAAAAATTAAGCCTTCTCTTAAACACTAAAACCTGGCCCTCACACACCCGTCATGTTCTTTTCATTACTGGTTGGGCCGGCCGCCAGTCCTCTCCTTAACTCTAGTTGGGCAAATGAGTTGTCCGGACTGTCATAGTGAGAGACCCTTAGCAGCCTTTCATGTCTTGACAGCTGGCTTAAAATGTGATTGATCCTGTAAATATATTCCTAATAATTTAAGGGTTTGGGTTTTTTTTTTTAAAGCTGGAAATAAAAGATTGTATAGTGAACTTGTAAAAGTCTATGTGAAGTCTTTTCTCTCCTTTTAACCTTTCTTATTTGGGGCTTTTTCTGCAAAGTTTTGATATTTTGAAGTTATCCTGTCTAAACTTGTGTTTTCTTAAGTAATGCCCTGATAGAGCAGGAGATGCCTGGGGAACTCAGCAAGAACTTTCTATGGGTATCACTGGATTTTCCAGAGCAGCCTTAGTGCCTGGTTTATGTGATGAGTCACACTGTGTTGCCTGAGGCAGGGCTGTGGGCAGTGAAGGGAATTAGCTAACAGTGGTGTTATCTGCTAAGCACTAGGTGATCTGCTAGAGCCAGTGTGGGCTCCCACACAAAGGGACACAGTAGCCTTGGGCAGAAGTCCTGCAGACGGCCTTGCTTGATAGGGGGAAGAGGAGATGCCATCTGTAGTTTGATGAAATGTCTAGTGCTGGTTGGTGGAACCAGCCTCTCTCCCCCTGTTGGGTTTTATTCTGCTGGTAAGGAATTGGCTCTTTCCAACCAGGCGTTGGGTGCTTAGCCATCCAGGTTGGCAAGAGTTACAAGGCCAGGCCTGGGGTTGCAACTCACTGGTAGAGTGCCGCAGCCTGGCTGGGCACAAAATAACAGAGCCACCACAAAGCCTTGTAGATTCAAACAGCAACTCTTTATTCCCCAACTCTCACCGACCTCTACAGGCACGTTCTGGGAAAATACACTCCCCTCCACCGGGCTCTGCATACCAATTCTCTCAGAACCCCATGAGAACTCAAGGGGAACTCCAGGAGCGGGCACCTGAGGCAGCAGGATACGCCCTATTCCCAGCAGGATCCACCCTAAACCTGGAGCCACCCTAATCCAGCAGGATCCACCCTAAAACTGGAGCCACCCTAATCCCTGAGCAGGGTCACCTTTCAACCAAAAATGCCATGCGTCATTCCTACTTGGCTATGGCTCTCAGCAGTAGAGAGTTCGCCAAGCATGTACAAGGCCCTGGGTTCAATCCCCAGTCCTGCAAAAAGGAAAAGAAGGACAGCTCCTAGGCCAAACACATGGATCCACTTGTGAGGCCTCTATTTTACTCGTCAGGTGCACCTTGAGTTGACACAGGTTTGGAGGAAGTGTTAGGAGATGGATATTATAAGAACTTACTTTGGATGGTTTAGAAGATTTAAAATAGACGGGCCAGGGTTGTGGCTCAGCAGTAGAACACTCGCCTCCAACGTGCGAGACCCTGGGTTTGATCCTCATCACCACATAAAAATAAATAAGTGAAATAAAGGTATTGTGTCCAACTACAACTAAAAAAAAATATATTAAAAAAAATAGAAAAGCTTCCTCTGATGGGCGATAGATGAGGCCCAGTGAGAAGTAGAGGATAAACAGTCATCCCTCAGCATCCTCAGGAGGTGGGTTCTAGAACCCTCAGATACCAAAATCCACAGATGCTCGAGTCCTTATAAAAATGGCCTATATTTGCATATAACCTTTGTATCCCCTCCCATGTATTTTAAACCATCTCTAGAATATTTATAATCCTTAATACAATGTAATTGCTATGTAAATAGTTTAGGGAACAATGACAGGGGAAAAAGTCTGTATATGTTCGGTACAAATGTAATTTTTTTTTTAAAGAGAGAATTTTTTAATATTTATTTTTTAATTTTCAGTGGACACAACATCTTTATTTTATTTTTATGTGGTGCTGAGGATCGAACCCAGCGTGCATGCCAGGCGAGCCCACTACTGCTTGAGCCACATCCCCAGCCCCGGATGTTATTTTTTAAAAATATATAGGGCTGGGGATGTGGCTCAAGCGGTAGCACGCTCGCCTGGCATGCGTGCGGCCTGGGTTCGATCCTCAGCACCACATACAAACAAAGATCTTATGCCTGCCAAAAAATAAATAAATATTAAAAAATTCTCTCTCTCTCTCTCTCACTCTCTCTTTAAAAAAAATAAAAATAAAAATATATAAAGTTGGACACAATACACATTTCATTTATTTTTATATGGTGCTGAGGATTGAATCAAGTGCCTCTCATACGTGCTAGGTGAGCGCTCTACCGCTGAGTCACAACCCCAGCCTCCAGCTATGCTTTTTTTAAAAATATATTTTCAGTCAGTGGTTGGTTGAGTCTTCGGATATGGAACCTCTTGGATGCCAAGGGAGGATTGTATAACAGAAAGAACAGGAAAGAGTTTGGACCTAAAGGGGACAGACCCATTGTTAGAAAGTAAGCTTATCCTCACAGCCCTGCTTAAAGAGGATTATAGCTTCCGCAGGGGCCAGAGCAGGTAAGGGCAGGTTCAGAGGAGGCTGAACTGTATTCAGGATGGATCTAATCTAGTGTCCTGGGGCAAGAGGTAGTTGTGGTTTGGGCCTTGAAAGGTGTCCCTCTTGGTTGAAAGCAGCAGCTATGTCAGTGATGCACTCAAAGTCCAGGCCAGAGCCAATGCCATTTCCAGGGTTTGGGGGGCAGGCTGTCCAAGGCTATTCCCTCATGGGGAAGGGGCTGACTCTGACACCAAACTTCACTGACCAGGAGTCTGCCCTTGCTATGCCTCTGCAGAAGCACCTTGAGGTCCAGTTGTACAGGCCTCTCACCACTGCAGCTCAGCAGGCACGGGGCTGGCCTGTTGTTCAGGGAAGAGGACAGGAATTATTTGAATAAGTAAAATGCTCCCCTTTCTAGTATTTTCCAAAAAAGAAATGCCTCATTCTACTTTATAAATGACTAATCAACAGGATTAATACTTGTACTAACTTGGGGTTTAATTTATAGTCAAGCTAAGTACACAAACAACATTGAGTTGTGAGGAATGTTATATATCACCTGTAATAGGGCATTATCTATGATCCACTAGCCAAACCCATCCACTCCCTGCTTGTGTCTGTGAGCCAAGAATAGTTTTTACATCTTTAATTAATTGTGGGAAAAAATGCTATTTTATCACATGTGAAACTTTTATGAAATCCAAATTTCAATGTCCACAACCTTTTACTGGAACCCAGCAAGGCTCACTCATTTATGTATCATCTAAGGCAGAATTGAATAGTTGCAAGAGAGACTGTGGGGCCCATAAATCCTTAAATATTTACCACCTGGGCCTCTATGGAAAGTTTGCTGACTCCTGATCCATTCAATGAAATGGATATTTTGTGAGAACAAACACACCTACTCCTGTTATTTAGTTTATGCAGTGACAGGTTGACCTATTTAATACAGAGGTCAGGAGTCATGAACTATAGGAGAGGGACATTTAATTCTTCTGTGTCCTCTATAAAGCACATGATGCATTCTGCACCAGGGAAGGTGTGTCATCCTTAAAGAAAAGCAGCATCTTGAGGGACGGAAGAGCTGCCTGTTCAGCCAGTCACCACCGGCTCTTCCCCAGAAGCATTTCTCAGTAGAGCCTTGGGCCTTGTATACCATCTTAGTCTCTCAGCTACCTGTGTCACTGCCCTGGCACAACTTAGCTATGAACGTGACAGAAGACTAGACACAGAGTGTAGGAGGATGCAGATAAATGGAGAAGAGCACACTCTGTACCAAGAATTTGCCTGCAGAAATCATGCAGATTAGGTGGGCTGAGGCCCCATCTAGCCTATAAGGAAACTTTGTGTGAATTAGATAAAGGCATCTATCTTCAACACTTTATTTCCAAGTGCCACAGATTTTCTTTTTAACAGACACACTGCTCGCCTGGTCTATGAATGGTGCCCCCTAGAGTTCTGCGGTACACACTGGTAAGGACTGGATGCTGCAGCCCTGGGAGGTACAGCATTGGGGTGAGCTCACCACTGTACGGGATGGTGCAGAGATCCAAGATGAAGGACAGAAAAGTTTCCAGAGGAGATGGTGGGCATGGGGGTGGAGAGATAAGACCCTGGGGCAGGACATAGAGACATAGTAGGGACAGAGAAGGGAGACTTCTGTTGATAGGACATTGACTGATTTCCTACCCTGGAGAAATGAGTATTGCCCTCTCACCCAGAAACTAACTGCCTGCATGCGGAACAGCTCAGTTTCTAGCTGGTGACTGTGTCATCCAACTCTGTGACTCATTTCATTTTACATTGTTTCTGTTTGAAGTGTTCAGATTAAGTCTGCAGAGTTACTGTGCAGTCACATCTCTCTGTGCGGTGTCCCACAGCTCTCCAAAGTATATTTACTGTCTGCCAAGTAGCCTGCATTGGATGTGAGAACATCCTAGCCTGTGCTTCTGTTCCGTGAGAACTGAGGCTCAACCTGGGCATTCTCCAGGTCATCCTGCCTGGAACTTCCTGCCCTTCACTGCTGAAGAAGCCTCCCTGGAGGAGGAGCCAAGAGTCAAATTGGTTTCTTCCTCCCTCATTTTGGTTTATGGTGAGGAAAGACAGCAGGCTTCACCTGGGAGGGTGTGGGAACCAATCCGTGGGTGCTAGTGACCTAGGGCTTGGAACAGCCTATTGCTCTGGAGAATGCTGTTTGGGGTGCCTTGCCAGCATTAAGGAAACTGAAAATGATGCAACCTAAAATTCATCCCAGTGTGGAAATACTGGGTTCCTCAATTACTTAAAAAAAAAAAAAAAAAAAGGGCGGAGAGGGGGGAGAGAAACAGATGGCTAGGATTACTTTACAGTCATACAGCCAGTTACAACATAAAATCACTTTCAAAGATATTAACTGTTTTTCTTTTAATTAAAACATGGTATAAATAACAGGTATAATAAATATAAATATTAACACATTTCATATTTGCATTCAGGGTAAATATAAACATATGATATATTCTCTGTGGGTAAGTTCATTTAGGTACTTGAAAAGCATAAGAAGCCAGACGACAGAAATATAATACTAGCCACTTGGGAGGTTGAGGCAGGAGGATTACAATTTCTAAGCCAACCTGGGCAACTGAGCAAGACCTGGTCTCAAAATAAAACAAAAAGGTCTGGGAGATAACTCAGAGGCAGAAAGCTCCCAGGTTCAATTCCCAGAAACACACACACACACACACACACACAAAAAAAAAAAAATACTGTATGAATATTCATTTTGGGGGGAAAATACACACAGAAGCATTCAAGCATAAAAAGGCATCAGTCTGCAACATATTATCAAACACTTCAGAAAAAATAAAGCAATTACAGTAAAATGTTAACATTTGGGAAATCTGAAAGTTATACAGAATTTTTTTTAAATTTTCTGTCTTAGGTTATTTAAAAATAAAAAGTTAATATCTACATTTACAACTTTCATGGCTAGATATAAACACAGTGCACTTAATGTCATACTAAATCACTTTTGGCAACTGCAGTAGAAACAGATGAAAATAACCTGTTTTTAGAGTGTTCTCTCTGGTTTTCAGTCCATACCTCTAGGATGAGAAAGAGGCCAAGATGCTCCCAAATCAAAAATTTCATACACTCTACATTAGCACAAGGGTCTAGACCACATGCCCTGCAGTATTTACCGGTAGAAATTTAAAACATCCTATTTGTCACAGATAAAATATTTGGAAAGGCATGTATTTTCATCTAAAAATCCTACAAAAAACGACTTAAGTGGTGATAAAACCGTTACAAAATAATCAGCACCTGCAGGCTCAAAACAACAAAAAATAGTAAACTTGAGACGCTCGTTTTTTCTTAACGTGGCATGCCACCTTGTGGCCAAAAGCTGAAAGACATCAGAGGAGGAAGGAAACCTCTCTTAGAGGCAAAGCCATGGGGAGGGTCAGAGGGGCCTAAGTTTATTTTTCCCTATTTCCAGGAACTGTGCAGGGCATTTCCTCAGAATAATTCTCAAACACACCAATAGGGAAACAGTCTCAGGGTCACATAGCTAATAAGTGGCAGAGGTAGAATGAGGGAGAAGTAAACCCACCTAACCATAGATCTACAGCCCCCAAGAATCCCGACTTCAAACCAGAATTCTCTAGAAACCAAAACTAGAGGTATTCTCCTACTGTCCCCCTCATTGATATTTTTATTCCCTAAAATCAGGCTGGCAATGGTTTTTCCCAAAGCCTGTGGCTTGGGTTAATTCTATATTCTCCTAAAGCCACCATAACAGCAGCAGTTTCCTCAAATTATATTTCTCAAATGCCATAGGAGATCAACTTCTGAGTCTCAAGTATGGAAGGTACAATATAACTGACTCTTTCCTTCTAAAAACTTACTGCACATTTTTGAAGAGCTGTAAGGGGGAAAAAATGTACGGAAGGTTGAGAGGAGGATATTTTGACCTAGTTCAACCCAGGGATTCAGCCCAGGGTCTGCCATACTTCTTGGACACATTTTCCTGGGTCCTGAGAGGATACAAAATTTATATATATATATATATATATAAATTATATACATATATCTGGGAAAATGCTGGTGGCATGAAGAGTGGGTTTGGGGGGTCAAGAAGGGCTGAGTCAGGATTCCAATCAGTAAGATACTTGACCTCTCTGATCAAAGCTTTTTCCTCTGAATTGTGAGAATGGTAGGGACCCCAGGTGAGAGAGTTCTCAGTGCTGTGTTGAGTGACCCCAGGTGAGAGAGTTCTCAGTGCTGTGTCAAGCAAGAGAATAATGCTAAAACAAGGTCCTAACACGGAATGATTAAGCTAGCAGTATTAAGAGGGGGAAAAATGAGGGACCATCAGAGGAATGATGAAAAAAATAACAGTATTAAAGAAAAATAAGTCATTAGAAACTCCTTAGCTACAGTACAACTTCATTATTCATGCTCTGTAATTGCAAGTTCACCTACTTGCTACAATGTATTTGTTAAGGTACTTCATGCTTAATGAAACTTCATTTATTGTTGAATCGGAATCAGTATTTGATGGTATTTCTGGATCACTCGAGTATATGTGCAGAGACTAAGTCACCTGATGAGCTGAGGCGAGCAAAGCAAGGTTCTCCCTGCCTTCTCCTTTCTGCTTTCCCACTGTGAACAGCGACCCTTTCAGCCTGCTCAGCGCCAGTGTTTTCCACACTTGGGTTCTTTCTGTGGGTGATTTCCAGCTTAAAAAATGGCCTCCCCGTGTATTGCTGAAGTGCTGTCCAGCAGTGTGCCTTAGGGAGATCTGTTAGGGGTTATGGAGAACAAGGAAGCTTAAGCACATGTTATGGCGCCACAAATCCAATGGAGGTGAGTCAACAATATATATCAAATAAGGTGTCTTTAGACACAAATACACATAACACAGAGTTTTATATTCATCAGCCAAATACAACATTGAGACCAGCAGCCCTCAGGAACTTACCCTGTCTTTCCCGTCTCGTATTCATGTCTCTAGGGGCAAGATGAATTCGAAACAGTGCTCTCGAATTCAGAGTCCACTGCAACTTTATAGAACCCACCTACTGAGAATATCAAGAATTGACTATACTTGGAAAGTTTCAAATTTAAGGTAAAAGGGAAAGAGGTGGAGGACAAAATATTTTGGGACTGGTAATAATGAAATCCAGGGGATGGGTTAAAATGACAGACATTAATTAGCTTAATTTAATTACTCCATGTTGTATTCAAACATCCTATACCACTTTGCACCTCATCAATTCATAAACCATAATTTATCAATACATAATTTTAAAAAGTATGAATTTTTTAAAAAGGAATTCAGGCATGAGACCCTTTGGATATTAAACCACCAGACTCAGCACACAAATTAGTTCACTTATAATAAAATGGAAAATTATTATTTCTAAGAAAATGGGAATGGGCTATGAAAACAAAAATCATGTCACGATTCCCTCAAGGTTAAAAAAAAAAAAGCTCTAGGATTAAATAAGCATGTTCTGATTTTCTTCAATAATTCTTCAGAAAAACATTGCAACTATCAAACACAGCAGGCTATTCTTTTATTCTCAGAGAAATAAGGAAAAATAATCAACCTGAGTGACTCAATTGCTGGGCTGGGGCTGTAGGTACAGCACATGCTTGGCATGCACAAGACCCTGGGTTTGTTGCCCAGCATCAAAAAAATACTAATTTCTACTTCAAGTAGTTTCTACTTCAATTTCTCATCTTTCCTATCTTAACAAATGATACAGTGAAGAAATTGATTTGAATAGCACAAGCTTAACTGGAGTATCTTCTAACAAAATGTAAGGCAGTGCACAATAGGGCACACCTGTAATCCCAGCAATTCAGGAGGCTGAGGCAGGAGGATTACAAGTTCAAGGTCAGCCTGGATATCTTAGCAAGATCCTGTTTCAAAATTTAAAAATTTTTAAAGGCTGTGAGTGCATGGAGGATGTGGCTCAGGGATAGAGCACTTCCCTAGCATGGCAAGGCCATCTTCAATCAAAAAAAAAAAAGTTCACAGAATAAAATTAGCCTTAGGTGTTTCTCCTCCAGGGCTTAAATGAGTTATCACTTGACCTTAAAATATGTAAAAGTAGCCCCAAACTTTAACCAAAATCCAATTTAGTGACGATAGGAGAGTGGCATGAAAGAATTAGGATAAATTTATACAACTGGCAGAAATTCATCTGAAGGAATTTTAATCTATAAAGAAGCAATGCAAACAAATACTCTTGAGTTGACACCATACCAGACACCCTTCTTCTATCAAGGAAAAATAGAGAACATGAGTTCACTGTGTCTGCATTGAACACTCCAGGGTTCTTGCTGAAGAGGCCAAGCTAGTGGTTTGAATTGATCTTTCAGTCCTCAAAACTCATTATGGTAATGCATGTCAATGTCTTAGGAGAAAAAATTATATATAATGGGAAAATCCAGGCTGTTTTTTTTTTTTTTTAATCAATGGAAACACAAAGACTACAACAAGGATCTTAGAGACAGTTTATACAATAGAATACTTTGATAATGGTAGTCCACATGCAAAAGACATTCAGACTCAACAGCCACTGAACCTGGGTAACAGCGAGACCTTTATTAAGGGAATCACATGTGTCTTTAAATGATTACCAAGGATTCTACTAACTCACAGTCTCTGTGAGGTGGATACTAACATTATCTCTCTTTTTCTTTAATGAGAAAATAAACCCAGGAAATTAAATGACTTGCTCACAATTAAAAAGCAAATTCATGTCAGAGTCAAGAACAGAAAAGACCACACCACCACTTTCAGTCGGTCTTCAGGGATGCCCTTCATAAACCTTTATACCAACATCTTACAGTCTTGGCATTATTTCTCCTTATTTTATAAGGACGAACTGTTTTGTTGTTCAATATACTTAAACAAGTAAAAGTGAACAGCAAACCAATCTTTCTTTATGGTCCGTTTTCTCCAACACACAATATTAAATGTATGAGCAGTCATGTGCATTGCAACAGGTGATAAGGCTGGGAACAAGTCGTCAGTCTTATGATTGATTCTCTAGAAGCAAGACAAAGCTTACTGCCATTTTAGGAAACAAGAAAGAAGTAAGATGGCATCTAGACAAAAGGCACAGCATTCTGCAATTGCTTCATTCGCTGCCCACAGCAGGTTCTCTCAGAGAGGAGACAGGAGTTATGCAAGATAAGGCTTGCATTAGAAGTTGCATATACTACCATTGTACATTCTGTTTTACAGCAAAAGGCTCTATAAAACCCCTCTGGGGAAAAGTGCAACATAAAATCTTTATAACAAAGGAAAGCAAAAGTGTCCCAAAAGGCCCATAGGAATATACAGTGCAAATACAGGATTTCAAACTCGGTAAAGAAGTTTTGGATCAGAGTGAACTTTTAGTTGAAGATAAATTTTGTAGCAACTGTTCACCCAAAGCTTGAGAGCTAGAACAAAAAGAGACTTGCAGTCTGTCTCTAAATGGATGAAATGCCTAAATTTTCACTAGGCCATAAAATCCCGTCTGGGAAGAAGCTTTATCTTTAAACTAGTTATTTTATTTTATTTTATTTTTTTTAATATGGTTCATGCTTCTAAACTGCAGCTGTCTCAAGCTTGCCTGTTATGGAACCATGTAATGTCAGATAATGACAGGATGTCAAAAGATAACCTGGTAGGTCATTTAAGCTGCTTTTACAGGAAGAACATGCTGAGCTGTCTTATAGCCTTTACATTCACCATACAAACAGAGTTTATATGATTATCCACTATCCTTTCCCAGATAAAGTCATATTAAAGGAATTCTTTTTAAAAGAAACTTTCAAACTAGTCCTTTGGGCATTTAAAAAATCTTCATATAAAAGTCCACTTCTTTAATATACAGGAACAAACATTTTCCCTTAAAAATATCCCATTTGTAAGCCAAAATAAATTACAACTTGCAGAAATACCTTTTTTAATGGCTCAATGCTTACTCCAATGTACATGGAGCTATATTTTTTGCACATCTTCAGAAATTGGAGACACTGAGACAGAGTATTTACCTCTAAACATGATGACATAACCCTGGCTCAGGGAACAGATCAAGCTTTAAGTCTCGGGAATAAAAAAACTGATACTCATCATCCAATCTATACAGTCTTATATTATGTACATATTAACAGTCTGGTCAATGAAAAAAAAGGAAGGAATTTCAGAAAACTATTTTGAAACTCAGGCATAAAAATGTAAAGAAACTAAACATTTAATGTACAATCTATTCCATTTGGCAATGTGTAAATTATATCAAGAGATAAAAACCTATCTACAAATAGGGTATAACAAAAGGAAAATGTGATTTAAGAAGTGATCTCAGGTCCAGAGCTCTTCAGTTCTTCCAAATTTGTAGATCAGAGTGCTTAAAAAAATACAAATACAAATCATGAGAAACAAAAGAATGAGTGACACAGAATCTGTTTTCTAAATATACTTTGACAGGTACTTCACTGATCCCTTTGCATTCATTTATAAAACTAAATGAAAGATCATGGTGGAGGTATCTAAATTCACTTATTTTATAAAGCAGCTTAATCATGATGGCTGAGTTTAAGTATTCCTTCTTAAAACCTAGAAAGTTATTACACAGGAAACTTGTAGGGAAAAGAGACATTTCTCATAGTGGCAGTCCTTGGGGCCATTTTACATCTCAGGGGCCCGCTATATCTGAGTTACAGTCACCAAAGCTTCTTTATTCTTTTAACAAATCATTATTGTGTGCTCAGGACTGGCTACATATCAGGCCCTGGCTAAGTGTTGGGATATGACTGAGTCAAAATGCACAAATTTGCTTCCTAATGCAGCTAAAAGCCTAGGGAGGATGACAATCAAATAAATGTAAAAGTCCAACTGAAAAAAAAAAAGCCACAAAGGAACAGCACACAAATATCATAAGAGGGATATATAAGGATGTGACCTACTCAGAAAAGTCAAAACAATTTTCCTGAGGAAGTGGTGACTGAACCAAGATCCAAAAGAAGAGGGAATTGTCTGCAAAGCTGGAGGAAGGAACAGAGAGATGGGACCATGAGGACATGCTGCATGTGTTGAATTTGAAATGTCAACAACCCGAGAAGAGATGTTAAGTAAGAATCTAGATACAGAGTTTAGACCTGGAAACACACCCACAACTCATCGGCATCTAAGCAATAACTGAAATTCTAAGCATAAATGAGCTCATCTAGAGAGGAGAAGAGCAAGAAGACAACAGTGAGCCTAGAACAGAGCCTTAAGAAACTTTAAAAGGTATGGTCAGGGAATGTGTGTCAGCTTGCAAGAGTGGCCAGTAGGAGAGGCTGTGACCCAGTGTGCTATTCCTGGTGCTGAGAAGAGGCCTAGCACGTGGACACACAAAGGCTGGCCTGACAATTTGCCAGCCCCTGGGCCCAGCACACAGTTGATGCAGCTGTCACTGTCCACCTGAGCACAAGTCTTAATGCACACAAGGTTCTTGCTCATCCAGCTGTCATTTATGTGGATTTATCTATCACCTCAAACAAATGCACTTAAATCTAAACAAACAACTGAACTTAAATCTAATCCCTAAAAAATACTGCCTAAAATGTCCTCATGAAAATTTACTGGATCTCCCGAAGGCTATCAGTCACATGCCAAGAAATACGATCACAAAATAGCAGAAACTCAAACATCTTTCAAAATCAGGAGTGTCCAGGCAACAGTGCAGTAAGAGGAAACCCAGATAAAACATGGGCGTCTCCCTGAGTTCTGAGTACAGGGAACCCAAAGTAGTGACTTCAAGGCAAAGTACAGAAAGTCATGCAGAGGGAGCCCAGGAGAGCCATGGGGTGGCCACTGCATCTTCACTGAGTACTGATCAGCAGGTACACTGAGGAAACTACGCAAGCAGGAGAAGAAAAGCCCCCTGGGTCCCACAGGGCTGGGAGGAATGCCCAGTTTCCCACACAAGTGGAGACACTTCAGGACACATGGAACATCAGAGTATAGGAAGGAACACTCAGAAGGTAGTACTAGGAAGGAGACAAATTAGTCCCCTGGTTGCTCTGGTCTTGCCGAACCAAGCTTAAAAAAAAAAAAAAAAAAAAAAGACTTGATAGGGTCAAGCCATTTCTAAGTGACCTAACTGCATCCCAGAACAAAGTTGAAAAATATTTGTGAAATAAAAAATCCAACCCCAACAAATTGCATGTAAAGCAGCAAGTAGGTGAAAATAGATGCAAACTGAAAAGTAAACAGAAGCAGAAATAATCAACAGAAGCAAACCCAGAAATGACAGAGGCAATTAGACAAAGGCAATGAAATAGTTGGAAACATACCCAGTATGACCAAGAGGATAGAAGAAGGCAAGAGTACGTTAAGGAGAGACAAGGAAAATATAAAAAGACTTAAATCAAGCTTCTAGAGATGATAAATACAATATGTGATATAAAAATGTCACAGGATGGGATTAACAGTAGATTAGAAGTCTATGATTCTAGACTTCTGTTAGGAGTCCATTAGAAGTAAGCCTAAAGATCCAACAGTAGACACTGTTCAGACTGAACCAGTGAGAGAAAAACAACAACTGAATATGAGTGAGCTGCGCCAGGTCTGGTGGCAGGTGCAGTGGGTCCAGCTACTCAGAGGCTGAGGCAGGAGGAGTTCAAGGCCAGTCTGGGCCACATGGTGTGAGATCTTATCTCTTTAAAAAGAGGAGGAGGAAGAGGAGGAGGTGGGGGAGGAGGAGAAGCAGAAGAAGTGGAAGCAGAAGCAGAAACAGCAAAAGAAACAGAAGCAGCAGCAGAAGCAGCAGAAGCTGAAGCTGAAGCAGAAACTGCAGCAGCAGAAGCAGGAATGCAGCAGCAGAAGCAGAAACTGCAGCAGCAGAAGCAGCAGTAGAAACAGAAGCAGAAGCAGCAGAAGCAGAAACTACAGAAGCAGAAGCAGCAGCAAAGAAGCAGAAGAAAAAACTGCAGAAGCAGAAGCAGCAGCAGCAGCAGAAGCAGAAGCAGAACCACAGAAGCAGCAGCAGCAGCAGCAGCAGCAGCATCAGAAGCAGCAGCAGAAGTAGAAACAGAAGAAGCAGAGAAGGAGGAGGAGGAAGCACTGATGCAGAAGAAGAAGAGGAGGAAAAAGGAGGAGGAGGAAGAGAAGGAGGATGGGGGAATATTTGAAGAAATAAGGGCTGAAAAGAGTCCAAATTTCACGAAAATCATAAACCACAAATCCAAGAAACTCAATAAACTCTAACCAGAAGAAACCGCACCACAGCACATCATAACTCTATTGCTTAAAACGAGTGACAAAGTTCTTCAAGACTTAGATCTTACTTAACTGATGCCTAAAATACCTATGTTGACAGCAAGACATTTGCTCTGAAACACAGAATACAGGTGTCACTCTGGAGGTGGAGGTTTTTTAGAAGATTTCCCCTAAAAGAACACTTTGGGGGGTGAGCAGGGGGTACTGAGAAATAGACTCAGGGGCACTCAACCAATGAGCCACATCCCCAGTATTATTTTGTATTTTATTTAGAGACAGGGTCTCACTGAGTTGCTAAGCACCTTGCAGTTGCTGAGGCTGGCTTTGAATTCATGATCCCCCTGACTCAGCCTCCAGGCCACTGGGATTACAGGTATGTGCCACTGTGCCCGGCTTCCTTTTTATTTTTGAGATAGGGTTGACTCAGATGCCCAGGCTGCCTGGCACTTATAATCCTCCCGTCTCAGCCTCTTGAGTTGCTAAAATTACAGGTGTGCACCATCACACCTGTAATATCATTTTTATACCTGCTTTAATTTATCTTAAGAACTCAATTAGAAAGCTCAAATCCTACCAGGGTTGGGATATAACATGCATACTATGTATTAATTCTAATTTTTCCTTTTTCTTATTTTTCATAAAGGTATACATGTGTTGTTTTTGTTGTAGTTTAATAAAGCAAGTGTCTAGGTTCAAATCCCTGCTTGCATTTACTATCTGGGTATCGTTAAGTAAGCTCTGAACCTTATATTTCCTTATCTCTAAAATGGGACTAACAACTGTTATACACATATTGAAGTATTAAATGGTAACATATATATTATTATGAATTAAAAGGTAACACATATATAAAGTATCCAGCTGACATCTTGGCACATGGCAGGACCTCTAATTAAAAGGCCTGTATGTGCTCTTATGTAACAGTGGCATTTTTTTAATGTTTCAAGCAGTCCTATCCTTTCTAACTAATACAAGGGACTCCTGTATGTTCCACTCACATGCTGCTCTTATAGAAGAACTGACATTTCTGTGTTACAGAAGTAAAGAAATTAAGCAACTTACCTAAAAAATATAAGAGCATTTTGAAAAAAGACAGCTAGTCCCGGATAAACATCAGTATCTGCACATGCGAAGTAAAATGGATTAGAAGATTACAAAGACAAATGGCAGTAAGAAAGTCAGTGACATTCATAATGACATACTCTACATATTAGAACATACTACTGTTATTAATACACCAACTCTAAGACATCCATAATGAAACTGAAATAATAAAACACCAATTTCATTCTCCCAAAGATGGCTCTTAGCAGATTTTCTTTTTGTCTAAAGTAATTGCTATGGTTTTAACTATTTTGATCCCAAAAGTTTGAGACCAGCCTGGGCAACCTAACAAGACCCAGTTTCAAAAACAAACAAACAAACCAGTGCTAAAGAATCAGTTTTTTTTGTTTTGTTTTGTTTTGTTTTTTGGTGAGCATTTTGCCACTGAGCTACATCCCCAGGCCTTTCTATTTTTTATTTTGATGCAGGGTCTAGCCAAGTTGCTAAGGCTGGCCTCCAATGTGCCATCTCCTCAGCCTCCTGAATGGCTAAGATGTAAGTATGTGCCACCACACCTGGCCAGCTTGTCCCTTTGCTTCCTATGACCAATACAGAAAAATAAAATGGGGTTTGGAATGTAGCAATTCTCTAGAAATTTAAAATGATAGAAAGATACAAAATAAAATTTTAATTTTTTATAGTTTTCTAATGTATTTTCTTTCATGAATTCAGGAGTTATATTGTACAAATATGACCTATATCATTTTTTTCACTGACTCTATCCTGGAGGAAATAGTTTCTATTTTCATAGGAAGAGAAAAAAAAAGCAGAAACTACTTAAATTTTTTGGATAATTAACTTTTGTTAAACTATACAGATTAATTAAAAAATACTGGACAGGATGAAGAAACTGGTTTAACTTTTCATTTTAAGCATCATAGCAAACAAAAGAGAGTTCCAAGTTTAACCCCAATTCCTGGTACTGAATCCTAATTCTATCATGGACTAATAAACAATATGACCTTATGCAAATTACTTAATCTCAAAACATCTTGGTTTCCTCATCTGTAAAATGGGTATTATGGGCATCTATCCCACAAAGAGTCAAAATTAAATAATGTCTATGTATACTGTCTAGGTACCTGGTTCCTTAAATGGTACAGGTTGAAATATATCTTATCCAAAATACTCAGGACCAAAAACCATTTCACATTTCATATTTTTTCAGATTTTGGAATATTTGCATAATAATGAAATAATTTGGGAGTTCTACCAAAGTCTAAACAGAAATTCAGTTATGTTTCATGTACACCTTATACAATAATAGTCTGAAGGTGATTTTATACAATATTTTCAGTGCACCTATGTTTTGACTATAACTCATCACATGAGGCCATGTAAAATTTTCAACTTGTGACATCATGTCAGCAATTTAAAAGTTTCTGATTTTGGAGCATTCTTGATCTCAGGTTTTCCTGTTAGTGATGTTCGACCTTCATACATATAAATTACAGCTGCTATTATGAATATTAACAATTTAAAAAAAATTGTACAGTAAAAGACTGGAAACATGTAATAAATGTCTTCTGAAATAAAAGTATAATCACTGTATAAATAGAAGATTATAGGCTGGGGATATAGCTCAGTTGGTAGAGTACTTGCCTTTTATGCTCAAGGCTCTGGGTTTAATTCCCAGCACCAAAAAAAAAAAAAAAAACGAAGAAGAAGATTATATATAATGAGCAATGCTATTGAAATAAGATGAGACCCATAATTAAGAAATTTCTCAAAATGGACTAGTTCTTGGGGCTGGAGTCATAGCTCAGTGGTTGAATGCTCACCTCGAATGCATGAGGCACTGGGTTCAATCCTTAGCACCATGTAAAATAAAGATATTGTGTCCATTTACAACTTAAAAAAAATTTTTTTTTTAATGCACTAGTTTTTAGGCTAGTGGCAGAGTGCTTGCCTAGCATGTGTGAGGCCCTGGGTTTGATTCTCAGCACCACATATAAATAAATACAACAAAGGTCCATCGACAACAAAAAATTTTTTTAATTAAAAAAAAATAATAAAAATAAAAATGTACTAGTTCTTGAAGATTAAGATAGAGCCAGTGAGTGTACAGCCTTTATAAAAAACACTTTCCTACACACCTTACAGAAATGACAAGTTATTCCCATTTTCACTACAGAAACTGGAAAATGTTACGTGCTGCTTGAAGTAACTGTTAAAATAAGCAGAAGATCATCAAACTACAAAAAGGTACCCAAAAACTTACCTCAGTATACAAACTGAAACCTAATTTAGAAATGTATTCTTTATAATGTAAGATTTCTCTATTTTGCTTCTGGGTTTTCAGCCTATTAAGCTTGCTGTTCCTGCTGCTGGATGAAGCTCTCTGAACCTGTATGGTTTGGGGTACTGCCCAATTCATGAATCATTCTTTGCCCAAATAAACTGTTCAAGTGTCAAGTTTTTCATTTAACATAACTATACAGACTTTTCAAGGAAATCAGTGATAGCAGCTCACCCTTCTTGAGTCAGAGATAAAATGGGCTTAAAATATATTTTCCTATAGAAAATAGGCAGATACACTTGTGGTTGCCTAGGTTTGGGGAAGAGAGGTAATGGGGAATAACTGCATAATGGGCATGAGATGTTTTACTGAGTGATAAAAATGTTCTCAACTGGGAGAACAACTCTGTGAATATTCTAAAAATACTGAATTGTACACTTTAAATAGATGAATTATAGGTTATGTAAATTTCATGTCAATGAAGCTATTTTTTAAAAAGTACTTTCCTTCTGTTGATCTTTATCCTAGACCCATGTGATCTATTAGTGTATGTTTTTTGGATGCTAGGGATTTAACCAAAGGGCCTCCACCCCTAAGCTGTACCACCAGCCTTCTATCAGTAATTTTTATTGGGGTACTGGGGATTAACTTCAAGAATGCTTAAACAGTGAGACATACCCAGGCCTTTTTATTTTGAGACATGGTCTTGCTAAATTGCGGAGGCTGGCCTTAAACTTGCAATTCTCCTGCCTCAGCCTTCCAAGTCACTGGGATTACAGGCATGCACCACCATGATCAGCTCTATTCATATTTTTAATTAACTAAAATAACACATTTTAGATATATTTGGTGAGCAATGTTATTTAAATATTAGTCAACCACAGTCCTCTTGAACTCTCAATTAAAACTTGTACCACATGAAAAACAAAGGCATTCCAAAAATCTTTGGAATGGTCAGTATTAATGAGATTTAACAAATACTATCAAAAGTATTCAAAGATCAGCTGTCAGGATAAAAATATGTGACCATTAAGGGAAGTACAAAGAGATTCCAGAGGTAGAGAGGTCAGAGGACAAACAAATGTTCTCTGAAACCAACTCCTATATTTGGGAAGAGCCCATGAAACAGGCTCTTGGATGCTTCCAGAGAGATTAGGCTCTGCTTTTTAACTCCAACCTGGATAAAAAGCTTTTGCACCTGGCACAGTCAGAATATTCAAAACGATGATATTCAGAATGGTGATATAAAGGCACATTCCCTACATTAACTATTTCTGCAGGAAGGGTACACATATCTTTGCTCCTACCCTTAAAAACTCCTCTTTGTAGAAACTTAAAAAGAACAGGCTGAAGTTGGAAAAAATGTCAGTAGAAAATATTGGATCCACAGCCCTTGTCTGAAATCCTGAGGGCAAGATAAGCAACAGAATTCAGAATTTTTCAGATTTAAGAACAGAAACATAAAACATGTATGCTACATAGCACCCCCAGTGGGTCCGAACTAGCATCCCCAAAATCAAACATATTTGAATTTGTTTTATTTATTTTTGTAATGGGGATTAAATTCAGGGTTCTTTACCACTGAGCTATATCCCAAGTTGCTCTTATTATTTTATTTTATTTTATTTACTTATCCATCCATCCATCCATCCATCCATTCATTCATTCATTGGTACTGGGGATTGAACTCCTGGGTACTTGACCACTGAGCCACATCCCCAGCCTTATTTTGTATTTTATTTAGAGACAGGGTCTCACTGAGTTGCTTAGCACCTCACCTTTGCTAAGGCTGGCTTTGAACTCTCAATCCTCCTGCCTCAGCCTCCCAAGGTGGTGGGATTACAGGCGTGCACCACCATGCCTGGCCTTATTTTTAATTTGAGAAAGGATCTTGCTAAATTGCTGAGGCTGGCCTTAAACTTGTGATCATCCTGCCTCTTGTCTCTGGGTAGCTGGGATTATAGGCATGCATCACCATGCCTGGCTTCAAATTCATTCTTGCAATAAAACATTTAAATACATTAAATGGGATAAAGACCCTATTGTACTGCCTGTCATTTTAGGTCAGGTTTTCCTGTCAAACCAGTTGATGAAAAACTTGATTTTGAACATTCTATGGATTTCAGAATTGTGTAGATGAGAACTAACTACAGATCTATACTGGTTTCTCATTTTTACCAGGGTAACCCCCAGTAAATGGCCTCTAGTGAAGAGACTGGCTGTTCAAGATAAGGAAAGGAATCAAAACTCCAGAGACAGCTGAAAGATCAGCCTTCGTCAGTGGCTGGGATTTCCTAACTGAAGCCAACCTGTTGCGCAGTATAAGCTTTATTAATGACTAGCGACTCTCCATGCAGAGGAATAGCTTCCAGCTAACTCAATAATTACACTAAATTTTACTCCAGGTGGACTAAGTCCAATGTGAAAGACATCTGAATTTATCCTATGAAATAAAGGAGTAATACTTACTTTGGGTAACATATGCACCAAAAAGAATCCACATGGAAGCAATTAGTGACCCAAACATCAACATGAAACCAATGAAGAGCCAAACTCGAGCACCTGTATAAATAAGAGGCTTTATGATTTTGTTCATTTTTGCAGCTCTGTAATGGCTTAAGAATACAGAACACTAGAAACACTATTTATATAATATATATTTTGTTTTTTCTTCCCTTTCCTCTCACTTCCTCTTATATGTAATTTTGTGTAACAATGAGGGCCTCCTTCCATTTCCATGCAATTTCCCTTCTCTCTCCCTTTCCCTCCCACCTCTCGTCCCTGTTTAATGTTAATCTTTTTCTCATGCTCTTCCTCCCTGCTCTGTTCTTACTTGTTCTCCTTATATCAAAGAAAACATTTGGCATTTGTTTTTTACGGATTGGCTATAGCTTCACTTAGCATAATCTGCTCTAATGCCATCCATTTTCCTGCAAATTCCATGATTTTGTCATTTTTTAGTGCAGAGTAATACTCCATTGTGTATAAATGCCACATTTTTTTTATCCATTCATCTATTAAAGGGCATCTAGGTTGGTTCCACAGTCTAGCTATTGTGAATTGTGCTGCTATGAACATCGATGTAGCAGTATCCCTGTAGTATGCTCTTTTTAGGTCTTTAGGGAATAGACCAAGAAGGGGAATAGCTGGGTCAAATGGTGGTTCCATTCCCAGCTTTCCAAGAAATCTCCATACTGCTTTCCAAATTGGCCACACCAATTTGCAGTCCCACCAGCAATGTACAAGTTACCCTTTTCCCCACATCCTCACCAGCACTTGTTGTTGTTTGACTTCATAATGGCTGCCAATCTTACTGGAGTGAGATGGTATCTTAGGGTGGTTTTGATTTGCATTTCTCTGACTGCTAGAGATGGTGAGCATTTTTTCATGTACTTGTTGATTGATTGTATGTCCTCCTCTGAGAAGTGTCTGTTCAGATCCTTGGCCCATTTGTTGATTGGGTTATTTGTTTTCTTATTGTTTAATTTTTTGAGTTCTTTGTATACTCTGGATATTAAGGCTCTATCTGAAGTGTGAGGAGTAAAAATTTGTTCCCAGGATGTAGGCTCCCTATTTACCTCTCTTATTGTTTCTCTTGCTAAGAAAAAAACTTTTTAGTTTGAGTAAGTCCCATTTGTTGATTCTAGTTATTAACTCTTGTGCTATGGGTGTCCTATTAAGGAATTTGGAGCCCGACCCCACAATATGTAGATCGGAGCCAACTTTTTCTTCTATCAGACGCAGAGTCTCTGATTTGATATCAAGCTCTTTGATCCATTTTGAGTTAACTTATGAATTACAGTAGATGGGGTAGAGAGAGAAGATGGGAGGGGAAGGGAGGGGAGGGAGGATAGTAGAGGATAGGAAAGGCAGCAGAACACATCAGACACTAGTATGGCAGTATGTAAAAAAGTGGATGTGTAACCGATGTGATTCTGCAATCTGTATACGGGGTAAAAATGGGAGTTCATAACCTACTTGAATCAAATGTGTGAAATATGATATGTCAAGAACCATGTAATGTTTTGAACAACTAATAAAAAAATAATATATATTTTGCACATATTTATATAAATCTATTATAGTAATTAACTGAAAATTAAAAATACACTCATACCAAAAAATAAACCCCTAAAAGGGATTAAATCATACCTGGAAAGGGAAAAAAAAAGAAAAGTTACCTTTTTACTAGCTAGAGGAATTCATATCTGAGAAAACTAGGCAAACTGCCTTGGTAATTAATTATTCAATTAAGTTCATCTATTAAACCCTAACTGGAAAAGTATCCTGTTATATATTCATCAATATAATTGCTTTAGGACTGGGGATGTGGCTCAAGCGGTAGCACGCTCGCCTGTCATGCGTGCGGCCCGGGTTCGATCCTCAGCACCACATACAAACAAAGATGTTGAGTCTACCAAGAATTAAAAAAGTAATAAATATTTAAAAATTAAAATATATATATATATATATATATAATTGCTTTATAAGTATCATATGTGTACTGCAGATAGCCATCACCAAGCAGAAATGAACAAGGACCAACATGTTCCCTTTTAATCAATGATAAGCTTCTAAAAAGTACACCATCCTCAATATGGTGTAAATAGCTGCTACTATTCAAACTTTTTACCTCTGAGGCAGCCAACCTATACCACATACCCTTGGAAAGGTCAAGGTCAGAAGTGTCTCTTCAACCCTGGATTGTGCAGAATTCTAGAATCTCAATAACAAAATCATCTGAACACCAAGTGCACTCAGCATGTTTTTAAGGAAGCTGGTCAATACTGTGTCAGACCCTGTTTCACATGCACATGACTGCCGATCACTCTGTAGAAAAGTAACAAAGTTCTGATGATATGAAAATAAATCCTAGCCAATTTTCATAATTGAAACTAAATTTTCCTCAACTGCAGTTATTCTGTTACTAAGTGTATATGAATACCATATATTTAGACAACACATAGGCAAGAAATGCTGATCAAAACTCAGCATAGGAGTTGGAAATATAGCTCAGTTGGTAGAGTACTTGCCTCATGTGCACAAGGTTTAACCCCCAGCACCATAAAAAAACCAACAACAACAACAAAACAAAACAAAACAACAACAAAAAAAAAACTCAGCATGGTTAGAATGGATGATTTTTTAAAGAAATAGGCCTCTAGCTGATTTAATTTTATTAGGCAAAGCAGCAGCTCTCCAGAAATATATGATTAAGTTTCATTCCTTGGTTAAAGACAACTTCCTCTAAACCATATATAATCACAGCTTTTATCTAAAAATTAATGAAAGGAACTATTTTTTAAAAACCTTGTAATCATTTTCCATCATGTCCTTTACATATACCCATACATGTTAAACTTTCTAATAGAATTAAACAAGAAAAAAATTTCTCTTGAAAAATGAGTATGCTACCAAAAGCAACATACAGAATGCAATACCCATCAAAACACTAACAGAACTAGTTTTTCACAGAACTAGAAAAAAACAGTCCTAAAATTCATTTGGAAGAATAAAAGACCCAGAATAGCCAAAGCAATTTCAAAAAAACAATGCTAGAGATATCACAATACCTGACTTCAAACTATACTACACAACCATAGTAACAAAAATGCATGGTTCTGGCATAAAAACAGACACACTAAAAAAAAAAAAAACCAGACACACTGACCATGGTACAGAATAGAAGACACAGAGGAATAGAAGACACAGAGACAAACCCACACATGTACAGTCATCTGATCCTTGACAAAGATGCCAAAAACATACACTGGAAAAGAGACAGCCTTTTTAACATACGGTACTGGGGAAACTGGTTATCCATACGTAGATAAATAAAACTAGATCCCTATCTCTCATCCTACACAAAAATCAACTCAAAATGGATCAAAGACCTTGGAATCAGACCAGAAACTATGCAACTCCTCCTAGAAGAAAAGAGAGGATCAACACTCCAGCTTTTAAGTACAAGCAATGACTTTCTTCATAGTATCCCTTGAAGCCCAGGAAATAATGCCAAGAGTTAATAAATGGGATGGCATCAAATTAAAAAGCTTCTGTACAGCAAAGGAAACAATTAGTAATGTGAAGAAAGAACCCACAGAATGAGAGAAAATCTTTGGCAGATTAATATCTAGAATACATAAGAGCTCAAAGAACTTTACACCAAAAAAATCAAATAACCCAATTAATAAAGGGGCAAATGAATTAAACAAACACTTCACAAAAGAAGAAATACAAACAACCAAAAATATACATGAAAAAAATGTTCAACATCATCAGAAATTAGGGAAATGCAAATCAAAACCATCCTGAGATTTCATCTCACACCAGTTAGAATGGCATTCATCAAGAATACAAATAATAATAAATGCTGGAGAGGGTGTGAAGAAAAACACTTCAGGCGCAACTGTAAAGTAGTACAAGCACTATGGAAATCAGTATGAAGTTTCCTCAAAAAACTAAAGTATGGACTCTCCATATGACCCAGCTATACCATTCCTCAGTATTTATCCTGAAGAATTAAAGTCATCTTACTACAGTGATATGGGCATACCCATGTTTACAGCAGCACAATTCACAACAGACAAACTATGGAACCAGCATAGATGTCCATCAACAGGTTAGTGGATAAAGAAAATGTGGTATATACACACAATGAAATTCTATTCAGTCATAAATAAAAATGAAATTATGTTATTTCTAGGAAAATGGATGGAACTAGGGACCTTCATGTTAAGCAAAATAAGTAAAACTCAGAAGGTCAAAGCTTATAAGTTTTCTCTCATATGCAGAAACTAGAGTAAAAAAAGGAAAAGAAAGTTGGCGTGGATTGCCTAAAAATCAAAGGAATGTTGGTAGAGGAAAGGGACCAAGAGGTAGAAAGAAAGGAGGGAGGGGGGAAGTGCTAGGGAGTGATAGTGGACAGATTATATTGTTATATTATGTGCATGTACAAATATGTAACAACAAATCCCATTTTACACAACTATAATGCATCAATAAAAAATGTGAAAAAAATAAGTGTGATTTGTTTAGCAAAAAATAAAACTATAACATTTTCCCTCTTTTGCTTTGGCTACCAGAAAGCTCAGAGTTAAGGTTAACAAACAATTAAGAACATCTATCTTGTCCCACATTTTAGGTACAAAGATTTTTCCACCTACTTTCTGTTCCTTTTTATAGCTTTATTATTTAATATTTATAGTACATTTAGTATAGTCCATTTATAGTATATTTATTATTTTGATACTTTTCTACTAATTCTTCCAGGAATTAGTTTACAAATACATTTAAGTACTGTGAAAGCTTGATAGGGACTATAAAACAGTTTACCCTTAATTTTTGAAGCACTAGATAAAATTTGGTACCACATATAAACATAAATGTGAATTTTAACCCATAGAACAAAACAGCAACAATCACTGAGTGAGGGTAAAAAGTATGAACTTGGGAACTAGATATAGACCCAAAGGGAAATACAAACTCCATCTTTATTTTTCTATAAAAAAAGAGATAATATTAACCATCCATAGCAATGTCTGTGAAACATTCTTTAATGACAAGAATCAAAGAGCTGGGTACAACAGCACACACCTACAATTCCAGCTGCCTGGGAGGTTCAGGTAGGAGGATCACAAGTTAAAGGCCAGTCTGGGCAATTTAATGTGACCCTGATTCAAAGTTGGGGATGTGGTTCAGTGGTAGAGGCCCCCTAGATTCAATCTCAGTAACAAATACAAAAAAATAAAAATGACCAAATAAATTATTGTATGTTCTTCACACAACATTTTCACTTGTAATTAATACCTGCTACTTTCTTCACCCTCTCTCACTCTCTTTTTTTAGCTTGGCAGCACTGGGGATTGAACCCAGGACCTTACACATGCTAGGCTAGTGCTCTACCACTGGGCTACACACAGTCTTGTTTGTTTATTTGTTTTTTTAATATTTTTTAGTTGTAGATGGACACTATACCTTTATTTGTTTATTTTTATGTGGTGCTGGGGATCGAACCCAGTGCCTCACACATGCTAGGCAAGTGCTTCACTGAGCCACAACCCCAGTCCCTATACCCAATCTTTTTTGTTTTATTTTGAGAAAGGTTCTCACCAAGTTGCCCAGACTGAGCTCAAACTTGCAATCCTCCTGCCTTAGTCTCCCAAATTGGGATTATAGGCATGTTCCACCACACCCAGCTGCCCTCCCTCATTCTTGACATTACTGCTGAGTGAGTATAAGTATATGCATACACACACACACACACACACACACATACACATACAAGTGTGAGCACACACATCTAAAAAGTGAGTGCACAAACACACAGACACAAATGTTTGTATTGTACACTTTTACCTTAGGTTTATCTGTCATTTGTCACTATACCTTCCCTTTCCAATTTTGGCTTAGATCTCAGTAGCAATAAGGCTATAAAATCTACATCATTTAAAGCATCATGTAGAAAGAAAGCTAAGTTATTCACAGCTCCTTTATTTGGTTTGAAACATTATGATGCTAACTATATGACTCCATTTATATGAAAGTACAGTGTTAGATAAGCAGTAGCCAGGAAGTAGGGGGAAGGAGATTAACTACAAAGGAGCATGAAGATATTCAAATGATTGTAGCAGTAATTATAAAAACTGTAAAATTCAGCAAAGTAATTCACTTTAAATTGGTGAATTTTATGGTATAAATTATATTCAATCAAGCTGACAAAAATAAATAAGAGATACTATATGACATTCAGCCAAAGGAACCACAGGGCTTTATCCTAGAAATAAGCACACCTTTATTTGTTTATTTTTATGTGGTGCTGGTGCTTAAAGCAAGGGTTCTGGAGCCAGATAGTCAATGTTCAATCCTGGCTCCACCACATCCATGCTTTGTGATTTTGGACAAGTTATTTATTAAGCTCTCCGTGTCTTAGTTCCTTCATCTACAAATGAGGACAATAAGAGAACTTACTTCATAGGAGTATTATGATAACTAGTGAGTTAATGCTGCAAACACATAGGAAATCCCTAGTGTACAGTGAACATTCTACAAGTATTTGTTATGACTCTTAATCATTCTTCAAAACTGCCTTTCCCACCTACTCCAAATTTCCAACCATGACCAAAATCACCCTCCCTGCTCCTTGTAGGTTAGAAATCATTCCTCACCTGTGCCTTTTACACAGGGTACTGAAAACTCCACTGAAAACAAACCCCTGGATACTAACAGAACATGTTGTAACCTAAAAAAGGAAAATACTATTGGATGACAATTCAAAAGAATTCAAATTACCAAAAAATAATTTATTTTTACACAAACAGCATGTCTCTTCTAAATAATTTTGTTGCAGTTACTGGGGTGGGTACTCATGTAATCAGAATTGAACATGAAAAGCCCTGTAGCCCTAACATGTTCATTACCATGCTGTCAGTGACCACAGCCAGCTATCTCCTACGTAATATCATTGGTCAACACTATGGAAAAGATTAAACCTATCATTAGCACTATAAGAGTAACCTAGAGTCCAAGATCTATTGATTTTGAATAGTAACATTTTATACACCACAGGCAGTTTAACAGGACAAAACAGGACTAACTTTCTTAAGAACTTGAAGAACACTAAAACTTTTTTGAAAGTTAATAAAAAAATGTTCTAGGGCTGGGATTGTGGCTCAGCGGTAGAGTGCTCGCCTAGCATGGGCGGGAATCCGGTTTGATCCTCAACACCACATACAAATAAAGGCATTGTGTTGTGTTCATCTACACCTAAAAAATAAATATAAGAAAAATAAAAAATAAAAAATGTTCTATATCATTATTACCAGTATAAAGACTCATAAGAAGTTGGTTTTTCTGCTGATAAGTTCCTATTTTGCCAGTATCCATTAAATAGCTCAAAGTACTTTTACCTGTTCTTCCTAAACAGCCGCTTTCATAGCTGTCGCCTCTCACCTGAGCGTTGGACACAGCATTTATCCTAGAACACGAAATGATCCAGTGAGCTTCATGCTATTAAAATTCTCATAGGTATTTACCTATCACTTAGAAGGAAAACAGATTCTTTCCTAACTTGAGTCAGTATTTAAATAACTAAACATTTTTAAATTATTTTCTAAGATGTTAATGGACCATTATTTTCTTCATTTATATATATGCAGTGCTGAGAATCCAACCCAGTGCCTCACACATGCTAGGCAAGCACTCTACCACTGAGCCACAGCCACAGCCCCCTAAACACGCCTTGTAATTTAGCAAAAATCCTAGTGGATAGAAATAAGTCTTATTTTCTTCCCAAGGACACTCAGAAAATATACTTTTTATAAGAGATTCTATCATTTATTTCTAGAGATTATGGGAAAGCAATCAATTTTCTCATTTCTTTGCCTATTTTACAGTTATACAGGAATGATTCAGGTTAGTTATCCCATCTTAGGGTTCTCATTATAAACAAGTGTTAAAACAGGGGTTGTGAGTGTAGCTCAGTTGTAGAACATGTACTTAGCACATGTAAGGGCCTGGGTTGAGTCCCTAATACCATAAAAGAAAAGAGGAAAAAAAAAAAGAGTTAAACAGTTTCACTTTGTGCTAAAATTTAAGTGATTTTCTCTAATCCATTTCTTAAAATGAGAGGAAACTTAGGGCACATATAATAAACAGGATACTTGATCCAGCTTCAATTTCCTTGTTTGAGTAAGGTGCATTAAGAAGGCAGGAACTGGGGCTGGGGATGTGGCTCAAGCGGTAGCACGCTCGCCTGGCATGCATGCAGCCCGGGTTAGATCCTCAGCACCACATACAAACAAAGATGTTGTGCCCGCCGATAACTAAAAAATAAATGTTTAAAAAAAAAAAGAAGGCAGGAACTGTCTTCTCTTAGCAGTTTGAAGAGATATTAGAACAGTTTTGTTTTCCATAATATAACCTTTCTTTAAAATTCCTGACAGAATAAGAAAATCATATAATCTTTATGTTTAATATATTTTTAAATTGTTAGAAGACATTGTGAAACTCTTTTATGAAGTGAAATAACCATTAAACCTGAAAGTTGGGGCTGGGGATGTGGCTCAAGCGGTAGCGCGCTCGCCTGGCATGCGTGCGGCCCGGGTTCGATCCTCAGCACCACATACAAAAAAAACAAAGATGATGTGTCCACCGAAAAAAACTAAAACAAAACAAAAAAAAAAAAACCTGAAAGTGATTTATCAAAAAGAAAAGCCACAGATCAATATTATTTGAAGTCAATCCCGCCCTCACCCAAAATATGAGTACATGCAGTCAAGGAGCACATTTTTAAAAATTACCCTCCATGGTAAAAGTTCAGATATACAACACATTTCATTAAATCTAAGATACCATTACTATTCCAAGAAAAATAATATTATCATTACTATTAAGATAATAAAACATGAATATAACTTGATAACAAAATAGTTTTAAAAATACAAGGAGAAAAATCACATGATAATCTTTATAGATGATAAAAAGATATCTGACTAAATTCAACACTCATTCTTGGTTTAAAAAAAAAAACCTTAAAGGGAAATTTAAATTTATCATGTCAGAGAACACTCCATCAATAAAATTTAAGCTATTAAAAAAAGCAGTAAACGTTAAGAGGAAAATATTTTTTAAAAAATAATCTTGAATTGAGAATTACCTTTATACTTACATGAAGAAAGCCAATGTGGAAAATACACCACATGTGTGAAAAGCATGGTTCAACTGTTCTGGCTTTGGATATACCACAGCTGCATCAATCATGATCCACCAACCTGTGAAAAACTTAAGAAAGAGTCCAAGACATTAAAACACAAAAACTCTTGCTTAGTACAATATTTGCTCTTTAAAACTCCTTTTTCCCTACAGATCATATAAATGAGACAAAACATTTCTACTTTTTCAGTTGTGAATGCTGAAATATAAAAGTAAGAATCCCGTGTTTACTTGTTCTTTATAGCAGATGAAGTGAACATATCTAATCAAATCTGAATAAGATTCTGAAGTTCTGCTCTCAGCGCTAGATTAAAAAATTTATTTGGGAATGGCTTATATGTTTCTTCTACCACAATTACATGCAAGCTCTCTTACCTAACCTCCAACATAACCAACTTCCTGATTATCAGATGTTTCTTTTCTCTATAGAACATTCCTTTTTAATATCCTCAAATTTTAACATTCCTCATTTGCTCCCACAAATGAGTTGTGCCAAGAGTCAGCTGTCATATCTCCAAAACTATTTAAGATCGTAATTGTTTAATTTATGTTATTTAGCTAAACACCACATAACTGAGTGAGCTAAGTTGAACAAACCTAGTTCAATAAGCTGCTGAAGAATTTTTTTCTTAATTTATTTTTTTTTAGTTGTAGTTGGACACAATACCTTTATTTCACTTATTTAATTTTTTATGTAGCGCTGAGGATCAAACCCAGGGTCTCGTGCGTGCGAGGCAAGCACTATACCACTGAGCCACAACCGCAGCCCCTGAAGAATTTCTTAGACATATTGAGTATATGATTTTCTAAACTCCTGACATGATAAATTATGTAACCTTAATGTTTAGTAAATTTTTAAAAATTGTTAAAAGACATCCATGAAAAGCTTCCAAACTCTTATGAAGTAAAATTACTAATAAACCTGAAAAGGATTTTTTAAAAATATTTATTTTTTAGCTTTAGGTGGACACAATATCTTTATTTTATTCTTATGTGGTGCTAAGGATCGAACCCAGTGCCCCATGCATGCCAGGCAAGCATGCTACCACTCGAGCCACATCCCGAGCCCCAAGGATTTTTTTTTAATTTTTTTTTTTTTTTTTTTTAGTGTAGTTGGACACAATACCTTTATTTATTTATTTTTATGTGGTGCTGAGGATCAAACCCAGGGCCCCGCACTTGCTAGGTGAGCACTCTACTGCTGAGCCACAACCCCAGCCACTGAAAAGGATTTAATGAAAAAGAAAAGTCAGTTCTAACCTCCCCAAATATTAGCCAACACAGTTAAAGAGCACATTGACAAAAATAAAAAACAACTGGGGTGGTGGCATGTCTGTAATCCCAGCAATTCAGGAGGCTAAGGCAGGAGGATCATAAGTTTGAGAAAAGCCTCAGCAACTTAGCAAGACACTGTCTCTTAAAAAAAAAAAAAAAAAAGACCGAGGATGTGGCTCAGTGTCAGTGGTAAAGCACCTCTAGGCTCTACCTCAGTACAAAAAGAAAAACTTATAAACATTTAAAAGAATTCTGCATGCAGATTTCCTCACAATTATCTTCAGTTTCTACCCCACCTTAATTGATTTGATCTGGTTTGGATTTTTTATGGACTTTGAAAGAACCGTACGATGAAAGAGATGAATCTTAAAAATGTAAAACACTAAAATTTATTTCAAAAATATGCTTGGGAGGCAGAGCATGGTTGATAAAACTATAAAGTAAGATTGGTTGTGATTTGTTTCTGTTTTGTTTTTTGAAGATATATGATAGGTATATGGGGAGGGGTGAGAAGCTCTTTATACCACCTCTATTTTTGTTTATATTCTTCACATTTTCAATAACAAAATGTTTTTTAAAAAAAGAAAGAAAGAAAAGAAAACGAAGGGAAAGAAAATTAAGCAATAGTTTCCTCCACACACGTCTTCCTCTTCCGGCCCTCAGCACTATAGCTGAGGTATAAACAGAGAACCCAGTGCTTCCTCAGAGCAGCTGCCAGGTTTCAGGTCTGGTAGCCACAGGACAGTTACAGATATCTGTAAATCGAAACAACTGGGTTACATCAAATTCTGAGTCTGAGGACGGTAACATACATATTGTATCATTATGTTAAAAATGTTACTGCCTATAACAATACATGTATTAATACTAGAACTGAAGAAAAGATCTTAAATTTAACAAATTTATGAAGTAAAATAAACCTAGGGCCTACCACACTCTATAACAGTATCTAGAATCCTGATAATTAGCTTTACAAAACAATGAAATAAAATAGCTCTGGAAATGTACTTACAGTTCAAAGGAACTAACATTAATTTCCAGAGCAAAACATGAAGCATAAATGTCACCAATCAGGCTCTCTCACTTACCAATATTCCTGCGACTACAGAAGCCACGGCATTTCTTCTCTCACTCCAGTCAATACATTCACATTCTGGCCATCGGAAATTATCTAGGAAGCCTGCCATTCTTAGTCCTCAAGCATGGGTTTTTCATTAAATGCTGTATCATACAAAAAAAATTAACTTATGGAAATGTTAAGAAGTAAACTATCTTATTCCTTTCTTAAAGCTTTAAGCATAAATTGACTTTAGAGCATATTCTACTATAAGAAAAAAAAATCAATACTTCAATAGGATGTGCATTAAGATGTACGTAGGATTGTGCTTCAACACAAGGGGGAGCTCACTATTTGCTAAATGAGCACTGATGTTTTAATACCTCCCAATAAGGGGTGGGGGAGCAGCTCAAAGCTAGATCATCATGCAAGTTCAAGAAGTTCAAGGTGCTGCCTGACACACGTCTGTAATCCCAGCAGCTCAAGAGACTAAGGCAGGAGGATCATGAGTTGAAAGCCACATTCAGCAACTTGGTGAGGTCCTACTAAACTCATTGAGACCTGTCTCTAAATAAAATACAGAAAATGGGCTGGGGATGTAGCTCAGTGGTTGAGTGCCCCTGGGTTCAACCCCAGTACCAAAAAATAAAGCAAGGCTATGGGTTCAGGTTTGATCCCAGCGCGCACGCACACACACACACTCAAAAAAAAAAAAAAAAAAGCCTGACCGATCAGTAAATCTGTAAATTTTCTGACACTTCTCCAATAGAGAGGCGAATCTATGCCCCACCCCTTAATCTGCATATAAACAATAAAGACCAGTTGACCAGGCCTGCCATAGTGGTACACACCTATAATCCCAGCTACTGGGGAGGTTGAGGCAGGAGGATTACAAATTGTAAACCAAGATGGGAAACTTAGCAAGACCATGTCTTTAAATTAAAAATAAAAAGGGGGCTGGGGATGTGGCTCAAGCGGTAGCACGCCCGCCTGGCGTGCGTGCAGCCCGGGTTCGATCCTCAGCACCACATACAGACAAAGATGTTGTGTCTGCCAAATACTAAAAAATAAATATTAAAAATTCTCTCTCTCTCTCCCTCTTTCTCACTGTCTCTCACTCTTTCTTTAAAAAAAAAATAAAATAAAATAAAATAAAAAAATAAAAAGGGCAAAGGGCCAGGCGTGGTGGCATATACCTGCAATCCTAGCGACTCTAGAGGCTGAGGCAGGAGGATATCAAGTTCAAAACTAGCCTCAGGAACTTGGCGAAGCCTAGAATAACTTATTGAGTCCCTGCCTCAAAATAAAAAACTTTAAAAAGTGGGCAGGGGATGTGACTCAGTGGTTAAGTACTCCTGGGTTCAGTACCAAACTAAATAAATAAACAGGACTAAGTGCTCAGTGATAAAGCACTTGCCTAGAATGTAGTGTGGCCCTGAGTTAAATCTCCAGTATAGGGGTGAGGGGCCAGTAAACCAAATAAAGGAAGTGATGTTAGGTACCTTCTGCCACTGTAACTTCCAAGATTAGATACAGAAAGCACTCCAGCTTCTATATGATTCTCTGGAACACCAGTGTGAGAGCCCTGAGTCATTGTGTACAACCTTCAAGGCTCCTACGCTGCAGTGAGACCAGGTGTAGGTGTGCTGGCCAACAGTTCCAGCTGAGGTCCCAGACAACAGCTAACATGGACTGCCTTAATGTGTTAAGTCGCCTCCAGGTGTCCTAGCCATAGCATCACCCAAACTCTGAGCCTTCCCAGATGAGCTGCCAGTTATAGCAAATGGATGCATAATCATCTTGGCTATGCTCTTCCCAGATTCCTGACCCAAAGAATCTGAGAAGCATAACAAAATGTCTGCTTTAAGCCCATAGATTTTAGAGTTAATTTACAATGCAATAATAGATAACAAAGGAAAGAGATAATATGAATAGAGTCATTAGAGCGTAGCACACTGTGGGAATTTTAAAAAACAGATTATATTCAAATAGGTGATTCGGAGCCACCAAAAATTCTAAAAAGAAAAAAAAAAATGTAATGGAGCTTGAACCCAGGGGTGTTACCACCAAGCAACACCCCCATTCCTTAGAATTTTTTATTTTTAGACAGGGTCTTGCCAAGTTCCCCAAGATGGCCTCAAACTTATCATTCTCCTGCCTCAGCTTCTCAAATAGCTGATGTTCTAGGTCCATGCCACCAGGGATTTGACCTTGACAGAAAGAAAACACAATGAGTAGGACACACTTTTATATAGCTTTCCCCTTGAGGAAGGCCATGACTCCCACTCCTAGCCCAGAGAGTTACTGTGGTGCAGTGGCAATCTTATTGGCTTCAGATGTCAGAGGATGGAGTACACCAGAGCAGCAGGAAATAGTCAGGCAAAACCTTCAAATGAAATAGGTCAGAAGAGAGAACTCTACATACTTTAAGGAATCCAACAGGAAATTACCAAAAAGCTAAATGGTTAAAAGAACTAAAAGGAGATTCCAGCTACTGCTAACCACAAACTCCATTTTGGAGTCTGAATCTCCACCAAGTGAGAGGGGATTAGTAAACACTCTGGGATTTCCAGATAAATCCTGACAAAGTAACAAAATCAAGACTCCACAATTTCAAGCTGATGAGTCAATATTTTAAGTACCTGTTACAACAAAAAACACTATGGACACATGTGATCAAGATATTCTGCAGACATATTAATGAAGTGTTAATAAAGAATTAAATATTAACTGACTAAGCAAGTACAAGGAAGGTCACCCTGAATTTAAGATAATAACTGAAGGTTAAAACAAAATGAAAGTCTGGGGCTGTAGTTCAGTGCTAGACCTCTTGCCCAGCATGTGTGAGGCACTGGGTTCGATTCTTAGCATGGCATAGGAATAAATAAAATAAAAGTCTATCAAAACCTAAAAAAAAAAAAAAAAAACTGAAATTCATTTTCTCTATATTAACCTATTATAAATAGTTCTAGGGCTGGGGATGTGGCTCAAGCGGTAGCGCGCTCACCTGGCATGCGTGCGGCCCGGGTTCGATTCTCAGCACCACATACAAAGATGTTGTGTCCGCTGAAAACTAAAACAATAAATAAAAAAATTCTCTCTCTCTCTCTCTCTCTCTCTCTCTCTCTCTCTCTCTTTAAAAAAGAGAGAGAAGCATTAGAAGGAGTAGTAGGTTTAAGAGAGGACCTTTACTTTAAAAAAATAATAATAAATAAATAAATAAATAGTTCTAAAAGCAGGAAATATATAGCTATTTCCACATCTGCTTTATGAAATAAGCCACAGTCTCCTCCTCCCTCCAGGGCTTAAGCTGGATGGACGTTTATGGAGGGGGGGGCAAGGGAACAGCAAAACAAACTTATGCAAATAGCTATGAAGGAAATGGCACAGAATCCTCAGAGAGAATAAAAGGAAGACCTATTTTAAAATGGGAGGTCAAGGAGAGCCTTTCTGAAGAGTTGAAATTTGCTAAAACTTAAAAACCTACTGAAATTTGAAAGCTAAGTAAAGTTCATCAGATTAAGGAGATGCAAAACAAGGAGAGCTCTGGTTCTAGCAAGGAAGGATTAGTTGATTCCAAAGACAGTCATGATAAGTGAAGTAAGTTAGTGGAGCAAGTGGCTTGGAATAAAATTAGAGAAAGGTAAGCACCAGATTCCATTAAAGATTAATATGAATCTCATCAAGGATTTGGGGTTTCATCGGGTGTAAAGGGAAAATTAACTGAATAACGTCAAGGAGAAGAGGATTAAGACACCAAGAGCCTAGGCACTATAGTAAGCAATTAGGAGGGGAAAAGGCTACTGTACTAACAACACTCTAAACTGGGAAGATCAACCTCCATGAGGGGTTTATCACTGATGCTTACCAAAAGATAAACCTATTTTGTGACACAGTTTTGATTTAAGGAAAACTGGCAATACTAACCTGGTTCCCTGCCTTCAAGGAGAAACATGTATACAACATTTAGTATAAAATAATAGACCTTAGGAACTTAATAAAAGCAAAGAGTACTTAGATAAAATTTACATGTTCAATAATAGATCAAATGTTTAGGGCTAGGGTTGTGGCTCAGTGGTAGAGCACTTGCCTAGCATGTGTGAGGCACTGAGTTCAATCCTCATCACCCGCATATAAATAAAATAAAGGTCCATTGACAACTACAAAAATATTTTTTTTTTAAAATTTAAATAGTTTACTTAATGTAGGCTTAAAATTTGTTTTAGAAAAGACTTAATAAAGGACTGAACTGTAGATCAGTGGTAGAGTGTTTGCCTAGCATGTATGAGGCACTGGTTTGATCCTCAGCACCACATAAAAAACAAATTAATAAACAAGATATTGTGAGTCCCTCTACAACTAAATAAATATTAAGAAAAAAAAAAAAAAGATAGGGGCTGGGGTTGTGGCTCAATAGTAGAATGCTCGCCTAGCATGTGAAGGCGCTGGGTTCCATCCTTAGCACCACATAAAAATAAATAAATAAAATCAAGGTATTGTGTTCGACTACAATTAAAATAAATAAAATAAAGTTAAAAAAAAGATAACATTTAGGGGCTGGGATTGTAGCTCAGTGGTAGACCGCTCCCCTCGCATGAGCAGACCCTGGGTTCGATCCTCAGCACCACATAAAAATAAATAAGTGAAATAAAGGTAATGTGTCCAACTACAACTAAAAATACATTTAATAATATAAGGGTGGTAATGAATGATATTGAGAAAAAGATCATAAAAATGAAATTCATTTTCTATATATGAATCTATTATAAATAGTTCTAAAAGCAGGAAATATATAGCTATCTATTGCATTATTTTCTTTCTAGGAAAAAAATTAATAGTATTTATATATAAACACACAAACATATATATGTGTAAACACTGGGATAATAAGGAAGGACAAACACCAGTACTTTCATGTTATTATATATAAGTGATTGATAGGATCTGTGTTTCTTTTGCTTTTTGTTTGCATATTTTTGAAATTTGCTATGCTAAACATGAATTATGTTTTTGGGGGGAGGGGAGGGTACCAGGGATTGAATTCAGGGGCACTCGACCACTGAGCTACATTCCCAGCCCTATTTTGTATTTTATTTAGAGACAGGGTCTCACTGAGTTGCTTGGGGCCTTCTTTTTGCTGAGGCTGGCTTTGAACTTGTGACCCTCCTGCCTCAGCCTCCAGAGCCGCTGAGATTACAGGTGTGTGACACAGCACCCGGCTAATGAATTATGTTTTTGAAAAATACAAAGTTTTTAAAAGTTACTGTAATTAACACAATGAACTAGGTGATTCTTCTCATCTGCAACCTGCCCAGAAGCCTCCCATATGATGTAATACATCTACAATTCCTTTTTATAAACTTAAAAAGACTTTTATAGATCAAGGAAATTCTTTCTAGGCTCTCTCACAAAACTGACTCTGACCAATCAAAAAAGAAATTATTGAACTGGATCAGTGGTTGCTATCTTAAAAGATCCAAACTGCCTTGAAAGGCCCAAAGGCCCATGTGTCGAAAACTTGGTCCCCAGAATTTAGCACTACTGGGAAGTGGTAAAACTTTTAGGAGGCAGTGAGAGGAAGTTAGGTCATTGGGAGGGGCATGCCCATGAAGGGGTTAGTAGAACCTCAGCTCTTCCTGTCTCTCTTTTGTTTCCTGGCTACCATGAAGTGAACAGCCTCCTCCACTACCCACAACCACCATGATATACTTTGCTGCCACAGGCCCAAAGCAACAGGGCCAAGCAACCATGAACTGGAACCTCTGAAACTATGAGTCAAAATAAAACTTTCTTAAGTGATTATCTCAGGTTATTTTGTCAAGGTGATGGAAAGCTGACTAACACAGTGGTCTGATTCAAGTATATAATACATTAGACAGTAATTATTTCTATTTGTCAAGAGCCATCTTGGGCTATGTGTGGACCAAACCCACATCGTAGCCAGTGAATAGGAAAATCTGGTATCTGGGAACCTCCAGTGACATCCTGCTGGTTAAGACCACCCAGATACATGTGAATTTCCATCAGCTCTCCCAGGTCCCACACAACACTCCAGATAGGGTGACCTGCTGTAGCCACACAGCCTCTCAGAGATGGGTGTGGCCTACCAAGATACCAACCAACCTGTTGACTACAAGACATCATGAAGCAAGACTACACCCCTGAAACCTTATCCCTGCCTTTGATGTACCCCCTTAAATAAGCCACCAGAGCCACTTTCTAATTGTTCTGTTCCAGTTCCTGCATGGACTGGAAGATCCTATCAGGTACACCCTTAAATCTATAATTCTGACTTTGTCTTTTATTTCTTCCCTAATTACTTCAGACATTATTTTCTCAGGTGGCTTATCCCCTACTGAACAGGAAAAATTACCCTGATGAGGTGCTGCCTGCCCTGTAATACCTATTACTGAGAACCAACACTTTATAAAAGGAAACACAAGTCCTTCTTAAAGGGCATTTTAAGTGATTCAACTGTCAGAATTTCACCTTCAAAAACTCAGTTTAGGGGGAAAAAATAAACTTGCAAAAGGCAAGAAGAAACAATAACCATTAATATACAAACATGATCTGAGTAATCTTCTATGCATGAGAATCCCAAATAATATATCTAATTCATGTTATTTAATCAAACTTCTTTAATACCATATCTTTGTTCATTCATCTCTCATCATTAGTTGTTCAATGGTACTAGTATTGTAAGGCATTGAGTATAAAAAAATGAGTAAGATAGTCAATGTAGGATTAGAGTTGTGGCTCACGGTAGAGCACTTGCCTAGCATGTGTGAGGCACTAGGTTTAATTCTCAGCACTGCATCTAAACAAATAAATAAAATAAAAGTCCATCAAGAACTTTAAAAATATTTTTTTAAAAAAGATAGTCACATAGAGAATAGTCAGAGACATTGTCAGAATAGCAAATAATTGCCTTACAATATGTGTATAATAGACATATACTATGTGCTATAATTTTTAAACTACTATAATAGAAAAAAAATTTTAAATATTAGCAGGGCATGGTGGTATTCCTGCAATACCAGTGACTCAGGAAGCTGAGGCAAAAAGATTACAAACTAGCCTGGGGGATTTAGCAAGACCATATCCCAAAACAGAAAATAAAAAGGAGCCAGGCATGGTAGTGCATACCTAAATCCCAGTGACTCAGGAGCCTGAAACAGGAGGATGGCAGTTTAGCAAGGCCCTTTTTTAGCAACTTGGTGAGACTCTCTTGAAATAAATACAGAAAGGGCTCAAAATGTAGCTCAGTGGTAAAATCCCCTGGTAAAATCCTCCTCAGTACCAAAATGAAATGAAATAAAATAAATTGGGCTGGGGACATAGTTCAGCAGTAAAGAGCCCTGGGTTGGATCCCAAGTTCTGGGGGTGGGGGGTTAGAGAACACTACTTGCCAGTAAGAGTTGAAGAAAGTTTGATAAGGAAAGAACTAATTGACCTGGGTTTTGAAGCATGAACAGGAGTTTGTCTGATAACAAAAAAATAAAATATGTGGAATTATATAGACCCAGAAGAATAGGATGGATTTTAAGTTAACTGTGGAAAGTGATAATGACCTGTTTGGAAGCCTCCTCAAATCTGAACTCTATCCTCTTAAGTCAGGGCTTGGCAAACATTTTCTATAAAGAACCAAATAGTTTACACATTAGGTTTTTGTTGGCCATACAATCTGTCACAACTATTCAACTCTGTTGTCATAGTGTGAAAGCAGCCATATGCGAAACATGAAGAAATGAGTGTGGTGTGTTCTAATAAAGCCTGCCTTTACAAAAATAGTAGAAGGCCAGAGCTGCCCACGGGTTACAATTTGTGGATGCTTGCTCTGAGCAACAGGAAACCACCAAGGTCTATAAGCAAGGAAGTGACAGGATCAGATCTGTAATTCAGAAGAGAATTTTGGTGGCAGCAAGGAGGAACTGAAGAGGAATGTTAAAGAGACACCTGCCATAGTTCTGGACGAAGAGAAAATAAGAATGCAAACTGAGGCCAAGTTTTACAAACTAAGGAAAATGCTTTAGAGAAATATTAAAGAGGTGTTAGCAATAGGCAGGAAGAAGTTAAAAAAACATTAGGTTTCTTGGTTAGGTGTCCAGAGGCTGGTGAAAGACCATTAATCAAAACAGGGACTGGAGGAACAAGGACTGAAATGGAATAAATCAAACACCATGCATGTATGATTTTCTGAATATGAATCCAACTACTATGTATAACTATAATGCTCTAATTGGGGGGAAAAAAGTGGGGCGGGGGACTATTAAGAGGGAGAATGGGAGAGAGAGTTAGATGAGGAGTGATATAGTTGATATTTAATGAAGGACATGCAGTATGGGGATGTACAGAGGACAACTGAAATTTGAAAGAGTGGTTTAAGGCAGAGATAAAGATTATAAAGGTTCTCAATAATAAGGCAATACCTGAAATCATGAAGGTAGCTAAGGTATCTCAAGGAGAAAAGGTAGAAGAGGATTTGGTTTCAAATCAGTGTTTACCTCTCAAAATTTCCTGTCTTCCTTGAATTAGTATGTGTCTAGCATGAGAGACCTTCACAAACATTAAATCAGCAAAAGCTCCTCAAGAGCATGTTCTGGATATTTACAGAATGTCTCCTATGGGCAAGGCACAGGGGGGAAATAAAGATTAATAAAACTTAGTCTTCATCATCAGGGGATTTACATGCTAGTACAATAATCAGTTAACACTTTTAAAATTATAATTTTATCATTTAAAAATCTGTTACAAGGCTGGGGTTGTTGCTCAGTGATAGAATGTTTGCCTAGTATGTGTAAGGCACTGGGTTTGATACTCTGCACCACGTACAAATAAATAAATAAAGGTCCATCAACAATAAAAACAATTTTAAAAACCTGTTACAAAAAATCAATGCAATAATAAAATAGAAAAATAATTCAAGATACTGGTCTACACAGCCAGAGCAAAACAAATTTAATCAAACAACAAAAATAGAATCTAAGCCAGGCATGTGGCACATGCCTGGGATCAGCACCTTGGCCGGCTGAGGCAGGAGGACTGTGGGTTCAAAGCCAGCCTCAACAAATGTGAGGTACCAAGCAACTCAGTGAGACCCTGTCTCTAAATACAAAAATGGACAGGGGATGTGGCTGAGTGGTTGAGTGCCCAAGTTCAAAACCCCCCACCCCCCAAAAAAATATATGATAAAATAGAATCTATATCTTCCCATTACTACTGTTACTACCACCAGCACTGACTATTAGTTATAGGTTGTTTACAGAAGCCAAGCTCTTTACAGGCTACTCCACTCTTCTTAGAAATATTCTTTACATGAGTATTCCTTAGTCAGTTATTATTATTATCCTCACATTATTGAAAAGGTTTAGAGAATAGTTAGCTTGACAAGGTCACACAGTTATCAAGGGGAAAAGCAAGCTTTCCACTAAAGTTCACATGTGATTCCAAAATCTGTGCTCATGACCAATAACACACTGTTGGTGTCCATCAGGTATAGTGTCACAGAATTTCTCTCATTTCAGATTTCATGGGGAGACAGTTACTGTCTTGCCTATGATGAAGACTATAGAAGAACATGAACAAGAAAAGAAATATCCCCTATCTAAAGGAACACTGTAAGCACTTGGAAAGAAGACGGCAGTCTGCAATGACCTTGATGATTACTGCTGAATCAAACCTTGCCAGCAGAATCTGAAGAACACAGTTTTCTTCTTGAGTTAGGTATAAACCTAGTTTCTAAGCACTCCCAATGTGAATGTTTTATAGGTCTTAAAATCTAACAACATTAATTATTCAGAGATCTAAGTACTTTTTTAAAAAACATTTTACATATTTAATCTCAGGAAATACTTACTTACCTACTGAATTGTAGATCACAAAAAAAAAAAAGAAAGAAAAAAATTAGCAAGCACCCCAATTTGTGTGAAAAATTTACATTGAAAATCAAAGCAAAAGATAGTGTGAATTTTTCAAGAGACTTTATTTTATAACTGCCTTCAGAAGTATCTTTTTTTAACAACTTTTAATTACTAAAAAAATGTAGATTATCTGGTGACTCCTCCCCTCCACTGTTTCTCAATGATTTGTAACTTTAAACTCCCAATCCCAGATTCATACATTTAACTGCCTGTTTGACATCTTGTCTGTCTCAAAATCATCTTAAAATCAATGAGTCTAAACCTGAGTTCAATTCTCTTCCAAACATGACCCTACTCCGGCTTCTCTACAATGAATGAACCACCATTCACTCGGTTACACAAGCTAGAAACCCAGGCACCTTCCTTGCTATTTCTCTCTCAACTCTCACATCCAATCTACCACCTGATACATCCTAAATATTTCTGGAGTCTAATTTAATTTCTCTCCATCTCCACCACCACCATGACCTGAGTACTATTCTCTCTCATCTGTCCTATTACAATAACCTCCCAACTGACCTGTTCCATGGGCACTGCAGCCCTCATCAATCAGTCCTCCATACTGCAGCTGGAATGACTTTTTATAAAATAGAACAAATCTGGTTATCTTCCTCCCGCTTAAAACATTTAATTGTCTTCTCGGTTGACTTAACATAAAGACAAAACTCCATAGAGTTTTGTCCTTCCTCATAATAAATTTTCTCTTTCCTCTAGTTAGTAACACTGGTAGTGCCTCATAATTGCCAAATCACCCCATCTAAAACCCATGCCCTCTATTTGATACCCTTCCATCCCCAGCTCACTTAATTAACTTTCACTCATATGTAAATGACAGCTGAAAAGTCCATTTTCAGCAAATATCAGTTTTCTCTTCATTCACTCAACATTTATTCAGGGTGCCTACTACATGTCAGGCACTGTTCTCGGCACTTAAGGTTCATCAATGAACAGACATAAAGCACTGGCTTTAAGGAACTTATTAAGAAAGAGAAAGAGAGAAAACATAATAAATAAATTATAGATCATGTGAGCAGGTGATTAATGCCACTGGGATGGGAGCGGGGCAGGGACAGAGCAGAGTAAGGGGGACTGGATGTATAGTGGTAGAGTAGACAGTTGAAATGCCAAACTGGCAGCCAAGGAAGGTCCCATTGAGAAAATAACACCTGAGCCAAGACCTGAAGGTGAGGAGGGAGTTAGTCCTATCAAGATCTGCAGAGAATAAATGCCAGGGCAAGAGCCCTAGGTCATAGTGCCTGGTTAGGCAAGGAACAACAGGGAAGCCAGTGTGGCTGAGAGGAGTCAATGAGAGGAAAAAGTAGAAGAAAATGAGATCAGAGAGGTCACAGATCATTACAGAGCCCTGCAGGCCACTGTGAGAACTCTGGTTTTTACTGACTAAAATAAGGAATCATAAGGTTCTGAGTAAAGCACTTACATTTAAAATAATCCCTTTGGCTGTTGTGGGAAGAACAGACTCTAGGGGGAAGAGTGGAAAAAGAAAGACCAGTTAAGAGACTACTGAAATTATCCAAGTGAAAGAAGATACTGATTTCCATGACCTCTGATTCCAAGAGAAGATGGACTCCCCTTCTATCATTTCATTCTTAATTTTACTATTTAACACCTACCTCCCCCATGGAGAATAGTCCAACTCCATTACTACTCACATATTTTCCCAGAGCCTCCCACAGTACCTGACATAAAGTAGGTATTGAATGACTGAGTCTATTAAAATTTTCACAGAGTGAAATGCAATACATGCCTTATTCTATGATAGAAATAAAGTCCACTTTACACTAAGCATTTTAAACTAACAATTTACATGTACAAGTACGATTTGTCAATTAAAAATAATAAATAAGGGCTGGGAATGTGGCTCAAGCGGTAGCGCGCTCGCCTGGCACGCGTACGGCCCGGGTTCGATCCTCAGCACCACATACAAACAAAGATGTTGTGTCCACCAAAAACTAAAAAATAAATATTAAAAAATTCTCTATCTCTATCTCTCTCTTAAATAATAATAATAATAATAATAATAATAATAATAATAATAATAATAAATAAGCTGATGGTGAAAAAAAATGACTCTAACAGGAAAAGAACAATATTATGCCATAGTGTCCAATTCCAATTTAACAAACTGATAAAATGGCTTAAATCCTTTTTTGGCCTAAAATTTGGTTACTTAAATAAGGAAGTCTGTTTTTACATAAAAGAATTTTCCCTCAGCTGAGTACAGTGGCACATGCCTGTAATTCCAGCAACTGGGGAAACTGAGACAGGAGAGTCACAAATTCAAGGCCAACCTCATCAATTTAGTGAGACCCTGTCTAAAAATAAAAAAACACAAGGGCTGATAATGTAGCTCAGTGACAAACAACCCTAGGTTCAGTCCCCATACCCAATCATCATCATCATCATCATCATCATCATCATCATCAATAAAACTGACCACCTATAAAAACTGGAAATAAGAAACATCATTTTGGTGACAAAAAAAATTTGCTGTGACACTATACTCAAACACATTATTTCTTAAAATCATCCTCCCTGCTTCCAAGTCTATATGTTACCAGAATTTTCTCTCTAAATCTCAAATTGGATCATGCACCCATGCAAAATTTGCCACAGCCTATAAGCTAAAGTCTAATACAATATAAACAGAGTACTTAATATTCTTCCCTTAATATGATGTTCCTAACTCCCACTACTCTCTACCGCAATCATAAAGAAATAGTAGGGAAAAGGCACACTATTTGTTGAATACCTACTCTAAGTGAAGCAAACTGAAAAATACCTTATATACATAAATATGTATTTTCAAAATATAATTTACACACAAACACACACACAGAGCTCCCCTTCCTTGGAATGCCCCTTTCATTTTTGTATCTACAGGCAAACTTCCAATTCAACCTTTAGGACTCACATCAAATCACAGGCATCATAGCTTAAATGCTTTGATGGATGGTTTTCTGAGGGGTTTTTGTTGTACAGCCATCATATTGCAAAGTAATTATCTAATGTATGTTCAACAAAGAGAACTCTAACACTTGGGGGGCGGGGGGGATGAACATGGGAAGCCCTGCTTCTAGTCCTGGCTCTGACATTTGCTAACTGTGCAACACTGCCTGACCAGGGGTTGCTCTAAACCAGTTGTCCCCATGTAGGCCCATGGACCACTGTACCAGGCTATCTTTACACTCATGAGCAAAATTTTAAGTGAAAGAAAAAAAAAGGTGTGTGTGTGTGTGTGTGTGTGTGTGTGTGTGTTGGGGGCAGGGAGTAAATGGAACTCTCCCTTAAAAGATCAGAAAGCCAGGAATAAGAACAAAACTCCATATTTTAAATTTCCTAATTTGGAAAATTCCCCTTACTAATGATCAGCAAAGTACAGTAATCATTGCACCAAATTACCTCCAGGGTCCCTTCCATTGTTAAGACTTGAAGCATGGGTATCTCTCTGGTAATAGAGCAATCTCCAAGAGCAATATGAGGTAGAAACTTCAAAGGATTTCATCATTAATTTCATGTATGTCAAAATCACACTATTAATAAATGAAATGTGTAAACCTTGACTGATCATGGTTCAACAAAAATTATTTTAAAGACAGTCTTCAGTCAATGAGGGAAACCTGACAACAGGTCAGACATCAGAGAATACTACAGAACTATTTCCTTGGATGTAATAATGGTAGAACTGTGAGTTTGTAAAGAAAATTGCCTTGTTTATAAATTTATTGCTATGTCTGAATGTTGGTATGCCCCCAAATTTCAAATATGAAAATCCTAATCCTCACCCAAGGTGATGGTATTGGGAGATGGGGGCCTTTGGGAGTGATTAGGTCAGAAGGGTAGAGCCCTCATAAGTCGAATTAGTGTCTTAAAAAAAAAGAGGCCCACCAAGAGATCCTTTCAAGCTTCCATCATGTGAGGATACAATCAGATGGCTTTGTCTATGAACCAGCCAGCCTTCACCAGACACCAAATGTTCCAGCACCTTGATCTTGGACTTCCAAGTCTTCCCAACTATGAAAAGTAAATTTGTTACTTATAAGTTACCCAGTTTATGGTATCGTGTTATAGCAGCCCAAATGGACTAAGTCAGAAAGCCAAAAAGTGAAGATGGTTGTAACACTTATGTGAAGGCAGCTTTGGAAATGGGTAAGAGGCAAGGCTAAAAGTTTGGAGGTGCATGATGGAAAAAGGCTACCTTGTCACGATGAACCATTCTGTGACTAGTGAAAGCTCAGAAGGAAGAGGAGTGTTGCAACAGAGCCTCAATTTTCTGCAGTGGGAAAAGGGGTTATGAACAGAAGGTTGGCAGAAATATGGACAGTAGGACCATTCCACTGATATCTTGGACAGAGATGAGAAACCTATCATGGGACAATAAAGGAAAGGCAATCATTACTACAAAGTATCAAAGAACTTGGTTTGCCAGGTACGGTGGCACACACCTATAATCCCAGTGGCTAGGGAGGCTGAGGCAAGAGGATCACCAGTTCAAAGCCAGCCTCAGCAACAGCAAGGTACTAACCAACTCAGTGAGACCCTGTCTCTAAATAAAATACAAAATAGGGCTGGGGCTGGGGCTCAGTGGTCGAGTACCACTGAGTTCAATTCCCAGTATCAAAAAAAAAAAAAAAAAAAAATCTTGGTTAAATTATGTTTTTATTTTAGTCTTTTATGGAAGGTAAAGGTTGTGAGTATTTGACTAAGAAAAATGTTATTTTGTTTTGCTAAAACAGATTCTTGCTATGTTGTCCAGGCTGCCATCAAACTTCTGGGCTCAAAAAAATCCTCCTGTTTCAGCCTCCTGAGTACCTGGGACAGAGGGAGCTGGCTAAGGAAATTTCTAAGTAATGTTGACAATGTGACTTGGTGTCTCTGGTATGCTTATACTAAAATGTACAAAGACAAAGATAACTTTAAAATGGAATTGTTAACCAAAAAACAAGCAGAACTTAAAAACAGAAAATTTTCTCAGCCTATCCATACAGGAAAAAAATTAGAGAAAACAAGGGTGTGGTCAAGTGACCACCAGATAAGGAGATTAGTACAGAACAGTCATCTCAGTGGAAGCCAGGTGTTATTCAACAAGAAGAACCTCAAAGGTAACTGAGAAATCATCAGGACTGCCACTCCATTACAGACCCCAAATTCAAAAGCTGTAGCAAGGAGTAAATCACGCATGCTGACAGTGTCAACAACATTCTATCACACAGTTTAGGAAAATAATAATAATGTAAACCAAATGTGGTAAGATATTAACAATGTCAAAGTTACTGTTCTTTCAGTAAACTTCTCCGAATGTTTCAATGTTTTGTTTTATTTTTTAATAAAAAGGTAGGGGGGGCTGGGGTTGTGGCTCAGCGGTAGAGTGCTGGCCTCCCACATGCAAGGTCCTGGGTTCGATCCTCAGCACCACATAAAAATAAATAAATAAAATAAAGGTATTGTATCCAACTACCATTAAAAAAATAAATAAAATAAAATAAAAGGAAAGGAAAAAGGTAGGGGAAAAAAAAACAGAATTACCACAGCAATGCAGATGACTACTATATAATCCGAGAGCTGATCCAGCCATAGCAAAATTATTCAACTTATTCACCAAGGACATCCTTTCCTGACTCCCCAGGTGGAGCTCTGCTTAGTCATCTTTGCATCCTCTGGAGTTGCTTAGTTCAGAGAAACTGGTTCCAGGTTTACAGTTTTTAACCCACATAGGCAAAAGGGAACCCTACTGGGGAGTAGTACTGGGAAAGCAAAGTCATTAAGATGGATTCAGAAAAGATCTACAGGAAGAATATTTCTAAAGAGCTCAAAGATACGAACACCTTCAGGAAGCTAAAAGCATGATCGTTACAGTTGATGCCAACCTAGGCTCACTGCTACCCACAGCCTCCTTCCCTGCTGTGCCTACTTGGACAGGTTCTTTCATCCATTCCATTCTTCCTGGACTAACCATGTGCCAGGAACTATTCAAGCTTCAAAGTTCCCCCAGGCTATGGTCTTCTGGTATGTAAACTGGAGTAATGGTCACATGCCCCTCAGAAAGTGAAAATTAATGAGAACAGAGTGCACATGTGGGCACTGAATCCTGTCAGTCAACCACAAAAGACCACATACAGACATATGATTGCTTTGTAGAAGGCATTCTGTTCCTGACAGCATTACCAGAACTCTAAAGAAAAACCTGTACAGTTTCTGGTTGAACTTGATACATTACATATACGCATCTCATTTTTGCTCACTCCTGAAACTGCACTAAAACTACAGTAAAGGGAGTTTAAAAAAAAAAAAAATCAACTCCTGCTGGCACAGTGGTGCACACCTACAATCCCAGCAACTCAGGAGGCTAAGGCAAGAGGATCACAGTTTGAGGCCAGTCTCAGCAACTTGGCAACTTCTCCTTCTCTCTTCATGGAGTTGGCAACTGACAAGTGGGGCTTTTTCCTATTTCTTGTATTCTGGACTGGGAAATACCAGATCCAACAGACAATGCAGGTATCACACTGAAAATTAGACATAAGGGACTATATGCTAAATGGAGACAGTCTCAGCCTCTGTCTGCTCAGGAGACTGGCAGCCAGATCCTTTCCCTCCAATCAGCCAAGGAAATGCTGCCCTTGAGAATGTGAGGACCTTAAGAAACAGGGTATAAACATACTGGTAACAGAGTTTCCTTAACCTGTCACCAAGCCAGATCACTGCAGTAAAACACACAGCTAAAAAGCCTCATTTATTCCCTCAGAGCTGTATCACTTCTTTAGTCCCCTATTCTTATTCATAAACAGAGTCAAGAATTACTATGCACCTAAGGAAATCTTTAATACATGAGACACGCAGAGGAAAAAAGCAGCTTGGGAACCAGGAGCTATTGCAGGCCTGTAATCCCAGCTACTCAGGAGCCTGAGGTAGAAGGGTGTCAAATTCAAGACCAATCTGGGTAACACAGAGACCTTATCTCAAAATAAAAAATAAATAAATTAAATCCTAGCAGCTTTGGAGGCTGAGGCAGGAGAATCGCAAGTTCAAAGCCAGCCTCAGCAACTCAGTGAGGCCCTAAGCAATTTAGCAAGACCCTGTCTCAAAATAAAAATTAAAAGGGGGGCTGTGGCTGTGGCTTAGTGGTAGAGCACTTGCCTGGCATGGGTTCAATTCTCAGCACTGCATATAAATAAATAACATAAAGGTCTATCAACAACTAAAATAATGTTTAAAAAAATAAAAAAATAAAAGAGTTAGGAATGTGGCTCAGTGGTTAAATGCCCCAGGTTCAATCCCTGGTACAATAAATAAATAAAAGGGACTAAGGATATAGCTCAGTAATAAAGAGCCCCTGGGATCAAACCCTAGGAATGATTAAAAAATAATAATAATAATAAAGCAGCTTGGAACAAATCATGCAGGAAGAGAAAACTTAAATAACTCTAACCTCAGGGAAAAGAAACAGAATATTATCCTAAGAAACATTGAGACTAAAAACAATACCTTTGGAATTTAAAAACAAGACAGTGCAAACTTTTTTTAAAATCCAAATAGAAAAAGAAAATACAGCAGTAGGGCTGGAATTGTGGCTCAGTGGTAGAACGCTCGCCTAGCACAGGTGGGACCCGGGTTCGATCCTCAGCACCACATAAAAATAAAGGCATTGTGTTGTGTCCATCTATACGTAAAACATAAATAAATACTAAAAAAAGAAAGAAAATACAGCAGTAAATAGGGAAAAACAACAGGTTAAGAAATTAGAAGACTATTACAAAAAGCTCAATATAAATGACAAAGTACAAATTTTTTAAAAAATGGAAAAAAACAAAATAAAATAAATGACAAAGTATTTCCAAAAAGAAAATACAAGGGAAAAAAATAATCAACAAAATATTTCAAGAATGCTTCCCCAGAAGAGGTGGTCTATTTCCAGTATTTAAAGGGTCCATTGAATATCTATCTCACCTAATGGATGAAAAGAGACCCATCCATCATTTTAAGTTTCAAAACACAGACATCAAGGCACTGCGCCCAATTGTAATCCCAGTGGCTCAGGAGGCTGAGGCAGGAGGATCCTGAATTTCAAAGCAGACTTGGCAAAAAAAATTTTAAAAATAAAAAATAAATTTAAAAAAGCAGACTCAGCATTTAGTGAGGCGCTAAGCAATTCAGTGAGACCCTATCTCTAATAAGATACAATATAGGACTAGGGATATGACTCAGTAGTTGAGTGCCGCTGAGTTCAATCCCCAGGTACACACACACACACACACACACACACACACACACATGAATATCAAAATGTGGATTCTATACAGGAAAAACAAAAACAAAAATGAGTCACAAAGGATTCAGGAATAATACTGGCTTGGAATTCTCAACAGCAACCCAGAAGCAATATTACAACCAAACAATAACTTCCAAACTCTGGAGAAAAATTACTACCACCAAAAATTTTTTTGCCCTCCAAAATATCAATCAAGTATGAGGATAGATCAAATCATATTCTGTGATGCAAAGGTGCCAAAATATGTAACTTCTTGTCAAGATGCTGGTAGAGTTTGAGCTCTACTAGAGAGAGTAAATCAATAAAAAATAAATAAGTAAAACTTAAAAATACAGGACACAGGAAGACCCAACAGGACAAGAGAATCCCAGCTGTGTCCCAAAATCAGAGAATAATCAGGTCAGATGGAAGCAGAGCAATGTCCTGGCTGCTCTGGCAGCTTTTAACTTGAGGACTGCATGCCCCTGAACCTGGCCCAGATTCCTGTCTGTACTGGGCAGGGTTGGCTTGATCTTGAGCACATGCTAATGCAATTCCTCCTTTCCTGCAGCCTGCAAGCTGCACCAGCAATGGCCAGTCACTTCCCCCCACACAGGTGCAGTTTGACTAGCCCTGATAACTCAGGTAGGCCATGGTGAGCTATAAAAAGAATGCAAAGCAGATACTCCTTCTGCTGTCCTTCCATTACTTGGTCCACACTAGAGCACTCCAGATGCCCTGATTGGGGTGAACTCTGTTTCCTAGGACTCCCTCATAATTCAACCCCCAACTTCCTCAGGGAAGTTGAAGCCATTCTCTTCAGCTCATTCTTTTCTTTCATCTAATAATGACAATACTGTTCTCTCAGTCAAGTTTGAATTTATTACTATAAATCAAAAATTTAACCTCAAATTTAGGAAGCTATACCATTTTCTAATAAGCCTGATTGGACTTCATCTGTACTCTGGGAAATGTAACTTTGTTATCATAGTTTGTTTAATGAACAATCCACTATTAATAAGTCACTCTAACCCGCCCCCTGCAGAAATTAATCAGCTATTATGATTTTATAGCCTGGTGGAGAAAATTGATCCCAAAACATTGTGATTTTGTTGCCCTGTAGAACATTAACCTGTTATATCTAATTAGTAATTTTATGGACATTCCTTTCCCAAGGGACTTAATATTTATTCCTTTAATCCTCTTAAAACCAGCTCTTAAATTTAACTCATAGTAACAGCTAAATTAAATTCTGAAACATGCTCATAATTAGAGTTTTTTTTTAACACTATTCATTCAAAACTAAATATACACCAGGTGCATTGGCATATGTCTATAATCCCAGTGGCTCGGGAAACTGAGGCAGGAGGATTACAAGTTTCAAAGCCAGTCTCAGCAACTTAATGAGGCACTTAACAATTCAGCCAGACCCTCTCTCTAATAAAATATTAAAAAAAAAAAAGGGGGGGAGCTGAGGATGTGGCTCAGTGGTTAAGCACCCCTGGGTTCAACCCCCCAGTACCAAAAAAAAAAAACTATACTATTTAGAATATACATGGATGTATACATGTGCATTTATTTATACATATACATGCATATTTATGTATATATGAATATAAGCATGTGCATTTACATATATGTATATATGTAAAACTTATATTAAAAAACAAGAAAGATTAACACAAAAATCAAGATAGAGGCTACCTCTGAAGAAAAATGCAAATGTTTTCTCTTTAATATGGTAGCAGATATAATGGTGATCAGTGCAAAAATGTTTTTATAATTATATACATTTTAGTACTTGAAATACATTTTCCAATAAACAAATGTATTTTTAAAAAGAACAATTATTTCTGTTATTGTTAGCAATTGAAGAGGATTGCCACAAGATACATGTACACAAAATGTCAGTTCACATTTTCCCTCCCTGAAAGACCCTTCTATTCACTCCTGCCAAGCTGATCAAATGAACCTTACTGTCAACACCAGTCAGTGGTAGCAAGGCTAATAAATTTGCCATTATTTAACACAGTACTCAAAAGTTTTTTCTGATGCAATCTCTAAATACAAAAGAACACAAAGATCCTAAGAAATGCAATTAACTCACACAGACTTAGCTACTGCTTTTAAATTATAAAACCTTGAAAGTTATTAAAAGTTTCCTTCAGAAATAAAATTATACTAAAAAGTACAATAATCAGTTTACATTATCTACTTGAAACTTATCCTACAATGCCAAAAGGATTTTTCACAGATGGCTTCTAATAAAACAACCAAACATCCATGAAGGCTGGGGATATAGCTCAGTTGGTAGAGTGCTTGCCTCACACACACCAAGGCCACAAAAAATACATAAATAAGGGTTCAAAAAAATAAAAGAAAAAAAATAGGATATATCTTAATAGTGATATACTATCCAGCATTTTTAAAAAATAAAGCAGTATACATACTGATATGGAAATGAGTCCTTATATTATGTCAGTTGCCAAATAATATTACAGTATGACTCCCTCCTGGAAAGTGGAATTGAGGATATGAAGGGTGAATTCTTATTTGATGTACTTCTATGCTGTTTGAAATTTTTTTTATACTTAATATTAACTAAGTTAATATTCTTTTGTTTTGTTTAAATTGTTTTACACCTCAATGTCAATTTTATCATTTCAAAAGGCAAATAAGGATAAAATAAAACAAATTCTTTCCTTGGGCCCCAGAAGAGACCTGGCAGTTAAAAATGGTACCATGCTATTTGGTGTAATAGGTGGGAAGGGTGTGTCTCTGGAAGTGGAAAAATACATCCTCACCTAGGTCTAATTAAACCTGCTTTTCCTGTGCGTCAATATTGAAAATAACTTTTGGTTTTCATTTTAAGATCGAGGCGTCTTTCAACTCTATGCTCGGTTAAAATGTTCAATATTTGAAACTTATTCAGTTTTGAAAGACAAGACAAATAAGAGATTGAAGATGATGAAAATGGATGACAAGCCTGGCAGTAAGTCTCTGGAATTGCCCAGAAAAGGGATTTCCAGTACAAGTAGAGTGAAGAGTTTGAGAGAAGAGGTGGGACTCTCTGAAAGTGTTGAGAGAGAGAGAGAGAGAGAGAGAATGCTGATACACACAGTCGAGGCTTGAATTCCCGCGCCCCCTCCTCCCCTCGCACCAAAAGCAGCAGGGAAAACGCGAGCACTGTCCATCTCACTGCTTTGGTACGATATATCACCAAAGGTGAAATATTAACCTTTCAGGTTTAAGTACCTTCCAGTGGTTAACTCGGAAGCCAACTTACTGGATAAAAAACACAAAAAAAAATACATGAATAAGAGACTAAAAAATAAAAGGAAAAAAATTAGGATATATCTTAATAGTGATATACTATGCAGTATTTTTAAAAAATAAAGTAGTATACATACTGATATGGAAATGAGTCCTTATATTATGTCAGTTGCCAAACAATATTACAGTATGTCACTGCCACAGTGACAATGCTCTGCTGCTACTCCTCTAAAAGACACTCAACACTTATGATTAATTCCCAAAAGACTTTTGTTCCTCTTCCATTTCCCCTCCCCGTCTCCGGACTTGCCTCGCGTACTGATGGAGTCGGGAAAGTGCACAACACACTGACAGACTCCCAGCAATGGTTCAGAGCAAACGAAAGGGGACAGAAGGGCTGGAGTCGCCCCCAACACTCGTTCCGGCCGTGGAGGGGTCGCGCCTGCGGCAGTGTCCTGGAGACAGTACCCATCCCCAGAGAAGCTGAAAGGCAGGAGATGGACACCTTTCCAATCTCCCCCGAAAGGCGACCTGTCGGTGAGATCACGCGGCGGAGAGGCCTGCCCGGGCAACAGGGCCACGGTCAGCTGGAGAGGACGCCGGCCCGGACTAGAGGGGGCGACCAAGGTCCCGCCCCGCAGGCTCGCGGGTGCTCAGCTGGCCCGCTCAGCCTGCCGCGGGCTCCGGGAACACTGGGCCGGGAAGCGCCACGGCATCTCGCAGGCCGAGCCCGCGGGAGGAACCTCCCTACACTCGGGCAGCAGGCGTGAGTGAGCTCCCTCGTACCCCTCACCAGACGCCTGAGACCTGCCAACCGCACTCACCCAGCTTCCTCCGGCCACCACGCCGACCTCTGGGGCGCGCGCGCAGGGAAAAGGAGATTGCGCCGCAGCGGGCCGGCCTCCTCCCGCTCCACCTCAGCCCCGGGAGCCCGGAGCTTGCGGCCGGCGCTAGGAGTGGGCGCCGGTGGGGCGGAGCGAGGCGCCGTGCGCACCACAGTGACCAATCGGCGCGCAGCAAGTCGACTGTTGGGGGCGGGGCAAGATCCGAGTTGCGGAACAGGACGCTAGGGGGCGGAGAAAGGGCGTTGGTGGGGCGTGGCGGGGCGCCGTGCGCACCAGTGACCAATCGGCGTGCAGTAAGTGGCCTGCCAGGGGCGAGATGGGACGGACTCTGAGAGGCGGGGCGGGATCGGGGCGGGGCGGGAGTCCTGGGGGCGGAGTGGGATTGTTTCTGTTTCGCCCGACTCTTGAGAGCCGCGGTCCAGGCCCTGCGCCTTACACTTTGTCAAAGGGTAGACCAAAGTGCATAGGCTCTGTGAGGTCACAGAGGAGCCCGAGTCTACAGGAAGGGGTCTTCCTTTGCAGTTTGGCCCTAGAGCTTCGTCCTCAAGGTGCCCAGCGTAGGGCACGTGCTCCAAGAGGATTCTCAGAAACTCAAGGATTTTAGCGATGCCCTTTTCTAATTCCACGATTCAAAACTGGAGCCCTAAATGAGGCGTGGTGATGCACACCTGTAGTTCCAGCGACTCGGAAGGCTAAAGAGGGAGGATCACAAGTTCGAGGCTAGCTTCTTCAATTTAATGAGATTCTAAGCCACTTCACGAGACCCTGTCTCAAAATAAAAAGGTCTGGGAATGTAGCTCAGGGGTAAAGCAATTGTGAGATAAATCCCCAGTAACAAAACAAAACCAAACAAAAACCCGAGTCCTAGGAAGGTAAAGATACTTGTCCAAGGATATTCAACTAATACTGGTTATACAGTACAACTACTCTTCTGATAGTGCTCCAGTCTGACAATTGTTTTTTTATTTGTTGTTTTTATTTCCTTGTAGTGCTGGGGATCCTGCATGCTAGGTAAGCGTTTCCTGACAGTTCTTTTTCTATCCACCCACCCAGATTTTTAGCTTTCTTTTTTTTTTTTTAAGAGAGAGAGAGAGAGAGAGAGAGAACTCTTAATATTTATTTTTTAGTTTTAGTTGTTTGTTGTTGTTGTTGTTGTTTTGTATGTGGTGCTGAACCCCGGCCGCACGCATGCCAAGCGAGCGCACTACCGCTTGAGCCACATCCCCAGTCCTTTTAGCTTTCTTATAAGTCAAATCTCTTCCTATTTGTCTTCTCTATAGTCACTACCTCTTGAATATTCAACATGACTTGCATAAACTTTGGAAGCCATGTCTAAATTTTCTACAGAATATAAAATGTGATCTACTTCTTTTGGGACAAGACATTATCCAGGTTTTACCATTGGGAATCTAAAATTTAGATGGGAATTTTGCTTAGGCGGAGTGAAGTAAAATATTTTGTATCATATGATTATCACAAAATATCATCCTGGCTTAACTCATCTATAACTATTACAGATCTTACATATGTGCTGGAATCTGGGTGCTTAATAAATATTTATTGAATAACTTCCTTTTGAAATATGCTATTATTCCTGCAAGATCAGAAGAGAGAATATAAAAACGGTGACCCCCACTCTTTAAAATTCTGTCCCAAATGCTGCATGTGACATTTCTTTTATTCTGCTGGTCAAAATTAGTCACTTAAGGGCTGGGATTGTGGCTCAGCGGTAGAGCACTCACTTAGTATGTGTGAGGCCCTAGGTTCCATCCCCAGCACCACATAAAAATAGATAAATAAAATAAAGATAGTGTGTCCAACTACAACTAAAAATATTTTTAAAAAATTAGTTACTTAACTACACTGCTAAGAAGGATAGAAGATGTGGTTTCTATACTGGATATTGGGGAGGTACAACTGGAAGTTTCTACCATAGTCTTAAGTCTCATTGCTTTTTACAGTATTAAATATTTCAATATCCTCCATGATTTTTAAAAGCTTTGTTGCAGAAAAATACCTATAAGAAAATGTTTACCTCCAAATATGAAGATGCCATTCCCTACCATCTGTAAGGATGCCATATACTTTGAGTTGTTTTTCTAGAAATTAATGGGGATTTTCTCCCCTCACTCTATAAACCTCTATTCCAAAAAAAGAATAAAACATGGATTTAGTTATGCTTTTAAAAAGGTGGGCATTTGTGGCTGGAGTTGTGGTTCAGTGGTAGAGTACTTGCCTGGCATGTGTGAGGCCCTGGGTTCCATCCTCAGCAACACATTAAAAATAATAATAATAATAATAAGATAAAGGTATCAAGTCCGCCTATAACTAAAAACAAATAAATAAATATCTTTTTTTTTAAAAAAAAAAAGAGTGGGTATTTGAAAAGTTGGAATTAAGTTGCTGATGTCAGCATTTTAATATCATGTTTGTTTGTTTGTTTTGGACTAGGGATTAAACCCAGGAGCCCTTAACCACTGAGTCACATCCCCATCCCTTTTTAAATTATATTTTGACATGGGGTCTCACTAAATTGCTTAGATCTTCACTAAACTGCTAGGCTCTGAATTTATGATCTTCCTGCCTTAACCTCCTGAGCTGCCAAAATTACAGGCATGTGTCACCAGACCCCACTTTAATATCAGTTTTAAATGTACTAGGTCCTTAATAAAATTGCAAATCAGCATTAAAGGAAGATCCAGAAGAAAATAAAACTCCACACATGCCATGATACAATTGGAATGCTGCCATCAACTACCTGTATGTTTTGTTAAGAACCTATTACTTAAGGACCTTGAGAAGCTCTCCTACATTCTCAAGACTGTGACTTCAGGACCTTTTTCAGCAATTAACTAGGATCAATTTTTTGTCTTGTTTTTGTTTTCAACTGAGGATTAAGCCCAAGGCAAGGACACTTTACCATTGAGCTACACTCTCCCATCCCTTTTGTTTTTTTCTTTCTTTCTTTTTTGAGACAGGGTCTTTCTAAGTTTCTGACCTGGAACTTGCAGTCCTCCTGCCTCAGTCTCCAAGTCACTGGAATTACAGGCAAGTGCCACTGTGCCTGGTAGGACCTGTTCTAAAAAACCTACTTCACCTAAAATTGGACAAATACAATGCAGTCCAGGTAGAAACTGTCTACCAAAAAGAAGCAATGCAGGCGATCCTTCACACTAGGCCCCATGGGTTCTAGTTTTTTCTTACTTTCTCAGGATTTACTTCATGAACTTACTCTGATAGTGGAATTCACTTCCCATCTTTTGAGAGTACAAGTGCAATTGTACCACTGAAACTAACGGAGAACACTAAAGGAAGTTTTGTAAACATGTACTACTTCCCAGAATATTGTGTCTCTTCCCCTATAAATTTACAGGATTGTGTAAAGAAAGACCTCAAAGGAGCAAGTCTTATGCATCTGTTAGCTTATGATACTCTGATAAGGATGTCTTGAGAGTGAAGTCACATTACCTGTGGAATAATTCTCTTTTGAAAAGAATGTAAATTCAGAGCTGGGGTGCAGTTTAATGGTAGAGCACTTACCTAGCATGCAGGAGACCCTGGATTCAATCCCCAGTATCATTAAAAGAAAAAAAAGAATTCCGGTGCAATCATGTTAGGTTAGACGGGCATAGTCAGATTTACTCTCTCAGTACCCTCTTGTTTTTATTCATTCTTTATTCTTCATTTTAGTCTGTGTAGCTCCTGGTTCATTGGTCTGATACTTATAAATGTTCCCCTTGTGGTCATCTTTAAATCAGATTTTAAGGTATTTCATATGACCCCATGTTCTGGAAAACATCTTACATATCAGTTAAAAACGAGGAAATTTGGGCTGGGGTTGTAGCTCAGTGATTGAGCACTTGCCTCTTATGTGTGAGGCACTGGGTTTGATCCTCAGCACCACATAAATAAAACAAAGATACTGTGTCCATCTACAATTAAAAAAATGCTTTTAAAAAATGAGGAAATCCTGAAAATGCCTAGCAGTAGGGGAAAGAGCTTAGCTCCATTCTGATTTGGATGTTTTTAGAGGAAGGGGAAGTACAGAAGCTCACTAGAGAAAGAGAAGCAAAAAGAACAAAGAGTAGGTTAGATGAATGAAATTACAGCACCTGATTTGTAAACTGGCAATGATTAAAATTGGTTTCTGTCCCCTTGCAGAGGTCTTGGGGATTGTCTCACTCTTTTGATGGTTACATTTTGGGGAAATGCTCTGGTCCTGGAGAGATTATCTGAACTCTAGGAGATACATATTAACAGTTGTAGCAGTTTTTAGTAAATGCCTGATAGAAAGTTGTGGCCTGTGGAGCAAAAGTTTGTTGTGTTTTGTTTTCTGTTTGTTCGTTTGTTTGTTTTTTGGGGGAGGGGGGCGCATAGGGTTGTTGTTTATTTGTGGGATTTGTTTTTTCCAGTACTGGGGATTGAACCCAAGGGAGCTCTACCACTGAACTATGCTTCCTACCTTTTATTAATCTATGTATTCATTCATTTTAAATCTTTTTTTTGTTGTTGTTCCAGGGACTGAATCCAGGAGTGCTTAACCACTGATCCACATCCCCAGCTCTTTTTTATATTTAACCTAGAGACTGTGTCTCGCTGGGTTGCTTAGGTTCTCAGTAAGTTGTTGAGGTGTGGATTTGAACTGGCAATCCTCCTGCCTCAGATTCCTAAGTCACTGGGATTAAAGGCATGTGCCACTGTGCCCAGCTACTCATTCATTTAATTTTGAGACAGGGTCTCACTGAATTGCCCAGGCTGGCCGTGAATTTACAATCGTCCTGCCTTAGCTTCCCAAGTAGGTAGGAATTATAGGCCAGCACCACCATGCCCAGTGCTTCATTTTAAGAGGATGAGTCATAAAAAGATACAGAAATATAAGAAGACATAGAGAAGTTATGGGAAAGGTCTCAGGAGACAGTATAAGGTTGAATGGAAACACTGTAAGATATGGAAAACACCCTAAAATACTGTGGCCTGGGAAGAAGGAATGAGGAAAAAGGCAACACATTGATAACGTTGATCCTTTCCCAATACATCCTTTCCTAATGACAGGACAATCCCTGGGAAGGAGATATCCATCAATCCTAGAATGATAGTCTCTGGGAAGAAGCCAAAGCATTGATCCTTCCCCCAAATAAAGCCTTTCCCAGTGACAGTACAATGGGACCCTGAAGAGAAAGAGATAAGCACTAAACATTGACCTCAGACTTCCATTCTTCCCTAAGTAAAAATATTGCTCAGTAAAACAAATTTCAAATTCTCACAAGCCTGTTTCCTGAGTGCCCAAACTGATGTGCTCTGTCAATAATTAAGTCACCTCTCAGGGTAAGCTGTATAAACACCTAATATCACCTATATAAGGTGCTGCTATCACCCTTTGGCCAGTGGCTCATTTTCCATCAGGAAAGTGGATCCATCATATGCATAATTTCATCACCAAATAAAAGCTCTGCTGATCCATGAAGTTTGCACCTGGCTTGGTCATTTTGTACTAACAAACATAATACATGACCCTAAAATTAATAATTTTATTAGATAACTTTCACAATATAGTTTGGCTGTCATTGTATTAGAAAGTAGTGCATGTGATTTTTTTTTTTAACTGGGGATTAAAACCAGGGGTGCTTAACTGCTTAACCAGTGGTCCCCAGCCCTTTTTATTTTTTATTTTGAGACAGGGTCTCACTAAATTGCTTAGAGTCTTGCTAATTTGCTGACGCTGGCCTTGAACTCATGATCCTCCTGCCTCATCCTCCCAGGCTGCTGGGATTACAAGCATGTGCTACCACACTAAACTGTGCCTATGAAATAATTTAAAGCAATACGTGTTGATTAAATTAATGAGATCAGCTCTACTTTGTCCTCTCCTGCTCAAGATAGTGACCTCCTGGGCAATTGGCAGCCTTAGACACTTCAATTCCTTCAAGATATTCCGCTCCCGAGGTTGTATTTGCTGCAACTTTTCAGGGTCTTCTGCTTTGCTAACTAGAACCCATGTTAATTTTGGGCTCAAAGAGAATGTGACAGTTATTTGCATTAATTCACCCAGTTCAAAGGTAAATACACTGAATAAAGAAGTACAATCAGAATTCAGGAAATGATCAAATCAGGGCCAGTGATCAAATCTTTGATGAGACCTCATCTCATCAAAGCCAGTTTTGTTTTCGTGTAGGTGCTGATATCAACATGTCAGCCTCTTGTAAGACCCTGCAAGAAGTAACACAAATACCAAAGGAAGGATAGAGAATGTTTGAGAAACATCACAAAACCTGTTGTGGCTGCCATCAGTGGATCTTGCTTGGAAGGAGGACTTGAGTTTGTCATTGTATGCCGATACAGAATAGAAACAAAAGATAGGAAAACAGTTATTAGGCATCCCTGAATTCTTGCTGGGGATCCTACCAGGAGAGGGAGACACCTAAAGCCTGCCCAAAATGGTGGGTACGCCTGCTGCTTTTATCATGATGCTGACAGGTAGAAACATTCACACAAGCAGAGCAAAGAAAATGAGACTGGTTGACCAACTGGAGGGAACCCTTGGGTAAGTATTAGTATGTCTCAAACTTGGGCCTTGTAAAGTTACTTGTTTTCTGAAATAGTGTCTGGCATATTGATTAGAGTCAAACTCTTAAGAAATGAGTCATGATTTTTGAGCAATGCAGTTTTCTGAAATTATCAATACTGAATGATTTTCATTATTATCCTGGTTTCTATTTAATGATTTGGACATCAGGAGTACAGAATTCCATTGAGTCATTTTTTATTAAATTAGATGTTTTGTCATCTATGCATAACCCTCCTTCTTTTGTGTGTGTATTTTAGCAATAAACTTGTATGAAATAACCAACATGTGTTAACAATAATTCACATCTACTTATGTGCTGCTTTCCCCATACAATTTCTTTTAGAAATAGAAACCACTAACCTGTTGTGGTGGCACAGGCCTGTAATCCCAGTGACTCAGGAGGGTGAAACAGGAAGATTAGAAGTTCAAGGCTAACCTCGGCAATTTAGCAAGACCCTCACAACTTAATGAAAACTTGTCTCAAAATTAAATAAAAAAATTCGAATGGAGCTCAGTGATAGAGTGCCCCTGGGTTTGATCCCCAGTACCCCCACCCCATCCCACACAAAAAGAAATAGAAACCACAGTTCTGAATTATGTATTCATTATCTTCTTGTATTCATTAAAATTCATCATTATTGGGCTGGGGATATAGCTCAGTTGGTAGAGTGCTTGCTTTGCATGCACAAGGCCTTGGGTTCAATCCCCAGCACCAAAAAAAAAAAAAAAAAAAAGTTAGCATTATTGAAATACAATACCAATTTGAGTTATGACAAATGTACATAGCTGGGTAAACACTACTGCATTTTAAAAATAGGACATTTCTAGTATGCAGCTTTTTGTCTTTATTTTAGAATAATGTTTTGAAAATCTATTCATGTTATTCCACATATCAGTTGAATCTGCTTCTTCTTATTGCTGAGTATTATTCTGTTGTATAACTATGCCATAGTTGATTTATTCATTCACTGAATGATGGACAATTAAATTGTTTTCAGTTTTGGGCTATTCTGAATAAAGCTGCTATGAACATTGATACCCAAATCTTTATGTAGCCATGTGTCATTTCTATTGGATAAATACAGAAGAGTAGATTGGCTGGTCCATATGATAGATATGTATTCCACTTCAAAAAACTATCAGACTCTTCCCAAAGTGGTTTTATAATTTGCATTCCTGCTGGAGTGATAGAAGTTCTAGTTTCCAACCACTTTACATGATAGTCCTTTTAATATTAAACAATCTAATAGAAGAGTAGAAATAAATATATCATTTTGTAATTTTGGATTTTGTAATCACCAAAGATACTGAGTACATTTTTTTAGTTATTTACTTTCTTTTTTTTTAATATATTTTTAAAACATTTATTTTTTAAGTGTAGATGGACACAACACAATGCCTTTATTTTTATGTGGTGCTGAAGATGGAACCCGGGTCCTGCAGGTCCTAGGCGAGCGCTCTATCGCTGAGCCACCATCCCAGCCCCATAGTTATTTACTTTCTTTATATCTTTGGTAAAGTCTCTGTTCAAATCTTTTTCCCATATCATTGGATTTCAGTTTTTTCTTTTTTTTTTTTTTTAACCATATGATTTATTTTTATTTTTTAGTGATACATGACAGGCAGAATGTATTTTGACATATAATACATACATGGAATGTACATACTATTGTCTATTCTATTCTGCTGCCCTTCCTATCCCTCCTACTCCTCCCTTCCTCTCCCATCCTTTCTCTCTATCCAATCTAATGTGACACACTTTTTTTCTTTTTCTCATCACAATATCATATATGTATTCTGTATAACAATGAGGTTCTCCTTCCATCTTCCATGCAACTCCCCTTCTCCCTCTTTTCCCTCCTACCTCTCTTCCCTATTTAGTGGTAGTCTTCTTCTCATGCTCTTCCTCCCTATCACATTTTGAGTCACCCCCCTTATATCAGAGAAGACATTCGGCATTTGTTTTTTAGGGATTGGCTAACTTCACTTAGCATAATCTGCTCTAATGCCATCCATTTGCCTGCAAATGCCATGATCTTGTTATTTTTTAGTGCTGAGTAATATTCCATTGTGTATAAATGCCACATTTTTTTAATCCATTCATCTAGGTTGAAGGTTGGTTCCACATTGTAGCTATTGTGAATTGTGCTGCTATAAACATTGATGTGGCTGTGTCCCTGTAGTAAGCTCTTTTTAGGTCTTTGGGGTATAGTCCGAGAAGGGGAATAGCTGGGTCAAATGGTGGTTCCTCGATTTTGTTTTTTTGTTTTTTTTTTTTTTGATATTTATTTTTTAGTTTGAGGTGGACACAATGTCTTTATTTTATTTTTATGTGGTGTTGAAGATCGAACTCAGCACCCTGTGCATGCCAGGCGAGCACACTACCACTTGAGCCACATCCCCAGCCTTAGATTTAGTTTTTCTTATTGGTGAATTTTCAGAGTTCTTTATATATGAGGATACAAGTTCTTTATCAAATACATGATTTGTAACTATTTTCTCCCACTGTATGTCTTTTCTTTTCATTATCTAAGGACAGGAATTTTTTTTTTTTTTTTTTTTTTTTTTTTGCATATGAATATCCAAATGAATTGGCACCATTTGTCAAGAAGACCATTCTTTCCCAAGTGAACTACCTTGACACCTTGGTCAAAAAATTCCTTGACCCTGTATGGATATTTGGATCTATAATCTGAATTTCCTGTTTCCAGTTATCTATATGTTTTTCTTTAAGGCAATATCACATTGTCTTAATTGTATTTTATAGTAAAATCAGGAATTATAAGTTCTCAAAAAATTAAAGAGATCACTGAGTTTCATATATGTTCACTGTAGTCATTATCTGTTGCTGTATAGCAAATTATCCAAAACTTAGCAACTTAAAATATCTCATTTATTTATTATCTTACATACTTTCTAAGGGAAAGCAGTCAGGAAGCAGCTTAAATGGGTTGTCCTGGCTCAGGATCTCTCAGGAGCTTATGGTCAAGCAGCTTAAATGGGTTGACCTGGCTCAGGATCTCTCAGGAGCTTATGGTCAAGCAATCAGCTGGGGCTACATTCATCTGAAGGCTTGACTAGGACTAGACTCTCTGATTCCAATAAAACTCAGTCATGTGGCTGTTGGCAGGAAGTCTTAGTTCTTTGCTACATGTACCTCTACAGGGCTTCTTTAGACATGGCAATTGGCTTCACACCGTATGTGCAGTCATACATTTACTAGGATAATGATGTTCTTCTCATTTCACCATCTTTTCTACCTCCTGTCCCCTCCCCCCAACTTTTGCCCATTCAAATTTCTTCCTCCACTCATCCCATGCCCCCCCCCCCACATATGGATTAGCACCCACTTATCAGAGAAAACATTTGGTCCCTGGTTTGGGAGGATTGGCTTACTTTTCTTGGCATGATATTCTCCAACTCCATCCATTTACCTGCAAATGCCATATTTTATTCTCTTTTAATGCTGAGTAATATTCCACTGTGTATATATACCACAGTTTATTTATCCATTCATCTATTGAAGTGCATCTAGGTTGGTTCCACAGTTTAGCAATTGTGAATTGTGCTGTACAAGCAGTTTTTTTAGTCCTACCTGACTTTCAAATGTCCCACCATATAACCAGTTTTTTTGCATGTTTAGTGTGACATTTGAAATTCAGGCAGGACATGAAACAATTCCTCATTGTGGTTGACTACCCTGCATTTGGCAAAACACTCCTAGCCCCTCCTCCCAAATACCTGTTATCTGATGTGATTTTCAGAATATTTTAGCAACCAGGATGGCATGGATTTACCAGACGATCAGAATGGATGCCAGCCAATGGACCATACCGGCACAAGTCAGTTAAATAGAAGGCCTGGTGGTAGCATCCCTCCAATCTTGTGTCAACTAAGGATTCCCCAAAATGTCTTCTGGGAGACAGCAACACCTCCACTGAAAACCACTGATTTATACTCAGGACCCCCCTCTGCAACCAGTGTTGCATACTCATTATCTCTAAGACAACAATCCTGAAAACTTGATTCTCTCATTGGCAGATGAGAACATTGAAACTCAGAAAGATCACACAGCTAAAGAGTGGTAAAACCTGTATTTGTAGCTTAAAAACTTATTCCTCTCTACCACATCCCAATGCCTCAGCTTATCAGTATTATGGACAGTCAGAAAGTCAAGGACTTCCTGCAAAATCAAGGACAACAACAATAGTTCAACTAGAAAACACATTGAACTTCCGGTGTCCCCCAGAAACTAAAGGGAATGAAGTTCTTGAATCTTTATCTCCAGAGGCTGTGACTCATTTGATCTGCTCCAGTCTCCTGCTGGGCTGCCAACAGCTTATGAATGTGAATAAGAATAGGGATTTGAGCCCCTGAGGTGGTAGCACTGCCTATAATCCCAGAGGCTGGGGCAGGGTGGTGGTGAGGTGCTTAGACAGGAGGATTGTGAGTTCAAAGGCAGCCTCAGCAAGAAGCAAGGCACTAAGCAACTTAGTGAGACCCTATCTCTAAATATAATACAAAATAGGGCTGGGGATGTGTCTCGATGGGCAAAGATGCGACATTTGCAGTCAAGCGGAGAAATAAAGAATGTCCATGCATTTCTGACATTTTCAATGCTTTTTTCACTAAAAACCACTCAATGCAATTTCACTCAATATGTCCTTAATCAAGAAATGACAATCCTTGATGCTGGGCACTGCGATAGACATAATCAATTCAAAGCAAACAATTCTAAGTTAACTCTGAGCACTGCAAACCCACCTAATCATGACAGACCTAATACAGACATTCTCTCTGCATGCTAAGCTCAAGCGCCAGATCTAAAGTCTTAAGTCTTAGGTCCTAAGTCCAGCAGATGCACACTCAGACCACAGCGATCAGGTGGAGGCCTCTTCTGGAGTAGAGTTGGTGGCTGGTCCAGGAGACTGTTGTAAAGTGACTGTTGCCATTCTCACCTCCGTCAAGAGGCAGCTGTAGAGTTTGAGAGCAGTGAGGACCATGCAGAGGATCAGGTAGATGATGAAAAGAGTTGTAATGGCAGTTCAGGTCCTCCTCAGGCTCTCAGGCTTATGTGCATCTGAATGTCTGTCCTTTTGCTCTATTGTTTATACCAATTCAGGGAGTTTCCACTTGCCCTTTGAGTCCCTATCAGTTACTCCTGGGTTTCTTGGTAACGTTTTTACATTTCAGAGCCAAGAATGCCGCAGTCTGGCTGGGCACAATTCAGGAGCCACTTGTCAAAAGAAACAAACTTTATTTTTAGAACACACACACCAAACCACACAGCTCCTCAAGAAAAACCTTCAGAGCCCAACTGCCACCACTGGCTTCCCACAAGCCTCTCAACCTCCCCCACTCCTCCTGCTCTTGAGGCTGATTGGCTGGGTCACATGGGCAGAGCCAAAAATAGTCCCCCAATGAGCAGCTCCGTGGTCTGAAAGGGCTGGGAAAACAGCCCAATGAGCATCACTGCAGAGGAGCCAATCAGTTGGCAGCTAGAAGTTTGCTGGGGCCGCTGTGAGCCAATCATCAGCTGGCAGCTAGAAGTTTGCTGGCAGCTGGAAGTTTGCTGGGGCCCCTTCGGCTGTGGCTCTCAACATCTGGGTTTCTTGGTGACATTTTTCATTTCAGAGCCAAGCCATATGGTTTAGTGGCTTCCACCCTAATTTTACACCCTGACTCTTATCAGGGTGGTGGTAAGTGACATGGTTGTTATCAGGCTATGCCTCATGGTGTATTGGAGGGCTCTATAGACTTGTGCCTGGTGAGACTGCAGGTTTTTAAAATGGAGTTGCTTAGGCTAAGGCCTAAGGCCATCCTTACAGGATGTGGCTCCATGGTTGAGTGCCCCTGATTTCAATCCCTGGTATCCCCCCGCCCCCACAAAAAAAAAATAGGAATCTGAAATCTGACCAATTGCAGATGCCCTGAGTTCTAATTCCACCTCTACCAGTTTCTAGCTGTGTGATCTAGCAGGTCATTTAATCTCTCTGTTCCTCAGTCTCATCTCTTTAAAAAAAATTAAAAGAGAGTACTTATATGTTATGGTTTAGATAAGGTGTCCCCCAAAATCTCCTGTGTGAGAAAATGCAAAAATGTTCAGAGGTGAAATAATCAGATTATGAAAGTTGTAACCTAATCAGTGGACTAACCCACTGATATGGATCAACTGGGTGGTAACTGCAGGCAGGTAGGGTATGGTTGGAAGAGGTAGATCACTAGGGGTTGCCTTGGGGTTTATCTTTTATCCCTGGTGAGCAGTGTTCTCTCTTTGTTTCCTGGTTGTGAGCTGCAAGCTGATCATGGACTGCACCTCTAAAACCATGAAACATTTCCTACTCTACATTTTTCTTGTGTTAGGCCACTAAGCAAGAAAAGACCACTGACTCCAATTAAAATCAAATTAAAGCAAGCTTATTATTTCGACCGGCCGGGCTGCCTCTCCCACCCAAAACCGCGGGAATAAGACAGCAGCCGCAGCTTTCCTGCAGCCCAGCTTTATAGCCCAGAAAGTTACACAAAGGGGGGTTACAGATAACAGAACTCTGACGAGCATAACACTAATTGTAGTTTACATTTTTGCTGGCTCCGACATCAGAATTTTTGAAGGTCATTAGAGCCTCAGAGAGGGTCGTTGTCTGGCCAGGGAAGGCCAAGATTTGTGAAGCATCACTACAGTTTCAGAGAGGGCTGCTATCTGGTCAGAGAACCAGGCATGGGTGAGTTCAAGGCATAGGCAGGCAATTGAAGCAGGTTCAGAATTTGCAGTAATTTATAGTAAAATCGAAATTATCTTTTCATGGCTTTGGGTGAGATGGCTCCCAATTTTAAGAAAAGATCAGGTTGGGTCTATCACTTGCCAGGTCTTTTGTTCATAGCAGCAAAAAAAGCTGACTAAAACACTGTGTCATAGGGTGGTTGTGGGGATTAAATTAGTGAATGGAGGAAAGTAGTCACCAAGTATGAGTTAATTCCACCCGCTCTGAACCCTAGAGCTTTTGTCTCCTTAGTAGTCATGACTCACTCCCAACTCATGTTCATTGCCACCTTCTCAGTACTTCATGAGCCTCCTCATTATGCCATTGCTCATTCTAGACTCATGGTAACCTCCAATTGGGATTCCCCTCTCTATGCCCATAGTCTCTGTGTAAACTTGCATTGCTACTTATTTCTTTTGCTCCATATTGGTGAGTTCTGATTTCCATGACAATATACAACACTACCATACAGTATTAACAAATAATGACATAGAGCTAAATTTGATGATTTGGAAATATCTTGAAAATATATTAATAAACGGATGAAGAAAAAGGTATAGACAGTATCTATGGTGTGTTAACATTTTTTTCAAGTGTTTTCAAGAAAAAGAAATACTATGTACATACTCATTTTTGGAAGGACATTGTGGTAGCAGGATAATGATCCCCTCAAATGTGCCTTTGTCTTAACCCAGAATCTATAAATTGTTGGAGGCAAAGGGAAATGAAGGTTCCAAATGGAATTAAGATTGCTAATCAGTTGACCTTAAAATAAACCAATTATGTTGGTTTATCTGGGTGTACCCAATATAATCACAAGCATTCTTAAAAGTGGAAGAAGGAGGCAGGAGAGAGTCAGAGTGATGTGATATGGGAAAGACTGATTGGCTTTGAAGATGAGAAGAAAAGTCACAAACCGACAGTGCAGGCAGCCTCCAGAAGCTGGAAAAGGCCAGGGAACTGATTCTTTCATAGGAGGAATCAAGAGGAACATGGCCCTCCAAACACCATCATTTTAGCCCAGTAAGATTCACTTAGGGCAGGAGGCTAGATGTCAGTCTTTGCCATCCTTGGACATTGTGCTCTAGATCCTCAGGGTTTTGGACTCTGGGACCTACACCACTGGTCTCCCTGATCTCCCTGGTCGTCCAGCTTGCAGATGGGACTTTGCAGCCTCTATAATCTATTCACAAGATCCATTCTGATTCAGGAGACAATTCTTAGAGCCTTATTCATTCAGGTAAAAGAACAGGAAAAAAAGAGTCCACTGATGTGAAATACATATCATCTGGAGGCAGTAATGCACTGAAGCCTATAGAATCATCACTATCCATCCACAATGAGGATCCTCTCCATTGAAACTCTCATCACAAAGGTTATAAATAAAATCAGTGCAGGAAAAAAAAAAAACGCAGCTCAATCACATTAACAGAAGCCTTAGAGTTCTAAAAATGTTACGAATCACAGAGTTTTAGTCCCTCAGCTGGGTACCAGAGATGAAGAGCCTCATACCATGAAGATCCTCATCCAGTGATCTCATTGGATGGTTTGAGAAGATTATCAAGAAATGAGTGATGTGAAATGGGAAAGATTGGTTGGCTTTGAAGACAAGAAGGAAGGCCACAAACCAACAATGCAGGAGCCTCCAGAAGCTGGAAAAGGCCAGTTTACAAAGAATGTGCACCAGAGTCACAGTCACCTCACAGTGCCAAGACCATCAAATGTTCCCCCTTGTATTGCCCGATTACTTGATGATGAGAAAAGTTGGAACTTCGACATCTTTGAATTAGAAATGGTTATGCACAAAACGCCATTGGTTTACCTAGGCTTAAAGGTACTCATTCAGTTTGGACTATGTGGATTTTTAAACTATTCTGAAACCACTCTTCAAGCCTGTCTTCAAGTGACTGAAACCAACTACCACTCCTCCAGTGCCTACCATAACTCCACCCATGCTGCAGACATCTTTTATACCACAGCTTGCTTTCTTAGAAAGGAAAGCGTGAAAGGGAAGCCTTGATAACTGGAGGAGGTGGAAGCCCTGATGGCTGATACAGTCTAAGACTGGATCACCTGAGAAAGACCAGCTTGATCCCGTACAATACAGGCAAAGAGCTTGCTGTGCTCTACGACAGCACTGCCATCCTGGAGAGTCGCCCTGCAGCCCTGACCTTCCAGCTCATTGTCAAGGACACCAAACACCACATTTTTCAAGAATACTGACAGGAACCATCATTTAAAGTTGTGCCATTATTGACATGGTTTTGGCAACAGAGATGACAAAACACTTTGAACATGTGAACAAATTTGTGAACACCATCGACAAACTGATGGCAGCTGAGCTTGAGGGTAGCTCCTGTGAATGCAATCCCACTGGGAAGGTCTTTCCTGAAAACCAAATCCTGATCAAGTGTATGATGATTATATGTGCCGACATGACCAACCCATGCCACCCCTTGGACCTGTGTGGGTCAGGAGGATCTCCAGGGAGTATTTTGCACAGGCTGATGAAGTGAAGAGACGGGGGCTGTCAATGGTGATGCCAGTGTTTGACCAGAGCACTTGTAGCAACCTGGGTCCCAGATCTCCTTCATCGACTACTTCATAATAGACTTGTTCAGTGCATGGTATGCCTTTGCACATCTGCAGGTCCTCATGCAGCACCTGGTGGATAACTGCAGACACCGGAAGACGGTAGATGACTGTTCTGGTTTGGATGTGAGGTGTCTCCACAAAGCTCATGTGTGAGACAATGCAAGAAGATTCAGAGGAGAAATGATTGTGTTATGAGGAGTCTGAACCTAATCAGTGAATTAATCACCTGATAGGGATTAACTGAGTGGTAAATGAAGCCGTAGGGTGTGGCTGGAGGAAGTGGGAATTGAGGCTTGGTTTTGGGGCCTATATTTTGAAGCTGGCGAGTGGAGTCTCTCTCTTTGCTTTCTGATCTTCATGCAAGCTGGGTCACTCTGCCATACTCTCCCACCATGATGTCCTGCCTCACCCCAAGCCCTGAGAAATGAAGCTTGTGGATTGAGACCTCTGAAACTGACAGCCCCTAAATAAACTTTTCTCCTTTAGTCACAGTAGCAAAAAAAAAGCTGACTAAAACAATGACCTAAAGTGCTAAAGTCTAAGGTTTTGTCTGAGCCAGGGAAGGGGACCTCTTGATCCCCAAGGGCACTGTGAAGCGCAGTAACATAAACAGGAGACTCTCCTTGGTAGTGACAATAACAGGTACAGGGTAAGAGAGCAAATGTTTAGTATATGACCTTAAATCATGTAAGTCCCAAATTTCTTTTTTAGACCGTTATGATCCATGAAAAAAATATCTACATGATCTTTCAAATGATCACTTAGTAATAGAACAAATACTTGGCAAACTCCTGTGCTATGCCATCATCCTGTGAAGCCTTGTCTCACGGTGGAGCTGATTTACAGTAACTAGCTGAACACAAGAAGTAAAGACTGTGGCACCTGTGAGCCCATCCCCTGGATGGTGACCAAGTAGCTTAACCTAGTGTTCAGCTCATGTCTTACCATAAAATTCACCACCAACAAAAGCTTGACTGTTGTCCTCAAGAAAAGGAATTTTAAGAAGCTTATCTAAACAGACCTACCTAAGGAAAAAGCTAAATAAACAAGCAAAACAACAAGGACCAAACTATTGATAAGCTTTACAGCTTCCATGGCTAGGTGGTTCTGTTGGTTGACAGTGTGACACTCAAGTTAGAATGCAGCCTTGGCCAGATGAGTGACTCTCCTTGACGGGGGTCAGCAGCCTCCAGCTCTCTTTCCTGTGAAGGGGCTTCATCTTAAGAGACAGCCATCACAATGCGGGAGGGAATGGCATTGTGCTTGGGGGGAATTCATGAAGTAACTTCCCCTACTTCTGGCTCTCGGGGGCAGCCATATGGAACTATACTGAGTATTACTTAAAAGCCCATAATGGGGCTGGGGTGGTGGCTCAGTAGTAGAGCACTTTCCTAGCATGTGTGAGGCACTGGGTTCAATTCAATTCTCATCACTGCATATAAATAAATAAATAATAAATAAATAAATAAATTAAATAAAGGTCCATCAACAACTAAAGACATATTTTAAAAAAGCAATTACATATGAATGGCTTTGGACAAGCTTTTATTTTTAAAGAAAAAAATTTAAGCCTATAATCCCAGCAGCATGGGAGGCAGAGGCAGGAGGATCCGGAGTTCAAAGCCAGTCTCAGCAAAAGTGAGGTGCTAAGCAACTCAGTGAGACCCTGTCTCTAAATAAAATACAAAATAGGGCTGCGGTTGTGGCTCAGTGGTGGAGTTCAATCCCCGGGTCCTCCTCACCAAAATAAAACTAATACAGCTATACATGAAATTGTTGATGGCAATTAGACCTAGGAAGTGGACTCCATAGGTCGGGATGCAGGGAGTCTAGAATACAAGGGAAGTGATTTAGTCATGTCTATCCTTTACATGTATACATATATATACATACATACATGCATATGTATGTATTTATGTTTTTGTAATAATTTCTTTCCAAAATAAAGAATCTGATTTATCAGCTTATCTTGTGCCATGTAACACTTCACCAGCCAGTTGGATACATCCATGGGGCTGTGGGCAGGAGGGACCTTAAGTGACACATTTAAAATAGATTTCTTGAGACCCAAATGCATAAGCAGACACTCTTCCTCCTCTGCCAGCTCCCTGACACTCAGGAGCAGCTAATGCCAGAAAGCCACGGAGTTGCGATTTTTCAAGGCCACTTCTTCTTGGGCAAAGTTGGAGAGGAGAGGGAAAGGAGAGCAGAGACGTGGAGCTACATGATAGATAACAGGAAACAGTGGAAATTGAAATCTTAATTTTGTCACCTGCTGTGTTTTAATTTAGGGGTGGGTACAGGGATTGAACTCAGGGGTACTCCACCACTGATCCACATACCCAGCCCTATTTTGTATTTTATTTAGAGACAGGGTTTCACTGAGTCGCTTAGCACCTCTCTTGCTGAGGCTGGTTTTGAAGTCATGATCCTCCTGCCTCAGTCTCCTGAGCTGCTGGGATTACAGGCATGCCCCCACTGCACCCGAATACCTGCTTAGTTTTAGAGTAAAAATTTTTGTGTATGTAATTAAATTGTGTATATAATTAAAAAAAAATTCTTTGACAAGATGTACATTTTCTTTCTTCTTTCTTTCTTCCTTCCTTCCTTCTTTCCTTCCTTCCTTCCTTCCTTTTTCAGTGCTGGGGAGTGAACCACTGAGCTATAGTCAGTCTATGATCCCAGCCTCCGAATTTGCTGCTTTTATTGGGATTTTCTCCACTTTGTGTATTCTCGTTTATGTAAGGCCACTCCTCAATTTCTTGAGAGTAACAATTGCTCTAAGAATGATTTGGGATTGGCATAATGCATCCCTGTAGGAGGATTAGGAGGCTAAAGCAGGAGGATTGCAAGTTCAAAGCCAGCTTCAGCAACTTTTCGAGGCCCTAAGCAACTGAGCAAGAACTTGTCTCTAAATGAAATATTTAAAAAGGGCAGTAGAGGGCTGGGGATATGGCTCAAGCGGTAGCGCGCTCGCCTGGCATGCGTGTGGCCCGGGTTCGATCCTCAGCACCACATACAAACAAAGATGTTGTGTCCCCCGATAACTAAAAAAAAATAAACATTAAAAAAAAATCCTCTCTCACTCTCTCTTTTTTTTTTTTAAAAAAAAAAAGGGCAGTAGATGTGGTTAAGCACCCCTGGGTTCAATCTCTGTACAAAAAAAAAAAAAAAAGAAAAAGATTCAGTATTCAGATGCCTGGGAATACTGACAGTTTGTTTTTCCAGAAATTTGTACATAAAAATCAACTTTTGCTATAGATATAAATTCTATAAATTTAAATTCTTAAAAACATTGACGGTTATTTTAGGTTCCATGTGACTTAAAACAGTTTTTTAATATTTGTATGCTTCCAAAGACATTTCTTATCTATAGAAAAAGGAGTGATCAAACTACCAAATTTGGGGGCTTTTAGTTTTTTTCTCTTTTTAAAACAGTTTTGTACACACTAAATATTAACTCATTTAAAATGCACAATTCTGTGGTTTTTAGTATGTCTGCGGACCTGTGCAACATCACCACAATCAATTTCAGAACCTTTTTTCACCCCTGCCAAAAAAACCCTCATATCAATTAACAATCACTCTCCATTTCCTCCCAAACCCTATAAGCCCCAAGCAACCACTAATCTACTTTCTAGCTCTATAAATAACCTATTCTAGACTTTTCATATAAATGGAATTATTCCTAATTTTTTTTTTTTTTTTTTTTTTTTTTTTGGTAATGGAGATTGATCTCAGAGGAGTGCCTTACCTCTGAGTTACATCCCTAGTACTTAATTTTTTTTTTTTTTTTTTTTTTTTTTTTTGAGACAGGGCCTTGCTAAGTTGCCCTAGGTTGCCCTGGAACTTGTGATCCTCCTGCCTCGGATGCAGGAGTCAGTAGAATTATAGGTGTGTGCCACTGTGCCCAACCAATTCCGTTTCCTTCTAAAGCCTTCTAGTAGTTTTGTCATGAAGGCATGACAGAGCAATATCAGCTATTTAAAAAAATTCACTGAAACTGCTAAGATTAGCTTCGAAATCAGGCTTCTCCAAGAAAAGAACTATGGAACACTTTTATCAATAAATCTTCAATAGGGCTGGGGATGTGGCTCAAGCAGTAGCACGCTCACCTGGCATGCGTGCGGCCCGGGTTCCATCCTCAGCACCACATACAAACAAAGATGTTGTGCCCGCTGATAACTAAAAAATAAATTAAAAAAAAAAATAAATCTTCAATAAAAATAAGAACTTCCATTTATTATTATATGAGCACAAGAGCACATTTAATTTAATATTTAGACTGAAGTGTTCATGCATCAGAAATTGTACTGGATTACATATTTGTCTCTTTAATTCTCCCCATACTGACCATTATTCCTATGTAGAGAAATCTCTGTCAGTGAAGCTCAGAAACTTGTCCAAACACACATGCCTATAGAGGGGCAGAGATTTTGGCCAGAGCGCCTGTGCTTCATGGGCCACAATCCAGTTACAACTCCTGTTTATCTCAACGCTGTGAGAGTCTCCTGATCTTATCTGCATCCGCGGATGTTCTGAATCACAAAAGGCAATTCCCACTGTAACAGAAAGAGCGCTCACAACCACACGGAGGAACTGGCCAGGTGAGAAACCACCTGCTATAGTCACCACACTCCTGAAGCCATGAACTTAACTGCCACTGCTACCGGAACGGACACCCTTTCTGTGCCAGGAATTCCACCAGGCAGTCACTGCCTTCCTGCACCTGTGAAGCGAAACCATGAAGAACCAGTGTGTTACCTGCCACATCTCATTCTGAACTGTCTCCCGATGTCAAGGTCTATTGGCAGAGCCTAGGTCAATATTCCATTTCTGAGCATATTTAAGAAAATTAAGGATTTTTGTCTCTGCTAAGTTCAGCTTCACAGGTCTTGCTTCCTGCTGGAAGGAACCAACCAGCTGAATGATGCATGCCACCGTCAATATGGGTCTTTATGACGTTACCCAAAAGTAGAACAGCTGTTCACTACATCGTTTAAGCAAAGCTCTGAGCATCTTAAGGCTAAATCTTAGGCAAATGGCAAATCATGATACAGCTGTGTGCTGTGGTTTGGATATGGTTTTAGTGTATTCCCCAAAATTTCATGTGTTGGCAGTTTAGTCCCCAGGGTGACCTTATTGGGAGGTGGTGTGGAACCTTTAAAAGGTAGGGACTAGTGGGAGGTCCTTAGGTTAATTGGGGGTGTGCTCTAGGAAGGGCCTAATACATTTCTCAATTTCTCATGTGACCCTGGTTAGTTGTGGCAAGAGGGTTGTTATGAAAGTCTGAGCCTGGCCCCACCCAGTATCTTTCTGACTTCCTGTTTCCAAATAAAATTTCTCCCTTACATAGGGGCTCTTGCCATGATAAGATGCAAACAAGAGGGTCATCACACCAAAGCTGAGCCAAAGCCAGGACCATGACCTCGAACTTCCAAAAGTGAGGTAAATAAACCTCTTATTTATAAAGTCAACCCTCCTCAGGTATTAACTTGTAGTAATACCAAGTGGATTAATGCTGTGACTGAATGGAAGAGTTGAAAGGACAAGGATCCTGCATCAGGCTCATCCACATGAGACAGAGATCCATCTGTAAACTTCAGAGCAGATTTGCCACCAGACCAAGTGCTTCTTGCTAGAAGGTCTTCAAGAGCACAGATGTCTTCTTTACCTTTATATACCAGGTAGGACCCCTCCACCCAGGAGGTGGTAGGCTCTCTTGGAACAAATGTTAAGATTACTAGGGGTATACTTGGATGTCTCTGTCCTGCTATGGACAGGTAAAGTCTCTCTTCAGGGAGGAGGGATGGCATTCATGTCAATCATCTGGGGAAGATGTGGGTCCTCCCACAGGAAGCCAGAACTTTGACATTGGGTTTGGCAAGAAAGAAAAAACCCTGTGTCCCCTGGTCCTACTTTCTGGGCTCTAGATTCTGGGAGTGGAGGCATGGTGATGGGAGTTTTAGGGCTTTTCTAGGAGATGGGAGGACAGTAGGCTCTGCCACTCCACAGCAGGCTAGGAGCTGGCCTCCAAGGCAAACTGGAGAGGGCCAGGGGTAAGGATGTTCCGTTCTAGGGACTGTCTTTCCTTCCTTATGTCATCCTGAACTCTGAAGAAAGTGGTATTTAAAGGCTTCTATCCAGTCTTAGCCAGGAAGGGGGAACTATGACTTTTGTGGATCTTCCCTTCGGTCAGAAGTGTAGAGGGGCACAGTGTCCCTTACCTGGAACCAAGGTGGTGGTACCGAGCAAAGTTGGTATCCAACCTCTGAGGCTGAGGAGTCCTTTTGCCCCCCACCCCACAATTACAGATTTTTTTTAAGAATTCAGAGAGGGAAATGATGGATTCTGTTTTATAACTTCAATAAATGTGTGTTGAATGAACAAAAGGGAGGGTGGTATTATAAGAAGAGGCAAATCAGCATGAGTCTTCCCTAAGCTGGGCAGCTCAGGATACTGGAATGTCCCAACAGGTACCTGAGGCCTAGTGAGGACTACCCAAGTAGTTAGTGGCCAGAAAATATGTCAGATAGTAATGTACCCAGGCAGAGGCAAGGTTAAGGACCCAGCCTGGGAAGACAGTTTCTAAGAACTAAGTCCCTAAGTGGGTCATGGGGAATATGATGAGGAATAGGAAGAGGAATACAACTGTCCTCTTCAGGGATTTCAACCTTATTCCTGATGTACCAGCACAGCTACTGAAGCCAAGACTCAGGAGAAAAGAACTTGAGCAAAAACCATCTAGAAAACGGAAGCTGCAGTGATTTGAGACTCTCTCCTTGGCTTCTTGGGCCAGAGCCCTGGTGTTAGCATTTGAAGAATGAATTGTGGAGACAGGAGCCATGGAAAGGCTAAGAACCCGCAGAGTTGGGTATGTGCCTATTAGTGAGATCAGGAACCTCAACAAATTATCAATAAACAGAAAAGCTGACGGTGAAAAACTAAAAGGAAAAGATGAAGGCTGTATTGAAAGTGACCGATTCCAGTATGACAAATGGATAAACTGGCTCAAATCCTTTTTGGGCCTGAAATTTGGTTACTTAAATAATTGAGGCTGTTTTTTTACCTAAAAGAGTTTTTCCCTCAGCTGGGTGTGGTGAGGCACAACTATAATCTCAGGGACTCTGAAGCTGAGACAGGAGGATCCCAAGTTTGAGCTGGCCTCAGCAACTTTGTGAGACCCTGTCTTAAAATTCAAAAATAAAAAGGGCTGGGGGGGTGCAGCTCAGTGGTAGTGTTGCCGAAAGTTGGGTCCTTGTTCCCAATGTCAATCCAATAACGAGGACATGGTTTTGAGAAAAAGGAAAAAGAAGATTTATGGCTTTAGCAATAAACTTATTCGTCTAGCAAAGGAGAAACACAAGGACTCTTATTCCAAAGGCTGTGATTCTGCCCATCAGCAGGATAAAGAGGGGATTCAGAGAAAATGAGAAGGGAGGGAAAGAGAAAAGAAGGCTGGGGGAAAAAAAAAGTGGAAGTTTCAAGTGACAAGGGATACAGTCAAAACATCAAGTAATCCCTGTTACAGTAGATTGCTCTGGGTTTAATCCCCAGTACCACTAAATCAAACAACAACAACAACAATAAAACCTTTCCTCATAACATGGAGAATATATGCCATAGCTTCAATATTATTATTTTTTTATTTTTTTAAAGAAAACCATTTTTTTTTTTTTAGAGAGAGGGAGAGAAAGAGAGAATTTTTAATATTTATTTTTTAGTTTTCGACAGACACAACATCTTTGTATGTGGTGCTGAGGATCGGGCCGCATGCATGCCAGGCGAGCGTGCTACCGCTTGAGCCACATCCCCAGCCCCAATATTATTAATTTAAAAAAAGGTTTTATCAAGGTGTGATGATGCATGTCTGTAAACCCAGTGACTTGGGGGCTGAGGCAGGAGGATCACAAGTTCAATCAACTTATTGAGGCCCTAAGCAACTTAGTGAGATGAGAGACTCTGTATTAAACTTAAAAAAAAAAAAAAAAAGCTCGGGGGCTACAGATGTAGTTCAGTGGCATACCATCCCTGGCTTCAATCCTCAGTACAAAAAGAAAAAAAAAAAAAGATTTTAAAAAGATTTAAAAACCCATGGTTATTAAATAAAAATATTAAAAATATAAAAATATAGTTATTATTACTAGTAGTTGTTTATGCGACACAGACCACTGAATTAATCATTAAAGTAATTTTATTAATATAAACATTTACAAACATAAAGTGCACTGTGCCTGAAATTAATGATTGCAATTTTTTGGTAAACTTCACCTTCACATTGTTCAACATTGAAAATATTTTTATTAATATGTGCTTGCTGCAATACAATCAGCCCTTCAGGTCTAACTCCCATTTTTAACAAGATTCACAGAATTACAGGCTCCTAAAATGTTGTGGAACTATAGCTCTTATTATAAAGTTACATTTTACACTGGTCACAATTTTTAGTGACAGAGTACTATCATTACAGAAGCCAAATTATAGATAACTCAATGAAAAAAAATCACTTTATACCAATTAATATCCCATGATTTAATCAGAAAGCCCCCAAATTTCCTTTTGAAGATATACATTTCTTTGTTATTTTAATTATCACACTCTTCACACGATAATTCTTTCTTTCAAAATCAGAGTCCTGAGTGCTGTGCTTCTGTGATATCTATATCACAGCACTCTGCGGACAGACCAGCTCCTTTTCACCATCCTCTGCTTCCTTCTAGGTGCCCAATTTTATGGCAAAAGCAATTAACCAAACTAAAAAATCAGATTTCCTGAAAGTGGACAGGACAAAAACCTCAAGAATTTCAATCTTTTGTCATTTGCCAAAGTTGCAAATGCATGAAATTTACATATCTTTGTTTATTAAAAAGTCTGTAAGACAGGAAATTGGGTCCATAAGACAATAACTTAGGATCTTCACATGACTGAATAGCCTCTGAGGAATTTAAGACACAGGCAGGCTTATGGAAACCTAACACTTCAATCTTGTGATCAGAGATAAAGCTTGAAGTGAAATCTTATATTTGCATTGAGCCTAAGAATTTTTACTGTCTCTGAAAATTAAAAAAATAAACAAATAAACCTCTTTAAAAGTGGACACTGGAGCCTATTTCTAGAATTTCTAAATCAAATAGCTGATATAATTGATTTCTTTTTTCTTTTTTAAGAGAGAGAGAGAGAGAATTTTAATATTTATTTATTTATTTATTTTTAGTTATCGGCGGACACAACATCTTTGTTTGTATGTGGTGCTAAGGATCGAACCCGGGCCTCATGCATGCTAGGCAAGCGCGCTACTGCTTGAGTCACATTCCCAGCCCCAATATAATTGATTTCTGCAGCCAAAATGGATCATGAAGTTAGGCAAAAGTACAACCTAGCTGTTTGGTATTTTCTTCATTCAATACTCACAGAGAAGGTCTTTGTAATAAAAAGAGTACAAAACTCGACTAAGCAAATTTCCTGAACTTAGCTTTTAAGAGGATGTTCCAAAAATCTTAGAATAGTTTTGAGCTTTAATAAGGTCAGAAGTATAAATGCAGCAAACTCGCAAAAAACATTTATCATTCAGAGGTTTGGTTAGTTAAATTTCATTAGTTTTTTGTTTTAATAATGCATATTTAGGTTTTGTTGTTGTCTAAGTACCTATGTTTGAAAATGGCAATCAGTAACTGCTTTTAAGTTATTAGATCTTCAAACTGCACTAAGACTTTCAGAATAACCTGAATGATTCTCAAGTCTAAGTTTCAGTTCTAGCTCATTTTACCTGAGATGCATTTAGACTCTGACATGGGTTAAATTGTTTCCCCTAGAAGTCAGTTCTCTTCTTGCTATATTTGCAGAGCAAAGCTGGTTGATAACTCTCTTACTCAGCCTGGAATTTTCTCACACATTGCCAAGGAAGTGATTAGTTTAGTGAAAAGTACAGAGGCACACAATTCTCAAATTTGTATTATATAGCAACACATCTCCACCTCTATGTCTGATGTCAGTGCAACTGACAAAGAACTGAAGCAGCACTTTTACAGTGAACATCAAAATGATCATATTTTAATAAATTTCCACAGATTCATCCAGTTTAAAAGACCTGTCTTGACACCAGGTGTTTTCTCTTCTTCCTGATTAATGTCATTTGGGCTTTTATCTGTATCTTCTTTTGTTTTTATAAGGGTCTCATATATTTTCTGGGTTCTGATAATTTCTTTCTGTGCATCAAAATGGACTTTTTGTCTGGTCAGGATGGGAACAATTAAATTAAAATCATTAATTCTCTTGTTTAGTTTTTGAATGTTTTCTTGAAACTGCTCACAAACTTGGTTCCACTGTTTCTGTTCTGCTGGTGTCATAGGATTTCCAAGTTTTTTCCTAGACACTAAAATCGCCTCTCTGAGTTGTTCAATAGTATCTTTTATTTCCTTTTGCATTAGGATCCATTCTGGTTGGTATCCATTATCTATCAATATTCTGTTCAGATTGTGAGTCATGGGATCAATATATGAACACCCAGAAAACTTTTTTAGAGGTTTTCCTTTCCCGCTGAGATTGTCAAAGTCTCCTTTTGCCATTGATTCCTGAATGAGGTCCTCCACTAAACGCTCGATTGCCTGAGTTATCTTTTGTTCTTTGCTCTGTCTGACATCTTTGACAGTTACGCTGTTAGTGAAGTGCTGGCTTTGTAGCTTCTGCTTTCGATATTCCATCACTTGCTCAGTCGCACGATCTGCCCTAAATTGCCTATATTGTTTCTCTCGCTGACTTGGAGTCCCAAAACCAATACCTTCAAAACTTAAATAATGCCTGTGCTGGGGTGTATTATATTTGAATTTTTCTTCTTCTTCTTCCATTTCTTCAACTTTATTCTGTCTGGCATGTGATTGTTCTACCACATGGGAAAGTACCTTCCTATAAGCTTCCTCGATTCTTACAAATGTTGCAGAATCAGCAGTACTAGAGCCGCTATCTGGATGGTATTTCTTGGCAAGCTTGCGAAAAGATTCCCTGACATCATCTGCAGAGCATCCTTCATCTAGACTCAGCAGCCTATAATATTCTCTGATCTTCTTATTGGACTTATGGGTTGATATCATTCTATTTCTAATGACACCAAGATACGGAAGCATTTTCACTCCATTAGGAATCCATGAAGCACTTATCTGGTGAGATCGTAAGATCTGAGCCATTGTCACATGCATTCTGTTCATCATTGTACCCAGAGTTCTTCTTCACAATGACCTATAAAATGACAACAAATTCAGGTTGAACAAAGTTATTATCAGTTGATTTCTTATTTTTAGTAGTAAAAGAAGGTGTGAAGTTATATATCTAGTAAGGGAAAATTCATTCTTTTTTTTTTTTTTTTTTTTGTGGTACTGGGGATTGAACTAAGGGGCACTTTAACACCGAGCTACATCCACCAGTCCTTTTTATTTTTTATTTTGAGACAGAGTGTAAGTTGCTGAGCCTGGTCTCCAATTTACCATCCTCCTGCCTCGGCCTCCTGAATCTCTGGGATTATAGAACTGCACCACGACGCCCAGCAAGGGACAGTTCTTTCTAATGATGCTGATAAAATTCTTACAGCGTGTATTTTACTGATGTTAACAAGAGAAATGAAGTCGATGATGTTTAGCATTAACATATTGTGACATAATCTGGACTCCACTCCTCACTAATTACAGAATTTTAGAGCTGGGAAGTTCTTAGTGATCACCTAATCCAATCTTCTCATTGATGAGAAAATATAGTCCAAAGGTTAAGCAATTTAACCAGGTTGCATAATGAAGCATAAGCAAAATGGTTGGGGGCGGGGAGCACAATAAGGACGTTTAATTGTATCCTCAGCAGGTTATAAACTTCAAACCATTTTTCCAATTAATATGTCATGGTCTTCATCGTTTCGGAAGTCTTCTCATAAGAAGACTTAGGCACATAAAACAGAGAGCACTGGAATATGTATCTGGTTATCTAGACTGAGCAGGATCAAGCGTCCAAAAGACTTAAGGCTCCATAGTTCATTAGGAAGGAGCTATCTACGAGTGCTGGGAAAGCAAAGATGACAGGGGAGATAGCCCTAGCAAAATGTTCGCTGCTATTTTAAAAATGCATGGTTCAGTAAAGGAGACCTGTACATAGACAATGGCTATAGAATACTAGAATGGCTTAACTGAAAGTGGGAATTTTATATGTAAACGCCAAAAGAGCTCCTGGGAACCCCTGTTGGAAGAACGACTGGGGTCAACGGACTTGAGCAATGGTTCGCGCAGTCGGTCCGGACCCAGGACACGCCCCGCCTGGCCCCTACTCACCTTCACCGGGATGGGGAAGGGGCCCCGCGACTCCCGCCCCCAATGCTCCGCCTCTGCGCATGCGTGGGCGGGTCGCCCTTCACTCCCCAGGCGCTGGCGCGGCGGCCCGCAGCCGGGTTCTCGGCTGGGCGACACCATCTGCAGCCTTACTCTGGGGGGCCTCTCGGAGCACGGAGCCTATCATCCTGCCCGATTTCGGCGGATGACCTGGTTTACCAGGGAAACTGGAAATGTCCCCCACCGCGAACTTGACCTGGAGGACACAGGCATGACACCCCGGAGGCTCCGGCCTGCCCCAGGGCTGCAGCTCCGCCTCCACCCCCTCCCCGAGCGGAGGTGGTTCGGCCGATTGGGGTTGTGGGAGGTGTACTTCCGCCCGAGGTTCGGGTTGGGGGCCTCAGCGATGCGACTCGCGGGAGGTCTCTCAGTGGATCTCGGGCGCTCAGCGTCCGGGGGCACGCGTGTCGGGTTGACAGCGAAGTCTTTGTCATTTGGAGGAGATGACTCTGGGTTATTTGAGGCGAGGGAAGGTTAGGCCGATTGCTCCTGCAAAACCAGGACAGCCCCTTCCGGGGACACCTGAGTTGCCCGAGGTCACTAAGCTACTTAGTAACTGACCCAGGCTTAGAAAGCTGGTCTGTCTTTAACTCAGCGAGTACCTAACTCGAGTACTTAGCTCTAATGGCCAGGCGTTGGTAGGGGCTGGGAACAGGCTAGGAAAGAAGGGTCTGCTGGCTTCGGTTCAACCGCAGACAGGGTTAGGTGTATGTACCCTCCCGCACTGAACAGGTAGAAAAGTCGTTTTTAAAGGGAGAGGAAAGACTTGAGGATTTTCAGACCTGGGTTGAAAATAATCTTTCTTCCATTTTCTGTGTGCTTTAGGCAAGGCATCTGTGACTGTTTGTAACCGAGTGTTTAGCATTTTTGTTTACCAGGCACTGTACTGAGTGCAGCAGCCTCCTGGGATAAATACTGTTACCGTCCCCATTTTACATACGATGAAATAATCATTGCATCAAACTCATCCACTTGATCTTCATACACATGACTCCTTTCCTCTCTTAAATTTGGTACCAAATTCTAAGACAGCTAGAATTATCACTTTTAATGGCCCCAAAATGATAGAGCCCAAATTAAATTCAAAGTGAGCATGACCATTTCACCAATATTTAGACCACAGTTCAGATTAAGGAAGCTGAATCTGTCCGCCTAGCTCTCTAGGCTGTCCTTTGTTAGACAGAATTACACAATATTAAAAAACAATATTTTTTTGTTGCCCCAGTATCTCCTAAAGGAGCCAGAAATGGGCACCAACCCTATCAGTTATAAACAACATGATCATTGATTTCCTTCCGTGTAAGGAACACACTGAACTGCAAAGTGTAAAGTAGCCCCCACTGACTTGGATTATTTTTCTCATATATAATCGTGCGGAGATATGCATTGTTAGGCAATTTCACCTTTGTGCGAATATCATTAAGTGTACTTGCACAAACCTGAGTGGACATAGGTCAGTGGTCTTGAAACACAATCACAATGCATAGTAAACACAGGGTAGATGAGGCTATTATCAGGGTAACACAGCATACTGTTCTACAGTAAACTTCTTTAAAAACTCTTTTTTGGGGCAGGGGGTGTACTGAGGATTTAAACCCAGGAAACTTAACAACTGAGCCACATATTCCCAGACCTTTGTATTTTTTTTAATATTAAAATAGAGTCTTGCCAGGTGCGATTGCACACACCTGTAATCTGAGTGGTTTGGGAGGCTGAGACAGGAGAATTGCTAGTTCAAAGCCAGCCTCAGCAACTGCGAAGTGCTTAGTGAATAAAATACAAAATAGGGCTGGAGATGTGGCTAAGTGGTTGAGTACCCCTGAGTTCAATCCCCAGTACTACTCCCCCCCCTCCAAAAAAAGGTCTTTCTAAGATGCTTAGGGCCTCTTTAAGTTGCTAAGGCTGGGCTCAAACTTTTGATCCTCCTGCCTCTCAGCCTGTGGAGTCTCTGGGATTACAGGGGAGCTATGATATTAGCTACAAACTTCTTTTTAATAAGCTATGATATTAGCTACAAACTTCTTTTTAATAAGTTTTTAATAAGTACTTTAATAAAGTACAGTCTAGAATGAGGATGAAAAGTATAGAGAGTAAATACATAAACCATTAACATAGCAACTTGAGGGGCTGGGGATGTGGCTCAAGTGGTAGCATGCCCGCCTGGCATGCATGCATCCCCGGGTTCGATCCTCAGCACCACATACAAAAAGATGTTGTGTCCGCCGAAGAAAACTAAAAAATATTAAAAATTCTCTCTCTCTCTCTCTCTCTCTCTCTCTCTCTTAAAAAAAAATAACATAGCAACTTGTTATCAAATATTATGTACTGTATATAATTGCATTGCTATGTGTTTATATAACTGGCAGCACCTGGTAGATTTGTTTACACCTGCATCACCAAAAGCAGATCAAATGGGGAGCTACAATATTACAACAGCAGCTACTATGTCACTAGGTGATAGGAATTTTTCAGCTTTAGTATAGTCTTGTGGAATCACTGTAGTATATGTGTTCCATCTTTGCCAAAAATGACCAAATGATGTGGATGTAGGCAGTTGCTGGTATTGGTTAGTTGAATCAGTGTGCCAAGAGCAGGCACATTTGTTTCATTCTCTTTCTCCACATGTAGACTTTTTATGAGTAATTATAAGTTAATTGCAGGCATTTAACCTCCCAAAATGCACTATTTCTTTCTTCAAAACAAGGACATTCTCTTAATGTCACTATGATACTATTACCCAATTCATCAAATTTAACAGAGTGTTATGTACAGTATTCTATTTTAGTTTCATTAAATGTCCTTTTGGTGACCTTCAGAACAACACATAAACTCCTACAGCAGCAGCAAGTTATATTGGTGATAAAGCATTCTTTTACAGTTCATTGGTTCTATGATGACTGCAAAGAAACTGATTTGTTATCATTAAATTGTGGTACCATAGTAACAAAAATCCATAGCTCCCTGCAGATTGATTTAAGCTCAGTATACAGCCTAAAACTACACATTGATCATCAACATTTGCAAATGGTGTCATCTAAGCCACAATTCCTAGAACTACTGTGACTATGTGTTTCTCTCTGGGTGCCATCTTAATACTCTTTTTACTCCATTTGATCATAGAGGAGTTTTACAAAGAGAGTGTCAATTTTAAAAGAAAGAAAGTGGTAGATTGGCTCTTAGGCCCTGTGGCGTGTGCCTATAATCTCAGATGCTTAGGAGGCTGAGGCAAGTTCAAAGCCAGACTCAGCAAAGGTGAGGTGCTAAGCAACTCAGTGAAACTCTGACTCTAAATAAATTACAAAATAGGGCTGGGGATATAAATAGCACAGTGGTTTAGTGCTGCAGTCTCGCTGGGCACAAATCACGAGCCACTGAAGCAGGAACAAACTTTATTTCTGAACTCCACCAGCACACTCCACACACGCTCCCAGGGAACTGTCCCAAACCTCACGCGGCTCATCCAGGAACCAGCCACCGGAAATATCTCCTCCGGAAATCCCTCCTCCTGCATTTCCCCAACCAATGGGAACTCTCCGAGAATCCCCGGGAATCCCCACGAGAACTCCAAAGTAGCGGCCAAGGGGGATAGTAATGCCTCGCCTGTCAACCAATACTATTGGCAAAATGCCAGGGGCCATTCCGACACAGCTGTGGCTCTCAGCAGTTTAATGCCCCTAAATTCAATCCCCAGTACCCTTCCAAAAAAGAAAAAGTTGTAGATTGACTTAAGAAGGACAGTACCCCTTTAATTCTTAGGGGATATTTCCAAGATCCCATGTGTATGCCTGAAATCAGGACTAGTACTGAACCCTATATACTATGTTTTTTTTTTAGCCCCTGAGCATATATCTCTAACAAGGTTAAATTTGTGAATTAGACACAGTAGGAGATCAACAAAAATATATAGTAATAAAATAGAATTATTAGAACAATATAATAAAATTCTTAACATCACTACTCTAGTGGTTGGGGCCATTATTAAGTATAATAATAACCATGGCAGTTCATCTGATAATCAAGGTGGCTAGGTATTGGATACCTAGGATGGAGGGATGATTTGCTTCTTTGGTGAGACAGAGCAGAATGGTGAGAAATTTCATCACCCTATTCAGGATGGCATAAAATTTAAAACTCATGAATTGTTTCTAGAATTTTCCACTTAATGTTTTCAGACTATGATTGATGGTGAATAACTGTCCCTACTTAACCACTGAAATTGAAACCATGGTTAAGTGGGGACCATTGTATAAGAATAAAGTATGGGGTATGGGTGGGAAAAAATACTGTGGAAAAGAGAAGACTCACACTCACTTGGACATTGTGTCCTCTTCCCTCTTCCCATCTGGGTTGATTAGTGACTGAATGGTTCAGGAAGGGCCACGTGTGGAATTTGTGGAAACTTGCTAGTGGAAGTTGCCTTCTCCCACCCAAGCACTCTTAAATTTTATTTCTAGCTTTGAAGTGATTTATCACTTGAGCCTGACTTATCAGCATTTTCTCTTCATTTCTTAAAATTATGAACAATGTATATACCATTCTCTAATTGCAGGCCACTAGTGAGGAAAGCAAGTGCACATCAGCTGCCCAGGGATCAAGATTTGGATTGTTTCAAACCTGTATTACAATCACCCAGCATGTTTATTGAAATTATTGCTTTATGGCATGGCTACACTTTGCTTTTCTTACCCTTGAACATGATCTGATAAGTTAAAAAGACCAGGACATGGAGGGTTGCCTCCTTTTTCTTGATGCTTCTTAATTGTCAAAGATTTTGGCAACAAAACTCCAAATACTTAAAACTGTCACTAACAAGCTGGATGTGGCAGTACCTAACTGTAGTCCCAGTTTCTGGAGAGGCTGAGGCAGTAGGATCACCAGAGCCCAGGAGGTTATGGCCATCCTGACCAACATAATGAGATCCTTTCTCAAATAACAATAATAAAAAATTCTTAACAAGAACACTGTGTGTGAAAGAATCATGTAAGATGCTTTAGCAGAGATAATTGGTTTTAAGGCATGTTTAACTCTATATTTTTTTTAAAGAGAGAGTGAGAGAGAGGGGGGAGAGAGAGAGAGAGAGAGAGAGAATTTTTTAATATTTATTTTTTAGTATTTGGCGATCACAACATCCTTTTATGTATGTGGTGCTGAGGATCGAACCGGGGTCGCATGCATGCCAGGCGAGCGCGCTACCGCTTGAGCCACATCCCCAGCCCCCATGTTTAACTCTAAAGACAGCTTTGTAATGACATGAAGTGGTGGTCTCATTCAAAAAGGCCCCACCCAAGTACTGTCCCTGAAAGACCCTTTTACTACAACTTCTCCAGAAAGACTTCAAATTCTGGGTGACACTAGATCATATATTCCATGCTATTCTCTCTCTCTCTCTTTTTTTTTTTTTCCAAAGAGAGAGTGAGAGAGTGGGAGAGAGAGAGAGAGAATTTTAACATTTATTTTTCAGTCATCGGCGGACACAACATCTTTGTTTTGTAAGTGGTGCTGAGGTTTGAACCTGGGCCGCACGCATGCCAGGCGAGCGTGCTACCGCTTGAGCCACATCCCCAGCCCCATCCATGCTATTCTCAATTGAACAGCATAGAAAATAAGCACATAAATCCAATTTGCAACTCAAACTCCCTTTTGAAGAAGCCCTTCCTGACTAAACAAATGGAATCTGTTGTGTTAAATGAAATCAAGTAATTACATAATTTCCATTCTTTGCTTGACAGCTGAGGTTTAATTATCTGCTCTGGGGATAACCACATGGGTATTTTGGTTCTATCCTTGTTCTTAGGAAACATACATGGAAGTATTTATGGATAAAGGATATATATTTAAATTACTATCTAATGGCTTAGAAATAAGTGCATGTATGGAGGAAGAGAGAAGAGAGAGCATGCCTATAAGTTTTAGAGTAGAAGTCTAATGGGGTGGGGGAGGCTGGGGATTTAGCTGTTAGAGAAGTTGCCTAGTTTGTGGGTAGGCCTTGGGTTTAATTCCCAGCATCACCAAAAAACAAAACAAAACAAAAAAACTAATGGGGAGATCAAGATTAAAGGTATTGGAGAGGTTTTATATTATTCTGACAGCTTTCTGTGTGAATTATTTTTAATTTTTTAAAAGAATTTCCTTTTAATTTTCAAAAATTAAAAGAAATTAAGATGTCCTTCAAAGACAGGAATAGTGTTGCACACTGTAATCCCAGGGACCCAGAGCCTGAGGCTAGAAGAGCAAAAGTTCCAGGCCAGTCTCAGCAGTTTAGCCTGGGCAATTTTGCAAGACCCTGAGCAATTTAGTAGGATCCTGTCTCAAAATAATAATAATAATAATAAAAGAGCTGCAGCTATAGCTCAGTGGTAAGGCACCTTAGGTTCAATCCACAATACTAAATACATCTCCTTCAAAAAGCAAACAAACTGCAGGACATCCATACCATGGAATATTCAGTGATAAAAAGAACTGAGATATCAAACCATGAAGACATGGAGGATCCTTAACTGCATATTACTAAGTGAAAGAAACCAGTCTGTAAAGGCTGCATACTCTATTGATTCCAAGTATTTGACATTCTAGGGGGAAAGATATGGAGATAGTAAGAAGGTCAGTGGATTAAAAAATTGGTGAAGAACTTGAATAGATATTTCTATTTTTTTTTTAAAGAGAGAGTGAGAGAGGAGAGAGAGAGAGAGAACTTTAATATTTATTTTTTAGTTTTTTTTTTGGCGGACACAACATCTTTGTATGTGGTGCTGAGGATCGAACCCGGGCTGCACGCATGCCAGACAAGCGCGCTACCGCTTGAGCCACATCCCCAGCCCTAGATATTTCTCTAAGTAAAATATACAAATGGTCAGCAAGCATATGAATGGATGCTTAACATCACTGTTCATTAGGGAATGCAAATTAAAACCACAATGAAACATTACCTCACACCCATTAAAATGGATGCTGTAAAAAAAATCCCAGAAAATTATAAATATTGATGAGGATATGGACAAATTGGATCCTTATTGGTGGGAATATAAAGTGTGCAGCTGCTATGATAAACATAGATCTGCCACCACTTAGAATTACCATGTGATCTAGCAGCACCACTTCTGGGTATACATATCCCAAATAATTGAAAGCAAGGTATCAAAGAGTTATTTGTACACCCATGTTCATAATAGTATTATTCACAATAGCCAAAAGGTAGAACCATCTGGATGAACAACAACAACAACAACAAAAAACACAATGTGATACACACCACAGAATAACCCATTTCAGACAAATGCTATGTCATGGTGAACCTTAAGGACATTAATGAAATAAGCTGGTCACAGAAAACAAATACTTCATAATTTCACTTATATAAACTATCAAGAGTATTGAAACTCATAGAAACAAAGTAGAACAGTGTTTGCCCTGACTCCAGGGAGGGTGAAATGGGAAGTTGTTTAATGGTTATAGAGTTTCCGTTTTGCAAGATGAAAATGTTCTGGAGATCGCACAACAATGTAAATATATTTAACAGTGTAGGTCTGTGATTTTATAATGGCTACAATAAATTTTATATGTATTTTATTATAATTAAAATGTTAAAAAAAAGAAGTTTTTTTTTTTTTTTTTTTTTTTTTTTTTTTTTAACATTTTATGGTTGCCAGAAGTTCAGTGTAGGGAAAAGGGATGAATAAATAGAACATGAGATTTTTAGATCAGTGAAAGTATGCTGTAATGATGGGGCAAATATACATTATGAATTTAGCAAAATGGATATAGAACTATATAACACAAGGAGTGAACCCTCAAGTATGACTTTTAGTTGATAATAACATCAGTATTTGTTCATCAATTACAGCAAATGTTTCACAACAACATAAGACAGTTAAGGATAGAGGGAAACAGTATTGGTGAAGGGCAAAAGGGAAATGGGGAATATTGTGAATTTCTATACTTTCTGCTCAATTTTTCTGTAGATATAAAATTGCTCTAAAAAACCTATTAATAAATTTTTAAAAAAAAATTTAAAACAAAAAATACCCTTTGAGTACTAGGCATGTGCTAGGAGGCCCTAGGGATGTTCGGAAGACTGAAGCCATACAGTTTTAGCTGTTCTTGTGAACTTGCATCCTTTGAGGTTACTTAAGAAATGTTACTTAGGAAATAAAAAAGATTTATTTTGACTCATGGTTCTGGAAGTTCAGGTCTGGGATTTGGCTTCTGGACATAGTGGCACATAATGACAGAGTGAGTGGCAGAGAAAACCACTTACATTTGTGTCAGAGAGAATGAAACTGGGATCTCATAATCTCCTTTGAGGGCACACTCCTAGTGACCTAAGAACCTCCCATAAGGACCCATGTCCTAAGTGTCCCCAGCACCTGGAGACCAAGCCTGTAGTACATGGACTTTGGAGGGCACTATCCAAACTTAGCATCAGCAAATACTACAATCAGAGCTTTTATACCCAGGAGAATGTCCTGTTAAACAGTTACCAGGATGGCACTGAGACACAGATGTAATTAGAGTTCATTCCATGTCCACCAGAGTGGGGTGCTTTGGCCCTCAGTTTGTCTTTTTTTTTTTGGAACTGGGGGTCAAACCCAGGGCTTTGTGAATGTGAGACAGATACTTTGCCACTGAGCTACATCCCAGCCCATTGGCGCTCAGTTTGGGTAGAGTTTAAAAAAAAAAAAACGTACCAGTGAGTTTGACAGACATAGGATTCCTAAAGTCAGGGTGGAGAGCCTGCATCAATTGGTGCTTGGGAAGTTTGGACTTCATTTAGAGGTAAGGCTTTTTTTCCCCTCCATTAAGCTACAACCCCAACCCCTCACCTCCCTTTTTCATTTTTTTGAGACAGGGTCTCACTATGTTGCTGAGGTAGCTTCAAACTTGTGACCTCCTACTTCATTCTCCTAAATCACTGGGATTACAATCTTACACCACCATACCCAGCAATGCATTTTAATTTAAATCCATTTTTTTCCTTCCAGGTGTCCAGATATACCTAATGATACTCAGTGCACTTGAGCTCTGATATCTTTTACCACATACATTTCTTACCTTTGGCTTCCAGCATTTGACTGTGATGGTGTGGGTGTGGATCTACGCCTTTATTCTACTTGATGTTTCTTGAGCTTCTTAGATATATAGATGAATGTTTTTCATAAAATTTGGAAAGTTTTCACCATTTTTTTCTTCATATATATTTTCTGTTCCTCCCTTTCCTTTCCTTCTGCAGAGGCACTTAACTACTGAGTCACATCCCCAGCCCTCTTTTATATTTTATTTAGATACAGGGTCTCACTGAGTCGCATAGAGCCTTGCTAAGTTCCTGAGGCAGGCCTTGAACTCATGATCCTCCTGCCTTGCCTCCTGATCGGCTGGCATTATAGGTATGTGCCAGCGTGCCCGATTTCTGCTGATTTTTAAAAAACATTTTCCCCCCAGTTTCTTAGGTTGCATAATCTCTAGGTATTCTTTCTTCAAGTTTGCTGCTCCTTTGATCTGCCAGCTGGCATCTGTTATTGAGCTCCTCTGATGAAGTTTTCATTTCAGTTATACTTTTCAATCCTATGATTTGTTGGAGCAGGGGTACTGGGCATTGAACCCAGGGTCTCACGCATGCTAGGCGAGCACTCTACTACCAAGCACATCCCCAGCCCTTTTTATTTTTTTGAGTCAGGTTCTCACTAAATTGCCCATGTTGGTCTCTTGCAATCCTCTTGCTTCAGCTTCCGAGTAGCTGGGCTTACAGGTATGCACCACTACATCCAGTTACAACACTATAATTTCTACTTGGCTCTTTATGTCAGCTTAACTTATTAATATTTGTGATTTGATGAAACATCATCATCATACCTGCCTTTAGTCCTTTAAGTATGGACTCCTTTAGTTCTTTGTACGTATATATATAATATCTGCTTTGAAGTTCTTGTAATGTCCAGTCCAGGCCTCTTCAAAGGCATCTATATTGCCTGCATTTTTTCCAGTGTATGGATCAAATTTCTTCTTTATATGCATGTTTTATAATTTTTTTAAATAAAAAACTGGGCATTTAGGTAATTTCTGTTATGATGATGAGTACTGATCCCTCTTCTGAAGGTGGAGGTAGCATTTGCTTTGTTGTTTTAGTGACTTGGCTGAACTAATTCTGCAGAGTCATTTTCACCTCAGTGTGTAGCCTGATGCCCCTTCTCAGATCCTCCTTTTATAATTGTTTTTTTTTTTTTTTCAAGCTTTTTCCCTTTTTAATCTTTTAAACTGGCCATTGAAGGGTTGCTTCTAGGGAGGGATAAGTCACTTATGAACGAAAGGTTGTGCAAAGCTCTTACCCAATTTAGTTTTGCCCTTAACCATTGTGTGTGTGTGTGTGTGTGTGTGTGTGTGTGTGTGTATGTGTCTACTACAGTTCAGAGAGATTAGATCTTTGCCCCATATTCAACCAGCTTGGAGGTCCCTTCTCTGACTGATCCTGGGAAGAAAGACTTGGGCATGCAGTATTCCAGGTGCCAGGGATGAGTATGGTATTTTAGGCCAGGTTCTAAGACTTGTTCCTAGGTCAGAGTGGCTTATTTTGAACCTGTGCTTAATCAAAGGTTATAGTTAAGCCCCCTGTGTCTGAAAGGTATCTTCTTTTTGTTGATTGTTCTGTGTGGCTAGGGGGATGCTTGTAAATCTGTCCATGTCCTGTTCTGATTGTATCTGAGTGGGGGTAGCTTACTGTATGCACAGCCCATAGACTTCAATCTTCAGAGTTGACTTTGATCCCAGGGGTCCCTTCTTAGTTGTCTTTCCCTGCTTCACTCCTTGCCCTGCCATTTGCCCTGCCATATACCTTCAAGCAAAGCAGGGTCTAATGGATAAGCACATGGTCTCTGTTCAAATCCTGAGTTCATATATATCCAACACAACATTTATATTCTTGGGCAAATGACTTAATTTCTCTGTGCCTTAGTTTCCCCATTTGTAGACATGGAATGATGTTAGTATCTGTTTCATAAGGTGCTATGAAGATTCAATGGGTTCTGCTAGACCCAGTGGTGCATGCTTGTAATCCCAGGGGCTTGGGAGGCTGAGGCAGGATTACAAATTCAAAGCCAGCCTCAGGAATTTAGCGAGGACCTATCTTTAAATAAAATATATTAAAAAAAGGGAGGTGGGAATGTGGCTCATGGTTAAGCACCCCTAGGTTCAATCCCTGGTACCAATAAACAAACAAACAAAGAAATTCAACAGGCTAGGATGTGGCTCAGTGGTAGAGTGCTATACCTAGCAAGTCCTGAGTTCAACCCCTAGCACTGCAGGGGAAAAAAAAAAAAAAAAAGCTAGTGTTATAATTCGTGGTTAGCATTGTGTCAGTGCTTGTTTTGAATTCACCAGTGAGAATCAGACACTTGGAATCCTTTTATTTCTTCTGCAGTGATCCAAATTCATTCAGAATAATTGACACTTTTTCTGCTTTGGATTGTGTGTGTACGTATGTGTGAGCACGCATGGATGCACTGAGCTACTTACTCCCTGAGGGATTAGAGCAGGGTTCTCACTCTGTAGTTATTATACATAAGAGGCAGAGAGGAAGCTTCACTAAAATTCAGATCCTAGATGCTACCTCTAGATATTCTCATTCTATGGTACCATGGAAGGCCTGGAAATGTCTTTCATTCATGTCTAGGTAATGCTGATTCAGGGGAACAATGGACCCCAATCTGAGGCAAACTCACTAGACCCTAGATTTTTTTTAGAGACTGTATGCCAGTGCAGTGGTTCTCAACTTTGTTGGGTGGCAAGAGTGGGGGGCATCCTCAAGGGTACATTTGCTGCTGGAGTTACAAGCGTGTGCCACAGCACCTGGCTGGAGACACTTTTGATTTGTTATAGTTAGGAACCATTACTGGCATATAGTAAGTGGGGACACGTGCTTAGCATGCTTGAGGCCCTGAATTCAATCCCCAGCACCAAAAATAAATAAATAAACAATGGCAGAAGGTTCTTAATAATTTTAAAGGCCATATTCAAGTTGGGCATGGTGTTGCATGACTGTAATTCCAGCAACTCCAAAGGTTGAGGCAGAAGGATAGCAAGTTCAAAGCTAGCCTGAGCAATTTAGTGAGGCCTTTGGTAATTTAGTAAGTCCCGGTCAAAAAATGAAAATAATTAAAAAGGGCTAGGGATATGGCTCAGGGGTTAAATACCTCTGGGGGGTTCAATCCTCAGTACCAAAACAAATAAATATACAAATAAAATAAAAATAAAAGAGCAAGTCATACCAACTTCAGGATTTTGATTATCTCTGAAAATCCTTAGAGTAGGGATGGTGTTTCCAAGATTTTCATTTGAACCACTATAATAACAAAAAATTTAAAAAAAAGGAGAAAGGAAAAGATCAAATTATAGGAAGTGGAGAAATAAATTATGACATTTCCCATGCTCTGCAGACTATGAGAAAGATGACTTGTTTTTCTGGGTATGGTTATGGAAAGGTGGCCACTGTGTTTTGTGAATAAACACGTCACGAAACTATGCTCAAGAAAGGATAAACCAATTTGCACTGCCAACATATTTTGATAAAACATTACTAATTTCTTTAACTTTACCAAATATGTCCCCACACAATTTCTTCTTTATAATTGCAGCCTTTCCACCCTTCTAGTCCACAGAGCTGATGGGACAAATACTAGTTACTTTGGTTTGCCTGGTTGTAAAATCCTATTTGGGGGAGAAGGAGGGCTAAAAAAATTAAAGAACATTTTTTTTTTTTTGGTAGTAGAGATTGAACCCAGGGGCGCTTAACCACTAAGCCACATCCCCAGTCCTCTTATTTTTCATTTTGAGATAGGGTCTAGTAAGACTGGCTTTGCACTTGCAATCCTCCTGCCTCAGTCTCCAGAGCTGCTGGAATTACAGGTGTGCTCCACTGTGCCCAGTGGAAACATTTGAGAAGAATTACATCTACAAAAGCCCACTGAGTGGTGGAAGACTAAAACCTTTCCACTATGGCCAAGAAAGACAAGGATGTTAGAGCTCTCCACTTCTAGTCAACATTATAAGGGAAGATCTAATCAGGGCAATTAAACAAGAAAAAGAAAGTGGAGGCATGCAAATAAGAAAGAAACCTATGTTTGCAGATATTACTCTATATACAAAATCCCCTAAAGAACTAATAAAGAAAACTATTAAGGGCTAAAGAAAAGTTGCAGAATATAAGGTCAAAATATATTTCTATATGCTAGCAGTAAACAATCTGAAAAGGAAATTAAAGTGATTTTATTTACAATAGCATAAAAAATGCAGTAAATTTAGAAGTTTACTTCTCAGAAAGTTGCTCTTGATGACCTAGATCTGAAAAGAGGTCAAACATACATCAAAAGGGTCTTAGTTTCATAGCCAACTGGGAAATGTAAACTGCAACAATGTGAAAGCAGTATCCACTTACAAAAGTGGTTAAAATGGGTGGTGGAGAACCAAACCATATGCTAGGCAAGACTGTGGAATAATCTAAACTCACATTGCTGGTGGAAGTGTAAATTGGCCCAATGATTTTGGGAGAAGGTTGGGCTGTATTTGCTAAAGCTGAACATATGAATACTCCCTATCCTGGTAATTATACTTCCAGCTATGTATATAATAGAAATGTGAATATAAATGAACCAAATACACATGGACAAGGATGTTCATAGCAACAGTAATAGTAATTCTAGACTGGAAACACTCAGACTGGTATCAATAGGATGGATAAATTGTGCTGTATTCATATTCAGAATGATTATTTACAAATATATGCAACAATATGAATCTCATAAAACTAAAAAAGCAAACAAAGTCACATGAATTGGGGTTGTAGCTCAGTGGTAGAGTGCTTGCCTAGCCCATGTGAGACACTGGGTTAGATCCTAAGCATTGCATAAAAATAAACAAAATAAAAGCATTCTGTCCATCCACAATTACAAAAAACAGACAAAACAAAACCAAAGCCAGATACAAAAACAACAAGAAAAGTACACCTTGTAGGGTCCTGTTTATATAAAACTTAATATCAGGAAAAACAAATTAGAAGTCAGAGGAGTGTATTCTTTGCTGAGGTGCAAGTCGGGTAAGAGTGATGACTAGAAGGGATAAGAAGGATGATTCTAGAATGCTGGCAATGTTTTTTTAGTTGAGTGCTGGTTCTCAGATGTGTTTACGTTGTGAAAATTGGAGTGTTTACTTATGTGGGTACTACTTTAATAAAAAATTTAAAAATATATATGCATTTGAAGACCTGTTATAAATCTGAAAACAAAGTCAAAGTATATGAAAAGCATTTAATCCAGGCAAGGTGGTGTATGCTTGTAATCCCAGCAACCTGAGAGGCTGGAGAATTGCAAGTTCAAGACAGTCCTAATAACTTGGTAAGATCCTTAGCAATTTAGAGACCTTGTCTCAAAAATTGAAAAAGGGTTTGGGATGTAGATCAATGATAAAATGCCTCTGGGTTTAATCCTCAGTACCTCAGAAATAAGACAAAAACAAAAACACATTTAAACTGATGTAAAAGTTATAAAGAAAAAAAATAAATAGAAGCATGGGTAAGAACAGCCAAGAACTTAGGAAGACCCTGTCTCAAAATGAAAAATAGCTGTGGATGTGATCCAGTGGTTGAATATCCTTGGATTCAACCCCTAGTACCAAAAAAGACAGACAGACATAAATGACATTAAGATTTTAAGTTTATATTAACTTTTCAAATTTACCATCCTGATATCAGCCTCTGCTTGTATTACAGTATGATTTTACCCAATAACTTTTTCTTTTACATCTTTCAACTTTCTTTATACTTTTTGGCATTATACATGTGCTTAATTATGTTTGGACTCTATTTCACTTATCTTGACCCTCTAATGCTAGTTTTTACTATTTTTTGTACAAAATGGCTGTTAATTGTTTGCTGTTGTTCTAAATTTGAATTTTATGAAACATGGTCCTCAGTACAATTCCAGGAGGGTGCACCCTGTTGTACAGACAGGATCTTAAGTCACATCCACTTTAGCCTGCCCAGAGGTTTAAAGATGGCAGGCAGCTTGTTCACTCAGCTGTGACAGCCAAGAAATGTGGTACCAAGATTGGTGTTTTCTGTGTAAATCATGTACATGTCCAATATGGTGCCCTGAACCTTTCCCTTCCAGAAATGCACATCCAGAATGGGAAATGACTGCCCTCCCCTGCTCAAGATGTATTCTTTGAATACTGAATTTATAATTGGGAGAAACTATGAAATAAATGCTAACCTCTGAGTGCCTCCCCCTCTGCCAAGCACTGTTCTTAGCACTTCACATGCTAGATATCAAAATGACTATGAGATAGATATTTGCCCACTTTAATTGATAAGGAAATGGAAAACATAGAGGATGTGACTAAAGTCTTACACTTTTATCTGGAAGTAACTGAACTCTTCCTTTAATCCTCTGGTGATTCATAAGAGCATAAATGTGTCAATAATTAGAGGAATGTTTAATGATATTAAAAGTCCCAAGTAGAGTATCCCTTAGAAATGGGAGCGATCCAGAAATCCTGACATTATAAATTATGACCAGGATAACCAGAAGTCTTGATTCTAATCATTATACACACAATATATTCACTTGACCTTGGTCAGAAGGAGGTTGGATACTTTCACACATCAGGCAATCAATCACATGAATAGTACCCAGGTGATGCTCCAGGAATCTCTTTATACTTCCATGACTAAATGTAATGACAATGTAGGCACCAGCATGGCTTTGAAGCATATAGTCAAAGATCACAGAACATGTAACTTATAAAAAATAGAGGTGATACTGGTGAGAAAAAGAAAAAGAGGATAAGTTCGGTATCTTGTTTGGCTCTGAGTTAAGGGGATTTTTATTTATTTATTTATTTTTTGGTACTGGTATTGAACCAGAGGTGCTTTATCACCCAGCTACATATCCAGTTCTTTTTATTTTGAGACAGGATCTTGCTTAGTGGCTAAGACAGGCTTTGAATTTGCAATCTTTCTGCGTCAGCCTCCCAAGTTGTTGGAATCATAATACATGCCAGCATGCCCATTAAATTAACAGAATTCTTAATAACTAGTTTGATTATAAACACAATCTTCCAAACAGGCAAAACTGGAAAGATCATGGGAGATGTCTAGGATATCCTGCACAAATTTTGTTTTTAATGATTCTCTATTAAAAAATGGTGAATGAGGTTATCGGTGAAGTCTTTTTCTGTTAGCAGTTTTTCTATTAGGTTAAGTACACGAATAAAAGGCACCAAGCAAATAGTCATAACTCTTTCAAAACTTGTTCCATTCCTAAATTAGGAGGCTTCATTTCTCTTTGACCCAACAGATCTTGCCATTTTCTCCAAGCTGTACAATTCCACTGGCCACCAGCTGGAGGGCTGCAGGAAATATTTTATGTTCTGCTAATTTTACTCTTTCAGACAAAGTTGCAACAGTGTCACCCCTCTTAACAGGAACAGCTTCTTGTAAAATAATTTGTCCAGCATCTACATCTTCCTGGAAAAGAAAAATCAAAGTTTTAAACCTTACTTTCTAGCCAGCACAGTTTATAGCTAAATATTAATCCTATCACTTTGGTAGAAAAAACACATACTCACAGCTACAAAGTGTACAGTGCATCCAGTAATTGTGACTCCAGCTTCCAGGGCTTGCTCATGAGCATTTGAACCCTTAAAAGAAGGGAGCAAGGAAGGGTGGATGTTCAGCATTTTTCCTAGAAATTAAGAAAGCATAATGGTCAGAATTTTAAAATCCTGTGTATTCTGCTAAAAGAATATATATTTTCTTGCCTAGAACCAGAAGTCAATAGGAGCTGGATTTTCAAGATGGGTGTTTTCTTTGTGTAACATGGAAATAAGGCAAAGGGAAATACAGTTCTTGTCCAAGAAGGCCCTAGCAATAGTCACAGGCTTTGCATAGTCACAGGCATGCTGGGGAACTCTGAACAGGAATCTGCAGTGATGGGGAGCTAGCGGGGACGCGGGGAGGGAAGGTCTAAGCTGGATGGAAGACTTCTAATAGCAATGTGGTGTGCCCACCAGTCAAGATGCTGGATTAGTTAGCTTTGTGTGTCTATTATCACCAAAGGAATTGCCTGTTTTATGTACTGACACCAATGTTCTAACTATATTCACCTAAGAAAGCAAACTCTTTGGACAGAAAATTCATTTATTTCCCAAATATGTACACAGAAAAGGAAAACAGGATACAGTCAAAGCTTTGGGTAAAAAAAGGCAAAGACACAAGATAGTAGGTGCTTTTTGGCAACATCTTTTTTGCCATCTTCTGGCAATGGTCTGTGTCTCATAGGAGAGGATGCCTCTTCATTTTGGGATACAGGAAATTACTTTCTCTTCCTTCTAAAACAAGTAAAAAGGGTCTTCTGAATACTAATTTAGAAGACGAAATATTATCTTTGCAGTAATCTAGAACAAAACTAAACTATATTATAAAGAGTAATTTATTATAGTAACCCTAAGAAATTGATAGAAAACAGGTTAATAAATCATCATTGGGTCATCTTTTGGACTAAAGCAAAGGAAATTAAGACCTGTGTTAAGTAAAATGTCACAGTATTTCACTACTGCATGGTAAGTTGACTATTCTGGAGTCCATTTGCACTAGATTTCTCAATCAATACTGAACAACTTTTGCTTACCATTCCATTTTTTGACAAAGGGGCCAGAGAGAATTCTCATGAACCCTGCAAGACAGACTAGGTCTATGGAGAACTCTTCAAGGACTTTGTCAATTGCATTGTCAAATTCTATCCGATTTTTATATAATTTATGGTTAATTACCTGTGATAAAAAAAAGATAAATACAACTTTTTCAATCAGTTACCCAAAATAATCTAAAACATAACCTTTACATTACCACACTACACCTCCTTATGAAGACATACCCAATGGAGAATTACTGAGCAATGCACAGGATCAAGTGGAAAGGGGAGCCCAGCACCCACCCAAAAGCAGAAGTCTAAAGGCCATGTAAATCACAGAGATACGGTCCTATGAGAACTGATTATGAGGTTTAAGTATAGCCTATGTGGTTGAGTGAGAGTTTAACTCTGTAGATATCATACTTAACATGCATAAGGTTGTGAGTTGAATTTCCCAGCACCCCCCAAAATCAATCAAACAAACAAAAATAGCCCACAGGACTAGTATTTTTCCCAAGAACTTACTCTGGTTGGGATACCAGCTTTTTCTGCCTTATCTAAACCAGCCACTGCGGCTTTGTTGGAGATAACAACAACAATGTGGGCGTAGCTATTTGGATCCTGAGTACTGTCTATGAGTGCTTGGAGGTTTGATCCTGAAAAGGGAGGGAAAAAAAAGTGAACTCTTCTTAAAAAAAAAAAAAAAAAAAAAGATATGTTCTACATTGAATAGGGAGTGGTTAAGTTCTCTGAAAACATGTCTTAGAAAAGATTGACAATACATGAGGCTTTTAAATTCTACTCCTCTTGGGATAATGGATATTGTGAAAAGCAGGTTCTAGAGTATATATAATTGCTCCTGCAAAATAACATCTTGGCTAAGGGGGTTGAATGCCCTGAATTAAATCTCTTCAGCACACACACACACACACACACACACACAAAACAAAAACCAAAAACATATTTACAAGCATGTTCATAATAATGTTAACTATAAGAGAGGTAAATAATCATGTTATACCTATCTGAGAATACAATACTCTTATTTTACCCCTTATCCACAAAGGTCAAACATAAGCTTCTTATTCTTAATACTACTAACAGTAAAAAACCCTCTAATATTTTAAGACTTTGCAATGACAAAACTATAATACAAAAAAGAAGTTGGAATTTTTATCCTTTCTATCTTTTCTAGTCTTTCTCTAACCATCTTTCTCACGTCCTCTACTTTATGCTTAGGGAGCTGTCCCAAATTCACAAGTGGGAAGACTAAGGAAGCTGAAATGATAGCACTCCTTAATAATTCTCTCTCTCCCAGACTCTGCTAATAGTAGCCTTACAATCTGAAAGAGGTTTCTTTGTGTTGGTTGGGTGGTCAGGGAGGAAGAGAAGAGCTCTAGAGCTCAACATTGGAGAAGAAGCCATGTCTTACCTGTTCCAGATATTAAGACAGCCACTCTTGCCTTTTTTGGTTGGGCAGAAAAGTGATTTTTCAAGGAGCTGTTCACTGACACTGACTTGCTCATTTGCATGGTTTCGAGCAGATTCTTGACTTTCACACGAGGGGAACCTTCATTACAAATACACCCCAAAATAAGTAAAGAACAATTGTGAACTTACAGGAATAATGGAAAGAAAAATTTATTTTTAAAATATCTTTATTTTTTATATGGTGCTGAGGATTGAACCCAGGGCCTCGCACATGCTAGGCGAGCGCTCTACTGCTGAGCCAAAACCCTAGCCCCAGGAAAGAAAAATATTTTATGAAAACTTTAGAATATTTTAATTTATTTTGAAAATAAGATACGCAAGGACTAAAACATTTAACAGGTTTGTAACACTTAATATTACGACGCATTTACAAAAACTTCCCGAAGATAAACATGTGTAATCATCTACTTCAACTAGGAGTTCTAACCACATCACTACGTTGGAGCATATGGTGGATATATTACTGCCTGCCAATGTTCTGCTTCTAATCCCCAAATCTTCCTAGTGAGACCATTCAGGATAATGCTATGAGTTCTTGGCCTTTGTGGAAGGTATGTGGCCTAGCAAGGTCACTCCAAGATGTGATATAGAATGATGAAAGCGAGAGGGCTTTTTGTTGTCAAAAGAGCCAAAGAATGTTATCTTTCTAGTATGAGAACCTGCCAAAAAGTGAAACTTATACACCAGAGGAAAGAAAGGTCAATAGAAGCAAGGTTAACAAGCTCTAACATCATTATTACTATTTGACTGGATTTTCTGCCTCTCTGCCAAATTCTAGTAAGAGTCTCGAATAACAAACAGTATTAGCCAGGGCATTCACTCATTAGTTCTTGAATTTTGAACCACAAAGCAGAGCCATAAGGGCTTACATGCAGGAAGATTCCTTTGGGAAGTGATACTGCAGGGTTCTGTTGTGCACATGGGAATGCTACACAGAGGTGTCAAGAGTCTCAAGGTGAAAATTAAGAGGCATGTGTTATCACTGGGGTGGGTGCTGTCATGATACACCTGGGTAAAGACAGATGCCATAGCAATGGCTGGAACGAAAGGTAGGCTAAAAACTCATGAGACAGGGCTCAGTTATATTTAAGGTTATATGTCTAAAACCAAAGAAGGAGTTACCTTCCGGACATGCAACCACACTGCCAATCACCCAGGCTTCTTCCTGGCACTGTTGAATATCACTTAGAATCTGCCCTGTCTGATCCTTTGATAACACAAGGACAGCTCCAATACCACAGTTGAATGTTCTGGCCATCTCTTCTTCAGAGAGTTGTCCTTCCTGCTGTAACCATGAGAAGACCCTGGGGATCCTCCACGTCTGGGCATCTGAAAACCAGCAAGTTGTATGATTAACTGATAGCTCTGTTATTTTATATCAAGTAAAACTATAAACTGGACTTTCAGAAGTTTTGTGTTTTGGGCATCCATTTATACTTTAGACATTCATAGCACTTTTTAAAAAAATATTTATTTTTTAGTCATAGATAGATCCAGTATCTTTACTTTATTTTTATGTGGTGCTGGGGATCGAACCCAGTGCCTCACTAATGGTAGGCGAGTGCTCTACCTCTGAGCCACAACCCCAGCCCTCATAGCATTTTTTTTTTTGAAACAGTTGGCCAACAATCACACTTCAATGAGGTTTTATGCTGCATTAACTCATTAGATTTTAAAAAGCCATTTTAATGGGTTGGATTGATAGTAGCTGAATTCCAGTAGAGACTGGCATACTAATCTCTAGTGAATACTTAGCTGGATCTTTTTTCTTCTTCTTTTAAATGCATTTTTTTTTTTAAGTTGTAGATGGACACAATACCTTTAATTAATTAATTTATTTATGTGGTGCTCAGGTTTGAACCTAGTGTCTCACATGAGCTAGGCAAGCGCTCTACCACTGATCCACAACTCCAGCCCATTAGTTGGATCTTAGCAATGACAAAAATACACTCTAAGTATCATAAAAAAGTAGATGGCTTATACACAGACTTAAAGGAAATATATACATCATTTGAGAAAAGTCATGCTACAGAAAAGGATTATGATCAACACCCTGAATCTCATTTATTTTAAAATTTATATTCTTAGGTCTGCTATAAGAATATATCATGCATTATCACAAATCATACAACAAAAATCTCTAGTAAAAATTTTAGGCCTACACACAAAACTTCTGAATAATGAAATAATTTGGTTGATTTTTTTGAGTCTATAGTTATGGGATCTGATTTCCCAAAACAATACTGAATGAAATTGTTTATGATGCTCCTATAAAAAGGAATATAGCTTTTTATTAAATAATGAGGTTTACTATCAGCTTCCCCCATTTATTTGATATGTCTACAGGATACTTGGTTTTAATTCTATGGAGTTAATTTGTATTATGCAGTGTACGTCTACGAATCTTCTCCCGTACTGGATTTAATTACATTTATATTAGTTGGGAATGTCAAAAAAAATTTTTTTTTTTGGCTACCTGGGATTGAACTCAGGGGCACTTGATCACTGAGTCACATTTCCAGCCTTAATTTGTGTTTTATTTAGAGACAGGGTCTCACCAAATTGCTTAGCACCATGATTTTGCTGAGGCTGGCTTTGAACTCTCAATCCTCCTGTCTCAGCCTCAGGACCCACTGGGATTACATGCAATGCACCACTGCGCCCAGCTGGAATGTCAATTCTTAAAAGTTAAGTTCAAAAGATTTTAGCTACCATGATGTTCACTATGCCTTCAATAGTGAACCCAATAGCAGTGGGGTGCAGTGGTGCATCCCATAATCCTATCAACTCAGAACATCAAGGCTCGAGTTTGATGCCAGCCTTAGTACCTTAGAGGGACCCTGTCTCAAAATAAAATAGGAGGGCTGGGAATGTAGAGTACTGCCTAACATACACAAGGCCTTGGGTTTAATCTCCAGTGCTGCACCAAAAAATCCTTGGGATTGATGACCATACTTCACGTGGTTTAGCTCCTACTTCTAACAGTTCTTTTCAGTAATTCTTCCTCTGAGGGATATTTTTGGTTCTTTCCACTCTCTTGGCTGTAACTATAGCTTTGTGAGTACAACCTCCCGACTTATCTTTGGTCTGATCTCAACTTTTGCTCAGTTGCCTTGGAAGAGACTCACTGAAGATCTTAAGCACTGTAACCTCACTTTCTGCTCCATACTCTCCGTCCTGTGTTAGTGATGTTGCCATCTACTCACCTGCTTAACTAGGATCTTGAGACTTTTCTAGGCAAGAGTTAATTCTCAAATGTTTCTCCCTTCTTTATTCCCTAGTTCTTTCCTCTCTAGTGTGGACTACTTCACAGTTATTACTTCCTTTCCTGGCATGTAGGGCTCCAGCTTATAGCACTTCAATCCTTACATAAGCCAGTGACATGACTCATAAATATGGATAATAAAAAAAGGTAGAAAAGGTTCATCCCAGTTTTCCTCCACGAAACCTTAATGATTAACAAGTTTCCACTTATAATCATATGTGCACTAACTACCTGGAGTTTGTCCCACAGTGTATTCCCCACCCCCCAGTGGTTTTTTTGAACAAAAGTTCCCTTCAGTAAACTTACCTAAATCCACCCCAAATTTCTGAGGGAGAACTCTGGGAATGTTTTCCAGTAGTCCTCCACCAGTAATATGAGCAAAGGCTTTAACATGTCCTGAACGTATGACAGGTAACAAAGAACGGCTGTAGATTTTGGTTGGAGTTAGGAGTAAGTCCCCTGAAGATTAAAGAAATAAGACAAAAACAGCCTATAGGTAAAAAATTAAAATATAAAACAATTCTGAAATGAACAATGAGTATGACCTTGCAAAGACATACCAGTTCTATAATGAAGCCCAAGCAACAAAATCACAGGATAATGTAAATCACAGGGCAATGTAATTCATTCCATTCTAGCTTTCAGTAATGAGACACAAAACACACTAATTGACTACTTAGTTATATCCAAGCAGGAATTAATTTACCTAAGGACTGGTCACCACAACCATCAGGTGCTGGAGAGGAGTACTGTAGGGAAGAGTTTGCCACAATTTTCCTCACAAGGCTAAATCCATTGCTGTGGAGACCAGATGAAGCTATTCCAACAATAACATCCCCTTCAGTGATCCTTTCCAGGTGAGGCAGTTTCTGATCCCGCTCCATAGCACCAACAGCAAAACCAGCTAGATCATACTCTCCAGGAGGATACATGTCGGGCATTTCTGCTGTTTCACCTCCTGGCAGATTAAGGCAAGAGAAAAAAAAAATCACATTATATTTATACATTTGCTTAGGAGACAATGACAGCAAATATTCTTTTTTTTTTTTTAACCTTTATTTCACTTATTTATTTTTATGTGGTGCTGAGGATCGAGCCCAGGGTCTCCCACATGCGAGGTGAGTGCTCTACAGCTAAGCCACAAGCCCAGCCCCTCTTTTTTTAAAAATTAGCTCCAATCAACGATCAACTCTTTTTTTTTTTGAGTTGTAGTTGGACACAATACCTTTATTTTATTTATTTATTTTTTTATGTGGTGCTGAGTGCCTCCCATGTGCTAGGCAAGCACAATACCACTGAGCCACAACCCCAGCCCCAACAGCAAATCTTAACATGAATAGTTAAACACATGGTTATATCCTGTATATAACCACATATATTAGCTGGCTCACAGAATGTGCAACCAAGCATGATTTCAGAGGAAATACTAATTTCTACAAAGGTCAATACCTCTGCAAGTCTATATGTAGCTTCTAAATATCACTACTTTCATAGGATGAATGCTAAGTTGAATATAACTTCATTTCTATATCAGTTTAGCTTAAGAAATATTCCATAGACATCTGATCTTTAAAAATCACTCCATCTATACCATCTTCTAGTTAATGGAGAAGTAATTTTAACCAAGAGTGCCTCAACTCCAAATGCCCTGGCCTATAAAGTTTAATAGTGCAATTTATGATGATATCATATGAAAGTAGAGGCAAGCAGATGCCAAATTAGAAATTGTGCTAGTGGTTAAAGGGCAATTTGTTGGCTTTTGGATCTGACTTGTTCACAGAAATGATAATATGAAAGTGGTTGTTTCATTCTTGTTCACTTACAAATTAATTTTGCTAGAAAGTCCATATAGATAGCAGTATTTCTACAAAACCTGGGAACATTTTATTCTTTGTCACTTCTATGAACAAATATGGTTTGAAATACTGAATACCAAGACCCATCTGCCTTTCTGTGGGGACAATAAACGGGAATAATCCACAAGCCTATCTGTTGAAGTTATTGAGAATGAAGTAGAAGAAAAAGTGGCCAGAGGTTGGGGAGAAAAATAAGCCTGCCTGACAACTCAGGAGTTTGAATTTGGGGAATAAACCCTCAAGGGGGCATTGAGGGCACCAGAATCCAAGAGTAATTCCAACAGTTGTATCTATATTTCATTTGTCACATCCTGTGATATACAGTCTCTTTCACTACCTATTCTGACATTGATCCTGACATCTATACAAGGCTGATATATAATAAGAAGGAGCACCTATGGTTAAAATGGATGATCAGGATCTGGGAGGCACAACTCAGTGGTGGAGTGTTTGTCTAGCATGTGTGAGGTGCTAAGTTCAATCTCCAGCACTGCAAAAAAAAAAAGTTAAAATGGATGATCATACCAAGGAGAGCACATCCAGCCTGTTCACAAGCTTTAGCAATTCCGGCAATGACGGCTTCAGACATATTAAGGTCAAGCTTTCCACAGGAGAAGTAATCAAGGAAGAAGAGGGGCTCTGCTCCTTGTGCCAGAATATCATTTACACACATTGCAACCAAATCTTGACCAATTGTATTGTGTTTATTGCACAGCTGGGCAATCTATAAAAAATAAACATTCACATTTCACATCAGAGAATAACTGCCATACTGCATCTTGTCGATTTATCCATGAGGCTAACAAAAACCAGTGACACTGGCCAGATACTCTTAACATCTCAAGACAAAATAACACTAAATTTTGATAAGCAATGTGGTCTAAAACTATCCCTTTTTATTTCCTAAAATTGCCCTTCCACTCAAAGATAGAACAATATTTTGTTGTTGGAAATATATAAACATTTTATTCATATGGTTTTTTGGTATAGTTCTTTTCAGCTCATGTATGTCTAAAGAGAAAAAATATGTTTTTGATATGCAGTAAATTCTCTCATCTTTCACAAAAAATCTTTATACACAACAGTGTTTACCTTCAGTTTGGTTCCAACACCATCTGTTCCAGAAGCCAGAAGAGGATCTTTGAAACCAGCCGCTTTCAAATCAAAAAGACCAGCAAAACCTCCAAGATCTACGTCACAGCCTATTGCAGACGACACTAATTACTTATTGCATTATGACAGATCAATTAAACATGAATATTCATGCTGCTACTTCTAAAACAGCTGCCTGGAAACTGAGAATGGGAGGGAGCAGCATGTGCTCCAAGAACTGATCAAGAAAGTAATAACATCGGGAGAAAAGGCCTTGAAATATGATCATTAAATGATTTCAAAGAGTTTGTAATAAAAAAAAGGAAGATATAAAGAAATAAAAGTAATAACATCACAGAAGTGCTTTACTTAATATTAGAGACAGAAAGGCAGATAAATCAGGTGTGGTGGTGCATACCTCTAATCCTAGCAATTTGGGAGGCTGAGAGGCCCTAAGTAACTTAGAAAGACCCTGTCTCAAAATAAAAAAATAAAAAAGGGTGGGGATAGAACTCAGTGGTAAAGTACCACTGGGCTCAATCCCCAGTACCTAAGTAAATAAATAAACAAACAAAAACAAAAAGGAAGGTAGCTGACTATGGGTTTACCTTAAGTAGGGCAAGATTTAAAGGAATCTAGCATTTATTTTAAATATAAAGGCCCCAATTTTTTTTAAATTATTTTCCTTCTTGAATTTTTTTTTTTTTTTTAAATAAAGCCCAAATTAACTCACACCTGTCAATAAATTAGCAAGTACAGGATCTGACTTACCTGGTCTGGAGGTGGTTTTTGCTAAAGGCTTTATTTTCTTAACCAGCATATTTCCAGCTGCAATGTCCACCCCAGATCCCTTGTAAGTGAGGCCCCTAAGAAATTGGAAACAATAATAATCAAAACATCACCTTAATGCCAGGAAAAATTATTTTAATAGTAGAAAATAGTACTTAAAGCAGAAATTATCCCAAGTGATTTTCACATTCCTTCGGGTGCTTAAAATCTTCCATAGTCAATGCCTAGCCATATAAATGGATTTGACTGATCTAGTTTAGTGTAGCCCTGGAAAATGAAATGTTTACACAATTTACTTAGTTGACTCCATAGCATCATCTCTGCTGTGAACCATTGCTCTAACTTCATCACCCATTTCTTCTAGAAGTACTTTTTACAGGCTGCTAAATATCTTGATTCTTTGAAAATTTTTGATGTAATATACACATAATAAAATTTACCATTTTAACCATTTTAAGTGTATAGTGGTAGTAAATATTCATAATGTTATACAACCATCACTGCCATCCACCTCTATTTACTTTCATCTTGTGAAATTGAAACTATCCATTACACAGCAACTTGCTAGCTCTTAAATTCACTGATATTTTGCTACAACCTTTCTTGGTTCAACTTCAGTATGGGCAATGTCAGAACCAAGTCAAAAAGTGAAATTTGACAATCCTTTGTGCCCTTCCTTTCCAACTTGGGCGTGGCAGAATGGCTCCCGGAAAGAAGGGTGGCGAGAAGAAAAAGGGCCATTCTGCCATCAACGAGGTCGTTACGTGGGAATACACCATCAATATTCACAAGCGCATCCATGGAGTGGGCTTCAAGAAGCACACTCCTTAGGACCTCAAAGAGATCCGGAAATTTATTTGCCATGAAAGAGATGGGAACTCCAGATGTGCGCATTGATACCAGGCTCAACAAAGCTGTCTGGGCCAAAGGAATAAGAAATGTCCAATATCGTATTCGTGTGCGATTATCCAGAAAATGTAATGAGGATGAAGATTCACCAAACAAGCCCTATACTTTGGTAACCTATGTCAATGTTACAACGTTATAAAACGTGGATGAGAACTAACTGCTGATAGTTAAATAAAGTCATAAAACTGTTAAAAAAAAAAAAAAAGTGAAATTTGGGGTGGGAGGGCAAGGAAGCTCAGTGGTAGAGTGCTTCCCTAGTATATATGAGGCCCTGGGTGTGATCCCAACACCACAAAAGAAAAAAGTAAAAATTAGGGTTTACGTAACTCTACATAAATATTCCTAAATAACCAAACTGAATTCTTAATGTAACCATATCAATTTCTTTATAGTTGAGGATAGTAAGAACAAGATTAAACTTATTTAAAAAGCATAACCAGATAATGATACTCAGTGCATCATTTTTACAGATCAAGTTTGTGCATCTGCATTGTGAAATCAGTAGTTCTGCCTTGTAAAAATGAGAACTTTCAATGGGCATGGTGGTGCACGCCTATAATCCCAGAAGCTCCAGAGGCTGAGGCAGGATGATCCAGAGTTTAAAGTCAGTCTCTGCAAAAGCGAGGCACTAAGCAACTCAATGAGACCCTGTCTCTAAATAAAATACAAAATAGGGCTGGGGATGTGGCTCAGTGGTTAAGTGCCTCTGAGTTGAATCGCCGGTACCAATAAAAAAGAAAAAAAACAAAACCAAAAAACTTTGGTTTAATGGGTTGGAGTGATAGATGAAGAAGTATGTAAGGGTTTATCAGAAACAAGCTGCCAGGGTAACAACTAAAATTGAGAGAACTGGCAGTTAATTCAAAGTCAGCAGCCCAAATTTACTCTCAGAGAAGAAATAAAGTCCTATTGGTTTAAAAAACTTTTTCAGACAGTAACTGGCATTGTGGCATCTCATTTTCATTTTTAACTTAAGGAATGCAGACTAGAGTCAAGATTGTAGTACTTTTGAAATAGGTCATTCCCATGGAATCTGGTTGTTTTGAAATGAGAAATGAATTTTTAGCATGGCATTATATCATGGATTCTAAAAATATTCCAGGGTTTGAATACTAAAAATTTGCTCTAATAGTATAGCTTGAATTAAATTGCTAAAATTTTTTTGTTCTAAAATATATTACTCATAGATGAACTTAACAAAAGCAAATGTAATATTCTTAACTAAAACACATGTTGTGCTGGGTGCAGTGGCATTCTCCTGTAATCCCAGCAGCTCAGGAGGTTGAGGCAGGAGGATCTCGAGTTTAAAGTCAGCCTCAGCAATTTAGAGAGGCCATAGACAACTCAGCAAGACCCTGTCTCTTAAATAAATAAAATACAAAAAAGGGTCCTGGGTTCAATGCCTGGTATCTTCAAAAACAACAGCCAATTAAAAAGCCCCACATGCTGCAATCAATAGTTTATTGATTTTATAAGGAAACAGTTGTACATGTAAGTAAATCATTCAATAAGGGGAAAAAACATACACTTTAGTAATAGCTTAAAATGAGAGACAAGATGAGAGTATCAAAATTTACGTGGAATAAAAATCTTTACTATCACTGTGATATTGCTAAACGTTTCAGGTAAGGAACCACCATGAAGATTTTCCACTTAATTTGAACATTGCTGGGATATGATTCAAAAAACATAGACCAAGAATAAAGAATAGCTCAGTAGAGAAAAAATGATATAGTATAACAGTACAGGAGTAACAGAATGTTCTACAATCACTCAGTGTAGTTCTGAAGTCGTACCATAACTACCTCATAAGATTTTTACCTGGGCTGCTGAAGGAAAGCTATGGCGCGAAAGCCGATGTCTTTCCTGTAAATTGCTCCCTCAAACTTTATAGCAGTGAGTCCCTTCTTGGCTTCTTCAAGGGCAGATATAAGGTTTTCGTGAATGGCTGTTACTGTAAGGACTCTTCCCCCGCTGGTCACCACTCTGCCATTTTTGTAGGTAGTCCCTGCATGGAACACTTCTAGTCCTAAAGCTGTAGTCTCAGAAAACCCTGTAAGAGAAGATTTGATGCAGGATTTCAAATTACCATATTTCACACTGTGGAGTGATTTACCATTTCCACAAGGTTTTTCTTTGGTACTGGGTTTGAATAGTCGTGGTGGTGGTGGGGAAGAAGCCACATCCCCTGCCTGGATTTTTAAATTTTTATTTTGAGATAGGGTCTTGCTAAGTTGCTGAGGCTGGCTTTGAACTTGGGATCCTCCTGCTTCAGCCTCCAGAGCCACTAGTATTACAGGCGTGCACCACTGTATTCAACTTCTTCTTCTTTGTTTAAATTTCTATCAGGCAATTTCTCCCCAAAACAGTCTGTGCCATTTACATTGATGACTAACTGTAAATTATGAGGTCAAACCACTCAAGGTTGTATGCCTCTGTAATCATTCAGAGACCATGTCTTAAATATATCTTGTTGATGTAGTTTACATTAACGATCCTCTCACTTTCCTATGTCTCATTAACACCCTGACTTTGGGAGGGTGGAAGTGAAAGCTTACACTGGGAATACTGTGGAAATTTGGTTGGGTTACTTATGTTTCCTTATATGGGAAGACAAATAGATGGCAGTTCTTTAAATAGTCATTTTGGATAATTTATGACATATCCAACTAGCAATGTAGTATGTTAAAAACTTTTGAAGGGTTTCTGATGGCTTCACACCCTTAGCAAGGGCAAGCATTTGCGTGGGAGGGAGGTCCCTGATGGCACCAGTTAATTATCACATTGAAATTCAACCTCTTATTCCTTATTCACCTGTTACCTCCACACCCTTGGTGTAAGCTCCAGGATAACCTTTACTTGCCATGACGACAGTTATGGCAGTGTGGTTTTCTAGCCAAATGGGTAAAGATGTGCACAGCAGGCCATCTAAGGTGGACTGAATTACTTCATAAAGATCACTTTTAAGAAGTGGGAGGATTACCTGTAAAAACACAAATAACATGGCAAATGATATAAATTTTAATTTTCTTTATAGACATTTTATTCATTGGGGTATTAGTAGAGCTTGTATGTGTTTCTCAAAGGTAATTATTTCAAGGCTGAAAAAATCCTGAGATTAGGATGACACACAACCTCGCCAAAGAAATACTTTATTAAGTTTAATGACTGTTACTCACTTGGCATTCTGGATCACCAAAACGGCAATTAAATTCCAAAACTTTTGGGCCATCCTTGGTCAGCATTATGCCAGCATAAAGAATCCCTTCATTAAAAAAGAAAATCCCTTTATTAAAAAAGAATCTGTAATGAAGACATTATATTATCACTATAAAACAGAAAATAAACAGCTGCTCTATAAATGATGTCAATATCAAGAAGCTCACCTGTGTATGGAGTACCCTCCTGCTGCATGCCATCTACTGTCCTCTGAAGGACAGTATTTTTAATTTTTAGTAACAGATCCTTAGAAACCTAGGGAATATATAGAAATTTTTAACGATAAATGTTATGTTAAAAATTCAACTTGTAAGTGGTATCATATACAACAATGAAGACTATTATTTTTTTACTACCTGAGAAGGTTGAACACATCCCCATCAAGTAGATATTTTAGACTTTTTTTTTGTGGTGCTGGGGATTGAATCCAGGATTCGTGCATGTGAGGCAAGCACTCTACCAATGAGCTATATCCTCAACCCCTTTTGCAGAACAGGAGAGAAGAACTTGAAGAATTAAAATATATCCCATATTCAAAGACATATACTGTCTACTTTCACTGCTTACATACCACATGTTCTTTTTAACAATTCTTCAATGTTTTAGCAAATACATATAAATTTTAATTTTAAGTAATAAATGCTCTGAGTCTGATAAATTATCACATGCAGAGGCTACATTATATGTTCCTTGCCAAATCAAAGATCAGTGCTAATCAATATTTCTAAGTAAAGTAACTTATTAAAGCACCTTCCATTTTTATTATTTTTTTGTGGTATTCCTAAAAAGTCTGTACCATTTTACATGATGACTAATATTTACGACCTAATAGTGCCTTACCACAGAGCTACATTCTTAGCCCTTTTTATTTTATTTTGAGATAGGGTCTCGATAAGTTGCTGAAGCTGGTCTCAAATTTGTGATCCTATTGCAAGTCACTGGCTTTTGCCACCATGCTTGGTTCAGTGTGTATATTTTTGAAGCTCTATAGCTTCAATAATGAAAAACGAAGTTGGGCATGGTGGCATATACCTGCAATCCCCACTTCTCGAGAGGCTGAGGCAGTAGGCAGTAGTTCAGACCAGCCTGGGCAACTTATTGAGGCTCTGTCTCACAATAAGAAACAAATGGTATGGGGACATAACTCAGTGGTACAGAGCCACTGAGTTTAATCCCAGTATCACCAAAACAACCCACACACACGCATCCTGTGTATGTGCTGGGGCCTGGATATCCAGAGATGAAAAATTTCACACTATAAGTACAAGGCTCCCATTGGTTAAAAATTGGGTGTAGAGAGGAGGGGAAAGAAGGATCTACTCACTACATTATAGATAAGTTAAAAAATCATTGGGCTGGGCATGGTGGTGCATGCCTGTAATCCCAGTGGCTCGGGAGGCCAAGGCATGAGGATCATGGGTTCAAAGCCAGCCCCAGCAAAAGCGAGGTGCTAAGCAATTCAGTGAGATCCTGTCTCTAAATAAAAAATACAAAAATAGGGCTGGGGATGTAGCTAAGTGGTCGAGTGTCCCTGAGTTCAATCCCTGGTGCAAAAAAAAATCAAATCGGCAATTTTTGTTCTTCAAAGGCTTTTAGAAGAGTTGTTTTAGAAACCAGAAAAGATATTTTAAATTTAATAGAAAGTAATAAAGTGAGGCATGGTGTCATGTGCCTGCAATTTCAGCTCTTGGGAAGCTAAGGCAGGAGGATCTTAAGTTGGAGGCCAACCTGGGAACATGGTCTCAAAACAAAACATGACAACAACAAAATAATCAAATTGCTGATTAGTAACAGAATTTACAAAAACATATGAAAGAAAGAAGTCAAAACAGAACAGCATCATCTAAAAGCTCTCTGAAAAGCCCAATTACTGTGGAACTTGAGTCCCTGGGAAGTACCTGAGGTGTGGGACAATAGGCTCCCATTCCCCCTGTGTTGGGGCCTTGATCTCCCTCCAGTAATCGTTTATGGTCCTGTGCTGGAGGCATGGGGGCCACTGTCCTCCCATCAGTGAAACACAGACACTATGGAGAAAACAAAATAGTCCACTTAAGTAAATGCCAAAAAAGGTAAAAAAATAACCTAAGAAGGTGAGTTATGTACCTCAACTCTTCTTTGCATAAAATTATTTCAGAAGAAAAATTAATGCATAAATCATTCCAAACTATAGAAAATCTCATATAGTCAGCTTCTAGAAGATATGTAATTTTTTAGATAAATCAGGGAAAAAACAAGCTACTCTCCAAGTAAAATATCTTAACCCTTTTCCCTTGAAATTTGCAAGCATTAAAGCTCTACTTAAGGGAACACATTTCACTACTTACTGTATAATAAAATGTATGTAAAAGAAAAAGCATGAATGTACCTCAATAATGTAAAATATAAATCCAAGGGCCACCACTAGACACTGGAGATGATTTTAAAAAGATATATTTTTTCATTTGTATCCTGAATACTAAACATACACAAATTCCTTTTTATCTGAACAAGTTATAGTATAAGGTGCAACAACCAGATTAATCAAGTCTTTCTTGGGTACACTGATCAGATAACATCTTTTTATATGCTATAAATCCCAAAAAAGATGAATATACGTACAGACACCTCTTCTCCTTCAAGAAGTTCTTCAACAACAATTGTTTCTCCAGCTGCTCCAAAAGCTTTATCCTAAATTATAGGTTAAACAAAAAGCCAAAATAAAACCAAACAAACAAAAAACAACTTGGTAAATTATAAGCTTTTAGTATTTACTTTTTTTTTTTTTTTTTAAAGAGAGAGTGAGAGAGAGGGAGAAAGAGAGAGAATTTTAATATTTATTTTTTAGTTTTTGGCGGACACAACATCTTTGTTTGTATGTGGTACTGAGGATCGAACCTGGGCTGCACACATCCCAGGCAAGCGTGCTAGCGCTTGAGCCACATCCCCAGCCCTTTACTTGATTTTTGTCATTGCACCATTTGAATTACAAATCATACTATGTATTATATCAATATGTGATTTTTTCTTTTCCTTTCTGAAAGACTCAAAAGAATGTTTGAGTGTTTCCTATTTTTAACGTGACAAAGATGTGGAATGCACAATGCTACAGATGAACTGCACAACAAACACATTACCAATACTTACCTGAAGATTTGGTTTTCCATTTGGAATAGAGGAAAAGCAGTTGTTTTCATTATCACCATTTAATCTCCATCTTAATTATAACTGTATATGTTTGCCTATATACTATATTCTAAATGCCTACAAAAGCTTTCTCTAAGGGGGTAAAATCAAAACAACCCAGATGGATCACGATAGAAAAAAGTATATTCATTGCTCCATTTCTCTTAGACTTGGGACACGCGGGACAAAGATGATAGTCCTCATGAATGATTTGAGATATATATGTTCTATGGCCTAAGGATTTTCTACCTTTCAGTAGCAGAAAACAAAGGATGTTAGAACTTACTTCAACAGAATGAGTTATGGTTTAATTATTAGTGTGGATCTGTAAGAACTATTCTATAAAAATGAATTATAATACATAGTATGATAAAAAATAACTTCGCTGTGTTTTCCTTCTCTTTGTTTGTGGAGGTGTGTGGTGTATTGGAAATTGAATCCAGGGCCTTGCTCATGGTAGGTATCCACTATCATTGAGCCACGTTCCCAGCCCCAGAGTTTCCTTATTTTGAGGTACACATTGTAATCTTTTTTTTTCCAACTTTTGAAAAAAATATTTTTGTTGTAGATGGACACAATACCTTTATTTTATTTACTATTTATTTTTATGCGGGGCTTAGGATTAAACCCAATGCCTCACACATGCTAGGCAAGGGTTCTATCACTGAGCCATGATCATAGCCCCAACATTTTGTAACTTAAGAGTATTTATCTGGTATGAATAGAAAAGGAAACTTTCAGAAGAACCAGTTTACCTGCATGATCTCCTGTACAGCTTTGCAGGCTTCCTCTTTGCTCTTTGCAACAATCACTCCTTTCCCAGCTGCAAGACCACTGGCCTTCACAACCAAAGCAGGGAAGTCCGCACTACAAAGCAGAGCAATCTTCAATATCCCATAAATGCTTATAACTCAACATTTAAAAATGTTTTAGGATTCTATAATAATATACTGTAGCAACAACTGAAAAGCAGAAAAAAAAATCACTTATCATTCTAAAGTCATCTTGACATACTTCCTGCCAGGACTTTTTTTCATAAGCATTCCTTTATAGCTGTGATCATAGACTATATCTATCTATCTATCTATTCTTTTTTTCACTTTCCATGAGATCACACAGGCAAAATCTCTAGAGGAATAAGCAGATGCATAGAGTAGACATGAAATGATCTTTAAGACAGAAAGTAGTGAATCTCATTTAAGTAAAAGATGTGGCTGTATAAACCAACAAAAGCATGGACACAGAAAATTTTTGGAAGCCAAGACAAGTAATCATGGAATGGGACTGGGTCTGGAAGAAGGCTTACCCAAAGTAAGTAACAAAACTGTTACTTACCCAAGGCATCTGGCTACTAGGAAATATTAATATTCAGTGTCTAAGAAACCCTGTAAGATGAAGAATGAATAAAGAATGAACTTGACCCAAATGAAAGGAAAACATATTGGGTAGTAGAGAATGTCAACAAAAAGAGGGCAAAGATTTGTCTAATGATATTCACTCATTTTCAATGTTTTCTTTTTCTTCTTCTTCTTTTTTTTTCAAAATATTTATTTTTTAGGTGTAGATGGACACAACACAATGCCTTTTATTTTTATGTGGTGCTGAGGATCCAACCCTGGTCCCGCCCATGTTAGGTGAGCACTCTACCGCTGAGCCACAATCCCAACTCAATCAATGTTTTCCAAATATATAAGAGAACAAAGAATGTTTAATTTTAAGATTAGGATGGAGCAGTGGCGGCAGACGACCAAGTGATGATTCTTCACTCTGGTTAATTATTTATGACAAAAGTCAAGAACATTTATATTATAAGATACCTCTGTGCTTTTCAGTTTGGTTGTGAAAAGAGTGCATGACTTAACAAAACTAAACATATTTTCCCTCCCAGGAACTACTCAGTAATAATTATTAAAATTTCATCTTTTTATAATGTCACAGATTTTATAATCTTATTTTGGTGTTGGAAAAATTTGGTATTGGAAAAAGGTAACTTAACTAACATTTATTGAAAATATGTTCCTTCCTTCCTTTCTCCCCACGCCCCCTTCCTTCTTTGTGGTGTCAGGGATTGAACCCAAGGATTTGCACATGCTAGGCAAGTGCTATACCACTGAGCTACCTCCTCAGCTACAAATAATTTCTTTTATAATTATTTTATTATAAACTCATGATAACCTAAGAACCAACCATTATATTTCAACATAAAAGTGATTTTATATGTAAATATCCTAATTCAACAACTCCCCTTCATAGGCAGCCTTCCACCTACCTCATAATGAAGCTACAGGCCTCTTCAGGTTTGGTGAAAGCTCTCCATTGTGCAGTTGGGATTCTGTGTCGGTTCATAAACTCTTTGGCAAATCTTTTGCTGGACTCTAACTGAGCTGCTTCTGCTGTGGGGCCAAAACATCGCACTCCTGCAGAGGTCAGGTCCCCAACAATTCCTATCAAAGCAGACAGTCAGTTAGGGGACCAAAGATCTCTCTTTAGAAGTTTTAGACTGAATACGAATTAGGATTAGACCAAATCACTTTATACAAGGCAGGTAGATAACTGGTGGCAGAGGATAACTAAGTTTTTCATACTGTCTACTACTTATAAGCAATAGGCCACTAAGAGGTGATTCAAATCCAGCAGAAAAACCAGGCATGTTAGCACGTGCCTATAGTCCCAGTCACTGGGAAGACTGGGGTAGGAGGATCACTTAAGCCCATAAGTTTGAAACTGACCTGGTCAACACTTTAAGGAAAAAAAAAAAAAAAAAGAGTAGGGCACAGTGGTGCATACCTGTAATCCTAGCATCCTAGCAACTCAGGAGGCTAAGGTATTAGGAAAGCAAGTTCGAGGCCAGCCTCAGGAGCTTAGCAAGTCCCTAGGCAACTTAATGAGATCCTGTCTCAAAATAAAAAATACACAGGGCTAGGGATGTGGCTCAGTGGTATAGTACCTTTGGGTTCAATCCCCAGTACCGAAAAACAAAAACAAAACAGCAAAATTTGTTGTATTTGTTGTATTTAAATAGACACCAGAATAGATCAAAGATATATAAAATGTTTCTCATGATTACAAATTGGAGCCCTATCTCATTATTGACATTTGGGAAAAGAAAAATCTAGAATTCATAAATTTCAAGACCAAAGTTCTTTTTCTACTATTAAAAGTCCTCATCTGTAACAGATACAACATCTCACCTCTAGAAGTCAAATTCTGATTATCTGCCTTTTTAATAAATACAAATGAAACTTACCAGCAGCCAGAGGTGCCTCTGGTCCAACAACTACAAATTCAATTTTCTCATCTTTGCAGAATTTAGCAAGGGCAGTGTGATCAGTGATCGAGATATCTATGAAAAGAAAACACAAACACACATTTATGAAAACACTTTTTCAGTAAACTAAGTCCTGTACTTAGTAAACTAACTTTTAACTAAAAATTAAGTACTATATTTCAGGCTATTAAGTGTGGTTTTCTTCTTCTTTTTTGGTACCAGGGATTGAACTGAGGGCACTCAACAACTGAGCCACATCCCAGCCCTATTTTGTATTTTATTTAGAGATAAGGTCTCACTGAATTGCTTAGCACCTTGCCTCACTGTTGCTGAGACTGGCTTTGAACTCACAATTCTTCTGTTTCAGCCTCCCTAGCTGCTAGGATTATAGGCCTCTGCCCCCCTTTTTCAAATATTTATTTTTTTAGTTGTAGTTGGACACAATATACTTATTTTATTTATTTATCTTTATGTGGTGCTAAGGATGAAATCCAGGGCCTCTCACATGCTAGGCGAGCGCTCCACCTCTGAGCCACAACCCCAGTTCCAGCTCCAGCCCTTTTTGACACAGGCTATCACTGAATTGTTTAGGGCCTTGCTAAGTTGCTGAGGCTAGCTTTGAACTCATGATCTTTCTGCCTCAGCTTCTAGAGCCAGTGGGATGGGATTACAGGTGTGGGTCACCGTGTTCATCTCTTGGTTTTCTTTTATTGGTACAAATGACAGGTTCACCAAGAGAAATTCTATTTTCAGTGCATTTGGCAAGTAACATAGCTCAGTTGTCTGTTATCATTGGTATGATGAAAATACCAATAAGCTTCCCACAAAGCTGTAAATCATGGTTATATCACCAGTGTTGAATGTATAGTAAACAAACAACCAATCACAGAATGTACTCAGAAACTGGTCCTTAATGTCCTTCATTCAAGAGTTACTGAGAACTCACTAAGTGTTAGGTATTGCTATAGGCCCTGGCAGTATGATCAATGCCATCTTAAGTCCTTAGACTTAGGATGCTTATAACTCACTGTGGAGTTCTACACAATACACACGTACACAAACATGTACAAATTAAAAAAATTTGATATGAGGTGAATTGTATGGCTGGTTGAGTGGTAGGGTCTCAGCAGAGCTGTTTAAAGAACTTCATGAGGATTGATATTTATAAGACTCTCTTCTGCAAGTTCAGAGGTCAGGTTCTCAATCTACAGAAACTACCTGAGTGTAGAAAGGATAGAATACACTGCACCTTGGGTTAGTATCTCCATATACAAGTAAATCAAGCAGGGTCAACCAAATCAATACAGGAGAGGTAGCAAGAGAACCCATCTAACCTCAATTACTGCAAATGGCAGCAGTCTTATGACAACTTGGGAGATTTTGATGGGCTTGTCTCTATGAACTCAATTGCATATAGATAAAATATGCTGCTTCAATAAACAAAGATCCCAGAAAAGGAGATATTTTATTTTTTGCCTTCTGAAAATTGTTAAAAAAGCTGGGCATAGTAGTGCATCCCTATAACTAGTGATCTGGGAGGCTAAGACAGGAGAATTTTGAGTTCAAGGATAGTCTCAGGAACTTAGGAGATCCTGTCTCAAAAATAAAAAACGGCTGGGGAGATGGCTCAGTGGTTAAGCATCCTTGGGTTCAATTCCCAGGTCAAAAAACAAAACAAAACAAAACAAAACAAACAAACAAAAGAAAACCATTGTTGGTATTAATTACATGCAAGTATCTTCTTAGTTTGTGGCTTGTTGTGTCTATATTCTTCTGGCCATAAATATCATGTGTCACATAAGGTGCACATAATGCAAACTAAGACAGATAAGTTCCTTGTTCTCCTAGAGTTTACATCTTACGGATTATATTCTAGTAGGGGCAAGGGAAAGGATGATAGAGATTGATAAAAGAAATAAATACAGTAGGGGATGGGGATATAACTCTGTTTTAGAGTGCTTGCCTTGCATGCACAAGGCCCTGGGTTCAATCACGGCGCCACCAAAAAAATTGTAAAAATAAACAAACAAACAGACAAACAAACACAATGGTTCATAATCAGAAAACAGGACACACAGTGAACAAATGCTTTACTTGGAAACTTTAAGATCCTTTGAAGGGGTAACACTGAAGTTGACCCAAAGTGATTAGAAGCCCATCATGTAGGGGAGGAAATAAATTTCAAGGCAGTTAGCTGTGTTTGAAAAACTGGCAGGGCAGCATTGATGCAGTTTAGTGAAAAAAAGATACAAAAGACCAGGCTGGAACTGCAGGTGGAAACCAGATTGCAGAAAGGTTTTGTAAGGCAAGGTGAGAAATCTTGAGTCATATTCCAAGTACTATGAATAATTTAATACAGCATATGAACTGATCATTTTTTAAGTTAGAACTGTTAGGAAACTGACCTTTGATAGTACTGTTCAACCTCTCATTTCCAAAAATACATATCAAAATGCCTTTAAACTACTTAGGAATTAAACTAGAAATCTTGCAACTTCTAGAAGAAAACAGGGGGTCAACACTTCACCATAAAGGTGCTGGCACCGACTTCCTTAACAAGACCACCAAAGCACAAGAAATATAACCAAGAATCAATAAGTGGGATGCCATCAAACTAAAAAGCTTCTGCAGAGCAAAGGAAATGATTAAGAGCATGGAGAGTGAGCCTACAGAATGAAAAATATCTTGGCCAGCTACTACTCCAATATGAGATTAATACCCAGAATGTATAAAAACTCAAAAAGACACCAAAAAACCAAATAACCTTATCAATAAATGGGCAAAACAACTGAATAGAAACTTCTCAAAAGAAGAAACACAAATGGCCAAAAATGTCAGGCATGGTGGTATATGCCTGTAATCCCAGCTGCTTGGGAGACTGACACAGGAGGATTGCAAGTTCAAAGCCTGCCTCAGCAATTTAGTGAGAACCTGTCTCAAAATAAAAAATAAAAAGGGCTGGGGATGTGGCTCAGTGGATCATCCCTGGAACAGAAAAGCAAAAAATACATGAAAAAATGTTCAACATCTCTAGCAATCAGATAAATGCAAATCAAAACTATACTAAGATTTCACCTTACTCCAGCCAGAATGGCAATGATCAAGAATACAAACAATACTACATGATGTACATTGTTGGTAGGACTACCATTTTGGAAAGCAGTATGGAGATTCCTCAAAAAACTAGAGATGGAACCATTAGAGGACCCAGCTATCTCATGCCCTGGTATTTCCCTCATAGTTCTAAAACAGGCATATTATTGCAATACACCACCTCAATGTATAAAGCAGTACAATTCATGGCAGCTAAATTATGGAATCAATCAAGATGTCTGTCAATAGATGAATGGATTAACAAAATGTTGTATACATATGTACAATGGAGTTCTATTCAGCCATAAAGAAGAATAAAATTATGGTATTTTTTCAGTAAATGGAGAAAATCATGCTAAATGAAATAAGCCAAACTCAGAAACTCAAAGGTCAAAAGTTTTCTCTCAACCGTGGAAGCTGGAGTAAACTAAAGGAACAGGGAAGGGAAGAACAGGATAACACAAAGGGAAGATCAATAATATAGAAGGAGATCGAGTAGCAGAGTGGAGGGATGGGAAATGAGAGGCAATGCAGAGTGAATTCTTAAAAATATTACATCAAGTGCATATGTAAATATATCACAGGGAATTTCATCTTTATGCATAAATAAAAAGGAATCAATCAACTATAAAAAAATAAATAGGTGAAAGGAAGTCTAGTAGAGTAGAGGAGGAAGAACCGGGAGGGAGGGAGGACAGGAAGGAAAACGGGGAGGGGATCATGAACTAAAACTGAATCTCATGCATGTATGAGTTTGCATGGAGGAGCCCAACTACTATGTATAACTATAAAGCTCTTAAAAAAAAAAAGACTTCAAATTATATTTGGCATTTGCTACCTTTTCAATGGATGTATTTCTTAAGATTTAAAATAATTTAAGATAATGAAATGCCATATTCTTTTTTTATTAGATCTTTTGGGAAAATACCAAGGAGTAGGATAGCTGGGTCATGAAATGCCACATTCTGAACAAAAGGCTACCTTACATTTATAATATATGTCAGATATTCAAATTACCACATAAATTAAGAAAAGCATTCAAACTTGAATAGCAATCTACCATTAGTATTATAAAGGACAAAGGTGGTTGACAATTTATCATTAACAGATAGTAATTATTATTTCCCATTTTTGTAACACAATTACCAGTATTTGAAATCTTTTCAGAGCAGGCAGTGCCTGCATTTCCTGGGGCAACAAGCACTTGTTTGACATGATGAGACTGTGCAAGCTTCCAGGCTAGCGCATGTTCCCTTCCGCCACTGCCAATGACAAGTACTCGGGCTGCCATCGCTGTCTGTAAAGCAGGAATTCAAAGGAAAATGAACCTCTGAAGCAAGAAAATCATAGTTATGTATGATTTTATGCATTTTAGAATGCATGTGCTTTACATACCACAAATATTATTTAATCGTTATCTAAATGAGTCAAGTAAATAATTTGTACTCAAATGATATTTTCACCTACTAATTCATTTTTTAAAAAATTGTCATTAATAATTTGAGAAAAATGACCGTAGTCATAGGGTAAGGGGGGATTCTAAACATAAGGAAGACCGGCTTAGAGACCTAGATTAAGTCATGGTGATGTGGCTTCTGTTATGGTTTAGGTGTTCCCCAAGGTTTCAAGTATTGAAATTTAATCCCCATTGTGAGCTATTAGCAAAGTGGAAATGTAATCCAACTATGGTGGTTACAGGCAGAGTTTCTGGAAGGTGATTAAGTTTAGAAAAGATCATTGGGGTGGAGACCCCACCCTAATGAACGACCTTTTCTAAACCTAGGTGGTTTTATAAGAGGGCCAGACTGGAGACACACACATATATTTATGTGTACCAGTTTGGCTATTGCCACACATGCTCTGTGCCACTTAAGGACTTTACCAACAAGAAGCTGATCATCAGATGGGGCCCTCTGACCTTGCACTTCCAGAACTGTGAGCTAATAAAACTCTTTTCTTCATAACTTATTCAGTCTGTAATATTATATGCAACAGAAAACAGTAATGTAGTTCCTTATCTGAGAAACAATATCCTATAAGCTCTCTTCTCTAGCTTCATTTTAGGAAGATTTAATAATCATCAAAGCCTTAATAAGAAAAAAATGATTGTTTGATTGATCTTAAGAGACTGGAGTCTTACTATGTTGCCTAGGCAGCCCCATACTTTTAGGCTCAAGTGATCCTCCTGCACCAGCCTTCCAAGTAACTGGGACTGTAGGCATCCACGCTGACACTTAAATTTAGACCCCAAATTCAAAATCTGTTTCTAAACGTTGAGACTGTATAGACAACTTTATGATAAAGTTATCACAAATTGAAAGAAATATTAAAGACTGGGGTCAGCAAATTTCATCTGTAAAGGACCATATAGTAAATATTTGAGGGGTATGTGCTGTGTCCAAACTACCAACTGTCTATGGTGACATGAGAGGAGATATAGACAATACACTGAAAGGTGAACATGCCAATATCCAGAAAAACTTAACTTTATAAAACAGGCAGCAGGACAAAAGTATTATTTGCCTACCAGGGCTCTAGGCAGTAGGAAGCCACCTGAAAGTTTGTAACAAAATAGATAAAACAATAAAAATTTTTATTTTATGTACAAACAATATAATTTTTATCACATGTGATAAAAACATTATCCACCATCCCCAAACCATTCTTATTTGGTGGGCTGAAAAATAGCCAGCAGAAAAATAGGTGCAGTGGCGCACACCTGTAATCCCAGTGACTTGGGAGGCTGAGGCAGGAGGATCACTAAGTTCTAGGCAGCCTTACCAAGTTAGGCCCTAAGCAACATAGATAAACCAGGTCAAAAAAGAGCTGGGGATGTAGGTCAGTGGCAAAGTATGCCTGGGTTCAACTGCCATACAGGGGGGAAAAAAATGCAAAAAAGCAAGCAAGCAAGCAGGCAGCAGAGGGATTTGGCAGGAGGGAGTTGTAGTTTGCTGACTTCTGATTTAGGAAGTTTGTGTGCTATGTTTGAAATCTGATAGAGAAGGCAAAAATCAATTTAAACACCTCTTAGTTTTGGTATTTGTGTGACCTTGGTTGTGTAAAGATTAATTGAAATGACATTTATAAAATATTAATACTACTTATAGAACTTAGGGGTTGTAAATGCAAACTTGTTACAATTACTTCTTTCACCCACATTCATATTTTGGAATAGAAACAATTTATCAAATCATTACACTAGGAGGAAAAAAAGTGGCTGGGGGTATGGCTTAGTAGTATAGTATTCAGCAGAAGCCCTGAGTTCAATTCCCAGAACAAAAAACAAAGGAAAAAACTTCACAAAAGAATAAATAATTTGCCACATTAATTTACTAATTTTCAAAAGACATCTAACTATGTAGAAGGCATGATGGTACCAGGATAAAGAAACTGAAATTGATAACTTCCTGTAAGATGCTAAAACTACATACACAAAGGAAAATTTAAGCCTTTAATATTAAAAAGCCATTTTTTAAAAGCACTTACCTCATGCCAGGTGCCATTCTAAACTTTTCAAGAATTACCTTACTTGATCTGCATAAGATGAGGTAGATACTACTATTATTGCTACTTTACTGAAAAAGATGGAAGCCCAGTTAGATTATATAAATTGCTGGAGGTCACACAGCTAAGATGGTGCAGATTCTGGATTCCAAATGAAGCCATTTTTCTTTAGATACTTTTCAGACAACAATTAACATGATTAGCATTATAAACTTATGGGGGAAAATCCTGCTAAATTAGTCTCAGAAAGAAAAGCTATTTTAATTCAACCAAAAATAGACATTTTATGTGCTATGTGCATTGAAATATCTGAAAGAAACATATCTCTAAATCTACAGAAAATATCACATATTTGTTTGAATAAGACTGGCAGTTTAAGAAAAATTTCCTGCTTACTTTACATACAGAATCTATGAAACAGCAGTGCTAGCCAGCTGAAAGGTACATCAGGATTAGGCAAGAAGCTTGGGCTCCAGAAGTCGCTTTTCCTCACTCTTTACTAGCTGGGAAACCTTGAGGGACTTAAGCTTGGGCCTCAGTGATTAGAATGGGTAACCTACAACGAGAACAGCAGAGCCAGAGAAGGCCACTTTAAAGAATTTGGGGAATAACGTACAAACACAAGTGGATCAAATTAGCTAGTGACAACGGACGCACAACGAGACAAGTGATGAGTATATCAATTTTGGGTTATCGCCTGAAAAAAGCATAAAGACACAAACAGGCCTGGCCCTATTCGCAGGGAAAGTGATAGCTCACGTGTAAACCTCCATTAACAATGCAAAGCACATGGCCAAGTCCCCAGCCACCGTATTTCAAAACAAGACGAAAATTTCTACAGCCAAGCGTGTTTCTACAATTCCACTCAGTTCCTGAAAGTAAATCCCCAGCCAAAGCATAAACGTGGTCTAAAAGCCGAGGGAGCTTACGCACCTATACCCACGGCCAAGCCGCTCGCACTCGCTGCTCGCCGGAAGTGGCCCGGGACTCCGCGCGCCCGCCCCTCACCCGCTTCCCTCCCCATTGGTCGCCTGGCCTGGGTCCCTGGTCCAGGCAATCAGTAGGGCTCCTTCCCCCTCGGGCGCGGCTTGAGCCTGCTTGGGACCACAGCCTGACCAAAGCTTGTTTACAGTGGGTCACTGTAGTGGGAGCTGCCACGTAACTTCTCCATCCCTCCCCGGGAGCCTCCTGAGCTCTGTGGGAGTGCCCAGACGCCCAAGCCACGTTTGGCTGCTTGTGGGCAGTTCGCGAAAGTCAGAGCTGACCAGCTACTGCGGGGACAGTCTGATGACCTGCTCGGCTCCTAGGAGCCCAGAATGCACTAGGCTTTTGAGCGCAGGACCTCCAGCCTGTTGCTAAAAAAATTATCCGAATATAGGAGGCAGGGGAGAAAGCCGGGATAGAAACGTTAATCGTGTTCACAGCACAGAGGGAACCCGGACTCTAGTTCCTTCCCGTTTGCATCTCCCTGACTAAACTCAAGTCGGCGCCACTAGCAAACACTAGGAGCTCTAGTACAAGCACCATGTTGCGTTTTTTTTTTTTTCCTCGTTCCTCATGGAATTTCATCTCAGACATTCAGACGCGACCGCAAATCTCCTAAAGCCCCTCAAAACTGTTGGGGGGCCGACAACAGAAGCTGACAGGGATCTCTAGGGAGACTTCTGTAATGGCGCCTGCGTCAGATACTAACATGGCGGACTTAGTCGTGCGCGGCGCAAACGTCAGCAGCTCTCCCCCAGCCGCTCGGAAACAGAGCAGGAGAGCGGGACCGTGCCCACTGATTGGTCCGTTGGCGGAGCGTGCCGGTCTGGGCGCTCCCACACGAACCAATCAGGAAGGCGAGAGAAGGAATTGGCCGCTGCGCCTCCTCCCGAGGCATGCTGGGAGCCTGGAGGACTAGCGAGGAGGAGTTGAGAGAACGGAGCGGACGCCATGGCGGCCGACATCGAGCAGGTTTTTAGGTCTTTCGTGGTCAGTAAATTCCGGGAAATCCAACAGGAGCTTTCCAGGTAAATACCTCCCTGACTTTTCTGCTCCCAAAGGGCTGCTAGGCCCCCCGCCTTAGGCTTCCATGGTACCTTTCTTCAGAGACGCCGTCGTTCCTCGGCTCAGGCCCCGCTACGGCCCCGCCTGGGCCTGGGATCCATTTTCCGGGCCCTCCCCCCCAACCCTCCATCCGCTCGTTCCCTTTTCCCCGAGAAACTTCGCCTTTTCGGTGGCAGTTTCAGACGCCTCCTTTTTTACAGAGTTTAGACGCTCACCCTTCTCGGCCGCTTGCTCGCCCCTTACCCTTTAGCGACTGGTAGGCCTACTTGTCCACCAGGGACGGGCCTAGTCCTTCCTCAGCCCCTCCTCCGCCGCCGCCTCTCCCCTCCCCCTCTCCGCCTCCGCGGATTTCGCCGGCCGGTGTCTGTGACCGGAAAGGGTCTCTAACGGCCGTTTCTTGGGTAATCTTAAATCCGCTCTATTATTGCCAGCTTCACACCGTTTGGGGGCCGGGAGCCATTAATTCTGCTATTCGGGCCCAGTATTCTGTGTTTTCCACCAGGCAGCATTCTAACAGATTAGAGATTTAAGTGAAAATGCCGCAAATTGATATTGGCCAACTTGTGAAATATCCGAGAAGAGGATGGACTGGGTCTTGGAAATACCGATGATTACTAGATTTTTGACAGTTGGAAAGTGGACTTTGTGTCTAGACCAATTTTTTTTCTTGCTACCCCTACCTCAGTTGACATATTTGATCAGCAAGCTAGTTTTGCTATTTCTGATAGACTTTACATAGGTCACTTTGGTTTCACGAAATTTAAAGATGGAGAGATCTCCAGAGTAGTTGTTTACCGAGAAAGGAAAATAGTGTGGCTCTTGCTGTTAAGTGGTTGTCTTTTAGTATTTTTTGTTTTGTATGAAATACTCAAAAGTACAGAGGTTGGAAAGAGATCTTGAAAAGTAATTTACCTGTTCTGAGTTACACTGTTTTTGCTAATTGTATTTTAAAAGTTTAGAGCAAGAACAATATGTGAATTTGAAAATAGTCGGAAACGCAATTTAATTAGGTATCTAAATGAACATTATTGGAGGTAATGATGTATTACTGCAACACCTTTTTGCAGAATGTGTTGTTTTTTAAGTGGGAAATATATCTCTCGTTACATTGCTTTTGAACGTTTTGTGATATTGGTAGTGCTTTTTAGGATGAGAAGAGACCTGAGCTAAGGGAAAAAAATAATTGTCTTGGAAACTTTTAAATAGTTGTATGACATCAGTAATTGTGTTTGCTTTGTTTTTATAGCTTTTAAAAGTCAGTCTTTGTGTTAGAAAATGAGCATTTCTTTTGCTGTAAAAAAAATCTAGAAATTATAAAAGGAGAAAAAAACCAACACTACTCTTATTGATGTTATATCCTTTAGTTTTTGCTTGTGTATGCAGATTAGCATGCGTTTTGTTAATGTAATTGTTCTATTTTATTTTTCAACCTGATAGTGCCAAGTAGTTTGTCCATAACAGACTCAAAATTTGGGTTACTCTTCATGGCTGCATAGAATTCCTTTGTAGGAATATATTGAAGGATATTTAAGTGGTTTGAAATTCTCATTGCTTTTCAATATGCAATTAATATCCTGGCAGCTTTTAAGGTGATTAAGATTGCTTTCTGAGCAGACTTTTTAAAATTGTAGTTTTCTGACTTTTAAATATTTGGTAATTATGTGTGTATAAGTGCTCAGGAAAAGTGTAAAATAGTGTTTCATAAAGGCAATCTGAAAGGAATATTAGATAAAGCAGATTATCACTAGGGAAATATTCAGCTCTTTAACACAAGTTAATGTATTATTGGTGTAAAGACAAGATTTAAAAAAAGTTTTTTTAGTTGTAGATGAAAACACAGTATATTTTTATGTGGTGCTGAGGTTTGAAACCAGTGCCTCACACATGCAAGGCAAGTGATTTACCACTGAACTACAGCCCCAACCCAAAGACAAGTTTTTTATTAACCATTTCAGTGAACTGTTTTTTCTCTTTTCCCCATCTACTTTTACGTGCATCTGGGTCATAAAGTGATGTTTAGCTAGTTCAAGTAATTGATCCAGTGTATATAGAAGTGTTTGAGAGTATGGGCTCTGGTTTTGAATACTTGCTTAACTTTTTAGTAGCTATATGATCTTCACTTTAGTTTCTTGTCTTCTCTCTGCCCCATTTCCCTCATTTATAAAATCAGAGTAATAGTGGTCATTTGAGTTTTAGTAGGACTAAATGAGTTGAAAATGTAGAACATGACATGACACTACTTAGTACTCAACAAATGTTTATTATTATTACATGGTTCATTATATTCGAAAATCAAATGTTCCTTAACATTTAGTTAATTACTGAATTTATTTTGACTAGACTTTTATGTGTTTTCAGTTAGCTAAAATTAAAGTAAAATTAATATTGAAATTATTAGATTTCAAAATTTTGCACATTTATATAAAAACAATAAAAATGATTACAAGGTGAAATGTCTTATCTATACTTAAATTCTTCTGACTCTTTGAGTTGAAAGTATGTTAAACCATCTATCATTTTGTTAGTATAAATGAGTTACCACTTGTTTAATGTGAATTTTTTTGAACACCAGAAATTTTTTAATATCAGGAGTTTTGATAATTAGGTATAAATTATGTAAATATTTTTCTTTATAAATTTTATGGCATTTCAGTAACAGCCTTAAACCTGAACAGAGACTACAAATTACTTTTTTTATTCAATGTGTCAGTGGCTAACTTCTGTGTTCCTTGATACTGTTTATTGTAATTGTGACCTGTGCACAGGTGTGGTTTTATTGTGGCCATAGTTTCTACCATAATGTTAGGTCATCTTATTTAAGCTCTTATTAATATTTCTCCCTGGAGAGAAGAATATAGGTAACCAAAACCTCAAGTTATATTTCTGGAATTATTTCATTTAATAAAGGTTTTGCTTAGAAATATGATTTTGTATATATATTTTCTTAACTTTCAGTGCTGAACACTTTGTGTAAAAATGAAAATGTCCCAGCTATGAGTATATCGTATTACGTATGCCTAGTTGCAAATATCTGAAAAAGGAAAAGGGTGAAAGATCATATTAATTGGAACATCAATATTAACTTATTGATTTATCATGTGGTGTGATAAAATGTTAATGAATTTTGAAAAACTTTTCTTGTCAAGTGGAAGGAGTGAAGGCCAGCTGAATGGTGAAACAAATACACCTATTGAAGGAAACCAGGCAGGTGATGCAGGTGCCTCTGCCAGGAGCCTACCAAATGAAGAAATAGTGCAGAAGATAGAGGAAGTGCTTTCTGGGGTCTTAGATACAGAACTACGATATAAGCCAGGTAAGATGGAGATAAATGTCTCAAAATTTTGGTTTTTAAGTTTTTTTAATTTTTTTATTTGAAGGTTAAGTATTATTTCAAAGTTTTTATTGAATCAATTTACTGACGACTTTCTTGGTAAAATTCTCCCTTGAGAACAAAATTATACTGAAACATGAACATTGATGCATTTCTTTGCTTTGCTGGTAGAATATAATTTTTTCTCTTTGATTCAATTTTATAGTGTCTTAGTGCCAGGATTTTTGAATGTGGATTTTTATTGAACAGTTATCTATAAACATCAGATTTGGATGGTGTAGTATCCTGGGTCAAAATTTTTTTTTTTTTTTTTTAAAGATATAACCCTAGGAGGTTTTTATTTTAAAGTCCAGGCTTAGAGATGTCTTGTTTGTACACTCACACCATTTAAAAATACAATGTAAGGGAGTCATTGTATGAATATTTAGATTTTGATTAAATAATTGATATTTACAAGGGAAGGATATATAATTATAAAAAATGATAGTTACTGTCTTTAGGAATTAGGTGTGTGGTATGATCTTTTTTTGTATGTTGTGGTTTAAAAAGCATACACTTTAGTGTTTCTCAGATTTATGGTTCTAGCAACATTTTCTTATCAACCTTTTTTTAACCAATATTTGATGTTATGAAATAAACAATAGAAAGGGATTAGGTTTCTTTTAATCTATGTCTTGTTCTTATCAGTTTATATTTTTCTATAGTCTTAATGGCCAGAATGTCTGATTAGCTTTTTCTGATTTATCTAATTTAATACTGGTATTAGGAAAAATCCCATCTAGTTTAAAATGGAATAAATGATCTTTTCTAGGATATGCAAATTGAAAAAAATGTCTTTTTTTTTTTTTGGTGTGGAGTGAGCTGGGGGTTGAACTCAGCCTCATGCATACTGGGCAAGTGCTCTACCACTGAGTTACATCTCCAGCTCTGAAATGTTCTTTTTTTGTTGGCGGGTGGTTATTGGGGATTGAACTCGGGGGCACTTGACCACCAAGCCACATACCCGGCCCCATCTTTTGTATTTTATTTAGAGACAGGGTCTCACTGAGTTGCTTAGTGCCATGCTTTTGCTGAGGCTGGCTTTGAACTAGCAATCCTCCTACCTCAGCATCCCAAGCCCCTGGGATTACAGGTATGCGCCACCATGCCTGGCTCTGACATATTCTTTCTTTCTTTCTTTATTTTATTTTATTTTATTTTTTTAAGGAGAGAGTGAGAGAGAATTTTAATATTTATTTTTTAGTTATTTGGTGGACACAACATCTTTGTTTGTATGTGGTGCTGAGGATCGAACCTGGGCCGCACGCATGCCAGGCGAGCACGCTACCGCTTGAGCCACATCCCCAGCCCCTCTGACATATTCTTAAATTACATATTAAAGGGTGTAAGAAATTTTTTCCTATTGCTTAGTCATTTTTAGAAGAGTATTCAGGGGAAAATATAGTTTTTAATCAGTGTACAAGTATGAAAAGATGCAATCTAAGTTTTATATTGATGTGTTGCATTTGTTGTTCAGATGTTTGTATTCTGTTTAGAAGTAATTACTATTGTTGAGTTTACCATGTGCCCAGTCTTGTTGGATGCACTAGCATGCACTTCCAACGTTAAACAGTGTGTCAGTAATTTGGATAATGCTATTTATCTACTAACTGATGCACTGATTGAGGATACAAAAGTAGGCATTTTGTTTCAGAGCCAATGTGCCATGTTGCTTCTGGTATAAAAAGGAGTTGTAAAATAATTATAAAAAATAGCCAGGTGCCATGTGCATGCCTGTAATTTCAGTTACTATAATCCCAGTTACTTGGAGGCTGTGGCAGGAGGATTGTAGGGCGTCAGCAATTTAGCAAAACCCTGTCTCCAAATAAAAAATGAAAAGAATTGGGGTTATAACTCAGTGCTAGAGTGCCTCTGAATTTAATCCCTAATACTCCCTCCCTCCAATTTTTCTTAATGTAGATGTTTTTAATAGCAATGGTAATAGCTAAACATGAAATATTGATTGATACAGTTGGTAAACAATTTGCTAAAATTTAAGAACTGGATAAAGAATTAATTTAATAGAATTTATTAAATTTTTTTTTTGTTGTTGTTGTTTTGGTGATTGGTATTGAACCCAGAGCTTTGTGTATTCTGGGCAGGTCTACCCTCAGCCCTAAAACACATTTTAATATAATTCTAGATAAGTTTTTGGGATAAAGTAAGAAGTTATTTTTAACTCAAACTTTAGTTGTAGAAAGAATATTGGAAAAGTGGCAGTTTTTGGATTAATTGATTTATGGAAAATAATTTATTTGGTAACTTTTTGTTTAACATAGGGTATTAAACTGTGAAGTTTTAACATGGAGCAAAAATACTGGTTTATATGATTTATTTAAATCTACTTTGGAGACCATTTGACAAAATTTAATTTTTATTACTTTCAGATTTGAAAGAGGCCTCCAGAAAAAGTAGATGTGTATCTGTACAAACAGATCCTACTGATGAAATTCCCACCAAAAAGTCAAAGAAGCATAAAAAGCACAAAAACAAAAAGAAGAAAAAGAAGAAAGAAAAGGAAAAAAAGTACAAAAGACAGCCAGAAGAATCTGAGTCAAAGCCGAAATTTCATCATGATGGGAACATAGATTTAGAATCTGATTCCTTTTTAAAGTTTGATTCTGAACCTTCAGCAGTGGCACTGGAGCATCCTATAAGATCATTTGGCCTATCTGAGTCCAGTGAATCTCCTACAGTTATGCTGGAACCTCCTGTAGTATCAATGGAGGTTTCGGAGCCACACATCTTAGAAACTCTGAAGCCAGCTACAAAAACTGCAGAACTCTCAGTTGGATCTACATCACTTATCTCAGAACAGTCTGTGGCAGCAACATTGGAACCATCTACAACAAAGATTCTGGATTCCTTTGCAACAGCGCCTGCTACAACAGTAGGGCTGAAGTCAGCTGAGCCAGTTGTAACGTCAGTGGAGTATCAGACAAAATCTGTGCTGAAATCTTTGGAGAGCACCTCTCTAGAGCCATCAAAGATCAAGTTGGTGGTAGAGCCTCCAGTAGCAAAAGTGCAAGAGCCATTAGACACCCTTGTGACCGCATCAGACACACCTACTGAGGTTCACCCTGAACCAAGCACATCAACAACAGTGGATTTTCCAGAGTCGTCTGCAACTGAAGTGCTAAGATTTCCAGAGCAACCTGTAGAAGTACCATCGGAGATTGCAGATTCATCAATGACAAGACCACAGGAGTTGCTGGAGCTGTCTAAGACCACAACGTTGGAGCTGCCGGAGTCGTCGGTAGCCTCAGTGCTGGAGTTGCCGGGGCCACCTGCTACCTCCAAGTCGGAGTTGCAGGGGCCCCCTGTGACTCCAGTGCTGGAGTTACCTGGGCCCTCTGCTACCCCTGTGCCAGAGTTGTCAGGGCCCCTTTCTACCCCAGTGCCTGAGTTGCCAGGGCCCCCTGCGACTGCAGTGCCTGAGTTGCCGGGGCCCTCTGTGACACCAGTGCCACAGTTGTCGCAGGAATTGCCAGGGCCTCCAGCACCATCCATGGGGTTGGAGCCACCACAGGAGGTACCAGAGCCACCTGTGATGGCACAGGAGTTGCCAGGGCTGCCTGCAGTGTCAGCGACAGTAGAGTTGCCAGGGCAGCCTGCGGTAACAGTAGCAATGGAGTTGACCGAACAACCTGTGACGACGACAGAGTTCGAGCAGCCTGTGGGGATGACAACGGTGGAACATCCTGGGCATCCTGAGGTGACAGCAGCAACAGGGTTGCTGGGGCAGCCTGAGGCAACTATGGTGCTGGAGTTGCCAGGACAGCCAGTGGCAACAACAGCGCTGGAGTTGTCTGGGCAGCCTTCGGTGACTGGGGTGCCAGAGTTGCCAGGGCTGCCTTCGGCAACTAGGGCACTGGAGTTGTCGGGGCAGTCTGTGGCAGCTGGGGCACTAGAGTTGCCTGGGCAGCTCATGGCAACTGGGGCACTGGAGTTCTCAGGGCAGTCTGGGGCAGCTGGAGCACTGGAGCTTTTGGGGCAGCCTCTGGCAACAGGGGTGCTTGAGTTGCCAGGGCAGCCTGGGGCGCCAGAGTTGCCTGGGCAGCCAGTGGCAACTGTGGCGCTGGAGATCTCTGTTCAGTCTGTGGTGACAACATCGGAGCTGTCAACGATGACCGTGTCGCAGTCCCTGGAGGTGCCCTCGACGACAGCGCTGGAATCCTATAATACGGTAGCACAGGAGCTGCCTGCTACATTAGTGGGGGAGACTTCTGTTACAGTAGGAGTGGATCCCTTGATGGCCCAAGAATCCCATATGTTAGCTTCTAACACCATGGAGACCCATATGTTAGCATCCAACACCATGGACTCCCAGATGCTAGCATCCAACACCATGGACTCCCAGATGCTAGCGTCCAACACCATGGACTCCCAGATGTTAGCGTCTAGCACCATGGACTCCCAGATGTTAGCCTCTAGCACCATGGACTCCCAGATGTTAGCAACTAGTTCCATGGACTCCCAAATGTTAGCAACTAGCACTATGGACTCCCAGATGTTAGCAACCAGTTCCATGGACTCCCAGATGTTAGCAACCAGCTCCATGGACTCCCAGATGTTAGCAACCAGCTCCATGGACTCCCAGATGTTAGCAACCAGCTCCATGGACTCCCAGATGTTAGCAACCAGCACCATGGACTCCCAGATGTTAGCAACCAGCACCATGGACTCCCAGATGTTAGCAACTAGTTCTATGGATTCCCAGATGTTGGCATCTGGCACTATGGATTCTCAAATGTTAGCTTCTGGCACCATGGATGCCCAGATGTTAGCCTCTGGCACCATGGATGCCCAGATGTTAGCCTCTAGTACCCAAGATTCTGCTATGTTGGGTTCAAAATCTCCTGATCCTTATAGGTTAGCTCAGGATCCTTACAGGTTAGCTCAGGATCCATATAGGTTGGGTCATGACCCTTATAGGTTAGGTCATGATGCTTACAGGTTAGGACAGGACCCCTATAGATTAGGCCATGATCCCTACAGACTAACTCCTGATCCCTATAGGATGTCACCTAGACCCTATAGAATAGCACCCAGGTCCTATAGAATAGCACCTAGGCCATATAGGTTAGCACCTAGACCCTTGATGTTAGCATCTAGACGTTCTATGATGATGTCCTATGCTGCAGAACGTTCCATGATGTCATCTTATGAACGCTCTATGATGTCTTATGAGCGGTCTATGATGTCCCCTATGGCTGAGCGCTCTATGATGTCAGCCTACGAGCGCTCTATGATGTCAGCCTACGAGCGTTCTATGATGTCTCCTATGGCTGAGCGCTCTATGATGTCAGCCTATGAGCGTTCTATGATGTCAGCTTATGAACGCTCCATGATGTCCCCAATGGCTGATCGATCTATGATGTCCATGGGTGCAGACCGGTCAATGATGTCATCATACTCTGCTGCTGACCGGTCTATGATGTCATCGTACTCTGCGGCTGACCGATCTATGATGTCATCTTATACTGCTGATCGTTCAATGATGTCTATGGCAGCTGATTCTTACACTGATTCTTACACTGATACATATACGGAGGCATATATGGTGCCACCTTTGCCTCCTGAAGAGCCCCCAACAATGCCACCATTGCCTCCTGAGGAGCCACCAATGACACCACCATTGCCTCCTGAGGAACCACCGGAGGGTCCTGCATTACCCACTGAGCAGGCAGCATTAACAGCTGAAAATACTTGGCCTTCAGAGGTGTCGGCATTACCTTCTGAAGAGTGTGTATCACAGCCTGAGACTGCTGTGAGTCAAAGTGAGATTTCAGAGCCTCCGGCAGTGCCTGCTAATTATTCGGTGACAGGATCAGAGTCTTCAGTGTTAGCATCAGAGGCAGTTGTGACTGTTCCAGAACCACCACCAGAGTTGGAATCTTCAGTTACATCAGTACCTGTTGAGTCTGCAGTAGTAGCAGAAGAACATGAAAGTATTCCAGAGAGACCAGTGACTTGTGTGGTATCTGAAATGCCCATTTCATCTGAACCATCTATGTTAACATCAGAGCCTCCTACGATGTCAGAGGCAGCAGAAACATTTGATTCCATGAGAGCTGCAGGACATGTTGCCTCAGAGGTATCCATGTCCCTGCTGGAGCCAGAACCAACAGAGAGCATTCTGGAGCTACCAGGCATGGCTGGCCCAGTGCCTCCTGCTGTGGCTAGCACAGCGCCTCCTATTGTGGCTGGCCCAGAGCTTCCTGCTGTGGCTGGCCCTGAAGCTCCTGCCGTGGCTGGCCCAGAACCTCCTCCTGTGGCTGGCCCAGAACCACCAGCCGTGACTGAGTTAGAATCACAAGCTGTGGCTGTACCAGAGCCTCCCACCATGGTTGAGCCAGAGATTGTTACCATTCCTGTATCAGTTGTGTCTGCCCTGGAGCCTTCTGTGCCTGTTCTGGAACCAGCAGTGTCATTCCTTCAACCTGCTATGATTGTTTCAGAACCATGTGTTTCTGTCCAGGAGTCCACTGTGACATTTTCAGAGTCTGCTGTCACTGTTTCAGAGCAAACTCAAGTAACATCAGCTGAAATGGCTTTAGTCTCTACACCAGTGATAGTGGGATCTAATGTTGTATCATCACATGTTATGAAAGGGGTGACTTTACTATCTGGTGATCAAAGTTTTTCTCCAGACATTGGCATGCAGGAGATTCCATTGCATTCAGGTGAAGAGCCACATGTGGAAGGACATGTGAAAAGTGACTCTTATGAAAATGAACATGGTATAAGTACAGACCTAAGTATAAATAATCATATAATTGCTAAAGATATGGAACATAATACAGAGTCTATTACTAGCACTGGTCCTGTTGGTGAAACTGGTGAAGAAAAAGTTTTGCCCATGAATGAGACTAAACAATGCACAGTATTGGATATCTGCCCTGGTATTAGTGAAGCTGATGTAGGAGGAACACTATCTTCTATTGGTCCTCTTGCTCTGGAACCTGATACAACGGAAACTAATAAGGGTATTGAGTTTGTGACAGCATCTGCTCTCAGTTCAGTTAGTAAATATGATGAGGTATCTTTAACTACTCAAGATACTGAACATGACATGGTAATTTCCAACAGCCCCAGTGGTGGTAGTGAAGCTGACATAGAGGGACCTTTGCCTGCTAAAGACATTCATCTTGATTTAACATCTAATAATCTTATTAGTAAGGATACAGAAGAACCATTACCTGTGAGAGAGAGTGACCAAATATTAGCAGTTGCTCTCAGCCCTAAAGAAAGTAGTGGAGAAGATAAAGAAGTACCTCTCTCTACTCAAGAGATGTTGTCTGATTCAGGATTTTCTGCTAACATTGATGAAATTAATGAAGCAGATTTAGTGAGACCATTACTTCCTAAGGACATGGAACGACTTACAAGCCTTAGAGCTGGTATTGAAGGACCTTTACTTGCAAGTGAAGCTGAACGTGATAAATCGACTGCCAGTCCAGTTGTAACTAGTGTACCAGAAAGGGCTTCAGAGTCTTCTTCAGAGGAAAAAGATGATTATGAAATTTTTGTAAAAGTTAAGGACACACATGAAAAAAGCAAGAAAAATAAGAACCGTGACAAAGGTGAGAAAGAGAAAAAAAGAGACTCTTCTTTAAGGTCTCGGAGTAAGCGTTCCAAATCTTCTGAACACAAGTCCCGTAAGCGTACCAGTGAATCTCGTTCCAGGGCAAGGAAAAGATCATCTAAGTCCAAGTCTCATCGCTCACAAACACGTTCACGGTCACGTTCAAGACGCAGGAGGAGGAGCAGCAGATCAAGGTCAAAGTCTAGAGGTAGGCGATCAGTATCAAAAGAGAAGCGCAAAAGGTCTCCAAAGCACAGATCTAAGTCCAGGGAAAGAAAAAGAAAAAGATCAAGCTCCAGGGATAATCGAAAAGCAGTTAGAGCTCGAAGTCGAACCCCAAGTCGTCGGAGTAGGAGTCACACTCCTAGTCGTCGAAGAAGGTCTAGATCTGTGGGTAGAAGGAGGAGTTTTAGCATTTCCCCCAGCCGAAGGAGCCGCACCCCAAGCCGAAGGAGCCGCACCCCAAGCCGAAGGAGCCGCACCCCCAGCCGAAGGAGCCGCACCCCCAGCCGAAGGAGCCGTACCCCCAGCCGAAGGAGCCGCACCCCCAGCCGTCGGAGAAGATCCAGGTCTGTGGTAAGAAGACGAAGCTTTAGTATATCACCAGTCAGATTAAGGAGATCAAGAACACCCTTGAGAAGAAGATTTAGTAGATCTCCCATCCGACGTAAGAGATCCAGGTCTTCTGAAAGAGGCAGATCACCGAAACGTCTAACAGATTTGGGTGAGTCATTCTTTCAAAATGTAATAGGGAGTGGTTTAAACCTGAGTTTTTTGTGATTTTGAGTCAAACAGGATATTTTGGATCATGGGTTTAAGTGTGATTAGATAAGCCTGTGTTGATAAAAGGATAGATGCATGTGAGCATGTCATAGGAGTTAAAAAAGACCCGCTTTGAAGTATATTAGAACCAAGGGGTTTTTTTCCTTAAATTTTTTATTTTGCTTGCACCATCTTGCCTTAACTAAAAATGAGAAGCAAAAGTAGATAGAGACCAAAGAAAAGGGCAGATGGGAGGTGGTCCTGTTATGAAAAACAAGGCCAGTATATATGGTCATATTGTTATTATATGTATTATACATATACTGAGCAAAAGTATGGTTTTCTTATTTAATAAATTAACATCTTAAAATGGCAATCTAGAATTGTTAAATGTTTGTGAAGGTAATTCTTCTGTTTTATACACTTGGAAATAGAAGTCAGTAGGAAATTTGCATCTGGGGTTATTTAATGAGGTAAATGAAAATTGTTATGGATAAAGTGGAATTTATTAGATTAGAATCTGTTCTGACCAGTTGTGGTGGTGCATTCCTTAATCCCAGTGGCTTGGGAAGCTGAGGCAGGAGGATGGAGTTTTGCAAGGCTGTAAGCAACTTAGCAAAACCCTGTCTCAAAAAATAAAAAGGGCCAGGGACATGGCTTAGTCCTAATGCATCCCTGGATTCAGTCCTCACTACCCAAAGCCAAAAAACACAACTACTGTTCTTCTGTGTTTTAAAAATAAGTACTATGTTTTGATATTTTTAAGTAGTATGCAGAGATGAATAAAACTTGATGGATGCAGGTTACCTGCTGCATAATTTATTATCCCACTGGATTGGATATGTCCAGGTCAGGATTATCTGAAGAAAAAGATGCTAAGAGCAGTAAGGAAGAATTTGCATTCAGTTCAACAAGTGTTTTCTCAGCTCACTTTTATTCAAAGTAGAGAGACAGTATATAATTCCCAAACTGATTCAAAATCAGTGAAGGAGACACAGGGAAAAACCTCTTTTTACCAAAAGGATGGAATGTGTTGATTGCTCCTCATGTGGAAAAGCTGCACATGAGGAGCAATGAAGATCAATGTTAATTCTGGCTTGATGAAGACATGTTAGAAGAGGGGGACACTTTATTTTGAGTGTAAAGGGTCACTTAAGAGAAGGTCAGATTAGGAGGAGAAAAGTTTTAAGGTCCAGATAATTTGGGAAATGAAATTGGCTTTGATGGGTTTCTGTGTGGCTTGGTGATTTGTAGTGTTTGGGAAATCCCATAAGGACTTGAAGGGCCAGCGCTTAAAAACTTAGAGCCAAAGAGTAGTTTGATCATACTCTTATGGCAGAAAATTGATGCCCTTCATGTTAACATATGAAACTTTGGATAATACAAAATGTACAACCTTAAGGAAAACTGCTTTTATTTTTCTCTTATAGATAAGGCTCAATTACTTGAAATAGCCAAAGCTAATGCAGCTGCCATGTGTGCTAAGGCTGGTGTTCCTTTACCGCCAAACCTGAAGCCTGCACCTCCACCTACAATAGAAGAGAAAGTTGCTAAAAAGTCAGGAGGAGCTACTATAGAAGAACTAACTGAGGTAAGCTAGACGGAATTTGTTTTCATTCTTAAATGGATTATTCCAGGGATGTTGACTCTGGAGCGTGCCAAAACCTGAATTGTGGGCTGAACTGATAATGGCTGGCACCGAGTGGCCAAAACCCGAAATACAGATGTGGCAGCGGCAGAAGCTCTGTTTAGCAGGCCATTATCCGGGATGGCTAAGCTCCGCTAGCTAAAAGTTACTTCCCATTACTTTTGCTTTCCAGTTTTAGAAGCCAAACTGACTGAGGAGTGGGACGGTTCGTTTGAATGGAGGAGGTGTTGAGTGAGCAACACGCAGAAGCTCGCCTACAGTTTCGTTTCCATTCACGACGTGTTCACTGATCGCCACGAGTGTACTGCATATACGCAAAGACACAGACAATCTTCAGAAATGATCTTTTGCCACCGGAGCTTGGAAATTAATGAGAATAGCTGGCCATTGCCTGAAAGGAACTTCTTTCGCATCAACATTTCGGGTTTTGGCTGTTTGGTACCAGCCATTGGCGATAATGGCCGGCCATTATCAGTTCTTCCTGCGGTTCGGGTTTTGGCAGTAACATATTTTAAATACACTTATTTTTGTTTTTAAGAATTTGATCTTTTTGATTGAGGCTTTTTTGGGGAGGCTTTGTTTTATTTTATTATTTTTTTGGGGGGGAGATGCTGAAATATTGCTGCTAGGATCCAGAAAATACCACATTGTTTCATATATTGAAACTTGTCATTGGCTAGCCTTATGCCAGCCTGCCACTGTCAATATATTCTGTTCCCCTTGGTTACATGCTTGATACACTCTTGTGTTTTTGGCTAAATGAGCTTTTTATCCTGTTGTAATATTTTCAATTGATAGTAGATGTGATGAATTCTACTGCTTGTATAGAGACAGGTCTACCCAAATTTACTCTGACCTTTTTATAAAGCCAGGTAATTGCGTCTGTTCCTTTGCTTCTCAGGAAGGAATTGACGTTCGTTTATGTGTCAGACTGCATCGATTGCACCCTCTCCATTATGCCTTATTTTCCTTAAGTTCTATTCCTTAAGAGATTCAATCTACAAAACATTTATAGAGAGACACATTACTGTCTGACTCTATCACAAATGTTTTAAAACTTTTATTGTATCATACATTTGGGGATCATAATGTTTCTTAATCTGTTTCCTCACTTAGATTTATTACAATATGAATTATAAGTTAAAACATAAGGACCTAGCAAAAGCTTCTATTGCTTACTTACCATATCCATCATTAAAACTTTATAAATGCTTAGTATTTTGCTGTTTTTTAGCCTCATCATCAGCGCTCTTGTCCCTCCTAACAAGATTTTTTTTCTCACCTTTTTACCATTACCAGACCAGAATGACTTTCTTTTCCTTCTCTACCAGTCTTTGTTCTTCACTATGAAAATCTGGCTTAGAATTCTTCGAGAGATATTCTTTGATTCACAAACCCTGCCTGACTCTATTCTCTCTTAAGCCTTTGTTCTTTTAGCACTTATGTACCCAGTTTGTATTATATCAGTTTGCACTTGTTATTGTGTTGCTCTGTAAAAAACGTTCTTCAATTATTTCATGTGTATGTATTCTGTCTCTTGTATTAGAGTGTAAGCTCCTTGGGAGCAGGGACCATGTCTTTTTTTTTTTTTTTTTTTTTTTTTGTATTCCCCAGACAGTGCCCAGTACAGTGCTCTGCACATAGTAGGTGCTCAATAAATGTTGTTGACTGACTGACCAGCCAGAGTCTGTTTAAGTAGCTAATAAGTTAAATTACCTTTTTATAACCTGTCACTAATTTGTTTACCTTTGAAAGTTGACTTTATGTGGTTTTGATTTTTCTTAAAAATTGCATGTTATTCTACATAAACCATAAGGTTTATCTTTTGTTTGTTTTTACTTTTAAAGAAATGCAAACAGATTGCACAGAGTAAAGAAGATGATGATGTAATAGTGAATAAACCTCATGTTTCGGATGAAGAGGAAGAAGAACCTCCTTTTTATCATCATCCCTTTAAACTCAGTGAACCCAAGCCCATTTTTTTCAATCTGAATGTGAGTATTAGTGCTTATATAGATTGAAATGGCACAACTTATGGATGATAAATGCACATGGCGTTTATTAATTTTTGATTAAAATACTGTGGGAAAATAATGAACAAAACCATGTCCTCCCAAATAAACATTTCCTCCAGATTATGTTGAAATTCTTAGAAACCACTTCATGTTTTATTGGGTTTTAATTAAGAAACATTATTTTTTAGATTGCTGCAGCAAAGCCAACTCCGCCAAAAAGTCAGGTAACACTGACAAAAGAATTTCCTGTGTCATCTGGATCTCAGCATCGAAAAAAGGAAGCAGATAGTGTTTATGGAGAGTGGGTTCCTGTAGAGAAGAATGGTGAAGAAAACAAAGATGATGATAATGTTTTCAGCAGCAATTTGCCCTCAGAGGTAAGTAAGAGGAATATTACATGTTTTTCCTTTTTTATACCTGAATCTGTCATTTTATTGTTATTTTATATCTGATTTGGATTCTGTTTCACTCTTCTTAGGGCCGGGTTAAACGGCAGGGCCGGGTTAAACGACAGATGAAACAACCCGCAGCTTCTCATTTGACAGTAACTCGATGCAATTCACTTTGTGGAACCAAGCCACAAAGTGAAAAGCATCGAAGTGCAGAGAACAGTGTTATCACATCCCTACCCAACATTGGGCCCTCCTTGCACTTGTGGGAAGGTAGCCCAAGGTACAACTATTTAGCTTCCCGTTTTGCTTCAAGGCTATATAGCTCTAGATTTTGGTGGTAGCAAATTTATTGGGTGGAGGGATTGAGTGGAGAAAGGCAGATCCTCAGGTTCAACACAAGAACTGGATTGGAAAAGGTCATTGTAGGTTAATAAGAACATCTTGGGTACATAGCCCATTGCCCTTAAGTGATGGTTTCTTATTTCTCTGGGTTGTTTGTCAGATAGCCTTTAATTTTCATAATTTTCCCCTTCCCTGTGCTACCTTGGCCCTTTTGAATTCTTGTGTTTAACCTAATGTTCAGCCTTGGTACTCTGTTCCCTTCTCCTTCCCCTCTTTGCTACTATTAAAAGTTGGAGAAGTGGAATTCACACTTTGAAATTTCCACAAGGCTATAGTTGTATCTTGTCAAAATGACGCAATAACAATGCCAAGTGTCAAAACAACCCCATTAAAATGCCGCCTGATTAAATAATGTGCTGCTAATTATAGTGCACATGAAAACAGCAAGACTGTATATATATGTAAATATATATATATATATATCTGTATCTTTGTATGTATCTCTGTATCTGTACCTTTGCTGTATCTTTTAATAAACAGTTTACTTTTATTTAACTTGTTGTGCAAAATCACGCTTGGGGGATCTGGGAGGGTGGAGACTTATTAGGGGAGGTGGGAATTTTAAGTGATACAATAGACTAGTTGTCATCACCTCTTGCCCTTGGTTTCCAAAGCCTGGACATTTGTCTAAGGACTGAACTAGATATCTTATGCCCTTACGGACATTTTCTTGCAGTCTGGAATATGTGGGTCTGAGAGACCAATTCACTTCAGGTTCCCTACATTGGCCATATCTCATCATCTTCCAGTAAACACTTCCAGTTCTCCAAATATATCCTGTTTATAAAATTAGAAATTAAACAGAACCCAAATCAGAAGCTTTTTGCTAGCAGTATCTTTTTTCTCCTGAGCTATTCACAGGCGACATTTTCACTGTGTTTTTTTTGACCTGCGGCATTTTGAAAGTGAACAAAGTTCTGTACAGTGAGTGGGACATGATAACTAGCCAGTGCAACTTACAGTCAAAGGTGATGGTCTATGTCCACATTGAATTCACCAACTGAAGCAAGTTATGACATCACTAGGGAGGAGAGGGATAGCTGGTTTGGACAATATTTTCATGAAACCAGTTAAGTTAGCTCAGTTGTCAATCCCCAGATTAGGCTACGTGCACATCTCAAGAGGAAAAGGTCAGTTGACATTTGCAGCCAACTTAATCTTCTTGTGTAGCTTGAGTGTAAACCATGATAAAGAAGGTTGTTCAGACTTAACTTCAAAATCCCGATATGAATGCTTTTAGAAATTAATCAATTACAGATTAAACAGTTGGAAGAAACATAGCTAGGGAGATTCTTTATGAGAGAGAAATTTTCCAGTGGAGTGAAGACCTATAAATACTGCAAATTTCCAAGAAATTTTCCTGAGAAGATAAGTGACCTTAATGTTTTTACTTACTTCAGTTGAACTTTTGGAAAGTGTTTTTAAGTAAAATCTTGATTACACTTCTTTCTGCTAAGAGAATGCGTGTGTGTAAACTCATTTTCAGTCTTAACATTACAAAGTGAAGCCATAGCTTTGTATCTCAAAAGAAGTTGTCAGATTTTAATTAAAGGTTCAGGAGAATTACTGTGTTGACAGAAAAAGGAATCCTTTATTGAAACAAGGAAAGAGGTTCTTTTCAGAGGGCCAAATGAAGGAAGTACAAGATACCTCTTGTGGAACACACAACTGTTTGATGGCAGAATGCTAAGCTACTTAGAGGATTAGAACCAAAGAATATGCAGGTTAACTTTAGTTCTAAACAAAATGCCAAAGTTTTAGTGAGGAAATGGTCAGGGTTTTGATTTGCTTTCAAATCTGCACTTTTACTTAGCAATAATGTTAAATACCCAGAGGAAATGTTCACTTGTAATATTAAAAGAGAGTGCTTTTAAATGGTCAGCTTTCAATCAAAACTTTTCATTTTAATAAATATAAATGGAGTTTGTGGTTCTTTAATCTTGACCATGAAACATTGTTAGTCAAAGATCACAGATTTTTATCTTCATAAGGGTTAAATTATCTTTGCTATAATATAATCATAATCCCACCAATTGTCTTGCATGGGAGTCCTTTTTGACATGAATGGATAGACATTTTGGATAAATCACCCTCTTAAGGAAAAACAACTCATCAGACTGTGTGTCCTTCTGTCATAGCATCATCTTACCATCAGGCAGCAGCATTTTCAGTAAAGAGTAACTTAAGAATTTTTACCATATTTGGTTTATAAATAATGAAATTAAATAGGTTGGAAAATTATTTAAAAAATAGTCCTCAAAGGCACTAATTCTTGGTAATAAAGTTAGCAAAAGGTTTATTGGTTACAAGATTTAAATCTCTCTGACATCAGTATAAATGGAGTAATAACTACATTCATAACCAATATTGTGGAGTTTTTGTGAATTTAATATCAATTATAAATGTTTTAGGGGCCCAATTCAAATGATTGCTTGGATGTTAACATGTTTGTCTCAAGCAATATGCTAGGTTTGTATTATTGAATCCTGTGTCCCTATGAAAATATTGTTCAAATTTAGAAGCTCTCCATTTACAAAGTTTAGGAAAGTTCACTTCTTGGAGTAAAATGAACATTGGAATTGGAAATTAGATACAGGTTCTAATGCTGGTACTGTACAGCCTTGTTACTTATTCTTTCTCCCTAGAGTCTCCTTGGCGTTTGTGCTGTATTTATGAACCATTTAAAATAGGTTTGTCTACAATTTGTTGTCCCCTTACAATTTACTTATATTAATCTAAGATTCATAATAAAAGGACTTTTAATTCACATTTTAAACCAATCAAATACAGCAATGGGGACATTCTGTATTTCGTGTGGCTTTTTGAAGTTGTCATTGTTATGTATGAACATGTGTACTAATAATTTTTACTAAATGTATTTGATTTTTATAAGGCCAGATGCTTTCTTTTTAGTTGTTTCTTTAAATTTTTCCTTTTAAGCCTTGTTTTAATTTAGAATTTCCAAATTACCTGTGTATAAGACATTTTTCTTGGAGGAGTTATTTTTTTTTTTTTTTAAACATGACTTATCCCATCCTAAGACTAATACTTCTTTTTTTATTCTTTTATTGGCATTTTACAAAATTCTTTTTGAAGTTACTTGTTCTGTTTATGGGAAACAGCTGAGCTAACAAGTAAATTAATATAGAAGGATATTTTAATGAACAAAGATATAAAAAATAAAATGCACACTTTATAAAAGGGTATAAAATTTGTATCACATGTGCCATTTGCATAGTATGTTACATTACATGGGATACTTTGTGGGTTTTAGAAGTAGAGATCTGCTTTCTTGTTGATTTTAAAATTGTGTAGTTTTTAACATGAGAATTAAAATTCTGGACATTTTATATAGATATTTTAGCTTTTAGAACAGGTCCTAGTAAAAAGGAAATTAAAATTTCCTCCATTGTAATACCCACAGTATTATTACACAGTCATTTTTATACGTTAGTAACAGGCTACTCTATAATTTATCAGTGGAAACGTAAGGCTTGTAGATGACAATCTGATTAATAGTATTCTAAAAATTCTCTTTTTCTCAACTAAATGAGAAGAAGCATTGGTATCTTTCTCATGTTACTTGTTTTTGAAAAATTATATTAAAGAATGCTTAAGATTCTAAAGCTTAATTTTCCAACATAGTAGTTACCAGTTACTGAAAAAGTCAATTTTCTAGTCACACTATCAACTTTTCTAGTGCTCCACAGCTATCACTGGAGAAAGTTTTGTTGGACTGTACTGCTGTTGAGACTAGCTGTGGTATTTTATGAGTGTTTTAATATTGCTAAGCACAATTTACTTTGATCTTGAGTGTTAATGCTTTGGGGATTATAAAATTGGCTTTTCACGAATTGTATAACCTGAGTTCCTTTGAAAAGCTGGAAACATGCTTTTGGGACCCTCAAAAGGTTAAGATAATCTTGAATCATTCTATTTGCAGCATAATTTTGTACTACTTAAGAATAAATGATTGATGGAACTTAGGAAGCCTGTTGATGAATAGACCTATTGATGGATTGTCCTACCTCACAAAAGAAAAAAAGAGTTGAAATTTTATAAACTAAAGTAAATTTGAAGTAAACTAAAGGGTTCCTATATTAAGATTCCATTCATAGTGGGATTTGAATTTAATATGAAATATTAATGATACAAATTTTCATTCTGGGGGTAAATGATGAACTATTTAGGTTACTCCTTACCATAAAGGCTAAAAAGACAACATATGAACATCTAAAATATCTCTAGCAGGATGACTCACAGGTATATTCATTTGTATTCCACTTGGAGAAAATTAGTTTTCTTCTAGAAAAGTGTTCTCAGAGCCATCTAAATGTACTTTTATGGCTAATTTATAGTTAGGGCTTATGGGTTGGGATGATGGGTAGACACATTTTTCCTGATATCTTCAGATTTTAATTATCCAGAATAAATATTTCTTATTTATATCTAAGTACCCTAACACTTAGATTTATAGGTTGCTGTGAAAACCAAAGTCTGGGGAGATTAATTAGACAGTACTTGTTTCATTTGGTGGTCCTTCAAAAATTACCTTGATAATTCTTCAGCATTTTAGGAGACACCTAAATGTAGGCCTATTGGACATAAATCTTGTCTTGAAATATCTGTATACCACTTAAAGTCCAAGGAATCACTTAAAACATTTGAATACTAGGAATTAAATTACCTACAGCAGAAATGAAACATGAACATAGTACATTTCTTAGTTTTTCAGTCTAACTTTGCTTAATTTATTTAGGTCTTAGAAATACTTCCATTTGTGTGGATAAATTACTTAGTTGATTAAGCACTTAGGATCTTTCATTCAAGAAAACAGTTTATAGAACAGTCTAATTAAGAATTACAGAATGAATTCAAATTAATTTGGACTTAAGTCTAAGAAGGAATTATATTTGGGAATTTACACATTGTGGAAGAAAAATTTGGTTTGGCTAAAGGAATGATGGTTTGATAGGGGGTTCTGAAGATAGGAAAAGGAACATTAGAAAATCCTAATGTATGAATTATATTCTCAATCATAATATCCTTCTGTACTATATAGAGCTAATTTTTAAGAGTTATTTCATACATAATACATTGTCAAATTACAGCTAGTTCTAATTAATAAAAATCCTTAGCTGTTATTGAGTTCCTTATATTTGTCATATCCTCATCATTCCCTGTGTATGAAAACATCAAAACCTTCATGAGTCACACAAGCATTTTACAAAAATGAATTTTCTTGGTGAGATAACTAGAAAATATCGATTGGTTAAAGATGTTAAAAGAAAAATCAAGAATTAGTTGATACAAATCAACTTGTGCTCCTAATTTTAGATAAAAACCATGAAATAATAGGTTAAACTTTATACAAATCTGACAAACTGAGAATTTGCTGTAAGAATTACCCTTTTTAAAATGCAAAAATTATCTCTTTTAAGTTTTTTTTTCTTTTGATCCTTTTTGTTTGTGTCTGTGGTGGCCCCTGCTGGTGATCGAGCCCAGGGTCTTGTGCATGAATAGGCAAGTACTCTACCAATGAGCCACACCCCAGCCCTAGTGTAAGGTTTTAAAAGCTGGAATATAACCTTTGATGAGAATGAGAATCTTGTTTAATCATTGATGTTATGGACTTCCACAAAAATATTTTAACTTTAGTAATGTATGTAAACTGAAAACTTAAAAAGACTTATTTATATACTGAATGTATTCTTTGAAGAAATTCAGTTCTTAATACCAAACTCTATTTGTGCATACCTGCGAGAAGGTGAACGATGTGCTGCTTGAAGGAGCCATCATTGACACCATAATGGTTTTCCACTTGCTTATTCCAAGAACATCATATTGCTATTGAAGGTTATGCCAATATTCAGGGTCAAATGAGAACTACTACACACTATAAAATTTGTAATAGCTCAAAATAGCCTCCGAATAAATAACGAGTTTAAGCTCTTAACGGAACTCTCTGTAAATCAGGGTAATATTTTAGAAATATAGATATTAGAGAAAATATAGCTGAAGTTATTCAGATTTGGTGTTGGGTTCTGCTGCATCAGATAGTTTTTAATGTAATATTCTTTCCAAATTTACTTTTTTGAGTCTTCTTACTTATAACAAGATTACTAGTATGTAAGAATATTTTTTGACATGTAGTAATTAAAGATAGGAGCATTTATTATAATTTAGGGGGCTTTGGTAATTTGAGATAATTATCTATGTTTTCTTTCTTAGCCTGTGGACATCTCTACAGCAATGAGCGAACGGGCACTTGCTCAGAAAAGACTCAGTGAGAATGCATTTGACCTTGAAGCCATGAGCATGTTAAATCGAGCTCAAGAACGGGTATGTAGAAGTTTTAATGTTTAAATGATAATTTCACAAAAAATAGATGAGTTGTGATAAAATCATAAATTGTGATGAAGCATTGATTATTAAGCTGATTTATTTTAAATGAAAGTAATTTAAAGCCTGATCGTTCAGTAAATGTTTATAGTTAGTGAACAAAATAGAAAAAATTACTATATATATAAAAATATATATAGCTATATAAAAATAGCTAAATGCCCACAGCAGCCCTACGAATGTGTCTTCGTTACTATTAGTTTACGTGTTTCACCTGAGGAAATGGTTAAAGAGTGGTTAAGTGATACCCAAGATTACACAAAACAGTAGTTGGAGGACTGGGATTCAAACTCAGAGAATTTGAATGCAGTCTTTGCTTTTTACAATGGATAACTTTTCCATTCTTTTAACTCTCTATGTAAATTTATATAGAACAGTGTACACTGTTAGGAAATGGTATTTCTGACAATACCAGGTGTGTAGTAAGTATAATTTGAATGAAAGCTCATGTTTTATCACAATAATGGTGATTAATGTTATAGTCCATACATGGTTTTTTTTTTTTTTTTTTTGGTACCAGGGATTGAACTAAGGTACTCAACCACTGAGCCACATCCCCACCTCTATTTTTTATTTTATTTAGAGAGAGGGTCTCACCAAATTGCTGCTGAGGCAGTCTTTGAACTTGCAATCCTCCTGTCTTAGCCTCCCGAGCTCTTGGGGACTATAAGTGTGTGCCACTCCACACTCCAGCCATCCTCCCCAATGCCTGACTAATCCATAGTTTTTTAAGGAAGTTGTTAATGTATCTGAGTACAAATTTCCTGTACTTATTAACCTTAAGCATGTGTCATGAACTTAGATCTGGATTGTATTATCTCAAAGGAAGTGTTTAAAAGTTCAGGTGATCATGACATTTAATAGAATACATCTTTATGCAGTAGGTAAAAAGGGAGGGCAGGGAGCCTTTGCAATATGAAGTCTTAATGTTTTTCATGTAACTGATAATTTAAGTTTCAGTTAAATATATCTTATTCTATAAAACTGCTGCTGTGGGAGATTTAGGAAAACATTTAAATTCAAATATGCATCATTTCAGTATATTCTAAAAGTACACAAATTTTTAGTCTATTATTTATCCCTTAAAGGAAGTAAATCATTTTTCTTTTGTGAATTAAATTGTCAGTAGCATTTTAATTATATAAATAATTTTACTTAAATAAGGCGGCTTCTTTTCTTCAGATTGATGCCTGGGCTCAGCTGAACTCTATTCCTGGACAGTTCACGGGAAGTACAGGAGTACAGGTTCTAACACAAGAACAGTTGGCCAATACTGGTGCCCAAGCCTGGATTAAAAAGGTACACAACATATGCACATACAAAAGTGTTGCTGTACAAACTTAAAAAATTTTAACTGTTTTATTAAAAATACATGAAGAGGTCAGTGAGTCTAACCAAAGTTCCTGAGTAAATTTGCTATGTGTATATACTCCAGGATGGATGCTGAAGATGGACCGGAATCATGAGACAATGGCAAATGTATAAATATGGCTCAAGAGCCACTCAGTTTATATCCTAAGGTTATTTTTTATTTATTTATTTTTTGTGCTGCTGCTGGTTTTGGTGGGGGTGGTTTTATTTTAACTTGTTTTGAATGCTAACTGTATCTGGTATTGTTCAGAACATCCCACAATTTCCGTTGGACTACTAACCTAATCATTTCAAAGCAATGGTTCTCAAAATTTTTATTTATCATGGGATACTTTATTACAGGTTTATTTTTTTGTGGATCAGTGCCCCCAAGAACCCTCTATTACCCTAATGTTCCATTCCTCTATTCCTCTGTCCTTGCCTTCTCATTTAGTGCCTGCGCCCTCTTATAAGATCCCTTGGCTCCTACTCCTCACACGTGTTGTGACTTCCAGCCTCAGGTCCCTATGTGGTGGTCCATTGTTAGTTATAGCAAGTGGTTGGGAGGCCCTAGTATTAGAACTGCATGTGGTGAACTTGCCATGGGACTGGAAGGTGGGGGAGGATGGCTGGAGTGTGGGGTGGGCAGTGTTGAAGGGTGGGAAAGAGGGTGGGATGGGGATGTAGATTACTATCTGTGGACCACCATTTAGGCCCTGGTGGCCTCTGGTGATCCACAGGCTTAATTTGAGAACCGCTGATTTCATGAAAAAACAGGATATTATACCTAAAATCAAGGGAGAGGACGGACACCTTGTGCTTCGAAGATGTAGGTGCACCTGGTCTCAGATTCCTGCAGTGAGGTGTGAACTCCACCTACGGCTGCCTCATTGTTGGGGGAGTCTTAGGTGGTTAAAAAGGGCTTTTTGAAGAAATGTATTCTGGTGAAGGGTTGTGGTTTGGTTGGATGGGTGATGAGAAATTTGTTTCAGGAGTACTGGCAGTATAGCAGTGCTGAAACTGGGAGGCTGCGTGTACTAATGGATTGGGAAGGTTTCTTTATCCTGCTGTATTCCTGACTCCTTGTGTGATCGTGGGCAAGTAATTTTTTGAAACTTCAAAGTCTCCCAAGTGTCAAATGGAGACAGGTCCTTTACTACCTCAAAGAGGAGTAATCAGTAATGTGATGGGTACATATTATAGAGAATTGCAATGGCTGCCACTCATGGATGAGCTGAGTTTGCAGAAAATGAGATAATAGTTGCTTTGGATATTATAACATTTCTAGTTTTGGTAACACATTCTATGTTAATGCTCTTATTAACAAATTAATATAAGACATATCCTTATTTTGCCTGTTTTTTTGAAGACAGTTGCACTAATTATACAATGAGTACATACTGAGATCCATTAAAAAAAAATTAATGAGGGGGTGGTTGGTGTTGAAAAAAGTGATAATCTAGCAAAATATTCTAGTTTGGATTAACTTTATATACTAATATTTTATATTATTTAGTGGGAAGAATTATAAATGTACATCTGTTTGTTTTCCATCTTCTTTTTTTGGTGATGCTGGGTATATAACATAGGTCCTTGTCAAGCATGCTGAGCACAAGATCTATCAGTGAGCTATACCTCAGTCTGGATTCTTTAGTATTTAGTCTAGAAGCTCAGTGCTCGTAATTCAGGAAATTAGATATGAAGCTTAGAGGTGTTTAGACACATAATGAACAGTCATGTACATTGCTAGGTAGAAACTTCTGAATGTGCTTCAGTTGCAAAATTTTGATCTTCATTTGTATAATGATGGGCTGCTGCTGCTCCCTGTTAGTTTACATCTAAATATCATGCTAAGTAACCTTTAGAAAGTGAATCATTTAACTGATTAAAATTCATTCCATATAAGTCTTCTTTAAAAAATAAATATATATATATATATATTTTTGGGGGTATTATCAGTGTTGCAGATAGGACAGATTTTTAAATATATAAAATGTTTAGGAGAACCTTTAAAATATACTTTGGGAAGGAAATCATTTTAATGAATTATAATGATAAAGATGTATAAAGACCCAAGCTTTAAATATTATAGGAAAAAGCAATACATCCTGGAAAATGTCTGTGTAAAATTAAAGAACATTTGCTTACTATCAATTAAGGAGAGAACATTTTATAAAAATGGGGTAGAACATTTAGAAGTCATAGGGCAAATGAAAATTTAAGTTTTCTATCTCAAGTACTGTCTACTTATTAAATATTGAAATGTTCCAAAAACCTGTCCAAGTAATCATTTAACTTCTCTTATTTTAGGGTAGGCCATCACTCTCATGTGTTAAAAATAAAACCCCAGGGAATGTCAATGTTCTGTGTTCTTTAGTTTGTTGCTGTATTATTTTAGATTAAGAGCAAAGTTTTATAAGTGTTCTTAATCATTAAAAGATTTAAAATGGTAATTGATTTATAAGAAACTATTTTCTGAAATGAAATTATTTGGATATGGACTTGATGAATATTGTGGGACTCAGATAAATCAGATTTTTTTTTTAGTGAACTGCATATACCCTGGGTAAAGGAAACAAATGAAGATATTAGAAAATGGAAACAGTTGGAGACTGGGGTCATTTGGGGATTTATATTGTACTCTGTCTGCACAGTTGCCCTTTTTTTTAGGAGTGTTTCCTGGAAAAGAGGGGCAGATGAACCTGGAAGTAAGTAAAAGCCATTCTAGGTGTGTAGCATCAAGGCAGTTGATACCAAGCATCAGCTAACTTTTCTCTTTATACATCTACACTGCATGGCCTGCACCAAATAAGGAACTGAACCAGGGGTATGTTTTTACCTCCACAGCTGCCTCCTTCCATCAGAGCACCTTGTTGAACTTAATGTCTATTCACATATCATTGGCATGTTTCCTAGTATTTAATTATAAAGCTGGGAAACAAAGATTATACAGTTTTATTACTGTGTAAAAACCCAGTTGTGGTACATTTTCTAGTAACTTATCAATGTAGGGAAGGATAATGCATACTATATTTCCTGAGCTACCAATATTTTTGACTCCTTCTGTTGATTAAGATTTTTGCTATTTCCTGTAGAGCATTAACCTAAAATTTAATCACAAGGGAAAATAAAACATGATTTGGAAATGTTTCCAAATCTTTTAAAAAATGGCCATACAGATACACAGATTTTAGTATTGTTGATGCCCATTAAAAAAGAGGCATTGACTGTTTCTTAACATGATTGACCATGCTAATGTATATAGTTGTGCATCTTAGGACATTAAGTGGTTTGCTGCTTTGATGGAAATTTTGGTTCAGTGGGTTGGATACAAGAGAGATGATTGTTCACAGAATAACCTGTGAACTTTCACCCCTCTGTATGGAAACTTGTTTCAGGGCCAAATCCTTGTAGCTGTCTTCTTGCCCCGGTCAGTGCCAGCCGTACTATTCACAACACTGCTGCTACCGAGGCCTAGGTATGTAAACATTTAAGGAGTTTTTTAAAAGTTTTTAACATCAAGCTAGGTTTTAAAAGAATTCAAATACATTTTGGTATGCTTACAGGGTAGTTTATGTGATTACCTTCAAATTATTACTGTGTAAATTTTTTAAAGAGTTATTTTGTTTCTTAGGGATTTTCTAAGTAAAAAATATTTATACTTGCTTTATAGTAGAATGGGGAAGAAAACTTTGGATGACAACAGTATGCTTCTTCAGTTTTCAAACTATTTCTAAACAATTTCTGGGCTTTATTCATAAAATAGGTACACCTGGGACAATTAATATTATTGACTGTTTTAACATTGCCTTCTTTTTATTTTACAAGCTAAGAAGAGATACCAGTGAAGCTAAATAGTGGACGAAAACAGGAGTGTTCTATTTTTTTTTTTTTTTTTGGAGGGGGGCTGAGGGGCCATTGTTTTAAAATTGCCATTTGACTTTCAAAATACTATTGTTAATGTGAAAATAATTAGAACACATATACAATATATATTAAGTACAGAAGCATTTAATTGCTATAAAAGATCTAGAAGTAAAATAAGATTTCTCTTTTTAGAAAGTTGCCAGTGTGTCTGTAGTCAAGTTCTAATTGTAAAATGGGGACATTTTACCTTTCTTTCTTTGGATAGGATCAGTTCTTAAGAGCAGCCCCGGTAACTGGAGGAATGGGAGCCGTTTTGATGAGAAAAATGGGCTGGAGAGAAGGAGAAGGATTAGGAAAAAACAAAGAAGGAAATAAGGAACCTATCCTAGTTGATTTTAAGACAGATCGAAAAGGTAATAAGTTCTCTTTTGAAATGTTTATTATATCTCTTTTAACATTTAGGGTTTCATCTTCTGTACATTTATTGTGGTCTTAGTATTCTGAACTAGTGGCATCTCTTCCTGTGTAATGCACAGCTGTTTTCCAGAAACAACTTTAGCTAATCTATATGTAGATGAAGACAATAGTTTGAGCTTTGAAAGGCAGTTTTCATCAATGCTAGTTGAAATATAAAATTTTCATGTTTCTAATTTTTGACTATAAATTTAAGTAGATGTCATTATGTATTAGTCATTAGTTCCTTTTGACAGGGACTATTTATTTACCTTCATTTCTAAGAACTGATTTTTTTCTTTCTCATACATTTAACATTTTTTCCTTATTTGATAGTCTTTTGTCTGTAAACTGTTTTTGCTTTTCCTTTTTTTCACACTTGGTCGTAAAGTTGTTGGCTGGAGAACAGTAAATCAACTACTGACAACAGTGTTATTACCTCTTCATATTAACTTGTGTCGGTGCACATTGGAAGTTATAATATTCTTTTTAAAAAAATATTTTTTATTAGTTTTTTAGGTGGACACAGTATCCATATTTTATTTTTATGTGGTGCTGAGAATCAAACCCAGTGTCTCACGCATGCTAGGCGAGTACGCTACCGCTTGAATCACATCCCCAGCCCCACAATATTCTGATATGAAGCAGTTGAGTGAGGTCTATATGGCCTGCTAGTATACTCAGAAAATGTCACTTAGTATCTTTAAACAGTTTTCTTCCTTGGAATGTGTTTTGAGTGGAATCACCAGTGGCTGTTAGCTCAGCATAGCTTGTTTAGGCCCGATTTTTACAGAAGTGAAATATTTCTTGTTTCTGTAGTTGAACAATAACATAGCATTAATAAGTTTACTTGTGTTGATGAATTTGGGAACTGAATGTTTGTGTACCAAGTATGCACTGCATAATCCCAGGAAGTATTCTCCTTAGAATTGTACAAGATTTGGGTGTAAGTTTGCAGAAAAGACAGGTTTTTGGACGATAAAATAATATACTGGCATATAATTGGCAAAGGAAGTGATTGAAGTTTCCAGTAAAACATGTGAAAACTCATTTATAAATCCCTTGAGACACTATCTTTTTCTGGAACAGATTCTTAACAGAGCATCATTTTGATTGTTTTTGTGGTACTGGGGATTGAACCCAAGGCCTTATACTTGCTAGGGAAATGGTATACCATTGAACCTACACCCTAGTCATGTATATTTTGAGAAAGGGTCTTGCTACCTTGTCCAGGCTGACCTCTACCTTACAGTCTTCCTGCCTCAGCCTCTTGAGTATCTGGGACTACAGGCATGTGTCACTACACCCAGCTAACACATTGTTTTTAAGACAGGAAGTTGTAAGATCATTTGGAAAAATAGCTAGTATTGCATAAACTGGAGATGTTTATCAACATATGGTAAACAAATGGTATTTAATTTGTATATTTGTTTACACACTAGATTCTCATACTATATAAACATGTTCCAAAATCATGTATGATTTTAAAATTATAAATGTTGGAGCTGGGTTGTGGCTCAGTGGTAGAGTGTTTCCCTAGCATGTGTGAGGTAGGTTCGATCCCTGGCACCATTGTGTCCATCTACAACTTTTTTGACGAAAGATTGTATGAATCAGTTGAATATTTTACTTGAAAACATTGAGGTTCAGTCTTAAATACTGGGAGTTTTTCTCTATTATCCTTGAAAGTGATGCTTTTGAAATTGATTTAGTGAAAATTGGCTTTTTTTTTTTTTTTTTAAAGGTCTTGTTGCAGTAGGAGAAAGAGCACAAAAGAGGTCTGGGAATTTCTCTGCTGCAATGAAAGATCTGTCAGGTGAGAGCACATTTTTGAATTTCCATCTTGCTCCACCTAAATCTTGAATCATAATTTGTTACAAAAGATATGGGAAATAAAATTCAGAACTGGTTGTTTTTTTTTCTTTGCAGGCAAACATCCTGTATCTGCCTTGATGGAAATTTGTAATAAGAGAAGGTGGCAACCACCTGAATTTCTCTTGGTCCATGATAGTGGCCCTGATCATCGCAAACATTTTCTCTTTAGGGTAAATATGAATTTCTGCACTAATTGAATATGTTATTATTTTGATGACTTAAAAGTTAAGAGGGTAATATGATATTATTAATCTGTGGGTTGGGGGTGTATGTGTGTGGGTAGACTGGTTGGATTTTTTTAAAAACTGAAGGGTACTTTAATACAGTTGGAAAGAAAGATTGGGCAGAATCTGAATAAGTTGTTCATATTTTCTAGTGGAATGTGGGAAGTTAATCAGATTTTTTTTTTTTGTTTTCATATTTTAATTTTAATTTGGAAAACTGCTCTTAACTTGCAGTCCCTTTTTGCAAATCATTTGCTTTTTCTGGGCTGACATTAATTTAATGTACATAGCGGCTGAGATTAATTTACATAGTATGGGTTTTATATTTTTGTAAATTATTTTTCTAGGATTTAGTGAAAAAAATACAAAGCTAATAGATATTAAAGTTTGATGCTGTTCTTATTGTATGTTTTTCTTGAATAGGTATTGAGAAATGGAAGCCCTTACCAGCCCAATTGTATGTTTTTCTTGAATAGGTATTGATAAATGGAAGCGCTTACCAGCCCAGCTTTGCCAGCCCTAATAAGAAGCATGCTAAAGCCACAGCAGCTACTGTGGTTCTTCAAGCAATGGGCCTTGTACCAAAGGACCTCATGGCTAATGCCACTTGCTTCAGGAGTGCCTCACGTAGATAGATTGAGGTTTTATATTAATCATTTCAGATAATTTTACTCTGCATCACAATGTATTTCCTCTTTAATGTTGTAAATATTTGGCAATTTAAGACATTGTGTAAAAAGCAATCTGTACAAACATCTCCAGGCTTTGATTTTTGTACCATGGAAATTGTATTTAACCATACAGGGTTTTGGTATGTTTATATTGTTTACCTTAGTGATGTATTTGTTTAAGTGGCTAACATCCAAACAATTGTTTGAAGGCATCAGTAATCTTCAGTGTGGAATGTTAAATAACGCTTTTATACTGTATTTTGTACTATGATGTAACTCCCTTCCTTATGGCTAGGCTGCTGTAACACTTGCCTGTAATCAGTGAAGGGCTGTGCACCTTGTACTATTTCTCAATGGGTTCTGCTGGACAGATACTGGGCCAGTGTTATTGAGGTAATCAAGCAAGATCTGTTCCACAGGGCTAATGCCACCATCTCCCCTTAAAATTTTGTAGAGGTTATAAAAAGAAAGTGGTATGTTGTGTGATGATCAGCACTAAGTCCTGCATTCCCATTTAAGCCACTTGGGTCATAAGAAGGGGTGTCAAAATGAAGTCTGATTAGAATTTAATGCAGAGGCCAAGTACATTTAGTATGGCTTGAGTTGTGATATAGTTTTACTTTGATGTGCATTTTGAATTTCAGCTACACCTAGATAGACGTAAATTGATAATTAAAATGCTGTAACCAACTTATCTAATAAAATTGGCAACCAGCCACTATTTTGTTGACTATGAGAAAGTTTAAATTTATGTTAATTTTTAGGGTCTGATAGAATATTTCATGTGTATTACAGTGGTATTCATATGCTATGTCTCTAAACTTTATTTTCAAAAGCTCAAGGCCCAAATACAAACTTCTCTGGAATAAATGTGGTGTTTTATTTTCTGGATTATGAAGTGAACACGTCTTCACTAATACTATTTCTTTACTCAGTGCCTTTGATCTCCAACCATGTTTATGTGAAAATACTTTTACACACATGCATATACACACAACACATGCACACAAAAGAGAATGAAATGCTACTTTGTCATAATAGGCATACGATTAAAATACTCCTCTAAAACTTGATATATCAACTACCAGTAGGAAATATATCAGGTAGGTACATCACCAACCAGCTCCACATATTGCCTATGTTTATTTTCTACCATTTTTAATAAAACAAGTCTGTTAATCTTAGGTAAATTACTAAGGTAATATTTTTGCCCTGACACCATTAGTCACAATGCCATGAAATAACTGTCACTTGGAAGGAAACACTGATGTTTTTAATTGTTTTCTACTCAGTGTACAGTTGGGACTATAGCAATATAGAATTCTCAAATTATTTGAGGTTTTTAAAAAATGCATCGTCTTCAATCTCAATCTAGTTTCAAAACAGTAAAAGGAAAATGACTTAAAGCCTTAATGCTATTGCTCAGTGCATGTAATAAAAGTTAATATAGAAAGTTAATGTTCATAAACACTTGAACATCTTTAAGTATATTCATTTCTTTAACTTCCAAAATGAACTTTAAAGCCAAAGGTATAAGAATCTTGAATTTCCTTGCTTTTTTTTCGTCAAAGATTCCTTTTAGGCTTACTTTGGTGCTCAGGATCTCCAATTACACATGTAGTCATTCATTTCCACTTTCCGTAAAGATGATTTCCCCAGTAATGGTATTTGACTAAGTTGCTCCAGAGTCTTAGGGTGCAACCCACAGTTAGTAAGCTCCTTATGAACAACTTCCTGTGGAAATAATGTATATGTCGTTAAAAAGCAAGTTTTCTCTGAACACTTGATTTTAAATAATTACCATGAGAATTTTGACAGATGGCCCATTTGTGTAATTAATCGTATATACAGAAGTCAATCCTAAGAATTTGTATATAGTAACAAAGTCTTAAAATGAAAATATGGTTAAGTAAATACCCATAGTAAAAATGTTTACATAAAACTACAAAAGAATCTGCACTATTAACCTTTGAATCAGAGCAATGGTAAAAGTCATCTTCAAGTTTTGAAAGTTCTTAGTCATCATTAGTAGCCTGAATTTAAAAAATTTACCCACAAAAATTACATGTAGACTTGATTTTTCCGTTTTGCAATTCTTAATTAGCAGTCTCACAACTTTAAAACAAATTCAGCTCACTATAAATTATTTCCTTCAGTTGGAGGAAATTACCTACAATGAAAATGGTCTGTTGATAGGGGTGTACTTACTTTATCCAGTAATTTATCCAGTGGCAGGCGGATATTGAATACAGCTGTTGGCTCATGTGGATATAGTCCTGCAGAGAATGACCCACTCTGTGATGATTTGAGTAGCATGGTCATAGAGTGTAGAGCATGAGGCATGATTGGACCTGTAATCTCCATACTAAATTGATCTTTGTATCCAGAAAGAGCTTGTGTCTTTACATTAATACTTCGTGCCTTCATAAGGAAAAAAAAAAAAGAAATTATGATCACCATCTCTTAAGCATTTGTTCCTTAGTTAGAAGTGCACTCAAAACATTTTCATTTGGGGTTTCTTCTCTAATAATTATGGAACAAAATAATTTCAAGACATCAATACATTATTATATGAGTAAAAATGTTTAGTAAATTTTCAGTTATCTCCAGTATCCCCTGTATGAGATTTCCAGTACATCTTTTTTTCATATAGCATTTTATCTAATTATTTACTTATTGACAATATAGAATACTGGGGAAAGTCAATTCTATTGCTGTTAAGAGAATATATATTTCAATACAGATACACATTTTTTTCATTTAACCAATGATCCAGTTTCTGAGATCTATAACATAACATTTTTGACTATGTCTTTGCCTTGGTGAATAAATGAGATTAACTGTCCTTAAATGACAAGAAAGGAGACTAAGGGAGTGGGGTTGTGGCTCACTGGTAGAGCCCTTGCTTAGCATGTGTGAGGCACTGGGTTCGACTCTCAACACCACATATAAATACAGGTTCATCAACAACTAATAAAATATTTTTTTTAAAAAAAGATTAAAACCAAAATGTGTTTACTGTCAATTATACTTTATTCATTAAAAGTTTTCATATAATTCAAGTAAAATCAATTTCATAAATTTTCAGGTATTTCTTTGATATATATAACTGTTATATCAAAGACTTTTTACAGGGAGAAAAACAAAACACATGTTAAGTACAACACTGCTAGGAGTTATTTTTTAAAGACAAAGAATTTATCATATTGGAGCTGGGCACAGTAGCACATGCCTATAATCCCAGCAACTCAGGAGGCTGAGACAGGAGAATCCTGAGTTCAAAGGCAGCCTCAGCAACAGGCACTAAGCAACTCCGTGAGACTGTTTCTAAATAAAATACAAAATAGGGCTGGGGATGCGGTTCAGTGGTTGAGTACTCCTGAGAGTGGCTGAGGCAGAAGGATCACGAGTTCAAAGCCAGCCTCAGCAGAAGCAAGGTGCTAAGCAACTCAGTGAGACCTTGTCTCTAAATAAAACACAAAATAGGGCTGATGATGTGGCTCAATGGCCCTAGAGTTAAATCCCTGGTACCCCCTCATCCCCCGCAAAAAGTATGACAATAGGGCTGTGATTGTGCCTCAGTAGTAGAGCGTTTGCCTAGCATGTATGAAGAACTGAGTTTGCTCCTTAGCACCAGATAGCAATAAATAAAGGTACTGTATTCATCTACAATTTAAACAATTTTAAAAAGAATCGTATCTTCAAAAAGTTCCTCTTAGAAGGTAGGTTACAGGAATTCGTGAAGTGTATAATTTCTTTTAATTACCTTAAGCATTTGCATTGTGGCACCTCGGAAAGCTACAGGGGATAAAAGGGTTGGTGGAAGTCCTGCCTGTGCACCTGAGGTAGCAACTAAACTCTTGCAGTTGATCAAAAAGTTCAGCAGGGTAAAGGTGTTGATTCCTTTCACCAACACAACAGACTCAGGTCTGTGGTCCATTTGCACTTCGTGTTTCTCTTTACGGCTGAAGATGACAATCAAGGAAATTACAAAAGCAAATCCCACACCAATGGGAAAATAATTATCTTCATTCTTAATCACCTGTGACCCTTTTTCCCAAACAAAATGAGAACGTTACCACTTCCTCTTCACTGCTTTCATAAGTTTGAAATCCACTTAATGTTGGCCACTTCAATTTGCTAGAAACTGGTAACTGACAAAAGCTGAATTCATTCTCTAGTCAAAAACTTCTCCCACATACTTAGCCAACATGAAATGTTTTCAATTAAAAATCATTTGATAGTTCAGAGTTTATTAATACCTAGGATCCTGTTTCTTAATGTCATAATGGAGAGTTAGATTTAATATGATCTAAAGATAATTTAAGATTAGTTATTTTAAACTGCCAATGTTAAACTGCTCATAATTTAGTAAAAATTAGTTGTAATTAAAAGGATACAGCTTGATAGATTGTATATCTGGCTTTTTAATTTTATCTTGTACACCCATCTCTTCCAGCCAAGAAAAACTCTCTTCTTCATCTTCATCACTGATTGCTTGCTCCCTATGAAATTGCTACAGTTAGAGTTCCTATTTCACAAACCTGTTACTTTTACAAATCTATTTCACTAACCCATAGTCACTGGACTATGTAAAAGCTTTTTTAAAATCACATACTCCCCAAGTCCCATGCTTGTTCCATGAGCTTTCTTCTTTTGGTCATTTTCTTCTATTAAAGGCAAAGAAAATTCAATACCTGTATGAAAAAAACAAGTCAGTTTCTTCAACCTTTGACAGTAGTCCACAACACACAGACATATGCACACATGTCCTTGAAACAAAAGGCTCAGAAAAACAATGTTATTACATGTGATACTTTTTCATAAGTTATACTGTGTTACAGTTCACTTTTTAAAAACGTGTTGATTAAATCTACTAAACAGATCTCATGATTACTGATAGGCTGACCAGTTTAAAAATGAAGTTATTAAGATGGTGGAATGAGATGGACATCATTACCCTAAGTACATGTATGAAGATACGAATGGTGAGACTCTGTGTACAACCAGAGATATGAAAAATTGTGCTTTTTTTTGTATACTATGAGTTGAAATGCATTCTGCTATCATATATAACAAATCAGAATAATTAATAATTTTTTTAAATATGAAGTTTTTCAGGAGGTAGATAATTTAAATGTAGTATGAAAGAATTTCTAGAAGAGTATATTAAGATAGTAACTTTGTGGCCAATTGTGCTAAGTTTTACTTAGGAGATTAGAGAAGGGTACACTATTAACTCAAAGTTATGTGAAATGGACAGCTTATTCATTTGCAGGAAAAAAAAATGTTTCTTCAAATAATACTAGTAATGTTAAAGAAAATTCAAATTGTAGCTTTTAAAATTTTATATATATAAGTTTTTACTATATATTAAGTGCAGTATCCCTACTGCAAATCTAAACTTTTACCTTCATTTTTCATAGCTTCTCTTAGACCTCTAGTTGTAGGAGATATTAGAGCTGTTATCACATTACTTCCTGCGAATCCTGCTGCTCGGAACAGCACAGTAAACTGATAGGTAGAAACGTAGAAATAGGGGCAAAGTTTTGTCTTCAGCAGGTTATACAGAGAAGTAAAGCTCACAGACCTATAAAGCAAAAGAATTTTCCTTAGATATTATTAAAACATTTACTTAAATGTTTAAGGTTTTGTATAGTTTGGTCTGACACCTTGCTTAAAACAAATGTTTTAGTTTCTGGTTTGAAATTTTGCAGTTAGGTACAATTTGGTTTTAAAAAACTGGAATTAAGGGGCTGGGGTTGTGGCTCAGAGGTAGAGTGCTTGCCTTGCACACATGAGACAATGGTTTCAATCCTCAGCTCCACTTAAAATAAATAAGTAAAATAAAGGTATTGTGTTCATGTTCAACTAAGAAAAATTAAAGAAACTGAAATAACAGGAACTCACGGATAACTTCTTAATACTTTAACAAATAGTGTTTATCACTTAAATGCTACCCTTTTTCTTAACAAAACTTAATTGAGCTGTCATGCATACCTATAATTCCAGAACTAGGGAGACTGAGGCAGGAGGATCTCAAGGCCAGCCTCAGCAACTTTGTGATATCCTGTCAAAGAATAAAAAGGGCTGGGGGGTGGGAGTGTAGCTCAGTGACAAAGCACTCCTGGGTCCAACCCCTACTACCAGACCAAAAACAAAACAAAACAATAATCTTAATTGATAACTAGCTGTTAAGTTTCTCTTAGCAACTTATGCTAACGAGAAGAGCAGCAGCCACTGATAAGTAACATTAAATAATTATTACTGTCTATATTTATTGTATGTATGGAGATATATATATATTTTTTTTCATATTTTGATAAAGAGTGATAAGAGCTAAAAGAAGCAAACAGTTTAAATGTTTGGTTATTAATGGTTATTAAAATTCAGGGCAGTGAGATCCTTCTACTAGTCTATATTTCCATAAGGAAAGGATACCGCTAAAATGAAAATTCACCACTGAATTGCACGAGTTTTGTTTTGAACTAATCTTACCAGTCACTCATTAAAATGTGTTGCAGTGTTTCATCATTTGACCAAGGAATTGTCTTTCCAGCCATTTTTCTATCAGCTCCAATACGAGGGAACAGTGGTAGCCAAGACAAGGCCGGGTGGAGCCAATAGATAAGGCTCTGCTGGAAGGCACAACGGAGCTCAGTGGAGAGTTTAGGATCCTAAAATCCAGAAGGGATAGTGCGTCACTTTTGACCCATGAGAAGTACAGAATTTCACTAGAGACAATGTATACCAAGCATTTAATCTATGAAGTTTGATTGCTCTTTATGGAAAAGCATTACTGTTACAGGGGCTGAAATATAGTTTATCTTTGGCACAACCTTTCTGGCGAGCAATTAGTCTACTAAACATATCAGAAGGAACACACAAATAACACAGATGGCAACATTCTCCTGTTTCTACTACCCTTAAAAACAAAAACTGTATTTTCTTTCATAAGCAGTAGAAGTATGTTTGTATAGAGAGCACTATGCTATACATAATCCCTGTACCCCACAGGAACACTTTCAAAAATAGTCAATGTACACTGGTAATGCATATGACAATCCTCCTGATTTATTGAAACAGATATACAAAGTTTTAAGTAATTCTTTTTAACTTAGTTTGAATTGATGAGCTGCTTGCTTTGAAGCAATAAAGTTGTATTTCTCTAGAACCACTCTAGAACTCTAAATTTACAATAGACCATTACCTAGGTAGTGATATCAGTGCATATCTAAAAAGACTATATATTCTATACAAGAAAACCAGTATAATCCACTGCTCTTGTAACCTAGTCAATTGCTTTTCATTTTCTTTTATTTTCTCTCCAAAAAAAAAAAACCTTAGAAAAGAATGGGTTGATGCCTCCACCACTGATTAATTCTCAGGACAGTTTCTCTATTTAATGGGCTATTACACAATCTCTCAAAAATGTGTATGAAAGCACCATTTGGAAAGAACAAAAATCCCCAACTCTTTTTATGTTTAGATATCAGAAGAAAAACTTAATGGGAAGAAATCTCTCTGATATTTTACAGAAGCATTTTAAAATACTTTATTGGCTACTTTAAAACAAAAGTTATTTTATTTCAGAATTACCTTTATACTTTGAGGCAAAGTAACTTCTGTTGCTCTACAATGCTGAACAAGACCTTGAGCCTCCTCTTGTGCTTTCAGATGATCTGCCCAGGTAAAGGGTTGAGAAGAGGTAACAAGGAGTCGGGTTTTAATACTCCAGTCCACAGGTAACTCAGTATTTTCTGAGAGTGGAGTATCCAATTCAGAGAATGATATGTGTGAAGCCTTTTAAAAGAAAAAAAAAACACAAAAATCAGTAGAGTTTCAAGAAAAACTCTTTTTTTTTTTAAATGTTTATTTTTTAGTTTTAGGTGAACACAATATCTTTATTTTACATTTATGTGGTGCTGAGGATTGAACCCAGTGCCTCTTGCATGCTAGGCAAACACTCTACCACTGAGCCACAACCCCAGGCCCAAGAAAAACTCTTTAATCTAAATATTTTATTAACTAACATATCTATAGTCTCTGAATAGCAAAGTTATATAAACTGTTTACTAAATATCATTAAAAATACACTACACACTGAAAAATTCTGGAAGGTGCTATATTGACCTATTAATAGTAGTTTTCTCTAAGAAACAAAAATGTGTTGTTGGAATGGAACTTATTTCATTTTTTTAGTTTTTACTAAAAAGAACACTTACATAGTACTACAGATGTTGCTATCAAAGTAGAAATCTTCCCAATGTCTGATAAAGTACCTAAAGCCTTTGAAACTCTGGAACTTAGGCTAAGCTGCTCTTCCTGCAGGTAACTTTAGGTAGGACCCTTAAAGGCCATATTTCAGAATCATTTTCTGATCTCAAAAATCTACCATTAACCTGTTTTGTGGTCTTTTCAAGTCAACATTTTCTACAGTAACAAGAATTCTTGTAGATAAGGAATTGTGTGGAGGTAACCGGAGGATTTGTTTTGAAGATTTAGTAAAGGATCAAGTTGAATTAGTAGCTTAGTATGAAGGGGTTCCTCTGAGTGATAAGCTCAAGAAAGAAGAGTGTTAAAAAACTGATGGGGGTAAAGGGCAACTAACAACTCTCATACACTATGCCTACTTTAATTCTGGTGACCATTACAGCAATCCTTACTATAACATACCAAGTCCTTTATCTTGGCTGATGCCATCTTTTAAACTCTGGTACAAAGATAATCACTTTCAAGTATCTCTGCAAAACTATTTTTCAAGCAAAATGCTTCCGAGAAGGATGCATTTATAAAAACATACATTCTAATGATATTTAAAAAGTATTACCTGGGATAGTTCGGTAGCTGTTGTTCTTTCAGATAACGTCTCTTCCCATAGCATATCATTTTCTTGATTGGTATCTGAAAACTGAGGTTAAGAAAATTGTCCTTTTAAAACTGAAATAATGCTAAAATTTGCTTTTAATGAGTACAGAGGCTTACCTGGCAAACCACCTTTTTAGTAAATGCCAGTGCACACAAATTTATTCACACTCCATTCAATCCTATCAGTTTTTTCACTTTGGGTCTGAACTTTTTTAACATTAAAATTAATAGGGAAAAGGTCAGCTTTGTGCATTTAATAACTGACATACAAACTTTAAGCTAAAAGACCCAAAAGGCTTCAGATTAAGACAAATGCTCGTGAATTCTGAACAGATTTATCCTCACTATTCCTCCATCCCGCGTAGTTTTGTGTGTGAGAGAAGCACGGTGCAGTCCAAGCTGCCCTCCAGGACGGGTTCTAAGGCTTTCTTGCGCTCTCTCGCAGTTTACATCCACGCTCGAGCAGAGGCGCCGCACATGGGGCAGCCTCCACAAACCCCGTCTTTCAAGAGCATCGGCCCCCAAGGCTCAGAGCACACTCAGGCCACAGGCGACAGAAACTCTTCGCGCCCATTTCTCTGCCCCGAACGTTAGAACTTCCCATCCCTAATTCACAGCTGGCCCCACCACAAAAGATGACAACCCCTCGCCTGGCAGGCACGGAGACACTCACCGAGGTCGGCGCCTCCGGTTGGCCGCGGGGCAGCCCGTCCGAGGCCTCCGCGGCGACCCGCAGCCGGTTGTCCAGGCGGGCGAAAGGGTTCCTGCGGGCCGCGGTCGGACCGCCGATTCTGCCGGCAGCGGCCGGGAAGGGGCGGAGGAGCAGCCCGGCCGCCAAGGCAGCGCGGCGAGGCGTCGGCTCCCGCAGCTCGAGAGGGCTGGAGGCGGCGGCCTTTTGGCTCTGGGACCTTCTCCTTCGGAGCCGCACTATCTCCGGCGGCCTTTTGAAGCTGGGCGAGTAGCCGGGTACCGAAAGGGCCATGACGCGAAGCGGCTCAGGCCGACCGACCGCCCAGCAAGCACTTCCCGCGCGCCGCGGCCCCGCCCCCGACGTGGCCCCGCCCCCGCGCGCCGCCGCGGGACGTGCGCGGCAGGCAGGCCGCCCGCGAGGTCCCGCCCCCGGCTGCATTCCTCGGGGCGCTCCAGCCAGGTTCTGGGCTGTGGTCCTGCCGTGAAGAGGCGACTGCGGGCAGCACTTATCCCAGGGCAGGTGTGCACTACCCCACTGGGCATCGAAATGGCTGAACGCTACTCAAGTCTGCAGTAGGGAAGTCATCACCAGGGGTAGAGGTCTGGGCTCTGGGGCCGCTGTGATGGGCTGCTGCGTCCATAGAGGTGGTGACAGGGCCAGCGCCTACCCCATGCCCTCCTTCCCCAACAGAGAACTCAGAAAACAGCACACTTCAAACTCAATACCCTTTTCCCAAGGCCAGGCAGTCCCAGCCCTTCACGCAAATTCTCCACAGCTCCCACAGGACAAGTTCCTGTGATCCTTGTTCCTGAAGAAACTCGAAATGAATGAATATTTCAAAACAAAATTTAAGTGTATATGAGTTAGATACTTTTGAGACCTGAAAATATATTCAAAAACTTGAATTTTGACAGCACAGAAAGGCTTGTTGTTTAAAATGGAATTAATACATAGTTAATAGCATTACTTTCACAGTATAACAAGGCCTGTAACAGACTCAGTAGAATGGTGTGGATTTTGCTGAAAGCAGAAGTTTTTCCCATTAGAAGAATTTTATAGGAGAGGAAAATGTGTGGAAAAAAAACACCTAAAAATGGCTTTCAGAGTACCCCCTTCAAATGTTATAGAATTATCTCGGATCATCTGCACAATAAATTGGAAAATATTTTTCAAATATGTCAAATAACCAAACATCTTGTGAGCCAGAAAACATGCTTAAACACTGAACAACTTGCTTTTATCTTCCTTGATTTTTCCCAATTTCCAAGGAAAGCTCTGGCTTCAAATACTGTGATGGTTCATCCAGCTGAGGTCTGAGAAAGAAGAAGATTAAAATTGAACAACTTGCTTTTTTCTTCCTTGATTTTTCTGAACAACTTCCATGGAAACTTTTGCCTCGTACAGTGGAATAGGTTCATCCAACTGAGGTCTGGAGAGAAAAATTGTTACAAACGTCATAAATGTTCAGAACACACTGGACAATAGTTGACAGTTGCCATAGTTTAGCTATATTACTTTAAAATAGGTCAAACTTGTCCATTAGTATTCCACTGTTAAAATTGGTTAAATTTTCAAGGGGAAAAAATACCTTCTTTATCCATTCTAAGTGGTAAACTGATTCAACTTAAACATATTGTATTTTTCCCTCTTTTCAAGCTATGGATTATTTGGGAGGGGTGATGAGAAAATGCAAAGAGCAAAGTACAGAAAGGAACAGAAGGCAGGAAACTCATAGGACATTTCTATCTTCGGGAAAACTTACTGGTATAAACACCAGATATACTTTGAGAAATATTAAGCGGTAAATGTTTATCTAAACTAAATAAGATATGGAGGCAACAGGTATACTATAAAAGCTGAAACAAAAACATTATCACCTGGAGAATAGAAAAATAAAAATGATTTGGCACATTAGCATACCTAAAAACACCAGCTGATAACTTCTCCATCACATCTTTTAAAATGCGTAGCTGGAAGGATTGTTAAGGTGGCAACATTAAAGAGAAAGGATTAAAAACATTCAATAGGCCGAAGAAACTAGGCAGGTCAGTTCTTTTTCAAGTTTTGCACTCTCAGAAATTCAAAATGTTGTTACAGAAATTCTGTAAGCTGTCAAGTTTACCTGTAAAACAGGAATGATTTGAGAGAGTTGGTATTACTAAGTCTAAATTTCTAAGTACAGGTGAGAAGAGCAGCAAGCCTAAGGGATGACCACTTTTATACCAGTGAATGAAGGCAGAATGATGTATTTAGCACTTACTTTTTACATCTCTTACATCTGGTTGGTAACAGACCAAAGTATGTGTGTGTGATATATGTCACTAACAGAATCAAAATTATGTAAAATGAAAAAATCTTTGTTGGGAACTTAAGTGAAAACATAATATTGAGATCAAAACGATGTGATTGCTAATACTGAAGAATTATTTAAGGCATAGAATCAAAAAGCTGGAAGGAGTTGTCTATGTTAAATCAAGCAACAACAGCTTATGTGAAGTGATTGAGGGGCCTCTGTACAAGTGAGAACTAAAGACTGATTCAGGACTTTAGAAAACATAAATTAGAAAATATGATCATAAGTCCTTTTAAAAGAGGAATGACCTAAAGAACATTAATTCACATATTCACATCCGTGCAAATGTCTTTATACTTCTGTTACTGAAATTGCTGGGTGCAGTGGCTCATGTCTGTAATCCCAGAGATTCAGGATGCTGAGGCAGGAGGATCACAAGTTCGAAGCCAACCTGGGCAATTCAGCAAGACCTTGTCTCAAAAAAACAGAGTCTGCAGGATGTAGTTCAGTGATAGAGTGTCCCTGGATACAATATCCAGTACTACCAAACAAACAAACAAACGAAAAATAAATTGGTGTGTGTGTGTGTGTGTGTGTGTGTGTGTATACACACACACATAGATGCCCTATGACTTATGATGGGATTTTGTCCCAATAAATCCACTCTAATCTAAACATATCATAAATCAAAAGTACATTTAATAATAACCTACCAAATATCCTGTTTATCAACACAGTACACTGCAGAGTATTGGATGTTTCTCCTCATGATCTTGCAGCTGACTGGAAAATATATCTTGTTTTGGCTGCCCAGCATTGCAAGAAAATGCAGTGTATTGTTCTGCATATGGCTAGCCTAGGAAAAGGTAAAAATTCAAAGTACAGGGCTGGGGCTGGGGCTCAGTGGTAGAGCGCCTGCCTTGCACAAGTGAGGCACTGGGTTCCATCCTTAGCACCACATAAAAACAAACGAAATGGAGGTATTGTGTCCATCTACAACTAAAAAATAAATAAATATTTTAAAAAATTCAAAGTACAGGACTGGGGTTGTAGCTCAGTAGTAGAGCGCTTGCCTAGCATGTGTGTGAGGCACTAGGTTCCATTCTCAGCACCACATATAAATAAGTAAATAAATAAATAAGGCCCATTGACAACTAAAAAAAATTTTAAAAATTCAAAGTATGTTTTCTATTAAATGCATATTGCTTTGGCAACACCCATAAAGTAAAAAAATCTTAAGATGAACCATCATTGAGTTGGAGACGGTCTGTATAGAGCATATATTTTTGATTTTGGAAAACTTAACATTATTTCATATAAATATGTCATATTTCAACCTGATCCAGGGATTTGCAAATAAGTTAAAATGTTCTCATCATAGATGGAAGTGGTTTGAGAGAATTAACACAGGAAAAACAGTCAACTTTGATTCTCACATGTAAGATTTAAAACATGCTAACTAATGTTATTTGCTTTTTGGGGATGGGTACCTGGGATTGAACCCATGAAGTCACATCTCCTACCTTTTTCATGTATTTTTTGAGACAAGGTCTTCATAAGTTGCTTAAGACCTCCCTAAGTTGCTGGGGCTGACTTTTGAATTTGTGATCCTCCTGCCTCAGCTTCCCTAGCTACTAGATTAGGTGGATGGCACCATGCCCAGCTATTATTCGTAACAGTTATATAATATTCCCTATTGTTCATATCTCATGTTATCCTAGATAATTGTGATTCTGGATGTAATTTTTAAAATAAGGAAATAAAAAATTTATTAGAAAAATATTTAATCAAAATATTTTAGACTACTAGATTTACTATAGGAAAGAGTTCTGAAATCTCCTTAACATGCAATACATTCAGTATCCTTATTACACATTATTGTTTTTTTCTTTTTTGTTTGGGGTACTGGGATTGAATCAGGCCCTGCACATGCTAGGCAGGTTCTCTACCACTGATCTATACCCTAACCCTAAATATTACTATTTTAAACCTTTGAAATAAATCTTTCATTACTCCTAGAAGTGGCTGACCTCTATACACATCGCACACATATAACTCTGCACATTTGACAAAGGTAATGTATGGTGTTCAGTGGAGACAAATGTAAAGGTATGTAAATCTCTTCACACAAAAGTTATCTATCATATAATGAGGATCTTTTTATCCAATACATTGAAACTTATTAAGTACAACTGTATATAAAATGGTGATCTTTGAAATAAAAGCAATTCTTAAGAGAAGTTGACTCTCCTTGAGAGAATTTTGGAGTTTTCTTTTTGGAATTGCTTTCACCTTCCTTCTCACAGGAAAACTTCTCATTACTTTCACCAAAACTGGAATGATTTGACTTCATTCACTAGATTTGTCTCTAATGACTTTTTGTTTTGGTGGTACAAGGGATTGAACCCAGGTGCACTTTACCATTGACCTACATTCTTCGACTTTTTTTTTTTTTTTTTGAGACAGGGTCTTATTAAATTCCTGAGGTTGGCCTCAAACTTGCAATCCCACCTTAGCCTCCAGAGTAGCTGAGATTACAGGCATGCATCACCATGACCAACTGAATGATTTCTATTTTTAAAAATCCAGATGCAGCCTCATGTGATGAAGATTTCTCAGTACTGATATTATAAAATACCAACTGTTTAGATAAGTACTGTGAATTTTTTTTGTGCAATGATACCATCATAAAGGTAAGGTGTACACCTCTCAAGGCGACATGTGTAATGTCAGGTTAAAGAGAAAACCAAACCATCTTCCACATGATATTATGGTTTATTTATGACCCTGAAAGGAGGGAGGCTTTCTAGGTGTGATTTTTTTTTTTTTTAAATGGTGCTGGGGATTGAACCCAGGGCCTTGTGCATATGAGCCAAGCACTCTACCAACTGAGCTATATCCCCAGCCCTCTGGATGTGATTCTTGTTCTGCCATTTGATAGCTGTGTACTTGCACATATACTAACCTCTCTATCCTTCTTCAACTGTGAAACAGAGATAATAATACTTAAATCTCATGGATTGTTTTAACATTTAAACAAATACCTGCAAGACACTTGGAACACTGTTTGGCATACTCAAGAGAGTTAACAGATAATTATTGTTCTTATTATCATATGAAAGAATTTATAAGTAGAGTACAAAGTAAATTTCAAGCCTAAAACAAGTCAGTAGAAGAAAAGGATATAAAGATATTTTCCCTGTTGTACATTTGACAAATTCCAAATTTCATCATTAAGGAAAGCCACCGTTGCTCCCTTGAGGAAAAGGCAATGGCTATCTGGAGGATCCAACTTGACAGAATAAACAAAGACCAATTAATTACTGTGAGCCTAAGAGCAGAAGGATGATTAGTAGCATAGCTATAAAAAAATTAAATAATGTCCAAATTACAAAAACTCAGTAAACTTTAATAATATGTAAACTATAATGTTGGTGTAATGTTTTATTTTCTATTTTATGGCCCCAAATGATGAAGAAACAGCAAGGTGTATAGGTTAGATGAAGGACCAATCTAGAATCCTAGTACTGAAGTGGATGAGGTATTACCAGTCACCCTCATAAGAATAGTAGAAAGTCAAGATTGGCATATGAGAATTATGGTATTGGTATATCACCCATTACATGTTAATTTGAATTCTACAGAAAAACATTTGGAAGATAACTTATTGATACATTTAAACAGTACTTCCAATTTAAATAATTAGGAAGTTGTATAATTTTATACACAAATATTTTAAGTATTTGTCAGTGATGTTTGTTACTAAGAAAAGAGTAATTTTTAAAAAAATTATTTTGGGGATTGAACCCAAAGGCAATTTACTACTGAGTTACATCCCTAGCACTTTTATTTTTTATTGAAAACAGGGTTTTGCTAAGTTGCTTAGTGCCTAAATTGCTGAGGCTGTCCTTGAACCTGTGATCATCCTGCCTCAGCCTCCTAAGTTACTGTGATTACAAGGCATGTGCCACTGTGCCCAGAAATCAAGTTTTTTTCTGGAGTGGTGGGGATTGAACCTAGGGCCTTAAGCATGCAAGGCAAGCACTCTATCACTGAACTACATCCTCAGTCCTAAAATACAATTTAAAATTCAGAAGTCACTACTTTCAAATAACTAAATAAAATTATAATTCATTCTAACTGAAGAATTCTCATACTAGACATTATTTTAACATTTTGGCCAACATGTATTTAACATAAAAAACAAACTACATTTCTTTAAACATAGGGAATAATTCAGAATTTGTATTAATTTAGCCATATGTTGCCTCAAACAAGATTTAGGCATTATTCTTTTTAATTACATTCCTTTGTTCTAACAGTAATGCTTTATTGTTTCTGATAATACCTGAAGGCTTTCTTCTGTTGTTATCCAATGGCCTCCAACACCAAGAAGCGTGATGATATCATGTTTATGTGGTAGTAGTTGTAATTTTACAGCTGGTTCATCATCTTTACTATATAATCTCACTTGTAAATGAATACAGAGAGAGAGAAAAGAGACATTTTATATTAATCTGACAAAAACTTGTTGTTCAAAAAGTTTTACTTTTTAATATGGTAATGTGGAGGCATTTTTCCTAGAACAAGGCAACATACAGTACATTCAAATACCTTAAAATATACCTTTCATATTGCACATATTTATAAGATTTATTCTATATTTCATTATAAATGAAATAGTATGTTTCCATTTGGAAACTAAGGTAATATGTAACATAATATATAGTTAAGTCTTGTAATGAATTAATTATAACAATGATGGCTTAAAACAGTGGGATGAGCTGCTTTCTAATTAAAGTATTCAGATTCAAAATAGTCATATGAGTTACTTGCAAATCTTGAGATTTAAATCTTGAAAATGGTTTAAGAAAAACAAAACCCACACATGATGGCCAAGATGGTATTCACAACGAGGCACTGGGTTCAATTCTTAGCACCATATATTATATATATATATAAAAGTCCATTGACAATTAAAAAAAATTTAAAAATATATATACATATATATGTGTATATATATATATACAGAAGTGTACAGATTAGGTGTTGAATAGATATTGGTTAAACTAAGAAAGTTCAAGATGAGAGAAAACTTAAGAAACTTCTATATGTTTTCCAAATAGACACCACAGAAATCAACCATCCAAACAGAGGGCAGCCACACATAGCAAAAATGACTGCAAACAGACATCTGGATAATAATGTGTACTATCTGGGATCAAATGAGATCACAGAAATAGGTTTCTTACAGAGATTTGTCTTCTGTTACTTAAACTTCAATGTCTATCCTTTCAGATACACAGTGATTACAATGGAATAATATGAGGAAACTCCAATTTATTTTACTTTATTTATTTTTTTTAAGAGAGAGAATTTTAATATTTATATTTTTTTTAGTTTTTGGCGGACAACATCTTTGTATGTGGTGCTGAGGATCGAACCCGGGCTGCACGCATGCCAGGCAAGCGTGCTACCACTTGAACTACATCCCCAGCCCTATTTTACTTTATTTTTAAAAGTATTTTTTTTTAGTGGTATATGGACAAATATCTTTATTTATTTGTTCATTTTTATGTGGTGGTGAGGATCAAATCCAGGGCCTCACACCTGTGAGGCAAGCACTCTATCATTGAGCTATAGTTCCAGTCCAGGAAGCTCCAATTTAAACACACAAGTCTTTAGTTTAAAAAAAAAAAAAAAAGTCCTGGAATTAAACATCCAATTTAATAAATGCATTAACAATTATTCCCTGTTTTTTTTTTTTTTTTTTTTTTTAATTTTCCCCTGAAATTCACCAAACTGAAAAAAAACTAAATAGGCTACTGATTTTGTAGGTACCAACCTCCAGCATCTAAAACAATATCTACTCCCAGGCCTCCTGTTTCTTCCAAACAGCTTTCAGCAACATCAACCTTCCCATTCGATACATCAATCACTCGGGCTGTAAAGGACAGGAAATAAGGCAATTGTATTATTCTTTTTTTCTTAATTTTATTTTTTTAAATTTTATTTATTAGTTGTTCAAAACATTTTTTTATTATTATTAGTTGTTCAAAACAAATTGTATTATTCTGTATGTGATCAACACAAGCCAATCAGGGGGAGAAAAAAAATCTGTTTTTTGAAATGAGTTAAGCAGTTTAATTATTAAATATTAAATTTAAAGGGGAAAATTATATTTCAATAAAACATTTTCCCATTGAGCCTAATTTTGATAAAGTTCAATTCTAAATGAAGGGACTGATAAATTCAGTAAAATAAAAATATGAGCATTTTGTGGATAAAGTAGTCCAAGGATGGTCTGTGGATGCAGAAGATTGCTCTCAATAGCTTAGTTTATGTTACTAGGACTGAGAATCTGAAAACACAGAGATATGTATGTATCATTCATATTACAATGTGAATTGGAAGAGCAAGCAGTTTCTTAAATATGTTTAGATTTAATCATTTTTAAAGTTCAGTAATACAAAAGAATAGTTGTTCAACATGGTACTTATCTACTAGAAGCTGTTTTATCCTTTCTCAGTCACAGAACCCCTCCCCTTGCTACCCAAAATGGAGAAAAGTCCTGAGGTAAGGAAAAGGAACATGATTATTTTTATCTGTTAATGAAAATTAAACTAATCTTAACTGGTTACTTTAAAAGTATTATATTAGTAGAAAAAATAATTATAGGGCTGGGGTTATGGCTCAATGGTAGAGTGTTTGCTTAGCATGTGCAAGGCCCTGGGTTTAATCCTCAGCACTACATAAAAAGAAATAAGTAAAATAAAGATATTAAAAAGAGAAAAAATAATTATATTTCTATATAATAGAACAATCAGAACTTGAACTAGCAAACAAAGAAATGTTTATATTGCAGTTTTAAATTTTTTATTTCTATTTTTTGTGGTACTTTGGATTGAATCCAGGACTTGGTGCATGCCAGGCAAATGCTCTACCCTGAGCAACATTCTAGACCACCTATAAATATTTTCAACACCTTGTTGAAGAGAATTACTCTCAGAGATGTTCAGATTAAAGGAACAGTTGAACAGTAATCTGAGATTTGGGGAATGGGATAGAAGACATAAAGGAAAGATGACTGAAATAAGCTCGGAAGGGTAGAATTAACCAATAAGAAACCTTTCCCTTCAATAATACCATTTGCTTTCTTTCTACATTCTATTTTCTATTTCCTTCCTTCCTTCCTTCCATTTTTTTTTTTTTTTTTTTTGTAGTGTCGAGAGTGAAGCTAGGCTTTCAGGAATGCTAGGCAAGTGATCTAACACTGAGCTACATCCCCAGTCTTCCATTAAACTTTTGAATCTATTCTTCTTCCTCTTTTCCTTCAGCCCCTTTATTGCCTCCCTTCCATTTCTTGGTTATCTCTGCAGGATGCATAATGGAACAATGGAAATAAAATGGGTTCTACTGTTAGATCAGGCATCAAAACCCATTCCAGTCTCTTGTCTAATTGTATAACTTGCAGCAGCTAGTTAAATTCTGAGAAGCTACTTCATGGTCATCTACCACAAGGCTGTTGAGAACTTAAGGAGGCAATGTCCACATTGTTCAATGATCATTACTTTCCTTCCTGCCTCCCTTCACTTATACTCTGTTCATCCTCTTTGCTCTTTTTCTGTTAGTTTCTCTGTTCCTATTTTCTTCCTCTCCATACTCACTGCTGTTTGAATAGGTTCAACTTTTAAATTTTTATTTATTTTTTAGGCTCAACTTTTGTAAGAGCTCACAGTCTCCACCATGTCCTGCTCACTTTAAACTATATCTCACTTGTGTTTCTATGTGCATGGATCATTTGTCTCACAGAAAATAGACAACTTTAAGGACACGTGATGGGGTAAAAGAGGTTGAGAAACACAGAGTGGTGCAAAATATATTTATTTATTGACTGAAACCAAAGAAACAACAGGTATTTCTCAAGTGTGTCAAAGTTCACTTAATAATGCAAACTTGGGTAAGTTGGTAAGACAAAAATTAAAAAGAAAATTGAAAGATGTAAGCTTACAAATTTTAAATAATTAAAGCTATCACTTAAGTAAATTTGGAATCAGCACAGATTATTTTTTAGGTGTTAATGCATTTTAAAATTGACTTTCATTTGTGATTTTGTACTTCATTTTATCAGTGCAGTTTTTATTTCCCTGCAAAATTTCATGTTCTAAAGTCTGTGCTGAGTAATGTTACCCACCTATAGAAGACCTAAGTCTTTCAAGGCACTGCTTGTCTTCTAGGCTGTATGCTGTTGAAATCACTTTGGCTCCTCTGTGGTGTGCTAACTGAATGGCTATTGTGCCAAATGCCTGTGTGAAAACACATACATGATGGGTTAACAAATACAGGCTATATCCAATCTATTTATGCTATATAAAATGTATAGCATATATATTGTATACATATATAGCATACACACACACATATGTATATATGTACATAGACTTTTTTTTTGGTACTAGGAATTGAACCCGGGGTACTTTACATTGAGCCATATTAACAGCCCTTTTTATTTCTGAGACAGGGTCTTGCTGAGTAGCTGAGGCTGGCCTTGAATCTGTGATCTTCCTATCTCAGCTCCCCAAGTTACTGGGATTACAGGCATGCACCACTGCACCTGGCTTACTTTAATATATTTTAAAACATAAATAAACAAATAAAAATTAAAAAGGGCTGGAGATGTAGCCCCAAGGTAGACTGCTCCTGAGTTCTTCCTAGGGAAACAAAAAACAAAATACCCCAAAACAAAAAATGTTATAATAAAAAGGAAAAAATGCAAATAAGATTAGTAGGCTAAACATCTGATTGACTTCTTCAGAAAGGGGAGTAGAAAAGCTGCACGAATCACATGCTCAGGTCTGACCACTACACATCATTTCTAGGATGGAAGGCCACATTCAGAAATGTGACCATGGAAAGAGAAAAGGAGGCTGTCAGGGCATTGTTGAAGCACCTGCAGGAATCTAGCTACCTCTTTTTGGAGACTGGAGCACTTAAAACACTCCATCTGTATTTGGATCTGTGAGGTGAGCACAGGGAAACACTACTACCCTGATATTGGACATCAGGCTGAAGCCAATGCTGAAGACAGCTTTGCCTTTTTTTCTAGAGAAAAGGAGAGGAAAATAATTTTCATCAACAGCCAAATAGAAAACTATAGATTCATCTCAAGTTTTGCAACCATTTTAGAATGTAATATTTTACATATTCTATATTTTTGGTACTGGGAATTAAACCCAGGGATGCTCAACCATTGAGCCACATCCTCAGCTCTTTTTATTTTGAGATAGGGTCTCTCTAAGTTACTTAAGTCTCACTAAATTGCTCAGGCTGGCCTCAAACTTGTGATCCTCCTGCTTCAGCCTCCAGAATCATTGGGATTACACATGTGTGCCACCAAGAGCAGCTATTTTATTTTTTCAGTTGTAGATGGATATAATATCTTTACTTATTTATTTTTATGTGGTGCTGAGGATCAAACCCTGTGCCTTATGCATGCAAGGCAAATGCTCTACCACTGAGCTACAACCCCAGCCCAAGACGAGCTATTTTACATAATGTTTCAGTGTCTATTATTATGACAGTCTATTTTTTGATGATATATGGAATACATTTAAATCAGTTTATTTTGACACTGTGTGTGATCTGTCTATAAAACACCAAAACTTTATTAACGTAAGGTAAGTATTGGTGATATGATAGATACAAAACCAGTAGGAATTCCAGACTTTGTATAACAGGAATGAATAAAAATGGCTTGGCTGGACATACAGCTCAGTGGTAGAGAGCTTACTGCACAAGGCCCTGAGTTCCAACCCCAGCATGGGGTGGGGTGGGGGGAGACTTGTCTGCTTTTTTTTGTAGTTCTGGGGATGAAACCCAGGGCCCTGTACATGCAAGGAAAGCACTCTACCAACTGAGCTATGTCCCCAGCCCCTTTGTCTGTTTTTTAATGTACTGGTAAATTTAAAATAATTAGAAACTAATTACACTAAATCTAACTTTTGCCTCCTATTGATAAAAGCTGTATATGGTAACAAAATGGGAGGCTGGTAAGAAACCTCAGTGGTCAAAGGCCCACGAGTTCAATCCCTGGTACTCCCCGCGCCCCCCCAAAAGAAATCTGTTATTAATCTATTGGAAAAGAATTCTATTAGCTTGTTCTAAATTTCCTAAGTCAACTTTAATCTTTTTCTTAAGAAAAACAAAACAAAACAAAACACTGACACTTACACTTGCTCCATCCATTATCAGCACAGATTTTCCAGGAGAGAGATGAGAAAGATAATGCAGGGCTGTATAAGCTCGCACTCCATCCCGAATAGCTCCAGCAGCTTCTGTCCATGTAACCTTTTCTGGTTTATGAACTATCACAAGGAATAAGAGGACATGATCCATTAGCAAGTCCTATTCGTACTGCCTTCTAGATCTATTTCTTTCTATCTCTTCAACCATGGACCATAGCCTTGGTCCAAGCCCCTGCTCCTGTTACTCTTTCCCCAACATTATGGTTTCCTTGTTTCCCTTCCTGCCCATGTATAATCCACTCTTAAGATAGGCATAAAGCACAGCTGCATTAATAAATGAAAAGCAAAAGGTAAATAAGCACCGTCCTACTACTAGAGAAATACTGCATAAGGATCATTCCAGCAACCTCCTCTTTCCCCACCAGAGGTCACCATTCTAACTCAATTTGGGATTCACCTTCATACTTATCATTCAAGTATGCACTCCTAAACCATCATTCAGTTTTGCTTGGTTTTGAACTTTTATCTAAATAGAAGTATTCTTTGCTCTCTTGCCTTTCATATTGAACATTATGTTTTTGGGAGACACCTTTTCTGTGCCCTTTCACTTGGGAGGTTGTGGTACTTTGGTTTTTGTTTTTTATGGTAGTCTGATGTGTGCAAATACCTTTGGTTATCTATTCTCCAGCCAATGCACATTTGTGTTGTTTCCAGTTGTATCAGTGCTAAGAATGTTCTCCTATAAAGGACATTGTTACACTATGCATGGTTTTCACTAGGATATTTACATTGGAGTGGAAATCCCAGGTCCTAGATCATATTACCTTTGACTTAGTTATACTTTTAAGTGTGCTTGTATAAATTTACTCCCTCACAGCACTGTCTTTTTGCTGTAAACTCTTCTATCAGATTTTTACATTTTTGCCAATTGTGTATAATGGTTTCTAACTATGATTTAAATTTGATTTTTTTTTTTTGACTACTGAAAAGGTTGACCCTCTGTCTACATTTGCTGGCCTTTTGAAATTCTTTTTATGAAGTGACTGTCTTTGTCAAATTTTCTATCATTCTGTCTTTTTTTAAATTTATTGACTCATAGGAATTCTTAGAGTCATTTGTGCTGTAAGTATTACAAGTTGAGTCATTTGTCTATTTATGTACTATAAATATTCCAAGTGAATATTCCTTATCTGCAATACTTGGGGCCAAAAATGTTTTGGATTTTGGAATACATTCTTGTATGTAGTGAGTTATATTAAGGATGGAAACTAAGTCTAAACATGAAATTCATTTATGTTTCACATATACCTTATACACATAGCCTGAAGGTAATTTCATAAAGTATTTTTAGTGTGTCTTTGTTTTGTCTGCAACCTGTCACATGAGGTTGGGTGCAGAATTTTTCACTTGTGGCATCATGTCAGTACTCAAAAAAAATCCAGATCTTGGAGCATTTTGGATTTCAGATTATTGGATGCTCAACCTGTATTTCAACCTTGTGGGTTTTCTTACGAATCACTTTAGTGGTATCTTTGAAAATAGAAGTATTGGAATAACATTCTAACATTTCTCTGATTAAATTTATCAATGGCTTTCATTATACTTGGAAAAAAATGCAAACTCCTGATATAGTTAAAAAAGTTGTGTATGATCTGATCATTAAGCTGTTCTTTATATGTTTCACTGTTTTTGTGTTCATGTTGTAAACTGAATGTTACTTTTTCATACTACAAGCAATCCTTTCTCATTTTAATGCACTTTTTATGTCTTCACTAGCTCTTTCAAATCTGTTTCCTCTAAGGGCAACAGATTCAGATGGACAAGACACAGGGAAAGCACACATCACTGCAGTAGCTACAGAATACTGCCCTCTAGTGGAGCATTCAAGCATATGTTGAAAATGTTCAGGGAATGAAAATAGCAAGAACACACTAAGTATACATATGATAGCACATAAAGCACTTTATTTCTTATGAAATTCCTTAAGATAGGTATAATATTAAAATGTATGTATTTTGGTTTTCTCCTGTGTTCCTGGATCATAACTCCCATTGCCCTTGTTTTTCCTATATGACCAGTACAATAAGCATATCTTGTATTTGAGTTTTTGTCTTTGGTTCCTGAAGCAGCTTCAGAACAATTCAGTTTAGTAAAAGCCAATTTTTTATAATGTTGGGGTGCTTTAGCTTTAGAAAGCAAAGTCTCTGTCTCTCTTTCTCTCTGACCTTCTCTTCCCTACCTTTCTCCTACTCTCTGTTCTCTCCAAGGCAGAAAACTAGCAATCTTTTCCCCTAAGGTAAGTCAGAGAAACCAAAATTATGTTCTCTTATCTTTCTATCTTGGAGCTGTGCTGGCAGTAAAGAACTTCTGTGACACATCTAGTCTGACAGCAGATATTAAGGCTTCAATTTCAGAAAGGGTCCTGCCCCACACCCAAGAGGAAGGAATGTTGCAAAGAAAGGCTAGGAAGATTTGGAAGAGACAGGCCTTGTTGGGTATTTCTACTAAATCTATTAATAATAGGTAATGTCCTTTTTGTCCAATCTCATTTATACATGGTTGTCCATGTTTCAATCATACCCATGTGATGAAGTCCTCATAAAAAATGGACAGGGGTTGAAGAGAGAAATCTAGATAGCTGAACATGTAACAGCTTGCAGGAAGGTGAACAAGAACTTATCCATGTGTTGGGAGGGTGGACAGCCCAATTCAACAGGTACAGAAGCTCCTAGACCTTGCTCTATGTATGTCTTCATTTGGTTCAATAAATAATAAATAATACCCTTCAAAATATCCTTTACAATAAATTGACAAACGTATTTCTGCAAACCATTCTACTGAATTAATCAACCCTAAAGTTGGAACCCCAATTTGTTGCTGTCTGGTCAGAAGTTCTGAAGCCCACAACTGTGACCAGTGTCTGAAAAGAGGACAGTCTTGTGGGGCTCAATCTCTGGGATCTGATACTATCTCCAGGTGTCGGCTGTAGAATTGATTGCTCTAACATTTTGAGACCATACTAGAAGTGATCTGTGTTATGGGGTATATAGTAAAAGAAATTGAGTTTGTGTTTGTTTTTTTCTACCCAATAGCTATTCTCTTAATTTTCTTGATTAAGAAATGGGGTTCAGGGTAACTAAGTTGTTCAAGGCCCACATATATAGTAAGATATGACTCTAAAGCACATCTACTCTAACAATTCATGCTCAATCTACAGTTTACTTATATGGCCTTTCTTCTGGAACACTTCCCATTGTAAGAATTGTGACTACCATATTTTATCAAAATATCAGTCATGTAGTCCTTAAAAAAATACTAAAAGACAATGTTGCCAAATTTAAAGATCCTAAAATTACAAGGTTAAATGTGGGTTAATGTCAAGATTCTTGATTTTCTGTTAGGTAGTCAACAGGTACTTATTATGTTACAAAAAATAAACAAGAGTCATGTGCAGATTAATAACAAAGTATATCAATACTGAGAAAATTATAATTTCACTTCTTTCTTGTTTATGACCAAAGTGCTAACAGAACAGTGCTGCAAATGTGTGCCAAATTTTTGTTTTATTTTTTTTGGTAGTGAAGGTTGAACCCGGGGATACTTTGCCCCTGAGGTTTTTAATTTTTTTTTTTTTTTTTTTTTTTAAATTTTGAGACAGGGTCTCACTAAGTTGCTGAGGCTGGCCTTGAACTTGAGATCCTCCTGTTTCAGCCTCCTGAATTGCTGGGAGTACAAACATGTGTCAATGTTGCCAAATTTGGAATGAAAAATAATTTTTATGTTTGACAGAATGACTTACAAACTAAAAGTAGGAAAGAGCTGGAGGAATTATTCAATTTTAAGCTCTAGCATTAATATTGTACAAAATAAGATTAACAGCACATTTGAGGAGGTTGTTTGGAACATTGTTCTTTGGTTTGATGAAAGAACAGACTTTGAGTTGAGGTGACCAAATGCTGAGCTCTCATTAAAAAAATCACTAGGTTAAGAATTAAAAAGAGTCTCAAATACAGTTGTGGTAAACTGAAAATTTCCCTCTGAAAAGTTTCATGGAGCATACTGAAATTATCCCCCCTTTTACAAAATGCTACAAAATGCTGGTGCTGCAAACAGAATGCAGAGGTTATCTAGTTGAGTCTCCTCATTTATGAATGTAGTCAGCAAGCCCTAAGAAATTGCCTACAGGTGACACTGCCAGTGGTCATTCCTAAAGGACCTTTTTATGGAGTTTGTACTGGGAATTGAGCACAGGGCCTTAACATGCTATGCAAGTGCTTGACCTTTTAAAATTTTATTTTAAAATGTTAGTAAAATTTTATTTTGAGCTGAGCATGGTGGTGCACACCTGTAATCCCAGCTCAGGAGGCTGAGGCAGAAGAATCGCAAGTTCAAAGTCAGCCTTAGCAACAGCAAAGCACTAAGCAACTCAGTGAGATCCTGTCTCAAAATAAAATACAAATTAGAGTTGGGGATGTGGCTCAGTGGTTGAGTGTCCCCGGAGTTCAATCCCTGGTACCCACCCCCCCTGCAAAAAATAAAAATTATTTTGAGACAGGATCTCACTAAATTGTTCAGCCTGGCCTTAAACTTGTGATCTTCCTGCCTTAGTCTTCTGAGTAGCTGGGATTATAGGGGGTGTGCCACCATGTTAGACTAGGGCAAGTGTTTTTTTTTTTTTTTTTAAATAGTTGTAAATGGACAGCATGCCTTTATTTTTTTATATGGTGCTAAGGATTGAACTCAGTGCCTCACACATGCTAGGCAAGTGCTCTGCCACTGAGCTACAGCCTCAGCCCAGGGCAAGTGTTCTTAATTCCTTCCTGCCTCAGACTCTAAAAGTACTGTTTTGTACATTTTTAATTTCAATTAATAACCAGGCACACTGGCGATGTAGCTCAGTGTTAGAGTACTTTAATAAAACAACAAGGACAATGACAAAAGATATTCCAAGAGAAAGAATTTACAAAATTCTGATTAAGGATATAATTTTAGAGCCAAGAAAGAAAACATTTTCATATTTCTTACCATAAGCTGTTTGTAAAACTCAAAGGTCTACACACTGTTTAGTCTGAATATGAATTTTATGAATAACAATTATAAACTAGAAGTATTGACATGACCTGCCAACAGTTATAACACATTAATAAGACTTATATGAGGTCGGAATACTGAATTGCTACATACCCAAGTAATGTTCATGTACTCTAATCACTTCACAAAGTCCAGGGTCTTCAGAATCCAGGGGCAAAATTCCTAAAATTTAAAAAGAGATCCTTAAAGAAAACTAAAATGTATTCATTCCTAATGAACATATTTGTGTAAATTTTGTTCAGTGGAATTTTAAGGAAGGTTTCAGTAATTATCATTGTGGGGAAGGGAGAGACTTCAGAAATATGGAAGGGGACTATATGTTTTCTGGTATAAACATAGTGATACTTGTGCTGTCTCCATATTTGTCTCTTCTGTTACTTCTTTTTTTTTTTTTTAAAGAGAGAGAGAGAGGAGGGAGGGAGGGAGGGAGGGAGGGGGGAGGGGGGGGAGAGAGAGAGAGAGAGAGAGAGAGAGAGAGAGAGAGAGAGAATTTTTTTTTTTAATATTTTTTAGTTCTCGGCGGACACAACATCTTTGTTGGTATGTGGTGCTGAGAATCGAACCCGGGCCGCACGCATGCCAGGCGAGCATGCTACCACTTGAGCCACATCCCCAGCCCTCTTCTGTTACTTCTTGAGTATCATAAAGATAACAGTCAATGTTACAGAGCTAAATCAGAGTCTTGGGGAAACATGGAATTCCTGGGTAAAACTGTCTTTGATATATATATAGCTACCTTCCTATGGTTTGGTTCCATGTAATACCTAGGTATGTTTCCAATAAATCTCATTTTTATTTTTGGTCTCTCCCAAAAAGCATCTGGGGTAATACAGAATTTCACTGACTTCATGGACAAAAAAAAAAAAAAAAAAAAAGATAAGAAAATTATCAATTCTCTAGAAAAATCAGACAATCCTATAAAAAGCTGAAAAAAATCTTCCTACAAATCTGTTCTTTAACAGCTTAAACATGTTATAAGGGGCTGCAGTTATGGCTCAGTGGTGGAGCTCTTGCCTGGCATGTGAGGTCCTGGGTTCCATCCTCAGCATCACATAAAATTAAATAAATAAAATAAATGTATTGTGACTGTCTACAACTAAAAATCATAAATTTTAAAAAAATGTAATAAGGCTAAGTAATTTTTTAAAATTTATATGCATATCTTCCATGAAAAAATGGAAGTTTCAAAGACCACAAATAAAGCCATACTCTATATGTTTGTGTGACTATCTAGGATACAAGTATAAATACATATATATTTTTTGAGAAAAATATTATTACAGTAATTAAGGTTTAAGAAAACTATATATTAATGTTTCAAGTCAATTTTTAGTTTTTCAATACTAGCAAGGGAGCTCTGTAGGACTCAAGTGAGAGTGGAGAACAGAGATTCTATAAGGCCCAGCCAGTCAGTGGTTGTCAAGCATAGGCCACACAATTTTCCTTTTCTTGAGAGACTTCAGTGTGTCCACAGACTGGGGACTGGAAAGTACTGTATCAAGCACAGCAGCAATTATGGTTATTTTTCAGCCTAAAAAACTGCCCTATAGCCAACTATTGATAAGCTTCAAAAATTGTGCTAATTTGGATTAAACTTCCAATTTTCTTCATTAATGGATACTTGAGAGTAAATTCCCAAACTCTTAATATTTTATTTTTTTGCTTGCTGGGACTGAACCCAGGGTCTCACTCATGCCAGGCAAGCACTTTACCACTGAGCTACACCACCAGCCCAGGAAAGTATTTATCTATGAAGTAAGGTCACAATGAATATTAATAAAGAGAGAAAAAAGAAGAGATGGCAATAAAACCGATGAACTGAAAATGAACTGTGAACTAAAACTTACCAACTACTTCATCATCTGGTTGAAAGAATGATACCTTGGTTCCAACTAGAGAGAAGAAAATTAATAGTTACCATCATAAGGTTACTAAATACAATTCTTATTTAACCATTAAAACAAAGGATCCATGGGTTTATAAAAAGTCATTCATTCAAAGAAAAGGCTAAGAAGGAGGACATTATAATAGTGTGTGAAGACTCTAGGACAGAACACTTCAAATCTGGATTCTCTACAGAATCTGGGACACACAGTTACTGACAGCATGGAAAAATATATTTCTCTCTATGGTTCTCTGTCTACTAGCTAACTTTAAGGATAAAGGAGTAAAGGAAAATAATCCATCCCCTAGTTTCTATGATGATGATGTTGTTTTCTACCTAACACTGACACTTTCTGGCTAATCCTTCAATTATTATTTTAGTTGCAAATCTCAAGACACACAATGGATAATGCTGATAGGAGTCACATGTAAAGACTACTTTATTTTGTGAAGACATTCAGAAAGTTTTTGAAATTTCATAGTAATTAATTTAATTATATTTTCTTTGCCTATGCAGAGAAAAGTCAATTCATATGAATATTTTTATTCAGAATTATAAGAGGAAAAAATGGCAGTGCTGTTGAATGCCTACTTGTACCCAACACTTTAGCATGTTCATGCATTTAATGTTTACAACAGGCCCGTGAAGTATTAGTCTTCCTATTTTACACACAGGAAAACTGAGATGAAGCAGTACAATATTCTGGAAGTGGCCCCTTTAGTTGTCTCTAAGCATAATGGCACCAAAATTCATCTGCTGGTACCCAGCAAATAACTCCAAGCTGGTATTCCTCCTTTTGCAGTTTGCTTCTTGGGATCCCTCCTGTGCTATTTATTACTCATCAGTATGTTTGGCTTCTGATCCATTGAGTTTTTCTTTCCTTTCTGCTGCTGATCCACGTCCTCTTGAGATCACTTGGACCCATTTTTGGCCCCCTTTACACTCTTCTTTTAATTATTCCTTAATAGGTGCCTCCTGAAGAGTTCTATGTTTACATGTCTCCTCCATTTCTACACGTTCTCTGGATGAGTTTATCAAGTCTATTATTTCAAATACAATCCACATGCTGACAACCCTCAAATATAAACATTCCAGCATGGATCCTTTACCCTTGATATTCAATTCATATAACAGATTACTGGATATCACCAGTGAGATGTTATTTAAGTACCTGGACCTCATTAAGTATAAATCTGAACTCATCATCTTCCAGATTGGATCCTCTTCATTTATCAATTTGTGGTACCAATTCATGCCTAACTAGAATTCTCTAAGTCATTCATGGTCCTCATCTGTGTTGAGTTCCCCAATTCCAATCCATTGTTAAGTCCTGCTGACTCCCTCAATATTTCTCTAGTTTGTTCCTCTTTTCTACCTCTGCTACCACCACTCTCTGGGTTATAAAGTTTGTTATTTCTTGACTAGTCTGTGGGTCTACAAACCAACTAGTCCTCTGACGTAGGGGCTGGTTTGCTTCAAGTCTTGCCTTTCCATGGCACCTTGCTTCTTTGTCATTGCTAATGATTCCCTCTGCTATGATTCTCTACCTGCTGGCCTCTGGCCATTTGGGCAATTTACTCTAAGAAGTCTTTCCTGTTTTTCTGGCTGGGTTGGGCAGTTTTCCTTGAAGCTTTCATAATAATCTATTCAAATGCATGTATCTGTCTTTCTTTTAGACAGTTATCTCCTTGAGGGCAGGGCCTTTATCTTAGTTATATCCTAAGGACTTAGCAAGTCCTTATCAAATTGAATGAATGAATGCATTCTCCCCTGGTTATCATACTTATTTTTTCTATAGTTTGAGTAGACTAAAAGAGAGGAAACAAAATGATCATTTAGGTAAGTGAGAGGATAACACTGAGAAAGAGTAAAATTCACAGTAAAACTGAAATATAGACTAACCCACATTAATGTACCTATTCACATATGTAGGGAGAAAACATATACTGATTGATTATGAACTACCTTTTAGTAGTGAGTATTAAGATTAGGTCTATTAATCTCAAATAATTAGGCTTACTGTTCTGCATGCTAAAAAGCAATATTTAAGGCAATCATAAATCTCACTGATTATTTCTCTTCAGAAACTACAATTCCCATTTCTAGATGAATGAAGTACTTATCTTTCAAAATGCTCAATTTTAGGCACACTTAAATTTAACTTATGATTACACAGAATTTGTCCCAAAGCTAGCTTATATAAGAAATATACACTTATTTGTAAATATCATTAAAAGGACAACATTAGTCATCCTACTGAAGATGATTACTCAGAATTTAAATATATAATATTTAAATATCTTCTAAACTCTGTTGAGCTCTTTAATTATAAATTAGCTCCTATTTTTTTCCAGAATATTTATTAAGCAACTACTGTATGTCAGGTTAAGGTTAGTGTTCCTTCTAGGCATAAAGAAAGGAACAAAAGTCTGTGCCTTCAAGGAGTTCACACTCTATTGGGGTCTTTTATTTGTATTTAAGAATACAAATAAAAGCAGATAGTCAAGGACATAAAGAAGGTATGCTGAGATGATGTGGCATAAGCTTGAGTGGCAGGAAGGGCTTCTTTCTCAGGTCACTGTGGAATACAGGAAGGAGCCAAGAGCAAACTGGGGGAAAGCATCCAGGTAGATCTTCCATTTGCCCCAATCTCCCCTTAATCCAGGCCCTGATCCAAAAAACGTCTCAAAGGAAACCAAGTCCAGAATTGTGAAGCTCCTACCTTTATTATCTGGGTTTCTAGGGTCGGGGTGCACCAGACAGAGGAGTCTGCCAATGGAAGGATCTGGCAGCCACTTTCCTCATGGGTAGGGTGCCCCAGGTTTGCTCTGGCAAGGGGGAGAGGTCTGACTTACCGTCTTTTGGGAAACATTGCCCCTGCACCATCTCCCTCACTCAAGTGTCCCCCAAATCCCAGGCCAGGCCAGAAGCCAGGGCTGAGTAGAAGGATTGTGGTGATGCCCAGTTCTCCTCAGACAGGCCCCTGCACTCTAGGTGCACTGACTTAAGGGTGGGGCCTTCTAAGCATCCCCTTTGATAGGTAGGCCAAGTCCTTAGGGTATCACAGGGGTGGGCCTGGTCCTCAGGATTATAGAGATTGTGAAAACACCAAAGACTGGCTCAGTCCCACACTAGCAGGTTGGAGAATACACTAGGAAGCCGTGAGAATGGACCTCCTAGGAGGGGAAGGGAAGCTGTGTGGCATAGAAAGATGCCCAGGTCAGGTGAGCGGGTCCAAAAGGTGCCAGGTCACTTCTTGGTGTGGTCTGCCTTGTCCAGGACAGCCATGATCAGGTGATGATAATGATGAGGGACTTGAACAAGATGATGGGGGGTGGTGATCCACATGCCTATTTGGAAAAACCCCACAGAGCCGACTAATGGTTCCTTGGAGAAATTGAAGAGCTCACTTTCAGCACAACAGAGCTGGCCTGGAGGTGTAATAGATTCTGAAGCACTGGATTCCCAGATAAGCTGATGATGCTTTGGACAACAGAACACGATTAAAGGCTTGAGTGGAATGTCCATTGAAAAGTGTTCAGAAGTTCGCTGAGCAGGTAGGAGGAGTAGGCCGTGAGAGGACAATAGGGCATGAAGCAGAAAGTAATGATGTGAAGATAATCTGGCACAACTGAAAAGGTCAGGCATGAACAGGAAGATATATTTTCTTGACAGCGTGATGGTCTCTTGCCATCCTGGGTCTTCTCTAAAGGTACCAGCACAGAATCAGCTCCACCAGTGTGGCCTTACTCCTTGGTCCTGGAGTATCTGCTGGGACACCTACATCCCAGTGCCCACTGCCGGCGCTCCAACCCCGGATGTTAAAATCTTGCAGCCCATAGGAGCAATGGCAAAGCAGATGTGCTCCAGATGCAGAGGGCCTCCCTGCACACCTTGGCCTTATGGGCAGTGCCTCACCTCCATGTGCCCTGCAGGCTTTCCTGCTCCATCAGCATCCCTGCTGCTCCAGCTGAACCTGGCTTCCTGGAACCTACTCTTCTGCCAAGTCCTATTTCTAAGAAGGTCATTTTTGTATAATAAAAATTTACATTTGAAGGGGTGTCTATGATTTTAGTGCCAGTAAACTATTATGTCAATTCTTTTACCTTGGAAAAAAATATTTACATTTGTAAACTTACCATCCAAAACAATTCCAGCAACTTCTCTTCCAACAGGAAAGAAATCCTTTTCCATCTTCATTTCCGCCAGAAGCTAAATCATGACAGAAACTGTTAGCATACTATTGTCATGAATAAATCCTGTTTCTCCTCACACATGAGAAAAGTCAGAACAAAGATCAAGCCACAGAAAGAGAAAATATGATTTAATTTTTGAAATTAAAACAAACAAAATAGATTTCTTTGTATCATAGGAAACCAAGAATTTGATGAGTAAGTAGTTGATATATAGGACTTTCACATAGTATTATTATTCAAATAACTATTAATGCTTCTGTTTAACATCTTTATTTTACCATGTATGAAGGGAAATTAAGGCCCAGATATTTCTTGGTTGAACACTGTTACTTAGTCTTCTACTCAGGAGTAGGGAGAGGAATCTAGGGAGGTTATTGTTGAATAAGGGAAATGTGATCATTAAAAATAAAGGTGGTCTATTACCACATCCTTTAAAAATCACCTGAGTTTTTCCTCACAAATCTTGGGTTAGGAAGCAGGTGGGAAGAATACATAGTAAGAGTAAAATTACCATGATTTCTGACTCATGGAGAGTGTAGTTCATTTTTTTTTAGGAAAATTTTTTTTAAAAATCAGTATTTTGTTGAGATTATTTTGTTAGATCCTAACCAAACTGATAGTATGTCCTTATCTTTTAAAATAATAGAGAATACTAAAATAATCATGTATTTAAGTTCCTGCAACTTACAACAGCACCAGAGAGACTGAACATATTTGTAGATATAATAGGTATTTTAGGAATAGCAAATAGAAAAATGAAACAATTTTTTGTTATGTTTCCTTTATTTTTCAAAATTACAAATACAAGTCTCCCATGTGTATAGCATTTTCTTATATTATTCCATAATCTTTATAAACCATTATGTCTAACATTTGTATAATATTCATTCAATTGGTTTTTACTATAATTTACTATTTCTTTCTGTCAGAGTGATTTTAACAGATTTTTCATAGTCTTAAAAAGAACATCTTCCAATCATAAATATGCAGACAAGGATTTGTACTCATATTCTTCGTGAAAAAACTTCAGAGGAATCTCAATTCATTTCTCAAGTTGTGTTCATGTTATGAGTTACCCAATGGGAGCCTATACCTTGTTCTTTAATTTTGGCTTTGAGTTCATCAAAGAAAACTAAGATTCTTAGGAATTATGATTACATTAAAATCTAAAAAATTAATGATCTGATGAAGTGTTATTCATCTTTAAAAACTCAGAAGATGGGGTTTTCTACTTATCACAGCATGTTTAACAATAATTTGTCTACCATTTGAATATTTCCATTTATTTTTATGGTCAATAATGAAAACATAACCTTGGGATGGTGTAAGACTGGAGATATGAGTTTATGAGTGAGAAAGAGAGAAAAATAATAAGCGTATGAACCATATAAAAGTTGTAAACTAGAAATATCACATAATCAATGGTCAACAAACTAAGTGATTAGGTTTCTTGCAGGGTGTTATGGTGCACACCTGTAGTCCCACTGCTTTGGGAGGCTGAGGAAGGAGGATCACAAGTTCAAAGCCAGCCTCAGCAAAAGTGAGGTGTTAAGCACTCAGTGAGACCCTGTCTCTAAATAAAATAGGGCTGGGGATGTGGCTCAGTGGTCAAGTGCCCCTGAGTTCAATCCCTTGTACCCCCAAAACAAAACAAAAATAAAAATTCATTAGGTTATTAGTTTCTATTTTTATTGCTATTAAAAAGTTAATTTTCCCCTTAATCTATATGCCTTAGTAAGTATAAACTCTCAGTCTTTTGCTAAGTAATTTATAAAATATTCTCATATAGTGATATAAAATAGAAGACCTTCAATCAAACTAGTAATTAATTGTAGTAGAAATACACAATTGTGAATTAAATATTTTTCCTAGAGTCAATTTTTCTATGGACAATAATTTTCTTGGCACTAAGAAGTCAGTTATCATTATAAATACATTACAAAACTCTGATTTGACTTTTGGCTATAATAAAAGCATCAATACCTTTGTATTTATTTGGCTCAAAGCACAAGCTTTAACTTGGAGTTTCACAAAGTTATCCTCTGTAATAGGAAGATTTTCCTAGAATCAAATGATAGCAAAATATTGTTACATAATCTATGAGAACACTCCTTTTTGTTTTAAAATTTTCTTATATAAACAAATTTAAACTGAACCTAAATCTTATGGTTAACTCAATTTTAAAAGCAACAAATAACTTCCCAATATTATAGGATAAAAAAAGAATGAAGGAAATTTGGAGATACAATTTATAAAATGCTTTAGAGTTCATATTTTGAAAAGTACTCAGACATCAAAATGGATATGTGTATAGACAATAAACTTAGGTTAACAAAATAGAGCAATAAATTTGTACTTTATTCTAATATAAATCATCTCAAAGCTCAGACCTTCACACTTACAGGGATATCCTTATACTCATACATACATCACATGGCCTTTACTAATTTTTGTAATGTTCTTAATGTTATAAATGAAATTCTTTAGCATCATTAACATCTGTCTCAGTATTTTAGCATATTCCATGGAATTAACTATCATATTCCACAGTTAGATAAAATTTCAAAGGCAAAAAATATTCAAAATTCAGGCACTCAATGTCATCCTATCAATATTATTAAACATGATATGATTGACTCATAATAGCTATGCTGTGGCCTGAAAAGTAAATTACTTGCCTCAGTCCCCTCTAGTCCCCTGTCATATATTCAAAATTAGGTCAAAATCTGACAAAAAAAATAGTTAATGCTACTCCATTACTGTTTTATTTCCCATACACACAATATTATGAGAATATCCTTTTTTTATCCAATATTATGAGAATAACCTTTCTAATAATCTTCAATATAGAAATAATTCTACTATTTATGTCTATAAGTTGATCATTTAAATTAGGGAACATTTAAAGTTGAATGAGTGAAGTAACTCTGGCAAGTTCAGATATTTTTATGGAAAACAATGTTTTTCTTTCTCTTCCATTACACTATACGAATCAAAGTATATTTTGAAGTATGGCTATAATCTAAAAACTTGCTTTGTTGTGGTGTGCAGAATAAACTGGATTAATTTCTCAACATACAGATGATTAGGTTGTTCTGTCTTCCTAATAACTTTCACATTACTGTCCTAAGGAACAACAATTTTTTTGTAGCAGTTCTTTAAAAAATATAGTTATGCTACAATATGAAGCAGCATTTTTACGTTAAGATTAAAGGATAGTGATTTGGGGAGCTTCAATAAAACTTTTGCTTATTTAGTTTCATTCAACTAATAGCAGGTCATTTAAGTTAGTCTATAATAAAAGAAAACACATTATATCTTATTTCCCTTAACATTTTTATTACCTTTTCTTGAAATACAAATGTTATTTCTCCATTTGTAGAACTCTGTTGAAAATATAAGCCTTTCATAGTCACCTAAAACAAACAAAAAACACACATAACAGAGTCTTCCAGACCAAGTGAAAGCACAAATTGAAAAATAGTGTTGGCAAAGGACAAAATGACAATTATAAATGTAGTCTTCACACAAGTAAACTTAGATAATAGTTCTTTTATAAAGTGATCAAATAAGAGTACGTAGCCATCTCTGGGTACATGTCTTACTTAGAATGGGTTCACAATTCAACCTTTCATTCTAAAAGCAAGCATGTTTAACTTTACTCTCCTACTTAAAAAAAGACTTTACATGAGCCTGAGAACCAGGTCCAAATTTTCCAAGGTTAAATTTCAAAGGAAAATTAAAAAGGAAAAAGTAGACAGTCAGGACACTGGGTGAAACTGTGCTTCTAATTCTTCTCTAGCAGTCTATAGAACTTTTAATGGCAGAATTTACATCTATATTCTGCGAATGTTTCTGTTTATTTGTTTGTGGTGTTTGGGATGGAACCCAGGGCCTTGCACATGCTAGGCAAACTGCTTCCATTGACCTATATCCTCAGCCCTGTGTTCTGTGAACTTCTTGAAGTATTTCCAAGGATTCCACAGTTGTTTAATTTTTGTAGTGATCATACTGCAAGACAACTGTTTTGTCAACAGAAAAATAAAATAAAAAGTGTATAGCTTGTCCAATTTTAAAAGTAAATATGCTTATGTCACACACACACACACACACACACACACACACACACACACACAAAACACATAACTTGAACTCCAGAAGCTCCCTTGTGTTCCCTTTCTAGTCACTGCTTTCCTTCCCCCTCCTAATGTTTTGAACCTCATAGGAACAAGATTCTTCTCCTTTATGTGTGCTTCATTTCTCTTAATATTATATTTGCAAGTCCACTCAGGCTATTGCTTACAGTTGTAGTCCAGTCATTCCCACTGCTATATATCACTTCAGTGATGAGTTAAGTTACTGGCTATCTATTCCACTATAGATAGACATTTGAATGGATAGACATTTGAATTGTTTCAAGTTTGAGGTGCTTGCAAATTGTCCTATTCAGAAAATTCTTGTACATGCTTTTTGTTGAAAGTACTAGTTTGCATTTATTTTTTATATAAGGAAACTACAACTCCCCCAACCCTAAATGGGGACTGAAGTAAAGGAAACTGCATCTTAAAGAATAAGTTTCAAACATGGGGTCTCATAGAACTAGCTGGTCCAGAAATGGGACACACACCAGGTGTTCCCCCTTCCAAAGTCATTATTTTATTTCTTTCTTTTCCAAAATCATTTTAACCATTACAGTATTTAATGCTTTCCCATTGAGCTTCTAAACATAAGATATTTAAATTAAAAGTAGAATACTTCATCCTTTAGGATTGATTATTAAGTACTTCTTGACAGAATTGCCTATATATAATTTCCAGGTTCCAGTGCAAAATTAAAAATGGGGAACATTTCATAAATTATTAAAATTTCAAGTGAGCAATAGCAGAGTACTAAACCAAGCATGGGTCCTTTTGAAGCATGAGACCCAGTGAGACTGCATAGATGTCAAGCCCATGAAACCAACCCTGGGTGCTGGCATCTTAGTGGATCTACCTGGATCTATATAAAAGAGTTTTTGGAATGTGGATGAGCAATGGCTGCTACTTCCTAGGATGGAATAATCAAACATTGGAACTTAAAAATATGAATATACATTGAATACATATAGAAATTATATAAATAGCATGTATCAACAAAGTGTATAAAAACGGGACAAGCTAGGTCAAAAGATTGAAATATTCCTACGTATTTGATTACAAAAGGTGTTTGTGCCAATGAGTTTGTTGAGGGTGGGGGAAAGGAGAGGGGAATAACCTAAGCATGCTTTTTGTTGAAAGTACTAGTATTGCATTTATTTTTTATATAAGGAAACTACAACTCCCCCATCTCTAAATGGGGACTGAAGTAATATAGCATATATTCCCTATATTAATTCTAACCGTTTTAGCCTAGTTTTCAAGGCTCTCTAAAAGCCATTCCCACTCTTCCCACAATTTTCCAACACACACCTGTCTGATCAAGACAGTGTAACTCCACACCATATGGTTACCCCATCTCAGGGCTTCCAAGCATGGCCTGTTCTCTGAAACACTGCTGTACTAACTGCAGATTCTGCCAAGCACATAAAACTCAAGTCCTACGCTCTTTCTGGAATCACCTTCAGTGACAGTCAATCTACCCCATCTGTTCCATGATCCTAGAGTTTGTTATATACTAACAAACAAAACTTTGTTTTATTAACTTATTAACTAATGGACTTTTCCTGCTATTGCCTGGGTGAATCAATACCCATTGTTTTTAAGTAAATAAATCCTTGTTCCTGATTAGTCTGGAGGTATTCAGGTTGCCTTTTGCAGAAACAGAACAACTACATATCAACATCTTGATTTCAACCCATCTCCCTTTGTGATTCTGGAAGCCACTGTTTTCTCTACCCATTAAATCTTAAAACATATGGCATGGCTCCCATATCAGCAATCACATGGATCTGATACTATGCCCCAATTTCATGTTAAATACTTCTTACAAATCAGCTGAATATTGACCTAGTTGGTGGAAAAAAAAAAAAAAAAGATTAGTTGATACAATGAAGAGCTGTGGGCTGGGGTTGTAGCTCAGAGGTAGAGTGCTCGCCTACCATGTGTGAGGCACTGGGTTCGATCCTCAGCACCAAAAAACAAACAAACAAACATACAAACAACAACAACAACAACAAAAAAAAAAGCAAAGAAAAAAATTAGAACTGCTATGTGGGCTCAAAACAATACACTAAGTTACAAAGTGAAGAGAGGTATTTTTACAAAAGTGAAGAGGAACATTAAGAAAGTATCAATGCTTTGTTTTGCAACCCCCCAAAAGGAATACTGAATTCCTAGTTCTACGAAAATGGTAGGAGGGGTGACAGTCAAGGCCCACAAGGTTTCTTAGGCACTAGTCCCAATTAAATGGGACATTGAGTTTTTTATGCAATAAAACGTTTTCTGGATTTAAAAATATTTGGAGGGGCCGGGGCTGTAGCTCAGTAGCAAAGTGTTTGCCTAGCATGTGTAAGGCAATGGGTTGGATCCTTAGCAATACATAAAAATAAACAACAACAACAAAAAAGGCATGCTGTCCATCTACAACTATCAAAGTCAAAAAAACAACAAAAAAAGACCTGCACACATGAAATCAATGCACAGTTTACAGAATAAAAATAGAAATTATTTTTCATGACATTTCTAACAAAGTCATGTAATTTCAAAATTATATGTTCAAATATAAATTTTGCTAAATTGGAAAAGTCCTGTGTGTATGGCTGGGATTGAACCTAGGGTCTCATGTAATGCTAGGCACAGGACAATATATAACTTTTTTTTTCTTTTCTTGGTATTAAGGATTGAACAGGGGTACTTTACCACTAAGCTACATGCCCAGGCCTTTTTATTTTGAGACAGGGGTCTTGCTAATTTGCTGAGGTTGGTTTAGAACTTGTGATCTTCCTGTCTCAGCCTCCTGAGTCTTTGGGATTATAAGCATGGGCCACCTAGCTCGGATTGTTATATTTTGACCTTCTGGGAAAATGTAATATGATATTGTTTTAATGATGTTCTTAATAATCTGAAACTTTTTCATATATATCCATATATCAGAAAAAGAAATATGAGTAACCACATGCCCAAATATTTGGCTAAAAATATGGAAAGTGTAATCAAAGTAACTATCTGGAGATTTGGTTCAAATACCATACTGTGCAGGCTGTGGAGGATGGCAGTGCTAACCAAATCCAGAAAAGCCAGCTGAGCTTCAGGAGGGAGGTAGATATATGATCCTAATAGTCTACATCATATACACAAGAGTCTCTAAAAATTTGTGTACCCTGAGGACATTGGAAATACACAGGTATTTTGTTGTAAACAATTGCACTGCTTTTCTGTGCCTGTTGGGTACAGGAGATACTGAGATAGGTACTTACACTTGGCTAAACCTTAGAAATCAAGTCTAGCAAATATAGTCACATATGGATATAGTCACAGGGGCTTCAAAATGAGGGTTCAAGCATCAGGTAAGCGGAGCAGCAGGATCATCAGATGACGGTTAAGGTTTCTTCTAATTATGACAATATAGATTTCTATAAATATTTTCAAGACATACTCAACTAACTTTATGCATATGTGGCATAATCTCTACATTTTATGCAAACTGAGAACTAAAGATAGCTGGAGAAGCATAAAAAAATAAAAAAAAATTTGATACAGCCTTTAGTCAGAAGCAAAAAAAAAAAAAGAAAGAAAGAAAGGAAGTATTTGCTTGGAAGTGTCACATTGTTACTTAAATATTCAATAAGGGGCAGGGGTTGTGGCTCAGTGGTAGTGTGCTTGCCTATTATGTGTGAGGCACTGGGTTCGATTCTCAGCACCACACACAAATAAATAAAATAAAGGTCCATCAACAACTGAAAGAAATTAAAAAAAAATTTCAATATGTTGTTTCCACACTGAGTAGTGAGGCATCCAACTAAGATCATTTTGGATCCCTAAAGAATTTTAAAATAGTTCCCCTCATTCCATGAGAGCTTTACTTGGATTATGGGTCAACACACAGAATATATTTTCACTTAAGAACATTGGCAAAAGCCATGAGTATACAGATATCTTGTTGTAAACAGTTGCATTTCTTTGCTGTGTCTGTTGGGCACAGGAGATACTGAAATAGAGTCTAGGATTTCCTATAGGAGGCATTCCCTTTCTAATGCCATTAGCAGGTAGGGAATGATTGAGATGGTGATTATCCAAAGGTTGGAAATCTCTGGACTAGTTATTATTCAATGAAGGCCAATTAATAGTACAATTTAGGACACCTGAAACTTAAAATTTCACTACATTTCTTGAATTAGCATCACCTTTCCCACATTGTGCTACTGGGAAAAATAAAGAGTCAATGGTGTAATGAATGGAATGTCCCCTTTTAAACTGGCTATATGACATGATATTGGGACAATGCAGGTAGAGATGGGTAGAGATGAGGGAGACAGTCAATTGAGGAATCTTCCCTAATTTCTTATAACACTTTCTCCTTCCTGTCTGGCACAAAATCTTTACCTACTAATAGCATTGCAATCTTAAGGCTTACTTTTCAATTCATTATAGGGTCCTGAAATAATTTCTTGGTTTAAAGGCAAACATGAATTGGTAATTTTGATTCAATATTAAAAAATTCAAAATTAAGAGCAAATAATCTCATGGAATGTATCATAATATATAAAAACGAAAGAAAATTATTTTGTGAAGTACCATATTTTAACATGTGTGAGTATGTGTACTCTTGTTCTTGTACTCAAGGCTTTCCTTAGCTCAATGTAGCACTATTTATTGGATCCACAAAAGGCATAAAGTTGTCCTTGAAACAGTCTAAGAGCAGTTCTTAATAAGAGGAAAACATTCATTTTTATCACTCAAAAAAAAAAAAAAAAGTTCACCACAAACAAAAATAGAAAACACTGTCACAGTGAAGCAATTTATGAATTCCCAAGCTTTCCCACCTTCCTTCTTCAGGGAGGTACACCAATTAATCAAAAGCCATTACTGCCCAGAGTCCAGTACTGGTCCAGAGGTCTAAATCTCCTTCAGGATTTCAACTCTCATTCTTAAATACAGAACTTTGATTGAAATGCCCAGCATGGAGAATAGTAAAACTACCAAACTCTATTTCACTGCAAATGTCAGGCAGTTTGACTTTTTATGGGGAATTCATATTTCAAATTTGAACATATCATCCTCTGCCACAAGCTGGAGCAGAAGTATCAATGAAGTGAAAACAAAAGGTAATACTTTTACTTTGCAGTGGATGATGGATAAAATTTAGAAGTCCTAAATGACTCCGTTTTGAATTCTTAGTAACCTCTGAGAGTTGCTGCAAGGATTAAATACAGTAATCTATGCAAAGCACTTGACTTGGCTTCAACAAATGTTAATTACCTTTACTATTTCTTTAATTTGGGCAGAGAACCTCTAAAGTAGTTCTGAAACCCAGAGCAGCAAAGACTTGTTCACATGCAACAATTCTAATGTCTACAATAGTCCATTCTATCATTTGGCTCTATATTGTAGATGGTAGAACAGCAGCCAATAGCTACAGGTGGCTACTGAGCACTTGAACTGTGTGTGTTCAAAATTGATATGTACTGTTAAGTGTAAAGTGCATATTAAATTTGGAAGACTCAATATGAAAAAAAATACAATCTCTTTAAAATATTTTTTTGATTTTTTCATTGAAATAATTTTGAATATACTGGGTTAAATGAAACCTAAAATTCATGTTTCGTTTCACTTTTTAAATGTTGCCACAAGGAAAATCCTAAGTAGATCGAATTATCTTCATGGTGGTCAGAGGTGACGTATAATCTTGCTAACGAGGACTAGTACAACCTGGGAGCTGGTTGTAAATACAGGTCCTTCGGGCGAGACATACAGAATCAGCATCTGCATATGAACGTGATCCTATGATTGTTCCCATGTGTCTCTCCTGTGTATTCCGCTATTTAGTTTAATGAAGAGGACAAATCTGGCCCTAAGGTTACATAAATAAGAATTCCCTTGCTCTAGGTAATTGCTTACCGAAAAACGAAAGTCTACAGGAAGCAAGCAAAGGCAGAAGAGTAATGAAGCAAGAAACTCAAATACAGGAACAAAAAGAAGTGGGAGAAACAAAATTCAAACTGGGAGATACAGCTGGAAGAGAACTTCCAGACCTTCGCCTCCATAAATGTGAAGGAAGATGGAAACTAAGCCAAAATCTACAATCAAGACCTGCAAAGCGCAAGGAAGCTGCCAGTCAAATTTAGTCTTACCCGCCCCTCAGTAGCCTCAGCTAAGGTAGGCCAGAGCCCGAGTGAGTCCAAGGCTGGGGAGCTTCACGAACACCAGCTCTCCCAGGGTTACACTGTTCCTCGGGATGTCTCTCCATCTTTCGCCCACAGTCCCTTTTCTCCAGATACATAACATGTTTTCCGGGGCTCACCTGCCTCCAAGCAGCCCCAACTGCCAGCGCCTTCGCCACCGCCACCTTCCAGTCTTTCTGCAGGGAACCCGCCCCCTCGAAATCAGATGGTACTCCCATTGGTCCGACAGTTCGTCACTCCTGCAGGGCGGGGCCGGGCTCCAGGAGGCTGTAGAGAACGCCATAGCAACCAAAATCGGAACTACAACTCCCAGCATGCTCCAAAAGGGGCGAAGCGAGGTACCGCCCCAAGGGCTACCAATAAATGGGCGAAGTTGAAGTCGCCCGGATGGGTTCCGTTTTATGCAAATCTAAGTTAAAGCCACACCCTTCCTCATTCCAACCGAGCCTCCCCACTACACCCTCCTCGGGCTGTACCCTGACTCCCATTTCTCCTCCACTACATACTCTCCGGTAAAACCTTACGTAATTTAGTTGAATGCATCGTAAGCTATTGTTTCGCACGGCAGCGAGCAGATGCACCAAATGGTGGAAGAAAATCTCCATAAATCCTAGACCCGAAACCTTTGGTTACGCCTTTGTGGGAGGAGGGGCAGGAGAGGAGGAAGAGGTTTTCTCTCCGAGCCTGTTGATTGGCTTATCTGTGTGTCATTCCGTACTCCTCCATTTTTCTTTAGCTCTCTCTCCTAGCATCCTCCGGTGGGCAGGGCCAGCGGTAGGGGGCGGTGAGGAGGTGTGGTCATCTTCTTTTGATTGGCAGACGGTTGTGACCACCTATCTGTGGGCGGAGACCGAGGGGTGGATGGGGGCGGAGGAGGCTACGGAGGGAGATGAGGAGATAGGCGGGAGCGAGGGAGGGAGCGAAGGAGGTAGAGAGGAGTGGAGGAGCGTAGGGAGGGAGCGCAGCTTGGTTGCTCCGTAGTACGGCGGCTCGCGAGGGAGACTCCCGAGCAGGCTCCGGGACGGGCGGGCAGGCGGGCGGGGATGGTGTGCCGGGCTGCGGCTCCTGCGTCCCTCCCAACAGCGTGTGAGCTGCACTGATTTGTGCCTGGGGCGGCAGCGCGGACCCGCCCGGAGATGAGGTGAGGAGCGGGCTGACGGCGGCGGCCTGGGCTGTGGGAGGTGGCGCGGGGGCGGGGGTCGGCGCGGGGGTCGGCGCGATGGCCGCCCGGGGCGCTGGTCCCGCTGCTGCTCGCGGGTCCCTCCGGCCGCCCTTCACCCTGTGCGGCGCACGCGGGAGGCGCGGCAGCGGCCGCCCGTCCACCTCGTCCTCCTCATCCTCCCGGGAGCTGTGGCTAGGGGCCGGCTGGCCGGCAGCGAGAGGCCGGGCTCCGCGGCGGGGCCTGGGAGTGGCGGCAGCGGGACGGACTTGGGGTTGAATGGGCGTCCGCAGCCCTGGTCTGGCAAGCTGGCTCTCTCCTAGGGGGCATCGCGGTCGGGCGTTCCTTCCAGGGCTGACCTCGCTGCCCTCGGCCGCCGGAGGGTGGCGGGCCGGCCCAGCCTCACCAGCTTCCCGGGAACCCGAGCTCGCCGGGAGCAGCCTCGCGCCTCCCGCCTGTCGTGTCTCCCGCCGCTCCCCCACCCTGGCCTGGAGTCCCCGGCTCATCCTTTTTTCTTTTCTCTGGCGTGCCTGCAAAATCCTGTCAGTGAAGGGCAGTCAATGCCGTCTGGCCCTAAGTGGTGCTGCCGGGACTGCCTCTGATGGTATTTAACAGAAAACGGCTCCCTTGGCAGTGTGAGCGCGTCCCTCGGAGTCTGCGGCTTCTCCTTCCCTCCCTTACTCGCGGACTCAGGTTTCTGGTATGGACCCACGGCACAATTGCGGCCACTTCTTGCTTGGACGAGGAAATGTAATCCGAATTTCCAGAAAAAGGAAAGCAACGAGGAATGGGTTGCACCTCCCCTTACTTCTGTTTGCTTTTGGATTAGAAGACAACTTCTGGATTACCTTTCCTATGGTCAATCTTTTGTGTGATTCAGACTAAATGCTTTGCTTTTGAAGAAATAGATTAGCAATCTCGATTGATAGGTTCTTGAATATGAAAGTTTCCTTTCGAACTTTGCCGTCATTAGTGCTATTTAGAAAACAGAACCAACCTGAAAATTTAAATGTACTCGAACTCTGGCTAGATGCGGTTCTTTGTGCTTATCTGTTAGCATCCTTCTCTTGGCTGTTTCTGTGGTCAAAAACGTAGAGATAATAAAGACAAGTCCAATAAAAATATAGATAATAAAAACAAATATCATACAAATGCATCTGGTAAATCTCAATTCTGTCATTGGATAGGCAGATTTACTAATCCCATTAAACGGATGAAGAGAAAGGCTCAGAGTTAATGCATGGATTATGTAGTGGACAGGATGTGAGGGCAGAAACTGGGGCCAGGAGCCAGCAGTCCAGCTGATTTGCATGGTCCCACTCTAAACCCCCCAAATAGGAGGAATGTATTTTTGGGATACTTTTATTTTTAGATGACTAGGCTTGAGAGTGAAGTAGCTTTATTACTCTTCATAGTTGTTATGTCTGTTTGTCTCTGAGAACAAAATACTGTGTTTTGCTTAACAAAATTTTCATTAGTTTTCTTGAAACATTTATGTGGTTTTCATGGGAGTTGACCTATATGAAAAATTTTCAAAAATAAAAATTTTAGGTCTGGGGTTATAGCTTAGCAGTAGAACACTTGCCTTGCACGTGTGAGGCACTGAGTTTAAACCTCTGTACCACATAAAAATAAATAACTAAAGGCATTGTGTCCATCTGTGACTAAAAAAAAAAACTGAAAAAAAGAAGTGAAAATTCTTCAGGAGTTTATAAAGAACTCAGGAACTTTTAAGTGATCTAAATTAAGAAATGAAGAATAGGGTGATTGGGTTAAAAATCTTTCAAACACCTGTAAGTAACCCAGTAAGGAGCCTTTCCGATAGTACATTAAAAAAAAAAAAAAGTATTTCTTTAAGAACTATTGCTGAGGAGCATAGTACTTTTACAAAACTCTATTATTATTCTGCCTGAGTAAAAGAGGAAATGAACACATTTTTAATGTACTTTGGAACCCTCTGGATTATCCAGATACTAAGCATTGTGAAATAGGGCATAAAATGAGTGGTACCAAGTTCCGTGAAATGTTTGTCCATGTTAGCATTTTTTTTTTCCAGTGACTGGCAATTTCCTTTTTCTTAATGCTTATCTCTAGTATTGGTAGTAGAATTCTGCATAAATTTTATCTTTTCCCTAGATGTCTAGATTGAGGCACACCCTCAAAGCTGTTATGAGATTAAGAGGGAGGTGCTGGCAAATTCCTCTACTCATACTCATTTCTCCACCCCACCCCCACTTTTGGTGATGCTGGGGATTGACCAGGAGCTGGAGCATGCTAAGTAGTGCTTTGCCACTGTGCTACCCCTGTCCCCCAGACTTATCAAATTTGCTTAATTGTGAGTTTTAGAGAATTAGTTATATAAAGGTTGGGTTGTATCACTCAGATTCCACTGCTGCTGTTTTCTTTTGAATGGCCATTCCCTCCTAAATGGCCCCACTTACAAGGTTGGGTTTCTCAAAGTCTGGGCTTCATATCTCTTCCATCTGCACTAACTTGGGAAAAATGAAGTTTTCTTTCACCTCAGCTCAGACAGCCAGAGATGGGGCTCTGGAATCAGTATTTTCAGCAAGTTTTCCATGAACTTCTGAGCAGTAAAGTTGGAGAACTATTGGTATTGTGCTTCCTGTTTACTGAGTATCTCCTAGGACCAGCTCCTGAAGTAGATAACAAGTTTTTCAAGTGGCAGAATAAGTTTTATACCCTAGGCTGCTAATAAAAAGTCTATGACCTTAAAATGAGTAATTGTACTTTCACGTATGTTTCAGAAGGGTAGAGACCAGTTCACTCTGATATGCCTGGTGCCTGGAGGAACTCACTTAAATATTTGTTGAGTGAATGATTGAACTACATTGCAATGAGGCCAGTTTTTTACACTTTTACTTGAAAATTAATTGCATCACTTAGCAGTCACTAATTTTTATAAATTAGGAGCAACAAGGTCTATATCCCAGTTATTTCTTTAACTTTAGTTAGTGTTGAAAGGAGAGAGTCTCCTTGGCATGGAGTGTTCAAGGTGATATGCTAGGAAGAAGACTAAGCAAAATATTTATTTAAGTACTCAAAACATAAATTTAAGTTACAGTGTGGTGGTAAATCATTTACTATCATTATATTGTATTCCATTTTGTAAACCATGATAATCCCAACTTCCTACTATAAAAATTAATTTGCAGGAAATAGGTAATTGGTGTGTTTTCTAACTTTCACACTATTAAAATATGACCTTTACACCCCCTTTTCAGAGTCTACCATAGGATCCCATAAATAACAAGTGGTTATATAGTTGGGGTTGGAGAGTTCAGAGCACAAACTGTGGAGAATGTTGGATTTGATTACACATTCAGTGACTTTGATCAAGTCACATAATTTCTTCATGCCTCAGTTTTTTCAGCTGAAAATGGGAGTAGTAGTAAAATTTAAATACTACTAAGCACATACATAAATTCTTAAGACATATCCAGTGAACAAATGGTAATTAACATTGGTCATAAAGAATTGGGTTATATGAAAATATATAAAATTTAAAAGCTAACCCATTTAATTTTTGCACTATTGTACTTTATGGTAGTAATAGAAATTCATTGCTTTAAAATGAAATCCCTTGGGCTGGGGCTGTATCTCAGTGATAGATCATTCACCTAGTACTTTCGAGGCCCTGGGTTCGATCCTCAGTACCACATAAAAATAAATAAATAAAATGAAGTACTGTGTCCAATTACAGCTAAAAAAATTAATATTTAAAAAAAGTGAAATCCCTTGCTGATTTCTAGGTACTAGACAGTAAAAATTGGTACTTTAAAAAATTGGATTACTAAACTAGACGTTAAATTCATTACCTCAGTATGTGTCTCATCTGATTTTTTTTTTTTTGTATATTCATGTGGCTATTCATAAACAACTTTTAGTAACCTATGGTTGTTTTCTAACCTGTCTTTATTTTTATAACATCTTACAAATGTCTTTCTATCAGTGTTGTTTTAATAACTGAACAATATTCCATTTTATGGATCTATAAGAATTTAACCAATTTATTTTTATTAGACATTAGTTGCCACCCCTACCCCACCCATTATCAGTAACTTTGCAATGATTAGGCTGTATGCACACACAGCTCTCTCTCTCTCTCTCTCTGTACTGGAGATTGAACCCAGAATCTCACACATGCTAGGCAAGCACTCTGCCACTGAGCTACATCCCCAGCCCTTACATGTCTCTGTATACCTTTGAGATTTTTTTTTCCTCAGATAGGTTTCTAGAAGTGGAATTGTTGGTTCAAAGGATATACTAAACTTTAAAAATTTTTGATACATATTTCCATCTGCCATTTAGAAAGGTTGTAGAAATTTACACTCTTGCAGTGGTATATGAATGTTCTAGTCTTCATCCTCTCCAAACCCCTTTTTGGAATGACTTAACCAGTACTACAAATCTAGTGAATATTTTCCTTTAGGAAGAAGAATGGCTTTTTAGTAGAGCCTGCTTGATAGAGGGATTTGGAAACTCAGAAAATTCATATACCTGTAATAGTGATAGCTAGTATCTGTCAAGCAGAATTGGAGTATTGCATTTTGACCAATGACATAAATGCTATTTACTGGTAATGAGAGAAACCTTGAAAAACTGACCAGAAAATTAGTGCCATTCTTGGGATATAGCAGGTTTGAATGAACAATAATTCTCTGTTTTTCTTTCCTTCACTTAATAATGAATAATTTTAAACAGAACAAGTAAATGATAATAAGTGTTGTAGGTAGTACTGTTTATTACACTTAATTACAGTTGTTTTAATTTTCTTTAAATGAACAGAAAAATTGAGGAAGAAGAAAGTCATTAGAGGGGTTGCTGCATGAGGACAGGGAGTATAATCTTTATTGTTCCTGGCCTTATCTTCAGGACCTAGAACAGTGCTCATAACAAGGAGGACTCTCAACAGTCATTTTGTTGGTGAGTGGCAAGAACACAGTTTGAGGACTGGAAAGTCTGGAGGCCAGAGAGGCTGAATGATTGCAGTGAGTGAGGAAGAGACAGGTGAGGAATAAAGGAAAGAGGGCCAGCTGGGACTTCTTTCAGAGTTAGTTCCCTGAAAGAGGAAGTAAACGGAAGTTTAAGAAGGCAGTCCCATGATTTGCCTTTTTTAGAAAACTCCCTCTGATGTCACGTGGGAACTAGGAGGGCAAGAGAGAAGCATTGGGTTGGCTCCCCTTGTGACTCCCAACCTGTGAATGTTGACATTTCTACCTAGCCTTGGACTTTATGACGAAACTAATATGATTTACTTCTGGAAATGTCCTAAATGGTGTGATATGGATGGGTGTGGTCTGTAGAAACTCTTTGAAGATCTCTGACAGAGACCCCCATAAGACCCTAACTTATCATGTTTCAACGTACGAGTTTTTCACTTTGCAGTGGTGCTAAAGCAGTATACATTTGGAACAAAAAGTACTTCAAATTGTGATTTTTGCTTTTTCCCCCAGACTAGTGAGATGCAGTCACATCCTTTCTCAAGATGCTGCTGGGTAGTGGCAGTGAGCTGCAGATCCCAGTGGGTCATTTGATCACAAGGGGAAACAACCTGTGTACTCTATAGTGTGATGTGTTGCTAAGCTTTGATGTCCTGTAGTTTTGGGAGATTAAATGCATTTTTAAAAATTTACTTATTTTTTTATGTGGTGCTGAGGATCGATCCTAGGACCTTGCAAATGCGAGGCGAGCGCTCGACTGCTGAGCCATAACCCCAGCCCCTTAAGTGCATTTTTTAATTTAGCGTATTTCCAATTTACTATGGGTTTATTGGGAAGTAAACCAATTATCAATTGGTTAGATTGATAATAGCTTAGAGGAGCATCTGTGCTATTATTATTTATCAAATAAATAATAAGTAAGGTAAAGGTCAAGAATTGTTTAACTTTATGAACATTAAGTTAATTGAGGTTATAAGTATCAGTTGCCGATGGAAGAGATTTTTCTCTGCTTTTTTTCTTAGTGAAAGAAACTTTAAATGAATGCAGAAGAATCCTTCAAATAGCTATTTTGTGAATTGGAAATCATGGGGTGATGTTTTGTAAAATGCTGTGACTGTCCAAACTGGAGTTTTTAGTATTGAAGGGGGAGGGAAGTTCTACAGTAATTGTAACATTACATTACTTCTTAGTTCAGTTAATTTTCTGTTATCAGTAGTCATTATGATATCACAAGATGAGGAGATATTATAGTTGTGATTTAGTAACTAAAAAAAAATGTTTTTTTTCTTAAAAGCAATTTCTTTTTATTTGAAGAAAACTTTTGAAAATATATATAAGAAGACAGAAAGCCTATCCAGAATCTCACACTAAGTGATAATGTTCACACTCTGTGAGGGTTCACATGCTCACATTACCCAGGAGGTATCCAGTGTGAGCTGCTCAGGCTGGGAGACATGAAAGTCAGTAAGGGACTGTGGGCACTTAAGGTAGTCCATCAGTGGGCAGCCCAGGGCTAGTCCACCCATTTCTTTGTGACCCAGGGAGTATGCATCCTGGTATTACTACATTTTCTAGTTCTTCAAGAACACCTTGAAATCTAGAAGTGTGGGTTTAACACAAATCTCCCAATTTATACACTAACAGTCAAACAAAGCCTACCTGAGGGCTGAATTCAATCTTTGTTGGCATTTCCAGCCTTCTGTGACATATTATCTTATATTTAATCAGTCACTTATTGATGGACATCTTTTTGCTTTAATAAAGACAGGTGAAATCCTTGGGACAGAAGATATGTTTCCAAAGCCCTAAAAACATGCAGCTTTCCCTCTGTAGGTTGAGATGCACCTGTATCCTGTTCTGCTGCCAGTACTGGGTAAAACCCTTTCAAAAATTCTGAGCGAGGGCTGTTTTGTTTTTGATTTGCTTTCTGTATTTCCAATGACTGAATATTTCTAGAATGCTTACTGACCACAATTTTGCTAGAACTCTCCAGTAGTATTTTGGTTCATGTATCCAATGTTTCTCCATCTTTTTAATACCAGATAATACTAGTGTTATATTAGTACTACTAAGTAGTGCTAATTGTGGGTACCATTCCACAAAACCAAAGGAATCAGTATCTTGGAAATAGTAACCCATTTGGAATATGATGGGGAAGTTCTCTGAGTGTAGTGGATGGTTCAGTGAATCTTTGTGCACCCTGTGCACCTAGCATTATTGTTCTAGGTGTCCAGTCTGACCAAGACAGAATCTCAACCCCCTGAGACCATATTCTTTTTTCATTTCTCTTGGGTTTTCATGTTGAAAATTATATTTCTTAAAGACCATTTTCATTTCAAGAATTTATGGTTGAAAAACATGTTTTTTGAAAATGCTTGGGATAGAACCCAGGGTCTTGTACATGCTAGGCAAGCACTCTGTTGTTGAGCTATATCCCAAACTGTATTTTTTTTATTGGCATGAACTCCTAAAATAGTGGTGAATTAAATTGTCCTTTAATTTCTTAAATTTTGTTTCTCCTACATTTTATTTATAATAAACCTTAGTAACTAAATTTCTAGGTTTTTTTTTTGTTTGTTTGTTTGTTTTCTTTCTTTTTGGATTGTGAAGAAACCAAGTTACAAACTGGAACTGTGTAACGGGAACTTTGGAATTTCTGTCTGAACCAACACAAATCCATGAACTGTCCTTTAACTTACACATTCAACCCCTTCCAGCCTCCTCCTCTCCAAAAAGACATGGTGGATTCAACTCAGACTGGGCACTGAACCAAATTGGCCAATCAGTGTCCCTTTCCTGGCAATTTGAAATTAGTTCCAAAGAAGGATTTAGCCATAATGGGCTTAAGGGCCACAAGGTAAAGACTTGGGCTAGTACTCCCTCCCGCCTTTGATGGTGCTGGGAATTGAAACCAGTTACTATGATCCAAACCTTCTCCTTGTTCTGTTCTGTTCTTTTTATAATAGAAGTTGAGCATCCCTAATCTAAAGATATGGAATACTCCAAAACCTGGCACAATGCTCAAAATCTTTCAGATTTGGAGATTTTTGGCTTTAGGATGCTCAGTTTGTAAGTTCCTAAGCACATGTTCTGCAATCCAATAAAACTTCAAAGTCTGGGGTTGGGATTGTGGCTCAGGGTAGAGCGCTTGCTTACCATGTGTGAGGCCCAGGGTTCTATCCCTGGTACCACATAAATAAAGGTATTGTTATCTACAACTAAAAAAAAAAAAATTAAAAAACAAAAACAAACAAAAAACTTAGAAGTCTTGTGCCAAGCCTTTCAGATAAGGGTTAACTCAAACTGAGGTACCTTGTCTCCAATTTTTTTTATTTTTATTTTTTAGTATTATCTGAGGAAAATGTGAATTTGTTATTATTTTCTCCACATGAGAACTTGAAAACTTAAGGATGGCAAGAAACACATTTAAGAAGTGTACACATTTAGTCTAATACATATAGTCATGATTTGATTGGAAGGGTTAATCCAGTATAGATCCAGTATAGATCTCCAGCTAAGAGAGAACAGGCAGGAAGAGATTTGGAACTTCCAAATGTCCTAGAATTTCAATGGTGTTTAGTCTATCTAAAGGGACTTGTGTGGGGAGGAGAAAAAAATGGAAGAGAAGTAAATGATTATAATAGGAGAAGACATTGGGAGGTTGTTTCAGTGCTAAACTTTCCCATTCATAATTTGCTTTCATTTGCAATGGAGGAAGTGCAAACTGGAAATGTATAGACTCACATACTTGACAAGTTCAGGGATTCCAATTAGCCTGGCTTGATCAAATACCTGAACCAATTGCTGTGGCTCTGGGAATGCAGGGCTCTCATTGACTTTCCTGATTCTTGGGTCCACCTTTTGCATTAGTGGGTGAGTTCAGTACTTAAACTCCTGTAATTAACAGAAGGGAGAAGTGGATATGTTAAGAGGAGAAGGAATATAAAACACAACCAACACAGCCTTTGTGGGCAGTGATCATATGGGAAGTGACTTGGGGACAACTTTTTTTCTTTTAAATGTTGGTCTTAATAAAACAGTATAAACACATCAAAGCAACCTCAGGTATATATAGAGTAAGGACACTAAATTGCTAATAAATTCTTTTTAGTAAAGTTTGCTTTTTAAACATAGATGCTATGGAACCACCATTTTTCCCAGTTATCCCACTCCTTGACTTAAACCCCAAAGACTTAAAATCAGCATACTACAGTGACTTAGCCACATCAATGTTTATAGCAGCTCAATTCACAATATTCAAGCTATGGAACTAACCTAGGTGCCCTTCAACAGATGAATGGATAAAGTAAATGTGGTATATACACATAATGGAGTATTACTCAGCCATAAAGAAGAATGAAATTATGGCATTTGCAGATAAATGAATGAAACTGGAGACTATCATGCTACATGAAGTAAGCCAATTCCAAAAAACCAAAGGCCAAATGTTCTCTCTGATATGTGGATGCTAACCCATAACAAGGGAGGGTATGGGGGTGAAGTATAAAAGTTCATTGGATTAGACAAAGGGGAATGAAGGAAAGGGATGGAGCATGGGAATAGGAAGACAGTAGAATGAATCAGACATAACTTTACTTTGCTCATATATGAATACATGATCAGGATTAACTTTACATCATTTACAACCACAAGAATGGGATCCTAATTGGAACTGGTTGCACTCCATGTATGTATAATATGTCAAAATAAACCCTACTGTCTTGTGTGTTTAAAAAGTACAACAAAATATGAATGCTCAATGTGCTGCTGGAGTTGAGTTTTGTGTTTTCTTTCCTTTTTGGGGGGAAGGGGTGCTAGGGATTGAACTCAGGGTGCTCCACTGAGCTAAACATTAGCCCTTTTTATTTTTTATTTTGAGACAGGGTCTTACTAAGTCGTTGAAACTGGTCTTGAACTTCTGATCTTCCTGCCTCAGCCTCTGAATTGCTGGGATTACAAGTGAACATCACCACACCTTTATCTCTTTCCTTTTAAAAAAATACATCCACTGTTCTGTGATTGATCTAGATGACAGTTTGGGAGACTCATCTGGTGTTGGTTAGACCAGTTGCATGGTCTCCTTGCAGAAGCAAGAGGCTAGACCTGGCAGGGTCTCTATCCTTAGCAATTAGTGTCGTTACTCTATTTGTATTCTGTTGGAGCAGACATACAAACACATAAATAAATGATTCCCAGCTAGTTAAAACTGTGGACATCACTTTCACCAGTTTAACTACTTCTATAATCATAAATTTCATATTTTTCAGTGCTGAAAAAGTTTTTTTTTTTTTTTTTTTTTTGGTGGTGCTGGGGATTGAACCCAGGGCCTTGTGTTAGCAAGGCAAGCACTCTACCTAAACTGAGCTGTATCCCCAGCCCCACATGTGCATGTTCTTAACTTATAGGTCATCTGGAACTGCTGGGAAAACATGCATGCTTCATGAAAGGAGGAGCTAGAAAGACATTCTTTCTGTAATTTTGTTTGAAGGCCTGGGAGCTATTTTTGAAAAAAAAATTGTTTATATTTTTCCTTGTTCTGAGAGACTGATGATAAAAGTAGGGGCAGAGATCTTACAGTATCTTAAAAAAAATAGAGTTTATTTTAAAAATTATAGCTCTGTGAGGTAATTTGCTTCACATCTGATTGTAGCAATTCATGGTCATCAAACTCATCCAGAAACATCCTTGACCTTTTCCCTTTTATTTTGGGTGGTTAACTTCCTCCTGGTTTCATTTCCTTTCATATATAGCTGGGATCTCAGAGTGGATCATTTCAGCTTTATCCTTGCCATTTCTACCCTCAGCTTTGTCTTTATCCCTAAACTTTCATCCCTAAACCGATGCTGCTGTCTGTGTTCTGTTTCCTATATTTGTGCTGCTAAAAGTAAGCTGAAGAACCGTTCAACCTTGTAGACTTTTTGCCCTTCCTACTCAGGTGTGTCCTGCGAAATGCTCCTTCTCAGCTTTCTCTCCATTCCTCACAGACATTGTACCAAACTTGGCCCCTTTTCTTATGTCTCCAGAACTTTACTCTTAGAAAGTGATTCTGTTTACCATCTGGGCCTGCTGCCCACTCCCCATATAGCTCTTGTGAATCCATCTTCTTCACAGTCTTTGCTTTTTGAGATAAAAGGAAGAAGGAAGAGGGAGGTGACTCTTCCCCTTCCTCTAGATGTTCTAGATACTTCTCTCCTGTTTGTTGAGACTTTGTAATTTTCCCTCGTGCTTATTCCCTTCAATAGTGCCAGAGCATATCCTGCTTGACTGCTGTGTGCCAGGTGGTGTGGCAGAAGCAAGGAGGCTAGAAGTGACAAGGTTTCTGTCCTTAGCAATTTAGCATCCTTACTCTGTTTATATTCTGCTGGGGCAGACATGCAAACATACACATAAATAAATGATTCCCAGCTGTCACAGTGCTGTGAGGAAGTGTTCAAGAGGACCTAATGTAGTCACAGAGTCCTAGGAATTCCTGGTCTGAAGTACTTACAGGAGTAAGTAATCAGAGAAGGGAAAAATTGTTTTTCAGGCTAGGAGCCAGCATGTGAGTAGCTTCTGTGGCATAAACGAGCACAGAATATTAGACAAGAAGGCCACCATAGCTGGATAGTCGGCCATGAGTTTAGAGAGGGTGGGAGGTCAGACCATGCAGGGCCTTGTAGACATATAAAAGGGCTGGGCGGGGTGGTGCACGCCTGTAATGCCAGCAGCTCTGGAGGCTGAGGCAGGAGGATGGCTAGTTGAAAGCCAGCCTCAGCAACTTCTCGAGGCCCTAAGCAACTTATCAAGACCCTGTCTCTAAATAAAATACAATAAAGGGTTGGGAATGTGCCTCAGTGGTTAAGCACCCCTGAGTTTAATCCCCACTACCAAAATAACAAAAGGGGTCCTTGGGGTTGTGGATATATAAGTCCAAATTTGATTCTGCTCATTCTCTGTCTTCTGTTTTGTCCTCCTGTCCTGGGCTCCTTCCTTAACAACAATTCTGCTCAGCTTTGTCTTTATTAACCTTCTACTCCCTCTGATTGTTATCTCCCATCTTCCTTTAATGTGCATGCTTCTTGGAAGACTAGTTTATGCTGGGTATCTCAAAATGTGGGCTGGTCCATTGTCATTTGATGAGAGAATTGCAGTGTTTCAGCCCTCCACCACCACCATCTTGGGAAGGGAGAGGCACTGGAATTGAGTTCAGTCACGTGGTCAGTGATTTAACCAATCGTGCCTACATAGTGAAATTATAAGTGCATGCTCTGTGATGGTGAAATTTGGAGAGTTTGGGCTGCTGGTGAATGTACTTATTTTAGTCAGGTTTTGCATTTTGCATTGACTACAGCACTTGAAAACAGTTTAATAAAGGCAAAGTTTATTTTGGCTTATGCTTTCAGAGCTCTTAGTCCTTTGATGGCTGACTCCATTGTTCTGGGCCCAGAGTGAGGCAGAACATCGTATGGGAAGGATGTGGTAGAGGAAAGCTGGTCCCCTCATGGCAGTAAGGAAGGGGAGATGCACCCTTCCAGGGTACAACCCAGTTACCCACTTCTTCCAGCCATGCCCACCTACCTACAGTTACCACTCAGTTCTTTCAAATTAGAATGGATGGATAAGGTTTCATAATTGATCATTTCACCTTATTAACAATTTGAAATAACTACAGTAAACCTCTTATGTTAATGTAAATAACATTTTAATAAACCCCGTATCAATTATTAGTAATTATTACTTAGTAATTATTACTGCTTTAACACAAATTTGGAGGTATACTTTATATCCCAACCATAAAGAGTACTGATATGCAAGAAGGTAGACACCTATTTCTCCAGAGGAGGAGACATATGGAAGCTCCCAGTCTGGTACTTTGCCATGAGTCTTTCATTTGGCTGAGTTGTATAGGCTTTCTCTGAAACTTTCTAGTGAGTTACTGAATTTGAATGAGACTCGTAGGAACCTCTGGATTTGTAGTCACCATGGCAGTAAAGCTGGTAGCATGGGGATATATGCAAGACTTGATGCTAGTGTCCCAAGTGGGAGCAGTTTTGTGGGACTGAGCCCACCAGTTAAGGTGGGTCACAGTAATGCCGGGTGTTAGTGTCAGAATTGAATCAAATTGTAGGACACCTTGCAGGTGTCAGAGAATGGTTGTTAGACACCTGAACTCATACCATTTATACAGTGTCTCTCTATATACATATATGTAATAGTACCAACCTGACTTAGTACCTTCCCTTCGCCAGATGGGTGGACAATTACTATTTAGTCAGGTAAACTGGAGGCCTGAGCTCTCTCTGATTCTGAAGTTTGTAGCTTGATTTGGTCAAATCTTCACCAAAAAGATCTTTTGAATTCATCCGTCTCTATTCCCACCACTACAGTCTTAATCCAGGCCTTTATCGTTTTTCACTTTACTTTGCTGCTGCTTCCTGACTGGTTTGGCTTCCCTCCACTTCATTTTACATACATATTTTGCTAGAGGAATGTATTTGTTTATGTGTTGCTTCAGAGTACTAAAATCTTTCCCTATAGTTTTATCTCCTAAAGTGGTGGGTTTCAAACTTTGGTATCAGGATCATGTGAGTTTTATTATTGTTGTTTTCTTTGTGTGTGGTACTGAGGATTGATTCCAGGGTAGCTCTACTACTGAACTACTTCCCTAGTCTTATTTTTTATTTTGAGAGAGAGAGTCTCATTAAATTGCTAAGGCTTACCTAGACCTTGTAATCCTCCTTGCCTCAGGAGATTACAGGTATGTGCCACTGTGTTTGACTGGTATCAGGATCCTTGTATGAATTCAAGTGATTGAGGACCCCAAGGAGTGGGTTTTATGTATAATGTTTGCAAGATTAGAAATTAAAACTGAGAAATTCACATAAGTGCTTATTAACAATTTGAAATAACTATAATAAACCTCTTATATTAATGTAAATAACATTTTAATAAACCCCTTATAAAACAAAAAAAACTTAGTGAGAAGGGTGTCATAGTTTTTACAGTTTTGCTAATTTCCTTTATGTCTGGCTTAAAAGAGAACTGGATTCTTATATCTGCTCTTGTGGCTAGTTTGTTGCCGAATGTTTTGGCTGAAGTAGAGGAAGAAATCTGGCCTTATACAGATAGGTAGTTGGAAAAGGCAGGAGTCTTTTTGTTGTACTTTCAGGATATTCTGGTTATTCAGTGATACTATTTTGTATATCAGTACTTGACCCTGACTCATTTCTTAGGAGTTACTTGTAATTTGAAATCAGAAATCATCTCAGGGATTCCTTCAGGTTCTGAGGTCCCATAGATAACTCTTCAGGCAGTTGCAGCAATGCTAGATATAGCTGGCAGTTAGGCCTGTAATTACTGATCAGAAAATGAAAGCTGTGAACTCTTAACATTATGTTCATATTGGTTTTATTATGAGATGTAGTATCTTTTTGATTTCTTCTTCATATAAGATATTTTTTTAGGCTTAAGTTTACATAGCCATTAATTGATATGAAACTGTACAGCAGATGATGGGTTTTGCTTAGCTGGGCTTTTTCGTCAGATTCAGAAATGTTAGAAAAGGTCTAAATCTGGATGAGAAAAGGTCTAAATGATGTTCCCCATCTGTTTTTTTGTGACATCCCTAACCTGATTAAAGAAATGCAAGTTCTAAGGACTGGGGTTGTGGCTCAGTGGCAGAGCACTTGCCTTGTACATGTGAGGCCCTGGGTTCAATCCTCAGCACCACATATAAATAGACACAATACCTTGTCTATCTACAACTAAAACATATTAAAAAAGAAAAGAGAAATGCAAGTTTTAAAACCAAGAGTTACTTAAAAGATTTGTGCAGGGAGAATGGGGGAGTTGTAATATTGAAAATGACATGTAAACAATGTAGCTACTAGCATTTTCCAAAACATTCCTTTTTAGACAAGATGTGTTATTATTTTAAGATTGAAAGGTAGTATAACAAAGTGATTCTGGAGCCAAACTGTGTGCCTACTAATTTTGTAATCATAAGCCATTTAATGTTTCTGTGCCTTGGTTTCCTCATCTACCAAATGGGATTGAAAAGAGTTCTTGGCTCATGAGGATGAGGATGTGAAAGCACTCAGAACTGTACCTCATGAATAATAAGCACTATGTAAGAAATGACTGTTACTTTATCCTCATCTGATCCAAGCCTGGGGTTTATAATTTAAGACAAAAATGCAGATATTATATACAGTCTTATTGCAAGTTAATTTTATGTCTTCTTGTAATTTCTTAGTTTCTCTTTTCATCATCTGGAAGCTTTGCCATTTGTTTTAAGGTTGGAAGTGGAGAGGACCAGATATATGGTAGGTCTAAAAGTATTCACATTTACTTATAAAAAATAACTAAACATAATACAATTCAACAATAAAAAATGATAAACAAGTCAATTAAAAGAGGGCAAAAGACCTGGATAGGTACTTTTCCAAGGAAGACATTCAGATGGTCAACAAATACCTGAAAACATGCTCAGTATTATTAAAAAAACAAATGAAAATTATGAGATACCACTTTAAGCTCTGTAGAATGAATATTATTAAAAATGAAAAATAACAAGTGTTGGTGAGAATGTGAAAAAATTGTAGTCCTCTTATTATTGTTTTGAATGTAAAATGGTTCTGCTGCTGGGGAAAACAATTGTTTGTTTCCTCAATAAGCGAAATAAAGAGTTGTCATATGGCTCATCAATTCATTCTTAGTTGTATACCCCACAGAATTGAAAATAGAATGTTCAAATGAAAACTTTTATGTTAATGTTAATAGCAGCACTATTGACAATAGCCAAAAGTGGAAACAGCCTAAATGTCCATCAACTTTTGTGTATCAGTGGACAAAATGTGGTATATTCATATGATGGATTGTGGTTCAGCCATAAAAAGAATTTATAATGCATGCCACAACATGGATCGTCCTTAAAAACACGCTAAGTGAAAGAAGCCAGATACTAAGGTCATGTACTGCCTGATTCCATTTATATGAAATACCCTGCCTAAGCAAATCTGTAGAGACAGAAAGCAGATGAGTAATTGCTTGGGGCAGGCTCTGGGGTTTCTTTACAGGGTGAAAATGTTCTGGAACTACATACTGGTGATGGTTATATATTATGGATATATTAAATGTCACAGAACTGTAAACTTTAAATATAGTTAAAATAGTAAGTTTTGTTATATATATTATATATGTTATATGTTAAATCATATGCATTATAATTTTAAAAAAAGGAAAATACCTATTTTGACCTGACACTTTTTCCTAGTTTACCTTAGTGACAATTTTGCCAAAATACTTTCTTAAATCTTCATTTTTGGGGGTAATTTTAGGATAAAATTATTTTTCAGTTCATATATATTTCAATGGAATATACCAATTGTTTTTTTGTCTTGTAAATTTGGAAAAGGTAGAACATGAAAATCATGAGAGTTTAAATACCTGTTCTTAGTGCAAAGGATTTCAAGGTGTAATAGGGTGCTCTTGAGCTCCTTGAGACCTTTTCAAAGGGTCTGCAAGCTCAGATTATTTTCATATTAATAGTTTAGATATTATTTGCTTAATAAGTGCAATAGTGAATCCCTGTAATCTCTGCAATGTAGGAGGCTGAGGCAGGAGGAAGTTCAAGGCCAGCCTGGGCAACTTAATGAGAGCTTGTCTCAAAATAATAAAAAGAATCATGGGCAAAACTCAGTGTGACTGCCTCTGAGTTCTGCCCAGTACTTAAAGGAAAAAAGAGAGAGAGAGAGAGAGAAAGAGGAAAAAAGAAAAGGATATTTGCTTTTTCACTCTCATTCTCCAAAACTAGTTTTTCAGAGGCAATGTGACATATGATGCCATTTACTTTTTGATGGCTAATGGGTTATAGGCTAGTATATTGTCTGGTTTGTTTTAGAATTTTCTAAGTTCTTTGGAATCTCTAATAATTTTGAGGCAACAAAATTCCATAGTGAAAAAATATATATTTAAGTTATCAATATTATATTTTTTCAAATAGCCAAATGACTCTTTTTGGTTTGCTTAGCCTCTGTTAGTTTTATGGCTTAGAGATTATTAGACTTGGAACTCAGGTGTTCTTTTTAGGATTGCAGTTTAGGAAAAGGATCTTTATCATTGGCTAAGCTTATAGTTTATCCTTGAACACATTTTGCGGTAGGAATATTAGATATAGTAACTTTACCAAAGATTCTAAATCCAAAATGTATTTGAAGTTTGATAGTTACAGGTAGTGTTTTCTGTTTGCCATGTATTGGCAATTTCTAGATATTTTTGCATGTAGCCCTTGCAACAATTCAGTAGAACAGGTACTATCATTTCCATTTAACAGCCAGGGCACAAAATGGTTAAGTAACTTACCTGTAGTTCCACAGCTAGTAAGTGGCAGATCTGGTATTTGGACCCATGATGTTTGGCTGTTACCACTCTGAGTTTGCACAGTAACTGCTGTGTTGTATTTTACCTCCCTTTGTGCACATTGTGTAATCATTGCTCCCTGGGAATACATGGATTTCCCACCTAAAAAGCCTATGTCTCTACCTTGTGATGGTGCACTGATGATGGCTTGTGAGTAGGTTTGGGTTCCGGTGCCTAAGAGCTGGTTGGGGGAGACATGGGGAACAAGGATGGGATGATTAGGAGCAAAAGGGTTCAGGATGCTTCTTGTGTTGTTTGCTGGATGGACTTTTCTTTCCTAGAGAGTGGCTCAGCTGTGCTTATAAGAGGACCCTCTTTTTCTAAGGCCCTTTGGAACAACATGTATTTTCAGAGTTTTCTCTAGACCTCTGTATGTTCCCGAGTCAAGCACTTATCTTGAAGGTTTTTACTGACAACTGGAAATGAAGAAAAGGTTGAAATAGGAGATGTTATTTAATGATAGTTTTTAAAAAAAAAAAAAACATTACCAGAATCAATCGGTACAAATATTACTGATTGTATTAAGTCAACTTCATGTTTTTAAAACAAGGTATCAGACTTATGAAGGAAACCAGGTTTATTTAGCTCACATTTTGGGAGATTTAAGTGTAAGATTGAGTGGTTCCTTTGGTTTGGGCCTTTAGTGAAGGTGGTACATCATGGCAGTAGCATATGTGAGAGAAATGCTTACCTATTATACCAGGAAACACAGAGGGGAGAGAGACACAGGGGTTCCATAGTTCCCTCTGGGAAACCTCCCCATAACCTAAGGATCTCCCATAAGGCTTGACCTCTTACAGATCCATGGTACCTCCCAATACAGCCCTCTGGGATTAAGCTGTAACACATGGGCTTTGGATGACACTATATTCAAACCACAGCAATGGTGATGGGGTCATTGGGTTTAGAAATAATTAAAATGGAAGTCATCAGCCTCTCTAAGAGGGCCATGTGCCTGTGGTGTGGGCTTCTCCAGCTTGTCAACACTGAGGTAAAACTGGCCTGGGCACTGGGGATAGGCAGTGTAGTTTGTAAGGAGAAACCACATCAGTGTTCAAAGTAGGGCATTATATTTCCTTTCCTTTGCAGTTGTACTTTCATTTAAAGCCTTTTACCTCCAGGGATTTTCTGTGCTATGTGGCCATATCCACTAATCGACTGTGGACTCCTTAGGAGGAAAACAGTGTTGCTCTAGCAGCCCTAGCCAGACCTTACCAGTGGAGTTTGGAAAGCTCAGAGCCTTGCTGAGTGGTGGAGTGCTCTGCACAACCCATGGGAGTTCAGAGCAGTGTGTGAAAGGGCAGTAGATGGCCCCTCCTTCCTGCTTCTTTGAAAACTGCTGATCTCAAAGATTTTTGGAGCTTAATTTTTTTTTTTTTTAAATGGTGGGCATTTAACCTAGAATGAATAAATCTAGAGCTCTAATGTACAGGGTGATGAGTATAGTTAATAATGTATACTGGATATTTGCTAAGAGAGAATTTCAGTTGCTGTTATCATCTACACACAAAGTAATTGATTCATTATGTTCATAGAGCCCTGGGTTTGATCCTCAGCACCATTATTATCAAAGAAGAAAATTCTGTTTTTATATCATAACATTGTGTTGTATATCTTAAATATATATAATCAACAAAAAAGAGAAAATGTAATGCTGGTAGCAAGGCTAGAACCTGGATATGTAGGGAGTTGGTGGCTTTAAACAAGTAACACTTAAACTCTCAGTTTTCTTATCTGTAACATGTATCAGAAAAACTAAGTGCTTACTCTGAGAGTTGATTCCTGTGTGTTCCTGGCTTATCTCCAAGTGGACTACAGCCTTCTGGAGGGCAGCAAGGGTATGCTGGTCAGTTTTTTGGCACCAGCACTAGCTTAGCACTTGGATCGTTAATCTATTGAATGTGGCAGAAAATTTGTTAGCAGTATTTTTGGCAGTGGACTACAGATGAACTTCCTTTTATGTTTATCATAGTTATTCCTTCATCACAGGGTTGTATTGCAAACATCTCTAATAAGTACTCCATCAGACCTCAGTAGATCTTGCCCCAACTGGGATCATTTATTAGTTCAGATAAAGATATTTCTGGTTTTTGTTTAGTATACCTGACTGTTGTTGTATTTTTTTCTATATATGGCTGGAATGTTGTTATTACTCAGGAAGCTGCTTGAATGTTTGATTGTGTAGTGCTGCCTCTGACTATGTAATTAAATGAGTTTGTAGTAAGTGTGTTCCTTGAGGAAACCAGTGTGTTTGAACACCTCCAAGACTGTCGAAGGCTTGATGTGATGTCTCTAGGACCCATTGGTAACTCTAAGCCTTCTTCACAGGTATGGTTTTGATTGTAGATCCCTTTTATTTATTTTTTCCTAAAAATTTTCAGCTGTTAAGAGATTTAGCAGCTTAATCCCTTTGAATGTTGGTATTGGAATTTGTTTTTTTTTTTTTAAGACTTTATTTTATTTATTTATTTTTTTTAAAGAGAGAGAGAGAGAGAGAGAATTTCAATATTTATTTTTCAGTTTTTGGCGTACACAACATCTTTGTTGGTATGTGGTGCTGAGGATCGAACCTGGGCTGCATGCATGCCAGGCGAGCGCGCTACCACTTGAGCCACATCCCCAGCCCCTGGTATTGGAATTTGTAAGAAAAATAATTTGAAATGTGATTTGACTGTTTTAAGGAAAGTTTCTAAATTCTAAAGGCCCCAAAGCATGAAGGGTTGACACAGTGGATCTGGAAAGGGGTCCAAGAATTAGCCTTTCTCATAAGTTCCTTATTAATGCTTATGTTGGTCTGGGGCCTTTTTCTTTTTCGGTCTTGGAATTGAACCTAGGGTCACTTTATCACTGAGCTACATCCTTAGTTAGTTGGTTTTGTTTTTTATTTTGGGCGGAAGTCTTGCTAATTTGAACTTGAAGTGACCCTCCTGCCTCACTCCTGCCTATCCCTCCACCCCCTTGTGCGCCTATTACTGGGATTACAGGCATGTGCCACCCTGCTGGGCTTTGGCAAACAGACTTTGAAAACCTTTGGGCTAACCTATGGAAGACAATTAAAAGGTAATAACATAAAAGGTAATAATATAAAGGGGATATTGAATATAGTGTATTTTGGGAGAGAATTCCCTTATGTTCCCGGAAGACAATAGTAAAGAAAAACTGGTTTTGGAAACCAAAGAAAAAGAAAATTGGCATAAACCCTTGAAAATTTTGCAGGCTATTTGTAATTATCTTTAATAAGATAACAAATGAGATTTGGAAACAGTTTTTGAAAGAACTTATTTTACCTTTCTTTATTACAAGAGTAATACATGTTCAAATAGAAAGTGTCATGAATATAGAAAAATTTCTATTCTGGAAGAGAGGAAAAAATTCCCCAAAACATGTTTTTTCACTGGACAATGCTCTTTTTTTTTTTTTCATTCAGTATCTCTTTAATGTGTAGGACTTCTGTTTTTTCATAAAATGAACTTTTTATTATCAAAGCCATGTATGCTTATTATAAGAAATATCCTACAGAAAACACAGTCTTTCCAGGAATAACACTGTTAACTTTATTATTAGAGATCACTTTATATGAATGTATCTATTTGTATGTACTACCCTGACCATATGGTTTTAGAAACTAATTTTTTCACTTGATATCTTTTTGTATCATTAGATATAATTTTGAAGTGTGTTTTAGTCACAGAGTATCGTATTCTGAAAAAAATATTTGGACCTAAATCTTCAAACAACCTTGAATCTTCAAACAACCTTCTCTACCCCTGCATTGGGGGCTCTGAAGTGGAACTGAATAGGTCAAAGAGCATGTAAAATCTAAGGTTCCTGTTGGGAGTATAGCTCAGGGGTAGAGCATGGGTTTGATCCCCAGCACCAAAATCAAAAACAAAGGTTCCTGATACATATTGCCATATTGTTTCCAGAAAGGTCATTGGCATTTCTTTTTCCACTAATACCTGCTTGTCTTTGCCCAGGCCCCAAGTGTACCCTCATTGCCTTTTAATATTTGCCAGCTTGATACGTGAGAAATAGTAGTATCTCCTTGTCTTAATGCAGTTCTTGAACTGATAAGAAGCTTAGAGTATTTTTCATATATCAGTTGATCACTTATATTTCTTTTAAATTTCTGTTCTCAGCCTTGTCACATTTTCTTTTGGGCTTAATCGTTTTCTTGATTTATATTAGCGTGTTTTTAGGGATATTAATTTCTGTGTTATATATTTCAGGTATTTATTTCCAATTTTCTATTTGCTTTTAAATTTTCTTGTGGCATTTTTCTGTAATAAATGAGTTTAAAATCACTAGCCACTATCATTATTTTCCACTTTTAAGGATTTCTGCCTGTGGTATCAAAGGAGAAAGTCCTGTCTCTAAGATTTTAGAAATATTAATCCACGCTTTCTTCTAGCACTTTCATAATTTCATTTTTTCACTAAAATCTTTACATAATCTATAATTTACTATGGTTCAAAGTTTATTCTATTGTGAGCAATTTGCATTTTCTTAATACTTAATTAATTTGACCACACTCTACAAACATTGGTCAAATTTAGATAGCCAATTAGAGATGGTTTTGAGGAGCACTGGGAATCTTAAGAAGGTTTGAAGGATTTGCCATGGGAGTGGAAGTGGGTATTTCCAGCTCCAGCTTCTTCCAGGAAGTATTGTAGACTTAGGTGGTTAGCTGTCTAGTGGTCAGATCTTGAGCACCTAAAAATAATATTCTGCTGTAAATTAACATGGCCAAAACAGATTTCTTGATGTTATTCGTATCCTAATCTATACACCCCAGACCTTTCTCATTTCGTAAAAGGTGCCTTCATCAACCCTCTTGTACAGGTTCAAAACTTCATAACTTTCTTTTGACTCCTCTCTCTGCCACCCATTTAATATCTATTCCTTTGTGAAGTCCTATAGTCTTTCCATCTAAAATATATCCGAATCTGACCAATTCCCAACTCATCTCCACTATTAAACCAGCAGTCCAGGCCTCCACTGCCTCTCATGTGGGTATCTGTCTAGGCCTCCTTGACAGTGTTCTGGATTCCACTTACCTTCCTGTAACCCACACAGTAGCTTCTACAGTATAAATCAGATCATGTTATTCTTTTGCTTACAACTTTTCAAAGACTTTGCATTACACTTAAAATCTAGTCTCACTATGAAAGATTTGTCTGGCCTCTGTTGCCTCTCCAGTTTCCTCGCCTATACTCCCCTTATCTACTTTGCACCAGCCAAACTGGCCTCTTTCTGTCCCTTGAACAGGTTTTTTTTCTTTGAATGATTGAACCTTCTTTAGAACGTCCTAGAAACTACCCCTAGTGTCTTCTCAGAGAGGCTTTCCTTGACTACTCTGTTTCATTAGACAACCTTGTTACCTTGCCTTGTTTTCTTAGAGTGGGTCTCTGTGTAGTGATCATGTTTGTTTACTTGTTTATTAGCTCTCTTCCTGTTCTGGAAGGGAAGTTCCCTGAGGCAGAGACTTTGTTCAGTTGTGCATCCCCAGCAGTTGCCCTGTGCCTGGTTGGCCTACTTATGGAACAGTAGTGATAGGTACCAGGTGTCATCATGTGGCTGCTCCAGTTTTAATCAGAGTGGCTTGGCTCTTCTACTGTGAGCCTCAGCATGAGGTTTTGTTTGCAAAGTTTTCTTGGTTGATGAAAGTTTGAAGATAATTTCCTTGGACGATAATAAGGATTATACAGATTTAGTGTAAGGACACCCAGGAAAGAAAAGATTTTAATTTGATGTTTCTGATAGTGTTCCATTTACTTCATAAATACATTGGTAATATGGTTCTGATTTTTAAACCAGAAAGGCAAGGCAAGGATATAGCATGATTTTAAGCATTTCTTGCTCAACAATATGTCTTTCCATCTTCTGAATTGCAAATCATACTGCAATGTATAATTAAGAAGGTTAGATCATTTTATATTTACTGTTTTTAAACAGTGCTTCCTGAATAATCCCAAGACAAAGCATCTGTATAACCTTATGTAAATATTTATGTTTCAGGTGTATTATACATGTATATACGGGAGCATTGCCCTTGATCTATATGTATATGCATGGTATTTGTGTTCTTTTGTTTCTTAGATTGTAAACCATCTAGTTTATGACTTCTGTACTTTTTTTTTTTTTTTTTGACAAAATATATTTTTAAACAGAGGAAGAGGAGCTCCCACAAGGGAGGGGTCCTGAAAGGGTTGCTGTATACTTTTTCTTTCCTTACTACACTGATACTCTGTACAGGCTGCTACTCCCTAAATATTAGTTGATTTTGTGACATTTGTTTGAAGTCAATTTAATATTTTGGTTTTTGACTACTCTTTTATCTAGAAAATTATTTCAATTGTGTTTTAACATTTGGCCAGTATGAAGATAGATCGCCTTTAGTTTTTTCTTATGTATTTTCATGTTAAATTATTTATCTAGCAATGGGTTTGAGGGTGTGAAAAAATGGTTTTGATCCTCAGTACCACATAAAAATAAATAAAATATAAAAATTACAAATATTCAACAAAATTTGCTTTCATTGTGGATTATTCGTTTTACAAAGACAAAGTTTATTGTATTTACAGCTTTTACCTTGACTTGCTACTTTATTAACTTTTGGAATACTTTGTTTCTTGTGTGTTTTTCATTCTTACTCATTTTTCAGTGTTTAATCTCTTATTTTAGCTGTATTTGTTCTCTTTTCATAATAGTCTATTTTTTTTTAATTTAATAGTTGTAAATGTTCTTTTTCTTTCTTTCTTTTTTTTTTTTTTTTGTAGTGCTGGGTATTAAACCCAGGGCCTTGTGATGCTAGGCAAGCACTCTACGAACTGATCTATATATCCACCCTCCTGTATTTTGTTTTTATTTATTTATTTATTTAAAGAGAGAGAGAGAGAATTTTGATATTTATTTTTTAGTTTTCGGTGGACACAACATCTTTGTATGTGATGCTGAGGATCGAACCCGGGCCACATGCGTGCCAGGCGAGTGCGCTTCCGCTTGAGCCACATCCCCAGCCCCTGTATTTTATTTTTAAAGCAAATATTTTTCAATTAAAAAAAATGACCTCCATTTAATTTATTTCAAAAGGGGAGTGGTAGTTCTTCCATTCTGGACATTTCTTAAGTACTGTGGACCATTTCCAATTTTGACATGTTTTTAGGATTTTCTCTAAAGAAGGGCATTTCATATGTATTTCACTGCATAATTGTTGCAGTTTTTTTTTTTTTTTTTAATTGTGCCAGTATTACTTAAAAATTTGTGGGCTGGGGATGTGGCTCAGTGATCAGAGTGTTTGCCTAGCAATGGGTTTGAGGGTGTGAGGAAATGGGTTTGATCCTCAGCACCACATAAAAATAAATAAAATATAGGTTAAAAAAAAAAAGAACACACCCCAAAAAATCATTTGTTACTGAACTGTCTTTCGTGCAAGATTAGGATGCATGGAATACTTGTGAATATATGGTAAGGTTAAATAGTCCGAATTGGTGAGCATCATTTCTTATTAACAGTTTAGCAAACATTTTTCAGGTTTGGGATAAAAAGTTAACATTAGTTTTCATTGATTTGTGCATTATAGTTGAAATATTACTTGAGAAAATTTACTTCAGTGTTGCAAAGTATGAACTTACAAAATTTAATCTTATGTGTCTGAAAATTCTGTGTGCTATCATTGGTTTGATGATCTGGTGCAATATTCTCAGTGCCACTCACATAAGATGTGTTTACTAATGGTTCTGCTACACTTTGAACACACCATCTAAGAGTCTTTTGGAAATATACTCACAGTGTGCTGAGAATTCAAGGGTCTTGACTCATAGTTTGTCAGAAGACAAATACACATCCATATGCCACTGGTAAAAATATTGCTGCTTTGTTTACCCACCCCCCCATTTTGGTACTGGAGGTTTAACCCAGGGGCATTAACCACTGAGCCACATCCCCAGTATCTTATTTGTCATTTTGAGACAGGGTCTCTTTAAGTTGCTTAGGGCCTCACTAAGTTTATAAGGCTGGTTTTGAATTGGCCATCCTCCTGCCTCAGCCTCCTAAACTGCTGGGATTACAGGCATGTGACATCACGCTGGCATTCTGTTCACCTTTTAAGTGGCATGACAAACAGAATTGTACCATGTGATGATTACTCAGTGAAAGGTTACAAACCAATTTTTAGACTGAAGAAAACAGGGTGTGACAATTATGTAGTGGTCATGATTATGTGAGTGAAATAACATGTGTCCAAAAGTTGGCTAAGGGGACAGTTCCAAATATCAGAAGTTCAGCAGAGGGGCTTGCTCAGACTACAGGAGAGCAAACAAAGCAAAGCAAGTTTGGGACTGCATGGTTTGATCAAAATGCCATCATCTACCTCTTAAAAGTCACTGGTATGTAAATAGTCGGCATTTGCTAAATCCTGCTATAGTAACAATCCCCAAATTTCTGTAGATTATAGCAATAAAAAAAATTTACTTCTCATGTTAGTACCCTTTGCGAGCAGCATTCCAGGACCTAGTAGGAAAGAGGGAAAAGAGCCATGGCAGGGCCTCCCTATGGCTCTCAATGCTTCTGGTCTAAAGCAGCATACATCTTTCTGTTCACACTTCTTTGGTTAAAAGCAAGTCACTTGGTTATGCATAGCCTATCTGGTAAGAACTATAACTCTGCTTCATGGGCAGATTGGGAACAATCTGAGAAGGGAAGGGCAGCAGATATTTTGGCAATAATATTATCTGTTGCAGTACATATTTGGATGTAGTGATAACTTGAAAGGTTTCCTAGATTTTCTGAGGGATAGCAAGGTGAGAGTTTGGGGCGAGAAGGTTTACAGCCTACCGCCTGTTGTCTTCAGCACCATGAGAATGAGAAGTTACTAGTTGTGTGTTTATTACCATTTTGGGGATTTCTGCAGATAGTGGGTCTAATGCTGTCTAATAAATGTTTGTTGAATTAGTAGACAAAGATTTCTAATACTAGCAAGAAAGTAAATTGATTCTTTTCATATTTGGTCCTTTTGTGGCTTAGCTTGGGAGAGTTTCATAAAGCAGTTACTGTAATTCATTATATATAAAATGAAAAGTGCTTTTTTTTTATTCATTTGCCATACAAAATATTGTGCTTTCCCTCCCCCCTTTAAAGTACCTACATATTATAGAAAATTTGAAAAAAATGGGTCAAATATAAACAAAGACTGTATTCTGTTAGGCTAATTAGGACAACTACTGATGTTTATTATCTATCATCCTATATTTCCTTCCTTTCTTCCTCTGATGTTTTTGAACATATTCCATGTTTGTGGTGATATGGTAGTAATCACTTAGTTTGTACTTTTTGTGGTATCCCTTACTTAACTTATAGTATTGCAAATCAGTATTTTAAGAGCCATAGGTAAAATGGGTAAGAATAAGTTTAATTTTATCTTTCCCTTGTTTTGTGTCTTCCCCATTTTGCTCCTCCATGTAAATCATTTACTAAATCAAAAAGTTCTGCCCTCTTTCCGTTCCCTCTCTCACCATGGCAAGAATGAAAACAACCAGAATGATGAAAGGTAGAAGCTGGCATGAAGAATAAGAATACTCAGGTGATTTTTGGACTCGATAATCAGTTCCTGGGGAATGTACTTTCCCGAAGGGACTCTTGGTTTTCTTCTTTTAGGCTTAGATCACTTTTTTCTATCCTTGAAAGTGTTCAGTCTTTTGAATGACATAAAATCAAGAACTGAATGAGAAGCTCATTTTAGTCCTGCTAATCTTAATGTGGGTGAGCCACTCAAGCACCAGGCCCCTGGTTGATCCTGTCTGTGGAGGGCTCTGTTTCTTGGGGCTGAATTGTTTTAGCTAGCAAGTGAGTGTTTTTTGAAAGCAAGCCTTTGCACAGGTTATCATGCCTTTTTTTTTTTTTTTCTTTTTCTTGGCATCATTAATCAAATTATATTTACTCCAAGCCTTGGAGCTGCTTCTGAGTCTGTAGTTGCTTGGCTCTTCACTGTGCTAGAAATCTACCCTGCTGAGGTAAACCTGGGAAATATTTGCTGTTCTCAGTCTAAATCTGAGAACCGGTTGTCTCCTGTAAAGCGCAGATTGAATTCCTTATAACTGTGTTACTAAAAGCTACCCTTTGTGTCTGTTTTACAAAGAGATCTGATCAGGGTGTAACTGAACTATTTATTGAACTCTTTTGAATAACTCCTGTATTTAACACAATTTCCAAATATTTTTTGAAATACCCAGTGTAGACTCAGGAAGCTCAGCAAGTTTTCATGTGAGTTTTGATGAATTTCTCTACTAATTTTTGTAGTTACTGTCTGTTTTGGAAACATCCACTCTGCTGAGTAGGTTAGGAATGTGTGCACAATGACAGCTTAAATAATGTGCATGTTTGCTGTTGAAGCAGATGCCCCTAGTAAAGCTGCCAGATCAAAGAGGAGAAAGGGAGAAGAGGAGGAGAATAAGGACACTCCCCCCACACCATGTCTGTTAGAGACTGATGTGAGCCATGCAGTTCTCCTGGATTTTATTTTAATTTCCCTTGTTGTATTAAAGCATTTCAATTAAGAATTAGAAGAGTGCTGAGAACTTTTTAAAGAAAAAGTGCTTACTTAGAATTTCCATCTGACTGTCTAACATGAATCTCCTTTAAGAAACGTATTAAGTTAATGGTATTAAGGTTAATTTAGAAGTTAGACATTAATCTTGATTGTCAGATCTCTCAAATCATTTATGGAGACTAAATTGATCTTTCTGTCACTCATCAGAATATTGATTCTATCAAAAACACTGCTTTGTCTCTCTTGCTCTCTCTTTGATTCTTAGCAGAGAGCCAAAAGAAATTTGCCAAATGTGGAATAGAATGATTTATGAGAGTATTTATAAGATTAAGGCAAAATGCTAAAAAATTTAGTTTATAATCTAAGATTAGCTCTTAGAAACGGACATAAGGGATAGTTAAATATTTACTAAGTTTCATTTAAAGCCAAAATTTGGGGTAGAAACAGTTTTCCTAGGAGATCTATAATTTCCTTTTATTATCTCAGAGTGTTGTCAAGATGAAGAAAAAAAGATGAGTCATTCTTTTAAATCAGACTTAATTACAGTGACATATAAGGGAGAAAACCTATTAATCTTGAGACAGGTAATTTCCTAATTCAGTCTTTTCCTCTTGTGTGAACAACAGAAAAACTGCAAGGTCATCCTAATTGTAACTGTAAGGAATTTAAGAAATTAAATTAGTATTATATTCCTTTTGAATTCCTGGTTAATTAACTCTAACTTACAGAGACAGGCAAATTGGGAGGCATTTAATTTCCAAAATAAGCTTCTTTCTTTTTAACCTTTTATTATGAAAAATCTAAAATCTAAGAATTCCAACATGTACAAAAGAGGGTAATGGTACCAGCTTCAGTAACCCTTAAAATTCTTGGCCAATCTTTTTTCATATATTCTGCCACTCCCAATTTTGAAGCAAATTCTAGACATGATATCATCTCATTAAAACAAGTTGCTTTTGATAGTGACAGTAGAAGCCATTTATACCCTCTTGCCATCAGCACCAACAACTAGGGCCTTAAGGAGACAGTCTCTGCATCGAAAAGCTAAGTGGGAAGAAAAGAGCTGATATTGTCATTGGATGTTCAGAGTTCAGGGAATTGGGGACTTTCTTCAAATTCTCTTGTCTCTTAAGTAGGGACATATTTGTAAAGTTCTTATCTGTTTGTAAATTCCTGTAGCAAGTTCAAGTTTAGTCATCTTGTACTTCTTTAACTGTGCCTTATCTAACAAGTATTGAGGGGAAGAAAGAATTATTTCACCAAGAGTTGGTTTTCATAGGAGTGAGATGATTGGGTACATTTAGGAAATACTTCCTAAGTACTATAAAATGTACTCATGTTTAAAGGTACTTCATACAAAAACTCTTAAAATTTACAAGTAAAATCCTTAAAGTCTAGCCACCAATGGGGCCAATTGATTCCTTTTTTTGAATAAAAACTTATTTTCAAGAATCTGAGACCTGCAAGTATTGACTGACTCATCCTTTGTTTTTTAACCTATTGCTTCTCAGGCCAGTGTGTCTTTTTATATACTTTGACCTTGCACTTTAAACTGAGTTCCTTTTGTCCTTTGAAGGATAAAGCTGTCAGACCCTTTTGATGAGTGTGGGAAATAGAATTTTCACTTGTCTATGATTTTCACATGTCAGGCATCTTTAATGAAAATCATAGTAACTGTTTCTCAATTTATTTAAAAAAAAAAAGTAGGGTCACTGGACTGTTTTTTGATAATTAGTGCTTTCCTTCTAAAGTCAAATCCAGTTGCTGTGATTGTTTATTTTGGGGGTTGAATTCTTGAACATGGAAAAGTGTGTTCACTTTTGTATTTTACTTTATTACAGTGTAGAGGGTAATTGGTGACTTGGCTGTATGGTATGTTTGAAATGGAGGACTGAACTAGAATCTATAATCAGCAATGTGATTAAGTGTATCTACTTTTCTCCAATGGCTCAGGAGAAGTAGTTATATTTACATTCTACCTATTTCTCAAGAATATTGTTAGAATTACCAAAATTAAATTTTTAAAAATTTTGTAAAAATGTTTGAGTTGCTTCACAGATAGGTGCTATATAAAAGCAAGGTGTTATTAACATCTCATTTTTCCCGATTTTTATTTCTGACACTATAAATATATATTGCTTTTTCTCTTTTGCCAGAATACATTCTGATAAATGTTTTGAAATTTGTTCTCTTAAGGTTTTTGGGAGCTGGGATGCTATAAAAGCATTCTTGTGTCCTATTTTTAGTGCTCAGTGATGAGTCTGGATGTGCCTAATTTAATGGAGAGGTAATGGAACTGTGCTAAGTGCTGGCTGGCCTGTCCTTCTGGCCTCTCCACTTTCAGGGTTGAGTTACTGTTTACAGCCACACGTTTCACTGTGACTTGGGCTGTCTGAATCAGTTCCACTGTTGCCTGGGCTATCTTGAGCTCAATTTTTTTCTGTCTCTGGCCCCCTCTCCCAAGTTTCAAGATGGATGTTCTACTCAGTTACTCTGGGGAAGATTAGTGCTATTTAACAAAGTAAAGTTGAGATCCTTCTCATTATGTGATGTAAACTAAGAAATCCAAACTAAAAAATAAGAAGATCTGACACTGAACCCAGTCACCAGATTCCATGGTTTTTCTGGATTCCCATTGTATGTTTATGGATGAAATTGTTCTGTTTATCTGGTTTGGGCTGCTTTGTTTAGTATTGTTCAATATAGTTGAAATTTCAACACTGTTTTGACATGATTTGTGTATGTTTTACAAAATTTTTCTTTCAGTTGTTGACAATGGTTGGTCAACTTTATACCTTAATAGAGTTTTGCAGACCCACTGGGATGCTTATAGAAAGTGAACTTTTCACTGGAGAGACATATGATGTGTTTGGGTTTTGGCATTCCTAATTTACAGAATTTGAAGGACGCAGGATTTGGTGGGGGGAGGTTTTCAGGGAACAAAGTCCTTTTTCTCACAGGGTGATCTCTTGTTATATCGTTATGTTGACCTACCCAAATGATTGGTTTTAGTTATGTTTGGAAATGAATTAACATTTAAGAACAAATGAGATGAGCTACAGGGCAACACTTATGAAGGTAGAGACAGTTGCTAGTGGTTTCTGAAGTGTTTGGAAATGGCCCATATTATATCCATACAACTTGAACTGACATCCTGTACCAACCACCTTGATTTTTAAAAAGGTCCTTTAAAAACAGTAATAACATGCTTTGATACTGAATAAATAAAATAAACCAGGAAGCCTCTGATGTTAAGCTGGATTTGTTTGATTTTTCAGGCCAAATAAATAAAGGCAATTTCTTAAGAAGAGCCTGTGCTGTGTGCAGATAAAGAGGAACCTCCTCAACATTTTAGTTGTTGCTTCAAAATAGCTTATTTCTAGAATGTGATTGCCTAGTTTATCTTTTTTTTTTTTTTTTAATTTATTGTTTTTAGTTTTCGGCGGACACAACATCTTTGTTTGTATGTGGTGCTGAAGATTGAACACAGGGCCGCGCGCATGCCAGGTGAACGCGCTACCGCTTGAACCACATTCCCAGCCCAGATTGCATAGTTTATCTAAAAAAAGAAGAAAAAAGCCACCATGCTTATGTTAGAATAATACCTATTTTTTAAGTTGACAGTGTTTTAATTTTTTTCCTTGAAAAAGCATAAGTGTAAGCATTGGGTTTATTATTTGGGCTGTATTTTATATATTTTTTTCAGAACTCTAGGTAACTGAATTGAAAATATATTATAATGTAATATAATATCATAAAGTTCCGGAAATGAGTTACTCATTTCTTGTGTTGGAACGTATTTGAAATTAAAACAACTTTTCAAAGTATTATTTTATTTTTTGCTTTTGTATTTAATTATTGTTTTGGGAAATTAAAATCGGTCTGCAGACATTTGTAGGATTGTGCTCTAGTAGCAGTCTGAAGGGGACAAGACTCTGGTAGCTCTGAAGATGTGTGGTGAGGACTAAGTGACCATGAAAATGGAAGGGTGTTCACAGGGACTACTCAGTACTTTCATTGACTCATTCAAAACCGTATTCTTTGAGTACACAGGGGTTTTGTGCCTTTTATGGACCAAACCATACAGGTGGTGGGAATGCCAAGACTGTTATGCTCGAATTCGGGACCCTCAAAAGACCACCAGAGACCAAGATCGATGTAAACAGCAAATAGATGTTTATTTCGAGCTAGCTTGGTCCTCCGCACGTGCACACAGCAACTGGTGATGCTGAGAGGCTCCGAGCCCAGGGTTTGCCGCAGTTTTATACATTCTTTGGAGAAGGCAGGGACCCCCACATACATCATAGCATCTCTTAGCAAATTATCACACACTGCGGGAAAATCAAATAACAACTCTAAAACATGATTAGCACATTCACTGGGGCAACAAGTTGGGTAGGGGTGATTGGTTACTACAAGAGGGGGATTCGTTTGAACTGATTGGTTTAAGCCAAGAGGGGGTGTTCGTGCTGAACTACATGGTTTCCCAACACCTGGCGCAGCAGATCTCTCCTGTTATTTGTAGATAAACAACTTAGCAGGGTGGGAATGTGCCTAGGAGTGCTCTGTGGGTCTTTCCAAGGACAAAGGTGATGTCCCTTCCTTGGACAGGCTTTGCTCTGAGGTAGAGGTTGGTTTTTCATTCTCCCCACTTTGTCTGGAAACTTGAGAACCAATCATGGTTCCTCAGTTGGGGGCCTATTTGGGCAGGCTGTACATCTTGGTAAACAGTAATCTTAGGGGACCGTCTTCAACTTCCCAGACTCACTCAAAATTGGCCTCCTAGATCCAACCTGACTCGATTTACCTAACTACACTGTCTATCTATTTCTGGCTTCATTCCCCCCTAATTTTAGGAACTCTTTATTGCTGTAAGGAGAAGGGGCAACGGCTTGTTCTAGCTGCTTCAGAGCTGAAAAGGGGTGTCGAACATGGGGGGGCACGATGACATGGGGGATGATGTGGGGGACGTGAGTTCCCTTTTAGAAGTCAGTTCCATTTGAGGTCTGGTTGGGGAAAAACAGGTTGTCATCTGGGGATGGGTGCTTCTATGAGAGAAATAAAAACCATGAGTACTGAATAAGTGTTGCAGCAGCTGGAACATGTCACTGTACAGAAGTTCCCTCACCAGACTTTAACATCCCCAGTTATCAGGACTGTGAACATAACATTTAACTCTTAGGGTTACAGATGTTCTTCCCCTTAAGATACAGTTTAATATTTTAATGTCATCTGATCTTGCAAAATCCTTTTACTAGTATGACCTCTGGGTCTAATAGAGAAACCTTTAATTCTGTTACTTAGGCTGGATAATCATACTAGCAAACACCAAGCCTACCTGTGTAGGTTAGACATAGCTGTAAGCCTTAAACTAAAAACTACTCTGGAAGTTCCTTTTGATAGTTATCAGGCATTCCTGCATAAGAATTTCTTTTGTAGCCTCCAGTTTACTTATTCTTGGAAGTTACATTTAACTTATTATTATTATTTAAAATGCCCAGGAATAGCTATGTTTTGGTTTTAACTGTCTTTGCTAGGTGTTTAAGATGAAGCAGTCAAACTGACTTTTGTTTCTATCTATTGTTAACAGTCAGCTAAGTTTCCATGGGAGTCCTGGGGGAACTTTACACAGCTTCTCAATTCCACTAGTGCCATTTGTACTAGGATGGGTCCAGCCCTTGCTTGACCATGTGGTTTTTCTTGGAAGCATCAGGGTTGTCTCCCTTCTCTGATGACCCTCCTCTTCATAGCAAATGCACTGATTGGCTTTCTGTTCTCTAGTGGTCTCATTAATCTCCCTGATCGGGAGGTTATGTGGCCCAGAGTTGCAAAGCTCTTTAGAGAAGTCCTCTGTTCCCTGGATTCAGACTGACTCAGAGGGCAAGAGCCAAATATTGATTTTCTTGGCCCTTTTAATTTAACTTTAATTTTAAAACTTAACCTTAAACATCCAGCAAATAAATTTCAGCAGCCTTATATTAAGAGTACTGGGCTTTAATGCCTATCTCTCTATCCTGTAGGTGATAAGTCATTATCTTAAATCAACCCAGGTTGTGTGTTCTTAAAGCAGTACCTCTGCAAAACATTAACAGGCAATCTTTAGACCATTTATAAGAAAACTACAAGATAAAATTATGAAGAGTAAAAACATATTTAGTTCATGAATTGCTACCTTGAATTTTGGCAGAGTTATACATTATAATCCCCTGTTTGAGATCCTAGCAATTGTGACTAAAACCAACTTTTGGACACAACTTTAAATGTACTGAAATCTGGCCTACTTCTTTCGTAGTCATTTTTACATGTTGTGAGATGGGACACAGAGCCTTATCTCAGGTAAGGCGGGATTCTTCATAAATCTTAAGTACTATAGTTCTGAAGCTGATTTTGCTTTTTAGACATCATTTTGTAAAGCCCACATAAATTGTTGCTCAAGTTCACATGAATATTAGCTAACACAATATAATATCACACCTAAAACATGAACTAAAGAAAGGCTGAAAGCTTTTAACCTTTTGTAGAAAAATAGCAAAGTACTTCTGTGTTTTACAATATCAACCTTTACACAGATTAGGTTCTCATTAACTTAAAAATACATTTAAATTGTATCTCAGTGTAAAAAGTAACATAGAACTTTACATATCTTATTGATAACAAGTTCAGTTATAGAACACAAATGATATAAATAAATAAATCTCCAACATGTTTTTCTTTTAAGCCTGAAATTACTATACAACTTTAGAACACCAGCTTGATATAATGTTCTTTTAAAGCTTCTACCTTACAGACTGGTATACCTGGAAGATATGAACACATTAATAGCACCACAATTACATTGATGTTTTTATATTAACCAAATTTAGTTCTTAAAGAAATAGCATATTACAATATTGCAAAATAACAGTTGTTGTTTAACCATAGTTGTATAATTTTTAATTTCTTTAAGATTACTTGCTTAAAAAACTTTACACACATAACCAACTTACACAGACCTTCTTTATCACTTACTTAAATCCTCTTAATTACTTAATCACACAGACTCTCTTATCCAGAAACACATTTTCCCTCTTGATAAATCCATACCTAGAACCTTCTAATTTCTCTTTTTCCATTTGTTAACCTCCTTTTTCTGTTCACATTTTGAAACAATCCTTGTAAATTTCTGAATTTAGGCAGATTATTTCATAGACATCAACATTTTATTAGTTTTTTATCACCTAGGAAAAACTTATAAGCTTAATTTTAAAGACATCTTTTCTTTCATCTGTTTACCCAATTTAAATTGAACCATTTGAATCACGTGAATCAAAGATATTTGGATCCATTTTTTAAAAAAATTTTATGAGGCTCCTCATATATCTGCCAATTTTCATATCACTGCATGATATATGGACATACATACATACAGACATACAACACATAACACAAGTGTAACACATAACAGAACAGTAAAGGCCTTGTAGCTTTTCTCAGGTGAAATCTCCATTGCAATGTTCAAAAAACTCCATAGTTGATCAAAAATAGAACTGATCAGAAAAATATTAACTTAGGTCTGTAGGATCAAAATCATGAGCTCAAAAAAATATAGAATCTAAGAAAAAGCAAAAGTCCTAGAAAAAATGACCTGCCAGTAATTAGTAAATACCATACAATTTACTTTTTTGGTTTAATCTAGTTTGAGTTGAGGTAAAAGACACCTTTACTCTCCCCCCCCCCCCTTGGGCCTCAGATCAGTCTCCTACTGAGCTCATAGGCTTCTTCTTTTTTTTTTTTTTTTTTTTTTTTTTTTAAGAGAGAGTGGGGGGGGGAGAGAGAGAGAATTTTTCAATATTTATTTTTCAGTTCTCAGTGGACACAGCATCTTTTGTTGTACGTGGTGCTGAGGATCAAACCCGGGCTGCACGCATGCCAGGCGAGTGCTCTACCGCTTGAGCCACATCCCTAGCCCCACAGGCTTCTTCTATTTGCATTTCAACTTAAGTCCTGGCTGAGGTCTGGAAGGAGCAGGAAGAACTGGAATTCTGAACAGAAACCTCATGCCTAAGACATTTTAACCTTAAGTCATAATTTTCAGGTTTGGATGTTGAAAATTATGATACAAGTTTAAGATAAATTCACAAAATTTCATACCTTTACATCTTCCTACACTAGAAAAACTTGTTCACACAAAACTAAAAATAGGATCTTACTATAATATAAAAGCTACCATCAGAAGAAATTCCTTCAGGATCATTAAGCCACTTCCTTTGTTCTGAAGTTAGTATTAAGTTATATTAAATCACCTAAAAAAAAATTCCAAATGAGAACCACACACTACCATGTATATCCAAAATTAAGCTTTAAAAATTCCCAAGACTGTTGCTATTCAATGTCATTTCAATAAGCCAGACCAACGTCCCAATCCAACACTTTCCTTTCCTAAATCCTACACACTGAGGGGAACAGATGCCATATCATAATTTACTATCCTTGCCCAAATTAATGCACTGGTACACCTAGTGAAATCTTCCCAGGCTACCCAGTTCAAAAATTGATGGAAAAATAAAACTAAATGATTGGGAGTTACTTGCCAACTTGAAAATAGAGTTATTTAATTTTCCATCCTAAGTATTTAAGTTTTCTGCATGAATCATCTGAAATCATAAACTAAACAATTACTTAAACTCAACTTTTAACTGCAAGATTGTGCAATACTTCAAAAACCCATTCAGATACCAGATTGTTACAATAAAAAAATCATCTTTAGACACACATTCAGCCAAGATTATCCCCAAGAAACAATCTATAATAACCTTTAAAACAGACCAGGTAAGAGAAAAATCTCCCCAGGTTTCTAACTCCCATTATGACTCCTACTTTAGTGGCACCATAGATTTCCCCACGAGTAGACTAGATCTTCTCACAGAGGGGCAACCAGAAGTGTAAAATCAAGGGTCTCGGTGTGGCAACTTTACTGCATTCAGTGTCCCCTTCTTTTTAAGTAGACAGAGATGGAGCAATCCTTACAGTGCAGGGAAGAAATGAGGGAGGTTCCCAGAAGCAGAAGGAGCTTCGGCAGCTGCTGGGAGTTCCTCAGTCCCTCCTTTTACTTACAGGATTAGCTCCTTTGGTTAGGTCCAATCCCAGGCACACTGGCATATCTCCTGACTTTCCAGCAGTCAGCTCTCAAAAAAGTTAATCCTCTGCTTGCAGTTGTGCTAGGCTTCCCCAAGAAGGCAGAGTGGGGGCTCCTCTAAAGTCCCCTCTGGGGTGCCAAAATTTGTGACTGAAAATTCTGTTCCCATCCCCGAAGCCAATTAATGCCAATTTAATAATGAGGACAGGGTTTTGAGAAAAAGTAAAAGCGAGATATCAAAGTTCTTAGACCCCCAGCAGACATTTCCCTTTGCAGTGGGTGTACTCAAGCCAGCCAACTACGAAGAAAAGAAAACATTGCTTCCCTAATCCCATTTAACAAAGGGGAGTAAAGTTTATCAAAGTTCTTTAAAACACAGCTAAAAGGGGTGTAAAAGTTGAGAACAGAAAAGTTGGCAGTTCTATTGACTTTTGGTCCCTTACAGGAGAAGCATGTGAGGGACATTCTTAGGCTAAAATTTAGCTAAAGTTAACCTCCAAACATCTAAGGCAGATCGGAACTTGGAACTCTGCATCTGTCCAAAGTAAAACAATGCCATCGCACTTAATAGAGATACAGACAAAAAGACACACAAAGACACAGATTCCCTTTTCAGATTGTAAAAAAAACCCAAAAAAAACGGAAGTGGGGTGCCGGCTCCAAGCCAACTGGGGCCTTCCCCTCAGACAAACGGATTGGGGGAGCATCCTCCTCCTCATATTGGGTCTGATGACCCCAGATTGGGAGATTAGTTCTCTTGCCAGGGTGTCGGGGTGGAGATGGACAAAACAAACACACATAACACAAAATTTGCAGCGCAGCCACAGAATTCGCAGCGCGTGGTGAATTGCTACCCAGAAACTAAAGGCACAGGCGGACCGCGGGTCCATCAGCTACAAAATACTTTACCAAATACTTCACAAAATACTTTACTAAAGGCAATCCACTCAGAACCCAGAAAGGGGCTGGCGACAACTCCCACAAACCCCGTGGGCTGCCCTTTGGTGCATCCATCTGGACCTTTTGCCTGCCACACAACACAGAACCAGAACCTGCAGGCAACCAGAGTACAGAAACTTACAGATCGGCAGTGCCTTTACTTACCGGCCGGGTTTTCATCACTTCTCGATTGGGGTGTCTGGGTAGGCTTATTAGGGGGATCCCAGAGGAGCCCCCATATGTTATGCTCGAATTCGGACCCTCAAAAGACCACCAGAGACCCAAGATCGATGTAAGCAGCAAAGAGGTGTTTATTGCGAGCTAGCTCGGTCCTCTATGCGCACACACAGCAACTGGTGACGCTGAGAGGCCCCGAGCCCAGGGTTTGCCGCAGTTTTATACATTCTTTGGAGAAGGCAGGGACCCCCACATACATCATAGCATCTCTTAGCAAATTATCACACACTGCGGGAAAATCAAATAACAACTCTAAAACATGATTAGCACATTCACTGGCGGGAACAAGTTGGGTAGGGGTGATTGGTTACTACAAGAGGGGGATTCGTTTGAACTGATTGGTTTAAGCCAAGAGGGGTGTTCGTGCTGAACTACGTGGTTTTCCAACATGTTATCAACCACCATAAACTACTGGGAGGGTCATCTGGCATCCCAGGTGTTTCCCTGTCTCATGCTGATTGGTGGCTGTTAGGGGGTTGCTATGGATCCCCACCTAGCCTGACTGAGTCAGGGACACCTGGAGCAAAAGATCTCTCCTGTTATTTGTAGATAAACAACTTAATGGGGTGGGAATGTGCCTAGGAGTGCTCTGTGGGTCTTTCCAAGGACAAAGGTGATGTCCCTTCCTTGGACAGGCTTTGCTCTGAGGTAGAGGCTGGTTTTTCAAGACAAACCTTGATCTCTAAGGATAGTCTGAGATGAGACACAGTGGCCAGCAGTGGATCTAGTACTATACTTAAGCATGTGAAGGGAACAACAGAGGAAATAACTGAAGCCCTTCTAGGGTTCAGACAGGGTGTGTGGCCCAGGTTTAGAATTGCAAGAGGAAGATAGACAGGGAACAAAGGCAGTGTTCTGCAGAGTGGAACTCAGTTCTCTGATACTCGTTCCCCAGTTCACGGTTACTAGTCTGTGGCAGTTGTGTAGTGGATCTGCTATTTATAATTGCCTAAGGTTGACAACTGACAGCATACCGATTCCGAACATCTTTCCCTTGGCGTGGTTCTGTAAACTGTGCCCAAGTTTTTTCCATCTTCAGTTTTGTTCTTCTTGATGGATAGTATCTACACTTTCTTAATAGTTAGGTACTCTGTGTCCATTTAGGCATAAACTCCCACCTTCCAAATCCACCTTCTGCACTGCTCCAGAGGGAGTATTCTAGAAGGTAAATCTCATCTTGACATTCTTTGGTTCAAAATCTTTCAGTGACTCCCTCACCCCGAGACCAGTGGGCAATGGTCTGGTCTCGTCTTCACTGTGTACCCTGCCCATGGGGATGGTTCATTCTTCTCAAGTATTCATCCTCTTCCTAGAAAACAACCCTGCAAACTTCTCTTCACTTCAGTTTTAGTCTGTCACGGGTGGCCTTTCTTCTAGCCCAGTCCATTGGCTTATCTTCTCTGCTGCCTTTATACTTTGACCTGCTTTCAGTTATTGGATGAAGCACACTGCCCACATTGTTTGCTTACTCCCTCTTCCTTTTCTAACTGTGAGCTCTTTGAGGCAGGAACTATACTTTCTCACTTTGGACCTTTATGTTTTCCTCACAATGGTCAGGTAACAAAAAGACAATAATTGATTTAAGCTGAGTGTTGTCACATTTAAGCATTTATTTTGTTACATTTACATGAAAACTGTAACTGAACAAAAGCTAACATTTTGAGCTCTTTACTCTCTGTAAGTCACTGTTTAAAGTATTTGACTTATGTTGAACCTCATTTAATTATCCTTATTTTTAAAAGAGTTCTGGTACTTGTTGAAGTGATAGAGAGGACTTTATTTAAGACTACTGCAATAGAGGGAACAGATCAGGTTTAACTCTCAATATGAGGACCAGTGGGGAGAGTAAGGAGATCAGTGGGTGGAAAATCATAGAAGACACCAAGGATAGGGAGCTTCTTACAGAATTGTTAGTCTGCTTGGCTGTTGTAACAAAGTACTATGAACTGGGCACGTTGAGCAACAGAAATTTACTACCTACAGTTCTGGAGCCTGGGAGGTCCCAGATCAAAGTGCTGTTCCTGTTGGGGACTTCTTCCTGGTTTGTGCAAGGCCACCTTCTTGCTATTATCTTTCCATGGTAGAGAGAGTGCACATCTCTCATCTGTTCTTATAAGGCCCTTAATCTTAATAATGAGAACTCTACCCTCATGATCTCATTACCCCCCAAAGGTTATCTCAAAATACCATGACCTTGATGGTTAGGGCTTCAACAAATGAATTTTGGAGAGGTAGGGACATTTTTTCATAGCACTGATGTAACAGTATTCTTGCTGAAGGCAGACCAAGGACTCATACATCAAAAGTGAAATCAGAGCCCAGTGTGGTGGCTCATACCTGTAATCCCAGTAGTTTGGGAGGCTGAGGAAGGAAGGAGAATCCTAAGTTCAAAGCCAGCCTCAGCAATTTAGCAAGACCCTGTCTCAAAATAAAATAAAATAAAATAAAATAAAATAAAAATGGACACAGGATGTGGCTCAGCAATTAGGCATTCCTGGGTTCAATCCTTGGTACCAAAAAAAACCAAAAAAAAGTGAAGTCAGGTGAGGAACTTGGTCAGATATCAGGGTGAGGGATTCTTCCTCAACTGCCTTAGCAGGATTCTTTCTGCAACCGAGCTAGGTGGGCTGAAGATAAGAGGGGGTCAAGGAAAGTTGGGGCAGTTGAGAAGAAGGTCCAGAGGTGTCTGATTAAAACTGGGTCAAGGAGAGCGTCGTCCTGTTCAGGAGCCTTTTTAGTTAGGTGCTACTGATTCCTGCATTTTATAGATGAAGTATGTAAAGCTTAGAGGCTAAGCAATTCAAGTCTGACCCCCAGGTTGGATGCTTGCTTGTTGGAGTGTTTGCTTTCTGATAACTTTAAATTGTTGATCCTTCATCTGGACCGTGTGTATACTGCCTGTGATGATGGCTCAATTAATTCTTGCTCACCTACTGAGAGAATCAGAAGTTTGACTGTTTTAGGATAACTTGTTATATTATTGCTGCTCTCAGTGCCGTCTCAAAGCCTGCAGTTTCTACTGGAGCAGCATACTCAGGTTACAATACAAAGTGATATTAAATGTTAGCCACTTTATTGAAATTTAAAATAGATTGTATATCTGTAGAAATCAGTATATATATTTCTATTGCGGGGGGCTACCAGGGATTGAACTCAGGGGTACTCAACCACTGAGCTACATCCCCAGCCCTATTGTTTTTTTTTATTTAGAGACAGGGTCTCATTGATTTGCTTAGCATCTTGCCATTGCTGAGGCTGGCTTTGAAGGCTTGAGACACTGTGCCTGGCTCTATTTTCTTTAAATTCACCTCAGAATAACATTTTTTTCAGTCAGATTACTGGATCTCCCCTTTTGAAGTATAATCATAGAAGGAAAAAAAAATAAAAATTAGGATTTCCGAAGTTCTGAACATAAAGGGTAATTTTAAACATGAGTCAATAATTTATTTTCATGAAGGGTTAGTTACCCTACAAGCTTTATGAATCAGCTCTTTTCTAAATTGTAATAGGTGAAACATGACCATTTTTGTGTGATTTTTAACTCATTATTCTAAGAAAAACATTGCAGGTAGCTCATATAGCTGCTGTTCTCTGGAGCTTCTGCAGTGTATATTAAAAGACCCCTGTGCACAAAGATAGTAATGCATCCTCCGGGTGCCTTCTACTGCCCAGGCTCCATTCCCATTGTATCATCTCTTCCCTTCTCCCATCAGGCTTGCATTTCTGCAGTTCAGGCCTAGTCCATGAGGCATTTTGTAGTTTAATATGGTACTTTGTTCATGCACTTCATGCTGTTTTTTGTCCTAGAATGCTGTTCCCAGATGTATCTATACAATGCTGCTAATATAAATCATACTCACTGCTATTTATTCTACAAAGTAGTTTCTTATTCTCTCAGTCAGGAATGGTGGTGTTTTTTCCTCTGAACTTTCACAGTCCTATGGAAAGCCAGAGGGTTTTGTCATTTTTTTTTTTTTTTTTTTTAGAGAGAGAGAGAGAGAAAATTTTTTTAATATTTATTTATTTTTTTAGTTTTTGGCGGACACAACATCTTTGTTTGTATGTGGTGCTGAGGATTGAACCCGGGCTGCACGCATGCCAGGCGAGCGCGCTACTACTTGAGCCACATCCCCAGCCCGGTTTTGTCATTTTTTATGATACGTATGAAAGTAGTAACTGTGAGTCATTGTACAAGTTTTGGGTTGTCAGAATATTTACAAAATTTTATCCAATTTTTAATTTTTTGATGTATTTTCTATCTGAATTTTCTAAGACTAAAACTTGGTTGACAGTATCCATAAACTTCTATACATTTTTAAATATTTTTTTTTAAAGAGAGAGAGAGAGAGAGAGAATTTTAATATTTATTTTTTAGTTTTCAGCGGACACAATATCTTTGTTTGGTGTGGTGCTGAGGATCGAACCTAGGCTGCATGCATGCCAGGCGAGCGCGCTACCGCTTGAGCCATTTTTATACCCTTCTATACATTTTTAAATTAAGTTTTGTTTTATTTTTTGGTACCAGGGATTGAATCCAGGGGTATTTAATCTGAGCTACATTCCCAGGCTGGTTTTTGTATTTTTTTATTTTGAGACAGGGTTGTTTAGGGCCTCCCTAAGTTGCTGAGCCTGGCTTCAAATTCGCGATCCTCCTGCCTCAGCCTCCTGAACTGCTGGGATTATAGGTGTGGGCTACCAGGCCTGACTTTTGAGGAACACTTAAAATTGTGATATACTGTATTATATGAATGCATTATACTTTACTTAACTATTCCTATACTACTGAACTTTGAAGAGTGTTTCATTTGTAATTGTTAAAAATAAAATCATGGTGAACATTTATGGCCATATATCTTTGTATTTTGGATGATTTTCTTAGTGCAGATCTGCAGGAATTGAATTATTGGGTACCATGGTAAGAACACTTTTTCCTACTCTTGGTACCTGACTTGAGACATTGCTTTACAAAGGTATTGTAACTATTGGCCCTGTCCTGGGTAGCATTGTGAGGGAGGGCTCTCTTTGCTATACTGTTATTGATATTGGAAATCTGCATTTAACTTACTTATTTGGAGGCCTTATTTCATTCCTTTGTGATGAACTTTCCAAGCTAGGTTGACCTCAAGTAAGTTGGCTCAGATATGTCTGTGAAGTTTCCCTTTGATAAAAACTGAATAAAATCTATTTTGAGAGTTGGGATGTCAAATAAAAAGAAAAGCTTTGTTAGAGAGGGAATGGAGGAGTTAGTATTGTAATGTCCACTTTCTAGATGAATGTTATTCAATGAAGTACATATTGAATGAATTAACTTTTCTTCCCTTCAATAATAGTAGTTATCTTTTCAAAATATTCTGAGTGATTTTTAGAATTTTAAAGCTTAATAGCTCTTCTGAATTTCACAAGAATGGAATTAAGTGCAGTCAGTGTACAACTGTGCCTTAACTGGAATTCTAGATAAATTGGATTATAATCCAGACATGCTTTAAGTATAAAATTGGCTTCTACAAGGTTTTTCCTATTAGTAAACGTTGACCCTGTCTAAGGGAAATATGGAATTGAGAGAATTTGGGATTTTCTACTTTTCCCTTTATTTATAGTCACAGTATATATGGATTTTTAACAGAAACTTCCAGATGGTCTTTTCTGTACTTTAGCGGTACAGCTGGATCCACTTAAAGAAATTGAATAAAATTCCCAATAAAGATGACCAGCAGTAGGGTTTTTTTCAGCTTCTTTCAGTTTTTCTCAGACTTAAATATGTGAAGTGAAATGAAATGAAATGAAATATTTGATTCATCATGTATCTGTTGCCTTAAATATGATCCTATTTTCTGTTGACTACAATCTATTTGTTTTAGTGGCACTAATGTTATTGAATGGTTTTTAGTCCTAAAACTTCCTAGTAGTGATATGTCTTGTTGTGCATAGAAATCCTCTTAAGTTATTCAGCAAAGCACACTTGGTTTTTGTTAATGACTGCATTGTTCTTCCTTTTCATTCATGACACCCAGTGATTTTTCATTGATGTCACAGTAGGCTTTATTTTCTCAGCCTTCACCCATTTGTCACTCATTTGTAAATAATCCTCAGCCATAACAGGAGGCAGTCAGCATCTGTGAGGGTCAGATTATACCTATGCAGATTTTACTGTATTGTCTCAATGGACAAATGCTTAACAGTCCTTGGCAAAGACAATAAGGGATTAAAACATCTCCACTGAGTTTTCTCCTTGCTCTAACAGGCTTTGGGAATTGGGTGTATTAGACAGAGGTCTAATTGTCATTGTTGTGCATTTTGTCAACTTTATCAATGAAGACGGCAAAGATATGAATTGATCTCTGATGTCTATGTACTTTCAAGGCTTACACAGCCAATTTAATCCTGATGAACATATTTAATAATAGAGTATTTTATAATTACTGGCCCAGATTTTTCTTTTCTTTTTAAAATATGTTTTTAAAATACATTTCTTTTTTAGTTTTTAGGTGGTCACAATATCTTTATTTTTTATTTTTATGTGGTGCTGAGGATCGAACCCAGTTCCTCATATATGCTAGGCAAGCACTCTACCACTGAGTCACAACCCCAGCCTTCAGATTTTCCTTATACAATATATATGTGTTTAATTTCTCCTTTTACTGTGCTCTCTCAGTATTTAATTCATCCCATATTTAATTTATCCAATTCTAGGTGTTGCACTGTTTGTTGAAACAGGCTTAAAAATCTGGCAGGAGGCCTTCTTACTTTTTTGCTCTTTTCAGTGTTGAGTGGAATTTTACATGATTGGTGCTTTCTGTATAGTTTCTTAAGCTGAATGCTCTTTAAAACTTTCCCATGCTTAGTCTAGACTACTGTTCCTGCAGGTGAACTGATAATCCAGGCTTGATTGCTGGGTATATTTAAAGGTATACAAGTTAATTGCTAGAGATAAAGGTGAGAGTACAGTATACTGAGCTGACTTAACACAAAGTGTTAGTCTAAGGGATGAAGTTTGTATTAATGATCTTCTTTAAATGTGTATGTGCCTTGTTATATATTGGAACTTCAGTTCTATTTGGGAGAAACCTTTTAGATTGGCTTCTTCTGAAAATAATATATACTGTTATACAGATGACAATACTTTGTTTTCCCTTTACATGGTTCATTATATTTTTTAAATGTCATAAAATGTGTGTTTTATAATAACTTTTGGAATTTCAATGTTTTTGTTCTACACGAGACCATACTGGAAAGTATGTGAGTTTAAAATAGGTTAAATGTACACAATCTCATTATTAGTTTGGCTGGTAATCTTGAAATTATTCTATTGCTTTTATATTTAAAATAAAACTTTAATCTGAAATATTCTTCTTCCTACTCAGTGGTTCTTAAAATTATAGTTTGCTATTTGTTTTTGAACTGTGTGCTTTTTTCAGGACTAACTTTTTTTTTTTTAGCTTTTTCTCCTGAGATGATGTTTTCTTTTCTTTTTTTTTTCCCCCATAGCTGTGTATGGGCAGAATGTCTTTATTTTATTTATTTTTATGTGGTGCTGAGGATCGAACCCAGTACCTCACACATGCTAGGCAAGCACTCTGCCACTGAGCTACAGCGCCAACCCTGATGTTTTATTCTTAATGATCCTTTTGAAAATGGAAGTTTATACAAGATATGAAGTCCTTACTATCAGTGTCCTACAAATGATTATCCTGATTGCAGCTAAAGTGCTCTATAGTCTTAATTTTTTTTTAATTTGACAGAGCATAGATAATGACTTTTTAATATGACTTTGCAGCAGTTTGTGGTCTAGAAGTGGCAATATGAGCTTCAAGAGGGACTGTTAATGTCTGTTTTTCACAGGAGTTCCAGTCTCTTGGCCATCCTTCCTTTTTCCTCTTTGCATTGTAGCTGTGTTTTGGGCTTTATTGTTGCTTTGTGAGTCCTCTCCTACTGTGAATATGAAGGTATGAAGGGTTTAGAAGAAGTGGGGCTAACAGTCTGCTGATGGAAGCTTTCCAGGCTAGTTACCCTGGCAGTTTTCTTTGTTGGAAATAAGCAAGAGTAAAGGGAGAAAAATTTTCTGAAATGCCAGAAGTGTTGCCAAGTGATATGCCGACAGCTGGGCCTGACAGTGGTTGCTGGACACCGGTCATTTCTTTCTGTCCCTTCTTCCTCCCGTCCCCTGAACAACCAGCTCTCCCAGAGGAATGCCTGTTCTCTTTCTAGAAGACAGCTCTAGCCCTCAGTTTTTCTGATAGGATGTTAATGTCTCTGAATGTTTTCAGCCTTAGCAATGAGGTTCTCCTTAATCATGCTCTCTGCCTCCTCATGCAGTTTTCAGATTTTACTTGTGAACCAACTCCATCTCTCTTTTAGTCCTCTTGCTCTCTTCAATGGCAGCACATACAGAGCCACTTTGAGGCTCATGACTTGAGACATGACAATAGGGCATTGATCAGGTTGGCTATATGTTTGGGATTTGTCAGTTCCTTTGTCCCTTTATTGTCTGCCTTTCAGTACCTTTTCTCTGTATTTCAAAAGAGCTTTGTGTACCTCCTCCCTTTATGTGTAATCTGGCTGGGCAACTTTCAGCTTTCTGTTCTCCTGCTCAAACAGCCATCACGAAAGTGGAATTTGGTATATGCCTCACTTCCAAAACAGGGTGCTCTTCTAGTTTTTTTCCATTCATTACAGACTTTTTTTTTTTTTTTTTTTTAAAGAAAAAGATTTCCTTGGATTTATAAAAGGTTTTACAATTTTGAATTTTTAGAGCTACAAAACCCCTGAAAAGGAAGTAATATGAAGAAGTAATATGAAGACAACGACTTATTCTGTAAATATAGACAGAATAATATATCAAGCTAGACCCTCACAACTCTCAAATACAAGATAATAGGATATGGATAGAGTATATTATAGATTTTTTTTAAATATTTATTTTTTTAGGTTAGATGGACACAACACAATGCCTTTATTTTTATATGGTGCTGAGGATCGAACCTGGGTCCCGCCCGTGCAAAGTGAGCAGTCTACCGCTGAGCCATAATCCCAGCCCTGATTTTTTTATATTCATGATAATATTAAAGTGTGGATACATTTTCATTTTTTCTTTCCCTTTAACATTTCATCAATGCAAAATTTCTTTCGATTTTAATTTTGTATTCTATATTTTCCTGTTCTCTAGGGCCTTTAGCATAAAACTAAATCTTTTGACCAACTTTAAAACAAAATTTTAAAAATATTTCTTTATAAGAGATGAATTAAATTTATTACCATAGTACCAAGAAAATTTTATTTCAAATGACTAATTCAGAATATCGGGGAGGGACACCATGAATTAAGTTAAACAGCAGACCTGTTAAAATGCAAGCATGTGTTGAACTGTACTTTCAATATGAGGAAGAATAAACTCTTGTGGTCTTTGTCCCCTCTGGCTTCTAATCTATAGCCAATTTTTCTTTATGTGGGGGTAGACATTTAGTTGTTCAGTTTAGAACTGAGGGACCAGTGTAAATTTAAGAAGAGCAGGAAAGAGAATGGAAGACTAATCCATTTGTAATGTTCCATTATGTAAGATATACCCTCTCCCAAGAGTAGGTCCTTAACGGTTGAGACCAGGTGTTCTTTGCTGGAGTCCAGCATAATGGCATCTCCATATTGAAGAGCCTCAGTCTCTGCCTCTCCCCATCTGTGTGCTTTGCTTGTCTCTGATAGATGGGACAGCTTGCTTATTTATCTAATATAACTGTAAGATTTCTGTAAGGGAATGACCAATAGTTGAATGACAAGAAGATAATAATGTATGTTCGTAATCTATAAATCTTTTGAACATTAGTCCCAAATTAGCCCTGTTTTGGTATATTAGAGACTGCTAATTATTTTATTACATATTTGTTGAAGATTCCTTTTTCTGTGAGTAAGCATATATATTTTTTTAATTACAGTATTTTGTTTGCCTACTTATCTATCTATTTATTTATTTATTTATTTTCTCTGTTAGAGTTTGACCCCAGGTCTGACACATGCTAGACAAGTGCTCTACCACTGAGGTAGAAAATATTTTCTCTCTAATTCACTCAGGCTGGCCTCAAATTTGTGATCCTCCTGCCTCAGTCCCACCCTGCTTAGTACCTCCCCCACCCCAGTGTGTGTGTGTGTGTGTGTGTGTGTGTGTGTGTGTGTTTGTTTGGTGGTGGTACTAGGGATTGAACCCAGAGGACTTATATCACTTCTCACCTTTAAATTTTTTTTTTTGAAGCAGGTTCTGGCTAAGTTATTCAGGCTGCCTTGAGCTTGCTTGTGATCCTCCTGCCTCAGACTCCTAAGTAGTTTGGATTACAGGAATGCATCACCATGCTCAGCTCCCCCTTTAAAAAAGAAAAAAAAAATTGGCGGGGGGCAAAATTTCCGGTTTTCAGGGAGGTTGAAAGACTAGCTGATTACATAGAGCAATTATAGTTTAATTTGATATAGTTAGAAAGAGAGTGTGTGTGTGTGGGGGGGGGGGTACTGGTGCTTGAACCTAGAAGCATTCTACCACTGAATTATAAATTTTCACATACCCCCCCCCACCTTTAAATTTTGTTAACAGGGTCTAGCCAAGTTGTCCAGGCTGGCCTTGAACTTGTGATCTTCCTGCCTCAGTCTTCAGAGTATCTGGGATTATGGGTGTATACTACTATGCCTGTCTAAAGTTAGAAGTTTTTAATTTAAACTTTAGAAGTGTTATTCTTCATAATCTAAATTTAGTATTTATGTGCTAGAAACTAAAATTCCTAATTATATATGCTTTGTTCTTTATTTGGTTTTCTATAATTATTTCATATTTTCTGGTAATCTCCCTGTATTCATGCTAGCAAAACATTTGAAATCAAATAAAAAAAAAAAACGGTTGACTATGCTTTTTTATCATGTTAAATGACATTTTAATAAATAGTGTCCTAAGGATGGCCATCCTGTTTTCTAAATATATGTCTATAGAGATCTTCTAGTTTATATACATAAGCATTTGGTAGTTTAATGTAAATACTAAAATTACAGACCAGCATTATTTGGATTTTCTGTAATTAGCTCTTTCTGAAGCTGAAATAAAGAAAGATTTCTCAAACACATGTTAGCTTTTGGTTTAAAAATTCTAACATTATCCAGACTTTTAAAAGTACTGTCTACCTGTTTCTTCATTGCTCAATATTGAGTGTGTGGTTTTCTATATATTCTTTTTGTATATAAATATAGGAATATTCACCTCTAAAATTATCTACACCCAGCAACAAGTTATGAAAAGTTTTAATAACTTGCCAAGTGCATGTATTTTTATGTAAAGTGTTCAAAAGAAATAAACAATCATATATTCCTTGGAAAAGATAAAAGGAAGTAAAAATACTAAGCTGAGCTGTTAATAGAGTTGGCTACAGTTAGTGAAGTCATGGATTTTCCTCTGTTTTTAAAAATTGTATAAACATGACCATCTATTCCCTTTTCATTGAAGGGAAAGTTGAGGACAGTTGTGATATAGCTACTATTGTAAACTGGAAAGTTTCAGGAGGAACAAATAGTAGTAAATGGAACAGGCTTATATACCTACCTGGTGGCCACCCTGTCTCTGTGTTGTGTCCTGCCTGGATACCAGCCCTCTCATCCTAGCATCACCTCTGCACAGTGCCTACACTGTAGGCAGCCTGCTTGCTTCCTGGCCACAGGGCCAGGGACCTTGGACAGAAGCATTCCTTTCTTGTTTTGCCTTAAGCTTCTACATTTCTGTTTGTTTTCAGCTTAGGTGGCCTATCTGCCTCAGAAATCCTGTCACACAGTAGAACTTCTGCTTTGATTCACTATTTTTTTTCTTTTTTAAATAAAAAACACTCTAGACTCTCTATTAGCAGCAGCAGCAGCTGCTGCTGCTGCTGCTTCTTCTTTTCTTCTTCTTCTTCTTCTTCTTTTAATATGTGACTTCCAGCTTTCATGTGACAAATGCTTACACTTTAGGACCTGTTCCTATTTTAGTAAGCAGTGAAAAACTCTTTGCAGTTGCACATCGACATTCCATTTAATCTTTCTTTTCTCCTTCAGGTTTCCTCTATGATCTACTGTGTGTGACACTTTAATAATTTTGGGTTTCCTTTCTTCCTCCTTGTTGTTTTCCAGGGTCTTTGTTGCATAGAACATTATCCCTGGCCCAGCTCCACCCTGGTTGGTTTTCCAGGCTATTTCCAGAATATTTGAAGATGTAAAGAACTCCTGGAAATAGGAGGTTATAATCACAGGCTCTGAAACCAGAATGACCCCTCTCCCAGCATTTGATAACTGTATAAACTGTGTCGTAGTTTCACATCTGTCAGATGGAATAGGAATATTATTTAGCTCACATGGTTGTTAATTGAAATAAATTGAGTAAGCAGGTCAGGTGTACTAGTCAATGCTTAAGGTATCGATGATACCCCTACACACACACACACACACACACACACTCTCTCTCTCTCTCTCTCTCTCTCTCTCTCTCTGTTTGATTTGGGTCTTCCATTCCTTATTGAATTATAAACTCCTTAACAGCAAGGATCTTGCCAATAAATTGTCACCTAAGCTGATTCCCCCCGTTATATTGGCATAATGTAGAGCAATGTCTCTGATTCTGGGAGCAGGACTTTAAATTGAAGAGATAAGGATCTAGAAGTCAACTTTTAAGACAATCTTAAAATGATTTAATGAGGGGGATAAAATAATCACTGATACCAGTATGCTGGTATCATTTGTTGGATCAATATTGGAAATAATATTCCAGGTATTGTGCATGGAAAGAAAAACTTTACTAAGTAAATCCATAAGACCAAGAAAAATTATAAATGTTTTTAAATATGCTCAATAGAAATGATAATCTGGGGCTGGGGATGTGGCTCAAGCGGTAGCCCGCTCTCCTGGCATGCATGCAGCCCGGGTTCAATCCTCAGCACCACATACAAACAAAGATGTTGTGTCCACCAATAACTAAAATATAAAATATTAAAATTCTCTCTCTCTCTCCTTCCCTCACTCTCTCTTAAAAAAAAGAAGAAATGATAATCTGATTACAAATGAGAAGATGAAAATTTATTTAATATATTAAAACTCTGACTTGAAAGTAAAAACTTTTGATTACATATTACTAACATTTGAAAATTTTATATCTTGAAGGTTTTTTTTTTTTTTTTTTTAAAGAGAGAGAGAGAATTTTAATATTTTTTTTTAGTTTTCGGCGAACACAACATCTTTGTTTATATGTGGTGCTGAGGATGGAACCCGGGCCGCATGCATGCCAGGCGAGCATGCTACTCCTTGAGCTACATCCCCAGCCCCGCTTGAAGGTTTTTAAAAAAATTTTTTTTGTAGTATTTGTAGATGGGTAGATGCCTTTACTTTGTTTACTTATTTATTTATTTTTTTATGTGGTGCTTAGGATTGAACCCCACGCTTCACGCATGCTAGGCAAGTGCTCTGCTACTGAGCTACAGCCCCAGTCCTTGAAGGTCTTTTTGTTTTGTTTTGTTAGTACCAAGGATTAGATTGAATCCAGGGGCACTTAACCATTAAGCCACATCCCCAGCCCTTTTTACTTTATTTTTAAAATTTTGAGATAGGGTCTTACTAAGTTACTTACGGCCTTGCCAAGTTGCTGAGGCTGACTTTGAACTTAGGATCCTCCTGCTTCAGCCTCCTAAGCTGCTGGAATTATAGGGCCACTATGGCTGGCTATAACTCAAGTTTAAATGGAAAGGCCTTAATGAGACATAACTATATATTTTTACTTAGCTATGATAATGAAAATAATTCTATTTTTTTTTCCTGAAAGCTTTCATTTTATAGGCTTTGCCTCTAGGAGAACATGTCTTTATTTACACATATCAGTATACAATCTTCTGTCATATTCAAATTTTGTTCAAATATGTAATACTTTGAATTAGGATATATGTAGAATTTGATTTCCGTTTTCAGAGATGGACAAATTTTTTATTTGTGGCATTTTAACAAATAATTAATATTTATTCTATACTTTCCAGGCATTTTCCCCATTTATGTGAAGTTTAAAATCTGCGTATGGCAGTTATATGCATTCCTTACTTGGTTACAAAGATATTTAGAAAATCAGTGGTCTCACTATTTTTTTTTTTTTTTAGTTTTATTGATTTCATTTTTTTTAAATACATGACAGTGGAATGCATTACCGTTGTTATTACACTATATAGAGTACAGTTTTTCATATCTTTGTATATAGAGTATGTTCTCACCAATTCATGCCTTTATACATGTACTTTTTTGCATTATAATTCTTTTTTTTTTGTAGAGAGAGAGAGAGAGAGAATTTTTTTTTTAATATTTATTTTTTTTAGTTATCGGCGGGCATAACATCTTTGTTTGTATGTGGTGCTGAGTATCGAACCCGGGCCGCCCGCATGCCAGGCGAGCGCGCTACCGCTTGAGCCACATCCCCAGCCCGCATTATAATTCTTATTACACATATATACAACAATTTTTCAATCTCTGTTTATATATAACCCAATTCGAGTCTTCATACTTGTACTTTGGATAATGAAGTCCATCACATTTCACTGCCCTTCCTAATCCCCTGCCCCCTCCCTTTCCCTCCCACCCCTCTTCCCTATCTAGAATTCATCTAATCCTCCCATGCTCCTCCTCCCTACCCCACTGGTCTCAGTATTTTTAACAAAGGGTAGTCATCGCAAAAAAACACTGCACATATTTAATTTAAAATGAGTAATTGTATTTTCCAATAAAACATTTTGGTTCATCATAGACTCGGTCCCACCCCACTTCTAAAAAAAATTTCAAAGAAAGAAATTTCTTTGTCAGACTTACTAAATGATATCAAGGATTCCTATTCACAACCTGAGATCTGTTGCTTAATTCTTGCTCAGAAGCCTTATTGTCTATCATTTATTCTACTCTTTCAATTAAGTTTTTATGTTGTGATCAAAGCCGAAAATTTTTTTAAAGTTAAAACTATTGAGAATTGCTACTCCTCTCCGAGAAAGATGTGAATTCCACTAATGTATATATATTCTAATTTGTGTTGAACTCTTAGGATTGAAGATCTCTTGACCTGTTCTGTGTATTTTCTTTGTGCTTTATGACTTAAAAAATTTTATTGAAGTAAAATTGGAATAATTGTCCCTACAGGTGATTTTTGTCCTTGTGTGAACATCAAGCATGTACTTAGAAAAACCTAAGCAAATTTAAAAAACTAGATTGCCTGTAAAGGCCTTCTTACACATGTATACAGTGTATATCCAGGGTATACCTGTTGTTCTTAGGTCTGTAATAAACAAAACGTGAGATTAAATCAACCACAAGGGAAGATGATGTGATCAAGAGATGTAAAGAGATGTCTGTGGCCATGGTTGACAGAACACAGCATAGAATTTTTTATTTGGTTTGGTTTTTGCAGTGCTGGTGATCCAGTCCAGGAGCTTTGCCTCAGAGCTATACCTCCATTCCACAGCACACTGTTTTACAGTAAACTTTTTTTTTTAATATATAGAAAAAGTACATACTAAGATAATAATAAAAATTGTAGTATAGTTAGTACATAAGCCAGTAACATAGTCTCTTGTTATTGAGTTTTATGTACTATATACATGATAGTACCTGCCATACTTTTACATGACTGGAAGCTCGTAGGTTCACTCCAGCCTCACTGCTAACACATATTGATTCATTGTTCTATGATGTTATGATGGCTTCTAATGTCACTAGGTGATGAGAATTTTTAAGCTGTGTTATAATCTTATGGGCCCACCATTATATGTGGTTCATCATTGACTGAAACATGTGGCTCATCACTGTATACCAATGTGTGGTTAGGTCAGCAGGGCCATGGCATATACTTGTGGAGCCATTTAACATTCTCTAGAGAGAAAACACTTCCATTCTTCCAAAGCTTTCCTATGCTTCTGTGAAATCTATCCTTTCTCTCTCATCTCATCTCCCAGACAATCTCTGATTAGTTTTAAAGTAATCACTGATGGGTTTAGATTTTTATGAAAATGGAGTTAGAGTTTTTTGTTTGTTTTGTGGTACTGGAGATGTACTTCCTCAGCCCTTTCCATTTTTTATTTTGAGACAGGGTCTAACTAAGTTATCAAGGCTGGCCTTGAACTTGCTATTCTTAGCCTATTAAGTTGCTATATTTACAGACTTTTTATTTTTATTTTTTAACTTTAATGAAGCCGAATTTACCATTTTGTTTTCTTTTTAAAGTTATGCTTGGAGCTGGGATTGTGGCTCAGTAGTAGAGTGCTTGCCTCGCATGTGTGAGGCAACTAGGTTCAATTCTCATCACCACATATAAATAAATGAATAAAATAAAGTCCATCAATATCTAAAAAACAAATTATGCTCGTTTGTGTTTTGAGAAATCGTCTACCCCAAGATCATGAACATATTTTCTGTTTTAGGTCTTACATTTGAGTTAATTTTTGTAGATTATGTGGAATGTAAGTATGGATCAGTGTGGGTTTTTGTTGTTTTGTTTGTTCCACATGGTTATCCAGTTGATTCAGCTCTGTTGAAAAGACATTTTCCCTCTTTCAAGTTGCCTTTGCAACTTTGACAAAAATCAATTGGCCAAACACATGTGAGTCTATTTCTGAACTCTTTCATTGTTTGGTGTCTATCGTTACACCAGTACCAAAGGTCTTGACTACTGTTGCTTTATAGTAAATCTTGAAATCAGATAGGGTAGATCATTTAATTTGGTTCTTTTAAAAACTCTTTGGTTGTTATAGAACATTTGCTATATATTTCTGTCCTTGCCAATTTCTACTAAAAATTTTGATGGGGATTGCATAGAATGTACAGATAGATGCACTGGGAGCCAATTACCATTCTAACTGTATTGAATCTTAAAATCTCTAGACTTGAAATTTTCTTAGCAATAGTTTGTAGTTTTTAGTGCAGAGGCCATGTATATCTTTTGTTAAAAATTGTACCTAGGAATTTTATAATTTTTGATGCTACCATAAATGGGATTGTTTTGCTTAATTTTACCTTTTAATTATCTGCTTGCTAATATATAAGAATTCAGATCATTTTGGTAGTGTATGCCTGTAATCCCAGTGACTTGGGAGGCTGAGGCAGGAGGATTGCAAGTTCAAGACCAATCTCAGAAATTTAGTGAGGCCCTAAGCAGTTTAGCAATATCCTGTCTCAAAATCAAAAAAGAAAAACAGAATTAAGTTCTTTTAGGTTAATGTGAATAAACATAAAACCTGACTGGTGGGAAAAAAAGAATTCAGTTTATTTACATTTTTTACCCCAATGCTGAGGATTAAACTGATTTTTGATATATTATCTTTCATCCAGCAATTCTACTAAATTGCTGAGTGAATTTGCTAAATATTCTGCTAATATTTATATGCTAGTCATTGTTTTCTAGATTTTCTATGTAAAAAAACTAGGTTGTCAATAAGGACATTTCAGTTTTTTTCTTTTCCATTCTTTATGATTATTATTATCATTTTAAAAAAAATTTTTGCCTGTTGATTTTTTAAATTTTTTTTTTCCTGGCTTCTGTGGATTTTTAGCATTGATTTTCTGTTATCTATTGACTCTTTTGGGGTATCTCTTTGTATTTATTTTATTCTTTTTATAACTTTATTTATTTATTTTTTTAATGTTGTGCTGAGAATCGAACCGAGTGCCTCTATAACTGAGTGATAGCCCAGCTCTTATGTTTATTTTTAAGTAGTTTTTTTTTTTTTTTTTTGCAGTACTGAGGACTGTAGGTAAATGTATTTACCTAAGCTGTCATAGTATCCCTCAAGTTAATACTGAACATGTCAAGTAGAATATAGAAGGCTTGTAGCCGTAGTGAGTCTTTCTCCACAGATTTTTATTCTGTGACTGTCATCTATATTTTATTTATATGGAAACACCTCCTAGACAGTGTTGCAGTAGTTACTTTTCAACAGTTTACATATCTTAAAGAGGTTAGTAAGAAAAAATAACTTTATATTCATGCAGATATTTGCCATTTCTGTTGATCTTCCTTCATTCCCTAAGATCTAAATTTCTCTCTAAATTTTTCATTTGATTCTTCTTAAATAATTTTTCATTGTCTAATGGGAAGCTGTGTCTTTCCATTCATTTTTTGTGTTTACCTTTACCTCATGGAGCATAGGGATAATAGTTGATCTAAAGTTTTTGATATCGGCTGGGAATGTTGCTCAGTGGTAGAACATTTGCAAGCACGTATGTGCAAAGTTCTGAGTTCAGTTCCTGGTCTTGCCAAAAAAATAAATAAAATTAATAAATGAAGTCTTTGTGAGATAATTTCAACACTTTATCATCTTAGAGTTGGCACATATTAATTGCATTTTTTAAAAATAAAAGTTACATTTTCCTACTTATTTTATATCAAGTGATTTTGGATTTTATCCTGGCCATGTCAATTTCATGTGGTGTAGATTCTGTGTGCTGTGGTAAGCCTTGGCAGAATGCTGTTTGTGCAGTTAATCAGGCACTTAATTTGTTTAGGTGTGGTCTCCAGGTCTTCTCTGCTGTGTGTGGAGAGGCATTCCATTCTCAGTTGAGTTTCCAAGATTATTCTTGTACATCCACTGCTCAGGAGTGAGCCTGAGGCTAGTTCATTTACAAAATTGGAGGAGGTCCCTTCTCTCAGCTTTCTCCTCTCTGGTTTTCTCCACATTCTATGGTCCACAGAGAACTTTTTTTGTGTTTTGCCTTGAGTTTTTAGTTTTAGTTATTTAAGCAAAAGGTCTGGGGTGGGTTTGTACTTCCCTAGCGGAATTGAAACTGTGGTGTGTGACATTTAAAAATCTTACATATGTGATTATTTTTCTAGAATATAGTGGCCCTTCACAAATTATTTTTTAAATTATAGTAATGCAGGTTGTAAATATATGTAAAAATAGGAACAAAACATTTTAAGCCTTGTTATCACCATGTTTTATCCAGGTAGCATAGAACTGAAAAGGAGAAAGATTTGGAAGATTTGACTCAGTTTTTTTTTTTTTTTTCTTTTATGGTGCCGGGGATTGAACCTAGGGCCGAGTGCAAGCACTCTACCAGCTGAGCTATATCTCCAGGCCTTAACTCAGTTCTTCCTCTACGTGTTGCTACTTTTGTCTGGGGTTCCCTGGGAGTTGTGGAGGACCCAGCTGTGAATGGCATTGGAAGGACCTTGGGGCAGAAGGAAGATAAGTGGGGATATTTAATTCTCATGCTTCAGTAGACAATTCAGGAGCCACTTGTCAAAAGAAACTAACTTTATTTTTAGAACCACACAAGCCAAACAAAACAGCTCCTCAGGGAAAAACCCTCAGAGCCCAACTGCCACCACCGGCTTCCCACAAGCCACACTCCCCAACCACCAGCCTCCACACCTCCCACAATCCTCTTCCTCTTGAGGCCGATTGGCTGGGTCGCATGGGTGGAGCCAAAAAGTCCCCCAATGAGCAGCTCCGTGAAAGGGCAGGGAAATAGCCCAATGAGCTTCACCGCAGAGGAGCCAATCAGCTAGATGTTGCTGGGGCCGCCCTGAACCAATCATCAGCTGGCAGTCTGAAAGTTTGCTGGGGCCCCTTCAGCTCATCAGCTGGCAGTCTGAAAGTTTGCTGGGGCCCCTTCGGCTGTGGCTCTCAACAAGTGGGGATATTTAATTCTCATGCTTCAGCAGCATTTGGCTGTCTGTGAGTAGGTAAGCCTGGAAGGCACACCTTCCATACCTCTGAGTGATTTCACTCTTATTAGGTTCTAACTAATAGCCAGACCACTGACTCTAAAGGAATAGGGCTTGAGTTAGAGAGGGGAAGCAAGAGAAATGTACAGTATCATTAGTGGCAGGTGCAGGGTGGACTCTGCAGTCCATTTGCTTGTCACTTAACAGATGTAAGATGCAGGGGAAGTAGAGATAGCTGTCAGAAGGACCAAAAGATAAATGTAGTCTAATGTTGGTCATAAGGCGAAGGCTTTGAGGGAAGAGATTCACAAAGGACAGGTAGTTGTTTCCTAAATACCAGTGTAGGATTGTAAACAGCAAATCATCTTAGGTGCTTTGCAGGAACTGATGATAATTCAAGTATACTTCAAGTCATAAGTTGTTATACTTATGTCTAGTTATGACCCTCTCAATAAGTGAGAATGGCCTATTTTTTAATGCTTTCATTATCATAACTTAGAATTAAGAGAATGCTAGCTTCATAAAATAAATTGAGAAGTGTTTGACCTTTTTCTGTGAATTGTTTTTGGTAACAGGTTATATTTGTTCCTAGAAGGTGAGTTCAAACTCACTTCCACAATATTTTTTTTCTTATTCCTTTTTAATTTTATGTTTTTTTATTTCCATTATTGTTTCTTACCTTTTTAAAGGTTACTTTTAGAAATTTATAGGGAAGTAGAAGTGTATCCATTCCCTCTATATTTGCAACTTTATTGCATAGAATTAAGCATAGCATCTTTTCAAGCAGTAATTCTATAGAAAATATTAGCAAATTAAACCTAAGATAATTTAATATTAGGTAATACATCACTATAATTTAAGGTGTTAATTAAAGGAAAAATACATGATTATTTTAGATTTTAAGAAGAAAATCTTCTGAAAAGAATATTTAAGCTGGCACAAGTCTGTGATCCCAGCTACTTGGGAGTCTGAGGCAGAAGAATCTTGGGCAACTTAGCAAGATCCTATCTCAAAAAAAGAGAAAGAAAGAAAAGAAGGGACTGGGGATGTGGTAGAGTACTTGCCTAGCATGCCCAAGGCCTTAGGTTCCAACCCCAGCACTCACCCCACAGCTGTTAATTAATAAAAATGTTAAGTAAAATAGGAATAGAAGGAAACTACCTAAACACCCTAAAGACTACCAAAATACAGCTAAAAATAAACTTATCAAAATACAAAAGTACTGAAAACTATCACCACAAGAATCAGAGACAATATCAAAATTACTGCTATTACAACTTTTTTTATAGCTTGATTGTATCATTTTGAACTAATAATATAAGGCTAAACTCTTTCAAGAGATTCACCTGCTAGATGGATTAGCACCAGTAAGAAAATATGGATAAAGTATAACTTGACTGGGTACAAAGAAATCAATAACTTTTTTTGTATTTTGCATGAACAGTGAAGAATTGAAGTAAACCAGAATGAACATGAACAGAATGCATTTTCCTCTTCTGTATTTTGAATATTTGTTTTAGTATGATTTAAAAATTTGGGGCTTTTCATTTTTTGAATGCTCAATGAAAAAGGTGTATGGTAGGTCAGTTTTGAAAGAATTTTAAGAGGACTGAGTGAGATAAAATGCATTAAAAAGTTTTGGAGCTGGGCATGGTGGCACATACTTGTAATCCCAGTGGCTCAGGAGGCTGAGATAAGAGGATCTTTAGTTCAAAGCCAGCCTCAGCAAAAAGCGAGGTGATAAACAATTCAGTTGAGACCCTGTCTCTAAAATACAAAAAGTAGGGCTGAGGATGTCGCTCAGTGGTCTAGTGCCCCTGAGTTCAATCCCTGGCGCACCCCTTGCCCCAAAAATAAGTTTTAGAAAATTACCAGGTAATTTTACCTGCCTATATACTATATGGCGTGAAAAGCAGTGAAGGAAGAGGTCAGCACCTGCAGCTTCTAAGGGACTTGTCATAAGAAGTAATCCTGTTCAAAACTGAATTCTCAGGTACCCACCTAAATATGGTGGGCTGACGACATGTTCTTCCTTCTTCTTTAAAGGTTGCCGCAATCATACAGGATGCACAATAGATGCTAACTCAGGAACAGTAGAAGATAAGATATGATGGCATAAGATAACAGTAGAGAAAATCTAGACAAAAGATTTTAGCAGTATTTTTGTAAACCATAAGGGAATGAAGGAGTTGGTAAGAGAGTTCACAGAGGAGGATAGAAATTAACTCCCTACAGGAGTCTACAAAGAGGAGCTAGAGTGCTGGCTTGCCCCAGGGTATCTTGAGAGGCTTCCACTTGTTTGGACATGCCAGGTATTCCCAAAGGCAGCAGCTTAAAATGGGAACTCTTTAAATGTCTCATTCAGATTTTTTTTGGACGATAATGTTCTATACCCCTTGCAGAAAAGGGACTGCTTCAATCTCCTTTTTTCTGGAGAGGTGGGAAAGATGCTGGAATCAGAGAAGCTCCAGGATAGAGGGGTGAAGCAAGAGCCTGACATCTGTACTCTGTAGGTAGGAGCCTCACCTTCTCTTTCCCCAGGCCAGCATTTAGATGATGCTGTACTCTTCTCATCCCACCCAACACTTTTTTCTGGCAAAGACAGGCTGCTTCAGTGAATACTAGCATTGGGAGGTCTCCCAGTGAAAAGGCAACTATGTGCCCCTGGTCATCGTATGGAGCAGTCCATCAATCAACATGCCTTCCTCCTGAGCCAAGCATCTGAGTTAGTGCCTCACTCTAAAAATGAAGGACTGTCCAGTTGTTGGAGGGGAAAGGAGGAGGCATGGGGTTATAAATAATGGTGGCATGTGATGATCATTATTATCCAAAGTACATGTATAAAGACACTAATTGGGGGGAATATACTTTGTATACAACCAGATATATGAAAAATTGTGCTCTATATGTGTAATAAGAATTGTGATGCATTCTGCTGTCATATGTAAATAAAAAATAAAGGAGCATCCAAGGATCATTGGATTGTGATGAAGTCCTCAAAAGTGAAGGACACCTAATCAGTCAGCCTGCCAACAAACAAAAAAGGAACTTGGAGGAAATGAATGATTCACGAAATGAATGAAAACTAAAAAACAAAATGAACCAAAGAATTAGTTAAAAATTTTAAAAATAGAGAAAGTACTAGGAATAGAGTCAAGAATGAGAAGGAGCTTTTGGAAATTTGAAAGTATAATCGTGGGGGGAAATTTCATGAACATATTGAAAATTGAAATCAGAGTATATTGGTGCATGTAATTCTCATGTTTTTAGATCTAAATTTATCTAAAATTTTTTAATCTGAGTATTTGGTAGTCTTTTTTTCAACTTTGTGCATTTACTGTTAAACTAAAGTGTAAGGAAAAAGTATTCATTAAATCTGCATTTTTTTTTAAGTTAGGAAAGTGGACTATCTTTGTTTCATATCTCTGTTCATGATTAGTAATGTCTAATGGGAAGTTTTGGAGCATTAGATACGTGTTTGTATTCTGAGCAAACATTCGTGGAGTAAGTATTGTTTACTCCTTTCTCATAATCTTAAAACAGCAATTCAGAGATTGCTTTTCATAGGTGAAACAGCCTGTGAAGTTAATTGCCTTTGCTCAAATCCCAGTACTGTCACCAAATGTATGGTATTGCTGTAATTACTTCTATGTTAATCAGCTTTGTGTCACTGTGACCAAACTACCTGACAAGAATAACTTAGAAAAGGGGATATTTATTTTGGCTCACAGCTCCAGAGATTCAGTCCATATTCATCCAAGTTCATTCCCCGGGGCCCAAAGTGAAGCAGAACATCCTGGTGGAAGGGTGTGGTGGAGGGAAGCTGCTCCACTCCGTGGCAGTCAGGAAGTAGAGAGAGGACACAGGGAAAATGAGACCCTTCCAAGTGACACCTCCAACCATGCCCCTTCTGCCTACGGTTACCACCCAATCAGTCCATTCAAATTAGGATGGACTGATTATGTTATGGCTCTCATAATCCAACCACTTAATCTTCAAATATTCCTGCATTAACACAGGAGCTTTTAGGGGACTCCTCATATACAAACCATAACAACTTTCCTTTCTTGTTCTCATTTTCCTCATCTGTAATATGGGGATGGTGGTAATAGTACCTATCTCACAGAGTTAGGATGACAGTGAGTGGAGCATAAGACCTATAAAACACCTACTACAATGTACAATTTACAACAAGTGCTCAATAATAAGCTACTGTAACCATCAAACTGATGGAGTGGTGTATCCAGATAGTTGAGGGGAGAAAAAGAAAACCTAAAAAGTAACATTTATAGCACTAATGATACAATAGGCTGTCCGATGGTAATGGTATTACTCGCCTCTGATAGCTTCAAGTTGCCAGTCTCAGTAGGCATTCCTGTGTCTATCACTATATCTGACACTGAGTCTATTCAGAGAATAAAAGGATGAAACCCTTTCATTGTAACTTTGATTTGTAGAGCCATACTCCACTTCTAATGTTGTCTTCTGATAAAGACGATATATTAGTGTGTTTATAATTAAGTATACAGGAGTGAATTTTTCATAAACGTAACTGTTGCATTTCAATTACAGGCCCCAATTAGCAAGGCAAAAGTAACAGAACCATGGCTCAGTTTCCAACACCTTTTGGTGGTAAGTTTTCGGAAATTTCTCTTTTTTAATGTACTTCAGGGCCAGATTTTTAAAACTTACTATCTATAATAGAAGATTTCAGAGAAAAAAAAAAAAAGTAGAGTGAATTGGCCAGCTCTTGTCTAGCATGTGTGAGGCCCTGGGTTCAATTCCCCAGTGCTGCTAAAGGATAAAAAGGGGAGGGGGGACAAAATTAGAGTGAATAATAAGTCAGACCTCATGTACCCCATCATATGGCTTCCATAATTATCAACTCATGGCCAATATTGTTTCGTCTGGATTCTTTTGTAGTAACTCCCAGGCATCATTTTATTTCACCCATAAATATTTTAGGACATTTATCTAGAAGATAACATTTTTAAGACATAACTATAATACCATTATCAAACTTATAAAAATTTATATACTACGTTGTCATACCTATAAAATTTTATAATTACTTTCCCTAATAGTCTTGATATTTTTTTTGCTAAGGTTGTTTTTTAAATTTGGATCCAAATAAAGTTCCTGTGTTGCAGGGTAGTTCATCTGTCTCCTAAGTCTCTTGGTTTGTGAACTCTTCCCTCTGTCCCTGTTTTTTCTTTTCAATTTATTTGGTGAAGTGTCTGGATCATTTATTCTCTACTTTTTCAGAGCCTGAATGTGAAGTGTGATATTTTTATTTATTTTACTTTAGTTTATCTATTTGAAACATAACAATCTGCATAAAATATATTTTCAGGTAATTTTTCCTGACCTTATTAGGAAATTGTTAAATGCTGTATTTTTTTTTTTTTTTTTTTTTCGGTCCTGGAGATTGAACCCATGGCCTTACACATTTACCTATTTCATAACTTTTCACTATAACATTTAAGGCACCTGGCGGTGCAGTTTTAAGTTTTAATTAATCTGTTGGTTAGATATATGTAAATAAATTATGAATTCACTATCTTCATATAATCCTGACCATAGGGTTATAGACAAGCTTCTATAAAAGGAATTTGTGGTGGCTATGGCTTGTAGCTCAGTGGTAGAGCACTTGTTTAGCATGTGTGAGGCACTGGGTTTAATTCTCGGTTCCACATAAAAATAAAAAAGGTATTGTGTCTATCTATAACTAAAAAAAATGAATTTTGCCAATTTGGTTTTGGTTCTGCTTTCCTTATATTTTCTAACTTTATATAATTCCTTCCAAAGACAAGCAGATGTTATTTTATCAAACCATTTATTACACATTGACAGAACCTGGAAGTGCTATGGATTGTGTGTGTGTGAAAGTGCTATGGATTGTGTGTGTGTGAGCATCTTGTTTTTCTCACTGAATAACTTATCTTTTATTTGGCCTGTAGGCAGCCTGGATATCTGGGCCATAACTGTTGAGGAAAGAGCGAAGCATGATCAGCAGTTCCATAGTTTAAAGCCGATATCTGGATTTATTACTGGTAATGGGAGTCACTATTTTCATAGTCTTACTTAACATTAGTGCATATATTTGTAGAAATCTATTATGTACATATAACCAGAGGTTGGCACATATAACCAAGGAGACAGTTGACTTGTTTTGCTATTAACTGTGAGCCTGTAATTTATGATTGCTTTTCTCATATCCATTCAAACTTTGTTTGTATTCTTTGTGCATATCAAGCCACTTAATTGTCTGGGGCATATCACTGATGGCAACTGGTTACCTTCAAAGGACCAGGTTGTTTTCTTTAAGTAAGGGAGGGGTAGACTGTGGCTCTAAAGCTAAAACACTTGCTCAGTTTTGGTCCTGAGCTGGTTTGGGAAACTGTTAACAGATTCTGAACATTTTTTAAAAGGGACTTTTCCTATCTCTCTAAAGTTCCTTTCGTATGTTGCCTTTTCTGCTATCTTTCATGTTTGATTACTCTTCAGGAATTCACTTTAGGAAAAGTGGGTTATGGATTTCCTGGGGAAATATTTTTGCTTGTGTTTGTATCATAGCTCTCCCTAATTAATTTTCATAATTGATGTAATTGTTTTATATTTTCCATAAATATATAAGAAGTACCCCAAATTTGGAGCATTAGGTATTGAGAGTAGCAAAGAATGCTTTATAAAGTAGAAATATCTGGGCTGGGGTTATGGCTCAGTGGAGGAACACTTGCCTAGCACTCATGAGACTCTGGGTTTGATCCCAGCACCAAATAAAAAATCTAAATGAACAAAATAAATGTATTGTGTCCATCTACAACTAAAAATATAAATAAATAAATAAAGTAGAAGAATGACTCATCAGTTGTTTCCTAAGGATTCCTGTAGATCTGTAGATATGCTTTGTCATTGTGCTAGTTAGCTTTCCATTATTTGTAACAAAATATCTGAGATAATCAACTTAAGAAAAGGTTTATTTGGCTCATATTTTTTGGAGATTTCATTCTGTGACTGAGTAGCACTGTTGATTTGGGCCAATAGTGACACTGTACATTATGGTGAAAGTGTTTGATAGAAGAAACCTGTTCACCTCAGGGCCTGCTACAAAAGAAAGGGTCCCTTTATTCCATTTCGGGGCATACCCCTGATGATCTGAGACCTCCCACTTGGCCAAACCTCTTAAAAGGTTCCAACCCCCCTTTTCCCCAGTACCAACCTGATGACTAAGCCTTTAACACATTGGCCTATGGGGGACATTTAGTATCCAGTCTAGAGTATTCAAAAGGGGTAGATAACTTCTTAATAGCATATTAAAGTGGACAACCTATCCCAGCAAATAGTTTGCCCTTTCTGAGATGATTTTTCAGAGCCTTCAGGTTTTGGGTTAGTGCTGATGGTTTCATTCTACTGTTGCTTATAGGTTCACCATTTCAATATTTATAGGATTATCACTCTTATTTTTGTGATTTTTTTGCTAGGAGTGGAATTCCAGCAACTTTTGTTTTTTCTGAAACTTTTTTCACTTAATTTACAGGTGATCAAGCAAGGAACTTTTTTTTTCAATCTGGATTACCTCAGCCTGTTTTAGCACAGATATGGTAAGTTGCAATTTTGCATAGCAGAATGTAAAAGACAGTATTGTCCAATTCGGTTTATTTGTTTGGTATTTTGGTTTCTTATTCTATATAGAAGGAGTATATATCTGTTTAGTCTGAAATAATCATTTCTTATCAGAGAAATTCTTCTCAAAAGTATCTTTCTGATTTAAAAGTTTAAAAAGGAGGTGACATTTAAATGGCATTGCTGTGTCAAAAAGTCAAACTTCCTTGAAACTTTGAAATTTTGATATTTTTTTCCTAATTATTTTGGCCAGTTTTTTTTCTGACCTTCTGCTAAATAAATTTGTGATGACTTTTTTTTTTTTTTTACTTTTATTAATAGCTCTTGTTAGGAAAAAGAAAAGAAATAATATCTGTAGGAATCTGTTCCCAAAAGAAATATCTTTTTTTAAACTTTTTAAAACTTTTAAAAACTTTTTTAAAATTCTGATTTGTTATATATGTCAGCAGAATGCATTTCAATTCATAGTATACATACAGAGCACAATTTTTCTTGTCCCACTTGTACACAAAGTAGAGTCACACCATTTGTGTCTTCATACATGTACTTGGGGTAATGATATCCATCTCATTCCACATCTTTCTTGTCCCCTGCCCCCACCCTTCCTTGCCCTCCCCTTTGCCCTATGTAAAGTTCTTCCATTCCTCCCTTGCCTCCCCCCATCCCCTATGGATCAGCATCCCCATATCAGAGAAAACATTTGGCATTTGGTTCCAAAAGAAATATCTTTGAAAAGTAATATGAAATTTCTGAACTAAAGATATGCTAAGGCAATGGAATAATGCAGAACAAGACCTGTCTTCCAACCCTGATTCTTATACTTATTTAGTTTCTAAACCTTGGATATAACTTGACTTCTTTAAGACTAAGTTTTAAAAATTATAGATAATAATAGCTGCTTGAGCAAATCACCCCTTTATACAAATCTTATTCTTATGTGGTTGTTCTGGGTGGGTTCCAGAGTTGGCCTTGTTCCTTTTGGTAGAGAGGGATGGGAAGGACTCTGAAGTTTTAGGCAGTCCCTGTGTCAACCATCTGGGGAATAACAGAATTTTGCATTGAAAATTGAGAACTGTTAATGTGGCCCTCCCCCACAGCTCCAGAAACCTTTCCTGGGTCTGTACTTGTTTCAAATACATGAGAGGTATAGATTGATGAGCAGTATGTGTTAGAAGCCTTTATAATGTTTTGTTACCATGTGGAAACTACATTCCAGTTAGCTTCTCAACTTTAAACTGTAAAACATTCATATTTTGAGGACTTCTTGTCTCTGTAACCTGATTTCTTCTGAAAATTATAGAAACCTGAATTCTCAGAACATGGGGTTTGGTCATTGTGTGTATTGCCAAATTATAACAGTGTCCAAAAATGACACATCTTCCTAGAAATTATCTTACTAATAAGGAACTGGAAGAAAATTGGCAAATGTCCTTTTGGCAACTGAAATGCTTAGAATTATTTCAGCCTTGACCTAGTTTGGACAGGAAGGGGAGAAAGTAGAACAGATAGACAAGAACCAGAGGTATAGGAAAGAAAAAGAAGTATGGGCAAAGAGGTTGGGTGAGGACTTAGAAATCTGAGATAATAGGTTCGTTTGAAATGGAGAGAAATGAAGGGGAGGGAGGAGTGCCACATGGAAATGGGCCATGAGAGAAAAGGTGGAATCCAGATGCATAAGGGCCAATGATTATACAGGCTAGTGATCTGGTTTGAGAATGGGGGTGGGGCAGGGTAAATGCCATAGAATTTATAGGATACTTTCATGTCAGAAGGACTTCAACACCCATCAAGATCAGTTTGCCAAACTCATCTCTTAGGGATTAGGAAAGTTACTCTTGACTCTTAATCTCATCTCTCCCACCCCTTGCTCTCTACTCTTCACCATAGCAGTTCATGCCATTGAGAGTCATCATCCAGATGCTGAAACCTTAACGTGGGAGCCATATCTGATTCCTCTTTTCATCCTGCATATCAGTTCATCAGCGTGTTCTGACTTCATTGGTAGACTTTAACCCCAGTCTGACCACTTCTATCTCTCTTTGCTGCTGTCATCTCACCTGGGTCCACTGATAGAGCACCTAGGCTGGATTCTCTTTCACACTTGCCCTTTGAGATTCCATTCTCCAATAATCCTTTTTAAGAAGTAAATCCAATTACTGCTGTCCATTGAGAATGAGATCCAGTCATTACCAAGGCTACAAATGCTAATAGAATTCTGGCTTTTTCGTCCTTGATTCCTGTTCTCCAGGAACTGACCTTCTCTTTTTAGTTTTATTTTTTAAAGATAGAGAAAAGAGATAGAGAGAATTTTTTTAATATTTATTTTTCAGTTTTCAGTGGACACAATATCTTTATTTTATTTTATGTGGTGCGAGGATCGAACCCAGCGCCCCGGGAATGCCAGGCGAGCGCGTTACTGTTTGAGCCACATACCCAGTCCTGGACTTTCTATTTTTAATTGTGACAGATTTCTCCTTACTTCAGGATCATTGCACTTGGTATCTCTTATTCTTTAATCCAGTTCTGTTACCATTTAGGCTTCAGTTTGTCACCATCCAGAGAGGTGTTCCCTGACCAACTAGTCTAAAGTGGTTCCCTCTGTTTACCTGTTCCTCTCTCCCTTCTTGTCTTTCCCATTACTTAATAAAAGTGATCACCATGAAGACTAATCTGATTTGTTCTCTTGTTTACTGCCTGCTTACATCGAAGTATAAACTCTGTGAGAGGAGGGAACTTTCTATTTTTTTCACCGTTTAAACTCCAGTTTCTTCATAGTGCCTAGACTTTTGTAGCCACCCCATTCATAGAAGCTTTTTGAATGAATAAGTGACTAAGATGGGTTAATATACATTATTGCTTGGCCTTAAATTTTAGCTTAATAGGCACCACCTAGGAGATAAGTAGCCTGTGACAAGTCTGTGTGGAAGAGACTTCTCCTGCCCTGTGGTGGTACATGAGATGGTGTAGGAAGTCTGGCCTCTTTCCTTAATCCTATAATATATGCAAAGGACTTTCCAAATTGCCATACTCATGTAGTACAAACAACAAATCTTTAAGTAGAGTTCAAGACTGCTTTGTATTTCTTTCTATTTTTAAAATAAGAACATAATAAAGTATTATATTGACAAGTTATTTGGGTTCACTTTTCTTTCTCATTCCTGTGAGGTTATGTTAATATGTTGTTTACTTAAAATACTCTTAGGTGTCCCTTCTCATGTTACTTTTTGAATACATAATGCATTACCAAGGTTCTAAAAGCCAAGAGTGTGCAAAAGAGATATATCAGATTAGGCTATTCATTTTCTTGCTTTTCTGTTCCTTCATTCCCTTCTCCCACTGATTTTATTAGGATTGTGTGTGTGTGCGTGTGTGTGTGTGTGTGTAAAAAAACAGGCCCAATATGTGTAATGTATATGTGAATATATTTATATTATTTCCTTTTTTTTCTTACATTAAAGATAACCTAGAAATGCTTTTTTGTTATTTGCTTTTCTCACTTAATAGCCTATCCTGTAAACTGTTCATATCATTTCCATGGAGATCTTTCTCATTTTCAATTTCCATAATACTCATTGTGGAGGATATGCTATAATTTATTCAACCAGTGTTTTATGCTTGTGTATTTAGGTTATTTCCAATATTTTGCAATTATAGATAATGCAGCAATGAATGAGCGTATATATCTATGTTTTGTATTTTTGGAAATGTATCTTCAGAGTAAATTTCTAGGTGTGCAATTGCTGGGTCAAAGAGTAAACACTTACATAGTTTTCCTTCCATTTGAAGTTATAGCACTTTCCCCCTGGACACTGTATAAAAGTGATGTATGGTTTAGAGGTACAAATCAATTAAAAAAGCTTGCCCTTGGTATCCGACATAATCAATCCTACTTATTGTTGTGTACAACTGTTAATATCAGGCTAAACACTGTATTTACAGTAGGTTTGTTTCAAGAGTCATGTATGACAGTTATTTACTCCTTTTTATCAAATATTTTTATTTTGGAAGTTTTGTGAATTTAATTTCAGTATTGGTAGACCTTAGTTAGTCTTTGGGAGAATTAGTAAAAACAAGTTAACTGGAGAAATAACTATTAAATGGGAGATGAAATGTATAGCAGTGCTGAAGTTTTTGCAAAGGAGCCTTGAGAAATAAAATGCCAACCCTATCCCAGTGTACTGGAAGAAGGGGAAGGAAGGGAGGAAAGCTGAGCTTTGTAAGAATAACTGTATTGCCATAAATTTCTTTTGAGTTTTCTATTTATTATCAAGGAGTCTTAACAATTATGTTTTGCTAATTGTGAAAAACAATTATGAGAACCACAAGGCTGCCAACTAAATATTGGAATTATGGTAAGTGTGTAAACATAATCCCTAGAATCTGAGGATTACAAACTGCTGTTTCTTGCCCATGAAGGCACTGTGATAGGAAAGATTTTTGAAACCCTAAATTATTCTAATTAAGCCATTACTAGAAATCTCTTCTCTCCTAACCCACTCATTATCCCATGTTAGATATTTCTTTTTTTTTTTTTTTTATAATAAGAAAATACATTTTCTGAGATCTCAATGTGGGAAATAGGGGATGCATCTGCTTGATTTATTTATTTAAAAATAAATACTAAAGTTTGTATGCTGATGTTTATTTCATTAATAACTCACTCCCCCCCCCAAAAAAAAATTGAAATAGATGATTATCTTTTAAAAAATATTTAGAAGGGGCTGGGGTTGTGGCTCAGTGGTAGAGACTTGCCTGGCATGCATGAGGCACTGGGTTCAATCCTCAGAACCACATAAAAATAAAATAAATATATTGTATCCACCTAAAAATAAAAAATAATTTTTAAATAAAAGTACATTTTAAAAAATATTTAGCAAAGGAAGTAAATGTCATTTCATTTTATTGTCCTAACTCCTCTTCATTTTATTTTATTTGCAGTACTGGGGATTGAACTTAAAGGTGCTTTACCACAGAGCTACATCTCCAGCCCTTTTATTTTCATTTTGAGACGGGGTCTCAATAAGTTGCCCAGGTTGTCCTTGAACTTGTAATCTTCTTGGCTCAGCCTCCTGAGTTGCTGGGAATACCAGTTACACCACTGCACCCAGCTACCTCACTTTCCTTTATAATGTCTAAAAGATGGTACAAAAATAAAGCATATCAGGGCCAGTTTCAGTTATGAATATAGATAAAAAATCATAACTCATCATATGTATGAAAAGAATAATGTACTCGGACCAACTTGAACTTATGCCAATAGTATAAGATTGGTTCAAAATCAAGACATTCATTCTGTCACTGTTAGTCTTTATGTCAATAGATAAAAGGAAAAAGAAAACTTGTAATCATATCAGTAGATGCAGGTTAGGCCTTTAATAAAAAATGCAGCCAACTTTTCTAATAAGTGGGGCTACTTAAATATGTCAGACTGTTTTCCCAGAATCACTACCAGATATCATTCTAAACAGTAAAATACTGAAGCTATTTTCATTTAAAGCTATTTTCATTTAAACTCAAAACTAAGCAGGAAGGCATTCATTTAATCTTTGTAGGAATAAGATCTATAAAAGAGGGTTGGCATAAATACTGGAATTTTACTAAACGTATGAAATTTTAATTTAAAAAATAAGATTTCATAGACATTTTGTAAGATAGTTTATTATAGCATAAATAATTTTTAAAATTTAAAATTTCTTTATGCTTGAAATATGCACCTAAAAATGGAAGTAGGGGAAATATTCCACTTAAAATTCTGCCAAAAACTATGAAGTTCCTTAGACTACAGTTATCAATACAAGTTTATTATTTATATGAAGAACATGTGATAATTTTATTAAAGGAAATAAAAACTGAAGAAACTGAAACATAGCATATTCTTGGGTGGCAAATTATTACATATATATTTAGAAATATCTCTAAAAATTATATAAATCTAGTGTCATTTTAAAATCCTAGTAGGGTTATGTGTAGAATAGAGAATATGGTCTTAAAGTTCATAGGGCAAAATAAATATCCATGAATAGCCAAGAGAAAAATTTTTAAAAGAGAGAAAGCCTTGTAAGATAGCAGAATGTATCAAGAGCTAATGTGGTCAAATCACCATCACGTGGACCTGGGATTGTTTGGTCAAAAGAGGTAGTGCAGAGGTAGGCCCTTACTTCATATGAATATTCAGTGCATGACAAAAGCATATTTAAATTCAGTAAGGAGGAATTAGTTAATAAGTATAACTGGAAAAGTTAAATACTCATTTAGAACAAATATCTAGGGTTGAATCTTGAGATAGCAACACACACACACACACACACACACACACACCCTCATCACACTTAAAATTGTAGTTGGTTTAAAGACTGAAAAATAATAAAATAATGTAATTGTAGCCAGGCACTATTATGTGCACCTCATCCCATCTACTTGGGAGGAATGAAGAGCACTACATCTGAGAATTTGAGGCCAGTTGGGGCAATAAGCAAGTCATAGAACAAATCCAAATTACCATGAAAGCAATGCCTAGGCTTACTAGTGGTGAGGAAATGTAGATTCCACTGAATTGGTTTGCCAAAGGAGTTCTGACTGCAGGAGTACTTGGGAATGCCTATCTGAGGGAGAAATGAGCTTCTTTATATTCTTTATGGCATATTCCAAAATAATCATGGTGACTTTTAAAAATTTTATAACTTTTACTGTGTGTTGTAGGCCATACTTCTGCTCCCCCTAGCCTTTTTTCTCCCCCAATATTGGGGCAGGATATAGCCGAGTTGTCCAGGCTGACCTCAGGCTGATCCTTCTACTTCTGACTTAGAGCAGCTGGGACAATAGGCATGTAGCATTTGCACCCTGTTTGTATAATTTAATTGTTTCTTTGGGGCCATTATGTGGATGTTGCTCAATTTAAAAGAGTGGTAGTCATGGAATTTGAATTGGACTAGCTGTCTACTTATGTTTCAAATAAAATTTTTGATAAGATTACTTTAAAAATTAATTCTCACACTTATACTATCTGGATTAAAAGAAATGAAATTTAAATGACTGTTTTTCATTAAGTCAATAATATGCATGGTTATGGTTGTGTAATGTAGTTTCCAATTGCAAATATAAATTCTTTAGTTTAATATTCTTTGAGAGAAAATACTTTACTTTAAAAGCTCTACACAAGTTGAAGTTGGACCACATATGTTTGTCATTTTCAAATAGCAAACATACTCATAAACCCAATTTCTTTGTTGAGTGCACAAAATAGGATTCTAAAGAAAAATTGATTATTAAGACTTAAAAACTTTAGAAGTATAGTAGCATTCTAGTATATGTACCACAATATAGCCAAGGATAGTATACCATACCATGACAGCTCCCCAGGTGGAAGTTTGTAGAACCCCATAGAGTTAGTGTCATTTATTCAAGTGTCTTGAAAAATAATAGTCTCTAGTTTGTTCTTGCTCTCTCTTTTGTTACTGGGGATTGAACACAGGGGTGCATAGCCATTGAGCCACATTCCCAGCCCTTTTTATTTTTTATTTTGAGACAGGGTTTGCTAAATTGCTTAGGGCCTTGCTAATTTGCTGAGGCTGGCTTTGAACTTGCGGTCCTCCTGCCTCAGCCTCCCAAGATGCTGGGATTATGGACATGCATCACTGTGCCCAGCTCAATATGCTTTTTTCCACCAGCTTTAATTGCAACACAGTTAACATAATAAAATTCACCTTTTTATACTGTATAATTCAGTGGTTTGTAGTATATTCACAGTTCTATAACCATCAGCACTAACTAATTTTAGGATATTTTCATCAAAATGAAGCCACTTTAAGGTAAGGCTATATGCTATATTATAGAGGTAAAGAATACCAAAGTACAAGATATTCTGTATTCATGGGAAGCTTTGTCAGTATTTGTAGGTTCTTCCCCATAATACGGTAAACAAGTTTTGTTTTCCTTTAATCTCCTTATGGTAAGGGACCGAATTATTTTGTGTTTTTGTCAGTGAAAGTGGGGGTTGGGAAGGTTCTTTTATGGTCACAGTAGTTCTGAGTCTATGCTGCTCATTTTCAGGGCACTAGCTGACATGAATAATGATGGAAGAATGGATCAAGTGGAGTTTTCCATTGCTATGAAGCTTATCAAACTGAAGCTTCAAGGATATCAGCTCCCCTCTGCACTTCCCCCTGTGATGAAACAGCAACCAGTTGCTATTTCTAGTGCACCAGCATTTGGTAAGTCTGAAAATGAATTTGTTCCTATATTTCATTGTGTATTTTAAAAATAGTTACTCCCTCCTCTTGAGTTTATAACGTGATGAAATTATTGAGGGTTTTTCTGTCTGAAAACTGAAGGCCCTTTGCAGGAAGACAGTGCTGAGGGGAAAGACCATGTATACAACTGAACTCTAGGATGAAGCCACCACTATGAGAGCAAAGGCACAGATTGCTGGCGGGGTGAAGGACAGAAACCTGCAGTCTGCTGTTGCTTTGTCTTTCTTCTTCTGGCTTTTCATATTGACCTTACCTATTGTTACATACTTAATTTTGGTTTTTCTGTTCCCAGAATTAATGTATTTCTCCTAGTACATAAACAATTCCTTTTAATTATGCTATCTAGAAATATATTTTTTTTTGGTTCACAGTATTGAGGTATTTGTATTAGTCCATTTTGCTTTATTACAATGAAATACCTAAGACAGGCCAACGTATTTAAAAAAGAGAAATATCTTTGATTTTGTTGCATATGGATTTCCGGTTTTCCTATTTGTTGAAGAGGCTATCCTTTCTCCAATATACGTTTTTGGCTCCTTTGTCTAATATAAGATAATTATTTATATGTGGGTTTGTCTCTGTGTCCTCTATTCTATACCATTGGTCTACAAGTCTGTTTTGGTGCCAATACCATGCCTTTTTTGTTACTATTGCTCTGTAGTATATTTTAAGATCTGGGATAGTGATGCTACCTGCTTCGCTCTTCTTGCTAAGGATTGCTTTGGATGTTCTGGGTCTCTTTTTTTTTTTTCCAGATAAATTTCATGATTGCTTTTTCTATTTCTATGAGGAATGTCATTGGGATTTTGACTGGAATTACATTAAATCTGTATAGTGCTTTTGGTAGTGTGGTCATTTTGACAATATTAATTCTGCTTATCCAAGAACAGGGGAGATCTTTCCATCTTCTAAGGTCTTCTTTAATTTCTTTCTTTAGTGTTCTGTAATTTTCATTGTAGAGGTTTTTCATCTCTTTCATTAAGTTCATTCCCAAGTATTTTATTCTTTTGAGGTTATTGTAAATGGGGTAGTTTTCCTAGTTTCTCTTTGAGAGGATTTGTCATTGATGTACAGAAATGCCATTGATTTATGGTTGTTGATTTATATCCTGCTACTTTTCTGAATTCATTTATTAGTTCTAGAAGTTTTCTGGTGGAATTTTTTGGATCTTCTAGGTTCAAATAGAACTATTTGCTATTTGCCAATGATATGGAAGATTCATATCATTGGCAAATAGGGCTAATTTGAGTTCTTCTTTTCCTATCAGTATCCCTTTAATTTCTTTTCTGTCTAATTGCTCTGGCTAGAGTTTCAAGAACTATGTTAAATAGTAGTGGTGAAAGAGGGCATCCCTGTCTTGTTCTAGTTTTTAGAGGACTTCCTTAATAAGACTCCTATAGCACAAGAAGTAAAATCAAGAATCAATAAATGGGTTGGATTCAAACTAAAAAGCTTCTTCTCAGTGATGTTAATAGAGAGATGAATAGAGAGCCTACAGAATGGGAGCAAATTTTTACCACACGCACATCAGATAGAGCACTAATCTGTAGGGTATATAAAGAACTCAGAAATCTTAACAACAAAAAAACAAATAACCCAGTCAATAAATGGGCCAAGGACCTGAACAGACACTTCTCCGAATATGATATACAAGCAATCAAAAAACATATGAAAAAATATTCAACATCTCTAGCAATTAGAGAAATTCAAATCAAAACTACTGTAAGATTTCATCTCACTTCAGTCAGAATGGCAACTATTCAGAATACAAACAGTAATAAGTGTTGGGGAGGATATGGGAAGAAAGATGTACTCATACATTGCTGGTGGGACTGCAAATTGCTGGTTGGACTACAACCAATCTGGAAGGCAGTATGGAGATTCTTTGGAAAACTTGGAATGGAACCACCATTTGACCAGCTGTTCCATTCCTCAGTTTAATAACCAAAAGACTTAAAAATAGCGTACTGTAGTAATGCAGCCACATCAATGTTTATAGAAGCACAGTTCACAATAGTTAAAATTGTGGAACCAACCTAGATGCCCTTCAGTAGATGAAAGGGTAAAGAAATTGTTATATATTTTCACAAAGGAATATTACTCTGCATTAAAAGAGAATAAAATCATGGCATTTGCAGGTAAATGGATGGAATTGGAGAATATTACACTAAGTGAAGTAAGCCAATCCCACAAAACCAAATACTGAGTGTTTTCTCTGACATGAGGATGCTGATCCATAATGGGGATAGGGGAGAGCATGGGAGGAATGGAGGAACTTTCGGTAGGGCAGAGGGGAAGGGAGGGAGCATGTAGGTAGGAAAGACAAAGGAATGAGATGGACATCATTACCCCAAGTACTTGTAGACATAAATAGTGTGACTCTACTTTGTACAATCAGAGACATGAAGAGTTGTGCTCTATATGTGTGTTATGAATTGAAATGCATTCTGCTGTCATATGTAACAAATTAGAATAAATAAATATTCTAATATAAATTTTTTTTTAAGAGGAAAGGTGTGGGTTAGAAGGAGATTTTTAGGCAAGTAGGACAGAGGTCCACAAGAAGGAAAACCCACATCTGGGTAAAGGCTCAGAAGACAAATATGAACAACAGTACATATGACAGGTATTTATTTTGTTCCTTTATGTATATAAGACAGCCTTTAGTTGGCCACTTAATCCACTTCATTTTGCTCTGATTCCCTGAAGGTCCCAGTGGGCAAGTTTTGGTCAAGACCCATGTGCTAGGACAACCAAAGGGTGCTTGGTTTCCTTTTGGTCTCCTTCTGGTATTTATTGATTTATTGAAAAAAACTTCAGAATGGTGAAAGGATCCAGTGACCAGTGGCATCCCATTTCTCTTTGCCCCTTAAACTTGGGGTCAGTAATTCTTAGGTTTACTTTGTTTTCTCTTACTCCATTCTGCTCTAGGGATTTCAACTGCTGATTTATTTTCAGGAACTTTTGCCCTTACTGCCAGGGTTCTTACAGTCTCTTAAGTAACCTGCCACTGCTGCCACGGGAACTCATCAGGATTTTACCCAGCACTCAGCCAGGCAGCCCATGGCTCCTTCCCTGGCTTCTCCCTGGCTTTCCTCACCTTGCTATCATTCTATAGACATTCTTATCAAATTGTTTTCAAGAAGATAAATCTTAAGGAATAGAAGAAGCTAAAAGTACATAGTCTTTATCAAGTCTGCCAAAGTTGACTCAAAAACCTGGTCTTTGCTAGTATTTCTAGTTTGTCTCCAGCTCATACTAGATAATAGTGATTTAGATCAGGGTGTTTGTTAGTAATGTGTACAACAGATTAGATTTACTATATTCTATATTTTGAGGGAAATTAAAATACTAATGGATTAGAAATAGAACCAAGGAATGAGAATTAAGGTTTTTAGCTTGAATAACTGGATGCATGGTGTAACCATATACTGAGATGGAAAGAACAGGAAGAGGAATGGTTTGGGGGTGAAATCAAAAGTTATAGCCATGTTTGAGGAACCTATAGATTTCAAGTTTAGATGTTCAGGAGTCAAGAGTGACTACATGTGCCTGAAGCACAGAAGGGATCAGGCAGCTCTGGAGAGTGAGTGTGGATGGGGCTGAAAGCCCTGGAACTGAGTTAGACATCTTAGGGAGGAAGTGTGGCTAAGGGAGAGCCACACCCTGGAACCAAACCCTGGTGTGACATGACATTGAAAGCTCTAGTGAAAGAAGTAGCCAGAAAAAGAAACTGACCAGAGTGTGTAGAAAAGACTGGTATTCTAGTAGCCAAGGAAAAGCCTTTTGAGAAAGGGTAGAGTGGGCTGGGGTTGTAGCTCAGCGATAGAGTGCTTGCCTAGCATGTGTGAGGCACTGGGTTTGAGCCTCAGCACTACATAAAAATAAAAAAATAAATAGCTAGGTGCAGTGGCACATGCCTGTAATCCCAGCAGCTCAGGAGATAGGCAAAAGGATTGCTAGTTCAAAGCTAGTCTCAGAAATTTAGCAAGACCCTAAGCAACTGAGCAAGACCCTGTCTCTAAATAAAATACAAAAGAGAGTTGGGGATGTGGCTCCGTGATTAAGCACCCCTAAGTTTTATCCCTGGTGCCATAAATAAATAAATAAATAAATAAATAAATAAAGGTATTGTGTCTATCTAAACTAAACAAAAGATTAAAAATAAGTTGGGAGGAGCCCCTTGTTTGATTTATTTCTGAGGGTGAAGTAAGACTGGAATAGGAAGGTGGTTTGGATTGGATATGACTGACTGGTTTGTGAGTGAGTTTGTAGTTCAGTGGAGAGGTCAGGACCAAGGAAGGCTTAGCTGAAGGGGAGGGAGCTTAACTGTACAGAGGAGACAGCTGGAGGAGCTGTCAGCTGAATTGTGCTGGCACTTTATAGAGAGGGAAGATCAGTGATGCAGGAGAGATGGGAGAATTTCCAGGATTAAGATTTAGCACTAGAAGCTGTCAATGGCATTCAGAATATAGCCTCGAGTAGATATGATATAATTAGAAAATCTTTTGTTCAGAAGAGGTCATTAGTTGCTCAAAATCTTTGAAGTGACTTTTTAAAAGCTTAGTGGATCACTTAAAATGAAAACTATGATGTAAGAAAAGATTTTAACAAATTTGGAAAATTAAAAGATGCTTCCATCAATTCAGTGTTTTTATTTTTGTTTTTTTTTAACTGGTGATTGATTTTGTGTTATCTTTTTGGTGCCAACTAATTTGAGATATTTTAAAGTCTTCTTTCTTAGCATCCTTGAGGTTAGCTTCCTCTTAAGATTACCAATCAGCCATACACCATGGCTTACACCTGTAGTCACAGACTACTTAGACTGAGGCAGGGAATGTAATTAATACAATATTACTCAGTGAAACCTAGAATAGAGTTTTTATTCCTCTCTGCTGGATTTTTAATGTCATTAAACATTGTCATTATTGTTTTTAAGAATGAAAATGACTCCCAAACCAGGAAAACTGAAAAAATGGTAAAATGAATTCAAGACAACTTTCTCAAAATAAAAGATTTAGAACTGCATTTGAAAGAATATCATGTGCTTAAGAGTATCAACCTGGAAAGACCAACACTAAGATATATTCTAGTAAAATAAAAACATTACTTGGGTGTGTAGAAAAAGAAAGCACGTGACTTACAAAAAGAAAAAAATTAGACCAGCTTCAGACTTTTCCGGAGCAGTACTTTCTTTATACCAGAAGAAAATGGAATCACATATTTAGGATTCCTAGTGAAAGAATGAGCTAAGGATTTTGTCGAGAAAACTGATTTTCAAGTAGAAAGAGTATAGACAAATTGTCATCAACTTGTAAGGACTTAAGAAATACTGACATGAGCCCTTTCTGAGGAATCTATTAGAAATGCTGTCTAACCTCTGTTCATCTCTTCACTTACCCATCTTTCCATCCATCTGTCGCCAAGCTGTGTCCATTGAAAAGGACTGGAAACAATGGTCAACCCTGGCAGCAGAGAGCAACTGCTCAAACAAGGGGCACTCCCCACTTCTCATTCATTCATTCATTCATTCATTCATTTATTTGTAGTTGGATACAATACCTTTATTTCCATGCATTTATTTTTATGTGGTACTGAGGATTGAACCCAGGGCCCTGCGTGTGCTAGGCGAGCACTGTACCACTGAGCCACAACCCCAGCCCACTCCCCGCTTCTTTCCATGGCCACTGGAATACCAGCAGTGAGCCCAGATTGTACACTTGAAATACTATTTCTTATTAAAGGGAACCTGAGTTTCCTGGAGAAATGACTGATCTGAGTTCTTGTGTGAGATGGACACGATGAGCTTGAAGGAACTTATTTTGTAATAATGATCCGCAAGGAAGGTATCAGAGAACAGTAGGGTGGTATCAGAACTTTTCAGCCACTCGGAAGAGGCTAACATTGGCCAAAGATAGAACACTTTGAACCTTATTAATAATAAGTGATAATAAGTGCAATGGATTAAAACTCAGTAAATATGTTTAAATTTGTGACACAGTGATGAGATACATATTTTAAAAGAATAACCACTTAAAGAGACTCAAATTTATTATCTTGAAAATAAGAGAAGGAATCAAGCATTTACTTTGCTTTTCCTATATGATTTATATAACTGAATAGCCAACCAATAGATCCTCATTAGAAGTACCTCTTTATAAAAGTATTCCTGCTGAGAGTTGGTAGAACTAGAACATCACTATTTTGCAACTCCTTATGGATGAATAAGTACAGACATCAAGCATCAGTGACTGTCAGATCACAAAAAGACAATATATGTCATGTGCTTCCAATAGTTTTGACAAAGTCTTATGCAGTCATTGGATTTAACTGCCTATTTGTAGGAAATGCAGAAAACAGAGGTAAATTTTGAAATGTATTGTGAGGATTTGAATCAATACAATTCAGATAGGGAAATGCTACAGGTTACATGGTTTGGGTCTTTCACAGATAAATTGTTAAGAAAAGGGATGGAGAGGGGCCTCTAGATTAAAAGAAACTTAACAGACATTTCAGCATTGGGATTTTTGACCAGAACAGGATGAGAACAGAAGATTCTTCCCCCAAGTGCTAATGTAAATGGGAAAAATTGACAAAACCTTGTAAGTGCTCTCCAAATAAACCAAAGGTATATGACTCTCTGAGAATCGTTTATGCTTTAAAAATTGCTGAGATTCAGGTATGAACAGAGGGAACACTGGAAGCCTGGCAGTCTTTGCTGAGCATGTACCTGTTCTTCAATCTCTCAACTTGGTTAACATGGGGATTCTGCCAGGATGGGGCAGGTTGTGAGTGCTGGCAGGCTTGCTATTGGGACTCACTTTGCCTTGGGGGCGAGTGTGATACCTGTGCCCAGCAGTCTTGTCAGTAGAAGACATGATCTTGGCAGCAGATGGGCTGATAATAACCAATATCTCTGTTGGCCAAAAGTTGTGATCAGGGAACTATATTTTTAGTTGAGGCTGTGCATGTGTGTGCTTGTGATAAGGGTGGACCCAAGCCCATTGCAAATTCCTCACCAACCCACAAGCTATATGCCTGAACACAGGGTACACAAAAGGGCCCTGTGGGACAAACGGTATTGAAGTTGAGGAAGAAATGAAACAACAAAAGAAAGGAAACATTTATTTTAATTCTAACACTACTTCTTCCTTTATTTATCTATTTATGAAAATACTTCTTCCCATCAAATATTTGCTTACCCCAAGGTGTAATATGTATAGAAAAGACAGGTTAAATGGTTGATTTTTTTTTTTATTCCCCTTTCCTTACTAGTTTTCAAAGTAATAAATTGATTACCTAGCATTTTCCTATGAGAACCAATTTAGAAATTGTTGTTGTTGTTTGTTTTTAAATATCATTTTGAAGTCATGAATTTATTTGGTTAATTGAAGTTAAGATTATTGGTCCTTGTCTTGATTCATCCCTCTTTAATTTGAATCTTGTTCTTTTTTGCGGGGTCGGGGGGAGGTGAGCCTGGGGGATTGTAATAAGGGACTTGTGCAGGCTAGGCAAGCACTCTACCAACTGAGCTATATCCCCACCCTGAGTCTTGTTCTTTTGATGTGAACCTTGAGATAATTTTTGTACATTTAAACATAATTAACCTGAATTAATTGCTATATTAAACTTGGGTGGGGTGCTGGGGATCAAATCCAGAGCCTCTTGTGTGCTAGGCAAGCACTCTCCCACTGAGCTACGTCCCCATATTTTACATGGGAATATATTACAGCTTGAAAGTGGTTTTCTTCTTCAAGCACTATAGTGTTAATTGTTACCGAATATTGAAATGTGACTGTAAATTTCCTTGGGAATGTTTTCTTTGTAGGTATAGGAGGTATCGCCAGCATGCCACCGCTTACTGCTGTTGCTCCAGTGCCAATGGGATCCATCCCAGTTGTTGGAATGTCTCCACCCTTAGTATCTTCTGTTCCTCCAACAGCAGTGCCTCCCCTAGCTAACGGGGCTCCCCCTGTCATACAGCCTCTGCCTGCATTTGCTCATCCTGGTATGTGACCTGCCAAAACCATGGGCTGAATTTCCACAGCTTTTATTTTGATATTTATTCTTGTTAAATCTTTTTTTTTCCACTTAATTTTTCATTTTTTTTAACATATTAAGCAGCATATTTTATGGTAGGGAGGGGACAAGGGAATGGAATTGTCGATCTCTGTGAACAAAAGTAAACTTGGTGGTGAAAGTCAAGAGCATAAATTTCTCTTCAAGGGCTTAATAAGAGCAGCTGAAGTTGAACAGTGTTTTTGATCATTTGTTATTTTCATGTATCAGTTACTACTTTTCTATAGCTACTGTGAATTGCTAATAAGCAAGTCATCTCCTAGGAATTAAGTTATGTACTGGGGAAAATTGAAAATTGCTTGATTTTTTTGAGGAGGTGGAATGAATCAGGCAGAAAAGAGAAGGAAGTCATTTAAATGACTAAGCATATTAAGCACATGGTATTTCATATTTGCTTAATTGAAGGAGAGGATTTCAAAATTCCTCATTAGTTAATTCAATTTGAGACTTTATTCAAAGTCTTTTCCTAAAAGAAAGCATGAACTATATAGTTAGTCATAGTCTAACAAATCTTAATGGCTCATATCAATATGAAAAAAAAAATTTAACACTTTGGATATGTCTGGTAAATTCAATAGTGATAACAGCATGGGCTTTAGTATTATATTTGAAACATTATTTCTATGTCTGATACACCCTGGATTTATTATATTTGTTGGGTTGTGTCTCTGAGTTATAGCCAAAGAATCTAATAACACTCTTTGGACTTGGATTTTTTTGTCCTTTATGGTCCATTGTTTATATATGATCATGCCTTCAGATATGATAGCAGCCGAAAAAGTGCATGCAGTTCCTTTTTCAGTAGTAATGGTGAATCCACAAACTCTGAATCTTATTTTCTTTTGGGCTAATGGTAGATCAACCAGCAGGCAAGGGTCGGGGAATGTGGCTAAGGCTAAGGGTGTTTTTAGTCTGATACAAAACTAATCAGGTCAAATGAGAATCAGATACAAAAGCTGTCCCTCCCTAGTATCACATGTTATCTGGCCAAGACTTGGCAGATGACTTCTTGGCTCTGACATCTGGAACTGATACTTAAGCTCCTTTAGTGCAGTTGAGAAAATGCCATCTTTTTGGGTGCAGTGGCACACATTTGTAATCCCAGCGATTTGAGAGACTGGGGCAGGAGGTTCACAAGTTCGATGCCACCTCAGCAATTTAGCAAGGTGCCAAGCAAGACCCTTTCTCAAAGTGAAAAGGGCTGGAATGAAGCTCAATGATAAAGTGCTGGGTTTGATCTCTGGCAACTCCCCCTGCCTCCCAAATGCTACCTTATGTATTTAAGCTGTTACATTTTTTAACTATTGGAAAGGATCTAATAACATGTGGTACTAAAAGCTCAATGAAATGGAAAACTTTATGGATGTCAGCATTACTGCTCAGTAAAGTAATTCTCAGTAGAACAGTAAATCTAGAAGCATTTTGGCAAGAGGATAGAGACTAAGAGGGAAATAGAACTCTTTTGAGTCCAAGTTCTATTGGAAAGCAAGGAGGAGTTGTTTCTGCTTTAAGTTTTCCTTCTTTTTTATTTTTTGGCACTGGGGATTAAACCCAGGGGTTTTTACCACTGAGCTATATCCCCAGCCCTTTTTATTTTTTATTTTGAGACAAAAAGTCTTGCTAAGTTGTTGAGGGCCTCACTAAGTTGCTGAAGCTGGCTTTGAACTTGTGCAGTCCTCCTTACAGGAGTATACCACCCTGCCTGGCTGCCTTAGGTTTTATGTCTGTGCATTTTAATTTTTTGTCATAGGGGAAAGTTTCTTATCTTTGTAGAATTAAAATTATTCAACGTTTATTTTTATAGCAGCCACATTGCCAAAGAGTTCTTCCTTCAGTAGATCTGGTCCAGGATCACAGTTAAGCACTAAATTACAGAAGGCGCAATCATTTGATGTGGCCAGGTAAGCTTGCTTGTTTTTAATGATGTTTGGTTTAAAACCATTATCTGATTATAAAAGAAAATGAACCCTCTATATTATCTTCTTTTATTTTTATTGTATGTTAATAATAATTTAAAAATTCTTGATAATGTCACTAGGTTTTATCATTTCTTTGTTGCAGGGATGACAGAAATCAAAAACATGCCATTTCTTGGAAGGTTTTATGTGGTTTTGTTGTTGTTGTTTTTGGTTTTTTAAAGGGGATAACAAAAAGGTAATGGGGGGGGGAGGCTGGGTGTGCAGGTCAATGGCAGTGGCAGAGCACTGCCTAGCATGGGTAAGGAGGTCCTAGGTTCAATACCTAGTACCAAAAAAAAAAAAAAAAGAAAAAGTAATAGACATTTTTAAACATAGTAAAATAGCATTCTAGGTAAGGGAAAAATAAACTGTTTCTTGTTAGTCACTTAAAAGTGTATAAAAATTATATATGAAGATTGGAGTCTTGGGTTTGTCTTATTTTTCTTTCTGTCTCAGATAATCTCATGGAGTCTGTGTGGCTTATTAGTAAACCCTCTTAAAGGCCAATTTTTACTAAAATGAATTATTCAAATTAATGGACAGTTCACATTAATCAAAAGTGTGGCTCGATTTTTGAAAAACTCATGTGATCTTATTACTTATATTTTGACCAAACTGATTTTGTATTTTATTTATTTATTGGTACCAGGGATTGAACACAAGGGCACTTAACCTCTGAGCTACATCCCCAGCTCTTTTTCACATTTTATTTAGAGACAGGGTCTTGCTGAGTGGCTTAGGTCCTTGTTAAGTTTCTGAGACTGGCTTTGAACTTGCGGTCCTCCTGTCTTGGCCTACCAAGCCTCTGAGATTATAGGCATGTGCCAGTGTGCCCAGCTCTATTGTATTTATATATTATATTTTTATTATATTATATTTTTCCCCTGTGCATACTGATACACTAATTTTTATTAGTGTTTTTATTGTAAGTAGTCTTAAAATTCTTAGAATGAAGGAGGATGTAAATTAAGGTAATTGCAGCCTTTCATTAAAATTATCTCTTAATTTAATTAGGTCATTTTTCCTCTTTAAAGAGAATAATATGTTGAATATAATTCAGTAATTCATTCCCTTAAAAAATATGATTTAAAGAAAATCCATACCCTAGCACTAACTAAAAAAAAAAAAAAAAAAGGAAAGTGAGAAAGACCCATCCAGTGAAAAGCACTGTGCCAAAAGCTGTGCACAATAACTGACTCATCTCCATAAGATGACTCTATTATTTTCTCTGTTATAGTTTGGGGACCAGGTCAGAGACATTGAGTGACTTGCCCAAGATTATTAACTTGTTAAGTGTCAGTGCTGAGTTGTACTCAGTTTTTCTAAACTGCAAATTTTCTATAAAATCTTCAGTTTATTGTGGTGTACAGGTATTTGTGATCCATTTCATTTAAGTTGCTAGCCTTTGAATGATTGAACATTTATTGAACTTTTTTTTGCCAGGCACCTTATTAATCCCATTCAACCCACAACTACCTGTGCATAGGTATTGTCTCAGGATTGTGAATGAGGAGGCAAATAACCCAAAGAAGTTATGTTCCTTTCCTATAATTTACATATTGAGTAAATGGTAGAGCTGAGGCTTAAACTCGTATCACATGACCGTAGTTCCATATTGTTAATTTTTTTCTCCTATATGATGCTGAAGCTTTTATATTTTTTCTAACTTTCCACAAGGGATTTTGAAATCTGCCTTAAAATTGATTTGTAACAATTTAGAATGAATGTTATTCATTATTAGCAAAAAATCAATACTATTAAGATAACTGAACTTTTTATGTTAATATTCATCTTTTCAATAATATAAACTTCCAGCAAATTTTTATAATGTAGTATCCAACTTTTAGGTAATATATTAATGAGTTAGTTTTTAGTCTATTTAGATTCTCAGGAATTAGACAGAGAACCATGACATGATAAGTGTAATCTGGGACAACTTCTGTGCGTAGCACCCTGTATCTATCTCTAGGGTACAGGAGCAAGATAGCTTTTTGACAAACAAGCAGGAGTTGGAATCAGCAAAATATTAGTTAAAATGAGAGAGTTGTTGCCCAAGTATTCACAGCAGAATAGATCACGGTAAGTGTTTTTTATTAAGTTCAAAAAAATTAAAAAGGTGAGCTTAGTACTTTTCAAGTGTTTGGGAACTACTTTCTGAACTATATACAGTAAGTATTATTTATATTGATAATACATATAAATCATGGTTAAGAGGTTAAAATTTTACCTTTCCATGAGAGATATAGGTATTTTTATTGGAATGAAAAGAAGTTGCATATGGGACATTAGCTGTGGTCTGCTGGAAGAGGAGTACCATTTTTACTGTCAGCTGAACATCTGTGAATGAATCACTTGATTTAGACATTAGACTTTTAACAAACTATTGATACCAATGTGATCCTTGCTTGGGCCATGGTAGCTGAGGAGCAAATCGCCAGGGATGTCTAGACCCAAATTGACTGTTAGCAGTGGTTTCTTCAGGTCAAGGTTGTAGCACATTGGCAGAACGAGGTCACTGCTGGATGGCATTTAAGAAAGATGAGCGCTGTCCATCACTGTTCTGCTGATTTGTCATGGTCTTGGAAATGTTTTTTGGAAGATTCTCCACTTAATGGAAATTTAAACTCCTTATCATGAAATAATTTTATTTTATTAAGAAGTAGGTTCTATGCAGGGTATGAGGGTGCATACCTGTAATCCCAACAACTTGGGAAGCTGAGGCAGGAGGATCACAAGTTCAAGGCCAACCTCAGCAACTTAGTAATGCCCTGTCTTAAACTATTAAAAACATAAAAAGGGCTGAAGGCTTAGCTCATTTGTTAAGTGCCCCTGGGTCCAATCCTAGTATTACCCCTTCCCCGCAAGAAAAGAAAAAGAAGTAGGTTCCATATTTTAGTGTATAGAAAATTGAATGTTTTGGAGAATTAATACCTTTAGAGGCACTTATTTGTTGGCAGTGTTTTTTTTTTTTTTTTAACTGAAGGAAATGTTTTCTAGACACAGAAATGTGTATTATTTTGCCTCTGTTCTAAGATTTCTCATACTTATGTAGAACCTTGATATTATTAAGTTATATATGTAACATGAAATAGTCACTTGATCTTTTAGGTTTTCCATTTCTGGAAAAATAATGAACTTACCTATTTTTAAAAATTGTTATGTGTATATACTTAGTTTTTTGTTCAACCCTCAGAAAAACAAACACATACACACACATACAAACACACACACAAACACACATGGCAGGGATTGGGGGAAGGAAAAAAGGGGAATACTGTTCAAGTTGTAAATCTAGAGAAAGTTCTAAGTTTGCTGTTTCTAAAGTCCGACAGTAGTCTTTTCCTTCTGGTTAATCATCTTTTTCTCTTTCCTCTTTTCCTAGTAGTGTCCCTCCAGCAGCAGAATGGGCTGTTCCTCAGTCATCGAGATTGAAATACAGGCAGTTATTCAATAGTCATGACAAAACTATGAGTGGACACTTAACAGGTATTTACAAATAAAGATTAGTGAAATATGATCTTTGTTCTAAATGCAGATTGTTTCTAGGTATTGGGTCTAAGGTATTTTCCAAATGTCTTTCTTTGTTTGCTTATTTCTAAGTAGTGTTTTTATTGTCTGTGTTACCTTGTGTTTGCAAATATTGATAACCCCATCAGTAGTCTTCTAATCCTCTGACCTTTGTCCCAGTGTGCTTCTTGGTAGAGTAGAACATAGACCAGGTATGCTCCTGCACATTGAAAGCCACTAATATGCAAACCAGGACACTAATAAAGTAACAGTGCTATGAACAAAAACTGGTTTTAGGTCCTGAAGTCTAGCTTTGCAAATGTTCTTCATGATGTCCACTCTCCAGGCCAGAGTTTGAATCTGTGTGCAACATGGAAAATAACCTCTTAAGGAACATGGTTTGCCACGGTTTCACTGGGTCTCACCTCTTTGGATCTTATTTCTTCATCTGTTAAAGACCAGAGTAATTTATATGATTCCAGTAGATTTTTTAAAATTATGATGATTCGGTTTCCACATAGAAAGAGTGGAGACAAATTTTAGGGTACCATCTGAAATCTTTTCAGGAACGGTTAAATACTTAAAAATAATTAACTTTTTATATAGAGAAACATAACATTAGTAAAACAAAATAGAGGCTTTGAAGGGTTGGCTGAGACTTTGAAGGGCTTTGTTCTAATCTTGAAACCTTTCCCCACAAACGATCTTAGCTATCTCACTTCAGCATGTATTTATCTAAAGGGACAAATAGTAAATACACACAAATACTCTGGGTGCCATGCTCACCTCTGTTGAAGTAGTGACTGACAAGTTTATGTAGACAGTATGAAAAGCCAGTATAGCTTAGGCAGATACTGCAGGGACATTTACTAGTACAGTTTTAAGCCCTCTTTTACAGTGTGTTTGACACCAGTTCTCTACACATACCCAGAACTACATTGCCATCAAGTCTGAAAATAATTTTTCAAAACAATGCTGTTGTTTGCTTGATTTAATGAAAATAGTATTCAAATGTGACACTGATTTTGAAATTCTTTCTTGACAAAATGTGTTTTTTTTAATTGAAGTGTATATATCCCAACAATAATGACCCAGGCACTTGTATTTAGAATTTTTAATTACCTGAGGCAGAAAGTAAGGTTTGAAATGTACTGGAAAGAAAGCAGGTTTTGTTCTTGCTTATCTGTAAGCTTGTTACTACTTCATTCCAGCAAGAGTTTAAAGTGCAAATTTGATTTTTGAATCAGACTTTCATATAGTCATATCTGGTAGAAAAATTTATTATCATAAATGGCAATAAATATAATAAATTTAGTTTGTTTTAACTTTATATACTTTTGAGTTATTTGTCCAGAATATGTATTGGACTAAACCAAGCTGTTGGTGCAAGCAGAAATGATTTGTTGATGGTTGAAACACAAAGGTCATGGTCTTATTTGCAACTATGAAAATATTGTATGAACTCAGAATCCTAAAAGCAGTTATTCATTTAACTTAAGAGAAATATCAAGAAAATTGAACCAAAGCCCTAGTATATGAAGAGGCCCAAGTGAAATATGTAATTTGATATTCTAATCTGTTCTTTTTTCTTGGTTTTGTGTGTGTGTGTGTGTGTGTTCTTGTTTAAAGGCACTAATAACAAATCCAAAACTAACAAAAACAAAAGAAAAATATTTTTAAAAAGACGAGAAAGAATTAACAAGCATCTTTCTGAAGATACACAATCATAACTTCTTAATCTAGTGCAGTAGTTCTCAACCTTGGAGTTGGGACATTCTAGATGAATACAATAAAAGTATAGGGGTTGTAGATTATTTTGTTTTATATAAATTAGAGGAGAATCTAGATTATCTTTGTAGTATCACTTTTACTACCTTATATTCACATATAATAATATTTCATTATTAGCTCCCCAAGAATTACACATAACCTGTTACTTATCTGATCTCTGCTACTCCTGTAGCAAGAGCCCATTGTTAATGTCCTATCAGTTTTTAATGGGATTTCTAATTACCATTGTGTCTTATTTTCACCTACTTACTTTGAATGCCATCAGATCATGGCTACATCTGTATGAGATGTTGTGGGCATGAGAATGTATGTCATTGATTGGTTCCAGCAGAAAATAGTGAGAACTTCTGATCTTGTGATATGAACTAGTTTACCTTGGGAATGGAAGCTAATCCAGCAGTAGTGTTGTTTACCCCATGAATTACCTGATCAATTTAACTGACATACATTATTAGGTGTATGCCCCCTTCTTCCCTCACAATTTGATGAGTATTTTATTATTAGAACTTATGAAATGGTCATTCTTGAATTAAGGTTATGTAAGAAGCTGTAGAATTCTCATAATCTTATTCATTCTAGCCTTTCTTCTCAAAGAGGTGTCTTATTATGAAGGTGACCATTCCATTTGTTTTTTTGTTTGTTTGTTTGTTTGTTTTTGCTTATTAATTAGGAAAGCTAAACTCTTGTCAATATTGGACATAAAGCATTAATTCCATGTAATTTTCTCTCTCCTGATATTCAGACTTCCCTATCCAAACATGGATGCCCACAGTTGAGTTTGTGAACTTGAGATTTCTGTTAATCCCCATAATATCTGTCTATATTCTAAAACTGGTACCCTATTATGTATCTAGGTTTCCATGAAAGAGTTCTGTGCACTGAAAGCTCAATTTTATGCTGTTGTGTTATGCTAAAATGTTATCTAATTTGTTGCTGATCTATTTTAATGTTTGCAAAATTGTTGTGAGACAGAATCAAGTTTTAGAATTGAAAGAGATAATTGTGATCTTCCGGTATGGAGATCAATAAACTTTTTCTATAAAAACAAAATAATAAGTTTTTTAAACTAGTAAGCCACATGTTTTCTATTGCAAGTACTCGACTTTGCCACTGTGGCACAAAAGCAGCCTATTAAACCTATTCATGTTTAATGAATAGGTTTGACAAAGTTTTAGTAAAACTTTATTTATAAAATCAGGTGACAGGGCAATATGATCTATGGGCCATAGTTTGCTAGGTCCCATTCCAGGTTTTTTTCCTCATTTCAGAGATAGAGAAATTCATTTTAGAGAGGTAAAGTAGTTTTGTTAATGCCACATGACATTAAGGAGTCAGGGCTGAAATATAAGTGTCCAGATACCTATGATAGACTTGGTTCTCCACCTTCCTATTAACCTGTTTATTTGAAAAAGATAAAATATTAACTGTATATGGTTCTGGAATGGGAGAATTGTTAAAAGTACTAATTAAAGCATTCACTTAAGTTTTGCTAATTTTATTTTAATGTTTTCAGCAAACTCTGAAGAAAATAATGAGGGACTGTGTCTGTGGCTCAGCAGTAGTGCAGTTGCCTGGCACGTGGGAGGCACTGGGTTCGATTCTTAGCACTGCATATAAATAAGTAAAATAAAGGTCTGTCAACAACTAAAAATTTTTTTAAAAAATAAAATAATGAATTTTCTTTTCAATACACCAGAGAACCTTTCCATTAACTTAGTAAAATCTTTAGATTCTTTCCATTAACTTAGTAAAAATTGTTTATTAGGTGCTGTTAATACATATATATATACACACTAAAGAGAAATATATTCATATGTTTACCAAAACAGAAGCTTCGCTATTTTTAAGAGCCCCAAATTGAAAAATGCCTGAATGCCCATCAGAGCAAAATAAATTGGGCTATAAGCACAGAATGATATACCGTATAGCACACATGCATAAAAATATACACATACATTTATGTACATGTATATAGTCATGTGTGCTTTTCTACCAATATTTTACATGTAAATAAAAGTTAAAATCATTGTCAGTAGTAATAAATATTAAATAATAAATATTAACTGCCACTTATTGAGTACTTTAATGTGCTTTATAAAGTTATGATTCCTTAAATGGTGGATCATAGGTTTTTGTAATCTGGAAAGCACCTTTGAGATGAAAAACTCAGGTCCAAATAAGTAAGGAAACTACCTTCCCAGAGTAACTCAGCAGAGTGTAAACTAAGCTAGTACTGAAGCCCATAGTCCCCTGGTTTGTCAGGACTTTGTCCTTCCTTTTCTGGCTTTGGAGTGCTGGGACCTTGTGATCCCTGTCCTTCCTTACTTGCTATGCAAACACTCATCCACTTCTGTGTGTTTTGATGAGGTGATATTTGAAAACTGAAGTAGCTAAAAGTAAAAGTTTGTACATGGGAATCTTGCCAACAGAATTACTACAGCTTTCTGTTCCTTGGATCTTCCTGGGACCACACAGCTTGACAGGCAGTGCTGGAATTAAGACATATTTGGGGTGTGTGTGTGTGTGTCTTTGTCTCGCTCATACTAATTTAAACACTCAAAAATCTCCCATTGTATTTTCTATGTGATATATAAAGCTAATTTCTTGCTAGAAATGAAGATATTTGCAGTTATTTTAAGAAAATGAGACCTGATTTTGAAAGAAGAGTAGAAATTCCAGGAAGTATTTCTATTTTTGCTAACATAGAAATTTTGTTCTAGTCCTGGCTATGATATTAGCCAATTCAATTCAAATTTTTTTTTTTTAAAGTCTGTACAGTGAATGATTAGAAGTCCCTCTAAGGCCCTTTCCTTATCTAAGATATTGTAAATCTTCTCTGAATTTATGTGATGATAGTCACGGTGAAGGCAGCAGATGGTGACCATGGAGAAGATGTTCAGTTTATAGTGATAAAGTCTCATTTTTGTAAATAAAAGCCCAATACAAATAGAGATGTTAATCTGGACAAAAGAACAGGTTATATTTTGAAACTCTCATCTTTTACACACTCATTCCTTATTAAACACCCATTGAGCAAAAATGTATTGTGTGTCAGATGCAGCACTGTCATCTTTGTTCTTTACTTTTGCTAGGGCTTAATTTCCTTTTTTAAAAGCCCCAGGGTAATAGCAAATACTGTGTAAAGCTCTGTGATTGCATGAGATTGCATGGTTCATAAGCACAGCCACACTGGTCTTCCTGAGCAGGGGTTATTTGCTGACTCATCTTTATATCTTTTCTCTGGTTTCTATTCAGGTCCCCAAGCAAGAACTATTCTTATGCAATCGAGTTTACCACAGGCTCAGCTGGCTTCAATATGGTAAGGAATAGAAAAACCTTGGTTTGTATCAAGTGGAGACTTTATTTCTTAAATTGGTTTTTAGATTAGCATCATTATTTAGGGGAGAATATTTGGAGTACACTTAATTTTCAGGGAGTTGTGATGATTGCCGCTCTTTTTCCCTGTTAATTTTGAAAAATACAAAAGCAGAAAGATTAATACAGTGAATTCTTAAGAACTAATAACACAGCTTAACAGTTCTCAACTATGGCTTGGTTCTTTCTTCCTCCTTGGTGATTATTTTAAGCCAGCTCTCAGTTATATCATTTCATGTGTGAATATTTCACGTGGTGTCTTCAAATAGATTGGAATTTTAAAAATTATAGTCATAATACCATGATTTAAAATCATTAAAACCATGATTTTAATAGTCATTCTTACCAAGTTAATCAAGTAGTGTTCAAATTTCTTAGATTAACTTAGTTTTTAAGTTTCTTTGTTCAAAGGAGGACTAATATAAATTTATACTTTGCTTATTTTCCCCCCACCTCTTTTTTTTGGTGCATTTTGGTTGTACATAATAATGGGATTTGTTGTTACATATTCATACATGCATACGGTATAACAATATTATTTGGCCAATATCATTCCCCAGCACTCCCCCCTCCCTCTCTGCCCTCCAGCCCTTGGTCCTTTTCCTGTACTCATCTCATCATGATTTTCATGAGATCTGCCCCCAGTTTTCTTTTCCTTTTTCTTTAGCTTCCACATATGAGAGAAAGCATAAGACCCTTGACCTCCTGTATACCTTGCTTTTGTGTGTGTGAGTGTGTGCATGCACATGGGCTGTATACTGAGACCTCATGCTTTCTAAGCATGTGCTATACTGTTTAGCTCTGCTTCCAGTTCCTACTTTGCAGTATTTGATTGATACATCTTTTTAAAATCTTTTTTAATCTATAAATTTTCCCTTTTCCATCTTTCCCCTGGACCCCCTTAAAAATAAACACGTAGTCTGGTATATAGTTTTTTAGTGGCCTAACTTGAAGATTGCATTCCTGTGGTGGTGTTTAACTTGTTCCTGTATTTCCCATGAAGTGGTAATTGATCTAGAACAAGATTTTGCAACCTTTGCATTATTGACATTTAGGGCCAGTAATTTCTTTACTGCAGAGGACTGTCCTGAGCATTGTAGAATATTTTCTTTGTTTTGAGAGGTGGTTTAGAGATATGGTCTCACTATGTTGCTCTGGTTGGTGTCTGACTTGTGAGCTTGAGTGATCTTCCCACCATAGTCTCCCAAGTGCTCGGACTATAGGTGTGCATCACTGTGTTCAGCTCATGGCAGGTATTTAGTAGGATCTCTTTCCCCTGTTCAGTAGATGCTACATTTAGTAGCATGATGCCTAACCCCAGTTATAACAACCCAAAATATCCCCAGACATTGACAAAAATTTCCCTTGGAGTTCAACATCATTCTTGGTTGAGAACCACAGTTTGAGTTTTATAGTTGTGGGGTTTTTTTTTTTTTTCTTGTTGTTGTTGTTGTTGTTTTGTCTTTTGTTAAACCTACATCAGAGATGTTACATGTGTACTTTAATCAGAAGGCATATAATGTCTGCCTATTTTGCACTGGTTTTTGTTTTTGTTGTTTTCAGTGCTGGAGATTGAATAGCAGGCTCATATATGCTAAGCAAATGCTTTACCACTACTAAACTAATCACCAGCCTCTATTCTGTGATAATTTTTAATAGCTCTTGATGGGTATTGTCTAGGTCTTATAGGTTTTCTTACATTTAGATGTTAATAAGAATAGTTTCTTAACAAACCATGCATATTTAAAAATTTTTAAAAATATTATGTAATTGCTTAATTTGGAGCTTTTCTGCATATATTATGGTTGTGTATCTTTTAGTTACATGTTGATGACTATGCCTAGAAAATGCATTTGGTTTACACTGCTCATATGCCAAATTCATGACTTTCACACAGGGCACATCGATCTGGTTTCTTCTCAAGTGACTGAGCTCTAATGCTGGTCAGCCTCTAGGGAGGCCTAGATAGGAAGATCGAAAGTTCCATGCCAGTCTTAACAACTTAGTGAGACCCTGTCTCAAAATGAAAAATAAAAAGGGATGAGGATGTGGCTCAGTAGTTAAGCACCCCGGGTTCTATCCTTAGTACCAAAAAAAAGAAACTGAAACGTTTATTTTAAATTTATAACTCGTCTTCCAAAAAACACATTTGAGGCATCTCTTTTTAGAATGTTGTATTCTTAATTCAAACACTAAAATGATATTTCTTTTTTTGGGAGGTACCAGGGATTGAACTCAGGGGTACTCTACCACTGAACCACATCTCCAACCCTATTTTATATTTAGAGACAGGGTCTCACTGAGTTGCTTAGCGTCTTGTTTTTGCTGAAGCTGGCTTTGAACTCAGAATCCTTCTGCCTTAGCCTTCTGAGCCACTGGGATCACATGGTGCACGCCACCATACCCGGCCAGGATACTTTAATTAAATATTTGCAGCCATAATTATTCAATTATGAAGGAAAAAAATAATTCTAATGGATTTACGTAGGAGTAGCTAACTGTGGGGTGTGAAAAGAAAAGGGGGATAAGAATCAGCAGGAAGGGTTTTCATTTGTGGCTCTATTCTTTTTAAAAATGGTTGTCTGGCATCTGGGACAGGCAAAACTAGAGGGACAGAAAAGAGATCAGGGGTGGCAGGGCCTGGGTGGGGGAAAGGGAAGAGTTGGACTGGAGGGAGATGTGGGGATTCTGGGTGGTGTTGACTGTTCTGTGTACTGTGGTGATGGTTCTATAGCTATGTTTGTCAAACCTCGAAGAATTGTACTTTCAAAAGGGCAAATGTTACAATAATAGTAATAATAATAGATTTATGGACCTAAAGAAATATCATAATTAAGAGAAAAGCTTCTTGGGTTTTGCCATTGGCAAAGCCAGTTTCCTAATGTAGCATTTGTCTTTTTAACATTCTGGTTAACAGATGTGTTGTCTTGCATCTTCTTTTGGTATCTTGAAGTTGTTAAATAAAATCACATTCTGGTACTTGCTAGGAAAATCTGTTTACTGTAATTAACTACTTGGGCAACTGCATTGTCAAGAGTGATGGAAATTGAATCCCTAGAATGAGGAGGAAAGGCCTTAACTCTATGAATAGGAGCCATAGAGATCTAGCCTAATAGGCATGTATTGAGGTTGGGCAGTCTATCCAGTAGGCCACATCTGGTCTTCACCTGTTTTTGTAAATGAATTTTTATTGTTAAAACAGCCATGCCTGTTTATTTATATATTGTCTATGGCTGCTGCAAGGGCAGAATTCAGCATGATAGAGATTATCTTACAAATCATACAGTATTGGCTGCCTCACCCTGAATGTGACATATTTTAAATATGTCACATTCCTAGGACTGAGAAGAGTATTATTGCAATCTTAGCATTTGTTGAGTACTGAACACTATCCCAACTCTACAAAATATTTAATTTTATTCTTGTAATGATATGAAATAATTGTAAACTGAGGCAGGTAGACTCAATTAGCCTAGAATAAGAATTATAATACAGAACTAAAATAAATCAGCAATGCATGCATTTTTATGAAACTGGAAATGAAACTTTTTTGTTGAATTAGGAATCTTTCTGACATTGATCAAGATGGAAAACTCACAGCAGAAGAATTTATTCTGGCTATGCACCTAATTGATGTTGCTATGTCTGGCCAACCACTGCCACCTGTCCTGCCTCCAGAATACATTCCACCTTCCTTTAGGTAAGGAACATTTGGCTTTTATAAGGAATTATGCATGGCATTGAGTATGTTAATTCCAAATTGGCTTTGTTGACCATCTTATAGTGATTTCCATTCTTGGCAAGTAAATGAAATATCTGTGAATTCAAGAGAATCTTCCAGTCCAGGTTCTGTCTTAATTCTGGGCCTTTCTGTTCTACAGGGTATTTATAGTATATTAGTAAATGCAATCAAATAAAACATTGAAAGATTTTTGTATGAACTTATATAATTGAAAACTGAATAAGCCCATATATAGGAAATAAAGCAAGGTATGTATTATATACATTCCACAGATAACAAAAAATGCTAGCAATTCAGAAATTACAATCAGAAAGATAATTAAAGAAAATTATCTATGTCTGAAATAATCTCAGTTGACATGAGTGTCCCCCAGGGTCTAGTTGGGACCCCACTGGCATGCCTACATGCATACACACATATCATCCAATACAGCTCCAACTCATGCCTTTACATGTAGAAGATGAATATGAGATCCCACAAGCGCAAAGAAGAAGAGAAACAAAGACATACTTCTGTTCTGGGTCCTCAAACTTCAGGAAAGACTTGTGAGGAGAAATAGCCATCACTGTCCACACTGTCCTCATGCAGGAGCAAGCTGAGAAACTGAGTGCAGAAGAAGCAAGGGGCAGCTGAAGAAGCATTTGCCTATAAAATATCACAGCTGCAGGGTTCACTACAGGAGAAATTGAACATTGGAAACTATTGAAAGTGTAAAAAGAAGGATGGGGAGATTGTTTTGAAAGAGCAAGTTTAAACATAGTGATACTAATCAGTAAAGTAAGTGTATTTCAAAACTATAAAATACAGACATTTCGTGTGTTCGGGAAGTGATTAAATGGAAAAATTTTTGTATAAGGAAACAGTTGCTCCCAAATCACTGAGCTGCTGATCTTTCCTGGAAGGGGTTGAAAATTACTCACAAGGGTAATGGTAGTAGCATCAGACTCACTGGGTGCTCACTGTTTACCAGATACTTTATGATTATAAGCTAATTTAGCCCTTTTGAATTTTCCTAATTTTTATGGTTTTTTCCCTTGCCAGGAGTTGGGGTGAGGGGTTCAGGGGATCAAACCTAGGACCTTGCACATGGAAAGCATGTGCTCTACCACTGAGCCACACCCTCATTCCCAACATTTTGAATAAGGTAACACTCAGAATCTGATGACATTCAAATATTCATTTTAAAAACCACAGAGTAAAGAAGTCCAAACTCTGTCTTTCCTCACTGTAAATGAAATTTGTTCCATGGTATGGTATAATCTAAAAATTCTTTTTCGTAGCTTGTTTCTACCTACTTGTTTTATGTGGATCTGTTTCTTTTCTTTTTTTTTTTTCACAATTGCAGAAGAGTTCGATCAGGCAGTGGAATATCTGTTATAAGCTCAACATCTGTAGATCAGAGGTTACCAGAGGAACCAGCTTTAGAAGATGAACAGCAACAATTAGAAAAGAAATTACCTGGTAAGGCAGCCTTTACATTTGGCTTACACATCAGATTAAAGATTTTCTATCTGTAAGGCATAATGGAAGTAAAAATAAATCTAGCTTCTGACATTTCTGTATTTCTTTGAGCATATCAAAAAAGACGTTTAATGTGCTTTTAGATTTGGATCTGTGTAGAGAAATAAGAACATGTGTACTTTGCTGGTGCATCCTTATTCTAGTTGGGTTTTTTTTTTTTTTGGCGGTGCTGGGGATTGAACCCAGGGCCTTGTACGTGGAGGCAAGCACTCTATCAACTGAGCTATATGCTGAGTCCCCTTATTCTAGTTTTTAACTTGAAGTATTATTATATACTGCTAAACAAAGATTTTATTAATGTTATCTATGGAATATAGAACACTAAAAATTTGTGGTTAGATGGTTTCTTAGGACCACCAGTGCAGAAGCAAAAAATAAAGTCAACTATATAGCATTCTTGATGTGTTACAGAAGAATTAGAAACTCCTTAGCAGCAGGAACCTACTTTAAATTTAATGTGAACCTGTTTTAAATAATCCTCATTTACAATGGTAAATCTATCATTAATGTGAACCTGTTTTAAATAATCCTCATTTACAATGGTAAATCTATCATACTATTAAAAAAGTCCAAGGTGGCTATGAATTATTAATGATGAGATGATAATGATACTAAGAGGCAATTGAAATTATCTATGAAGTCTCTTTATATTAAATACTTTGTCAATATCATTTTGCTGCAGTAAAGTGCTCAGCATTCCATAACCATTAATTAGTTTGCTGAGAACACAAGCTCTTCCAGACTGTTCTGTAAACTAAATAACTTTTCAGTTATGTTCAGTGATGAAATACTTATTATAGTTTTTCTGTGTGCAAGGCTGGAAGAATCTAAATGCTAATCATACATGGTCCATACTCTCTAGAAACTTACATTAGAAAATTTAAGTTATCCATATAAACAATTGCTAAAACAGTAAGTACATAAGTGTGATAAGGTCCTGGAGAGTTTGTAGATGCACAGCAAAGCTACTTATGGTTGGTTGTGGTATACTGAAAAGGACATGAGGAATTAAATCCCCATGGTCTAGATCACAGTTAAGTGAAAACCTGAGGATAAATAGGGTCACTACAAGTGGATGTGAGGAACATGTCAACTTTTGAAAACAATGGAAATGAATCCTCAATGGGATAAGGACAGGAATTCTTAGAATTTGGAATTTTCTTTTTCTATTAGTAGTAAGCATTCATTTTGGATTTTGAACAGGATGTGACATTGAGTATTTTTTTTTTTTTTGCATTGATTCTTTCCACAACCATTTATGATGTGCCTCCTATATACTAGGAATAGTGCCAGACACTGAATAAAAAAGATGTATAAAGATTTTCTGTGTTTTTAAAATTGAGATTAAATATGCATACTATAAAATTGAGCATCTTTTTTTAAAAAAAATTTTTTGTAGTTGTAGATGAAGAGCATGCCTTTATTTTGTTTCTTTATATGTGGTGCTAAGGATCAAACCCACTACCACACACATGCTAGGCAAGCACTCTGCCACTGAGCTACAGCCACAGCCCCCAAATTGAATATTTTAAACTGTATAATTTAGTGGCTTATCACCTTGGCCCGCCACTCCAAAATATCATACAGTGTGAGGCTAAAACTGTGGAGATTTATTTCTCATGTGCTAAAGGCTAGAAGTTCAAGATCAGAGCCCAGTCAGTGCAGTTCCTGGTGAGAGCACTCTTGTAGATGGCTGTTTAATCTCTGTGTCCTCCTATGGCCTTTCCTTGGTGTAGGCATGGGTGTGGGGGGTGATCTTCTTTTTCTTTCTCTTTTTATAAGGTCACTAATCTCATCATGGGGCCCCACCCCATGATCTAATCTAACCCTAATTATCCCCAAAGATGTTTCCAAATACCATCACATTGGTGTAGTTAAAGCTGTAACATGAATTTGGGTGTGTGGTAGGGGCTGTACATTTATTCTATAATAATAGTATTTATTACTCTCAGTTGTGCAAACACCACCCCTCTCTTCTTCCAAAAGAAAATACCCTACTCACTCACTCTCCATTCTCATTCACCCCAGCCCTGGACAATAACCAATCTGCTTTCAGTTTCTTTGGATTTAACAATGGTGGGTAGTTCATATAATTGGAATCATATAATATTTGACCTTTTGGCTTCTTTCACTTAGCAGAGATTCCTTTGTAAGGATCATTTACTCATTCCCAGAGTGAAGGGACTTGAAGTTTTAAGGTGGCCGAGTAAAGAAGATAGTGCCACCTCCAAAATCACCAAATGTGATCTCATGCTAGGCTAGAACTGTACCACCTAGCCACTTTCCCAGCCTCGAGAGTTTCCCTTGTCTGGGGTGGATACCAAGGAGACGTATAGGAGGCAGCACAAAGGTGAATACACACTGCTGGAAACAGGAAGGGGATGGAATATTTAGAAGTGAATAAAATAAAATAGATGAAAACAAAGGTGTAAAAAGGATAAGAGAAAAATGATGGAATTAAAAATTTATAGAAGTGTGTCAAAGAAGGAAACAAAATAATGGATTAGAAAAAAATATTTACTGACTGTGGTTCATTTAAGAATCTGGGCAGAGCAGCTTCTTCAGTGTGAACCATGCAATACTTGTTCTCTACCCCTGCTTTGAGAAGTCACCTTGTTCAAACAGGAGACAGACAGTGCAGTTATAAGCTAAGGTGAAGGAGAGACTCATGATGCAGAAGAGATGGTGGGTCACTTGCTGAAGCAGGGCATGAAGAAGGGAAGGGTAGAGTAGCAGAAGAGGAGAGGAATTGGGTGTAAATACAGAATTATTGAAAGATTTTTGTAGAAATAGTATGTGGCACGGATGGTAGTACAAAGGTTAGGGGCAACTCTTCCCTAACCTTTCTGTTTCCTGTTTGTAGTGCTCACTACAAGGGCCCAATAAGGAAACTTAGGGAGTTCTGGATTTGGGTTTGTACTGTAGATTTCAAAATGCTAGTACATTTTTTCTTTGAAAATAATGGCTTTTCCTAATTGATCTGTTCTTTCTTTTAAAGTAACATTTGAAGATAAGAAGCGGGAAAATTTTGAACGTGGCAATCTAGAACTGGAGAAACGCAGACAAGCTCTCTTGGAACAGCAGCGCAAAGAGCAAGAACGCTTGGCTCAGCTGGAACGGGCTGAGCAGGAGAGGAAAGAGCGGGAGCGCCAGGAGCAAGAGCGCAAAAGACAACTGGAACTGGAGAAGCAACTGGAAAAGCAAAGGGAACTGGAACGGCAGAGAGAGGAGGAGAGGAGGAAAGAGATTGAGAGGCGAGAGGTAAACAGCTGTGGACAACCTTGTAATTGACACATGAGCTTTGTCTTTCTCTTGTAGAATTATTCAAATGATGTGTTAATGTAGGGCAGTCTATTTTCCTTTTTAATTTTTAATTTTTGTATGTATTAAACACTGGGCCTCATAAATGCTAGGTAAGTGTTCTATCACTATTCCACACCCCTAGCCCTTCTTTCTTCCTTTTTTTTTTTTTTTTTAATATTTTTTAGTTGTAGTTGGACACAATATCTTTATTTTATTTATTTTTATGTGTTGCTGAGGATCAAACCCAGGGCCTCTCACATGCTAGGCAAGCAGTCTACTGCTGAGACACAACCCAGCTCTCTTTCTGGTTTTTTTTTTTTTTTTTTTGAGACAGAGTCTCATTAAGTTGCCCAGATAGGCCAACTTTGAATTTGTGATCCTCTTGCCTCAGTCCCCTGAGTAGCTGGGATTACAAGCCTGTAACTGCCCCACTAGGCTGTTGTTTTTCCTTTTAATAATCTGGAGATTGTTGTGTTTTCAAAAGATACACAACCATCACCACTCTCTATTCTGGAGCATTTTCATCATCCCAAAAAGAAACCCCTTGCACTAAGGAGTAATTCCCCATTCCTCTTTGCCCCCAGCCCTGCAACCACTTCCTTATCTCTCTAGATTTACCTGTTCTGGAAGTTGTACAGTATGTGGCCTTTTGTGTCTAGATTTCATTTTGCCTGGCATTTTCAAGGTCCATCCATATTTTAGCATGAATCAGTATTTTATCCTTTTTTATGGCTGAGTAGTATTCTGTTTTATAGATATACTACGTTTCATTTATCTACTCGTAAGTTGATGAACTTTGAGTTATTTCTTTCTTTTTTTTTTTTTTTAGCTATTACAAATGCTAATATCAACATTCTTCTATAAGTTTTTTATTGCACTGTCTTATAACAAACCACCAAGAGAGCAGTTAGGTGTTTTTCCAGATTCTTTTCTCTGTATTTACACATTTATATAAAAATGTAAAGATTTATGTGGTGGCATGGGTGGAGGTTGTATAATTTTAAACCACTTGATGTTATCAAAGCCATTGTATTGTTTTGAGACTGTTCTCCCGCCCCCCTAAAAATATGTCTGGGAAATCTTCATATATTCTATGGTATCAGATCTGGAAAGGGACCAAGTCAATCTCTTGTTCAACTTCACAATTTTACTATATTACTACAGAAGCAAAGCTATGATTCTTTTCACATGAATGAAATATAAAGATGAGGAACTTTTCTTTACTAAAAAAAATACTTTGGTTTCATCTCCTGCTGATTGCTCTAGACAGTATGTAGCCATAGCTGCCTTTTGTTCAAGCAGATACACACAGATGCTAACAAATTTTAGATATTTATCTATTTGGTATTGGAGATTGAAGCCAATGCATTGCACAGGCCAATCATGCATTCTACTCTCCACCCCAACAAAATTTCAGTTACCAGAATGGATAATGGAAAGGCATACCACCTTCCTTTTTTAAAGTATTCATTCAGAATTGTTTAGTAGACAAATTTATTATTGCTATGCATTGCTAGCCCCTGGAGTTTCATGATGACTAGATGTGCCACTTGGCCTCTAGGACTTTGCAGTGTGATTGGGAGCTTGCTGAGTAAGAGGCAGTCACACTACCAACAGCAAAATCTGTACAAATATTCCAAAACTGAAAACTGCTGAGACCAGAAACACTTGTGGTCCCAGCATTCTGGATAAGGAAAGCTTAACTGTAAATAATAGTTTCTCTTTTGTTGGGAAAAAAACAAGTTTTGTTTGTTTTAGTTCTTAAATTTAAGATTGATTTAGATTTAGAATTGTTTAGATTTAAGCTTGATTTTACTAAAGAAATTTTCCTTCCTGTTTGTGAGTCTGTAAATAAAAGGGAGCACTTTTATTTAGCATATCATGCATTCTGGAAGGCATGAAGAATGAAATTCCAATGTGAAATGATCCTGTTGGTTCTCATCTTATGTAAATTAGTTCTGAATAATTAGTTCTGAATATTCCCTTTTTTCCTTAGAAGAAGCACTGATTTTTATAAAAATTTTTATTGCTTTATGATATGATTTCTTGTAATGTCTATATTTCATCCTTAAAAGGAAAGACTTACTACATGATACTTTTGTTAAGAGACATGTTAGAGCATAAGAACTGAAAAATTAATAAACTGTGACTTTGACAGGCTGCGAAACGGGAACTTGAGAGACAACGACAACTTGAATGGGAACGGAACCGAAGACAAGAACTTTTAAATCAAAGAAATAAAGAACAAGAGGACATAGTTGTATTGAAAGCAAAGAAAAAGACTTTGGAATTTGAATTAGAAGCTCTAGTGAGTGATTTTTGATCATGCTTTGGATATATACTACCATTGAACCATTAAAAATGGTAATAATTCCTTTTATCTTTCATTTGTTAAAGAATGATAAAAAACATCAATTAGAAGGAAAACTTCAAGATATCAGATGTCGATTAACCACGCAAAGGCAAGAAATTGAGAGTACAAACAAATCTAGAGAGTTGAGAATTGCCGAAATCACCCATTTGCAGCAACAGTTACAGGTGAGAAAACAATGTATCACAAAAGATTTTAGGCTTACATGCTTGCCTGATTCATTTTATTTATTTATTCATTCAACAAACAGTAAGCATTTACCATATACTAGATGTCTGGGGAAAAAAGGTGAAGTAGGTGGGGTCCTTTTCTTAAAAGTCAACTGTCAAGTAAACAAACTCAATAAGTGTTTGCTACACACTGTTAGGTGCTGGGCTGTCTTTTAGGTACTGAGACTATAGTGTTGAGCAATGGAAATGAGACCGAGAGTGAGCTGAATGGACCTTACCCTCTGTATGCAAGAGGGACACATACTAACAGAACTATAAGGTTTGTATCTATGAGAAAATGAAAAGTGCCAAGGACAGTAGTAGGGAAGGCAGTAGAGAGTCCTGGCAGCTAGCAGTGTTGTAATTTAAACTAAGGTAGTCAGGGTAGGCCTTTTGTGAAGGTGACATTTGCACAGATTTGAAGTCTGTGATGGACTAAACTATGGCAGAACAAGTTTTAGGTAGGGATACAGCAGTGCCACCAGTGACCTGAGGCTGTAGCAGGCTTCTGGGATGCCAGGTGGAGGCCAGACCTTACAAGACTAGTAAATAGGTGCAATTAAGGTTTTAGTGGGATGTAAGAAAGATGTGTAGGGTAAGACTTGAGACTTGATAGTGTGCTAGTGGCAATTTTGCCTTCATTTACCTCTCATCTATTATCTCACCTGGTATGATTGAACTGTTATCTCACCTAGTTTGGTATCAAGCATTGAACTACAGGGGCATCAAATTCATGCAGATATTACCTGCAGATCATCATATTTGACCACAGTGATTCTTTCACTTCTTTTTCTCAGCATGATGATTTCAAGATTGACTTTTCAATGTTGTTGAGTGAATAAGTACATTGTTTCATTTTATCACTGAGTAATATTTACTAATCCCTTCACCTGTTGATTAATATCTGGGTTCTTTTCAATTGGGGATTTTCATAACTAAAACTACAATGAATATTTATGTATAGTATTTTTGTGGAATTATAACTTATTTCTCCAAGGCAAATTTTTTGGAGTGTAATTGTGCCATATAAGTCTTATCTTTCAACCCCCCTACCACAAAACTGTCAATGGTAGAAATCTTCACATTCTAATCAGCAATCTGTGAGGGATACAGTTGTTTCTCATCCTTACCAATACTTGGTGTTGTCATTATTTTAAAGTTTGACTTTTCTGGTAGGTATGCAGCAAATATATTTCATTTTTTCTTTTATATGCATTTCCATGAAGACTGATGATGTTGGTCATCGTTTTACATGTTGCATGGTGTCATTTGTGTATCTTCAAACTATCTGAACTTGCCTGTCCGTTTTTGGTCGAGTTGTTTTCCTTACTTTTGAATTGTAAGACTTCTATATAAATTCTTGTCAACAAGTCATTTGTCGGGTACATGATCTGCAGATATTTTCTCCCTACTTTTGGTTTGCTTCTCATTTTCATAATACTATTTTTTAAAGGACAGAAGTTTTAAATTTTGATAAGGTTTAGTTTGTTAATTTATTTATATGATCATGCTTTTTGTGTTCTAAGAAATCTTTGCCCCATGGATGCAACATTTTCTTCTATGTTTTCCTTCAAAAGTTTTATAGTTTTACATATTTAGGTCTATAATCCATTTCACATTGGTTTTTGCATATGGTCCTAAGTTAGAAGTTGATGTTCATTTTTCTCCGTATATACCCAGTGCTCATTTATTGAAAACACTTGCCTTTCCCATTAAATTTCCATGGTAGCTTGTGGAAAAGCAGTTGCATATATTTGTAAAAGGTCTGTTCTAAACTCTTCCTTTAATCTGTATCTATCCTTTCACCATCACCTTACTCCATGGATAACTATAGCCTTATTCTGGTTTTTGAAATCAAGTAGTTTGAGTACCCTGTTATTGTTATTCTTTTTGAAAAAAAAAAATTGGCTATTCTAAGTCATTTCCATAAAAATTACAGAATTAGCACGTCAGTTTTGTTTGTTTTTTTTTTCTTCAAAAATACCTAGAACTAAAAAAATTTTTGTAGAGCATTGTTGCAATTCCTTTGAATTTATTGATCATTTCAGGAAGATTTGACATTTAACAGTATTGAGTTTTATACATTATCTCTCAATTTATTTAGGTGGTTGTAAATTTCTTTCAGCATATTTTTGTAGTTTTATATGTGTTTTTAAAAGTTTTCCTTAAGTATTCTGTGGTCAATGCAATTGTATATTGCCTATTTTTTATTTCAGTTTCCAACTATAAGATGTCAGTATATAAAAATAGAATTTATTTTTTATAGTTATTTTTCTGTGTTAATTTTTTTTTTCTTTTCTGTGTTATTGTTTAGCTAATTTCTCAGGGTTTGTTTTTCTTTTTTTCGGTGCTGGGGATGAAACCCAGGATTGCACATATGCTAGGCAAGCAGGTGCTCAACAACTGAGCTATATCCCCAGCTCCAGTGTCTTATTTCTTTCTTTCTTTTTTTTTCTTTTTTTTGGTACCTGGGGATTGAGCCCAGGAGCACTCGACCGCTGAGCCACATTCCCTAGACCTTTTCTATATTTTATTTAGAGACAGGGTCTCACTGAGTTACTAAGTGCCTCGCTAATTAATCTGCTGGCTTTGAACTTGTTATTCTTCTGCTTCAGCCTCATGAGTTGCTGCAATTACAGGTATGCACCACTGCTCCTGACTTCCTGTATCTTATTTCTAAAAGGATAATGTTTTGTAGATTCTTTAGGGATTTTTAGCTATATAAACTTGCCATGCTTGAAAAAAGACAGCTTTATTTTTCATTTTCTAAACTGTAAGCCTTTTATATCTATAAACAACTATGTAAATAAGTATAATAATTTTGATAAAATAAATTCACTGAAATATACAAATTATCAAAATAGAGTCAAGAAGAAACAAAAAACCTGAATATTTATATATCTATTAAATAAATTTACTGTTAAATATCCTACCACAAAGAAAACCCTAGACCTAGAATGCCTCACTGATAAATGTCACCAAAAATTAAAGAAGAGATACCATTTCAACATAAACATATTAAAATAGAAGAGGAAGGAATATTCTCTAACATTTTCTGAGCTCAGCATTACCCTGATACCAAAACCAGACAAGGATATTACAAGAAAACTCTAAACCAACATCCTCAATATCCTTCATAAATTTAAATGGGAATTTTTTTTGGGGGGCCTTACTTAGTTGACCAGGACATCCAGAACTATGTTGAAGAGAAGTGCTAATAACATTATTCTGGGTCTTAGAAGGAAAACTCTGTCACAAATAAGGAAGGGTAACTAGGTTTTCTATAGATGCCCTTCATCAGGTGAAGGACTTGCCTTCTGTTTATTGCTACTTGATCTTGAATAGATATTACATCGGGCCATGTTTGTTTTTGTTTTGGGAATCCATGGAGATGATTGTGTGGTGTTTTTTCTCTTCTACTTTGTTTAGATGAAGATTTATGTTGATTGCAATTTGAATGTAAAACCAACCTCCATTGCTGGGGTACACCACATTTGGCCATAGTATATTACCCCTTTTAGAATATTCAACTTGCTCTTGTTTATTAAGGATCTTTTCATTTAAATTCATGAAAGATATTGGTTACCTTCTAAATGCTAATTAACTCTGTTTATATGTCTTTCATTAACTATTGATGAAAAGTTTCATAAGATAGTCCCCTGGAAAATTTAGAGTTAAAGGTCTTGTGTTTAGTTTCAGTATCAATTTATCACAGAATGTTGTGTGAACAAGCACACTTATTATTTATGACTGATGTTTAGAATGTTCAGTTATTGGTAATAAATAAAAGTCAGGATTCTTAAAGTAGTGAATGGAAAAATAATACCTAATTAGAAGAAATAAAGGGACATAGCAGGCAAGGAGATATTGGTTCACTTTCCTTTCATGGATTAGCAGATACTTAACTTTGCAAATGAGTTGGGTATCCCTTAATATTGGTTTGACCTACTTTATAAACTTAGGTTATACACCTTAAAGTAATGTTAATATAAGTAAAACAATCTCAGTGATCTGAGTTAGTTTTTGTTTTGATATTTCTTTGTCTTAGTTCAGAAAAGAAACTTGGGGATTGGGAAATAGGAAGGAGAATAAAAGGGAAAACTCAGTTGGTTTTGCTTTTTTTGAGAAAATGACTGATTTATGTATTCTGTTCTATGAAGTTTTTCGTGTGTGTGTGTGTGTGTGTGTGTGTGTTTTGGGGTTATTTATAGAAAAGGAGGCTTCTGAATCCTCTGTTGAGCTGACCTCTCTGCCATATGGGCCAATAGTATATGAAGGTTTTTTTCCACATAGGCTAGTCTGTATCTAAAGGTGGATGTTCCAAAAGAGAGGTTCTTGGCCTCTGATGATTTTTGAGACATGGTCTTGCTGTTTCTCAGGGAAGTCTTGAACTCATGTGCTGGCTCTGAAAAATAATCTTTTAAATATTTATTTTTAGTTTTAGGTGGACACGATATCTTTATTTTATTTTTACTTGGTGCTGAGAATTGAACCCAGTGCCTCATGCGTGCTAGGCGAGCACGCTACCACTTGAGCCACATCCCCAGCCCTGAACATTTTTAATTATGGCACTTTTATATTTTCAAGCCAAAAGTCAATACTTAGAGTTCACTTTTTATAAAGGTAAAACCAAAAGTCAAATATTCCCTATATATCTGTTGTTTTGTTTCATTTTGTGTTGTTTTTGATACTGGGGATTGAACCCAGGGACACAGTACTGCTAAGCTACATTCCCACGTTTGTTTGTTTGTTTTTTCCCCATTTTTGAGACAGGGTTTCACTTGGTTGCTGAGGCTAGCCTCAAACTTGGGATCCTCCTGCCTCAGCCTCCTAGTTGTTGGGATCACAGGTATGGCCATGGTGCCTCTTATATCTGAAAAGCCTACCAATTTACTGAAATGTGTAGAAACTACAGAGGATACTTACAGCTGAACTTAAGCAAACACTGTGCTTGGCATGTTACCCACAAAAAATTCCAAATAGCATTTGTACAGTATGGTTTTAGTTTTTTTCATTGTGTCAGTTAAAATATAGGTGGTTCAAGACTTTTATGTATCTGTTTAAAGTTCCATTCTTTGTGACAGAAAAACATGCACATTTAAAGCAGTTAAAATTCTAGTGGTTAAAAATCTGTTTTGTTCCCAACTTCAGGTATATCATAAATCTAAATTCTGCCCTATTAAGTATTAAAGCTCAGATTATAATAACAGAGTAATTCCTACCAAATTAGTTTACAAGCAACTGGGCCACTGTATTTATATTTGATCTCCATGCTATTGAGAGATCCTCTCTTCTGTTTTCTGTGTGCACAGTGTTTTTGAAGTGCTATCTTTAAAAGCTTATAAATGTCCAGTGAGACAACAAGAATGTAAGCAAAACCAAGGAAGCTATAACTGTCTTAACTTTATTTTAGTGAAAAGCACTTGGCAAACAGTTTATTCCTTGACAAGAAAGCAAGAGTCACCCTGACTAGCAGTTAAATGTGGTTCACCATAAAGGACTTGGGAAGAGCTGACTAACCTCTCTGCTATTCAAGCCATTCAGGAGTATCTCTGAGGGTCAAGAAAACTGACTTAAGCACTAATTCTGCGTGTGGACCTCAGAGTGTTCCCTGTCATTCACGGTTGTTTTTCTCCTCCTCCCCTAGGAATCTCAGCAAATGCTTGGAAGACTTATTCCAGAAAAACAGATACTTAACGACCAATTAAAACAAGTTCAGCAGAACAGTTTGCACAGTAGGTATTTTATTTATTTTAATATTTTTCAGTTGTGGATGTACCTTTATTTTTAAAAATTTATGTATATTTATATCAAAGCCAGTGCCTCACACATGTTAGGCAAGAGCTCTGCCACTGAGCCACAACCCCAGCCCCAGAATTTTAAAGTTGGTTTTTTCTCTCCCTCTCCTTTAATTTCTTTCTCTCTCCTTCTCCCTCCTTTTCTCCCTCTTTCATTTTAAATATGCTGGGGATTAAACCTAGGGCCTCACCTCATGCATGCCAAGCACAGTTCTATGGGCTCTACTGCCGAGCTGCACCCCAGCCACAACCTTTTCCTTTTTTACAAACAGCAAGAATTTTCTTAAGTGACATGAAAATGTTAAAAAACATTTCTCTCACTGCCAATTAAAGTTTTTCCTGTTTCTCACTGTTTTTCTAAAATAGGAGATTCACTTCTTACACTCAAAAGAGCCTTAGAAGCAAAAGAACTAGCTCGGCAGCAGCTACGAGACCAACTGGATGAGGTGGAGAAAGAAACTAGGTCAAAACTGCAGGAGATTGATATTTTCAATAACCAGCTGAAGGTAACTATTCTCTGTGTGCTACATGTATGTCTTACCCTTTCATTTTCCTAACTGTCTAGCTGATTAGTTGATGTGGAATCCCAGGCAGAAAAATGTATTGAACTGGCATTTCAACCTTGGTGAAAGCCTTCACATTTATGGATGAGCACTATACCATCTAAATTGCATTTTTCTTCCTTGAGATATCAAAATGAATTTGGCATTTATAAATTCTGGATCAGTGAGTGGCCCCAGCATTATGTCTGTTTTTAACCTGAATTGTTTTGTATACATTTTCATCTTTTTGCCTATTCATAGCCATATCAAGTGGAATTTCAGAAACCAGGCCCTCAAAGCTTCCTCTTTCTTGTGTTCTTTGCATACTGCTCAGAAGGATTGTTTTTCCTCTTAAAACTGAGAATTTTTCTGCCACTTCTTGCCTTTAAGATTGGGCTTAAATAATTAGTCATTTTGTTCACTCACATTCTAAATTTTTATTGTTTAGTGCACTAATTGCTTTTCTTTTGTGGCAGAAGTGGTGTATGTTTTTATCACATTTGCACAGGAAAATTTAGAAAAATGCCTGAGCTCTAAGGGAACATAAAATAGTAAAGATCACAGGTTCTTTCTGATTGCTTTCAATTTAACCTCACAACTTTATCATTCTAAGAATGTTAACTCTTACAAGAAATCCAGAATGGAAACAGCTCATTTTCTCTTCTTTCTTTTTTTTTTCTTTTTCTTTAGTATTTTTAGTTGTAGATGAACATAATACCTTTATTTTTATGTGGTTCTAGGGATTGAACCCAGGACCTCACACATGCTAGGCAAGCACTCTACCACTGAGCTACAATCCCAGCCCCTCTTGCCTTGGATTGAACCCAGGGTTGCTTAGCCACTGAGCCACATCCTCAGCCCTTTTTGTTTTTTATTTTGAGACAGTCTAGCTAAGTTGCTTAGGGCCTCACTAAATTATTGCTGAGGGGGGCTTTGAACTTGCAATCTTCCTGGTTCAGCCCCCAGGAAGCTTGTCCAACAAGCTCATTTCTTTTAAATAATTATTATATGTTATTTTAAATTTAAGTAAGCTATTAGAGTTTTTATCTGCTATGTTCTTTTAGAAATTGGATGAGATACTTTTTTTTTCTTTCAAAATATTTGTTTTTCTTTTCTAACTTAAAATTCTTTATAAACTTGTTTCTGGCCATTTTAGCTTTTGAAACTAGGAAGTAAAATTCCTATTCTTTATTTCTAAACCAAAAAATTAAAAATTAAAAAAATTATATAGCATATTTGAGATTTTTAGTTTACCTCTGGATTGAGAGATTAGACCAGATTGTGTAGACATCTAAATTTGAGGTGTTTGGGCTATTTTTTGGAGCATTAGGTAATGAACTTTGCTCAGTTGTACAATTCCCAGAATGTGCTGTTCATAGAAACAGCACATTTTTTTTTTTTTTTAGGAAAAATATTTAGCCAACCTAGTATTTTTCTTCACTTTGCTTTTATGCTTATGTTGTGCTGGTGTATATATTATCTGTATTTTGTATTTGTATGTATGTGATTTAAGTGTGGCATATAAGTATTGAAAGTGCAGCTGTAAGTTCTCCATCTCTAAGTACAATCAAAATCCTCACATATGGGTTCTAGGGATTGAACCCAGGGCCTCACACATGCTAGGCAAGCACTCTATCACTGAGCTACAATCCCAGCCCCACTTTCTTTTCTTTCTTTCTTTCTTTCTTTCTTTTTTTTTTTTTTTTTTTTTTTTTGGTGCCTTGGATTGAACCCAGGGGTGCTTAGCCACTGAGCCTCATCCTCAGTTGCAATTTTATAGTGTTTTTTAATAATCTCTTGGAATACAATCTGTGAAATAGTCAGCTATCTTTTGAACTCATTAATTAAGATTTTTGCCTTAATATAGATTTCTTTTCTAGAATTTTGATTCCCAAAGCAAGATTTGGATATTAGGAAGTGATACTCTAAGGGGAGATTTTGATTAATGCTTAGAAGATGTATGGATTAAATAACTTTAATAATTGAATTGCTCTTGTCCTTGCTAAAGAAAACTCCCTTAAAATGTGGTGTAAGTCATTCTTATGATGAATTAGTAGTAGTGGTGGTGGTGGTGGTATTTTTTTTTTTTTTTTTTTTTTTTTTGTACTGGGATTGAACCCAAGGAGAAGAGGTGCTTTATAATTGAACTACAGGCCTGGCTTTTTTTTTTTTTTCCCTCTTTTTTCTTTCTTTTTTTTTTTTTTTTTTGAGACAGAGTCTCGCTAAGTTGATGAGGCTGAACTTGAACCTGTGATCTTCCTGTCTCAGCCTCCAATTTGCTGGGATTACAGGTGTACACCACCATGCCTGACGACTAATTACTAATTAATTAACTAATGCTGCCTTCAGTATCAGAGCTTTTCTTATGCAGTTCTACAAAGACTGACTTTATTTTTTCTCCCCTACTGGCCCTTTTTCAATATCCTTGTTTTTAAATAAGAACATTTCTTTCTGTCTTTTAAATTTTTATTTTGTTGTTCTATTATTAATTTAGTTTAATGATTAAGTTAATTTTCTATTTAAATTTGATCTAGTGAGTAAAAAAGTCACAAGCTAATATAACTATATTGTTTTGCCATTAACACTCATTTAGAAAACTTACTGAATGTGATATGTTGTCTTATGGTTATTATTTTTAGAATTCCTCTGAAACTAAAACAGAAGCAATTAAATCAAAGAATCAAAAGATTTATAATTTGATTGTGACCACTCACAGACTGAGTTAACATTTAGTTTATCAGGGGTCTTCTTGCCTACTTTTCTTTGTTATAATCACACTGGAAAATGTGAAGTATTTTTTCTAACCTTAGAGCATGTATTCATTAGCAACTATAATTTTTATATGATGAGATAGAGCAGGAAGAGCTAGTAGCCTGACTTCTGGAATTTGTTGGATCTCTCTCTTGATATAGCAGTCCTTACAGAGCACTAAATGATGCAGAACTTTATTTCTGCCTTGCCCAGAGAGAAGTTAATTTCCTGCAGGTAGCCTGATGGTGTAGATCTGCTGTATTTTAAACCTTTTTTTCCTAAAAGGAAACCAGCTAGAGAGTATAGAAAAGAAATTGGCTCTTGGCAATTGTATTTCATATTCATAAAGACTGTTCACATGGAAGAAGAAAATGTAATTCATTCGATGCAGGCTAGTACAAAGCATTTTAATTAGTTGACCAGGACACTAAACCTACTTGAAATTGTTGGCTTCACAATTGAGGAACCAATACTCCCCTCCCCAATACACACACACACACACACACACACACACACACACACACATACACACAACTGCTTTCATGCACAAAAATCATGTCCCGCTTCTTAGGTATAAAATTATATGGGGAACATTTGAACCCTTATTTATCTCTCATTCTGAAGTATAAGACAGATTGAGAAGTATATTTAGTATTTAGTTTCTCTAATGAAAGTTTATGAAACTAAGTATATTTTATTATTCTGCCATATATATATATATATATATATATATATATATATATATATATAAAATCTGATTTAGTCCTTTCTTCCAGAATGTCTAGTTCACACTTATTTTTTTGTTTGAGGATTTCTTCCATTTTCTTCAATTCAGGAATCATTACACTTCCACCTTCCCTATACAAGATCTGATAAGCAAGGATAGAAATTCTCAAGTCTTTATTTTGAAAGGAAATGTTGGGGCTGGGATTGTGGCTCAGTGTTAGAACGCTTGCCTAGCACGTGCAAGGCCCTGGGTTCGATCCTCAGCACAACATATAAATAAATAAATAAAATAAAGGTATTGTGTCCAACTACTATCGAAAAATAAATATTAAAAAAATAAAAAGGAAATGTTTACTGTTGGAGTCAGATTCACAGTTCTTTGTTTCATATAGGAACCAATAGTGAAAATATGAAGCATACTTAGTCCACTGTTGTGATTTACTAGAGATTCACCATATGATCTCAAATTTTGGGCCCTTTTGTTTCTCTCTGATCTTTTAAATATGCATCTAACTTATCACCATAAATCAAGAAATACTGAGGAAGGAAACAAGAATCTTACCATAGCGAATCAACTTGGCTTTTTATTTTTTAAATAAGTCTGAAAAGCGGGCGGAAATGGAAGAGGAGAATAAATTATAGCACCCAAGATACTGAAACTCTTGTGCTAGAAATTCCTCAATTAGCATCTTTTGTATATTTGCTATCTCTGATATGCACTATATATTTTAGCTTTTTGGTGATCATCTAAAATACCAAGCCAGAAATAATTCATTTTGTTAGTGCATGAACTAGTACTAGCATGAATTAGTACTTCCTAAAGTAGTTTAAATTTTTTTTACCATAAATTTCTGCTTTTAAATATATTCTGCTGTGTGAAGTGCCACATGCCTATAATCCCAGTGGCTCAGGAGGCTGAGGCAGGAAGATTTTGAGTTCAAAGCCAGCCTCAGCAACTTAACAAGGGCCTAAGCAAGTTAGTGAGACCCTGTCTCACAATAAAAAGGGTTGTGTTGTGGCCCAGTGGTTAAGCATCCCTGGGTTCAATCCCCAGTACCTACCCTCCAAATGTATTCTGTTTGCAACAAATATTCTGTGTTAAGAAATCAGTCATCTCAAATTTGTGTTCCAGAAACCTATTTAAAATTGTCCCTGGGAGTGGTGATACATGCCTGTAATCCCAGTGGTTGGGGAGGATGAGGCAGGAGGATCAAAGCCAGCCTCAGCAACAGTGAGGCGCTAAGCAACTTAGTTAGACCCTGTCTCTAAATAAAATATAAAAAATAGGGTTGGGGGTGTGGCTCAGGGGTTAAGTGCCCCAGAGTTCAATCCTTAGTACCCAAAAACAAACAAAAAAAATTCTACAAACTGAATATATGGTTCTGACTTTATTCACAGTGACTTTGTTAAAAAAAAAAAAAAAACTATAACTCATATAGAGTTTAATCCCCAGTACTCCAAGGAGAGGGGAATTGTTGATTATTTATGACTTTCTCTTTATACCTCAGTTTATAGGAAAATAAAAACTCAATTTCTTTTGGAGAAGCTATATGTCTAAAATGCATGTAATAAACTTTCTTATAATTGTTTTTCTTATTTATGGTGCTTTCCTAGAGGTATAAAATCATGATTCTAACAAGTGTCAAATCACACTACCCATAGGAGCTTTTTAGCTTTTGTCTTCACCTTGCCTTTGCAAGCGATAGTAGTTACTGTGGCAGTTTTCATCATTACTGTAAATCCTAGTGTTCCATGTCTTAATACGTAAGAATAATACCAAGCAGCAGCATAAAGTATATCTTACAGTTTGCAAGTCTCCACTGTATGCCTTTTAAGAGAATCTAACACCCACAGAGGCAAGGTTTTGTGTTTCATGTTGAAAGTTGAGTCCTTGTTGGTCCTTGTCTAGTTACTGTGTACTGGACAAGTCCCAATGTGAATGGCCATTTACACTGGCGCGTTTCTTTCTTCCAGTCAGTGGCAATGGAGGAGGCAATGTGGCAGTGCCTGGCAGTTCTCCTGGGCTGCGTCATCCACTTAGACTTCTTTCTAAAGGTCTCCATGCCCTACTCAGGCAATGCACATCTTTCTCAGACTAAGAATGATGAACCATCTCCAGCTCTGTGCTTCAGTTTCCCCTCCACAGATGAGTGCCCAGTGTCTAAGATAGCATTTACTATGAAGTACTAAGCTTTCTTTGTAACAGTTAATAATAATTAACAATTATTAACCATGGAGTATGATTGAATCTTTCCTCTTGATAAGTTGTGTTTGTGATGGTGTAAGCTCTGAATACCAGCTGGACAAGGTACTGTATACTGTAGTCTTGTCTTTATAACAAGCATTCGAGATTGTTTCATTTGCAACTACAAAATTTTGAAAGATCATTCAGTTGCTGTTTGTGTCTTTGTGTGTTTTTCCATGATGTGGGAGACAGTATTATGGACAGTGTATTATTCCAGAAAGACATAGTATTTTATTTCTTAGTGAAATTTGAGTATTTAGGACTAATTAAGAATCATATTTTTTAATACACTTAGGAAATCCTGGCTTCTTAAGTTAGACACAGGAGCTGTTAGAACTATAAATTCTGTACATAATGATACCGGTTCTATATCACTAAAAAAAAAAAAAATGATACCGGTACTGAAAATTGTTCCTAAGAACTGAAGTGATGAAATGAGAACACCAGTTATGCTAAATGAGGTTGTTTGCTTAACTAAGACTTTCCTGCTCTTGGTTTAGACACTTGCTTTCATGACAGGCCCATTCATTCTGAAGGCAGTGAAAGGGAAAATGTTTAGCAACCAAGGGAGAAAAGAAAAGAGCTGGAGAAAGAACTGAAAAACAGAATGAGAAGTCAGGGATTGGGGGATGCATGTGAAGAGAAACATTGATGGAAAGAAAAAGATCCAGGAAGAGGAGAAGGAGAGACAGGAAGAGAAATAACAGCATTACTCTCCTGTAATTGGTAGAATAATGTTTGGCTGTTCTATGGTTTGCTATCTTTTGTTTAAGATAACATTTTATTTTTGCCTATATGTTTCTTCTGAAAAGACTTCTGAATAGAAGTAGTAAAATCCTCTCATTACTTGTTATTATGGGAACTTTATACAGATTCCTCAAGTATAATCAAATAACCGAAAATTCCCCAGCTTCAAAATAGTTAACAGATGTTGTATATTAGATTCTGTGCTTACTGGTAGACTGGGTGGTTGGTTGCTTGATTTGAGTTTTTTAGTTAGAGGTTTTTTTTTTTTCTTAAGGTAGTAAAACAAAAATGTATAGTAAAAGCTTATCTGGGAAGGGAAGAAAAGTAGACTCAATTATTAGAAAAGATATTTTCTTCTGTTTTCTTTCATTCTCCTGTTTACTCATACCCCTTAACAACGTTATCCTTCAGAATGATATGCAATTAAAATAATAGGATACTACTTTGTGAATATAACAAACATTGGTGGGAAATTCAGATTTTTCAGGAAAACTGAAGTCACTTTTTCTTTTTGGTAATTGAAGTTATTTACCAGGCCTTCTGGGGAGGTTCCTGATGCCTTTTCCTATTGCTCTTCCCTCCCTTTCTCCCCAACACACACTCCTTTCTCAGCCTCTTAGAGCATTTCAGGTACATTGACTGCCAGTTAGAGTCATGGGGACACACTATTTAGTGAAAGGTTGACTTCAGATTTAAAAGTAGCATTTTGAATATACTTTTAAACATTAGTTTAGCCTTTCTCAGAATTTAAATTGCCAATCAATATATCTTTTTATTTACACTTCTTTTAATATTTTTAAAATGGATAAACTTTATAATTTTATAAAAAATGGTGGGGCACAGTGGTACACACCTGGAATCCTAGTGACTCAGGAGGCTAAGGCTGGAGGATTCAAGTTCTGTTCAGTGTCAGCAACTTAGTGACACCCTGTCTCAGTTTTTTTTTTTTTTTTTTTTTTTAATGAAAGGACTTGGAATGTAACTCAGTGAAAAAACAATCCCCATCACCCAAAAGAAAAAATTGTGATAAATGGAATGTTCATTTCCTTGATTTGGAGTATAGTTTCTATGTTCTGGAATTGTTATTATTTTTTTTCAGATTTTTCCATACCAGTCCAGTTCCCCTATCTTCATTGATTTTGCTAGTTGCCTTTCTTTTGTAGTTTTTTTATTTAATTTCTTCTTATTATTAATTATTTTGGTACCAGGGATTGAATTCAGAGATGCTTAACCACTAAGCCATATCTCAGCTCTTTTTTATTTTAAGACAGGGTCTTGCTAAGTTGCTGAGGCTGGCTTTGAACTTGTGATCCTCCTGCCTCAGCCTCCTGAGCCACTGGGATTATAGGTATGCAAAACATACTGGAAAAAAAATTAGTGTCTTTTAAAACTCAGAAGGCCTTTTTAAAATTCTGATATTGTGTGCTACGTATTATTCCTGAGTTAGAAATAATTATTATTTATATAAATGCCCTTCTACTTTTAACTTTGTTACAGATATTAGATTATAGAAAAAAAAAACACATACCTGGAATTTCTGATGCTGGTACTTATAAGATCGATTAAATTTTAAAAAATAATTTTAAGTATAATATAAATAATTAATCAGAGTATATTTGTTTTTGTCTCTCATTTCTAAGAGAAAACCTGAGTTAAAGGCCCAAAGCAAAATAATCCTTACGAAAAGTTAGACATTCAAATTAGTAAATCAGTTTCTATTAACTGCTAGCCTTCATAGGCCCATATTGCTAGTTAATTGTTTTCTCCTTATTGGCATTTATACAAAGTAGTGTTTATGAAAAGAAATCCCATACATGTTATTCAGGTGGGTATTTTATACTTCAGGTAATATCATTTCATATAATACATCTGTTTTTTACTGTCTCAGAGCAAATAGAGGAGAAACATTCACAGTTAATTAAGTCAAGTGATTTTGTGCCCTTTGGCATAGTAATAGAAGAGCCATCTACAGTGAACTTGAAAGTGAGCCATATTTCTCAGTAGAAAAATAGTTGAGTCTTCTTGGGTATTCAATTTGTCAAACATATTGCTTTTGAAACACTTTGGCTGTGCGCCATAGGATGTCCAAAAGATGTGTTATGGTTCAGATATCTTAGCTCTTTAAGGAAATAAGAGCTTTCAATTCATTTTATCTTAACTAAAACAAGACAAAATCTTGATTTGCCAAATTTTTATTGTAGTTTATAATCCGTTTTTGATTGGAGAGCCTTTGAGAACCAAATAAAAGCTACAAGCCTCCTTTAACCAGAAAAATGCCCACATACCCCAAATTTGGTAAGTTGTTTTTAAAATAGGGCCAAAACATTTTCATGGATTTTGGTTAAGAAATTCAAATCTATAGTTTTAAAAATCTGTTTATGTTATTGGTGATGAAAATCTTATTATTTTAAGCTGGGCATAGTTAGTACATGCTTCTAGTCTCAGATATTCAGGAGGTTCAGGCCCTGTCTGGACAACATAGCAAGACCCTATCTCATAATAATTTTTTTAAAACTTACTATTATAATTTATATATACCATGTATTATATACTTTTTCCCTTTTTGTCATGTTTATAACATGTAGCTACCTCTTCTTGAGTGCTTTTTTAATAATCTCTTATTTATTAAGAAAGTAATTATACTTAATTGGGAGACAATGTTTAATTATTACCCATTATAACTACTGTAAAATGAACATATCATACCCCTGAGTAGACCTTACTAAGGAAAAATCAATGAAGTTGTACGCTTGTAGCAATAACCAGCCATATTTGTGTGATTGTAGAGGGATTGGCTTTAGAAAAACTAATTTAATTTTCTTAAGAGCCGTGAAGGAAATGCTGATTTTTTTTTTTTTATTCTTAGTCGTTTCTTTGTTTCATTTTGCCTTTATTGTAGTAGAGACATAATTGTGATAAAGTATATGGGCATTTAATAGAATTTGCAGGATCACTGTAATCAGGTTCCCACTAGGAGAAGTTATTATATTTAGTGTGTTAAACTTTTTCTTAGTTACTTCTCCCAATAATAAATTCACCAATTTCCTAGATAATTAAGCAATTTAATGACACCAGACTTGTTTGTCACCTTGAAATATTTTTCCCTGAAAAAAATTTAAAAAGTGCCTTTAAATAATAATTGTAATTGGACTTGAGACTCTTTAACAGTATTGAAAAATAGTGGGAGACTAGTGCAGCCATCTGCCACCCTGTGAGAAAGGACTCAGTGTTCCAAACGGGCTTTGTTATGGCCAAGGAACGAAAGCCATTCACTAGTTTTTAGTACATGTTTGGCATTTATAGATTACCTTCTCAGAAGTTCAACTTTCTGAAAAAGCTTATCATCGTAAAATTATAAACGTTTTCCCCGTGTTGGTTTGTACCATCTAACTCCCAAGTCCAAAGATAAAGAAGACCCAAAACGCTTTCCAGTCCTGCTATAAGATCACCTTCCTTGCCTTAAAATCGATTGTGTATCCCAGCAATGTTTAACTTGGATGAAGAAAATAATTGAAAATCTTCTCAGTCTTCAAATCTGGATTTTAAGCTGCCAGAGCCTTCTGTTACTTCTTGGACATCTGTTATTTTATGGCTCCCACAAGTTCCATTTCCTTGGCGGTATTTGAAGCAGCAACTTACTTAGGTAGTTCCAAAGACAGGTTCAACCTGTGCTATAGTGCTGAACCTATTTATGCTCAGAAATAAATATATTTTAAATTTTTTCTTCCTCATATATTTGATACATTTAAAAATAATTGTTGGGCTGGGATTGTGGCTCAGTGATAGAGTGCTCGCTTAGCACGGGCGGGACCCAGGTTCGATTCTCAGCACCACATAAAAATAAAGGCATTGTGTTATGTCCATCTACAAGACTCTCTCTCTGTCTCTCTCTCTCTCTCTCTGTCTCTCAACAAAATTTTAAAAAAATAATTGTTTTTTAAACTGTCTCATTGGCATAATTTCTTCTGTAGATTCTTTAAATTCACTTCTTGTTACTTTTTCATTTTCTAGCACTTCCTAACAGATTACTGGCTTTATTTCCTTCTGTCTTGACTGTATCTGGAAATTAATTTACCAATCCACATCCAATTACTAGAGCTCAGTATAGGAAGGAAATGTGTAGTGTGATTCTTAGGAAAAGTGAAACATCTTCATTTGTGCCCATGATTACCTGGCACATGGCAGTCTATGTTCCGGTTGTGCTGTACCTCGTACTAAATATCTTTAATATCACTGCTATTAATACATTTCTCCTGAATAAAATAAAGAACTTTTAAAAATATATAAAGGTTCTTGAACAGTAAACTAAACTTGTATTCCTCACTATCATTTCTTGTCTTTTGTATTTGACTTCATTCAGCTCATGGTTATTTTGTTCATTTCTTTTTGGCTTATTCCTGCAGTAAGAATAACATCCTAATTAGAGACACTGATGTAAATTAAGAGTACATTTTCATGTGATGAATACTGTCTGAGAATTCAACCATTCCTGGAACTAAAATAAACCCTAAAGATCATCTACTCTGTGATTCAGCTGCTGGCCCGTGTCAGGGGCCTGGTATTAGGACCCAGATGTCTTGGTTCTCAAGACCTTGTAGTTACAGGGCTGTTTTTTTTTTAACAATAAATTATTTTAGGATCTATGTATGAATTCTATATTATTAAGGATGAAATTTCAAATAGGAAAAATTGGATCTTTCTGTGACTTATGCTTCCTTGTAAAGGGTCTTTGCCATTGAACTAATGATAAATGAGGTCTTTCCTATTTGCGTGTGCTGACTTTTGGGCACTGATCTCTCCCTTAGGGCAGAGTTTGATTTAGTATCACTCCATTCCAGTTCCCCTTTTCATGCAGAGATACTGACTTGATCCAAGAATGCAGATTATTCAACAGGATTTGGCTCATTTTGTTTCTCTTCAAAATATTAACCAGATTTTTCATTCTCATTAATTAGAGATTATTATTTATTCTTGATTCCAAATTACTATGAAAACTAATATGGTTGAATTTTTAACACATTAAAATTAAGTTTAATGTTCCGCAATAAGGCAGTGAGGAGGGTAATGAACAAAGGAATTCTTTTTTTCTAGAGTTGGCTTTCACCTCACAGTCAGAACTTCCAACTGTCTGAGTGAGGCTACATTGTTAATTTTCAGTCTCCATTCTTGACAACCTCTGCCCCATCACTGGCTGAGCTCCTGTCCCAGGTGCCCTTTCTGATTCAGAAGCCCTGTACCCAAGGCTGCTGCCATAGCAAAGAGCCTTTCAGTTTTCACCTTAAGAGTTGCCTGTCCCTGCTGTGTCCTGCCTGAAAGTTCCTGGGCTTGTCTGCTGTGTTTTCCACAAAGCCCTTCCTTTCTTCCTATCTTCTACCTTTTCTCCAATTTCCCACACTCCTCTAATCTCCAGTTTTTTCTGTATCTCTTTGTTCCCTTTTAAGCCTCTCAAAGCCTTTTATAGTTTCCAAAACACTTTTATATACATTCCAGCTTTATTCTTGTAACAGTCTAGTAAGAAAAGGTTATTAATGCTTGGGGCTTTTTTCTAAACATTGACCTGCTACAGATAATCCTCTATCTTTGTTGATCAAGAACGAATCTAAAGGTAGGGAGCCTGAAAGAAAACTGCCCATTTAGATTTACCTGAGAGCAAAATGATAGAAGACAGGGCAGGCCTTAATCCCAAATCTCACTATGTTGACCCCAAGCTGCCCATTGGGAGCACCAGCTCTGGTTAGAAAGACTGAGGAGTCAACTAACTAGAAATGCATTCCTGGCTCTACTGAGCATCCCACCCCCAGCAGAGCTGGGTCAATTCCCCAGCACTGCCAAAAACAAAACATCTTGTATGCTGGGCAAGCACTTTACCACTGAGCTACAACTTTGACATACCTGATCTACTGTTGACCCAAGTAAGGGGAGTTTTGGTGGCTGAATCTACTAAGGACCATTGGAGTCCTATGGAACAGGTTTCCCCCTCAATAATTGTTTTCTTATTCTTCTTTTGGATTCTTTTGAGTGTTTAAACCTGTGATTCAGTGTCATAGAATGCATTTTATTTTCAGTAGTCTGGGAAGGAAATTAAGGTTATTCCTGGGACTGGTATCAAATGAGGAAATCTTATCCAAGGAGATCATTATCAAATGACCTCCTTACTTTCAACCTGACTTCTGGTTTAGTTTAAAGCCATTGGCAACCTCATCCATGGATTTAGTAAGAGAATAGGATCTGGAGGAGTTATGATTTGAGGAAAAATACACACTTGGGTAGGGGAAGAAATAAGGTCATGGAGCAGAGCTGTCTATTTCCTTTAAGGCAGTGTCATAAGAAGGAGAAGTTTTATAGAGGTAATGTGTGAAGAGGTGTGTATGTTTTCTAAGCCAGTGAAGGTAGGTGAGGATTCATTCTCAGAACCATAAGATTTTATTGAGGAACATCACAGTGCCTTAAAACGGGTTAAGTAGCCGGGTATGGTGGCACATGCTGTAACCCCCGTAGCTTGGGGGGCCGAGACAGGAGGATCATGCGTTCAAAGCCAGCCTCAGCAACTTAGTCAGGTCCTAAGCAACTTTGTGAGGTTCTGTCTCAAAATACAAAAATAAAAAGGGGCTGAGGATGTAGCTCAGTAGTTCAGCACCCCTGGGTTCAATCCCTGGTACCAAAAAAAAAAAAAAAAGAAAGAAAAGAAAAATTTTAAAAAATAAAAAGGGTTAAGTTTCCACTGTTATCACTGAGCCTTTGTCATTATAGCTCCTCCACTGACCCCCATGAACAAGTTCTTTCTAGATCAAGTTATGAGAAGTGGTATAATGTTTTGTGGCTCATTGGAATGTAATCTTGAGCAGCCGTTGGAGATCAGTCATGTCAAATGTAGAGAGAGTTTAGTTTTCCTAGTTGATGTTCTTCAGCCCTGAATGTCATTTCCTAAGTGCCCTAGGCTCCCCACTGTGAAATGTTGCATGCTGATAAACAGTTAATGCCTGTCCCCTCGTTTCATTACATAAATGGTGTCTTGATCATTTATAGGAACTAAGAGAAATACATAATAAGCAGCAACTGCAGAAACAAAAGTCCATAGAGGCTGAACGACTGAAACAGAAAGAACAGGAACGAAAGATCATAGAATTAGAAAAGCAAAAAGAAGAAGCCCAAAGGTGAGTCTTTGCAGTGGATTGTGGTTCTATTGGGAAGAAACTTCAAATATTTACTCTTCTTTGTCTGGCTTCTCCAGGGAGTTACTATATCAGAAAAAGCCTTCAGTCTTTAATGTGTGTATAGATAGGCACAAACACATGTATCATAAATCTTTGTATATCTAAGTACCCCCTGGAGGTTTTGGTTAGTTCCCAGAGCTCTCCTATGTAGATAAATGGAATTATACAAGGAAATTGGGACACTTGGTTGGCTCATTTGCATACTAATGACCAAAATACGTTTCCAGTCCACAGCCTTTTAATAACCGTGTCGGTCAAAGTGCCTGGTTTGAAATCAAAGTCCCCTAGCTGGCTGGCCACACAGGACTTCTCCAGCAAGACCAGGATTGTGCCTCTCTGTCTCTTTTCTTCTTTTATGCAACTGCAAATTCAGCTTGAGTACAAAAGGATACGATTTGCCACTGCTGCTTAGGATAGAAACTCATTTTTATGTCTTTTTGTTTGGATGTTTGTGTTTGCAGTTTATTTTTCCTTGTAACATTCATTCTGTAGTAAATATGGAAATTGTTACCTTTTGGTGTGTCTGATTTTGTTAATAGGTATTTGCTTTTTGAACTTCAGTTAATTTTAGACCCTTAAGCAAAAAGAATCACCAAATATCCCAGTGATTTGCTTTAAATTGTAAAATTAGTTACTAAAATTAGACGGAAAAGAGGAAGAAATGGACCCTGAGGCAGGTTGTTGCCTTTGGGGAATGAACTCTTCTAAACTGCCCCACCTGTGTGTACTTCTTTACAGGTATATGGAATACTCTGAGTCCACTTTGTTGTTTGTTTACGTTTTTGTTTCTTAATGCCAGTGTGTATGGGGTGGGTGTGATCTTGAGTTGACTTAGAGGACTATTTTTGGTTTCCCTGAGGGATGCAACTAAGGATTACCACCCTGGCTTTGGCAACTAACTCTAACTCTGCCCTTCTTTATCCTCAAAGTTTATAAAATGCTTTCATTATTTATACCCTGCTACACCAAACTTTGACATTTCTACAGAGTAGAAATAAACTGAAAATACCATAATATAAATATAATGTGTAATAGATGTTCCAATTACATAAATAGTACCCAAAACTTAACTTTAGCTATTAGCTGGTTATATGCTATAAATATGGTGACCTTCACTGGTAGAAAATTTAAAGTTGTTTTTATTGTGGTCTTTTTGTTTGTTTGTTAAGGATGACAATTAACATTTCTACCCTTCTGGTAAGTGTGGGGGTTTTTTTTCTGTATTTTCTTAAAAATTTTTTTTTAAATTGTAAGTAAAATGTTTAAGGTTTAAGTTTTAAAAAAAATCTGCACTAAATTCTCATGTTCATAAAGTAGAAATAAATGTAATTTTTTGACAAGGAGTATAAAAGTGTACTCTGTTTGTATAATGTTCCTGTGGCAGCTTTCTGATTCCAAAAGATGACCCATGTGCATTGCCATGTCACAGGAGAGTAGTTCAAGGTAGACACTGGAGCCAGGCAGGCTGCTTGGGATCGAATAGACATGGATGGCTCCGTGATATGGGTTATGTAATATCTATGCCTCAGCTTCCTCATCTATAAAATGGGAATAACTACAGGTCCTACCTGCCTAATATCTGCATTAAAGGAGTTGATATATAGAGAGCCAGTTATCATCATTATAAAATTGAACATTAATTTTATTTTAAGTGTTTCAAATTTTGAATGGAATGATCAAAAACTCATTCCCAGTCTTTCCCTGTGAATTTCAGATTGAGGCCAACATAATTTTTAGGCCTAAATTTAGCTATGTCAGCTACTTTGCAGAACAACAACAAAAATTAGTCAAAGTCAGTAGAATAATCTCTTGCGTTCAGCTTCAGGTTTGGGAGCAATGTGGACATGTTAGTGTGGTGTGCCTTAGCTATAGGGGAACTTTAATGCTCTGAGTGATCATGGGCTTATTTAAGCAATATTGCATTTGCAGCTTTTTGGGTACAGTTTATCTTCATAAAAGGTATGTTCCTCTGTGTTCTGTGGCTTTGTTTTCTGTAGTTTAATACCAGTTTCAACATTGAGAAGTGTCTTTTTCTTATTCTTACAACCACTTTATGAGATACATCACATATTTTCTTTCTGGGTTTTTCTAAATCATGTGATTTTTGTCTCACTCAGAATTGGAGCCCCGAAAGCCTTTGTTTCATTGATTGAGTTGCTCTATCTGAAGAACAATATTCCTTTGCTGTTTAGCAGCTCATTGACTACGAGCTTTTTAGTGAAAAAAAAAAACAACAAAACAGCAGTAGTATTCAATTGGAGTTGCTTCCTCACCATAATCAAGCATCTTTGTTGGCAGACGAGCTCAGGAAAGGGACAAACAGTGGCTGGAGCACGTGCAGCAGGAGGATGAGCATCAGCGGCCAAGAAAACTCCACGAGGAAGATAAGCTAAAAAGGGAAGACAGTGTCAAAAAGAAGGATGGCGAGGAAAAAGGCAAACAGGAAGCACAAGACAAACTGAGTCGGCTTTTCCATCCACACCAAGAACCAGCTAAGCCAGCTGTTCAAGCACCCTGGTCCACTGCAGGTATTAGATGCCAAAAGAGATTGATTCTAGGGGCTGGGGGTATTGCTCAGTGGTAGAGGGTTTGCCCAGTATGCACAAGGCCCAGGTTCCATCCCCAGCACCAGGAAGGGCGGGGGGGAGGATTCTAGAAAATAAGTCAACACTCTCCAAGAGCCTGTTGAGAAATGTCTGTCTAATCAGCCCTGTCTCATGTACATCACAGAGATGAGATTGTCAGTCTCTTGTTTTAGACAGTGCAGCTCTTCCTTCCTCAGAATCATTAAAACTCTATTTAAACAGCCTCTGCTCCACTCCACTGGCATCCAGGCTTCCTCTGTGGCATCAAGTTCCATTATCAAAACCCACTCATATGCCTAACATCACTAACGATGGTTGTCTATATAGATGACCTATCTTGCAAAAAGAATTGGTTGCTTCTGATTGATATTTTTGCCAGAAATTTCTAGGATGTTCCTGCAGCAAGATGTGGCAACTTTCTCCTTTGCCTATAGCAATGTGGCACTCACTGTTTTCTACTTTTTGGAAAGTATGACTGTTGTGTCCTGTGTACATAATTTGCCTCTTTAAAAAAAAAAAAAAAAAAAAAAAGATGTGAAGGATAATTGAAATGCCTATAAAAAACTGTCTATATAAATATCATCAGATACAGGGCTGGGGATGTGGCTCAAGCTGTAGTATGCTAGCCTGGCATGTGTGCGGCCCGGGTTCGATCCTCAGCACCACATACAAACAAAGATGTTGTGTCCACCGAAAACTAAAAAATAAACATAAAAAAAAAACTATTAAAAAAATAAATATCATCAGATACAAGCTAAAATATACTTTCAAAATCCTTGTTTGGTTGTGTGCAGCTTTGCAAATAATTCTCAGTAGGAGACAGTGATGACTTTTGGTTTGTGTGATAAATTATACTGGTTTTATTAGTTTGGTCAGTGTCAGAGTCTTGCTACATTGCTCAGGCTGGCCTCAAACTTGTGATCCTCCTGCCTCAGCTTCCCAAATTGCTGGGATTATAGGAGTGTGCCACACCTGACTTGTATACATTTTTTAAAAGTTTTATTTCATTTAAAATCTAAATTATTTTTATATAGGGCCCATCCTTAGGCTGATTTTTTTCCCCCCACTAGGAAATGTAGCAAAAGACTTCACCAAGGAATATCAGTGTAACTTTTTGGTGAAATCAGCATTTGTGTGTTATATTACCATGTTGAATACCTGAAACATAACATTTCCATATCTGTTAATATGGAAAGTTGTGCTTCCCTTCCCCTTCCCTTTCTCCCTGGCTGATTCAGACCTGGGATCAGAGCCTAACAGTTGTCTGTGCTCAACAGCCTGGGTGGGGATGAGAGGGTGTTGATGCTTTGCAGATGTGTGCCTGTGGAGCCCAAGCCAAGAGGAAGGAAGAAGGGACCTTTAGGTTGCCCTGCTGCACTCAGCATTGGAATGGCCTCTGAAGAGAGCCCACTAGTGAGCTCTCTGATGAGTCTGAGTTGTCAATGTTGGGTTGTTCATATTTGTTTCAGAAATTTCTTGAGTAGATAGAAATAGTTCAGATGCTAATCTGAGGGACAGTAGAGAACCCCTTCGTTGTTTGGTTTATCATACTTTGTTGTTTCCTATAATGTTTTTTGTCACACCCCTCCCGCTATTTTTGGTACACAGAAAAAGGCCCGCTTACAATTTCTGCACAGGAGAATGTAAAAGTGGTATATTACCGAGCACTGTATCCCTTTGAATCCAGAAGTCATGACGAAATCACCATCCAGCCTGGAGATATAGTCATGGTAAGAAAGACTCCAGTGAGGGTCAATTCTGTTGATGATTAGCACCTTTCCTCTTTTTCCACTTTGTTAGACTGCAGTAGTGTCAACTAGGGTGAAATTCAGTAGTCAGCATTCAGTTTTTTGAAGCATAAACTCGAGTTTTTTTTTGTTTTTTATTAGAATGAAAGATTGTATTTTAAAAACATATCCTAACATCACTTTAAATAATTATTGAAGACAATGTTCTTAATACACCTTAGCATATTTTTTAATTTATAACTGTGGAAGTTTCTGAGTTTAGATGACTACTTACTGTTAAGTAGTTTCTAAGAAATAGTTTTAAATGCAAAATACTCTATTATCATTCACAGTTGCTAATGATAACTTTTGTATTTGGGGGTCAAACATCTCCCCCTACCCTTTAATTGTGTGAACTTTGAATCATGTAATAAGTAGTGAATTTAGTATGGTGAATCTACCTTACTACTCCGAAAATTAATAGATAAAAAGTTTAGAATCTTGCTTTGTTGTATTTTACGTCCTTTAACAACAAAAACTATACAATCTATGATTGTGACTAAAGCTATAGGAACTAGTTTAAGAAAGAAAACAAAGCAATGTGGTTGACCTAAATTATTATTATTAATGATTAATTTTCTGAAGGAAAATAGTAGTTCCTTAATCCGGTGGTGCACTTAAGAATAACTTAGAAGTGGTCAAACTTTACATTGCTGTGAGCAGCTTTATTTCTTTCAATATGGGAATGATTTAGAATTTTAAAAGAGCTATGTATGTGGTAGAACGCTTGCCTCACATGTGTGAGGCACTGAGTTCATCCTCAGCACCAATAAAAATAAACTAATAAACAAAGATAGTGTGTCCATCTACAACTAAAAAAAAAAAAAAGAACTATGTAAGTTAAAAACTGAGACAAATAGGGCAGGCTTGGTGGCCACATATGTAATCCCAACTACTTGGGAGGCTGAGGCAGGAGGATCACAAGTTTAAGACCAGTTCTAGGCAACTTTGGGAGACCCTATCTCCAAAACATTGAAAGGTCTGGGGATGAACCCCCTTGGGTTCAGTCCTCAGTACCACAAAAAAAGAAAAGAATTGAGACAAACATTTTTCATCTAGGATATGGAATGTTACAGGTGGTCTGTATCTTAATGAGAAGGTATTGCTCTTTTTCAGGAACATATTCAACCTAGTCCTGTTACCACAATTCTAAATTCTTTTCTTGAATTGACTTAGTTGACCCCCAACTTGATTAGATAATGAGTTTAGATATGCTGTAAGAATAAGACATTTCATTAAACATGTATTTTGCCTTGCTTTCAAACTTTTGCTTTCCTGGTGGAGGTTAAAGGGGAATGGGTAAGTGCTGCCTAACTGTCAGGAAGTCTGCATCTTATTCAGTGTTTTGTTCTTTTAAATCACTTTAATTTTGTGTAAGTGCACATATCTCTGGATGTTGTCGTGGCAATAAAAATGTTTGAATTTGTGTAGTAGGTTGTGCTTAAAAAGAAAAGAAAGGTGTTAATCGTCTGAGTTTGTGTGCTGAGTTTTCATTTGCTGGGTTCCATTTCGGGACTAACTTGAAGGCTCCTGCATTAGCATGTCTCCATTGTAGTTGATGGACAAAAAAGGTTTCAAAGAGGTCAAACTTAAAAGATAAAATTCAGGAACTTTTTTTAAGAGAGAATATTAGAGTAATTTCCTGATAAGACAAGTCTTCCTAAGCCACTAGGACCCTTAAGGCAAAAATGAACAATTTTATAATACACAAACATAAAAATTTCAAAAGAGCTATGTATGTTCAAATTACATAAAAGCTACAAATAGTTACTATGAAAAAGACCCATAAGCCCTCGATAAGCCAGCAGAGGGTAGAAAGGGACATCAGTGGGTGAAGAAAAATGATTCAGGAAGTACATGAGCAGGTGTGTGGCCATGCCTGTAATCCCAGAGATTTGGGAGATTGAAGCAGGACGATTACAAATTCAAGATCAGTCTCAGCAACTTAGCAAGACCCTGTCTCAAACAATAAAAAGGGGGCTGGAGAATGTAGGTCAGTGATAGAGCAGCCTAGGTTCAGTACCACAAAAAAGGGTATATGAAAAGATACTTAACTTCATAGGCAGTCAGGAAAATGTAACTTAAAAAGTAAAAGCACTGTTCCTCTATCAAATGAGTAAATTAAAGTTTGATAATACATAGTTTTGACAATAGTGTGGGAAAGTAGATATGATACAAATCATTGTCAGCCATTTGAAAACAGTGAGGCAATACCTATTCAAATTGAAATTTCTCATTCCTCTTAACCCAGAAATTCTGTTTTTCTTTCTTTTTTAGACATTTTTGAGGCACATTCACAAAATATGTGTGTGTACAGGGATGTTCACTGCAGCATTGTTGGTAAAAGCAATAAATAAAGAAAGGAAACAACCCAGTAAAGGAATTGTGTAAATAAAATGTGATGCAGCTAAGCAATACAACGTGTTTAAAAAATTATATAGATCTACATATATAAATTGGTTCTCCATTAAGGAAAACAGAAACAATATGTGTAGTATAATTATGTTCTGATTAAAAATGTAAGCCAGGCATGGTGGCACGTGACTGGGGAGGCTGAGGCAAGAATATCTCAAGTTCAAGGCCACTGTCAGCAATTTAGCAATCTAAGCAACTTAGTAAGATACTGTCTCAAAATTTAAAAAATTAGTGGTAAAGCACACCTGGTTTCAATTCCAAGTACTATGTACATACGTACATACATACATGCATACATACACACACTTTTATTTTTATTTATTTATTTTATGTATGTATATATGTGTGAATGTTTGTATATGCATAATTAACAGTCTTAAAACGTATATCTAAAACTGGTAGCAGTAGTTACCACTAGAGAGTAAAGAGGAAGCTTTCACATTTAATCTTATGTACTTCTGCACTATATTCATATTTACAAACTTGTAATTTTTACTAACACACCAAAAATAAATCTTAACTTTAAGGACAAATATAACAGAAAATATCTACCTGGGGACTCATGGTGCTCCTTTATCTTAAACATACTAAGTTTGTAATAAAACATGTAATTTACCATAATTTATTGTAATTTAGCAGCTTGCGAAAATGATAGAGTGTCTTAGTTTGTACTACGCAGTGCACTAGAAATGTGCCAAGTGCCATTCAACCGTATTGGTTTTATGAGAATAGAAGCTGGTGCAAAATAAGATGAAAGCTAATATGTGATAAAAAGGTGGGGTTTTTTTCCTTTTTTTCAAATTTCATGAGGTTTGCAGTTGAGAAACATGAATGTGAAAATATGTAGTAGAAAATGACTGTCGGTCTCCCCTGGTTCAGTAACACAGAGATCGCTTGTACTTTTGTGGGCATAGTAATCATGAGATACTCACTCAGATTTCTCATCTTCTTTGAAGTATATATAGCTAACTATAACATGTAGAGATAACTATACATGTTAGATTTTAGAAGTTTCAAAGGGGGGAAGTTTTGAAATATTTTGCTTTTAGAAAATTATCAGACCATTTTTTTCCAAAAATGAATTTTTCATGGTTAACAAAAATTTAATGAAATATATAGAGTCCTATTCAAAATGTTGTTGATGATGCAAAGAATGGGTCTGCCATTTTTTAAAAAAGATTAGGAGAAACTCATGAAAAAGCCACTTCTTGATGAATACTTGTTAATCCTGGTAGCAGTTTAAAATAGGAAAGGAATGAGTGTGAACCTCTGTGCTCAGGGAAGACTTTTTAATGGAGGTGTCCTAGTTGAAGTTGACCTTTGATGGCTGAGGCTTAGATACTTTGAAAATAGATGACCTCTTCTCACCTGGAGGACCCATATTATCTGGAGAGCGAATCAATCAAACTTGACTTCTCTAACATATTGAAAGTGCATGGGAAATGAGAAGACTTCTGCTTGCTGCCATTTTATTGTGGTTTATCTTAAGAATACAAGTTGTTCATCTAAATTCTAGGCCTAGGAATTCTGTAGGACTGAGTGCATTCAAATTACTATGGGAGCTTTGGAAAAATAACTGCTGGGCTCACCCGCAGAGGTTCTGGGAACTTTTAGTCCACATATAGTTTTAGTATTATCATGTTGGTCTGTTAGGGAGTCAGTTTCAGCAACCACTGATCTAAACTCATCTCTTTTTCATGTCAGGATTTAGGACTAATCCTAAATCTTTCTGGATAACTGCCTCTTCTTAAGAATATTCAAAGAAGGGACTTCTTTAGCAATTATCAGCCATCAGCCAGTCATTTCATTCTAGAAATTGTTTGTCTTAGTGTTACTCCTATAACAGTTAACTCAGTTTTTCCTTCTTTTCTCTGGACGGAGAATTTTTTTTTTTTTTTTTAAACACAGTACTTTTTTCTACTGCACTCCTTAAGTTTCCATGAACTTAACATTTGAGTTCAATTTATTTAGTAACAATTGACCATAATATCACTACTGTTTTGAGGGACCAGTGTGCACATAGGATTACAGTCATGGATTTAGCGCCTGTGTTGTGATAAAAATTTTATTGGATCACAGCCAGGCTCATACAGTCAGTCACATGTTGCTACATCAGCTTTTGTGCTACAACAGCGGACTCAAGTCATTGCAGCAGAGAAAAAGTTTGCTGACTTCCAGGTTAGAGCTTTAGAAAAGAATTTTAATATCTTCATCTTAGAATTTTGGGGAAAACCTTTTACTTAAAAATCAGCAAATCTATAAAATGTGCTTTCCCTTGTGTTCATCAACACAGGACAGGCAACCACAGCCATCTGGTCTGATTCAGTACAATTTAAACCTGTTTGCTATCCCTGACTATCCTGCTCTGTGAAGGAAAAAGGAACTATTTCACTCCTGTGTCATTCAGCTTTCCATTATTGTAACATATGCCTGAGATAATTAGCTTATAAAAAGAAAAGATTAATTTTGACTCATAGTCTTTGAGTTTTCAGTCTAACTGGCCCCGTTGCTCTGGGGAAGGAAGTATGTCATGGTAAGAGTGTGGTAGATCAAAACCACTCACCTCGTGACCAGAAGCAAAAGAGAGGAAGATCCCACAGTCTCCTTTAAAGGCATATCCCAGTGACCTGCAGACCTCCCCCCAGGCCTCCCTCACCTGCTAAAGGCTCTGCCATCTCCCAATTGCGCCATCCTGGCCAACAAGCTTTACAGTATGAACCTTTAGGATTATTCAAGATTCATTGTAGCACCTCCTTTATGACAAGGTTGGAGAGCTTAGAGATACTACCTAATGAAAATTGTAGCCATTGAGCATGTAATCATTGAGAGAAGAGGCGTGATATTATCAGCCTTTTGCCCATGGACTTGTTTCTGAAATATCTGCTATGGACATTTGACTATAGGATCAGTTACCCCTGATATACAATGTGTAATTACTAACATTTTGTAGACTAGCTCTATAACATGATCCCCAAAAGGTAAGCGATGTCAGAGTTTTGTACTTCACTTCAATGATGTTTTACTAGAATTACCCTGAAATACTTTGGGTTGTTGGAATAGGCCTGCTTAAATGAAGTTATATTTTTAATAATAAAATTTTTCTTATAGCCACCAGTTGATTAGCATACTTTATGTAAAAGTCCACATTACAGCACCATGTTACAGAGAAGTTTGTGTGCTTAGCCTTTTGGGCTATCATTATCTTGTGTTTTCCTAAAATTCAATTAGCATTTTGGGTAGTTTCCTAAATCCAGAAAGACATACTTCTCATTTTTTATATGTTGACCTTCATACTTTTTCTAAGTGGTTAATTTAAATTAGGTATTAAGAGTACATTTTTTTTTTAAAGAGAGAGAGAATTTTTTAATATTTATTTTTCAGTTTTCAGTGGACACAACATCTTTATTTTATTTTATGTGGTGCTGAGGATCGAACCCAGTGCCCTGAGCATACCAGGGGCCCACTACCCCTTGAGCCACATCCCCAAGAGTATATTTTTAACTCCTTGAAATTAAAATGTAATCATTACAATGAATGGATCCCAGTGAGAATAAATTAAACTAATTGAGGCTATTGTTTGGGTCATTGTTGAGATCAGTGAATTTCTTTAGCTAAAAGCAAGATATATACTGATTTCATGACTGTCCTTAGGGATGGGAGAAGCTCTTATTTGTACAACTAAGAGACTGCAGCAGCCCCTCCCTGCCACTCCTAATTGTATACAGGAGTGCAGCATTCCTTCTGTCTAGGGACATGCTTGGCCGGATCCCCTAGCCAGGATGGAACATTTCCTCTGGGCTTCAGATCTAGTAACAGATGTCCACTCAAAAATCTCCTAACGAGACCAGATATATCCTGTATACCAGGGTCTCAACTGGATGACAAGTCAGTCAGTCATAAGACATAACTAGGTAAAACAGCTGAATTTGACTAGGAGAAGACCATGGCAAGATGTTAAACCCAGAGATGCCAGGATCCCAGACAGGCCTGAAGAGCAGAGAACTCCAGGTAGAGAAAAACAGATTGCTTAGAGTGAGCTAAGTAGATACTAATCTTTTAGAACTGGACAAAAGCCCTGGAAAGGAAACCACAGCTCAAGGGCAGAGCTGGACAACAGGAGAAATGGCTTCAAAATAATCTATTATGAAACACTAAGATGTGCATTTAGTATTAATTCTTTAACACTAAAATATGCCAAGCAGAGTTGTAAATATTTATCAGATGTCAAGTAAAACAGGTACTGCTATTGTCTCCACTTTATTGAGAAACTGAGCACCCAGTGAATAAACTTGCTCAAAGTCATCCAGTTAATTGTAGAACTAGTATTTAAATCAAGAGGTGTTGAATTGCAGAGCCCTGTTTTCCAGCCTTACATTTTGCAGTCTTGAGGTATTTGACTCCAGTTCTTAGCTCATTTCTGTTGACATCACCTTAGGTCATAAAATGGGGCTGAGCTTGGCTGATGAACCAACTAAGAAGTGGGGGAGGCCTTGATGCACTTAGAAGCAGCTGTGTTTCCAGTACAGAGCAGCTGCCATTAGCAGTATGTCATAATACCACCAGTAAATATCAACCAGGAAGGAAAGCCTTCTAGCCATCTGAGTTGAGCACAAAACGAAGGTCTAAGTAGAAAAGATATTTGAGTTGTTATCTAGAGAAACAATTGGGGCTGCCCAGAAAGAGAACAAATCATCAAAGGAGTTGAGTGAATATGGGCTAATGTGTTCACATCTGTGGAAGTGTGATCAAGAGTGACAGAGTGTAAAGCAAAATTAGAGCCTTTAGAATTACTGCACTTAATCTGAGGAAACTCCTTTTTGGTTGTTTGGAGAAATTTTAGCCTTAGAAGTTGATTTTTAGGGGCTGGGATTGTGGTTCAGCTGTAGAGTTCTCGCCTAGCATGCTCTGGATCCTGCATTCGATCCTCAGCACCACATAAAAATAAATGAATGGAATAAAGGTATAAAAAAAAGAAGTTTACATAAAATAAAAAAGAAGCAAATAATCACTTACCTTGATTTTTATCTAAGACTATAAAGGTTCCCCAAAGTGATATAGCAAGAAGGCATTTCCTACTTGCTAATATCTTGCAGATAAGTAGAATTAAGTACTAAGCCTTGTATTCCACTTTCTTCAACCCTGCCCCAAGCATGTGCTTATTCTAATAAGCTAATAATAGTTACATCCTGTTGCTCACTGTGCACTGAGTACAGGCAGATGTTTGGCTTGTGTTTTACTGAATACTTGAATGGATTAGACAACTGGTAATTTTATCAAATTATTATTGTTTAGAACCTGCCCATTCATTTTCTGAAATTTCTAGAAAGCAACATTTACATTCCAATAAAGTGTTCAGTATTTTTCAACCATAAATAATATATGAAGGAATAAAAATTAAAAGTCTTCTATAGGCCCTTATTTGACTTAAAGGGATGAAAACATTTCTGTAACAGTAAGTACTGATCCCCCAGAGTCATTCTGTTGCTCATAAAATTGTGGGGGCAACTTATAAAGATAAGTAGACTCATTTGGACCATTTTGAATGATCTTTTCAATCGGAACAAAGATAAAATACAAGCAGTACTTGGTGTAGGGGCTGGGGTCGTGGCTCAGAGGCACCGGGTTCAATCCTCAGCACCACATAAAAAAAAAATAATAAAGGTATTGTGATCATCTATAACTACAAAATAAATATTTTTAAAAAGCATTTGGTATAATATAGAGGCTCTGAAATTTTTCCACAGGAGAATTCTATATTCTCACACATACTTTTGTGAATATTAAAGAATTACAGGGAATCTTCTCTGCATAGTGTACAAAGAATTACAGGGCCTTAATAAAACTGATTGTGGCTGCAAATAATCACTCACCTCATTTTCTCACCATGTGTCTGTGGAGCTTTTAAATGGCCAAACATAATACTCAGCTTTGCCTTTCAGGGAAAGCAGCTAAGGCTGTGTTTTTTACCCTTGTCCGTATGCTAATAAATACTACTTATTGAAGGGTTTTAGAACACTAAATTTATATTGATTGTAGCCTTTGCTTTTGACTTTAAATAGTAAATAAGTCAATTTGTTTTTAATAATGACTTGATTTCCTGAGTGAAGAAGCCTGTCGAGATACTTCCCAATTCAAAATAGCTCTGAGAATTTAAGCTATGTGCCTAAGGACTTCAAACACTTTATCTGATCAGCCATTATGAGAAAAAGGACAGAAGCTTTTTAAAAAGTACCAAGAGGAAGAGCCATTTTTCCAGACATTTAGAATAGGATAAAGAAATTTCTAATGCTATGTGTCAGTCAGGGCCAACACTTTGGGCTGTGGTCAGGTGTGTGTTATATTCAAGGGTTGATTTAGTTCTGTTTAAATTAAATGTTGTGACTTCCCTGTAGGTGGATGAAAGCCAAACTGGAGAACCCGGATGGCTTGGAGGAGAATTAAAAGGAAAGACAGGATGGTTCCCTGCAAACTATGCAGAGAAGATTCCAGAAAATGAGATTCCTGCTCCAGCCAAACCAGTGACTGATCCAACATCTGCCCCTGCCCCCAAACTGGCTCTGCGTGAGACTCCCGCTCCTTTGGCAGTGACCTCTTCTGAGCCCTCCACAACCCCCAACAACTGGGCTGACTTCAGCTCTACGTAAGATTAAACATAGTTTCAGTTTTTGAAATCTCAATTTAGTAACCTTTCTTTCCCCCAGGTGTTTTTATAGTCCCAAGTTATCCCTCTTGGTAAGGGAGCTGGCTCATTTGTGTGACTCCCTTCTCTGGCTGGTCTGCTGGCAAGTTAGGGGTAACTGTCTCTTTACTGAAATAAATGAAACTATTGCCCAATGATGATTTACCCTCATTCAAAACAAAGCCAGTTATCATGTTCTGTTCAGTAATTTATCTGTATTTTCATTCTTAGCAAAAAAATGGAGAAATATAGCTTCCTAATAATCTGTGTTGACACCCATGTCAGTCAGCAAATATTCAGTCATTTCCTGCATACAGGCAAATAGCACTTTTTTGCTGGGCAGAAACAGAATTGAATTCAGTCATGTGGCTTTGAATAGGATAAAAAGCTGCTTCCTCCAGAGCTTTCTGCTTTCATTAGTCTTGTACAGATGCACCGTGAAAAGGTGCATGCCTTTGGTCATCAGAAAATGACATTAAGCACAGAGTGTGTAGGCAGAGGTTTGAAAGATGGATGAAACTACTATCCAGACCTCCATTTACAGGGCTGTGACCTAGATGTACAGTTGTCAAAAAATGTTTTATACTAGCATGCCAGTAACAGTGATTTGAGTGAGAAGTGTTTGAAATTTCTTTTTAAGTCTAATCATCTTTTGGTAGAAATACATTGAAGGCAAGGAGTCAAGGTATTTTTCTGGAAATATCAAATGGAGCAAACAGATATAGAATAATGGCCAAGTACAGGAGGAAGTGAAGGAAAGGATGTAAGGAATAGCAAGTTTTTCACACTTATTTTAGCATCTAAAGGTGCCTCCACATGTAATCTCTGCTTTAAAACAATAGCCTTCCCTTGGCATAACTTCTAAGTTTAAACTCTCCCTTTTTCTTTTGATCTTGTTGGAAAAGTTCAGAGTGTATAAACTAAAGCTTTGGTTAAAATAGAAGACTAATACCATGCTTTCCAGGATTTGTTTTTGCTGTGGATCAAATCAGTGTGACTGTCCTCCTTGTTAAATATGTGGTGTGTGAACATGATTACCAATGACTTGTTTTCCAAACCAAAAATCAAGAAATTATTCTGACTTTCAAATTTGTTTTATAAAGATGAAAAACAGTAAATTCCATTTAGATGTGCATTCACACAGATGTGTTTATCTAAAATTATAAAATCACAAAATTAGAACTGACCCAAGATCCAAGACAACTGGCTACTCTCAGGATGCCTCGTGCAGTTACTGTGGTGTGGACACATATAGCCAGGTGTGTCCTATGAAATTGATGGGACAGGGAAGCTCTGGCTGCCAGGCTGATGTGTTTTCATATGTGGCACAAGATTTCTTTCATCTCATCTATTGTTATTATAAATAGTAATGATTGTCATTATTATTCAGAGTATTTCCCTAATGCTTTAGGTAACCCTCAAAATGGACCCAGAGTGGCAGGGTATTGTTCCAATGAGGAAATCAAGATTCAGAGAAAATAGAATAATTTGTCTGAGGGTCATTGCTAGTGTGTGAAACACAGACTCACTCACACCTGTGCCAAGCATTCTTTCCTGTCCTTGTTCTTAACTTTCAAAGGCCACATAAATATACTGGATTGTGGGTGGAAATATGTAATAGAACACTTTTCTGGCATATGGCAGGCCCTGGATTCAATCACTACTACCACAAAAAAAGAAAAAGTACAGGATTTGTGATGTATAGGCTCAGAGGGTGCCATTTTTTTCTTTTATATTTTGTTTTTACATTTCACTCTGGGTGGGAAGCTGGTGCATTAGAAAGTGCTTACTATTTATGGATTGTGCTCTTCCTTCCAGGTGGCCCACCAGCACAAACGAGAAACCAGAAACAGATAACTGGGATGCTTGGGCAGCCCAGCCTTCTCTTACTGTACCCAGTGCTGGCCAGTTAAGGCAGAGATCAGCCTTTACTCCAGCCACGGCCACTGGCTCCTCCCCATCTCCTGTACTGGGACAGGTAAGGGCAACCAGTGAGGGTGTGAAGACTCAGCAGTACAGATATGAGCAGATGCTTGCTGGCGATGTCACCTAGAATTAAGCTTCCTTGTGTGGGGCTCTCTTGGCTGGCTGGGTCAGGTTCAGGAAGCCAAGATATGCTGTGAATAATCAGAGTTCAGTGCAAGTAAACTTCTGCCTGGGTTAATCAGAGAGGTTTCATTTATGACATTTGAGTTGCATCTTGACCAATGGGAAAGAGGTAGCTTACTAAAAACAAAGGAGAAGGCATATCATACAGGAAATGCTAAAAGGAGAGGCCTTAAGGCAAAGAATCAGAATGTGTGTAAGGAAAATCATGAGTTAATCCATTTAACTAAACTGCTGGCTATTTATTGGCAAAGAGACTGATTACAGGATAGAATATTGGGAAGCTCTGAAGTGCCCTGTTAAGAAAGAATAATTTCTGAAAGGTTAAAGGTATTTATTCTGAGTCTATCTTTTTTGCTCAATACAATAACGGAATGGAATTAAAGGAATGAAATTTCTATAAATAATCAAATCAAACCAAACAACAGATGCCCTTCTGGGAGGCATCAGGGGGGTCATAGATAGTTTCTGTTCTGGAAACACCCAGGTCAAAGGCAAGCACTGGGCAGATTCATTGGAGAGGTAGGTGTAGGGACATTAGAACAGAGGACCAGTGGGCAGTAACACCTGTTAGGCACACCCAGGTGAGATCGAGGGAGGCCTAGACTCAGCTGCGTTCACATTTACCAAGTTGGGAGGAGCCAGTAGAGAGAGAAGAGAGCATGCAAGAGATTGCAGAGGGGAACCACAAGGATAGAGTCACACACCTGGAGGGCCAGCAGGAAAGGGGCCCTGGGTGGAGAAGATCTACCTTCATGGAAAATGAGGACAGGAAGAAATCAATTTGTAGTTGGAGGGAGTAGTTGAGTTTTAGATATGTTATGGTATTAGTGAAAACAAGACATCCAGGTGGTCATGTCTAGCAGGCCAGTGGAACATGGATCTGGAGGGTGGAGGAAAGATCAGGACTATATATATATATATATATCCATGTGAAAAGATTCAGAAGACAAGCACAGGGGAAACTTCTCAGGGGAGAGATTCTGAAGTACTGTGAGGACAAATATATATATTGTCATATAATCATATAATCAGAACTAAGGAAATGGTATGAAGTTCAAGAATAAGGGGAAATAGAAAGTGCCCAAGAATGTGTGTGTTAGGTGGCCTGAAAGAAGGGAAAGAGTTCTGAACAGATAGTGTCACTTTCCTTTCCATCTCACCCAACTCAGAATCTGACACATGTCCTGTGCTCGGTAATGGTGATAGTGACAGAGGAGGGGTGCGGGAGCAGGGGGTGGTGTGGGTGACAGTGGGAAACCACAGGGAGGAGGAACTTGTTTTAGGCAGGTGGAGGTAATGGCTGTGATCAGGGCACAGAAGAGACCACTCTGGGTGCTGACTGAACATCCCCCTGACTTAAGGAAGAGGAAGACAAACCAGGGGGTAAAGAGGAAACGAGCGGTGAGGGAGCAGGAAGCTCTGTGACAAGTAGAAGAAATACAGAATGCAGGGAGGGCATTGGAAAGGTAGCCAGCTGTCATCAGTGGAAAAAGGAATTGAAAAGTCAAGTGTCAGTCGGCTTGGTGCCAGGTGAATCCAGCATTAAATGCACAAAAAAGAAGACAGGGTTCATTTTCTCCTGGGTGAGGAGGATGAAGAGAGATTGGGAAAGATAGTGGAGAAGGAAGCTCAGGTCAGACGCATGGCATCCATCTCATGAGGAGGAAGCCCTGAGGGCTTACAGGCTGTAGATGGTTAGGAGTTTGACAAAAAAAAAAAGAATAAAGAATTGCCCAGGTAAAACTAAAAATGATAATAATAAAAGAACTTGCTGGTTGAATTTGTCCTGAATCTTGATCATTGCACAGAGCTTCAGCTTTTTCTAGCAATACTACCAGTTTTGAGAGTAGAAATAAGAACAGTACTAAAACATGCTGTGACTATTAGTACTATTACAGTAATACTATGCATAGATCTTACTGAACTTTTTTAACAACCTTCTAAAGAGAGTATCATCTCTGTTGTATAAATGTAGAAACTGAGGCTTTCAAAAATTAAAACAGTTGCCAAGGTATCACAGAATTAATAAGTGGCAGGGTCCCAGTTCCTGGGGCTGGGCTCACTGGGTATCCATGTGAAAAGCTCCAGAAGACAAGCACAGGGGAAACTTCTCAGGGAGGAAATTCTGAAGTACTGTGAGGACACAGGAGAAATGACTTGCCCTGGGATCCAGTCCTGGTAGAAAAATCAATGGAAATGGCTAAGGATTTGACAGGGCAGAAGAGCTGTGGATTAGAGACATTGAGGCAGGAGGGTCACTGCAGAGAGCAAGAATGGAAGGTAAAGAATATGTGTTCCTAGAGTGCTTGGAATCCAAAGGAACCTTAGTTTTGAGAGCAGAAATGGAAAAAAATATATATATGGCAATGTTATAGGGTATTAGTGCTATGGATGGAACCCAAGGCCCTGTGCATTCTAGGCAAGGGCTCTACCACTGAGCTGCATCCCCAGCCCTCACAATCATATCTCAATGCAAAAATAAAAATAACTTCCAAAGGCAAAAACATGAATTGCTTCTGAATTAACTCTGCTTGAGTATATTCCTTTGTTTCTATCCATTTACATAGAAGATTGGAAGTTGGTGTTGTCCTGTTTGTTAGTAAATATTTTAAGACACCATAATGGTTTTATGCTCTATTTTTGAAGAAGATAATAAGTGCCTCACCTGCCTTTCCAGCCTCATCTCCTCCTACACTCGTCCGTGAGCCCAGGCTACACAGAGCCCTGGATTGTACTCCTCTTCCGGGACCCTTTGCAGTGTATGCAGTGTGCCACCTTAAGGTCTTTGCCTGTGCTGTGCCCTTGGCCTGGAGAGCTCTTCCTCCACAGCCCTAGCTACCAAAATCCTTCTCATCCTTCAAGGCCCAGCTCAAATGCCTCCACCTCTGTGAAATTGTCCCTGATGCCCTTGGGCAGACTTCATCCCTCTTTTCTCTCTGTTCCCACAGTGACTAGATGGAACTTCTTTGTATCGTATTTCATCCTGCCAGGGGGTATACTTAGTCATTTTTATTTCTTTCTTCCCTATTAACTTCGAGTTCCTTGCTGATCATATCACATTATCCATTTTTATAGTGCTTTATGGTTGATAAACTACTTTATCTTAAATTATTTGGGGGAGGCAGAGAGATGGTTTTTTATTATTTTTCTTTGTAATCCCATAGTGCCTTGCATATAGATGGACAATAAATGGTAATTACAATGAATTTATGCTAACAAAATCCTGTTACTCTAAAATGGAACTAAAACAAGCATAATCCAGTGCACAGCATTTTCCCCCATTCCCATACAGTTAATAATGTCATGAAATCTCATCAAACTTCTGTTCCATCATTAATCCTCTAGTAGAAATCCAAATCATACTGGAAATGGACAGGTGCCCAGGGCAACTTGAGAGAAAAATAGGACCAAAATATAGAAGGCGCATAGTCAAGTGTCACAGGAGAACCATCCCTCCTGGTTTACTAAGTGGAGAGTTCTAAAGCCTAGCATATCAGAGCACACCTGTAATCCCAGCTACTGAGACAGGAGGATCCCAAGTTCAAGGGGAGCATGGGCAACTTAGCAAGATACCATATCAGATAAAAATAAGTAGAAAGTTCTAGATTGCCAGACAATGGCTCTGTGAATGGGCCAGCAAGTTTTTGCTTCTACTTTTGGAAATAAATGATTACTGAGAAACAGTGAGGTGTCCACCACTCATGCTGTGCTGATACAGGGTGCCATCTGTTTGTGTGTGTGCTTGTGTGTGCCTATGACAGAGGAGGCCCCAGGGTCATGCCTTGACTGATGACAAGCCACAATGTAATGAGAGGTCCTTTATGTTGTTCTACACAAGGGTGAAAAGGTGGAGGGGCTACAAGCGCAAGCCCTGTATCCTTGGAGAGCCAAAAAAGACAACCATTTAAATTTTAACAAAAATGATGTCATCACCGTCCTGGAACAGCAAGACATGTGGTGGTTTGGAGAAGTTCAAGGTCAGAAGGGTTGGTTCCCCAAGTCTTACGTGAAACTCATTTCAGGGCCCATAAGGAAATCTACAAGGTATTTTGTGTTTATCTGCTTCTATTTGATGAAAAAAATATATTAGGCATTAAAAATTGTTTGCTTTAGTTAGGATTCATGGATGGGAATTGCAGGATTATTTTGTCTTCTGAATCTTTTAATTACAAAAGAGTATATGGAATATAAAAAGGAAGCCTCTTACAGATAGGTGGTCTTTTTTTTTCCCTCATGGAAGCCTATACATCCTGGTTTTCGTTGAATTTATGCAAAAAAAGAATTCAAGGGTTGGGGTTGTGGCTCAGTGATAGAGCGCTTGTCTCGAACGTGTGAGGCACTAGGTTCGATCCTCAGCACCACATAAAAAATAAATTAAAAAAATAAAAGTATTATGTCCATCTACAAATATATAATTTTTTAAATTCTGCTCTGAGACCTGGAATAGTCACGCAAGTGGTTGGAGCGTGACTTCATAATCAGTACTGTGCCAGATACATGTGATTGCTTAGAAAGCCCAGAGCATTTGGGGAAATAATTGGAAGAATGAATTATTTTCATTAGCATCTGCTAAGAACGTGGAATCTGCAAGGCTGTTGCTTAATTATTCTAACTGTATAGGTGTTCAAAACAAATTATGAGCTTTAAGAAGATAAAAATAACAGAATTATCCCATGAGCCCCTGCCAGTCATGCTTTGGAGTAAACCAATACAGAGGGCACATGTGCAGCAGAGCAGGATATGAGCGCAGAGCCCTGTGGCCTAGCACCCCTGGAGCGTGTAACTTAGCTCTAAGTACAGCTGCTTCAGCCGTGGATTGTTCAGAGTTCTAAAGTAGAAAAATCAGTGTCAGCTGTACTATTTTCTCTTGAGATAGGAATTAAAATACTCTTTTCTTCCCTTCTTTCAGCATGGATTCTGGTTCTTCAGAGAGTCCTGCTAGTCTGAAGAGAGTAGCTTCACCTGCTGCTAAACCAGCTGTTTCAGGAGAAGGTGAGGAGCAGATCAAATTAGGTTCTTTAGGAGAGTTGAACCTGGTACCACTACAGACAGTAAATGTGAAATGAAACGGGTTTCATCTTTAAATAGTCTGCATTAATTAAACTAAACTCTATTAAACTGAGGTGAAATGAAAGTTCAGCTCTTTACAAAAATCAGAGTACTGATTATGGAGGCTGTCAAAATACTGTTGGAGATGTTGATCATCAAAAACTTAATTGTGGAGCTGGGGATGCAGCTCATCAGTGGTTGAGTGCTTGTTTAGCATATGCAAAGCCCTGGGTTCAGTCCCCAGTACTGCAAAAACAGAACAAAAAACCTAAATTTTCTAATTTGACCATGAGCCTTTTGACTTTTGAAAGAAGCCCATTTACCAAGTTCACCAAGCCAGTTTGCCAAGGATCAAGTTCTCTGAGCACCCCTGTAGCTAAATCTCCTAATGTGGTCTAGTCTCATCTACATACAAGTATTTTGCCTTAAAACACTGCAGAGTCCAGTAAAGCTTTCACAATTATATGAGTATCATAGGAACCTCTTCAGCCAAAACAGAAGCTCAGTTTCCATGTTCTAAGTAAATAACCAAACCAGATTATTTAGGCCTAAAAATTTCATTTTGAGTATTTGTAACGCAAATAATTAATTGCCTTTTTTCCAGTCTCTGTTTCATGACATAATTCTAGATATTATATATACATGCCAGTCACTAGTAGGAAGTATTAAATTTTTAAAAAATGAAAAAAAAAACTTATGTAATTTAGACCCTGCTGGTAAAAATCATGTTTTTTACATTCAGTGCAATCATTATAGAACTAATTGAAAGGTGCTACCTGAGTTAAGCTTCCCATTTAGAAGTCCGAGCAGGTTTTGCAGTTATCAGATGTCATAACTTACCAATTATGCAGTATTTTTCAGTGGGTTCCTGGAACAAATTATATGATTAGTTTGCTGTAATATGATTGTTGCATTCCTAGAAACTTTACCTAATGAAAAATACAATTATCAACATAATTGTTTTGATGGAGACCGCAAACATTAAGATTTAATAGTAGTTCAGAGTCACTGTAACAGCGTTTCTTCCTCAGTTCTTCTTTGTATTTTTTGGTGGTGCTGGGGATTGAACCAAGGGCCTTGTGCATGCTGGACAAGTACTCTACCACTGATTTATACCCTCCAGTCCCCCAGCATTTCTTTATCAATAGGAATTTCAAAAGTAATTTTTAAAAAATTTATAGGTATAACTATAAAACCTCATCATTACCAAAAAATAAAAAAAAAGAAAGATCTAGGATTTTATGGTACCCAGTTTTTGTTACTAGTATGAAAACAATTACTAGCATAGTTCTCTTTATACATTTTCATTATCTTAATGCCTTTTTTAAATCCACTATTAGAAGAAGAAGGCAAAAATGCACATTTAAGCAGAAAATGTAAAAAAAAAAAGAAAAAGAAAAAAACAATATTTGTAATCAGCATAGTGAAAAAGAAATGTTAACCCCTCCCCCCAAAAAATTCAGTGTGCTACGTCCGGTCAGGTCTCACTGCATGTGGCTTTGTATCCTGGCTCTGCCAGGTTGTAACCCTGTGATTTCTGTCACGCCCTAGCTTCTTCATCTGTGAAGCATGCATAATAACACCTAATAACCATCCCTTGAGGTAGGAAGTTATTACAAGGGTTGTGCAGTAAAAAGTATAAAGCTTTTAGAAAAAAACTCAACAACATATGCTGCTTTTATTCCCTTTTTGCTTCATTTCTTGATTGCTGCCAGAGCCACTCACGGCATCTATTATCCTTATCTGATAATAGATGTAGAGGAATGCTTATTAGTCTTGAGACATGTACAGAAGCTTCAACACCTGAGTCCTTGCTAAATAGTTCACCAAGTGAACCACACTTTTTCTTAAAGTCAAGCAAGAGAATAGAGGTAAATTCTGATTTTAGTTTGAAATGAATAAGATTAGAAATATTAGGAAAGATTGCAGACATTGTGAAGGGAGGGTTTGTGGGAGGGCATTAGAAATTCTGAGAAAAGGTATGGATGGATATTAATGAGCTCCTTGTTAATGCTGCACTGAATGTCTTCTGATTTAAAGTAAACTGTAAATAAATCAGATAAATAGATTATCTATTTGAGTAGCTCTTAAAATAGTAGCTTGGGACTGGCCTGTTCCCTTGTTAGATGTCTCACGAAAGGGAGTGACTGAGGAGGACCTCACCCTCTAAGCATCCACCACAGTGTCCCCAGGGCTCACTGTCATTGTGCAGCAGTCTCACAGGGCACCAGAAGCCTCTATCTCTAGCCTCCCTTTTCATTTTGAACTGTAGTATTAAGCTTATCTAGAGATCATGCTTCTGAAGTTTTCTAAACATTTTGAAAGTTACTTCAAAATTCTGGTGTATTTTAAAGACAGTGACTTTAGGTGAGGATTCACTGGAAAGTATGGATTGCCCAGGATCCTATTAAGGGGTCAACAATAGGAACTAAAGAACAGTAACAGAGACCAGATGACAGGGGAAACGTCAGAACACTGAGAAATCAGAAAAATGAGTGTATCAGTGACAAGAGAATGCCCTTATTACAGCATGCAAACGATGATTTGCTTGTGTGGGAAGTGAGTTTTTTTTTGTTTTTTTTTTTTTAACTGTGGAGATTTGTGTTACCAGCATTGAAGGGCTAAGACAAGAGTCCTCTGTCTTCCAGGGACGTTTGGATGACTCTGTGTCTGCTGTGGGTTTCAGCAGTCACCCCAGCAGTCACCCCCTAGCCTCTGCACAGTGCTCAGGTCACCCTTAAAGCTGAAGGAGGCCCCTGTTGGCACTCTTAGGGGGTGCCTACCCATGTTAGCACAATGTTAAGGGGTTTTGATTTTTTGTGTGTGTTTTAGTTTTCGTTAGTCCCTCCCTCAGAGGCTATTTTAATTGACCAATAGAGGTCTCCATACTAAATTTCTGCCTATTAATCAACATTAACTCTGCATTTAAGAAATATCATCTGATAGTCTCTTGAGAAACATACATCATCTGTTATAAAAATGTTCTGGGGTAAATGTTTCTGCTTTTAAAAAAATATATAAAGGGCTGGAATAAGATGAAGAAAAAGTGGAAGTAAGAAATATATGTATCTTTCTGTAAAATCTTTTCTGCTAATCAAGGATTTTGTATCTAGTCTGTCTGAGAGAAGACTTGGTTCTAAGTCTTAGTAGAATCAATAAAAGCAATGCAGGGTTCTCTTTATAATTAAAAGATAAAAATTGCTTTTGGAATGCACACCCTTCAATTCAAGACACTATAGAATATTATTTTTTATTTTTAAGACTAAATTACATTATAATGTAATTTAGAATGTAATAAAAGTAAAAAAGAGTTTTCATTTAATTTTTTGGGAGAGACTTAATAGTTATTTTCCAGGGTTGAGTAGACATCATACTTATCACCAGTTCATTCTACCTGTGTATGCACTTGGAAGACAAGTAGATGCCCATTTTTAACTAAGTAATGTGTATTTATTTTATAGTCTAAAAGTTTCCTGCCATCTTTGTGTATGGTACAATAGGACATAAGGAAAAGTGTGTCTTATTTAATTTACATAAAGGATATACTCTAAAAATTTCTAAAATTGTGAATTAGTACTCTCTAAACAGAAATACAGATATTTGCACCCCAGAAGCCTGCATGTAAGTGCATCTCTGACCCTGTAGATACTCAGTAAATGTTAGTTGAAACTGGATGTAAAAAACATTTCATTAAAAAAATAAAATGATGACCCTAAGTCCTAGATGATTTTTGGTATTCAGTGTTTGTAGACATGCAGTTGGTTCGTTGTTCCTGTGGCTGGGTCTTCACAGGAATTGTCTCCTTGTCTGCAGTTACTGAATTCTTGTGTGCAGTTGGGGAATTTGGAGCCCAGGGGTATTCTGCAGCTCTGTATTTTTATCTGTGATTAGCCTTTCTCTTGAATGAATCTTATCCTAATTTCCTGATTCATAATTTGCTTTTGCAAAGCTGTCTGGGATTTCTTTAAACAATCAAGCTCTCTCCGTATCTCAATATTTCTCCCCACCAGAATTTATTGCCATGTACACTTACGAGAGTTCTGAGCAAGGAGATTTAACCTTTCAGCAAGGGGATGTGATTTTGGTTACCAAGAAAGATGGTGACTGGTGGACGGGAACAGTGGGCGACAAGTCTGGAGTCTTCCCTTCTAACTATGTGAGGCTTAAAGATTCAGAGGTAAACCCACATTAACTGTTTCCTCTCCCTTTCTGTGTGGTGGTTCTCTTTGCGGGGAGTCATGATGTTTGACATTGGAACATTCTTTTGGGTTTTACTAAACTCTAGAACGTGACAGTAACTACAGTGTGACCTGCAGCTCTCTGACCTTTCCATTTGGTGCTGTGGAGTAAACATTGGTTTCCCACAAGCAGAACTCCAGGGGCTAAGTGGAGGCTGCAGCGAGGGGGTTGGTCAGCATCAGTGGGTTATAATGCTCAGTATTAACCTCTATTCCTGTGTTTAATTGACATTGGAGTAAACTTTTTTGATTTGTTCTTCATGGTCATTAATTTTTAGATTTCCCATAGCATTATTTTGACCATGTAAACAAGTATTCTGGTGATACTTGGCCCCTGAATATTAGGGCAGTAGAAAGTTTCTTAAAATTATGTTTTTTGTCTATATAGTAAGGAAATACAATATCTAAGAGTTTGGTACTCTCTTGGAATACTATTATCCTTATAAATTGGAAATGGTTGTCATTGTTGTTAAATGGAACTGTAAAAAATTGATTGCATAAAATGTGTCATCAAAGTTTAGTACAGATTTAATGAAGAGGATACCACAGAGTACAGGAACCTGTCATAGTGGCCAAGTTCAAGTCAGTGGAGAGTGTCAGGATATAAATGTAGTAATTTAACAGATCCACATAAGTATACCAAGAGGAACGGGCTGGTGCTACCTCTCCCCTCCCTGCACCCCATGCTATCAGGGCACAGTTCTTTTTCTCTCCTACCTCCTAGGCACTGAGAGGAAAGGCAGGCACGGAACTTTCAGAGGTTGCATTTTTGGGTGTAAGTGAGTGGACAAAGCTCTTGCTCTCTCTCATTCAGGTGCCAGAGAGTGTCTGTGGGCTCTTCTGAAGGCCCCTGCACTCCCAGAGGCCCTGTGGGCAGCTGACTTGATGCAGTAGTTTTGCCATTGGCCTTCTCACCTTCCCTGCAGTTGCTAGGAGTAGTTTTATGTGCTTGGGTTTGGTGTGTTTTTTTCTTTTTTTTTTTTAAGGGGTGTCATTATTGTTGTTTTTTGTTTTTCTTGCTGTAGTCCTGAGAGCAGCTTGCTGAAATTCCTGTGGATGGATTTGTATTAGTTACCCACCCTTAGAAAATTTGGCAGAGTCTGGAAGAAAATAATTTTCCCCTGTAAGACAGCTGGCCTGTTGAACCCCATAGATCAGAGAGGGAGAATTAAACCCTTCTTTAGGCTAGCAAATTGTTTCCAGTAAGAATAAACCAGATGATATTTCAGAGGGCTGAGGGAAATGCTAAAAACTAAATTTGATTTCCATTATTATCCATGAAAACTCTTAAAGTGACATTACCTTTTGGATAAGTTAAAATACAAAAACCATTTTGGCTTGTATTTGAATTTGACTTTATTAACTTTATTTAGACTTTACCCAAATTCTATCTACATGAGTTAATGCATATTTAAATAACATTATAATAAAAATAATCTGCATCAACACTGAAAAATATACGAAAGCCATTACTTGTATTTTATTGTAATAAATTAGTTTTCTATTCACAAAACCTTATGAAATCAGTAAATTTTTTTTAAAAAGCAACCCTTTTTTAAAGGTAACCTGTTATGTTTTCTTAACCATATTCATAAACTATTAGCTACAGAAGAAGTGGCAGTACTAAAGATTTTTAGACAAATGTTTAGCTATATTGTTCAGTAATGGGGGGAGGGACTAAAAGTTAGCTCTTCTGTCCTACTTAGTTACAGAGTTCAGTGTTCAAGCAAAGCATCTTACCAAACTTAAAAGCCAGACACAACTTTAAACTGGCCTGGGGAAGGGTTGTCCTGTCCTGGAGATCCTTCTGGGACATATGGCCTGGGAACACATTTAAACACATGTAGCCAGGACAGAATCTGGCCTCCTGAGTGTACCCCAACCTAGGATGCTGGATGTATTTCTCAGAAGCAGCACATTGGAGCTCCTTGGTTGGGTATTGCTAATTTCTTTCTTGTTACAGAATATAGAGAGTGTATTATCAGCCTGTATGGGAGAAGTAACTGGTCACTCGGAATCTTGTTTCATTGTTATTTCTTTATTTAATATGCAGCCCCCCAAAATAGCAGTAAAGATTGATAGTGTGTAGTTGTAGTCATTAATTCAAGAAAACATATAATCAGAGTAAAAATTTAACCGAAACCTTTCCTGGTAAATTGTTATTAATTTCAATGACCAAAATACAAGGGCAATGATAAGTTGTGTTCCTGGTAGATAAATTGCATATTTTTATTCTTATAGTAACTCTCATTTAGTTTATTAAACATTTCTGCTTTATTTTAATTGGAATACTTAATTTACTGTGAGTTAGAGACTTGAGGGTGAACATGAATTGAGACTAAAGCACTCTGTCACAGAAGATTGCCTTCTGGCCCCTCTCCTGGCTCTTGTGGTCTTTGTTGCCGACTCAGCTGGTTTAAGTCCATGAGCATCCATGAGAGGACTTTACCTCAAGTGCTTCTGGAACACAGTAGTGGGAAGAAGTATGGCCTGCTTCTGTGGATCATGCTTCCACCACAGATAGAGAAGTGTCAGCGTTCAGACAGTGTGAAATTGGGAGGAAAGGATACGTAGGACAGTAGCCCCCTCATTGCCAACAGCAATGGGGAAAGGGAAGATTCCATCATCCCTGTGCCATTTTAGTTCTTTAAAAAGGAAACCTGGAGCAAATGTAGAAAAACACAACATTTTAATGTATTGAATATGGGTGGTAGGCTCATGGCTATGTTTAGAGTTTCTGAACTTCTTGTATGTGAAATATTTCCTAATAACCATTTGAAAACAAAGTGCCAGCGGTGTGTGTGGGGAGTAGTCCTCCTTTCATGGAGCCTTCCATTGGATTTTCCCAGGTGTATGATATACCCACACCACAGGTCCATACCTGGGCCCTCTGGGGTTTACAGTCCACATACTTTGCTCTTTTCTTCACTTAAGAGTAAAAGCTATACATTTTAAGTTACTTATTTTATCCAGGTATTCCTAATACACATGCTCTTGTCAAGTGAAACAGTGCTTTCCCTGGAAATAAAAAGGGGATTTAGGGTCTCAAATGGGTTTGTTCATTAATCGTGTTCTAAGTTACATGATCAATACTCCTCAACATGCAAATGAGACCTTTTGCTCTGTTTTAAGGGCTCTGGAACTGCTGGAAAAACAGGGAATTTAGGAAAAAAACCTGGTAAGTTACATTCCCTAATGCTTATGTTTTATTGTTATGAATATAATTGATAGCTGCTTCCAATCTTTGTTTATTAGGGCCAGCAGTAAAGTACAGACCAAGAAACCTTTCCTGAGAGTGGTTGTAATAGGCTCTTTCCTTGGACTCTACTAATAACATATACATGGTTATGAAGTTTCACTGTAACTTCCTACATGGGGAGTGGGAATATCACCAGAGAGAACGTTCTCCTGGGTTATGAAGAAATAACTCAGGCAAAATTGTAGAAGATTGCCATACAAAGAGGTGTAAAACTGGAAGTTCACTGCTTTTTAATTATCTTCTTGTTAGGCTTGGGAGGCCCTTTTTCATTTTCTGACAGCACTTTAAACCCAAGACACAAAGATCAGAGGAGCAGCAAATATTATCATCTTATAGGTCCCATTAATTTAGAAGCCATTGGGTGGTTTTCCTCAGGTGGACATTGGAGGTACAAAATTATAGTCATACCTCTGTGTTCAATTTCAGTTTATTTAAACAAAATCACATGTTCTAAAAATAGAAGCTTGAAAGAGAGTAGAAGGAAGCAATGTGAAATAATATGGTGTGTGGCCTGTCTTCCTGGTCTAAGTTATTTGTGCTTTTTTGTCTTCATATCCTTAGGAAATTTTAGGTTGAAACATTCATTGCTGTGCTGAGGAATTTGTGTGTCCGTCTGGTGCTCACATCAGATGGGCTTACTCAGCCAGGAAAAGAAGGGGTTTCAGGGTGTCTAGGCTTCTAGTCAGACTCCAGATAGTGGGCCATCTGACCAAATCTCTGCTTTAATTGTGAGTCTTCTTTCTACTTTTCAATGTTTGTCATTCCAAAGGGTTCAGATGTTTCATATGTGATGCCCAGGTGAACTTAACTTTACACTGGAACTAGCAAGCTGCCAGGGACACAAGAGGAAGCAGAGAATGTCAGGGTAGACCGCTGACTCATATGCCAGGTCCTTTGAAGAGCAGAAATATCAGTTGCCAAGTAGGATAGTAACTGGGACTTTCTCCAGACCAAAAACTGTTGGAGTCCAGAGCTTGTCCTTGGCACATTGCAGGAGAGTCCTCATCCCTGTGTAGTTCTGGGCAAGAGCTCTCAGGCAGAGCCAAACTGTCTGGAAGGTGCCTCTGGACTTCCCTGAGTTTTCTGAAGCATCTGGCAGGCCAGGGCTGCCCCATGACAGGTTGGTGCTCCTGTGATAGTCGTCAACCTTGGATTGTAGAACAGGGCAGTGGCAGGTGGCTGAAGTGCTGCAATCTTATTCCTTCCCTGGAGTTAGTGGAAAAGTAGGAGATCATATCAGAGTAGGGGGCCTTTATCTTTTCCATCTTTCTCTACTTCATTTCTTCTTCCTTTTTTCCTTCCTTGCTCTGCCTTGTTCTTTTAGGAACCATTATGACCAAGAGTGAGAGTAGAGGAATAGAGCAGTTTGTTCTGATTGCTTCTAGAAGTTCAGGAAGCTGTGGCTGTAAATGTGCCAGAATTCATCAGAGCAGAAGTCTGTCTTTTCATACTTGACCTTGGTGCCAGCAGAAATTTGCTTTTCAGTGCCTGGGCTGGTCCTGCTGGAATTTTTTCTGTGGGATTTCTAATATTCAGGAAATGTACAGAATTGTTTGCATTTTTTTCTATGTTGAATTATTGGGTTTTTTTTTATTAAATTCCCTTCTTAATTCCAGATCCTTCCTTTAACTTGACATGAAAAGACATAAACTTGCATTGCTATGATTCATACCAGTTCAGGGATCACCCCCAAATGTGAGCTATAAAGAAAATGGTCTTGTTGGTAGGAGGGAGAGTCTGAAGCCATAACATAGAAATTCGATGCTACCAGGCTTCCGATGGTTTTTGAGGAAAATAGAATCTCTCTCTCTAAGTATTTGGCAGAGGGAACACTTCCTCTATTCACTGAGCACTGGTGGGTGGGGTGGGTGAGTGAGGCCCAACCCTTGGTATCAGGTGTTTGGGAAGCTAAAGAGGGGCTGTGGGCAGGAGCAGGCTTCATGGCAGGAACTGGTAAGTTCTGAGACAATGAGGGAGTAACAGAAGACAGCCCAACAGATGGATTGGCCAAGCCCCTTGAATGCTGCATTTGCCCTATAGCTAGGGGAAGGGGCTACAGTGGGAGGGATTCAGAGCCTCCCTCATCCAGTAGAAAATCAGCCACATATGCTGGTTTTGACGATGCTGATCTGAGACTATGGGAGGTGGCTGTGACTTCTTAGTGTTTCCATATCCTGATTCTTAACAGTATACTGCAATGTTTGATCTTGTTTTTCAGAAATTGCTCAAGTTATTGCTTCATATACCGCCACTGGTCCTGAGCAACTTACCTTGGCCCCTGGTCAGCTAATTTTGATTCGAAAAAAGAACCCAGGTGGATGGTGGGAAGGAGAACTGCAAGTTAGTTTGTTTGTTTGTTTGTTTGTTTTTCTATTTATTTAAAATTCTAGTTTGTTTGAATATACAAGATGGGGGCAGTATTTTATTGCAAAGTACGAAGAACCCATCACTGCCTAAATCTTGCATTTGAATAATGAGAAATACCACTTTATCTGAATCTGGTTCCTAAGCTTCAGCCAGCCAGTAGCAATGTCTGAATTCTAAAAACTAGGATTTCATTTTAAAATTTATCCTTTCAGGCCCTGTGCGCCTACCTATAATCCCAACAACTTGGGAGGCTGAGGCAAGAGGATTTCAAATTCAAAGCCTGCTTCAGCAACTTGGCAAGACCCTGTTTCAGAACAAAACAAAAAAAGTTGGGGATGTGGCTCAATGGTTAAGCACCCCACGTTCAATCCCTGGTACCAAAAATAAATAAATAAATAAAATTCATCCATTCAGTTTCCAAGTTCAAATCACTCGAGATTCACTGTTGGTACAGTGAGAATTCATAGGATGACAGATGCCTAGGTAGAGCCGTCCTTGAGGTCCTGGCATCCTAAAGTGGAGCATCTCATCAGTCGTGTCAGGAAGCACGTTGCAGTAGCAGGTTCCTTTTTATATAAAGCCACATCTGTTGTTTGTGGTGGCGTTGTTGTTATTTTTATAGCTTGTTATTCATGTTGCCATTCCAGAAACCTCCTTTAAGTCTTTCAAGAGGAAATAATAGTTTTAAAAGGGTTACTGTCACATCAGCATTGTAAAGATTAATAGAATCGTCATTAGATGCCAAACCTAAGGGGAAGTTTTTAGTAAGGATAGAAATTGCTTATGGTCTTTGAGTGACTCCCACAAAGAGATCACATATAATTTGCACAGTAATTATACCATTGAGAACTAAGTTACCACTCTAATCAAGTGATTAAAGTGATCTTCACCAGTGAGGACAAATGGACGTAATATTCATCCAAACATGCTACCTGAAAAAGACAGTGGCTAGAAGTGCATCAACTGAGTCTAATCATGCAGAAGCATTAAATAAACTCAGAATAAGGAATGTCCAGTTAAGGGGGCAGGTAGAGGCTGTATTCTTCAATGACAAAACTCATAGAAAGGAGATAAAAGAGACATGACTGCTGATGGCAATATCTGACTTGATCCCACTTGAGACAAAAACATGCTCTTAAGGATGTTACTGCGATAATGGACAAAACTGGGATGTGGACACCAGGTTAGATAAAAAATTTTCTTTTTGGTACTGGGGATGAAACCCAGGACACTGTACCACTGAGATACATCCCGACCCTTTTTAAGACAGGGTCTCACTAAGTTGCTTAGGTTGGCCTTAAACTTCTGATCATACTGTCTCAACTGCCTGAGTAACTATGGTTGTAGGTAGGCATCATTGAGCCTGGCTTAGATAAAATTATTGTACCAATTTACTAAAATTGAAAACCATACTATGGTCCTATGAGAGACTATTCCTATTTTTAGTAAATACCCATCGAATTATTTATGGGTAACCAGCCATAATGTAAGCAAATTGTAATCAGGTAATTCTGAAAAAGAAATTACGGTGAAGAGGATATGGGGGGAGGGAGAGAGAAAGTGCAAATAATAAAATAGATGGGATAAAATGTTAATAACAGGTGAATCTAAGTAAAGGGTATTATATACTTTTCTTGTTCTTGCTGCTTTTCTGTTTGAAATTATTTCTTTTTTTCCAGTTTTTAAATTAATTTTTTTATTTATATATGACAGCAGGATGCATTACAATTCTTATTACATATATAGAGCACAATTTTTCATATGTTGTATACATAGTATATTCATACCAATTTGTGTCTTCATACATGTACTTTGGATAATAATGTCTATCACATTCCACCATCATTTCTAACCCCCTGCCCCCTCCCTTCCCTTCCCACCCCTCTGCCCTATCTAAAGTTTGCCTATTCCTCCCATGCTTCCCCTCCCTACCCACTATGAATCAGCCTCCTTTTATATCAGAGAAAACATTCGGCATTTGGTTTTTTAGGATTGGCTAACTTAACTTAACATTATCTTCTCTACCTGCAAGTGCCATGATTTTATTCTCTTTTATTGCTGAGTAATATTCCATTGTGTATATATGTCACTTTTTTTTTATTCATTCATCTTTTGAAGGGCATCTAGGTGGGTTCCACAATTTAGCTATTGTGAATTGTGCTTTTATAAACATTGATGTGGCTGTGTCCCTGTAATATGCTATTTTTAAGTCCTTTGGGTATAGACTGAGGATAGAGCACTAATAGTGAGATAGAGCACTAATCTCTAGGGTATATAAAGAATTCAAAAAGATAAACCCAATCAATAAATGGCCCAAGGACCTGAACAGACCCTTCTCAGAAGATAATATGCATACAATTAGTCAACAAATATATGAAAAGATGTTCATCATCTCTAGCAGTTAGAGAAATGCAAATCAAAACTACTCTAATATTTCATCTCACTCCAGTCAGAATGGCAGCTATTATGAAGACAAACAATAGTAAGTGTTGGTGAGGATGTAGGGGAAAACGCACACTCATATACTGCTGGTGGAACTGCAAATTGGTGCATCCAATATGGAAAACAGTATGGAGATATCTTGGAAAATTGGGAATGGAACCACCATTTGACCCAACTATCCCTCTCCTTGGTCTATACACAAAGGACTTGAAATTATTTCTAAATAAAAAGTTGCTTTAAAAATTTACTTCTATAGCAAAATTACATGGCTGTAGCCATGGGCTTCACATCCACAGATTCAACCAACCATGGACTGAAATTGAGAAAAATTTGGGTCTGTATTGAAAATGAGTAGACTTTTTTTTTTCTTGTCATTCTCTAAACCCTGTCGTGTAACAACTATTTGCATAGCATTTACATTGTATTTGGTGTTATAAGTAATCTGCAGATGGTTTAAAATATATAGGAAGTTGTGCACAGGTTATATGTAAATATATGTCATTGTATATAAGAAACTTGATAAAAAAAATTTAAAAAAAAGAAAAAGAAAGAAACTTGAGTATCCTTGGATTTTGGAATTTGGAGAGGTCTTGGAACCACTCTCCTCCTCCCAGATACTTATGGAGAGCTGTACTTGACAGATAAGTCTGCTGACTGTTGAACAGGAAGTGTTTGCCTCCTACATGCAACCTCCCCCACTACGAAAATGAAGACCAACCTTGGCAACCCAAGGCCCATCTTGCTTCATAGCATAGTGTGAAGGACAGTGTCCTCCCTGGCTTACCCACATGGGCAGCCCTTAGGGACCTGCCAAAGGGAAAGTTTCCCAATTAGCCTTCTGGCCTTTGTGCAGAAGAGATATGTGTGGTAAGGTACACCGAGATCTTCCTTTATGGAGTCAATCTTGAGGCCTGCTGCATGACACTGGGGCCTCAGTACTTGCCGAGCATGTGAACAAGTAGTTTCTAGAATCCCTTTTATGAGAACCCTACTGTCCTAAGGAAGGAACTTGTGGTGATCCTCAGGTGTCCACTGGTATGCTGTGGGCTGGTTGTCACATCTGTGCCTTTCATCTGGCCCTGAGCAGGACTCTGCAGATAGCCAAGATGGGGGAGGGAAAGAGAAAGTTTGCTTACAGGGTGCTGGCTGTGGAGGGCACCTCAACAGGTACTGAAGAGCAGGGATTAGAGCAGCCCAAATGGGAGGCACGTGGCTCAGGAAGGAAGGAGGACTTGAAGAAAGTCCTCTGCTCACTGTTCTGTCCAGACCAACCCTGGCTGAGTAGGGGAAGATCCATACTGTGGTGAGCTGGACATACTGTTCCCTCTGGACTAAAGACTGTCCATTAGAAGAGAAGGCATGGTAGCGGGGAGTGTGCCTACTGGTGAAAGTCCCCTGGGAGCTTGCTGGTGAGCAGCCATAAAAACCCTGTCAAGAAGCGCTTGCTAGATACAGCTTCTTGGCTGAGGGATCTGTCCTTTGGAGTCCTGGAAATCCACTCTGCTTTGTAATGTGCCTGTTTTTGCACTGGGCAGGGAAAGGAGAGGGCTTGCTCATGCCAGGGAGACCATTACCACTGGCCTTGCCATCTACATGTTCCTTTCCTTTTCTGAAGACTCAGTGGCTCCCATTGCCTTTCCCCTTCAGCCTGCCTGTGGAGGCTTCCTGTTGTGCCCCTTCTTCCCTGTGCCACCTTACACTCTTTAGCAACCATTCCAGACTTATTGGACAATTTGTTTAAAACCACCAACATCGGGCTCTTGTACTTAGCTGCCTTGGCTCCTAACATCCCTCCCTACGGGGTTGACCCCCTCTGATTTCTCAAGAGTTAGCCAAAGCCCACTTCCTCTAGAGGCTTTCTGGGCCATCTCAGCCAGAAGCACTGCGTCCTTTCCCCTGAATTTGGGAATGGTCCCCTGCCAGCTTCACCCTGGTGTTCCACAGATGACGTTGGTATGTTTCTTAGCTTTCCCGTAGTTATTTCCATGTGTAGGCAACCAGCTCTTTATAAAGGCAGCACATTTTTAGTGCTTATCTCCTAACACCTTGCTCAAAGAGAGTTTTGGTGGTTCTTGGAACCCTCTGAAAAATGGATTCCCATGCCCAGGATAGCTTCTGGTACTTTACAGAGTCCCTCTTGGCCTGGATTGACAAATGAGGATATTATCAACAGACTCTGTTTTCTGCTTTTGTAGAATTGCAGAGGTGGGGACAAAGAGAATTCATTGCAGTTGTAGATAGATAAACATGTGCAATTGTGTAAACTTTTTTTTGAAATGTTGGGCAGATTTACCATGAGAGTAAATGCTTTAGTCTTTGAGCCAGGGGCATGGAGACTGTCAGACACAAGGAGGGTGAAACCAAATGTACATCCTGAAAATAACTCAGAGGGCCAGGCACAGTGGTGCAGGCCTGTAATCCCAGCGGCGTGGGAGGCTGAGGCAGGAGAATTTCAAGTTTAAAGCCAGCCTCAGCAACAGCAAGGCCCTAAGCAATCAGCAAGACTCTGTCTCAAAATAAAATATTAAAAAAGGGTAGAAGGTGTAGCTCAGTGGTTAAGCACCCCTGGGTTCAATCCCCAGTACCAAAAAAAAAAAGTAACCCAGAGATATCCTTGGCAAGTTGGCGGATGGGAGGGCAGAAGTAGGGTGATAGAAGTTTTTCTCTTAGTTTTATTTCCTTATTTTGGGAATAGGTATTATATTCATGTGGTTTAAATTTCAGAAGTTACTAAAAGGGATTCAGATCTCTCCCTTTAAACCCCCCTGTCCTCAAAGGCAACTGCTTTCATCAGGGCCTATTTTCTAGAAATAGTTTGTGTGTGTGTCTGCCTGTCTATGTGAAACTGTATTGCAATTGCAAGCTTTGTCTCACCAATTATAAGCTCTTCATGTCATACGTGAACTATTTCTGACAATTATCTCAAATGTAAGCACTCAGTAGATGGAATTTGTATTGAATCAGATTGAGCAATGGAGAAAAGAGTGACAGTGAAAATGTGGCTGTAGCTGTGACTTGGGCCTGATAGTGTTTTGAAAACAGTGTGAAGTTGAGACTTCTTGTGATCTGTGGGTCCTGCATCTACATCTTTTTGCATCTTAGGGTGTATTATTACAAAGAGTGCAGGCATGTAACTCTTGGCTTACCACTTACCAACCCCTAGCCTTTGAACTGTCATATACCTTTTCCAAGCTCACTTTCTTCCTTGAACTTGAGAATGATAATAGCATTGTCCCTTTGGAACTATGTGAATAAATGAATATAAGATGCTTGGCAGAGCTCATAAAAAGCACTTAGTGTGTTTTGATGGCCATCATCGTTATTATTCCTAAAACCCAAATGTAATGTTGGAATTAACTATAATCTCCACATTATCTGAAATTAGTAGCTAAGTACTAACTAGTTTTCTGTCTTAGACACACCACAGAATATTCTGAATTTTAAATCCACAGGATTCAGTCCTTTTAAAGCCATTTCAGGCTTTGCTGACCAATGGCTTGAATTTTCACAACAGCATCTTATTTTTATGTCACGGTAATCCATAGATTCTACTGTTTATGCCGTTTGTATTTCAGTTCTGTATAAACTTTGCGTAAGTGTTCTGCTACAAAGCAAATTGTATCATAACAGAAGATGAACATTTATAAGTTTTTGATCCAATTATTTTCTTACCAGGCACGTGGGAAGAAACGCCAGATAGGCTGGTTCCCAGCTAATTATGTCAAACTTCTAAGCCCCGGGACAAGCAAAATCACTCCGACAGAGCTGCCCAAGTCAGCGGCATTGCCGGCCGGTAAGGAGTTCTCAGTCTCATTGAAAAATGACCTGCATACGTATCACTTCAGTTCTCCCACGCAGCCTTCTCATTAAGTATTTTAAATTGTTTTTCACATGTGCATTAAGCACTTCTTGTACTTTTGGAACTGACCCCCAGCTAATGTGATACAGAATGCTTTTCAAAAGGACTAATATCTAAGTAGCTTGACTGTGCTGGGCACAACAGAGCCCTTGTTGGAACTCTTCTCCTGAAGGAGTCATGAATGCTGTGGCATTAAAGCCAGATTTTTCTCTTGATTTCCTTCCAGCTATTTAAATTGAGATTTGGACTAGTGGATGAGGCCGCAGAGAGGGGCTCCTAAAAATAAATGGCTGGGGTCTAGATAGGTCAGGAGATGGAGCTGGAGGCCACGAGGATCTGTTGGTTGCAGTGTGTTCACAGAAGACTGAAATAACTCCCTGTGACATTTACTATGAACAGAGGGGCCTTGCTGAATGGGCAGGATGTTGTGCAGGCTTTCCTAGAGAACTAAAAAGGACAGCACTGCAGTTGACCCGGTTGACTATTTTCTGATCTAAAGGACTAAATTAGATGCTTCAGTAACATTTGAGAGAGGTGAAGGTAGGGAGCAAATTGCTGCTTTAGGTCCTTTAGACACCAGTTCTTAGGTGGCATTTGTGGGAAACATGAGATTTTTGTTCCATTACCTTGTGGTTAAATGTCTACATGGTGTCTTTAGTGAAATAAGATTAAAATTTGGCAGCCTTTGCAAGAAATTGAAGGATTGGTAAACTTCCTGAGTCCTGACCCCAGGTGGGCCTCTTTCCTCAAACAGAGACCTGTGTAGGCAGAGGGCATAATACCAGCTGTATCCACTTTCCCCTGGGGAGATCTGGTGCCCCCGATTGTCAGTGTGTAGCCCGCTTCATCAGGTAGATTGGAACCCACTGAATTTATCTGTTGAGGTGATTAATTTAGCTAACTGGAGGGTTGAAAACCCTGAACCTATACAAAGATGGCTATGAAAGATTAATTGGAGACTGTGACCCAATGGTGCAGACTTCTCCAAAGTGTCAAGATGGCAGAGAATGAAAATAATTTAATTTCCTGTAGATTTGAGAGAAAAGGAGAAAAATTGTTGACATGTGAAAATTTCTTTGAGACACAAAGATAAAGCAGAAAAATTTTTTAAAACACCCAATTTTACTTTACACTAAGATTTGGAAGTTTTTGAAGGTCAGATAATAATTGCCTTTCACCTTTTAAAAAAAAAAAAAAAAGGAAGGAGCTGGGGTGTGCCTTAGTGGAATAGCACTTATCTACTTGCATGAAGCCCTAGGTTCCATCTGCAGTAACACACACACAGGAAATGACAGAGAGAGAGAAGTAAAAGTGATAGTGGAGTCCCACAGTCCCCAGCTGTCCCATACAGCGAAAGCTGGCAAGTGTCCTCTAGTCAGCATTAGAAGGAGCTCCACCACGTCCAAAGCCAGAGACCCGGTTATCACTCTAAATTTTCTGCTGACAAGTAAACCCCAAAAAGAGGAAGATGTACAAACCAAGGGCATAGTGTGAAAATTTTGCTGTTGTCTTAGTTTTGATCCTTCATCTTCCTCTATTGCCTGCACCATGAAAAGCCCCTTGGGGCACTTCCACTTCACTGTATGCTCTTTTTTTTTTTTTTGGTACCGGGGATTGAACTCAAGGGCACTCAAACACTGAGCCACATCCCCAGCCCTGTTTTGTATTTTATTTAGAGACAGGGTCTCACTGAGTTGTTCAGCTCCTCGATTTTTGTTGAGGCTGGCTTTGAATTCACAATCCTCCTATCTCAGCCTCTTGAGCCACTGGTATTACAGGGGTGTGCTGCCACGCCCGGCTCACAGTACCTTATTTTGAAAGGGCAAAAATAATCTGTGAAAATGTCTGCTGGCCACAAGTGGCCCCTCACACATGTGCCAGCGAGGGTGTGCAGCTGCTCACCCAGCCCTGTCTTCTACAGTGTGCCAGGTGATCGGGATGTACGATTACACTGCGCAGAATGACGACGAGCTGGCCTTCAGCAAGGGCCAGATCATCAATGTCCTCAACAAGGAGGACCCTGACTGGTGGAAAGGGGAAGTCAATGGACAAGTGGGGCTCTTCCCATCCAACTATGTGAAGCTGACCACAGACATGGACCCAAGCCAACAATGTAAGTGCCCTGGTGGCTCTGTTCCTCTCCTCTCTGGTACCTTCCAGTGAAACATGCAGCATTGCTCTGATTCTGCTGAGCTTGGTTTGCAGAACTTAAAGCTAGACCACTGCTGCATTCACAACCGTCTCTTTGAAGACCTTCTGTAATGCAAAACTTTATCTCGTGGGGTTGTTTTGTTTTTGTTTTAAATTTTCATTCCTTCTGTAGCATGTCCCCTCCCTTCCCTCCCCCCTTTTTCCTATTTTTTTTAAATCATTTGGCACCATGCTGTTGACATGCCCAACTCATTTTCCTAGCTTGAATTTTGCTCATTGTTTTGTTTTGCTTATGTGTTGTTTTCCTCCTTTTTCTAGGAATCATATGTTGTCCATCCCCCCCTCAGGCTTGAAAGTCCTCAAAGAGACCCACTATCCCATATCACTGCCCAGAGGGATGATGGGAGATGCAGCCTTGATCATGTGACTTCCAGCATGATCACCTACTGCCTTCTGAGTAGAAGAACTCACTGCAGAGCAGTTTACCTCATTTTACCGTAGTTGCATGTGATCGCAATGTTTGAGTTATTACTTGCAGAGACAGAAGCAAAAATTACAAAAATACACAGGGTAGTGGGTCCTTTTGTGGCTTTCCTAGTTACTCAAATTGACTTCCCCCACCTTTGCACAGGTGCTTTCAATAGTTTTAAGATTATTTTTAAATATATATATTTTAGCCTTTTAATAAAAATCAATCAATCAATCATTTCTTTGCTATTTTGGTTTTGCAAAAAGACCCACTATCAAGGAATGCTGCATGTGCTATTAAAAATTGTTCCAAATGTCCATAAATCTGAGACTTGTATTTTTCATTTTGTCCAGTGTTACCAACTAAATTGTGTAGTTTGGGGTGTTTTTTCCCCCTACCGTAGCAGTACAGAGGAGTTCAGTGTATGTTTTGAAGATGTGTAGAGTAAGCCCAATTAAACAGAAGGTGTTTTGTGCTCGTGTGTATCAGATGTACTCGTTGTGCATGTAATCCATCCTGTACATAAGAAATGAGTTCTCCCCATGGCAAACGCTCTTGTATGATATCTAACCATTAATTTTATTTTGCACAGTGACCTTGTAGCCACATGAGAAAGCGCCTATGTTTTTGTTTGGTCTCAGATTTATCTGGTTGAGTTGGTGTCTTGTTTGGGGTTTTTAATTTTGTGTGTTTTCATACCATAAATCAGTAGATGACACCGCTGAGGTTGTTATGATCCACAGTGTCTGTAGTCTCTCTAGTCTCTGTTACATGAAGTTTTTATTCCAATTACTTTTGTTGGAATGACACATTTTGAACAAGTAATTTTCTTGACAAGAAAGAATGTGTAGAAGTCTCCCTGCAATTAATTTCCAATGTTTACATTTTTTAACTAGACTGTGGAATTTCTACAGATTAATATGAAATGGAGCTCATGGTCATTCATGTGTTAGCCGTGCTGTAGCTGAAGCCATGTTTGTCTCTTAAACACTCATTGAAAGCCCTCAATAAAACGCCAGTTGCTGACAGCACAGAGGTGGGGTGGGGGGCTCAAGCACAACCCAGCTGTCCTGTTAATGACTCTGTAACACGTTGTCCCTTCTGTGTTCACGTCTCGGGAGGCTCTGTGCTGGTGGTTGTGTGGAGTCCTCCACTTGCACGGTGCAGAGGACGAGGACAGCTCCTCCTCGTCCACCTGCGCTGCAGTATTTTCATGATATGAATGTAAAATATATAAATATATAAACCTGCGGCTTTAACAACTGTAATACAACCTTTTGAATTAGTTACGTGTATAGATAATTAAATTCTTCATACAAAAGTTAGACGGAAATGTCTCTGTGTTCTTGCTGTTGGAAGCTGGCAATGGTGAGGGACACTACACAGAACAGATGTCAGCAGTTGGCCTGCTGCCCACGGGGCGACTGTGGCATGTGCCTTCTGAACACAGACATGATCCACTTCTCGAGGGGTCCTGGTTGACTGGCCCTCACTCTCCCCGTGGTACTCCCCATCGATATGTAAACGATCGCTCCTTATAACGCTGGTTTAGTGTTCAGCTGTCATTGGTAAATGTCATCGACACATTGGCAGGTATGTGATTCGGTTCAGGATACAAAACATTTGTCCAAAAGAAGTATCACAATAAGAGACTGGTGAACACTCCAAATCTATGTGGCTAAAAACAGAGACCCGCACGTTTTCCATATCGTCGTTTGGGATTTGCTTCTGCCTGGTACTCTCTAGTCTTGTCACCTTTGCAGAAATAAGTGAGCTTACACATTGATGGCTCTGTTGGCCACGGTGACCATGTGCTTAATTCCATTGTCATGAGCCTCACTTATTGACCCTCCCTTGCCCTTCAGTGAAAAGTGATGTCTTTTGTCATTTCAGCAAACATTTGGGAGGAGACATCTTCCATGTATTAGGTTGACAGGTTCTGGGGAGAGTGTGGCATTTGCTAGGGCAGGGTCCCTGTCCTCGTGGAGTCATGGGAGTATCAAACAGCAAATTAAACCTGCGGAGTTCATTCACATATACAGGGGACATGTGCAGTAGGTGATAAGTATTGTGCCTGGAGAAGTGTGGATGCCAGGTGCCACCGAGTGGGCCATCCAGAGCAGGTGGGCCCTGGGGAAAGGAACCAGAACCTTTCCAGGAGGAAGTGACATGAAGCTGAGACCTGAAGGGTAAGATGAGCCAGTTGGAGTAGGAAGAGAAGTGACTGCGATGGAGTGAGAGGTCAGGACATGCAAAGGCCCAGAGCCAGTAGAGAGGATCTCCTCCTGGCCCAGCCCACCCTCTGTGGAACACAGTCAAGTCGGTAGGCCCATCTCTTTCTGGGTCCTTCACCTTTGTAAGCCAGGGTTCCTTCTTGAGCCTTGAGTTGCTGGAGTGTAGTTCAAGGTGGGTAAGACTCAGTGGTACTCCATGTTTCTCCTCCTCTCTGACCCTCTCTAGTCTGTCCTCCAGGCTTCATTCTGGGTTGGTGAAGCTGGCACAGGTTGTGCCTCACAACTTATTCAGTTGGTGCTGGTTGTAGACTCTCTTTCTGACCCTGCAGTTCTCAACTAGAGGTACTGCAGGCATCTAATGACTAGAGACTAGGGATGCTGCTCAACACCCTGCAGTGCGCAGGACAGTTCCCATAATAAAGAATGACCTGGCCCCAGATGCACCAGTGCTGAGGTTGAGAATCTTGGTCTTATCTCACTAGCCACTGTGTGAATTTTACTTGGGCTAAAATGGTAGGCCCATTGGTGAATCCTGGGGTTGGTTTGGTAACTATAGATGAGTAAAAATCATCGTTTAAAAAAGCTTATCTCATAGAATGTATGCCAGGACCTTGGTTATATATTTCAGAATTTTTTGAGGGGGCTGGGGATGTGGCTCAAGTGGTAGCGCGCTCACCTGCCATGCGTGCGACCCAGGTTCGATCCTCAGCACCACATACAAACAAAGATGTTGTGTTCGCCGAAAACTAAAAAATAAATATTAAAATTCTCTCTTTCTAAAAAAAAAAAAAGAATTTTTTGATTGTTCCCCGTATTATCTGCATTTGGTACTAGATTAAACTAAGATCGAATAACTTTATTTTAATTAAATTCTCCTAGTTGAAATGGGGAAGGGATGAGGTATCTCCTTTGGCCTGAGAGCTTAAAGGTGTCAGGTTTTATTTTCTGAGCTGTTTGTTAAACATAAATAATGTCATTAAATCTTTTAATTTCATATCGGTGTGTGTGAATGTACTTACAACTGAACTTGGGGTGGAGTTGCTCCAGTGGCATATTAAAAAAAAGGGTCCAAGAGAAATCACCTTCGTTGTGTGCTTGGGAGTTGCCCTCCAAAGGCCTCTGCCCCTCCCCTCCAGGCCAGACACAGCAGGCCCCACATTTCCTCTGTATAGGAGACGCTGCTCAAAAGAAAGGCTTCATCCTGCCGGGTGCCTGTAATCCCAGCAGCTCAGAAGGTTGAGGCAGGAGGATCCCAGTTCAGAGCAATGGCAAGGCGCTAAGCAACTCAATGAGACCCTGTCTCTAAATAAAATACAAACTAAGGCTAGGGATGTGGCTCAGTGGTTGAGTGCCCCTGAGTCCAATCCCTGGTACCCTCCACCCCCACCCCCCAAAAAAGGAAGGTTTATCCTATATGAAGTGATAAAATACTACAGAATTACATGTATGGTGGAAAGTGGTGTCTGACCCGTTTCGGGAGGGGCTTGGGCAGATCTGGACTCCATTGCAAATGACAATTGGGTTATTTAGCAGGACTGATTATGGGATGGATTTGATACCATCAGGAGAAAAACTTAGTGACACTAAGGAAAACCCTTTAACTAGGTGGTTTAGCTTACTAGTTTGTTTTTGGTGGCACTGAGAATTGAACCCTGGGGCACTCCACTACTTAGCTGCACTCCCAACCCTTTTTTAAATTTTTTATTTTGGAGCTGGGGTTGTGACTCAGCAGTAAAGCACTCGCCTCTCACATGTGAGACCCTGGGTTCGATCCTCAGCACCACATGAAAATAAATAAACAAAATAAAGATATTGTACCCATGTGTAACTAAAAAATTTTAAAAATAAATAAATAAATTTTTTATTTTGAGACAGGGTCTTGCTAAGTTGTCCATGCTGGCCTTGAACTTGCAATCCTCCCACCCCAGCCTCCTGAGTAGCTTGGATTCCAGGCACGCACCACCCCGCCTGGCAGCATTACTGTGTCTTAACTATAAAATGCACCCCAATTTCCTCAAGATAAAGGGGTGAACTAAAGGTGGGGGATTGAAACAGACCCTTTGAAATTAAAGCTCTGAATAGTTTTAGCTCCCAAACTTCCTATCTTGGGTGGGTAAGTCTTTGCTGTAGCCTTCACATATTAACCTTGTTATGACAATCGTCAAGGTAACAAATGTATAAAAGAGTTGTACAGTTGCATTAAATCAGTAGTTTTTAGGGCTGGGTTTGTGTCTCAGTGTAGAGCGCTTGCCTAGCATTTGGGAGACACTGGGTTTGGTCCTCAGCACTACATAGAAGTAAATAAATAAATAAAGGTATTGTATTCATCTACAACTAAAAAATCACTTTTTAAAAAATCAGAGTGCGTTTTTAGATAAGTAGCCATGTTGTGATCCAAACTTCTCTCAGGAGTTCCAAGATAGAATTTGCACTTTTCACTTTCTCCCAAACGTGGTGCTAGTTCTCCATATCTCTTAATGTCTCTTTCAAATAAATTGGCACCAAACAACCCCAGTGAGAGACAAGACCAAATATTCCTGTCAAGCAAACCGTTCAAGAAAGAACTCCAGCATGCTTTCAGAGATGGCCGAATTGGCTAAAAAGCCCCGGACAACTGGAAAGGAAGGCTGAGCATTGGCGTGCACTGCTGGGAAGACTAGGAAGCAACCAAACTGGGCTCACGGTTCCTAAAATTAGTTCATTTTTCCATTTCAATCCAAGGCAGCAAAGACAGTCGGCGCTGGCTAAGGAAATGGAAGTAATCCCAACACAAAAAGTAAGCTCAAAGCTACAGAGGCATCCCTTACCACTTCTCTCTCCTGGAGTCAGCTACCCATGGGCGATGGGTCATCCTGCTAGAGTCGCCACTCTTCCCGGCAGCCACGCCAGGGAACCTGCCTGGACCCTGAGGCCACATTTAGCTGGCCATCCACATAAATAAGCAAAAGGAAAGGAAAAACGAATTTAATGCAGTTTGATCCAACTGGGAGAAGCAAACAGCAATTTCACATGGCTCAACCCCATACAGTGTGTCGTCGCCCTGCCCTGGCATGTGGCAGTTAGTAGTGAAAATGCCTGTGCGAGGAGTGAATCAATCACATGAACTGACTGTGGAAAATGGTCACCAGCGTCCAGATTCCTGACACCTACCACATCTCCTTCCAAGAGCCCACCAGGATGTCCCCACTTTTGTTTTCCTTTAGAGCCAAGCTTCCTGGAAGGAACGCTGTTGGAAGAACCCCAGAGGGAGCTGCTTCTGGAGTCTGGCGCTCAGCTTGTGCAAGGAGGCTGAGGAGCTGGGCTTTGGCCTGGCCAGTCCCACCCAGATAAGGAGTCAGGCCTGCTCCCTCACAAATTGAAAATCATTTCTGAGAGTGATTTTCTTTTTCTTTTGGCAAAACTATACTTAATCTTATTTATTTATTTTAGTGCCAAAAATGTGTGAGAGCTTTTAGGGAAACCATATTATTGAGTGTCAGTGATCCCAACAATGTATAGAGAATGTCTGATATTTTGGATTTGGTAGGATAGAAAAACATAAGATCAAATGGTCAAAAGGTTGAGATAACCTTATGTGAATATTTCACTTCAGCCAGAGTTTTGGGGGCTTTTTTTTTTTTTTGTACAGGTTGCTTAACCCCTGAGCTACAACCCCATCCCTTTTTATTTTTTATTTTGGGATAGGGTCACATTAAGTTGCTGAGGCTGACCTCAAACTTGCAATCCTCTTGTTTCATGAGTCACTAGGATTGCAGGTATGTGCCTCCATGCCCAGCTTTTGGCCCTTCTTTTTAAAAATACCCCACATATGCAAAAACAAGACTTCCAGAATGTTTTCTGATGTGTAGTTAGCTAATCCATGTCAAAGGGTTCTGTAGCCTCCAAGGAAGACTCTGTTCTCTGTGTTCCCCCAGAAATTTTAAATTATGACTTCATTCACAAAAATTAAAGGCATTTATAAAAATAAATGAACATCAACTATAAGAAACCTGTACATTGTACCTGTGGGACTCCCTGGTAAGCATGCTAACTCCGAGAAGCTACCTGTTTTGTTTTAATGGTGTCAGCTCTGTGTGTGTGTGTGTGTGTGTATGTGTGTGAGAGAGAGAAGGAGGAGGAGAGGAAGAGAGAGGAGGAAAGACGTGCAGGTAACTCAATGCCTTCATCTGTAGGTTGGTGACAGTGGGTTGTGGGGTGAGATCAGGGTACAGTAGAAAGCAGACAGACACCACTCTGGAAGATTCTGGCAGAGACTTACAACTGCTATTTCCACATCTGCTTGGCACGTGGTTTCCAAGCAATGTTGCAAGCCTCAAAGAGGAAGTGTTCCTCCCTTGACTCAGCCCATCATATATTTTTTTAATCTGGGCATTCCTTCTCTTGATGCAGTTCTCTGAATTCTGACCCAGAAGAAGGGAAGCATTGTGACCAGCCAGTGTCGTTTAGGGAACTGTGCACTCCTGAGGCCCCTGGTTTCCCCTCACATGCCCCTTTCTGTCCCTTCTTTTCTCTGTTCCTGTCACCCACGATCATGCACACAGAGCCAGTGTGTTGCATTCCAGGGTCCACTGGGAAAGGGAGCAAAAGAGTGAGGACAGATGCCCTGTGGATTATTTGGTGATGTTGCAATCTCAGGGAAAGTTGGGCACCAGCCCTGCCCTTGACAGCGGCAACACTGAGGCTCTAGGGAGACACAGTGGTGTTCTGAAAAGAGCTCTCTCGACCCTCTCGTCGGTCCTCTTTCTAGTTTTACCATTTGAGAAGCACAGCCCTGTCTACCCCAGAGCCTTCGAGCTCCCATCTCCACAGAAAGACAGGGATGGGTCCCTCTTCCCTCGTGTGAGTCACATACTGCTGGGATTTGCAGGAGCTCGGAGCCATTGGTAAGCATTTCACACACTGGTGCACATTTTCAATGCACAAACTCCAAGCTGGCTCGCCTCACCCTGTATATAGGCCTTGACAGAGTTTTCCAAATACAGGCTTGGCCTTGCTCTGTGCCAACTATAGCTTCTAAATTTCCATTCCTGGCTGCCACCAGAGACCACGGTGCCATATAGAGTCACGCTGCTTATCTACAAAGTTCAGTCTAATATTTGCTCCATGTCTCTTAGAATGTTGGAACATTTTATTTTCCTATAAGCAACTTCCTATAGGAAGAAGGGGGCTCAGGCAGGAGGGGTTTGGGGTATCAACATAGCTGCAGTCGGGGCTGGTAGTTCAGAGAAGGGGTTCAGATCCCATCTCTGCCACTTACCAGTTGAGTGATCTGGGCAAGTTATTGAACTTCTTTGTGCTTCAGTGACCTCATGTATATAAGGAGAGATTTATAATGCCTGGCAGAGAGTAAGCACCCAACAGATACAAGCTTTGTTGTGTCGTTCTTGGAGAAAGGGCATTTGTACCTGGGGGGTAAGCATCACAGGATCCAAAAAAGTGGCTTCCTGCTTGTGTGCCTGCAGTGAACCCAGGCATTGGTGGGTTGGGTGCCTTTCTGGATTAGGGATTTCAGAGAGGGATTCGACAGCTTCCCTTAACGCCCTCAGATGGCTCTCTGCAAGTGGCCCCACTCATCTGTACAGACTACAGCCCAGTCCCTCCATCTGCAGAAGACCCACCTGCGTGGAGACAAGCAGCTTTTAAAAGCATTTTTCCTGCATTCCTGAAACACGCAGTGATGCGCTTGGTCCCTAGGCCAGCGTCGCCCCTGCAGTCTGCTGGTGGCTGTGGCTGAGCTGCCTGGGTTTCACAGGGCTGACAGGGCGGCCAGCAGGGAGCATGGAATGTGCAAGGCTGTTAAATGTCACGTCTGTGGACTGTGTTGGCAGGCCCATGCCGCGCTCCACAATAAACCTGTCACAACTGCCTTGAGTCCCTGAGTCCTTTATTTCTCATCACAGCCTTCTGTGGCCTTATGTTCTCTTGCCATTGCCAGCAAAGAATGGAACGTTCAGCCCGCCCCCACCCCCCCTCGCCCCATGCCAGCTACTGGGTTTTTTCCCTAAGCAGTCAGTCCTGCAGCTTGGGTAGGGACATGTATGTGTCTCCCCAAAGCACCCGCCCCAGAGCAGCTGCCCCCAGCCAGCTGAAAGACTAGGAGGCCAATTCTGCCCCCGCCCAGTCGCATGCATCCCAGGCGCCTGGCCTTGGATGCCTCTGCTGTTTGCCAGGCCTCTGGTAGAGGAGGCAACACCAGGGAGGTCTCTTTGCTCTCTGGGAGCGTTGCCGTGGAGTTTTGAGGCCCCGAGGAAAGCCCCACAGTTTGAATCCACCATAACAGCCCTCCACTGACTTGGAATCCAATAGGAAACCTCACCCTCTCCCCAAGGGGCAGAAGCTCATCTGCCAGTTCTCTCCTGCCTTTTTCCTCCCCTTCTGCTGAATCAAAGGTTCTGGAGACTGGAGGGGCTCCCTCTCCTGCTGCTCCCTGCAAGTCATGGCCCTTGCCTGGAATCTAGAACCAACCTGGCCAGAAGATCTTGCTCAGTAGAACAAAAGTAGACTGCATTTGAGGAACCTGTCAGAGCAGGAAGACACTGACAGACAGGTCAGCAGTTATTCCAGTCCATGATGGACAAAACTGGACAGAGTCCTTTGAAGATCCTGGGAAGGAACGGTCTCAGTCCAAGAAGCAGCAAGTGCTAAGGTCCTGGGGCCACCAAGCTACGCCTGCCCCTCCATAAGGAAGGCACAGATCTTCTATCTGGTCTCTCTGCATCCATGCTCACCTTCTAGTCTCTTCATGTTCAGGCCATGTTCAAAGCTGTTTTAAAAATACAACTTCTGCTTAAAATCATCGAGGAGAAGTCCAGTTCTTGGAGTATAAAGCCCCAAATTTTCTAGTTGGTCTGCAGTACCTTGCCTGATTTTCCCCTTTCTCTGGCCTCTTGCCTCCCCTGTCTTTTTTTTTTTTTTTTTTTTTTTTCCTATATTGCTCAGTTTCTAGCACAGCTCAGTGGTCACCTCTCGGGAAAGCCTTCGCTAGTCCCAGGGGCACTGGTCACCGCTCCGAGCCCCATGTTCTTTCTAGTTCTGTCACCTTTTGAGTTGCTAGGATGACCATTCACAATAGTCTAGGCTTTTGTGTCCCCAGCAGTTTTTCACCAGCCCTCCTGAGAACTCTCTTCCACCTTGCAGACTACTGCACGGAACAGACCATTTTTGTCACAAGTTGGAACCCACTGTGCCATCCTGGGCTCATGTTGGGAGGCAGTGAGGGGTGGGCAGCTAGCGATTCTGTGACCCAGTCTCCCCAAGACCCCTCTTCCTCTCAGGGATCCTGTGTGTCACCCGTATAATCAGGGGGGTGACCCATAGGCACTTGGGCCAATGGACCCCTCAATCACCACAGGCTCTCACCACCTCCCAGGGTACCTGCATCAGATTTAAGCCTCTGGTGCACCCCAGCCAGGCATGTCCTCACTCTGTCCCCCCACCTCTTCTGTCCTCCTGCTCTCTGCCGCGTCCCTGCCTTGGCTCAGCTCTTTCCTGAACTCCTCAAGCCTAACAGTGAGTGGACAGAGAGGCTGATGGGTAAACACATAGATTCTCCTTCGTCCCTCATTACACTGAGCTCCTTGGGGGCAAGACACATGTCTCTGTTACATCCCCGTTGCAATCTCCACAGAGGAGCTGTGGGTGCGACTCGGTGGTAAAGCACATGCTTAGTGTGCCCGAGGACCAGGGACCAATCCCCAGCACCCAAAAAAGACCACCCCAGGAACAGCACTAACAACAGTGCTGGACCCTTCCTTGTAGTCGACTTACTGTGGGGCCCTGTCTCCTTGTTGATGGTAAGTCAGCCTCAGGGTTTCCCTGGCACACTTGCATGTTCCCTGTGCCACCTCACTCCTGGGGAGGCTGCCCAAGAAGTGTTGGTGGTGGCCAGTCCTGGGCTGCCCTCCCCTGTTCCCCAGCAAGGCTGTGGGTGGGAGCATTACAAAGTCAATGTGTGTGGGGAATGCGCCATTGTTGAAAGAAGAAATACTCATGAAAAGACCTTAAGGCAGGAAATGAGTTTTTTTAGAGAGGGTGGGAGCAGGGAGTGGTGGCGGGGCGGGGATTGAACTCCTGCACTCGACCACTGAGTCACAGCCCCAGCCCTATTTGTATTTTATTAAGAGACAGGGTCTCACTGAGTTGCTTAGCATCTCACTTTTGTTGAGGCTGGCTTTGAACTTGCAATCCTCCTGCCTCAGCCTCCCTAGCTGCTGGGATTTCAGGCGTGCAACACAGCACCCGGCAGGAAATAAGCTTATTAATCTTATAAATTGTGTTTCATTATTCTCATATCCACCCTACATACTACCTGTTCATGCGCTTTTTGGTTTTCTGTCTCCCCCACTAGAAAGGAAGCTTCCCCAAGCAGGGACCCAGGGACCCAGGCACATCTCCACAGGTGCTGCAACCGAGCAAGAAAAGTCTTGGGCTCAGGGCATCTCTTGTGTTCCAGCCAGGTCAGTTTGCCAAGGCCAAGAGAGATCAGGGGCCAGACTATTCTTAGACACTTCTGAAGACAGTCCCTTTGGGAAGGAAGGTACACTGTCTGTCTGCACAGCCTCCAGAGGCCGTCCTGGGGTTTCTCAACCAAGGATTGTTTTTGGAGAAGACCCATCTGCCTGGACCCAGACTGGTCGCTGCCAGCCCCAACAGCCCTGAGCTCAGAGCACCAGGAAGCTCCTGGGGACAGAGTGGCTGTGCGCCCTGCCAGGCCCACCCTTTGAAGAACTCTTGTGGCTCTATTTCCTGAGACTTCACAAGCAAAGGTTTTAGTCCTGATACAGGAAGTTGCACACATTGCTGGATTCCACAATCCCACCCACAGACTGAGGACATTGGGGGCATTGAGTGGAGTGACCTTTGAAGCCATCACATAGAGCTGGGGGTCGATGGTGGCAAGGTGGACTCACGTGTGGCTGCCAGGGCACTTGGAGCAGAGCAGAGGGATCTGGGTTCCAGGTGGCAGGTGGCTGTGGAGAGATGACATTCTGTGGTCACAGCCATCAAACAAGCCTCTTTGGCCAATTGCTTGAGTGGCCTGCCATGGGCTGAATTCTGCCGAGCATTATGGCAGCCCTCGTACTGAGTGTGCCTGGCCTGGCCTGGTTTCCAAATCTCCCTTCCTCTTCATACCGGGTTCTGGATTTTCAGGCCATCTTCCCCATGATGAGTGGTCCTCTGGAACTAGATAGGAACTTTACAAAGGACAGACACCTGGGTCTCACGGTGGCAAGTCAGATTTCATTGGTCTTAGGTACAACTGGGATTGTAAAAAGCCCCGTGGATGACTCCAATGTGCAGTTGTACTCTAGGGCCACAGCCTCTTCCTCCATCCCACACAGGTTGCCACAGTGCTCCTCCCAACACAGCCCAGCTGCGCTGCTGCCTGCAGCAGGCCAAATGATGGCTCCCAGGATTCACATGTTGGAGCCCAGATGCCTTAGAATATAGTTGAACTTGGAGATAGTGTCTTTTAAAAGGCATAAGTCAAAATGAGGCCTAGGGTGGGGCCTAATCCAATCCGACTGGTGTCCTTGTAAAAAGAGTCTGGATGCACAAAGAGACTCCGTGGATTTGCATGCAGAGGCAAGATTGTGTGAGAAGACACAGTGAGGAGGTGCTTGCCAAGGTGAGAGGCTTAGGAGAAACCAGCCTGCTGTCATCTTAATCTCAGACTTCCAGCCTCCAGACAAAGTGATGGACGTCAGTGGTTTTATCCACAGACTGTGGCACTGAACCCTGGCAACCCTAGAGTGGGGAGTGGTGATGAGGATCATGGTCTGTGACTGCCGCTGGGCTGTGGCTGAGCTGCCCTGGGAACTTTCAGTGCATGGTGCAGGACAAGATTGCCCAGTTGCTATGGTGATGCCCTGCTGGAGGAGGTTCTGTGCAAGGCATGGAATCCTATCAGTCTTGACCCTGAGTTCAGACACCAGCTGCCGGGAATAGAGAATTATGAGCTCAACTAGATAATTGTAATTGTTTGCCAGTGCTTCACCCTTCAGGCCTGCCTGCTTTGAAGAAACTTTCTCACAGAAAGCCTTTTGATGAGAAAACCTATATAATAAATGTGCTGAGCTAGCTCTTGGTCACTATTCCTCCATCAGAGGATGGTGTCCCACCTGGTCCCAGCTTTCTCTCTACTAGCATTTGTTTGTCTTTTCCCCCATCACCCCTTGCCGGTTCCTAAGGTTTGGCCCTCAGTCACGACACCCCAGCACACTGGTGGGCCCTGGGGTCAGCTCCCTGTTTATTAAAAAGACTTTGTCAACTTCTTTAACTTCTCTGTTCCTTGTTCTCTTCATCTGCTCCATGAAAGGTGACAGTAGCTACTGCAAAGGATTGTGGGTGAGGACTCAGTGGGTATCTATGCACGGGGCCTGGACCTGCCAGCTCACTGTGGCAGTTGGGACTAACTCATTTTTCACTATCACCCCTGTGTCTGCTTCCCTCCTCACATCTGTCCCCAGGGCTACAGGATCCCACTCTGACGCCCTTTTGATCCAGTTGTTCATCACCACTGCCCACCCACCCTGATATTCTCCTGATGACATCTGGCTTAGTCAATTTCCTACTGCTACAACAGAATACCTGAGATGGGGTGATGCATAAAGAAATCCCCGTGGCAACAGTGCTGGAGGCTGAGACATCCAAGCCCCAGGGGCTGCATCTGGTGCAGGCCTTCCTGCCGAGTCATCCTACGGTGGAGGGGTGGAAGGACAAAATGGGCACACAGAGGGAAGGGAGTCGGACTTGTTCTGTATCAGAAACCCACTCCTGCATGGCCCTGGTGAAGGCAGCGCCCTGGGGACCCAATCGCTCCACAAGTCCACCTCTCTACACCTCTACAATGGGGATGAAGCTTCCAACACACGAACTTGGAGGGATGCATTCAGCCATAGCAAAGTCCAGCTCATATTCTTCCTCCTCTGCAATTATTCCCACACCTCCCAGTCAAAACCACAGCCTCCTCCCTGGTGTTCCAATAAAAATGTTCTATCGTAACACCTTAACCTACCTGCCTTGTGTTCTTAAAGGATTTGTTGACAGCATCTACAAAGGATACCTAAAATCCTGCAGGATAGGGCACATGGAGAGCAGGAACTCAGGAAGAAAGAAAAACATGGGCGGTGACATCAACGGAGCCGAAAATGAGCTACCAGATGCAGGAAGGGAGTCCAGAATCCAGTTGTAAAGCCATAAATAATGTACTCTCCCCCCCCCCCCCCAACATCATGTTCATGGGCAAGTGAAGAGATGATTTATCCCTGAGAGTTCAATTTCATCACTTCCCAACAGCCGCTAAACTGCCTGGTAACCCGAAGTTTATGTGGAAACCACATTGGAACTCTTAAGCTTCTAGGTTCAGATAAACAGACACCGGCAGAGGGACCCAGCACAGGGATGCGACGGGTCTCCAGGACAGGCCAGACTGGCACGCCCAGCCCCAGTGGAACACGGGCATGGGGGGCTTTGGTGCCATGAGGTGCCATCCCCACCTCTCCCCATGGGCCTATGGGCCCATCAGCTTCTCTAGACCCTGTGAAAAAATCTAAGGATCTGCAACCCTGGGTCCCAAGGATTGATCACAACTTGCCGCCATGCCTTTTGAGACAGAAGTCAGCCTGGGATACCCGTAGACTGCAGTTCCCCAGAGGGTTAGGACCCGGCCCATCTCACCCATCTGAACCCCAGTTCCAGCACAGATGCTGGCTCTCTGCAGGAACACACAGCATCGTCTCCAGGAAACTTCTGAGTTTCAGACGTTAGCTGTGGGGTGGAGGGCAGTAGTGCTGGACCAGAGAACCTTCTTCAGGTTGTGTCCACATGGGTTTCATCTGCTTTTCCTAAATGACCCCTCCTCCCGCCACAAACACACCACTCTGTCTAGGATGTTGAGGAGCACTCAATTCTATCAGTCTTTCCAGAAGGATCTGATTCAGCTCTGGAAGACATACACTCACCTGCAGGAGAGACTAAGACCCTGGGGTCCCCAATCTCCATACTCAGATGAACTCTACAGTTGGCCTGCAGTGTAGACAGGAGCTCCAGAGCCCAATTAACAAGTATTCTGCTGATACTGACCCAGGGCCATTTAGTGAGAGGACCTAGGCTGGACGTCCCCAGAGACGGTGTATCCTCTCCCTTAGAACCAAAAACTCTTGACACACTTCCCTGTCACTGTCTCGCCTGGTCCCGTCAGAATCTTTGTCCACACGGGGGGATTGCACCCCGAGGTACTTCACCACCAAGCTACATCCCCAGCCCTTTTTTGTTTTTTTAGTTTGACACAAGGTCTCACTAAGTTGCTGAGGCTGGCCTTGAACTTGAAATCCTCCCTTCTCAGGCTCCTGAGCTACTGGGATTGCAGGCTTCATCCCTCCTCCTGCCACCACACCCTGCTCCCTGCAGAATCTTGTCCTGGCATCATGACTGTATGACGTTGCCCTTGCCTGCTGCCCCCTTGACTCCCATAGGATCTCTGTGTTCACCTGCCACCTGGGCTTCACCACAATGGCCTTACCCTCGGCGCTAGGGAAGCCCAGCACAAGGAGGGCCTCCCCAAGGAGCCTCCTCTCAGAGCAGAGTGTCCCACTTCACTGAGTTCCTGCCCTCCCTCAGCACAACTCAGTGGCCTGTCTTGCTCTTTTTAATTTTCCTATCAAGTCTTCCCCAAGGTCATGAGTTTCTCTGAGGACAAGAACAGTCTCTTTCTTATTCCTATGTCTCTTGGACTTCATAGGAACTTAATAAATATTTATCGACCAACTCATTATATGTTTTGGCTCTTTCATAGCAAGAACCAGGCCTGTTTATTTGCTTTGCCCAATGGCCAGCTTGCTCTGGGGCCAATTTGGTTTTAAAAATTATGCTCCTTATTGGGAAAGATAGGTTAGAGGTGAGGAGGAGAGTCGCGGGCACTTTCTACCCTAAATGCTTCTGCGTACTTTGAAACTACGTTGTCCTTGTGCTCATGTATTACTTTTGTAGTAAAAAGATTTAGGTTGCTCTTAGGGTATAATTAATATTGTATTCACATGGGTTTCAAGGTGAATACTTTTTTGTATTAGATTTTGTCCATACGTTTCTCCAGTCTTCCAAAGTTATTACAGTTCTATTTTGTAAATGTGTTTTAAGAAAATGGTACAAAATTTAGACACATATATTAGGAATTTTATGTGGGCTATAATGGGGAACATTTTTAACTGCTCACAGTCATTTGCAGTATTATTTCAGCTGTAAGTGGGTTTCAGCTGAGACTCCTTCATCCCTCCTTGACCTCAGTGGAAAATCCTTTGCCATACTCGATCCTCTTGCTTTTCGCTGGGCAAGGGGGTGGCCAGCAAGCCATGTTTATCCTGGTACCCAGAGGGGAGAAGGGCCACTTCCCTCCTCCCCTAAAGAAAACTTTTTTTTTTTAATTTGACTCTCTTGTTTTTCTAAATGTTAAATTTTCAAAAGGAAGATATTTTGAAGTTCAAAATGCCTTTTTCAAGACTTTCATGGTTCTCTTGGTCTGGCATTCAGCAGCCAGAATTTTTTTAATTTTTCATTTGTTCTTTTTAGTTATACATGACTGCTGAATGTATTTTGGCATATACCAACAAGAATTATTTTTTAAACAGCATCACATGGGTCAGTTCAGTGGTCAAAAAGATCATTCCAAGTCAACATGGTTGCTTGCTGTGTGATGTGGAGAAGAATCTCCCCACAAAATCTTTGCCTTCATTGTGCTCTGGGTCCTGGAGAAGCCATCAGGGACATCCCCCTGTCTCCAGAAAGACTGGCAGTCAGACCTGCATAGGGTGGAATTCACTGGGCAAGCAGGCCAGACCCACCCAGCACCCCAAGACCTCTCAGTTCCACCAGCTCCATCTTGGACCCTGCAGGTGTGTAGATTGGACGGCCAGAACTGTCCCAGGCCAGAGGCTGTGCGCAGCCCTCCTGTCCATCCTGAATTGGCCCCAGGTAACTAGGATTCTGGGACCAGTGGCCCAAATTTTCTCTGGACCTGCTGCAGTTGCCCTGGCTCTGAGCTTTTTAGAACTTGAACCATGTAAAACTTAAGACCTAGAAGAACCGAGATCCAAAGCAAGTCAGTGGTCTTTATGCCTGACAGGTCCTTGGTTTTCCTAGGTGTGTCTTCCAGTCCCTCACTCCTCCTTGTGGGTGCAATCCCGGTCTGGTTGTCAGTTTCTAATAATGTCAGTGTTTCCCGATGGAGTCTATTAGCATGTAGGGTGGGTGATATCCTGTCCTGTATATTGCAGAATTTCCTGTCCTGTTCTAGCCTGCCGAATTCCAGCAACCATCTTGTCATTAGGACAACAAGAACACAATGGCCACCCTGGGGAGTGGGGGTGCAGTTCAGCCCTTAACCTGGTGGAGGGGCGGTAGTACCAACTTCAACCTGATGGGGACAGTACCATCTCCAGCTGGGGACCACTGCACTCCAGGGTTGTGAGCTGGGCCCCAGAGGGCAGGCATCTCTCTTCTGTCCTGAATCCCAGCACCCCACACAGCTGGTTTCAGACTCATGGTGGCACATCAGGAGGTGTCTGTGGGAAGAATGCATAAGATCTATGAACCTGATAAAATGGTGCTCAAAATGTGCATGTGTGTTACGTGTGTAGTACGTAAGAGCTCTTGGCACCCATCTCTAAGAGAACTATGATCTAAAGGAATGTTTGGGAGACCAGGCTAGCGAGTGTCCTGATGTTTGTGTCACTGCATGTGCCACTCACAGTGTTTGCAGGGTAAATCTCGAATTCCTTCTCCGCGTCAGCATTCTGATATCCCTGGGGGAGGGACCATCCTGAAAACTCCCCAGCACACTGCTTCCATGAGGTGCACACCCCAAATTCTTGAGCTGAATTTCACCCTTGAATAGAAATGCCCTGAGTCCTGGGCCCTTTGACTCATTCACAGGAGAGGGGTAAACGAGTGCAAGAACTGTACATGTCCCCCGCCCCCTGACTCCAATTCAGGAGTATTTCCTGGGTGCCTTCCCCAAGAAAGAAATTAGAGAGTTCCCTTAAGTTCCTCTAACCCAGAGCTCACACAGCAGCTGGGCAGAGCTGGCTGAACTGAAGGAACGAGCAGTCAGGCCAGTTTCTTACCTGAGAGTTCGCTACCAAAGCAGCTGTTCTCATAAAAGACAATCAAAACCCCAGACAGGAAGAGGTGGGCCACACAGGCGGCCAGGGAGAGGGCCCAAGTTTAGAGGCATCTGCAAACTCCCGGAGGTTGGCTCTGAGTGAGGTCTGGGATGGAAGGGTGTGGAGGGTATTAACATAATGATGGCTCATTCCTGCTGCCTGTCCTGGGATGTTCCTGCCCCACAAGGGAGGCTGTGCATCCCCAAAGGGCCATTGGCCAGGGGAGTGAACAAAAAGCAAGGACTGAGCCAGCCCCAGAGGCAAGAGCATTTGCCAAGAAGTTGCTGGTATCATTTGCCTTAGAGGGGTTGTTCAATTTGCAGAAGCTTCCAGCATATGGACTAGCTCCATCCTGAGTCCAGATAAGCCTGTTGGGGGAGTTGGAATCTCTCACTAACCCTAGATAAACCAGAGCAGGCTTCTAAAACTTTGGTGTACTTAAAACAATGACCTGGAAAGCTTGTTAAATCAGATTTCCCAGGCCCCACCTTGAGGTAGTCCCCTAGGCAGGGGCCTGGTCATTTGCATGTCTAACAAGCTCCCAGGGATGCAGATGCTGCTGGTCCCTGGACCACACTTTGAGAACTGCTGGCCTCAGGCAAGGGCTTTCTCGTGGTGCTCCATTGCACCCCTATGGGGAGTAGAGAGGATGAGAAATGAAAGTGAATGGGACTCAGCTGGCCACTCCCCACCTACATCAAGACACCTCCCACTCTATCTCAATCTCTGGTCACACATGTGACCTCTGTGATCAATACAGACTCATTAATAAAAAGAAGTGGGTGACTACTGGCCTGAAAGAGGTGGGCCCAGACCTGCATGCAGGGTATTCCCTAAAATCAAGCTTCCCTGCCCCTCAATGCTGTGCACCTGGGGTTAGGGCAGCCTCTACCCATAAGCAGTTAATGTTCCAAGCAGACACCACCCCAAATAAGCTAAGTGAGCCGAGTCCAGGGCTGGCCCACCTCAGGACCGTGGAGTAGCTCATGCCCTTCAGTGGCCTTGGCCTCAGCACAGGCCCTGCACGGAGCCGTCGGCCGCTGGAGGTTGTTCCTGTCTGCAGACTTGCTGCTCAGCTTCTACAGGACTGGGCAGTGGCCTTGGCCAGTAGAGTTTTCTCATTTCTATCTGAGTACCTCTCACATCAGATCCATGAGTTCCCCAGATCCATTCGGAGCTCAACAGAGCCACCTCACCCTCCAAAAACCAACCTTGGTATAGCCACAGGGCCCCCTCTGCTGGGGGCCAGTAGTGCCACCTGGAGTAGAGTACAGCCTCTGGTCCTAAAGTCTCAGGGCTGGCTTCACCACTGCCGAGCTGAGAGTCAGGGAGAGCCCACCTCCCTGAACCTCGGTTTCCTCATCTGTATAATGGGAGTGATTCTAGAATGACGCAGGAACATTAAAGGCAGTTATCAGGGTAGAGCTGTTAGGATAGTACCTGGCATAGTTATGTTGGCCAATTGTTACTAGGTCTTTTAAGGTTATTTTCTTATTTTTTGATGAACCAGAGTGTTTGTTTTCTAGGGGTGGCATAACAAATGACCACAAACCAGTGGCTTAAAACAGCTGGAATTTATGGTCTCACAGCTCTGGAGGCCAGAAGTCTGAGTCAAGGTGTGGGCTGGGCCGGGCTCCCTCCGAAGGCTCCAGGGAACATCTGCTCTGGCCTCTTGTGGCTCTGGCAGTCCCTGGCACTCCTTGGCTTCCAGACGCATCACTGGATCTCTGCCTCTGTGGGCTATGGTCAGGTGGCCTTCCTTCTGTGTCTCTCTAACCTCTCATAAGGACAATAGCCATACAGATCAGGGTCCACCCTGATTGTGAATGTCCCCATCTTCACTTGATGGCATTGGTAAAGACCTTCTTTCCAAATAAAGTCACATTCAATGGGTCAGGGGTTAAGGCTTCAGCATATCTAAGGAAGGTGCCGTTCAACCCCCAGCCCTGCCCGACTGGAATGAGGCCACCGGGGCTCAGCCACAGGCCCAGAGCATCGTCATTGCAAAGCCCTGTGAGTTGCTCCAGATTCCGACTAAACGGTCCCAAACGGTTGTGTCTTCCAGGGTGTTCAGACTTACATCTCTTGGATATGTTGACCCCCACTGAACGAAAGCGACAAGGGTACATTCACGAACTCATTGTCACAGAGGAGAACTACGTGAATGACCTCCAGCTGGTTACAGAGGTACTGGCAGCTGGGGATGGTGGTGGGTGGGGGGGCACTGCAGGAGGCGGGGGCCCTGCTGAGGAAGCCTGTGTCCCGATTCTGATCCTGGGACACCTTCTGACTTGTGGGGAGCACGTGGATAGCAAATGCCAGGAGGTCTGACCCGGGAGGAACCCGTCTCTCACTGGGGCTGGCTGAGTCACACCCACAGAGGGGCAGAGCTTGCTCATGTGAGGGCACTCAAGTCCCAGAGGCGCTGGTGGAAGGGGGCATGTGGACTGTGAGTTGGGAATCCTGGCTGTAGTAAGAGGAGTTGCAGCTCAGCCACCAACTAGTTGATGTCATAGAGCCAGCCATGTCACTCCTGGCCCTCAGAGCTGGCATCTGAAGATGGCGCCCATCTGGCTAGTCTCTTGAGCTGTTCCTTGCGCTCCATAAACCCCTGATAAAAATCTGTTGCTGAGCATGAAGATGTGTCCTGCCAGGCCTCTGTGAGTCTCCCTGGCCTGGGATGATGCCTCAACTTGTATGTCCTCCCAGAAGAGTCTTAGCCAGCCCATCTGGAAAGATGGGGTGATACAGAGTTGGGCACCCCTGCTGAAAAGGTGGCCTCTTGTCCCTACACACAGGAAGACACCAATGAAGGAAATGGGGATTTGAAACAGGCCATAATAGTTTCGAACCCTACCCAAGTCATCAAATGTTGTAAAACCATCTCATCCTGTAGTCCTAGCATCCTGGAGAGACACAGCTGGGTACTCAGTATTGGAGGAGTACAGGGAGGATTGCGGGCCCCCAAGGCTGCATGAGCCTATAGGAAGTGGCGCAACTTCAAAAGAGTTGCCTTTTCTCAAGACATTGGACTGCTGTTATACTGTCTAAGGTGTCCAGGATGTGTCACCCCCTTAGATATGGCACCTTTGTGCATATAGTAGACAAGATGCACACCAGGGGTACTGGCCAGAGAGATGCCTGATTCAACAGAGGCTTAAGGATTCATTCAGAATAGTGTCCCCAGGGATCACAGGCAGCCTGGGCAAGTTTATTCTGAAGACAGGTGGTACCCATCCCCAAACAACTTCAGAAGTGCCCCCTACCCCAGACAGTAGGTAAGGACCTCCTCATGGATGGGGGTACTGAGAGCCGTGATTTACTGCAAGTTACCTAATCACACAGAACTTGGGAAGGGCAAGGTCACCCCCTTGTGACCACCCCCTGGAAGTGCTGGCTGTGCCTGAGGCCAGCCCAGGACGCTGGGGAAAGAGCAATGAGGTTCGTCCCTGAGGGCCCCACAAGTAACCCTGCTTGTTAGCAGAGCTACTGCCTGAGGTTGCCTCCCTCCCAATGCCCCAAGCTCCTGTGGGCAGCAGCAATGCTACACGAGGGTGTGAAGGACAGGCCTGCGCCACAGCCATCGTAAGCCCCACTTCCCCACAGGGCCATCTCCTTGCGGTGGGCAGGCGAGACAGCTCTGCCTGCTACATGACGTTGTGCTGGCCCCCAGCTCCTTACCGGTGGGGCTAAACCTCACCCTCCCTCCTTTGTAAGACCGCAGACTGGCCGGGCACCCCTCCATCTGCTGCAGCACTCTGCAGGAAGGTGGACCTTCCGGTCGGCTGCAGACCCCAGCCCCTTCCCTGGCTCCAGACAGACCCGTGTGCGCGCGTGCGTGCGAGTTTTGAGCTAACTGTTTGCTTTCTGAACCGCTTCATTTTCTGCACCTGTAGATCTTTCAGAAACCCCTGATGGAGTCTGAGCTGCTGACAGAAAAAGAGGTTGCTATGATTTTTGTTAACTGGAAGGAGCTGATTATGTGTAATATCAAACTTCTGAAGTAAGCCTTTCTTCTCTAATCCCCAGCCGCGCCGCCTCCGGCCCGCACACTAGCACTTCTGTGTGGTCCCCTCGTGTGTCCCTCCTGCATGCCACCCTGTGTCACTCTGCCTTTTTTGCTTGTTACTACTCACAGGCGCCATCGCCCTCTGTGCCCACCCTCATGCTTTCCGGAACAACGCTTCATAGTCATTGTGGGGAGTAAGTTGTCAAGGCAGCCTTGGTCCTGCTTTGCCTGTGGGTCCAGAATGTTCAGAGCTGGGCCAGTTCTGACTGCTGACCACTGGCCAGCTGCATCCAGACAGTCCCCAGCCCCAAGGCCTTCCCCGAGACCCAGGTTCCCAGGGGGTAATGATGCTCTCTCGAGACATTGTTGGCTCCTGCACATGGAAAAGGGTGCAACTGTCCCCTGTCTAACATGACCAGAGTTCCTCGGGTGGCCTTGTATTTTAGTCCTATTCTAGCCTGCAGAGGCAGCTGTGGGGCTAGGAGTCGAGGGACCTGGGTTGGGATACAGTCTCGCTGCTCTTCCTCTGTGAGCCTTGGTTCCTTCATCTATAAAGTGAAAGGACTGGGTCAAATCATCACAAAGGTTCCCCCCCAAAAGACCTAGAAAACCAAAATGTGTGTCCATCAGGTCCTCATTAGAACTTGCTAGAAGACAGATCAAGTCCTGACCTCTGGGGCCTGTGATAGAGCGGCTGGGAACAAGGGCCCCCTCTCCAGGCCTGAGAGGGAAGTGCAGCCACCCCAAAGCCCGTGTCCATACCCCATCTCCATATTCAGGTCATCGGGAAGCCACCAGTTCCTAAATGTTGTCCCCACCTTGTTTTCATAAAGTGATCTCAGGGCTCCACTTTCTTGGGTATGTGTTTGGCAGTGGATGAAGGGATGGGCAAGGAGGCGTGGGCAGGTGACATGAATAAAGGTACAGAAGGTCTGCTCACTCTGCTCTGGAACACAAAGAGGCACTTAGAGAAAGTCTTTCTGTTTTCCTCCTCCAGAAGGATGCTGTAGAAGTGTTCCAAGCTTAGGATGGACCTCAGACTTGTGCTCACATCTTGCTATTGCCTCTGGCTGTGTGTCTTTGGGCAGGTTGCTTACAGTCCCTGGGCCTTGGTGTTCTCATATGTAAAATGGGGATTTCATTAGTCTGTATTCTATTTCTATAACAAAAAACCTGAAGCTGGAAACCTTATCATTTTTTTTTTTTTAAAAAAAGGCTTATTTAGCTCACAGTTTTGGAAGCTGAAAATCTCAGATCTGGTGGTCTCTTCTGTTTGGCCTCTAATGAGGAGGGCCTCATGGTGGGAGTATCACAGTGACAGAGAGTGCGCGAGGAGAGAACACACAGTGAGACAGGAAGCCAGAGGGATTCGGGGGCCAGTCTTGCTCTTTGTAACAACTCATTCTGGGGGAAACTGACCCAGGTCCTGTGTGGGCTCATTACCTTGCACTGGGCTCCACCCCTCAAAGGTCCCACTCGGTCCTGACCCTTGCCGTCACCTGGGTGGAAGGTGTTGATTGATCATGAGCCTACAAGTACTCATCTTAAAATTCTGGAGACACGTGGTTTTAAACAAATGAGCTCTGTAGGGGCCAGGCTTGTTAGCTCTGACCTGCCTAATGGCCCCAAAGTGGGGACTGAGAGTACTGTGACAGCGAGGGAAAGAAAACTCAGAGAGGCCGACTGAATTTCCCAAAGTCACACAGGAGGTGGGCTGTTCTATGCGTGGCACTCAAGGTCCCCAAAACTGGGGATTCCACTCAATCACCTCCCCCAGTGAAGCAGGAGTCACATGGCCCAAGTTTTTGTCAGGACTCCAGAACCTTCTAACTTCTTTAGGGCAACTACCTGGAAGAGTAACGCCCATCCTGTGTTCTAACCCCTGTGTGACTGCGGCCACCATCCCTGTTTTGTCTAGAATGCAGGGCCATTGAGAGGAGCCAGGAGGTCCTGTGGACAACTGGCACACTGTCCATCCTGGGAGAGTGAGCTGGGTGCTCCTGGCCCCTCTCCCATCCCAAGGCCCCCCGCTCCCTGTCCCCCTTCCCTGATTGACTAGCTAGTTTGGGTTCACTGGCTTAAGTTTTCTTCTTTTAGATAAATCTTGATAAAACAGGAGCCTTCTGGGGATCTTTTTTTTCTTTTATTCATTCCAACATTTTATGATGAACTACTTCAAACCCAGAGAACTTGGGAGGACTCTAGGGTGCGCACCTGCGTGGTGAATCGCACAGCGGACCTTTTGCCCACTCTCTTGGCCGCATCGATGTGATTTCTCCATGCGACGGAGCAGCCTGATGATGGGGAGCTCGGAAGGCTCCGGCAGTCTGCAAGAGGGAGGCCACTGGGGTAGAGGGGACTTAAGGTGACATTCCTGGAAAGCCACCAGCAAGCTGCCTCACAGCTGCCATTCCTGATCCGAGGCGCAGGGCACGCTGCTGGTATGTAGGGGAACCACAGGAGTCAGCAGATCAATAACTAATAAGCTGTACAGGAAAATAAAAGGAGGTCACCTGCAAAATGTGCACCCCCTGCCACTGAAGCCTCTAGTGGACATTAGACAGAGGTCGGCCTCTTCCTGGTGAGGAATGTGCCTCTAGAAAGCCGGGCAGGGCAGAAAGAGCCAGAACCTTTTTGAGTCCAGAGCCCGGTCCTCTCAGGCAGGGGTCAGGGAGACAGCAGAAGGGAAGCGAAGGTGGGTGGGGGCAGTATTGGACCTATTTTTTTGAATCAAGAGTCTTGGGAGGGGTGGAAATAGGTAAGGCAGTAGAATGAACTGGATGAGAGTTTCCTACATGCATAGGAATCCGTGACCAGTGACTCCACGTCAGGCACAGCCCCAGGAGGGGAAGTTATTCTCCACATATGTTTGGTGTCCCAGATACACTCTACTGTCACTGCAAGGGACAAGTTTAAAAAAAGGAGAAAAAATAGACTCTTTCCTGCCCCCTTGATAGAAGGAAAAGAAAGGAAAAGAAAAAAGGAAGGAAGGAAGGAAAATAGAAAAAGGGGAAAAAAGAAGCCCAAGAACTTCTCCCCCCAAAAGTGGCTTTCTTAAAGTCTTTGAATCACCTTCTTTTGAACTTAAGAAAAATGATAGCACTTTATTTGGTTCAAGCAGAAAATGAAAGAACAATAAAATCTGAAATCATATCTTAGTGGCTGCGACTGGATGGGAGGAAGGAGGGGAAAGGGGATCGTTGGGCTGGGTGTGGACAAGAGGAGACGGTGTGGAGATGGGGGAAGGAAGCGAGAAGGGAGGTCCAGAGGCTGAGCGTGGCGTGGAGAGAGGGGCCCACATGGGGAGGAGGGAGTTGTCCCCACCACAGGCTCTGGGGTCAGACCTGGGTTCCAGGGATGCCTCCGTCACGTGTTCACTGTGTGACTTGGTCCAGCCACTCCATTTCCACGTGCCTCGGTTTCCCCAACAGGAAGTGTGGCTAATAATTGTTAGTCAGTTTTGCATTACTCTAATGTAAACACCCGAGATAATCAGCTTAAAAAGAGGGAAGGTTTACTTTGGCTCACAGTGTGGAGGTTCCAGTCCATGGTCAGCTGGCCCATTGCTTGTGGGCTTGTGAGGCAGTATGTCACAGTGAGAGGTCAAGACAGCTGGGAAGCAAAGAGAGACAGGAAGTGGGTGGGGTCCCAATACCTCCTTCATGGACATGCCACCAATAGAAAGCATGAATCCATGTTAGCTCTTGATCATGCACCGCCCGGAGGCTTAGGCACATTCATGCATTCTGCAAACATCCAGTGCTCTGTGAGGTGTTGATCAGCTGATCTGTGCCCTTGGCCCCTCACACTTCTCATCTCTAAACTTTTTCATGAAATGGCAGATCAGCTCATCAAAGGTCAGATGCTCTGAGGACTGTGGCTACAACCACAGAGTCACATGACCCTAGGCCTGATAGCACCCTCCACCACTCCTCATAAGCTTGTAAGGCAACTGAACTCCACAGGGGCAAGGCCCTGGAAAGTCCAGTCTTGATTTCAGGCCTGCCTCCTCGTTGGACAACTCGGTCAACCCACATGGGCCTCAGAGCCTAGCAACCAGCCCTGTATACACAAGACAATGACAATGTGCCTGTGAAGTTTCTTTTTTTCTCCCCCACCATTCAAAAAGGAGGGAAAGGGTTGAAAATACTTTCATTACCTTGTAGAAAAACTGCTCCTCATAAAAAAAATGATGGAATTGCTTCCTGATTCTATTCACAGCAACTTTGTAACATGGTTTTGGGACACTTCTCCCCCCCAGATTGTTAGTGATATCAGCCTTAAGCAAATTTCTGCAGGGAGATTCCACACCAGTCCCTCAACGGGCAGTGTCCTTTGGGCTATCCTGAGGACGCCAAGCTGCTACTTCTCACACCCCAGCAGCCAGTGCTGACCTCTCCCATGGGGACATCCACTGGAGGTGGAAGTACTGATTGCTCATATAATTTATTTTCCCTAAAGTCTCATTCCTTGGTTTTCTCGGGCCTAGGAAATTTTCTTTACCCAAAAAATATGCAAGGAAGAAAAGAAAGTGATCCCAAATTTTTAAAGCCTAATGTTAACTGCAGAGCCTCCTTGGAATTATATAGCCCTCCAGATCTCAAGGGCTGCTCCAATATGACCATGAAAGTGGCCAAAGGAATGCATAGGGACATCCTTCCAGCCTCATGTGACAACCCTACCCCACCATTCTGTTCCACCCAGCCACCCACCCACCCATCCCCCTGTGGTCACTCGGGCAGCTGAACAATTCATGGCCTTGTGTGGTGTGACCTGCCCTTGCAGTACATTGTTCTCCTTGCCATATAGAAGCTCAGTATCTTCCAGAAGCTGTCTTAAGAGTTCACGTATTAGTTGGAAGTTTGGATGTCACAGTGCCAGCTGTCTTGGCTTTGAACACTCACTTTACAGGTGGACCCCAGAACAAATGCTTCCCAGTCCTTCCAACGCCTCTTCTTGGCTTTTGGGATGTAGATTATTTGGGCTCATTGGCCCGTTGCTATAGTAAAAGACTTCTCCCTTCAGAACCCTTAATCTGGTCAACCTCAAATTAGCTATAAAGAAGAGAATGGCAGAGACCGTTCAAACCATTATGATTAATATGAATCTTAATTTTGGCAAACATAATGGAATTATTTTTTGTGGTAATTGATTACCATCTTCATTATGTTCTGTGTAGTCTAAAAATGTCTCCCCATCCCCAGGTGACAGCAACTTCCCTTGGGTGGCAGTGACCCCAGAAGTAGGCTCAGTGCTCATGCCCCGCCAGCCTGGGCTTTCCCACAGATGATCCTTGAAGCAAGACATCCACACAGGGTCCTGCCCAAGTTATCAGGGAAATGATTCCATATTTCACCACAAGAAGAAAAATGGTGGCAAATAGCCACCATGCCAAAGAAAACGCCCCTGCGACCCCTCTCCGTAGCGCTAGACTCATTTCTTTCTCTGTTCCTTGTCTCCCAAATAGATGCTTTAGTGGCCCTCGGGTCTGTGCCCCTCACACACATTCCGTTTCTGTACCACCTAGAAGTGTGCCGCAGTGCTGTCAGGCAGCGCGAAGGCGGGGGCTCACCTCCCGTGTTTCCGTGCAGAGCGCTGAGAGTCCGCAAGAAGATGTCTGGGGAGAAGATGCCCGTGAAGATGATCGGGGACATCCTGAGCGCCCAGCTGCCCCACATGCAGCCCTACATCCGCTTCTGCAGCTGCCAGCTCAACGGGGCTGCCCTGATCCAGCAGAAGACGGACGAGGCCCCAGACTTCAAGGAGTTTGTGAAAGTAAGGGGGCCAGGCTGCGCCTCCACAGTGGGGATATCGGGCCGCTGGGTGTGAGGGCTCATCAGGGTCTGCAAACATCTTCCCAGTGAAGGCCAGCAGGGGTTGAAGTCTCGCTAAGCAATCAGAGATTGGCACTAGCTGCAGGTGTAGAGAGGTGTGGCTGTCACCCAGCGAGGCGGGCTCAGCCCTGGGCCTGGAAGCTTTGAACGTCTTCAGGGATCTGATTCCCGGGCATCAGTGGTGCTTCTTTGAAGGCATGTTTAAGTCTTTCACCTCATTCATTGGACCTGAGCAGGGCTCGGGTTCCCCTTCTGTTAATGTCAGCATCCTCAGTTCCTTGCTGGCCTCTGCCCTTGACCTGCAGAGCTCACCTGCCAAGGGTCCCAGTGGCCACCTCTTCTCCTTCTGAGTTGCTCTGCTTGATGGGCTCAAGCTCTGAGCAACCCACACGAGTCAACATGGGACGCCATGACCTCTCCTTGGGACTGGCAGGGTCCTAAGAGCCATGTGTCCCTCAGGGGACATTTGGGGAGGTGGTGCCAATACTGCTAGAAGTCCCCACCCTGGGCTTGCAGTCCTGACACTTGGCATTAAACCAGAGTGGGTCCCTGCTGGCCACACCAGTCATTCAAAAAACACCCCCTGCCCCATTTCTCCAAGGGAAAAATAGGACGACAACGGTCACTTCCATTAATCAGGTTCATTATGATCAATAAGCAGCAAGATAACAATAAGGACAACTGTATACCTTCAGATCCCAGGTACTTGGGGGAGGCAGGCCATTTCTTACCTCCCTGAGAATTCTGTGTTAATCATCACTGTGAGGCAAAAGTATGGCCTCTTCCTGGTCATAGCCTCACATTAACTTCCTGTTCCTTCCCTCTCCCAACCCCGTGTTAAACCTCCACATTAAATGCTTAGATTTGCTAGCCAATAAATGAGACATTCTGAGGTCACTCAAAGGTGAGAAATGGTTAAGAAGTAGACTGAGCCAGGCATGGTGGCACACACCTGTAATCTCAGTGACTCAAGGGGCTGAGGCAGAATGATCACAGGTTCAAAGCCAGCCTCCGCAACTTAGAGAGGCTCTGTCTCAAAAATATAAAATAAAACTGGGGCCTGGGGTTGTAGCTCAGTGGTAGAGTGCTTGCCTAGCTTGTGTGAGGCACTGGGTTCGATCCTCAGCACCAAATATAAATAAATAAATAGATAGATAGATAAATAAAGGCCCATTGATAACTATCTTAAAAAATAAAATAAAACAGGCTGGGATGGGGCTCGGTGGATACATGCCCCTGGATTCAATCCCATGAGCCAGAGATGGGAAGAGATGCTGAGCGGTCCGGTTCCGGTCACAGGCAGGACGAGGTCATCATTGGATGCACTTGAACTTCAGGGAAATGCTGACACAGCCCAGGGTGAGGGGCTTGTTGTCCCTCCTCTCTTCATTTCTCCTGCTCATTCCAGCAGAGCTTGGCACGCCTTTGCCTTCTGGGAGGCATTCCGGGAACAAAGGTGTCCTTGGCTGGATGTCAGGTCTAGATGCTGACCGTCCTCAGGCCTCGGCGCACCAGCAGGTCACAGCAGCTGCCTGTGTCTATGGCGTGAAACCAGATCAGAGTCCTGGAGAGAGAAGTCACTGTATGGCCCCTTGACTGGAAGACAAGCTCTGATTTGGGGGGCAGAAAGACTCTCCTCCACAGGCAGGCTCACAGAATTGACAGAGTGGTGCAAGGAAAGGGGCGGGAGCTGAGGGCAGAGACAAATCACAGGCCCCGAGACCGAGTCTTGGCCCCCAGGTCTCTCCCTCCCCAGAGACTGCACAAATTTGGCTCTGCACAAATCTAGATGAGATTCCACCCTTCTGCTTCTCCAGGACTTGGGGGAGTTTTTTGTTTTCTTGGTACCAGGGATTGAACCAGGGGCCTTAATCACCGAGCAACATCCCTGGCCCTTTTTTATATTTTATTTAGAGACAGGGTCTCTATGAGTTGTTTAGGGCCTCGCTAAGTTGCTGAGGCTGGCTTTGAACTCACGATCTCGAGGAGAATTTTTGCTCTGACTGTATGGTCTTGTGATTCTTCTTCTTCTCCGGAGTTGTGTAAAGTTGTTTTAGATATTGGAAGAATCTCCTCTCTGAGCAGGAACTATGTATCCCACAGAAGGTATGCTGAATCTAGAGGGCGGGGCCTATCCTGGGGTATGGGAAATACCTGGAGGTCTCCCATTCTATCTCTGGAAACTGCCTCATCTTGGACCATTGTAACTGGTCAGGCCCTTCCAATCCCAGGTTCCCCATCTATCATCCAGATAAATGAGATAATGGGTGGAGAGTCCTAACTGACATTAGTGTCGATGTCACTGAGTTTGGACTTTTCAGATTTATGAGGTACATTTAAACAAATCTCTTATTTCAGAGATTGGCAATGGACCCTCGCTGTAAAGGGATGCCGCTGTCTAGTTTTATACTGAAGCCTATGCAGCGGGTAACAAGATACCCACTGATCATTAAAAATGTAAGTACCTGTCTGACCTTTTCAAACCGAGGAATACCTTCTCAGCATTGGAGAACACTGGGGTCTTTAGCAGTTTCCCCAGCCAACACACCTGATGGTTGTGCAGAATCCATGTGCCAACAGGGTGTTGGATCCATCTGCTTGGTAGCTTAGAGAAAAGAAGTTGGTTTAGCATGAAAAGAACTCATGAGGGCTGGGGATGTGGCTCAAGCGGTAGCGCGCTCGCCTGGCATGCGTGCGTCCCGGGTTCGATCCTCAGCACCACATACAAAACAAAGATGTTGTGTCCGCCGAGAACTAAAATAAATAAATATTAAAAAAAAAAAAAACCTGGGAAGACCCAGAAATCAAAAAAAAAAAAAAAAAAAAAAAAAAAGAACTCATGACATGCAGCCTTCACATGTGCTACCAAGTGGCTATTACCTTCTAAGCCAGAAAATGAGAACTCAGTTCTTGGTTCTCTTCCTAATGTGGGGCTCAGTGCCTCTGTGCTTTGATTTTCCTAGCAGGAAAGAAGGAAACATGATTCTTGTCACCCATCTGCAGAAGGCCACCGCGAGATACTCTGTGTTGATGTTAGACAATCGTTTTTCTCTTGTCACTTCAAGAAAGCCAGTACCATAATAACAGAGCAAAATCAGGGTTGCAGTGTCCCCATGTGTAAAATGAGTGGACAGACAAAGGCATCTCTGAGCCTATGATCCTACAACCACAAGAAGTGTATCTCCTGCAGAGAGGTTTTAGGTCTGGTTCTTTTTAGCAGAGAATGATATCTAGAAACCCAGATCTGGGCACTGGTGTGCTCATCATGGCTGGGTTGACATTGTCTTTGGGCCTTTCAGGACAGAATTGGGAAATATATGTATGTATATTTGTACATAGATATTTGCATATACATATATTAATTTCCAAATTAGTTTATCTATGTATATTAAAATCCACAAATTCACATTGTTACCCCCTACTCTAATCCAATACCACAGGATTTATTCCAGTGTTCCCCTTTCCATATTTGTAACTCCCTACTCTATGAGACACCTGGCTTTCAGGGTTCTCAACCTGTTGTATATTTGCTCAACCTCCACATACTTAACAAATCTCCCTCCCATATACGCCGTCTCCGCAGTCCAGCCCTATCTCAGCCCCACAAAACACACTGCAGGCACTTTGGCTGAGTTAAATAGTTTTGAAAGCTTCTTTCAAACTACTGTTTCCTTCTTCCCAATTCCACAGTCACTATTTAGTTAGTTCAATACTTCTCTTTATTTCTCTCCGTGTGCAATTGCAAATCAAAGTTGGAAATATCCTTTTAAAACAGGTGTTCTAGATCTAACCAATGGGGAGGAAACACAAAAGCAAGAAAAGAAGTGAGAGGCATAAATATTAAAAAGGAAAAAAAACTCACAAACTGTCATTTTCAGAAACAAGCTAGCTGCCCCCCAGAGCAACTAGGAGAATGAACTGGAAGCTGACCGAACTCAAAGAATTGAAGAAGGCAGCGGAGGCCTCAAGTGCACACGAGAGACCTTCCACGTGAAAGTACTAAGGCTGGATGTTTTGGGTGGAGGGGTTCTGAGCACGGCACCCACCACAGACCTTAGCCATAGCAACCTAAAAGAAAACTTTTATTCTGGCAAAATAGGTCCAAACCATAGGTCTGTACTACGAAAATATTTTAGAAGCCAGAGGACAATTTCTGTTTTACGTTATTAGCAGAGAACGAGATCCAGAAAAAGCTGTTGAGTGAAAAACACCTCATCGAGGTGTCCTACAGTATGTTCCATTTTGAAAAAGGGGGAGTCAGGCTGAGGATACAGTGCAGCGGCCGAGCACTCACCCAGCATGCGGGAGGCCCTGGAGTCCATCCCCAGAACAGTTAAGGAAAGGCCGGGGAGGGGGACTTTACATGTGATTATTAAACACAGTCACCTGTTGCTTAAAGACAGGGATACATTCTGACAAATGTGTTGTAGTTGATTCTGTCATTGTCCTCACATCAGAGTGTTTACACAAACTAAGGCAGTGATGTCATCAGGGAATACAATGTTATGGGACAGAATCCATATGAAATCCATCGTTGGCTGAGGCATCCTGATGTGGCGTGTGACTGTACACAGAGCATCCCGAGACCCTGAAGGAATGTCTTCAGGCCCGGCGGTGGTTTCCTCTGCAGGAGGATAGGCAAGGCCGCGTTCACTCCTGTTCTATATACCTCTGTATTGTTTGCTCTTGCACAATAGGACTGTCAATCTACTATTTGCACAAACATTTTTTTCTTAAAAATTTATGTTAGAAAATATAATGAAAAAAGAAAGGCTAAGATAAATGACAGATATATAAACTGTGTAAATATAAGTTTAACTATATATAAGTAGGCACTGAAATATGAACAGGTTATCTGTATGTCACATACTCTTCTAACTTAAAAACAAAACTTCAGTAGAAAAAGAGGTAAAACACACCTGGAAACTGCTGAGGTATGGTATAAAGTGGTGGTGAAGAGATGCTACAAGTTGTGAGCCAGGATGCCTGGGTATGAATCTTAGTACCACCTCAGTGCACCCTTAGGTGAGTTACTTAACTTCTCTGGACCTTGGTCTCCTTGTGTGTAAAATAGACACTAATAGTACTGTCTGCTTAGTGCTGTGAGAATTAATGGAGTAAACACCTGTAAAGTGCCTGGATCATTTATTTACTAGTATATAAACATTAGCTTTGTCATTTAGTACACTTATGTTTATTTATTACACTTATGTATTAAGCATGCAAAAAGTTCACAGTCGCAGATGATAAAGGAAATGCATAACAAAACCAGGAAATACTTTGTTTTGGGCTTGCCAAATGGGCACATGTTGGAAAAAAGATTGTAGGTCTCCAGGGTCGGCGAGGATGCTGGTGGAAGGTAAATGGCTACAGCTTTTTGAATGGTAATGTGTAGAATCATCTGTCCTCTCCCCTCTCCTCCCTTCTCCTCTACTCTTCTTTCCTTTCTTTCTTTCAATTGAAACTAGGCCCTTGCACATGCTAGGCAAGTTCTCCACCTCTGAGCTATCCCCAGTCTGTTTAAAAATTTTATTTGGAGACAAGGTCTTGCTAAATTGCCCAGCAGTGATCCTCCTGCCTAAGCTTTCCAAGTGGCTGGGATTATAGGTGGGTGCCACCTTGCCCAGCTACACTTTCTCTCTCTCTCTCTCTCTCTCTTTTTAGTGGTGCTGGGGACTGAACCCCGGGCCTTGTGCATGTAAGGCAAGCACTCTACCAACCGAGCTCTATCCCCAGCCCCTACACTTTCTCTTTAAATCATCAAATCCACCTCTAGGAATTTATTTTAAGGAAATAGTTAAAGAAATATTGAAAAATTGGAAACAACATAGAGTTTTTTGAGTGATGAACTACTTGAACATATTGTGAGTCTGTCTTATGATGACATATTTTACAACCCTTCAAAGTGGTAGTATAGATCCATATGAAACAGATATAAAGTGATATGCTATAAGCCATGTACAAATGGTAGCATGATACAATTTTAATTTTTAAAAAATTTTGTACATATGTATCCAGGTAGTGCATTAACTAATACATAGGTAGAGGTTCTCTCCAGATGGGGAACTATGAATGACCTTTAGTATCTGGGTAACTTTCTGAATTTTCTAAATTTTGTACATTGTAAATACTACTTTTACAACTAGAAAAATCGATGAACCTGTTTTCATTTTGGAACAAAGCAAATGAGTTCATACAATTAGCTGAGCAGGCTCCCTGTCTGCAATAGTGGTCCTTGGGCTCGTCTGCATCCCAGCATCATCTGGAGAGCTCCGGGAAATGCCTAAGCCATAGTTCTACCCCAAGGATTCTGATATGGTTGGATGAATCTTCAGGATTTTTCAAAGAGATTCTCATGTGTAGTCAGGATTTGTGCTGAGGATGAGGGAGTTGCTTGGAATTAATTGGTGGATACACGAGATACAGAATACGTCAATTCAGTATGTCTCAGTTTGGGCACTACTTAGGACTTTAAGCCAAAGAATACCTTTGAGAAGAGATATTGTATGGGATAATGTTCATTTGAATTACTTGCCTGGGCAAGTACACCCTTGGCATTCTCCTGGTACCTTGCAAAAGTAGCTTAGGGGCTTTCTTTGTTTTAGGACAGAAGATGGTAACTATTTTTTGGGACCCCAAAGCCCTTTGAGAATCTGATGGCAATTGCTATGGCTTATTGAGCACTTTCTAAGGGGCAGGGACTTTAAAGTGGTTCATTTATATCAGGTCATTTAGTCCTTCAAATAACCTTTAAAAAGAGGCACTATTTACATCTCTGTTTCTCGTAGGAGGCAACTGAGAACCAGGGCCTTCAAGCAACCAATGCAAAGTGTTATTGATCAGTGTGACACAGCAGGGATATTAACCAGGAGTCTAGCTCAGGAACTGGCACTCTAAACCCTAGCTTGGAAGAGTCTACTCAAAAAGCACACGTTTGCTCCAACGCACCCATCTGCATATAGTTTCATAGATGCATGGAGGCCCACATCTGTGCATAGACCCAGGAAAGAGCCATTCTCTATGGGATATCCATGCAGGGTGCACAGACACTGTTCCCCAGTGCCCAGCATTGCATGCTAACCCCCTCCCTCTGCAAGTGTACCCTGCCCAGTCTTGCACCTTAGTCTGAGTTCATGGGACACTGTTCAGGTCTAACACTGGAATTCCATCCTAAGTTCCCTCAGGTGAGTTGAGCAGGTGGGAGAAGAGTTACAACTGGCTGCTGGCTGGGAAGCTGGCTTTGGTCCCAGTCTCTGGGCCAAGTTCCTTTCTCTGTGAAATAGGGTGAAGGTTTTCAAAGAGAGACCCTGAGGTCCCTTCTGGCTCCATGGTTCTGTGTGCCTCCTGAAATCAATCCTGAGAGCTTGTCTGTGTGGTTTAGAGTTCACCCCGGGAGGTCAGTGTTTTGCAGGACAGGTCACACAGCTTGCCCTGGGGATGGTCAAGGGTATGGGGTTGGGCTGAGGCTTCAAGGGCAGGTTACCTCTTGGTGGGAAGCTTAGCCCTCACTGAGCCCATGAAGAGGAGGGGTCTTCAAGGCCACTTGCTACAGTGGCCATCATGCTCTGTGCCATTGCCTGGTGGCGCTCAGAGCTCTGGTTGCCCAGGGGGGCACCGTTAGAAAAGGATTGTGCCCTACCTCTGCTGGACTGTGTCCTCCAGGACAACGGACCCCAGGCCCACCCATGTTGCCTGTTGTCTTCTCTTTTCCTGTGTAGATCCTGGAGAACACTCCTGAAAACCACCCTGACCACAGCCACTTGAAACATGCCCTGGAGAAGGCCGAAGAGCTGTGTTCCCAGGTGAATGAGGGGGTGCGCGAGAAGGAGAACTCGGACCGGCTGGAGTGGATCCAAGCCCATGTGCAGTGTGAAGGCCTGTCGGAGGTAAGTGCGCCTGGGGCGGGACCTGGGCCTCCCCTCACTCAGCTTCTGTAGCCACCAAGAAGGAGGACAAGAAAAATCATGCACCATCCTCCCCTCCAGCCTACAGTTTCCTAATTCTCTCTCAATGGCTTCTTATCTGCTGTTTAATCTATCAAGATTTTTATTATAATCGTATTATTTCCTGTGGCCAACGGTTCTGTTTATTTTCTTCAATCTGGTTTCTTTCTGTGTCTTGTTCCTTGCTCAAGTGTTCATGCTTCTCACTTTTTTTCTTAGCACATTGTAAACATATTCCTGTATATTCCAAATCCAATACCTAAATACCTAAAGTTATGGGTCCAGTACCTAAAGTATGGGTCTTATTCTTTTGTCTGTTGTTTCTGTTCGCTCTTGCTAATCATACCTCGTTTTTTGGTATATATTGTGAGTACCTTTTCTTGCTGTACTGGGGATGCCGTGCTATGCTGGGAATGCTGGTTCAAGTGCTCTGTCACTAAATGACACTGCCAGCCCCTGTAGTGTGATTTTTAACTGTGAATTCAACATTCCTGGGAACTTCACCTGAGGGCGTCTCTGCTGTCTGAAGTAGCTTTCGTCATGAGAGAATTGCTCCAGGATCACTCTAAATTATATTTAGAGCGTGTTTTGGGATCATATTAGTTGTGTGGATTGTGTGGTTGCCTGTGTGAGAGCTTCCTGGTGGTCACAAAGGCACGTTTTCCTCCAATTTCACCAAAGTCAAAAACAAAAAAGGTCTCTTGCTCATGCTTTCTGCACTTGAGTTTGCTTGTTATGAAGACTTTTTTATGGAGATTTCCTGTTACATCCCTGAGCTGGAATATCTCCTCCTGTCTCTGTGCCCTACGTAGCCATTAAAATGGAGATGCAGCATCACCAGATGAGACCCTAAGGACTAAACCTGACTTTGGGGCTTGGTTATCTTTCAAGGATATCATTTTATTTTGGTTTTTGACCTCTGCATATTTTTTACTTTATTATTATTTATTTTTGCCGAATGCATTTAAAAAGTAGGGTTTTTGTTGATTTTTAAAAAGCTTTTGTTGGTGAGTCATCCAGAGTATCTAGTCCGCCATACTTCCAGAAATGGAAAGACGGAAGTGTCTTCTCTGACCTTTAATTCTTTTTTTTTTTCTGTCACTCAACTTTTTCTTTATTCTCATTCATCCTTTCTACCTGTTTTTTTTTTCTGTCTCTGTGTAAGTGTGCAAGCACACACACATACATGCACACACATACGCCATGCACTAGGGTTTCCCAGTGTGCCAGGGAGAATGTGTCCCCATCATCCACCCTCCCCATGGTTCTTCTCTCCTCTAAGCTTCAAAGACAGCACCTGGGTAAGTCACCACTGTGTGCCTTCCCGGCCCCACATCTGCCCATCTTCAGTGCAGGTGAGGGTTAGCAAAGCTGTGGAAGCCACACTGTGGAAACCAAGGTGAAGGCCATGGGTCTTCGTTTTGGAATCTAGAGAGGGTCTTTGGTTGATTGGCTCTCTCTTTCATTCACTCATTCATCTAATAAACATTTATTGAGTATCTGCCAAGAGGCCATCACTTGATTCTAAATCCCAAAGACATAAAAAAATAAGATGTGACCCATACACTCAAAGAGCCTATGGGCCTCCAGAGAGCTGGAGTTATACTAATATTTACAACAAAATGGGAAAATGATGAGTAGAGCTGGCTGGCAAGCGTGTGATGAGGAGGGACAGCTGTGCAGGTATTCAGGGAGGCGCTGGACTAGGTGACCCGTGCCTGGACGTAGGAAGATGAAGCTCTCTCTCTAGTGAGGAATGGGGGGGTGTCTTGAGTGGCAGGGGAAGGGAGAGCAGTGGAGAGCAACGATGGGCCCCACTGATTTAGGGAAGCTGCGGGTGGCCAACAGGGCTATGTAGCGTTCAAGGATCGTTGCTTTGATGCTGGAGACAGAGGCCCTGACCGCTTCTGATGAGACGCTGAGATAGCAGAGTGCACTTTAGTAAGGGGTCCTCCCTGAGTCTCCAACAGAGGGTGCAGGGGCCTGGGTCTTCACCTGAGGATGTTAAGAATAAAATAAATTCTTGACATCTGATTTTTGAGGCTTATATACCCCCTTTAAAACCAGCTTATTGTCCTTCATCGACTGGACTTTCCTTGTTTTCATATCCAGCTTATGGTTGTTTTTATGGCATTCACAGTAACAGGAAGGGAACAGGGTGGCTTTTGCTTTCTGTCTCATAACCACAGAGTGGCCCACATGGGCCCAGAGCTGGATACACGCCAGTGGTTAGTTTTCAGATGAATGCTGTTTCTGGCATTCTTGTCCAGAGACAGAGGAATGTGAAGACTCTTCCCAGTTCACACAGAGCCAGTGTTAACCTGGCCACCTGAGAGCCATAAACTAGGAGGGTGAATGCAGGACATTCTCTAAATGACATTGGATCCAGGGACATTTGCCTTTTCTAGACTCACTGTCACCAAGTATCTTGAACTTGGCAAGCAAGAAGGGCCAGATTGGTCTCTTGGCTCCTGGTAAGAGTGCATGGGGTGAAGATTATTCTCTGAAGGCTCCTGTTGGGGTGTCCCCTTTAATCTTTCTCTCAGAGCTTTGGGGAGAGGTTAAAGGACATCCTTCCTCCACAGACCTGGGAGTGGAACAGAGCAACTGCTCTTCTTGTTAATCTCTTTGGTCACAGAGGCACCACCAAATCATTTTCCCACATTGGAGGTAAACAGGCGGCCACCAGCATCTCTGGGAGATGCTTTTTGGGAGCTCCATTGCCCCTACACAGTCTCCTCAGAGAGGTCTAGAGGGATCACAGCTCTGGAAACCTGACCTTGAAGGCTGCTGTATGGAGCATGGCCAGGGCAGATGTGGGCCAGGGCAGATGTGCAGGCAGGTGGAGACCATGAAGGTCCAGCATCTGCCTGGATCACCTCACTGCCTGGGACACAGCTCTGGTACCTGCTACCTCATCCTCACCACTTGCTGTCAAATGGGACCTTTGTGGAATTGTCTCTACCTTTGCCCCTGCTGGCATGAGATCATCAACCCCAGGGAGATGTTAGAGCCACATGTCAACACTCACAGCTGTCCCTAAGGGTTGGAAAGTGTTGGGGAGAGAGCTGTCCCCTTCACATTTTCAGAATGAGTTAGTTGGTTGGGATTTAATGTGCACGAGACAGTGTCTGTTGAGGTGTCTGTCACTAAGCACCCCTGAGTTTTGCAGTCACCCACATGCTGGGGGCCTGGGAAGTTGCATTTGTCTTGTGAACTTATATAGGAGATTCCCTGCTGCTTTCCAGAAAAAGGGGCTTCTGTTTAAGCTGGCTTCTGCCACTCTAGTGCAGCACCTGACCCTGATGGTCATGAGGGTGGGAGCCAAGGGGGTGGTTTCTCTAATAACCAAAAGGGAGAAACACACGCTTGGGAAGAGCCACAGGTTTACACCAGGACTCCTCTGGACACTTGGAATCCCCAGAACCGTATCTTTTGACTTTGACATCTTGGCTCTGAAAGGTCTTCATAGCCATCCTGATTTGTGCCCAAGCTGCAGCCTGATGGGGCCTGTCCATGGATTTTGATGGATCCCATCCTTCCCGGTAGAGAGAAACAAAAATAAAAGCATGACCTCCCTTTATTGTGTCTTCTTTGGATTTTGTTTTCCTTTCTCAGCAACTGGTGTTCAATTCAGTGACCAATTGCTTGGGGCCACGCAAGTTCCTGCACAGTGGGAAGCTGTACAAGGCCAAGAGCAACAAGGAACTGTACGGCTTCCTTTTCAATGACTTCCTCCTGCTGACCCAAATCACCAAGCCCTTGGGGTCTTCCGGCTCGGACAAAGTCTTCAGCCCCAAGTCTAACCTGCAGTATAAAATGTACAAAACAGTAAGTTCTGTTTAGGGTGCACTAGCAGGGCTGGTGTGCTTGGGGGAGGAAGGAGTTTCCAGAGGAGCCAGTTTGGGCAGGATTGGGGTTGTGGTGTGGAGGAGAAGGCACAGGGATGAGCCAGGATTCAGGGTCATGCATTGCCAGTAACACACAATTCCATTGGTTACACACGGATTAGCTGCTCTGGGTCCCCAGGACACGACAGAGACATGCCTTGCCCCAGGGAGCTCAGGCCCCAGAGCGCAGTTGTGGCAGGCATGAAAAGGTTGGAGTAGAGGTACAGAACATCATCAGTCCCAGAGCCACTGCCACCTTCACGCCATCCTGAGTCCCCCGCCAAATCTCCAGGGAGCTTGAAACATCTGTGACCCTCCCACTTTATCAGTGAAAGCCCCCTGGGGCAGTCAACCTGTGGAGAGTTCCCCACGCTGTGTTACCTGGTGTGCTCGCATGTGCATGGCTATGTTTGTGTGTCTCTGTGCCATGGAATATCATTTTTTCTAAATTGTGTGAGGGTGTTTTTACTGAAGAATTTTCTCAGAAGCAGCAGTTAGCTTTGTTGGGGGGCGGGGCGGGGGAGAGTGATGTATTTTTGTAGACCTTTCCTTAGAAACCGCATGAAACTCCTCAGAGGGACTCACTCAGACATGGAGCTGGTGGGGACTGTGCTGTTCAGGATGCACTGTGGGAGAACGGACAGTTAGATTTTACCTTGAAGGAACCAAATACACCTGCAGGGTGAAAGGGACCCATAACCATAACTTGCCATATGTCAAAATCAATATTAACACAGAATCCCTGTTCCAGAATAATTTACTGGAAACACACAAATCCTGAGTCTGGTTTACAGGACCACACCCTCAAACACACACATAGACCCTTTGTCTAGGCTACTGGACACACATGCACTCATGGTCAGTCTAGTTTACTGAAATACATACCCCCAGTCTTGCCTTCTCGAGTGTTCTTGCACAAGCACACACACAGGAATTTTCTAGAGCACACAGACCCCAGGCTGTTTTGTAAGACCTGTGCATTCTTACTTTACAGCCTATTTTCCTAAACGAGGTTCTAGTAAAATTACCCACTGACCCTTCTGGAGATGAACCCATCTTCCACATTTCCCACATCGACCGAGTCTACACCCTCCGAGCAGAAAGCATAAATGAACGGTAAGACCTGACACTCCCTATCACTGGGACACCTGTCAGCAATTCCCAACACCCCCAGCTGCAATACTATAAATTCTGGTGAGGATTGGGGAGAGTGTAATGTTTTTTGTTTTTTGTTTTTTTCCTAGAGTTTCTCAAATTTGGTCACATGGCATGGATTTTTTTTCAAAATAAAATGGATCGAAACTAATTATGCTTGAGAATATTTTTTAAAGAAATTTCAGCAGTCTTTTAGCAAAAATGGAGCATCTTGGGTTTGCCCAGGTTTCCCAGGTGGCAGAGACCAACAGGAAGGTGATTTGGGGATTAGCAGGAGCACCCACTCCTGAATCCTCCTCCCCTGGCACACGGGGCTCATTTTGGATCCTTGGGCTGCGGGTTTTTGCTTCCAGTCCTATCTTAAGGCTCTGGTCCTGGAGCCAAGTGAAATAGATCATTTTCTGAAGGGTGAGCTTGACACAAGGCCAACAACTTCCAAAGAGCATGTGTGCCAAGCCGGAGAATTGGCTGAAGTTACTGTGCATATGGCTCAGAAAAACATGAAGGAGAAAGGCCAGGCCAAAGTGCTTCCTGCTGCGTGTCTTGCTCTTTCATGGGAAGTGGCTCCCAGTCTGGGAAATGGTTTTTGTTTTTTCCTTGGGTGTGTTTGTAGGAGAGATGCTTCTGCCTTACTGGGTTGGGCAAATATGTGATATTTTCAACAAGGAAAAAAAGAGGAGCCAGTACCTCCTCCAGGGTGTCTGTCATTTAACATAGACTTCCTTCCTGGAGACAGGGATGCAGGTCTTTTACCCATGAGAACACCACTCCCGTCTTTCTTACTAATGGTAGGGATAATAGCATCCTGTGATATTTCTTTTCTGAGCCTTTATCATTAAAATCAAATGAACCAACGAGAGTCCTGGAAACAGAATTTGAACAGACCCGAAGCCTTTTTTTCCCTGAGTTCTGTTTGGCAACATTCTGTCTTTTCCCGTCCAAGGACTGCCTGGGTGCAGAAAATCAAAGCTGCTTCTGAGCTCTACATAGAGACTGAGAAAAAGAAGCGAGAGAAGGCGTACCTTGGTAAAGTATCTCCAGGTGGCAGGGCCCGAGGTTCTTGCAGAGCTGGAGTAGGAGAGCCATTTGGTTGGGCCCAGAATCCTTAGCGCTGGAGCTGTGCCTAGAAGTAGAGGGGTGCGTGAGATGGGATGGCAGTGGGCACAGGGTGGGGTGCAGGCCAGGAGTAGAGGGAGGAGCCAGGAGTCAGGAAGCAAGAGTTTGAGGAGAGGAGGGGGGAAGTGCTTTGGATTGGGCGCAGGAAGGTCAACCGGGATAGACGCATCCCGTGTTGAAATGAAGCGTGTGTTTCCCCTGCTGTCACAGTCCGTTCCCAAAGGGCAACAGGCATTGGAAGGTTGATGGTGAACGTTGTGGAAGGCATTGAGTTGAAGCCCTGCCGGTCACACGGTAAGGACCAAGGAAGCGTCCCCTGGCGTGCTGGGGGTTTCCCTGCATTTCCCACGCCCCCCAACTGACCTTAAATCAAATGTGATAGTTCTTAGCTTAAATTTTCTTCGGGAACTGGCTTTCATGGCACTTGTTAAAAAGCTGGAGGTTTTATTTGTTTGTGTGAATGCTTTCCATTCCTCTGCTTCTCTGGGGAATCTGACTGGCTGTGTCACAGTAGAGGTGACACATTGTGAGGCTGAGGAGAGCAGACAGTTCAAAGGCCCACCCATCTAATTAGTTGCTCTCCATTTAAGTACGATACTGAGTTTTGGGAGTTTTCACCCAGATTTTGCACTTATTAAGTGTGACAGTGGAGGGGACAAATGAGGTGTCGATCCCACCTGGCAGAGGCTTTTGTTTGCTCCAGGAAAGAGCAACCCATACTGCGAGGTGACCATGGGCTCCCAGTGCCACATCACCAAGACAATCCAGGACACTCTGAACCCCAAGTGGAATTCCAACTGCCAGTTCTTCATCAGAGACCTGGAACAGGAGGTCCTGTGCATCACCGTGTTCGAGAGGGACCAGTTCTCACCAGACGGTGAGTAAAAGGCAGTCCCGTGGCACCTCCCCTCCCTCCCTGTCCCTCGTCTTGCAGGGATCCCTGTTTTCTCACCAGAGGATTTGGCCTTGGAACTCTCTGGGCTTTGCTCCTGAGGGATCAGGTTGACATAAGACAAGATGATGCTGGGGATGTCTGAAGGGACAAGCACAGGACACACTGGTCTAGTTGTTCCCACTGCCTTAAATAAGGACAGTAGGATTTCCAAGGCAGGGACTGCAAAGGGGAGCACACCCAAGAGCCCAGTGTAGTTCTTTCACCCTTGACAAAAGGCTATGGGATAGAACTGGCCAACAGAGTTGAAGGGATGTCGGCCCACAACAGGCACAGCAGAATCAGCCGGCATCCATTGGGTGACATTTCTGGTTAGGAAAAGGGATACTCCTTCCTCAGTTGGCTCTCCATCTCTGCTTTGAGCCTGGAGAAGAACGATCCCTGGCCATGAATCCAAAATATTAGCTGCTTTTCTTTCACCCCAGCAAAAGTCAGAGAGTAAGTTAAAAGATGATGGTTGTAATTATAATCAGAGGAGCATAATTAAGTGCCAGGAGTGAGCGCCTGTTGCTGGCAGTATCTGTGCAGAGATTCAATGGCTCCACGTGGCCTTTGCCTCTTAGTTCTTCTGATATGAACTATGCCATGTGACTTACAAGCCCTGGGCTTGCCCAAAGACAGTACCATAGCTGGTTGAATGTCAGTGTGGGGCCAAAATACTTTCTAAATATGTACAATTATGGTAAGTCAATCTTGAAAAAATATTAAGCAGAATAATTCATAAAAAACAACCCAACCCCACCCCCCGCCCCCAAATACAATCTAATCCCAAACCTTCAGGCTTGAACGGCATTTCAATGTGTGTGGACGATGTGTAATGATGCGATCAGGCATCACTTCAGACATTTATCATTTCTTTGTGTTGGGAACATTAAGAATCTTCTCTTTCTCTGTCTTTTAAATAATGAAACATCATGACACCCTGAGAGCTCCACAGGGGAGAAACTGGAAACCATGGTACTGTTCTGACACCAAAGGTCAGAGAGAAGGGAGAGTAGGCAGCTCCTTGGGAGATTTCCAGGGTGACTGGTGCATGCCTGGAAGACAGGGATTCCTCCTGAGCAGGGTCTGTTTGTTCTCTTTTCAGATTTTTTGGGTCGGACCGAGATCCGTGTAGCTGACATCAAGAAAGACCAGGGTTCCAAGGGGCCAGTGACGAAGTGTCTGCTGCTGCACGAGGTCCCCACGGGAGAGATCGTGGTCCGCCTGGACCTGCAGTTGTTTGATGAGCCGTAAGGAGCGGCCTGGGCCACGCTCAGAGGCTGCACCTGCTGTCTGCAAATTGTGTTCTTTTTCTAAAAAATTATTATTTGGTGTTTAGCCACAGGACAATGGGACAGCAAAGACGAGCCCCTCCAATCTAGGAATAATTCTTGACAATCCTGCTCCTTGAACAGTTTCCCGTTTTATGAAAAAAAGCTGTTTTCCTTCCTCCTCACTGCGGGTCTCACTGTGGCTTCTAGGGTCTCTGAATCTTCTAACCCTCAACTAGGTTGGATTGGAACCTGGCCCATCCTTGGACTCATGGCATGGGCCTGGTTACTGTAGAGTAGATTCCTAAATGCAGTGTCTGTTTTCTTGGAGAACTTATGTGACCTCCTAATTCTCATGTCCATCAGCCCCTTCATAGACGCCTTGGCCTATACTGCCCAGGCCTTGGTGTGTTTAGAAACAATTATGAGCTGGACCTGTGGTGCGTGCCTGTCATCCCAGCAGCTTAGGAGGTTGAGGCAGGAGGATCACGAGTTCAAAGCCAGCCTTGGCAACTTAATGAGGCTCTAGGCAGCAAGACCCTGTCTCTAAATAAAATATAAATAAAAGGCTGGGGATATGGCTTAGTGGTTGAGTTCCCCTGGGTTCAATCCCTAGTACAAAAAAGAAAGAAAGAAAGAAACAATTAGGATGGATTTGTTTGGCTTCAAAATTTCATTCCCCTGCAGGGAAATGCTCTCTGGGATCTGATTGCTCTGTGTGATAGTCTCCTAATTGAACTCTAACTAAGCTCTTTGAAGAGCTAGTCCCTGGAAGATTCCAACATGTCTGCTGTTCCAGCTGTTCCATTCCCCTCTAGGCCCCGGAATTGATACGTCAGTGAAAGCACACAATGTACCTTCCGGTGATTCAGTTCTGATTCCTGGCATGGGTGGAAGGTGGGCACAGAAGCTCATCATCTACAAAGTCGTGCTTTGCTGGGTTAGATCACTGCCCGTTGCTGGGAAGGCAACTTTGTGACGTCATTGGATCCTGGTTGCCAGCCCTTGTTGGACAGTTTTATGTTGGCTTGGAGGCCTGTGACGTTCCATGACAAGAGTCATTGCTGGAGACCAGGTCTGAGCCTATTCTCTGATCAAATGTACCAGAGGGAAATTTCAGAAGCAGTTTTTGGTAGGTTCCTAAAAAAGGTAGGTCCTGCACCCCTAAGATTTAAAAAGGAAAGATGACAAACTGGAGGTGGAGTGGGAAGGTGTGAAGGATGCCCATCATGTGGTGAGGAGTGTGCCCACAGCTCTGGGGAGGAAGAACCACACTCCTCTTGGGCTGCGTCAGACACAGGCCAGCCTCTCAGGGGTGGAATACGGGCGCTTGCTGCCAGAGTCAGGGGTACGACTGTGTACCAAGCTACTTAGTTCTCCCTTGAATTCCAGGAGGGCAGCTGCTTAATTAGAATACCTTGATTTGCTAATGAGAAGTGTGGGCCATGTTTTGTTTGCATGTTGATGTTCTCATAATTGCGGCAAGACCCTGTCATGAGGTGTCCTTTGCATGTCCTCTTGGTACTAGAATCTAGCTTTCCTGTGTTGGATGGTATTCTGAAATTTGACTGTAGGTCCTTAGAATTTTATTAGGGTTGTAGCAGTGTTTTCACAATGATCGTGGCAGAGTACCCACTTCTTTGGGAACTGAATGCGTAGAGTTATTGCTTCTGGTAAGGGCCCTGTCCTAGTTCAAGCAGTTTTTAAAACGTGTGTGTTGGAAAGAATAACAAAGTTTACATTTCATACTTTTAAGAAACACTTTATTATTTATTTATGAAGATAGTGTAGAATTTTGTATCAGACATAAGTATTTTTTGAAACAAGCAAATAAACCCTTTAGTTAGAAACTTTCAACTGAACATGTTGTAGAGCAAGTTCAACTTCAGGCATGCATTTCTTTACCACTTCCCGGCAGAAAACATGGTTAAAATACTTTGTGTTTTTTGATGTTGTTAAGAAACTCTCTTAAATCTATAAATAGACATGTAATTCGTGTGTTCCTATTTCTATACCCAACAGAGTTTGTTCATTGTGTTTATGAAGGACATGTTACCATAGTAGGAAAAAAAAATGTATTAAATGTTAAGTGGGATAGTGTTGGATCACCATTCCAATACCTTTCTTTCTGTTCTCCCTTTTCTTTCTTCATTGACTTTATTTTCGTATTAATGTTGGACATCTCTGCTCCTGTAGGGAGTATGTGGTATGCACAATGATAAACCTCTTAAAATCTTTTAGATTCCAGGTCTCCTACTGGTAGAATCCCATTATTGGAATTATGTAGCATGAAAAAGCAATATGTGGTCTTTTTTCCCACGTGACTCTATGGAGCATCCTTGAGATGCTTCTCGGCCTAGCAAGTTCTGGATGAGTGTCCTTGTATTTTCTGGTGTGATTTGTAATGTGACCCATGGTTTTATGAATGCGTTGGGCTGTCCCTCCAACCCGGCTGTGACTGAGACTAGTGTTGAGGAGGCAGGGATATGGTGATGCATGGAGCCTTGAGCCCTTGGCCATCTATTCCTTCACTTCTGTCTTTCTGCTGTCTGGGCTACATTTCACAGAGATGAAATGCCCTGGACAGGAAGAAGTCTGTCGCCTGGCTCTTTGCTTTCTAACTACAGGGTTTCTCTAGGCGTGCTTCCTGACATCCCGATACAGCCTTTTAGACACCGCTGCAAGTGTTCCTCTTCTCTGAGCCACACTGCTAGTTCCTCCTGTGCTTTCTGACATCCTCTCACCCAGAAAGGAGCTTTCCTGGTTACATGCTATGCTGTGACCCTCAGTCAGCCCTGAGGATTATCCCGAGCACAGGAGATCTTGGACCTTCTTCCTAGACCTGCTGTCTCACAGGGTCATTCCACATCCTGGTCCTGCTGGGTCAGGGATGCCCTGGCTGATATTTTCTCTCCTGGCCCGTAAACAGAATCATCTCCTAGAATCATGAGACCCTAAAGACATATTGTGGTTCATTCAGGTCCAGGTCTGACCTAATGGGGAAGAGAGAACATCCTAGGCTTGGGTTACCAGGAATGCTCTAGAATTGGGGCCAGTCTTCCCTGTTTCACTGCTTGGATAACATGTCTCTGTCCTCTGATAGCAGAGGAGAAAGCTCTGCTCCCAAAGAACATTAGTGGAATAGGGGCCATTTTTTTTTCTTTACTTTTGATCTAGATCTATGCAAGTACTCCATTTCATCTGGTTGGGTTGACTTGAACTTAAGTGAAAAAAAAAATTCCCATCAAAAAGTGGTAAATTGACCGCTTTACTATGCCTTACCTTGGTGACCTGATGCCAACACCCCAGGTGTCCTTGGGGGTGTGCCCTAGGATCAGGGGGACTGGGGAAGGATGATAGAGGTCGACCTTTCAAAGCTGACCATCTCTCCAGAAGCTGGCGGAGGCACACAGAGAGGATGTTCTAGTCTTTGGGGGCCGGAGATCAAGAGATAGATGGAGAAGGTACTTCTGGTTGAATTTGAAAGTTGGAGATCCTAGAGTATATTTTAGACTTTTCTAGAACCTCATGTGGAGAGAAAAAAAACTATTTCTCCTCTAAGGATTTTTTTTTCCTAGTTTGTCAGGTCTTTTTGGTTCATAGGAAGAAAATTTGGGTGTATAAAAACTAAGAATTTCCACTGGAAATGAAGTGCAATTTGATTGACTTGATTCACTTTTTCTTTCAGATTTGAGATCGCTTTGAGCTGACAGGGCACTTACACATGGACACCTGGCATACTTTTCAGATAACGAGGTCCCTTCAGGCTTGTGGTCAATGTGAGGTTAGCAGTTGGTTTCCTTGTTCCCAGGCGCTCGCCCTGTGAGTTGAGAGTGTCTTGTGCCAGAGTAAGGGGGTGAAGACAAACAGGACTGGATGTCTTTGTTTTGCTTTTAGGTGAAAGAGCTTCAGCTCACACCAGCAGAGGCACTATGCATGGCTGAGGCACACAGAGAGGATGTTCTAGTCTTTGGGGGCCGGAGATCAAGGGATAGATGGAGAAGGTACTTCTGGTTGAATTTGAAAGGTGGAATGAAGCCCTCAGTGTGGTCCAAGCCGCCCTAAGAAGCATTTGGTAGAACTAAGACCTCTTTTTCTGGCACCCCGGTGTGTTGGACTCCCTGCCAGGGACTTTCCCTCCCTGCTGGGGACAGCAGGTGTCAGATGCCAATATTCAACTAGCCACTTAGTACTTTGTAAATGGATTTGGGATGTTCAGTCTCCTCCTTTTCCTTGGCCCCGCAACATCAGACTCTTGTGTTTCTCTGTGCTTCGGATTCATTTGCTTTAAGGATACTTTGGAGATGGCATTTCTGAGAAGGCTGGCTCAGGGTTGGTTGGCCAGGCTCTTGTTCTGGGATCGATTGTAGGGATACAGACAGGCTGTGTGTACTGGTAGGTGCTTCCCCAGAACAGCCCTGAGCTCCCTGGACTAGTATAAGAGGGTCAGGCATCCCAGCGAGTGACCTGTGACCTTCATCTGTCAACCCATCTCTGTCCTGTGCATGAATACATAGTTCTCTTGAGGGAGGGTCAGGGCTTGAAAAATGAGGACATTTTCTCTTCTTTTCTTCCTACCCACACTGTAATTGCCTGCCTGCTTTGGGCCCCCTTTCAGGGGAAGGCAGGCCTGTTTGCAAGGGTGAGGCAGCACTCACAGTAAAGCAGCAGGGGGAGAGGAAAAAGAGACTCCTCAGTCTCTTTTTCCAAAACAGGCTGTCAAGTAGTCCTGGGCCATTGGCCTTCCAGGCTTAAATGGGCCATATCAAGGCTGTCTGGGATGCCAAGTGGCTCACCTGCTGAGATGGAGAAGTACTCCTTTAGGGAGCTCCAGTCAGGGGGCCTATTTGCGACTCTTGACCCCCATGGTCCCTTTCTTTGATGAAGAAGTGACCCCACCTGTTCTTGTCACCTTGGCTTGTACCTCCAGTGCAGCAGTCCCTAGAACCAGGCCGGCTTGCTGGAGTGATGAGTTCCCATGAGCTCTTGGGTACTTTGAATCTATTCTGAATGGTCCTACCAATTAATGCTGCCCTGTGAGGGGTTCAAAGGAATAATGAGGGCCTCTTATGTAAGGTCTGATTCAGAGGAAGCAACTGGCTGGTTGGCAGAAAGACTCACCCCCAGCTTCCTCTCCTGCATAAGGCTCCTGCTTTCCTACCTAGAAGGCAGACATTTATTTGAGCTAGAGGAAAGGAAAGTTCCAGAACCCATTTCTTCACCTTCCATTGTATTTGACCCATGTGTCTAGGTCATCCGACTCTACTGACTTTATATCTGTAGAAGCCAGAAGGACTCCATCCCTGACCAGGAAGTGTAACCGGGTGAAAGATGGAAGCCAGCTGAAACACTCTCTGATTTTGGAGCATTAAAACCTGGGTGCCAACACACTGGACAGTCTTTTCTCTGGGTTGTCACCTCTCGGTGACATGTGAAGCTATAGTGCATTGTTCATTCAGGGAGTCCCCCTCCTGGCCTGGGAGGAGGACTGGGAGGCAGTGGGATTTCCTTCCTTCATGGCTGTCAAGCCTAATTGTAGATCTAATTTTAAGTCATTTAAATAACACCCAGTGCTTATAAAAACTCACCTCCAAATAATGACTTCCGTTTCTTGCAGAATCAATCAGTTCCATTAAAGGGAACCTCTACTCTGGCCTTGGAAGCCAGACGGCATCACATAATCATTTTTCAACTATGTGTGTTGTCATATATTTCAGGGCAAATCTGCCCCTACTGTGTGTCTGGGTGTTTAGTGAGCCTCTGTTTCCATGGGATTCTGTTCTATTTTCTATACCATCATATACTATCATCTGATGAGTGTATTTAATATTCAAAGCCCACCAAGTAAAAGCGTGTTCAGAAGTGGGCTGAAAAAGGCCAGCATTCCTCTATTTCATGAGAGCTAAGCAGTGACCAAGTTTTCTTTTTAATGCAGTGGAAGGAATGCCTGTTTTCTTCTTCTGGAACTCTGCTTTTATACTTCTGTCATTTATAAGAGTAACGTTGCTTCTGTTCTGCTGTGTTCCATTGCTTTTTGCCTCTTAAATCTCTTCTTTCCTCCTGTTTCAGTTTGGAAACAGAGCTGGAGCCTTGGGCAGACAGGATCCCAAGAGAGAGTGGTGGCTTAGCAGCGACTGGTTGAGTGGCAGCAGCTGTCTTCTGTCCACTGTCCCTGCTGGGGGTGAAGGGGGGCTGTGTGTGCTGGACACTCTCTGGTCCCACTGGTGGGTCCCAAGGTGCTGGCGCCACCTGCTGCAGGTCCAGGGCATTGCTCTTGTGTAAATTGCAGAAGGAAACCTAGGGAGACCTTGCTCTTCGTGGGGGGAAGGCTGGTGGTCAGAGATCCTTAGCCCTCCTGCCTTTCTGCATCTGCTTCAGGGTCTATGAGATTCAGCCCTCCATAGACCTAAGTCAGACGTGTCCCCACTGTTGGGAGGGCTTTGGGCAGGCCTCTGGAGGCGGCCCCATTCCCCATGGAGGGTTCCTGAAGTTAGGTTTGCTTTACTTGGAGTCTCTACTTGCAGACTTTGACTTCTGGAATTTTTAGTGCCATGAAGTAGGGGGTACAGTGGCTTGTTGTGGTGTGTGCGTATGTATATATGTTTGGGGGTGCTTGTGTGTGTGTGTGTGTGTGTGTGTGTGTGTGTGTTTGTGATGCACCAGGAGGTGGGAATGGATGTGTGGACTGAAGAGGGGCCAGGACACGTGCTCTTCCACCCTTTCCTAGGTGTCTTGACAACCAGCTCATAATCTGTGGGCCCAGGCCCCTCATTCCCCATGATGAAGAACTTCAAGATGGCGCCAGCAGAGCATTAGGCTCTCTGATGCAGGGCCCTTGGTGACTCCGCCTGCTCACTATGATACCAGCGCTAGCCATGCTGTATTTTCAGTTGGTTCTTAAGCAGGGGACTTCGTCTTGTGTCTTTTTCTATGGAAGGTCCCCCTGGGAGGCTTCATAGAGCTGGTGATGTATTGATCAACATATCTGAGTCTAGTTTCTAAAAGCACAAATGGTCTGGACTAATTTTGAGATAGAAAACCCAAGCCCCAAAGCATCCCAGAGCCAGGGAGAGAGTGTCACTCACGGTGACAGGAGCTGGTCTATGGTCTCCCGGTCCAGGGCATGCCATCAGATGCCAAGAGGCCTTTGAGCCTCTACCATCAAGCTCACTACTTTGAAATGAGACTCTTCCTTTGGGGGTTAGTCACCCACCAGGGCATTTCTTCCAATTCCTGGTGGACACTGAGGCTTTCCCAAACTTCTGGTTTCAAGGATAAGTGAGAAAGGTCCTAGAGGACTCAGTGACCCTTCCTCAGTGGCTGGACACTTGTTCTAATGGGAGCCTCAGCTGAGGGTTCCACAGCTGTCTGGGAAGGAGCTTGCTTCTGAGAGGCAGCAGCCTCCCAGCTAGATCCCCTGCATAGGATTCCCTGTGGAGAGGTATCTGACTTTTAGGTAGGTTGGTGCTTGCAGAGAGGAGAGGCCCTGTTGTGTGAGTAGCCTGGAGACCTAGAAGACCATGGTTCCAGGGAGGCCTGATGACCATGGAGCTGGTCTTCCTGGCTGGTATATGGATTTCCTTCACAAGCTTTTGCTTTCACTGGGCTGGATGTTCCAACTTCTGCTCTTCTTGCTTTTTACAAATGGAGTCCCATTTCTACCCACGTAGAGCAATAATTCATATTGTGTCAAACAAATTTCAAACCTAGCTCATGTGGAGTAAGTCACCTTGAATGAAATAACACACTACAGTTTTGTTTCCACATTTCATACAGTCTTCCAAACTATGGAAGGTCCAGAAAGGTTCTCTAGAGGCATTGAATTAATATGGTGTCAGCATCAATTTTAACGAATGAATATTTTGAGATATATTTTATAATCAACATCTTTAATATGTTATCTGATAAATAGTCACTGTGTCAGAAAGTAGATATTTTAGAAAGATCTTAATGATGTTTAGTTTTAGATGTGCATTTAAAGCATATATTTCCAGTAACCCAAGTATCAGTCTCAGACTTTGTTGGCTGTGGTACCCCCAGCTGGAGTCTGTGCACCCTCTGCCCCTCATAGCTCTGCATAGATAGGGGAACTGACTACCATTTCATCCCTGTGCACTGCCTTAGCTCCAACAGCTTTGTAGCCTCACAAACATAGGTGGCACACATATGTGTAAATACATGTATACAAATGAGAGACCACTACACAATGTCCTATGTATGATAATCAGCTCATGGTTTCTGGTTTTCTGCATTTTGTGCTGTTTATAGCTAAGAAAAAAATGCAGAATTCTCCATAATGTGAAAAAGGTCATGCTCTTTAGAAGGTTAATTGTGAACTCTCTGCTGTACGTTTATGGGAATGGCTGTGACTAAATGTATATACTGTGTGTAAGACTCTGCTGTTACATGTTGCATAAACTAACACAGATTGTGTCATCTAAAATATTCAACCTGTTATTGTAAAATGTGATTTGTCATTGAGAGATTATTTTTCTGTATGTATATGAGAGTATTTTAGGAATCTAATTTAAAACTATAAATTAGTGCATAAAACTATAGGAAAAAAGTAAAACTATTCCAAGAGTAGAAAATGCTTCATCAGATTACTTGGGTTCAACCCAACTAAATTTCTTATATTTAAAAAAAATTCAAGTTGTGTATGTTTTGGAATTCAAAGGAGTGGGATTTTTCCTGCAGGAAATGTGATGAATTTCAATGAAATTGGGTGTGATAGAATGAAGTGTCCTGTAACCATAACCTTGGATGAGTTCGGTGTCCGTGTGGCATTAGAACAAATCCATACAGACGGTGTACTCTGGAGGGTGGGTATGTCTTCCATCAGGTCTCATGCCACAGAAGCTTCCTTGGGTTCTAGTGAAGGTCAGGAATCTGGGGTGACCCAGCCATCCCCTCAGAGAGGCCAGGAGCATTCGGGGAGGCCACTTCTTGGCTTCCTGGTCACCCTTTCCACTTCTCTCTCTGGGTGGATTCAGACACCTTTTTAGTGTTTGCATTTTCCTTGAGGTGTCCTGGTGAGGCCTCACCCTCTCTAGCCTGTCCCATGGGTGGGAGGTAAAGTTGAGGGCTCTGGGCTGAGCTGTTTGTGGACAGGCGGTGTCCTTGATGAGGCCTTGGGGGCAAGAGGCCTTCCTCTCCTTCCCTATACCTTTCCCAGAAAAGTACCAGGAATCCACGCTGCTTCTGGGGCACAGGTCTGTGCTTATTTACATGACCACCAAAAAACGTCCCTGCGGGTGACACAGGCAGGGTTCTTTAACTCGATGTCTAAACCTGAAGAGAAGCATGCAAAAGTGGCTTCAGGAGGTGGTGGCCCCAGGAGTCGAGCCCTGCTGAGCAGGCCAGAAATGCTTCCTTGATGGGTTTCTGGTGATTCGGGCATTGAGTGGTCATCACTGTGTGTGGAAAGCTCAGGGCCCCTGGATTGAAAGGACAAAGGTATGCGCATTAGGTTTTTAGCATTTCTTTCAATTAGGTGTATGCCTCTTAATGTTGCTAAGCAACCATCAGAGTCTCCTGTTGGTGGCCTGATGTGGAACAGTTGAGTCCAAGCGGACTTTAGGGTTGTGGAAACCTGGGATTTCGGAAACCTAACTGGAATCTGTTGAGGCATATGACAACCTACGAATCACCTTAAGAAATTGTCCATGTGACTGTAACCGCCTTTGATCCCAAAGGTGGAGCTGTTTAGCAATCTCTTTGTGAGTGCAGCCCAGGAAGGCCATGTCAGGCCAGCGAGCAGAAGAAGGCAAGGTCTGACCCCCTTGCTCAGAAGGGGCCCTGGTGCTCCTCCCCCGGCACGAGGCCCTCTTGGCTGGGGCACCAGTAGTGTGGGGAGAGTCAGCCAATCAGCTGCTACCTGGACCTGGTTGATCTAAAAAAGAGTCTGCAGACCAGAAAAGCCAGAACTGGGCCCTTCCCAGTGGGGCTGCAGGAGCCCCCAGTTAGCCTTTGCCTGTGCAGAAGAATGTAATCGAGCGTAACAGGAGTGCTGTGTCCCAGTGACTAGTGGCCACAGTGCCAGTGGCGTGTTGCTCCCCTCATGCCCTGCCCAGGGGTAGGGCTAGGCCACCCCCTTGGAGGATGTCCTGTTGATTGTAATATACTTCTGTTGCCAAATAATGGTACTATTTAATTTTCTGTAAAAGGGAGACTATATTGTCTGTTATGTAATGTTTGTGGAGTTCTAAAAACCACTAGACACTACTGTAAATTGTAGACTTATGTATTTGTCTAAGGTTTGATAAAGCAGGGCCAAAACATTAGGTTTCTTTTTTTTTTCATTTAAAAGGAATTGAGGTTGTTTTGCTGTTTGAGTGTTTCTTTGGCACCTTATTTTGTGTGAAATGTTAAATTTTACCAATACAGATTATGGTAACTGAGGGTTTTTTGTTATTGTTTTGTTTTTGTTTTTTCTTTAAACCAGTAACAACATCAATACAAATTACTATTCCCGTGCATCTTGAACCTAGAAAGAACAATCTCTTCAAAACAATTCTTTGGTCATTTTGACCCGTATGGTTTAAATTCACATAGTTCATGAATAAAATGAGAAAAGCAAACTTGCCACAGTGGATTATTTTGGGTCCTTTCTGCCTCTCCTCTTCTTCCCTGAGCACAGAAGATGCTAATAGTCCTGCAGTGGTGGCTCTTCCTTTTCCCAGATGTGAGACTGCAGTTAGATGTACGAGGAAGATTATGCAAGAATAAACCTAAAAAGCAAAACCAACCAACAACCCTTTCAACTCTCCTGTGCCTTCTTCAGATCAATGTAAGCACCAAGTGGAGATAGATTTCCTCGTGCCGAGGGTTTCTGGGAATCTGAGAGGTTCTGTATGCACAACGCCATGACTGGGATAGAGAGAGGCGGCCAAGGTAGTCTCTCACAGACATTCAGAAGGGTCACTCTTGATTCTGTGAAGCTTCCAACACCAAGAAATTCAGAACTTTGTCTTTTAATGCTGGGTGTCATTAGCAAACCCAATCTGAATTTCATTGTATTATTTATAGCATTTTCTTCTGTTCTGGTTTTAAGGCAGTTCTTCCCTATTTCCTCACTGGTTTAACTGACTGTAAATAAACCCTTTAAATTCCCTAGCTGGCTTAGACTCTAGTCAAATTGTTATAGCACATGAAAAAAAACTGACCCAAAAGCAGCCTTTTAAAAACCAGTACATGCCAGTTTTTATTTTTTATTTTTTTTTTTAATTTTATTTTTTTATTGGTTATTCAAAACATTACAAAGATTGCAGAATCACATCGGTTACACATCCACATTTTTACATAATACCATAATAGTAACTGCTGTATTCTGCTACCTTTCCTATCCTCTACTATCCCCCCTCCCCTCCCCTCCCATCTTCTCTCTCTACCCCATCTACTGTAATTCATTTCTCTCCTTATTTTTTTCCCATTCCCCTCACAAACTCTTATATGTAATTTTGTATAACAATGAGGGTCTCCTTCCATTTCCAAGCAATTTCCCTTTTCTCTCCCTTTCCCTCCCACTTCATGACTCTGCTTAATGTTAATCTTTTCCTCCTACATGCCAGTTTTTATTGGTTCTTTTTTAGTTATACAGTAGAATCCATTTTGACATAATTATAAAAGCATGGACTGTATCTTGTTCTAATTCAGTCTCCACCACTTCCCTTCCCTCCCCCAACCCCTGTTTCCTTCCCGCTACTGATCTTTCTGCCATTTACCCATAGTTATTTTTTAAAATTAATTTTTGTGGTATATGTGATGGTGAGAGTCATTGTGATATAGTCACAGTGACCTAGGAAAGTTATGTCAGATTCATTCCACTCTCTCCTTTTCCCAGCCCCCTCCCTTCCCTTCGTTTCCCCCTCCCACCTCTTATGGTGGGTTAGCTTCCAAATTTGACCTTGGGTCTTTTGGGATTGGCTTATTTCATTTAGCATGATAGTCTCCAGATCCATCCATTTACCAGCAAATGTCAGTCATTCTTTTTTATAGCTGAGTAATATATATATATAATCTCACATTTTATTTATCCATTCATCTGTTGAAGGGCACCTAGGTTGTCTCCATAGCTTAGCTATTGTGAATTGTGCTGCTATAACCATTGATGTGGCCGTGTCACTGTAGTATGCTGATTTTATTTTTGATAAAAACATAAAAATCTTATGCCCTTTTCTTAGTTGTTTGAAGTTTCAAAAATAAATTAGGGCTGGGGTTATTGCTCAGTGGTAAAGTGCTTGCTTAGCATGCTCTAGGTCCTAGGCTTAGTCCCTAGCATGAGAAAACAAAAACAAAAACAAACAAAAAGTTTGTTTAGTTTCTCAGATTACACCTATTTCAAGTCTGAAGAGGTCCACTTGGAGAGCCTGGAGGATGGGAGAAATCAGGTAGAAAACATAGTATAAAATGTGTTGAACAGAAAGCTATGTAACCAAGCTTAGTAGTCAACATGATCACAACAAATACTTCTTCTAATTGTAGATACTTGTTAATAAACAGAAAACTCCGTGAGCCCAGAAAAATATAGAGGAAATATAATCACCTAATGGAGATCTTCATCCACACAAAAGTTGCGATGTCATTTCTGTATTTTCCTGTGTGTATAAACCCAGGAATTTTAAATATTCTGTTATTTAATAGCTAACGTGCTGCTGAGCATGTCCCAGGGACAAGGAACTGTTTAATCACATAGTTAATGTAAATCCTCTCACAGTTTGTCATTTAAATCAGCTCTACCTATTTTTTCCACAACCTGACTTTGGGTTCTGGATAGTGTCCAGTGGTCTGACTGTATACTAGTTTACCTTAACTTGTTTAAATAATCCTGAGTGGCCACAAAATTCATCTTGAACTTTCACAAGGCTGTGAAGAACATCACTGTCGGCAGCTCTCTGGGGGGTACTTCGGGAGGCTGTTTGCAGTTTCAACAGTTCCCCTTTTTGTGTGTATTTGTCATCAACAGGAAGGAGGTTGAGTCGATTCTGAAGGCTTTGGGGACCAGGAAGAGGGTTCCCTGAAAGATGCACCAGCTGTCAAGTTTCTGCAGTTCCTTGAAGGTTTAATGTGTGATGTGGGTGAAAGCAGGTGGGACTTTCTGCAGTCAGGAGGCAAGCAAGGACAGTGATGACCCCTGGCAAAGCAGGAGTGCAGGGAGGGGAGGTGACGCACCTGGCTGTGGAGAAGCCCACTGAAGCAGGATGCAGCTTGGGTGACGGGTTCTGTCTCCTCGTGTTAGAGGTCTAGCGGGTCCGTGATCAGGCCTGGCAGGGTGGCTTTGTCTTTGGCATCACTTGGCTTTTGTTTCCTAGTGTGGTTGTTCTGCTTTTGCTGTCTGAGTCCAGCGCGTCCGGCATGTCCAGTACAAGGGAGAGGGCTGATTAGGATAGCACACCTGTTGCTGGCGAGGAAACTCAGGCAGGGTCTGCATCATTTCCTCTCTTCTTCCACTTGCTGGGACACAGTCCTGTGGTCAGGAACTGCAAGGAGTCTGGTGGTTCGTGCCCAGTGAAAAGTTGGGGAATGGCCAACCAGCAGTCTCAGCACTCCTGGCTCCTGGGAAAGTACTGAGAGCCTCAAGTTCCCTGTGGGTTTCCTTTGGCTGGTTGGCCAGGAGGAAACCCGGCTTGAGCGCCAGGCAGAGGACACATTGTCCCTGCACTAGCACACAGGGAGAAGCCCTGGTCATGCCACTGTCAAGACTTCCCAGCTGCAGTACTCTTCCTTTTAAGCAGAAGCAACTCTGGGAAAGAAACCAGTCTGTTGGCCAAACACTTTTGGAGGGCAACTAAGGAATGGGTACTGGGACTGCTGCCCAGCAAATGCTCTTCTTGGTTGCTGAGAGGTAAATATATGGCAAGAACTGACCTGGAAGCTAGCATGGCTAGTGGGTGAACTGAGAGCATCTCAGGGACAAAGTGGGAAGGAATATGGGGACTTGCATCAGCTCAGCCTGCTGGTTCTAGAAGTGTGCCAGGGAGTGGTATTAGGATATGGTGGCAAGCCTAAGACAGGAAGTGGGAGACCGGGCCCACCTGCTGTCCAGGTATGTCATCCTGAGAAAATCTCCAAAGCCCTCTATCTTTCCTCATTCATAAAGTGGGTTAATGTTGGTCCCACCTGTATCATGAGATTCTAATGAAGCTTAAGTGAGATATACACAAGATACAGCCTTGAAAGCTACAGTTTCCTACAATAAGTGTTATTTCAGGATAAAAGTACTTCAGCAGGGAGACACCTCCCTGGAGAACTTCCCTGGAGTCATCCAGTGATCCACTGGGGAAGAGGAGTTTTCAACACCCCTTAAGAGCCCTGAGCTGGCAGGCAGCACCAGACAGTTGTTGAGTGACTGTGTATAAGTGCTGTGTTTGATTAATTCATTCCTAAGAGTAATCTATGCAAACCAAATTCTTCATTTTTTTTTTTTTTTTGTATCTATGAGACGAGGAGGGACAATGGAAGAAAAATATGAAGAAAGAATCCTTGCACATCACTCTAAAAGACAGTAAACATAATATAGTCTCTTCAGGAAGCATTTTATTGTTGTTCCATGTTTTAAGAATTTTCACTGACAGAAAGCCAATACTTTTAGATACTCTCCCGCATAGCCCGGGTCAGCTTCTGAATCTTGGTTTTTGCAGACATATCAACATATTTCTCTCCAATACGGACAATCATTCCACCCATGATTGCTGGATCAGTCTAGGAAAGAAAACAAACCAGACACATGAAAACATACGGACATTATTTCACTAATCAACTGGAGATGAAAAGTGCTCTGAAATGCTTAATGTGCTATACAGATTTACATCTAGAAAAATGTGGATGTAAAATTATGCATGGAATCATAATCATTTATATTTAAAATACACTTACAGAGCTAACTTTTCATAAATACTCTCTGCTGCCATTTTAAGATTTGAATAACTTGAGGAAACATACCATGTATAATTAAAAACCTACCTTAACTTCCAATTTCAATACTTGGCCTTGACTTAGGAAGCTCTTCAGGACTGTCTTTAACTCAGAGAGAACAGCTTCAGGTAAAGGCTGAAAAAGAACAAAAAATCCATTAAATGTGGACAAAGCATTACAGAATCCTCCAAAATTAAAAAAAATAGTGAGCACAATTGCCAAGACCTGCCTTGTAATCTCCTGTCTTAAATACTAGGAACTCTGTTGGGGACACACACTCCTGTCAGTCTGCTGGCTCAGGCACGTGGGCCCTGCCACACAAGAACCCTGGGCAAGCTCATGTTCAGCACTTCAATTACTGTCCATAAACACTGTTCCCTTACTGTCCCACCCACGAAGGACAAGTCAAGTCCAGCAAAGCAGAAAATGTGGGGCTCTCCTCTGGCAGCCCTGTGGTCAGGGTATACACCTATCACTTCTTGATAGGAATAGCTGCGGGTGAGGCTGGCTCTGTGGGCTTTCAACTTCCCAGCTCTATCATTGTCTCCCCAGGTCCATGGCTACCGGCAGCTCTGGTAGACCACTCCACTCCTCAACCTCACAGAGAACCAGGAATACCTGGCTTGTCCCTGAGGTCAGCATAACTCTGCAATCTGCTTCTATAGGGCAAGTACTCCAAATGTCCAGGCTGCACTCCCTATTCTCAGCCTCAACTCTACTCCCAGTTAATGAGGTGAGAATGAGAGAGGCTGCTGCAGGAAGGGCCTCTGTTATCACAAACCTACCTCCCCCAGCCAAGAGCTGGCAGAAACTCCTTCCATCTTCGTAAAGACCTAATAGTATCTTTGGGTGATGGTGGTGAAGTATGTCAGTATCTCATCAAAACACTCTTTGCTGACTTTGAGGTTGGAGACTTCTGAAACCCGTCCACACCTTCCATTGAGATGCGTGCTGAGTGCCAGGCACTTTACACCCACCACCTCTCGTAATCTGGACAAGGCAGCGAGGCCTGTGGTTATTAGTCTAACTTTAGCCGTGAGAGAACTGAGGGTCAGAGTAGTTAAGACACTTGCCTAAAAAGCCAAGCGAAGATTAACACCACTATTTGCAACTAGTCTACGTGTTCCTAAAGCCTGTGAACTTGTTAATAAAAACACAACTTTTCTCAAACAGCAGAAACTTATTTACCCGGGTCTACAAACATCAAGAACCTTAATGACAGCTGGTCCAAGATACTTTTGCAAACTAAGCATCCTTTACAAAACCATACCCTTGTCTGCACTTAAGCACGGTCTGCAGCAGTGCATGGCTATGGGGACAAGTGACTGCCTCAACTGTGTGGCTCCCTGTGAACATCCCAGCTGGGACAGCTTTGAGCCAGGTACATGTTTTTGGGGGCACCAATTATGTACTGAACTATAAATACGTAAAGAAGTATTTATGCACCAAAATGCCTCTCTTTGAAAGCACATCTCAGTATCTACTTTTTTGGAGAGTTGGAACATTCTTTTAAACATTAGAAAATTGATCTAGATGAGGTCAAGTGCTGTTCACTGCAAGTAAATCTACCATATTCTACTGATGTTTAAGCCCCCTAGACTATATGAACCAAACTAAGTTAGGAAGGAAATACATATTTAAGACAATAACAAAATTACTTCTGGGGATGTAACACAGTGTAGCTTAAGGAACTGGGATTCTGAGAGAGGCCTGCATTTAAATTCAGGTCACATTTTGTGTGACTAGTTAATCACCCTGGGCTTCAGTTTCCCTCTGTAAAATAACACAATTATACTTCTACCTCATATGGATCTTCTGGTATTGAATCAAGTAATGAAGTACATGGCATAAGCTAGGGTTTAGTAAAGGTGGCTGGGGATTAAAAAATCCAAGGGTCCATCCACCCTACCCCTTCCCATTCACTGCCACATCAGTTGAAAGATTAGAAACTCTAGTTTAAACTACTTAATAATGGCACTTAACAGCATAATTCAAACTTATAATGGAACTTAAACCACAATTTTCTAACATATTTCAACGTTCTTTATGTTAAACCAGCCTATAGTCTTTATGAATAATCACTGGTGTAGAAACACTAGTGAGATCAACATTGGCCCTTCCAAAGCAGAGGTTCACAGAAGCTCATAACAAGGATACAATAAACCTCCAAGTGACAGCACCTTCCCCAATTTCTTGATTTCCCGTTTGTTAAGGCAAATGCAGCAGCAGCAACCCACTACTTACAGATGCAGTGGTCACTGTGCAAGGTACTTCTCCACGGTGCACACTCATAATGGTAGAAAAAACAGAAATGATGCCACGGGCATTGTTTAGGCGACCATTTTCAGCAAGCAAGTCTGGGAAAGTGAAAGAGTCTCAGTGACATGACACTCATTTAACAGCTTTCTCAGTAACTTATATTCACCCAAAAGGCAAACTTTGCCTTTGTGTTTGTGGTCTCCCCCACTTGGATCTGCAGCAGCCCTCTTGCAACCATGCTGCAATCTGACGTTCATGCTTATGTTACAGATTCTAACTCCCAAGCAAACATACTGTCTACACTCAACAGATAACACTTTGTATTCTGATATGGCCATAAACCACAGGTATCCTCCATGGGTTGAAACTACTCCCTGTGCAGCACATCTCAGTATCCTTTAGACTGTGCTCTTCAAACTTCATGCACAATTTGCTTGGGAAGCTGGTTAAGATGCAGATTTGGACTTGGTAGGTTGGGGTGGGTCCGGGGATTCTTTACTGCCAATAGGCTTCTAGGTGATGGTAATGCTGCGGGTCCACAGAGCACACTTCCAGTAGCAATGTTTTAAGAGAATAAAGGGGAAGAAGTCCCGATACTTACTGATCAGATTAGACGTGATGGGGGAAAACCTCTCTTTTGCTGTTATGTCATTTAGGCTTTTCATTTTGATGGAACGCTTAATATACGGATTCAAAATAGAAGCTGCTACTTTGGGTTCCTTCAGGATTTGCTGAAAGTACCAAAAGATAACTTAATTCTTTTTTTTTTTTTTAATTTTTTAATATTTATTTTTTAGTTTTCGGCGGACACAACATCTCTGTTTGTATGTGGTGCTGAGTATCGAAACCCGGGCCGCACGCCTGCCAGGTGAGCGTGCTACCATTTGAGGCACATCCCCAGCCCCAAGATAACTTAATTCTTTATAGCACAAATGATCTCAGTTGCCACAGTTTTTTTCTTTCCCTCCTGCTGTGTGTCTTTCTTTTTGTGGTATTTTTTGTGACTAAACCCAGGGATTCTCTACCATTGGGCTACATCCCAAACCCTTTTCATTTTTTGAGACAGGGTCTTGTTAAGTTGCCCAGGCTGGCCTTGAACTTTTGATTCTCCTGTCTAGTCACCTAAGGAGCAGGATTACAAGCGTGTACTACCACGCCCAGCCTCATACTCACTTTCTTACGACTTACAAAAATTAGCACTTACAAGCACGTATAAAGACAAATTTATCATATAATACGTTTCTCCAAATGACTTCAGGAATATGCTGCATGACGGTTTTATATAGGATAAAATGATGTTCCTTGGAAAGTATTTAAAAATACCTTATGATGTTTCTGAAATATTTGTTTTCTAAGAAAGATTATAAAAAATTAAGCAGCCAAAGGCTCACTTTACTTCCTATCTTAATATATTTAATACAGGTGAGACTCTGGCTCTAGTTTTTCCTCCAAGGCAGACCTAAATCAGGTGCTCCGACAGCAGGGCAGGCCTCTCTCCCATTCCCTGAGAGGGACCTGCATCCTGGCAGGTCCTGATTCTTCTGCTCTGCTTTAACAGAGCTCACAGGATCAACCCAACTTGTGAGAAGTCTCTTGTGTTTCCACAGCAGCCTCAGTGGTCTGGAAGGGAGAATGGACCAAACATGGAAGTGCAATGACCATGGGAGACCACTATGGCCCCATTTTTTTCAATGACAAATGTCTTTTGTTAGTGAACAGATGCAGCTTCTAGCGCCTTGCTGCTCTGGTTACAGACCAGAGTTCCAATAAACCAACAACCACTCTTTCCAGGCAGGCATCTTACACATCTCTATGTGATTTCCAATTACTCTGCCAATACTTCTGCCCAGGATTTGGGCCAGAATCCTGTCTCTGAGCCATACTGCTTGTCACATACTGCTATCCAGTGTACAGATTTCCACTGGAATGGCCCACAGAAAGGACACCTGTCCACAAAAACTGAACATGTATTCCAATAAAAAGCATCTTAGAATCTGTAGTATCTATTTTTCAAACTGTTTCTGATGGATTTCCAGGGCTGGACAGTTAAGAATGGCACTGGATAGTCCTATACTTCTTCCCTCAGTGTCCCCGCAAATGCTAATTTTCATTTATAAAGGGTCTTATGGTAACTGCCTCCCTCCTTTTCCTCCATGTCATGTCTGATTTTCAGGTTTGGGTCAGAATCATTCTAATGTCCATGACCCAGGTCATTCCTTTTGTTGTAAATATGAACTTAATAAGGGCATAACTGATAAACAGCAGATGTAACTGTCACCTCCGAAAAGGCCTCTGTAGACCCTGTGTGTTTCTGACACCCTCCCCTGATGTGGCTCTTGCAAAGAGGCTCAGCCTGCTGGCTCTGTGAAGATCTAGGAGGACCAGCTAAGACCTTAAGCATATTTGCAACAATTGGATCAAGGAAGGAATACAGAGCTAAACTTATTCCATCTGTTAGGACAAAAGTTACAATAAGAGTTCAAAACAAAAAGTGAACAAAATAAGTGGCATAGAACAATACTTGTAAAGTGGGGCTGGGGCTGGGGCTCAGTGGTAGAGTGCTCGCCTAACATGCATGAGGCACTGGGTTTGATCCTCAGCACCACATAAATATAAAATAAAAATTGTGTCCATCTAAAACTAAAAAATAAATATTAAAAAATAATACTTGTAAGGTATTATGATTAATGTAGAATACAGTTATTATTCTATATAAGTAGCCTATGAGGTTTTTTCCTAAACAAAATAAAAATCTTTAGAAATACATGGATTAGAAGATAGAAAATTTTTTTAAGCATACAATTAAAAAAAATTCTCTGGGGAAATTACATACTAGACTGTCTATTTTCTCTTCTTTCTTTTTTTTTGGTACCTGGGATTGCATTCAGGGGCACTTAACCACTGAGCCACATTCCCAGCCCTTTTTGTATTTTATTTAGAAACAGGGCCTCACGGAGTTGCTTAGCACCTTGCTTTTGCTGAGGCTAGCTTTGAACTTATAGTCCTCTAGTCTCAGTCCCTGAGCAACTGGGGTTACAGGCATGTGCCATCGTGCCTGGCTCTCCTTCCCTCTCTAGGACCTGACTGCTAGAGGTGGCAACTAGAAAATCTAAGGAAAGGAAAAGTAACAAAATGTTTAGAAACTTCTAGACTTGAAAATTAAAGCACAGACTCTCTGGCTTAAATCACTAGGTTTGAAATTCAGTTTATTCTTTTCTTTTATGTAAATAAAAGTGAAGACAAGCTTCCAAGGTGGCCTCCCTCCTCTGCTGCCAGCTCTCCACCTCACTGGGATGCTCTTGCTCCCCTCCTAACTCTGCTGCCCCAAGGCTCTGCTCAACTCTCTCCTTATGTCTTGGGAACAAAATAATTAAAATCCAAGAAAAAGGGCTGGGGTTGTGGCTCAGTGGGTAGAGTGCTTGCCTAGCATGTGTGAGGTACTGGGTTTGATTCTCAGTACCACATATAAATAAATGAATAAAATAAAGGTCCATCAATAACTAAAAATATAAATAAAATAAAAACAAAAAATCCATGAAAAGACTTCATCTGAAAAATAAATTATAGTAAAACAAAGTTGTAACATATCATAAGACTATTTTGAAAACACCTGTATTATGAGCACATTTTTTTCAAAAGGCGACCTTTTAATTCTCTTCTGAAATGATGATTTTTCTTAAGTTACTAACTTACATTTTGATTTTATACTTCTACCTTTTTAAAAAAAATATTTTATTTTTTGCAGTTGTAGTTGGACACAATAACTTTGTTTTATTTATTTACATGTGGTGCTGAGGATTGAACCCAGGGCCTCGTATGTGCAAGGTGAGCGCTCTACCACTGAGCCATAACCCCAGCTCCACTTTTACCTTTTCTTATCTGGAAATCTTGGTACCTAATGTGAATATTCTTATATGTGTCTGCCTGCCTCCACACAATAGTTTTAGGATAACAAAACTCAATATTATTACCAACAATATGTTTCCGAAGAACAAATTTTTTGTTTGAATAATTAAAGGAACTTAAAAATGCAATAAACAAGAAAACCACTTACCGCTACCCTCACCAACTCCTTTTCTACTTGTTCCAGTTTATTCTGTTTAGAAGCAGCAGAATAAAGAGCAGTGGCATAGCGACCTTCAATGCCGTATACCTGAACAGGTGGCTTCAGACAAAAGGGTAGAGGTAAGAAAGAAGGAAAATCAATTAAGATATTATACTATAAAGCAGAATTAAACATTTATAATTAAAAAAATTCATCTCATAATACAAAACAATTTAAATATGTCACCAAAGAGCTGTTCTAAATGGCAATTCTCAAATTAGGAATATTTTCTTAGGTTCCTCTATCTTTGAGTGTTTAATTCTTCACTCATGAAATGAGGGGTTGGGAAGACATAGTGTCTAAAGACCCTTTCAGCTCTACCTCATATAATTTAGTTATTTTAACTACTTAAAGTAGTTTAAACCAATTAATTTAAAAATATACTTATGATTCCCTTGAACTCAGTAGCTATTCAGTTCCAAACATGGGAGATTTGTAACACTGATGGAAGGCAGTTTGAATATACTGGAGCTAGGGGAATAAAGCACTTAGACATTTTATAAATTTCTGCTTACAGAGCCTCCCCATCAATTTAATAGAGCCCTTTGCTAATTCACAAATCACCTGAGGTTTGACATTTCTACATATGACATGCTACCATCAACATATGACCGCATGTGCTTAGTGGTGCTATGAATGTAGCAGGAAAGCCAGGCTCTGAATAAGAATGATTTAGTTTTCAGACCAGTTCTAAAACTAAGCTGACCAGTTCTAAAACTTTAGGCAAACTTCCCCTAAACCTCAATTTCCCCCTTTGTAAAATGGGAAAACCAACTACTCCTTATCACTGTTACAGAAGTTTTAGGAAGTTCTTGCATGAAGAATAAATAAGATTCTTCCTAATAGTTTTGAGAGATTTAGGCTGGTGGGGGTGTAATAGTCACTTTTCAAAAACAGTGGTTCACTGTTTTGATCTCTGATGCTATTTTTCCAAGGGAGGGATTGGCTCACTGTTGAGTGGAGTGAGCAGGTTAGATAGCCCAGTTCTTTTGTAAGGTGAGATCTGTTCCTGCTCCCTGTTAGTTGAATCTATATTCTGTCACATAAGAACTAATAATTAAAGAAAGAATTAAAGTAACGCATGGAAATGCAGTCAGGTTGTCACCAACTGGTAACAGGGTTACTATGAGCTGTTGGCATTACTTTTCTGTCACTCACAGGTCTCTCTCTTCATCAGAGGTCAATTAGGCTACTTCTGCATTGAAAGCAAGGGACTGGCAGATCTTTGAAATGGTTAGATGTTTTGATGCCAAGTGGAGTAGTCCCTTTGTGCTGATTTAGTGCAGAGCAAGGGTATAAGTAGTGACCATCCCTTACTAGCCAAGGTGAAGGGAAGCACATGGAGCTGCAACAGAAATTGAGCTACCTCCATTTAATGTCAACTCCTATAGTAACTTACTGTGAGAATATGGGTGTGTCATTTTATTTCACTGGATCTGTTTTGTGCATTACAAAAAAGCAAATAAAAGCTGGTATACCTATTTTGGAGGGTTAACTGGAAAAACATGAATTTTTTAAAAAAGTTACTATATTTAAAGGTTATGTGTAAGCTCATCACATAGCAAGCACTCAACATCAATCCTTTGCCCACACCAAACACATATCACATTTTGGGAACCACAAACTATGCACAGAAAGGTTTGGGCAGTGAATACACAGAAGTCCATACCCTAACTGTATTGCTATTTGACTCACATACTTTCATCTGCTTTACATTACAAAAGAATATAAATTAACATACCCTCACAAGCTTGGTAAATGGTCTGACCATAGATGTACTGAAGCATCGCACCTTTAAAACAATCAAGGAAAATGGGTCAAACAAGGTTACTTGAAAATTTCTGTATTTAAATAATAAAAATATTTTTAATGACTTCTAAACAATTAGTTTCATATGCTTCTCTGTATTATCACAAAAATTACACAGGGTGAACCGCTCTTTATTACCTGGGAGTAAATTCCATCAATGAGAATCATTTCAAATAGCTTGGGAAATTGCCTTCGCACTAACATTCCAGTTTGTTGGAATGGGCTAAGGCTTACACACACTAATGAGGGTGCAAGGGAAGGACGGGGAAGATACAAAAAATAACGTTCAGTGAGGGCTATTGTTTCAAAAAACTTTTAACATTTTTGGCCCTGGTATTACCACACACTTGGGAAGAACTATCATAAAGTGGGAGGACTTTGGTCATCACGAATATACTTTCTCAGAAATCCAAATGCTACCTAAAAATATTCATTATTTTAGTATTTAGCATAAATAATAAATATTCATTATTTGAGTATTGTACTGGTTTGATATGACAACAGGCCCTAGTTCTTAGTTGGTATCTTGGCTATCAAAGGTCAGAGCTGGAATCCAAGGTTTAAAAAATCACCTGCAAAAGCACAGGTCACCTTCACATTCTTCAGCACAGGAATGCACTATGTCAGAATTCTCTCTGAGGATTAAAAGACTTTTAGCGCTCATGGAAAAATTACTTATGCTGCAAAGGGTGCTCGTATGTAAAGCACCAGGAAGGACACAGCACAAGAGGCACACATTTTCCCCAACTCCGTCCTGTTTGACTCTGTCGGTTCTGAGCTCAACACTTACTGTTGAGCAGCCAAGGGCGGGTCATTTAAGCGTTTCTGTCATTTTTTCTTTACGAAAATGAAATGTACTTTGCGAATATTCTGGAGCATTACTAGTGACCCCTGACAGGTTTCGCCACCGCCGCCGCCAAGCAGCCCTCGGAGCCCGGGAAGCCTGGTCTCGGTCTCCGGTCCCCTCCAGCCAGGGGCCTCCCCGGGCAGTGTTCGGCGGACTCCAAGGTCACAGCTCGCGCAGCCCCGCGCCCACTAACCCGCTGGTGTCCACGGGGTCGAAATGAGGGCCTGCCTGCATCGCCCTCGCTCGTCAGGCCCCACGACTTTGAACGGCAGCCAAACTCCCCCAGCCGTGGCCCCGCACCCTGGCGCTCAGCAGCTGGTACCGGTCACCGCAAGGGGCAACCTCCTGTTGGCTTCTCTCACCTGCTGTGAGAGCCTGGAGGCTGTTGGGGCGGCCATCTTCTCCCGGGTGGCTGTAGGTCAAACCCGGTTAGGAAGGGAGAGGGGAGTGAAGGCGCAGGCGCGCGCCAGCGTAGCCGCTAGGCTCTCTGGGAAATGTAGGCGCAGGTGGCCAAGACGCGTGCGCGATGACGTCTGCGGACCGGGAATTGTAGTCCTTAGAAACGGCGGGGGTTGGGGGGGGGGGGAAGGGAGCCAACCAGAGGTCTGCGGTGGACTGAAGGGCTCAACGCGTCTGAAAATGAAATCCTGGAGTCACTAAGCGGCCCTCTGTATAGAATGGGTTTGTTGTCTCTAGTTTTAAAATTTACACTTAGTTAAAACACAGTGCCATTTGTTCCATTCACATTCATCATAGCATCTACCATTTCTTCCTAGCATACCAAGCATGCATCAGCTGTATAACCAAAGCAAAACAAACCAAACAAAAACAAACAAAAGAAAAAAAAAAAACAACACAAAAGGAGCCCTGTAGTTCCAAGAGCAAACATCACATCCCGCTTACCCGAGGCCTTTCAGTCCCCTGCCCTCTTCCTCCATCTGACCTGACCGCTACTCTGTTAGTTTGTGAAGGTGTGTGAGATTCTGGTGCTTAAATGTCTGTTCTGTGTAGAGAAGAGTCTGATATGAAACAGAAGAACCTGGGTTTTAGCAAATGCGATGCAGAAACTTAGCACCTCATGAAAAAAAACCTGTGTTCAACCCATTCCCCTTAAGCGGAGAGTGCTCTAATTTTCTCTTTTGTAGAGAAAGAGAATTGACAGGCAGAGCGAAGGTCAGGGTTCATGGTGGTAAAACAATGGGATTCTGTGATCAATTTAAGAGAAAAAAATTAATATTTCTGCTTAAATTTAATATAGGAACTCAGATTAATTTTATCCTTTCAAAGTGCAATTTTTCATCATTACATTTTTTTAAGTGGGAAAAAAGTAGAAGAAATGTAATTGCTCCTTTTCCCAACCACCCAGAGGCAGCAGTTGTCAATATTTTGGGGAACTGTTTCCTAGTACATTTTTAGACTGTGGACTGCCCATACTTTAATCTCAGGAGGTTATGTGGTGTTGGCCTCATTATACAAGCTTTCTGGGTTTCTGTTTCCTAATCTATAAAAATGGATATTTTAATAGTATTTTCTTTATAAATTGTTATAAAAAAGTAAGGAATTTAATATGTATGTAAAGTACTTAGAACAATTGCCTGACAGAACCTCACTCAATAATATTAGTTCTTTATTTTGTGCTTATTTTTATTACACATTCAGATTCACAATCTGTATATAATTTAGTATCTTGACTTTTTTCTTAGTATAAGAGAAGAAGGATACAAAATTATATATGGATTGTCAATACATTCTTATAATGTAAGCATGTTTCCAAGTTATAAAATTTTCATAAACATAATTTCATTGGCTGCAGAATAATCTTTCAAATGTATATTCTATAATTTGATCATTCTAGGATTTTAAAACACAATTCAGATGGTTTCCAATTTTGTTTTTGGACATTTTAAACTCCTGAGCATCTTTAGACACATTTTTTTTCATCTTTCGAATAATTTCCAAATAGATTGTCAAACTGCCCATCTTGGCAAGAGTATGAGTATTTGAAGAGCCAGCTTTTGATGCATGAGTTTGAGCTGCTTTTCAAAAATTTTAACCAATTTACACTTTCACTAGCAGTATATGAAAACCCTTATTTTGATCCATTGCTACAAATTATTTGGGGGGTGGGCAGGGGGTAGTCAGGTGCTTGACCACTGAGCCACATTCCCAGTCCTATTTTGTATTTTATTTAGAGACAGGTTCTCACTGAGTTGCTTTGCAACTCACCTTGCTGAGGCTGGCTTTGAACTCGTGATCCTCATGTCTCAGTGACCCCCCCCCCCCCCGCCAGCCACTGGGATTACAGGCATGCAAATTATTTATTATTGAGTTTTATCTTAACTTTTTTGTTTTATGCTGGCACTCAATTCAAAACAAATATGGCTCACCATTTTATTTTCTATACAGAGGCATCATATGCAGTCCTAGAAAACAGCAGCACACCATCATAAGTACCTTAACAATATGCATTTTAAAAATGAAGTGACTTTCCCTTTCATCCAGGAAAACACGTCCCAATGATACTAGTCAGAAAGGTGGACAAAGGTTAATGTGCAACATGTTCATTGCACTGACTTTAAAATAGAAATAAAAAAGGAAACACGTGTCTAAGCATAAAGGAATGACTTTTAAAATGACATATTATGCAGCCATTAAAATTAGATTTTCAGAAAGTATTTCATGACATGAAAAATATTTAATACAAGGAAAAAATAAAAACCACATTCTGTATTTCTCAACAATGAGCATATGTCACACTATGATCAGGAAAAAAGAAGAAGAAAGGAAGGAAGGAAGGAAGAAAAGAGCTATGATCCTGTCCCTTCACTACTGTGTCCTTAAAAAGTGGGATGCATCTGCTCTAGTTTCTGATGAAGCTCCACTTCTGACATGAAAGGCAATTGCTTTGGTAGTGACATAAAAACAGACACATAGATCAATGGTACAGAATAGAAGACACAGACCAACCTACATATCTACGGTTGTCTGATCCTTCACAAAGGTGCCCAAATCATACACTAGAGAAAACACAGCCTTTCTAACAAAGGGTGCTGGCAAAACTGATTATCCATATGTAGAAGAATAAAACTAGACCCTTATCTGTCACCCTTCACAAAAATCAACTCAAAATGGATCAAAGACCTCGGAACTAGACCAGAAATGATGCAATTCCTAGAAGAAAACACAGGTCTAGCACTCCAGTGTTTAGGCACAGGCAATGACTTTCTTAATAGGAGCCCTAAAATTCATGAAACAATGCCAAGACTTAATAAATGGGAGCTTCTGCACAGCAAAGGAAACAATTAGGAATCTGAAGAGAGAACCCACAGAATGGGGAAAAAAAATCTTTGCTAGCTACTCTTCTGACAGAGGACTAATATCTAGAATATATAAAGAGCTCAAGAAATTTAACACCAAAAAAATCAAGTAAACCATTTAGTGAATGGGCAAATGAATTAAACTGACATGTCTCAGAAGAAATACAAATGGACAACAAATACGTGGAAGAAATGTTTAATGTCATTAGCAATTAGGGAAATGCAATTCACAACTAAACTGAGATTTCATCTCACATCAGTCACAATGGCATTAATCAAGAATACAAATAAATGCTGGAGAGGATGTGGAGAAAAAGGAACACTTTTACACTGTTGGTGGGACTGTAAATTAGTACAACCACTATGGAAATCAGTATGGAGGCCCTCAAAAGACTAGGCATGGGACCACCATATAATCTAGCTACACTACTTCTCAGTGTTTACCCTGAAGTGTTAAAGTCATCTTACTACCATGATAGCGTGCATATGCATGTTTATAGCAGCACAACTCACAATAGTCAAACCATGGAACCAGTATAGGTGTCCATCAATGGATGGGTGGATAAAGAAGATGTGGTATATATACACAATGAAGTTTTTTTTCAGCCATAAAGAAAAACGAAAGTATGGAATTTGCAGAAAATTGGATGAAACTAGATCCCATCATGTTAAGTGAAATAAGTCAAACTCAGAAGGTTAAGGGTCACATGTTTTCTCTCATATGCAGAAGCTAGAGAGGAAAAAGGAAAACAAAAGGTGGGGAGAGATCTAAAAAGCAAAGGGAGATCAGTAGAGGAAAGGGACTAAGAGGTGGAAGGTGGAGGGAGGGGAGAAGTGCTGGGAGAGATATTGGCCAAATTATATTGTTATATTGTGTGCATGTATGAATAGGTAACAACAGATCCCATGAATTGTACAACTATAATGCACCAATAAAAAATGTGGTGGAAAAAAAGAAAGGCAATTACTTCAAGTTGCTGAGCACCATGATGGATTAAAGAGTTGGATCAGAGGATGAACAAGTTTTCTCCTAAAGACTGAGACTCCACACACTGGGGGAATTTTCTTTAGTTCTGTAGAATCCACAGTAAGAATTTGGTCAGTTCAGGGCAAAGGGCAGTAATGGTTTTCTCTACACATTCTCTTACACTGGAACAACCTGGGAAATGCTTGCATTTTTCGTGTATTTATCTATCATGGAGTGAATTCTGTTCTTTCTTTTGTCCCTTTCTCTTTTAAGAGCTATATATGGGGCTGGGGATGTGGCTCAAGTGGTAACATGCAGCCCTAGCATGCACGGGGCGCTGGGTTCAATCCTCAGCACCACATAAAAATAAAATAATGATGTTGTGTCCATCAAAAACTGAAAAATAAATATTAAAAAAATTCTCTCTCTCTCTTTAAAAAAACAAAAAAGAGCTGTATATGATAACTTGACAGCAGACCAGAGCTATTCAGCTACTCACTGTCTCAGAGCCACAAGCTAGTAGCCTGATTTAGGGCAGTTCTTTGATATGTAACTTGTCTTTCTGTTTAAATTTCAAGAATGTGAAAATGACCTTGGTTGACTTTCAGCCAGGTCTGTGGTATTTCCCTGTTAACGGTTTTTCATGGCGGTCTTGCCAGTCACAGAGGTCACTGGTTTGGAATTGACCAGGCTTTGAACAAGAAGCACTTGTGATGAAAACAGGCAATAGGATCCCAGACACTATGACCATATTAAATTAAAACGTTTATTCTTAAGGTATCACGCATCTTCTAAGAGAAAAGGAGAAAATAAAACACGTAAAAAAAGGGCTCGATGGTTTTTGTTGTTGTCTTTGGAGAAAGCTGCGTTAGAAGGTTCTGCAGTACAGATTTCTGGGGTCTGGAAGTCAACAGAGGGAGGACCCTGAGCTGCAGAAACTGGCCACCCACTCCCAATACAGATTTCTCCCCTCCCCTTCTCCAGGCCTGTGGGTGGCGGCCACCTTGAAGCTGCCACCTGCTCAGCGTTCAAGGTCACAGCTCTCAGGCTGGTGTGGACTGCAGGATCATTCTGACACTAGAGGGCGCCATCTCCTCACGTTGTAAACAGCCTCTGGCGTCGGAATCAATTTCTTTCTAGAGCTTTCTGTGTCCAACTGTGGTGTCAGGCTCACATTTGTAAGCATCAGCATGGTGAGATCCACAAACAAAAGGGGTCCCTGAGAAAGGCTGATAACCCGGGCTCTTAGTGTTCTGCAACCCAGATGGCTACAGTTTCTTGTCCCCGGATCCCTGACACCCTCCTCCAGTGTTCTTTGGGCTGCACAGCCCTCCAGCTTGGCCCTCAAACTTCTCGCAGCAACCCCGGTTTTGCTTCACGGGCTGCTCCTTGGCTTCCACAGAAGAGTGCTGCTGGGCCGGAGGGATCTATGACTTCCTTATCGATTTTTTTTTGGGGGGGGGGAGGTGGTTGGGACAGTTTAGGGGAAAGTTATGCAGTTGAACTTGCATGCCCTATTCTGGAGGTCCCTAATGATAAATAGTAGAACCTCACTGATTGCAATCAACACAGGGATTGTAAATGGAGAAGCATCCACTGTAGAAACAGAACCTTTTGGTGCCTTTGATGCCCTGAAGCATTCTGTAATTCCAGTGGTGCTTACATCTGTTTGGTGGCCCTGCCTGGGATTCAGGGTCTGAGGAGACCTGTCACTGGTGTCTGGTGGTTATCCCATTGTTACTACAGAGACTGCATCAGGCTGTGCAGCCCCTCACCCTGCCCCTCACTACCAGTGCACCTTGCCAGTCAGATGATCTTTGTGCCTCCGTGTCCTTCTGTGGGGAAGGGAGGTAGGAACATAGGTGGCATGTGAGCTAAAGCCTGTAATTTTTTTTTTTTTTTTTTTTTGCACTGTGCTGGCAGGGAGTCAACCCATGAGAAACTTGAGTGCTACCGTCATCCTCAACATGCTGTCCCTTTATATGTTGTCTGTCTCAGGAGGCGAAATGAGCATGAACATGGTGAACTTCCTCACTAAAGTCTTCTTTCCTCTCCTTCCTGGGTTGTGACTTAGAAAGTACAACAGAGCATTATCATATCTTCTGAAAGCCAGGAAGTGGTTACTTGTCAACACCAGCCCAGTTTTAGAGGCACCGGATCCCTGGGAACCACAGCTAGGTGAGTCAGAAGTGGGTGTCGTCGTCTGAGAGTTTCCAAGCGAAGTCAGTCTTCTGGTTTCAGAACCATCAGCAGTCAGGACACACTGTCAAACAAGCATTGGACACCATTTACTTAAAAATAAAAGAAAGAAGTATTCATGTTTGGTAAATAAAACATGAGAACTGCTGAGGCTTTGTAGGAGTTTAGTGTGAAACACGAAGTTATATGGTTAAAAAAAAAAGGAAATTACACATTTTGTTCCTGTATACAAATATTTAGTTGTAGGAAAAGTGAAAGTAAAAGTCAGGGCAAAGAACACATTCAGACACTGGGGCAACCTCCCAGATGGTGGGACAGAGCATGGTGCAGCTCGATGTCAAAATGTCCCCAGGTAGTGATAGAATCTTCTAGCATCCCACAGTGAGCTGTACCACCCAAGAAATTGTTGACAAGACACTCTTTGGCACAGCAATCATTTTTATTTTTTATTTGTAAAGAGGAGCACAGGGAATGCTTGCTTTGAGATTTCCAGGAAATGAGGTTGGAGCTCTGTGGGGCCATACAGTTTAGCACAGGATGATGGAGAAAGAGCAGGGAGCAATGGGGTTCCTGATGGCCCCACGGAGCCCAGATGCTGGGAACAGCATGGACGAGGCAACTGGAGAAGAAATGAGGTTTTTCTCTACCTCAGAGTTTAAATGCGGCCATGGTTCTGTAGCAAATGCATTCGTGTGACCTTGCAGATGGCCCTTTGACCTGAACGTGTATAGAATGCCCATGCTTTTTATCCTGCTGAGCACCTCCTGGGGGGAGACAGAGCTGGTAACATATTTTTTTAGGGTTTTGATTCTATGGGTAGAATTGCAAGGCTGGATCAAAGCACTATCTATTTTGAGTTTTTAAGCAATAAGGGGGTTATTACAGGGCTTTTTTTGTGGAGACCAAGGCCAAATTTGTAGGAAAACAGAGTAATTTGGACCATTTATATCGCATGGCTTGAAATAGGAACAGAGGTCCATCCCCCAATTCATTCTTTCATTCCTTGGTGCAGGTATGAATCATCCAACAGACATTCACTGTGGGTTAGAGGTCATGCTGGATGCTTTGGGGAACAGGGAAGGCAACCATGACCCACCATGCCTTGAAGCAGGGGCCCCTAGTTTCCTAATTAGTTTAACTTAAAAAAAAATCACCTTTCCCTTTAAAAATGGAGAGACATTAGTCTAACATCAAACTGAACTGTACATAATGTTGTAAGCTCTCAGTTTTCTTGAATATATCTTTAAATTTTTAAGGAATTCCTTCAACACAGAAACCCCAAACATACCACAACTCCTGTCATATCTTGGCAACTAATTGAAGCCATGAGAGAGACATAATAATACCAGTTCCCCTTGCCAGTCAGATGATCTTTGTGCCTCATTCCAGGTGGCTGAGCATTGTGGTATAGTTCTCAAAATGGTTGTTCATGAGAAAGGAAGTTGGATTGGGCAGTCTCAGCCACATGGGAAGCTGAGGCAGGAGGATCCCAAGTTTGAGGATAGTAAGACCCTCAGCAACCTAGAGAGAGCCTGTCTCAAAAAATAAAAAGGACTGGGGATAGAGCTCAGTGACAAAGCCCCCCTGGGTTCCATTCCTACAATCCCCAGATCCCCCCAAATATGAAGTGGGTACCATCTCTCCAGCACTGGATCAAATTGGTTCACTTGGGACAGTGAGAAGAGAGCCGGTATTCTTTCTTCCTGTGATTTGTGATAGTCACGCTCACCCTGGAATCAACAGAGTTTATGTAATCCAGATTTGCTGATGTTCTCGAGGCCTAGATGTTATTTGTGTTCTGATCCCATTTCCTGAGAATAGCCTAGAAATAGTCTTTCAAGGTAGTCCTCAATCCTGGCAACTGATCGAAATCAAGGGTGGAACTTGAAAAACTACAGATGTCTACTAGGACATGAATTAGAACCTACCATGCACATTTTAGTTTTAATTAATTATTGAATTTGTTCAAGGATTGGCTAGGAATTCAATAAATCATAGTATGTCTATGATGAAATATTATGCCTCTGCCCTTTTGATCTGAGAAAATATTCATAATCCACTGCTAAGTTAAAAAGAAAGAAAGAAAGAAAAACCAAGATCAAGAAAGAGTACTCAGTTTATAATCTGATGACATTTTTGTTCAATAGTCAGTTATTTATATGCATCATACAGAGGGGCAGAGGGAACCTCAGAAACTCTCTATCAGCAGTGGTGGTGTCTGAGTGGTGATTTCTATTTGTCTTTTCCTTGGTGCTTTTCTGTGCTTCTAGTATCAAATCTCAGTGCTTTTTGTACAGGAGAAGAATTCTGTCAATAAATGTTAAGTATTTCCTCTTCGGGAACAACAAGGGGAAGAGGAGCAAAGAAATGAGGTACACATGGCTGATTCGTTCATTCATTCCAATTTTTATTCAGCCTTAAAGTTTTTGTCATTAATTTTATGTAGTCTTTTCTTCTACTTATCCAGGAAAAAACATCTTGCGTACTGCCGTGAGCTCAGCACTGATGTGTAGAATGGGTTTTCTCAAGTCCAATGCTGCGTTCTTCTGCCGCAGCTCACCGAGGGGCCTTGAGGTGTTTGGTATGCGTGTTCCCTGCCCAGAGGTTCCAGTCTGGGCCCTTCTGGGTGGGGCCTGGGAATTTCCTATTTTGAACAAGTGGCCCTGCGACTCTGACCTAGTAGCTGGCACAGTTCTCTGAGAACCTGTGAGGAGTGTGTCCTTGGGCTTCAGTTGCTGCAAGCCTTTGAACACTGATGCAGTGTGAGCTCTAGTTTGTTGTTGCATCATGAAGTCTCAACTAAGTTCCCCCAGAATGTCCCCGGACCCACGCTCCTTAGCTGCCCTGGCTTGTTTTAGAATGTGATGTTTAAGTGGGGGAGACAACCAAAATAGGCTCATCATCCTGGAAAGGTGGCATAAAGATGGCAAACCTTCCTTCTTTCCTTAAGTCAAAAAACAGTAGCCCAGGAAGTAATAATCCTTCTAATAGCAACCACCACTTATTAAACATTGGGGTAAGCCCTTTAGATTCACTCATTTAATTCTCTCAAAACCCTTAGGTCAGCTAGGCACTGTGGTGCATGCCTGTAATCCCACCCACTGGGGAGGCTGAGGCTGGAGGATCACAAGTTTGAGGGCAGACTCGGCAACTTAGCAAGGCCTTAAGCAACCCAGTGAGACCCTGTCTCTAAATAAAATATTAAAAAGGGCTGGAGATATGACTCGGTGGTTGAGCGAGAGCCCCTGGGTTCAATTCCTAGTACCAAACCCGAGAACAAATGGCAAAATAACCAACACACACACAACCCTCCCCTGCTTAGGTCAACTGTAGATAGAATCATCCCTATTTTACAGATGAGGAAACTGAGGCTTAATAGACCTGCCCCAGATTACATGGCCTGCCAATTGGCTTGTACCCAAAGACTTGGGCTCCACTGTATTACCCAGTCCCACTCTACCAGTGGCCAAGGTGCAACCTCTGGCTTGTGAGGCTGCCCTCAGGGCCCAAGAATATTGATCAGGGCCAGGCAGCTTTCTGTTCAGCTGCCACTGCTGATTTCCTGGTGCGAAATTATTATTTAACTTCAACCTTCTAAAACTGTGCCCTTCATGGTCCCAGCTCGCGCAAAGTTAAAAAACACTTGCTAGAATGCATAAAACACAGCCAGCAGCGTATTTCCAAATCACGTTGGAAGCCAGGCAGCATTCCCTTGAAATACCCATCCCGGGGGCAAAGCAGTTGAGAAGGAGGATTTCCACCCGAGCCTGTGGCCTGCGATGTGCTTCGAGCTGAGGGAGCCAGGGGATTTGGAGAGACCAGGGCCCTGCAGCTAGGACCTTGGAGTGGGTCAGCAGCGGGAGAGCCTCTGCAAACTGGGAGAGTGGCAACAGTGCACGGAAATTTATTACAGATTTTGCTTGTGGATAAAACGCTCTTTGGGAAGAAAGCATCTCTTCCACTCACCTCCGGCAGGTTTTGTCACTCTTTTTTTTGGGGGGGGGAGGGGGCGTGGTGGCCCGGGGGAGGCTTGAGCCCAGGAACTTGTGCCTGGCTCTACCACAGAGCTACATCTCTAGCCCCTAGTCACTCTTTTAAATATATTTCAATGTATCATTTTAATTTTGTATTTTATTGAGATATAATTCACATACCATAACATTCATATTAATTTAAAATTTGTGGTGAGTGATGCTAGGAATTGAACCCAGGGCCTCCAGCATGCTAGGCAAGGCTGCTACCACACTGGTACGTTGATAACCTACATGACCCTTTAACGTAAATGTTTCAGTGGTTTTTTGCATATTCACAGCCATAGTAAATAATTCCAGAATATTTCCATAGCCCCCCAAAACAGCATCCCCATCCCCTGGTAAATTCTGAGGATTTTTAATGTTTTTTTTTTTCTTCTCTTCAATCACATTATGAGAGGCCACTGGAACTCATGACTCTTCCTGGAACACAGTAGGTACTTAGGAAATATTTTAAAATCCAAGCTCTCAACCTTGGATCTTTCATTCATTCATTCATGTAGTGGGGAGTGGTACAGGGATGGAACCCAGGGGCAGTTGACCACTGAGCCACATCCCCAGCCCTATCTTGCATTTTACTGAGAGTCAGGGTCTCACTGAGTTGCTTAGTGCCTCACTTTTTGCTGAGGCTGGCTTTGAACTTGTGATCCTCCTGCCTCAGCCTCCCAAGCCGCTGGGATTACAGTCGTGTGCCACGGTGCCTGGCTGGATTTTTCATTCTTTTTCTGGTTTTTATGATAATTTAAACATTAAATGACTAGAGGAGGAAAACACTCATCTGTTTTTTCCCCTCTTTCCTTCTACTTAGGAAGGCCTGAACTCAAAGGTCTCATGTCCACCGGGTAAATGTTTTATTGGCCTTTCTTTTAATTCAGTTTGATTTAGGGAAAGACAAAGACATCTTGAATCATAACACAAACAATGATAGTAATATGTCATAGTTCTCTAGCTCATAAAAAGGGAGGAAATTAACAGCTTGAACTGTGGGAAAGAAGGAAAACTGGAAGTCTGATGTGCCTGGATCTGAATTGTTGTTTACAGAATGGAAAGCAGGTCACACATAGGCTGGGACATGGCCTCTGTCATGCCTGAGAATCTGCAAACTCAATTCCTTTGCACTGGCAGAACATGAAGGCTAAAGATTATCTTCTAATCCTGTGGCATTTTTAAAATCCGTGGAATGGGCTTTGATGCTCAGAAATTTCCACTTAAAATCACATACTCTTTTGGGGGGTACAAATACTTTGGTAACTGCAGCAGGATGAATGGGAAGATGTACTAGAATAAATGCTACAGTTACTGCACATGAAGACAGGGCTGCCTCTGTCCTGCTGTGGCTACAGCCTCCTCTGTTCCAAAGGCCCAAATCTTCTGAAATTCAAATAGTTCACGTGGCATCTTTTCTGTCTGATAGACAAGAGGATAAGAACCTATGCTTTGAAGAAAAGTAAAAAAAACTCACAGTGGCATATCCATGCAATGAAATATTACGTGGCCATGAAAAGTAGGGGAGTACTAACGCATGCTGTCACACAGATGTACCTTGGAAAGATGATCCTGAGTAAAAGAAGCCAGACACAAAAGGCCTCATGTTGTATGATTTCATTTTTCTGACATGTCCACAAATAGAGGTTGCTGGTGGGAGGGCAGTGGGGAATGATCAAATTAATTAAATTAATTCCAGAAATTTTCTTTTTGAGGTGATGAAAAATTTATGGAATTAATGGTGATAGTTGCCTAATTTTGTGACTATACTATAAGACACTCAATTGTGTACTTCCACATGGTGAATTTGAAATATAAATCGTATCAATTTTTTTTTAAAGTAAGAAGAAAAAAATAAGAGGAAGAGATCTGACTTTATTTAGTCGGTGCCTGTGCCACAGCTGTTTTGGCATCTTCTTTGGCGAGGGTGAGACCACTCCTGTCCCCCCTGCTGCTGACTCCTGGCCCAGGCCTTAGCACTCCTGCCTGGGAGGGCTCTTGCCTGGATTCCAGCCCAACTCTCTCATTTGTCAGGGGTGCCGCCCACTGGTCCCAGGCAGCAGAAGTGACATGGTCAGAGTGGCCTGCTTGGTGGCTGAGCTGGTGGAAAACCCAATACCCTTTTCCCTGGTCCTTTATTGCCATGTTGTCCTCCTCTCTGTTCTCTGTTTCCACACGAGTCTACATTCCACAGACCTAGTCTTCCCGAAGCACAATCTGTCACTGTCCTGCTAACCAACCAACCAACCCCAGTGGCTCCCTGTTGCCCTCTAAACTCCTAACCAGTTGCCCTCCCTGGCTCCACACGTGGGTGCTGTCCAATGTCACCCTCACGCTCACATTTTGTCAGTAAACTTTGCATGTGTTCATGCCTTCCTTCCTCAGCCACTAATTCCAAGTTTCTCGAGGACCCAGCTCATGTCCTAAATGTCTCTGACCTCCTGGCACAGGACACCACGCAGTTCCTTGGATCTGGTGGGGATCTGGAAATATCTGTGTAAGAGTGGAATCCATTCAAGACCCTGGCTGACCTTAGTCCAGATAAACCCAAGAAGATCTCAGAGGAATTCTGGCCACAGTTGTGCTTCATCTCTTCTGCTGGAAGACAAAGACCAGGTTTGACTGTTGGGCCTAATCTGGACAATGAGATTCTAGAAAATGCTCATGAGGCTGAATTTTGTCTCAAAATGGCCAAACACACTGCTGACTTTATAACAGAGAGAGGAAGAGAGAGAGGAAGCTAAGCATTAATTTTGAAATAACCTTTTATTATAGAAGTAATTTGTGTTCATTATAGATTTGGAAATTTCTGAGAAAGTTCCAGGAATATAAAGAAGAAAATAAAATTAAAAAAAAAAAAAAACAACTCCTGTAATTCTAGACTCTAAGACAAGTCTGCTGATAACCCGTGGGTTGTACAGTCATTTTTCTATGCCCCGCATACACATTGTTTCTAACAAGGAATCCTACTCTGTATAGTGCTTTGAAACCTGCTTTTAAATTCAATGAAAATTGAATGGCACAACATTAAGTGGAAAGAATTTCGTTGCCGTCAACTCCAGTGATTCATTCTGACGACACAGGGAAAGAGCAGTTCAACCTTTGTTTTGCTTCTTTGTTTTCTTGGTGCGGGAAAAGGTACAACAGACAAGGTGAGAAGAATTTGGAGAAGCTGGGGACGTGATTTCCTAGCTACCAGCCATGGGTGGAGCATGGCTGTGTGATGCCTCGACTCTCACAGTGTTGTCAACGGAACATGTGCTCATTAAGGTCCTTTTGTAGAACTCTGTTTTAAGTTTCTCCTGTCCCTTGTTTGTCCTTGGATATTTCAGAGCCCTCTAAATAAGAGGTCAGGGAATGAACTGCTTTGTTCCTTGGTTTATTGCCAGCACAGTGCCCGGAACGGAATTGACACCCAATAAATATTTGTTAATGAAAGAATGGATGAGATTTTTCAGAAACCATGCCCTTTATTATGGAAATCATTAGACCACATGATCTTCTTTTGGAAGCACAAAATAGGACTTCTCTATTTAGATTCTTGGAATTGGGATAATACAAGTAAGTGACATCATATAATGGAAAGTGTTTGCCCATCCTTAGGGTCCCCTTTGGGCCTTCCTATGGCCCCATGAGTGAGTGTTATTAATTCCATCCTAGAGGTAAAGAGATGGCCAGGGTCCAAGGCTGGCCTTCTGATCCCAGGCTCTAGGTCCCTTCTGCTACATCGCACTGTCTTTCAGTTCCCTGTTTGAGAAAGTCACTGCACAACCCTTAAAGCTTTAAGCAAAAGTTCTCATACTTTGGTGTTCCCAAGAATTGCCCGGGGCTTAGAAATCTGCATTTTAAATAATTGTTAGGGGTTATTTGGATGCAAGTGGTCCAAAAACCACACCTAGAGGAACACTCCATTGAAATTTATTAGATTCAGGGTTTTGTCGAGTAGGGGAGGCGGCCACGATAGGCCGTTAGGATCTCCATCAAGCTCAGCTCTGTTTCCAAGGAGACTGGGAATAACAGCGCAGGAGTCATGGTCGTTCTGGGTGTAGGGTGTCAGAGCTTTACATACAGTATCTTCAGTTCTCTTAAGAGCCTGACAAGGTAGGCCCTGTTATTGCCTCCATTTTAAAAGAAGCTGAGTCTCAGGCAAGTATGCGTGGTTTATCTACAATGGGGCGGGAGGGGGAGGAGTTGACAAGATCAATAAAATCCTGCTACTGCTAGGTTAGGAAAATCCAGCTGTTTATTGTTTTTATAGTATCAGCTGGGGCAACTGGTAGGAGTCATTGGCTGAGGGGACAGTCATTCCTACTTTGACTTCCTCATCCATGTCCTTCCCTAGAGCAGATTTGCTGTTAATGGTCGTGAAACCAGAAGACAAAAACTGAACAATAAAATGGGTGAAATTCACATCTCTTCTCCCCCTAGGTACATCCCTAGAACCAGCCCTCACCCTGTTGTGCATCTAATGTAACCTTTACCAAAAAACTGAGCTGTAATAACACCTCAACAGTGAAAAAGGGACAGTCCCATTAAAAATGGGCAAAAGTCCTGAACATAGACCTCAGCAAAGAAAATGTGTGGATGTGGAGAAAGCATATCAAAAGACGCTCAGCACCATCTATGCTGGGGAATTACAAATAAAAATGGCAGTGAGGCACCACTATGTGCCTAACAGAATGATCAAAATCCAAAATATAGGGAGTGTCAAAGGTTGGCAAGGAGGCAGAGCAGCAGGGCCTGCCGAGGAGGGTGCAGAGAGCGCACAGACACGGGAAGACTGTCAGCTTCCTACAGCTCCACATCGGCCTGCTGTATGGTCCAGCTCACACTCCTCGGCATTTCCCCAAAGGAGTGAGACGTCCTTCCACACACAAAGACCTTCACATGGTGTTTTTACTTCGTAATTGGCAAAACTTGGGTTCAGCCAATGTGTCTCTGAGAAGGCAGATAAAACTCCTGTGGTATATGTAAACCATGGAACAGTCTTCATACCTGAAAGAAATGGGCCACCCGGCCGTGACAGACGTGGAGGAAACTCAAAGGGATCTTCTCCAGTGAAAGAAGCCAATCTGAAGCGCTGTCCACCGCATTGTTCCAAAGGTGTGATGTTCTAGAAAGGGTGAATCTATGGGGACAGAGAAGAGGTCACTGGTTTCCAGGGGGTTGTGGGGAGGGAGGGATAAATAGAGGAGTTTTAGGGCAATGAAACTCTTCTGTGTGGCCCTGCAACGGTGGATACATGTCACTATGCATCCGTTAAAACCCTAGAGTGTCCACTACCAAAGCTGAACCGTAGCATAAACTAGGGACTTTGGGTGACAATGATATGTCAATGTAGCTTCTTCAATGATAACAAATGTACCATTGTGTGTGTGGGGGGGGGAGGGAGATGTCAATAGTGGGGGAGGTTGGGCTTGTGTAGGGACAGGGATCATCTGGGAATGTTTCATACTTTCTGCCCAATTTTTCTGCAAACATAACATTATTCTAAAATATAAAATTCCTGATAAAAATAAATGGAACCCTTTTTCCAGGAAATTGAAACACCGATGGCCTGAGGTTACTAAGAAATAATTGTTATTTAAAAATGTGATATTGATTTATGGTTATTATTATTATTTTTTTAAAAGAGCTTGTACTTTCTGGTTTGTCTTGGACTTAGGTAATTTATGAGGTGAAGGAGTTTATTCAGCCCCCAGTTTCAGAGCAATCCAACAACTTGGTACTGTAATCCACTTGGCTTCTGGTGAGGTGCTTTGACTCACGGTGGAAGCGGACAGGACAGGCAGACGTGTTCTGCAGAAGAGGCAGAGCCCAAGGGTAGCCTTGCTTCATAACAACCCACTCTGTCGGTAATTCATTCAGTCCCTCGAGAGCGAGCACTCACTACTGAGAGGAAACCCAGGAGGAAGACATTGATCCCTCTTAACAACCTAGTCACCTCTCGAGGCCCCACCTTCCAGCATGTGGGGCCAGCATGCCATCAGTCACCGCCACAATGGGGTCATATTTCACCATGAGTTTAGGAGGGGACAAACAGTATCCAAAATCTAGCAGGTTAAATACCAAAACATACATGAGTAGAATACAATGAGGTTTTGAATTTGTTTTAAAATCACGCAGTGTGGCAAGAGGAAATAGATGAAATAGGCCAAAGGATGATAATTCCTGAAGCTGGCTGATGAACACACAGGGGTTATTATATTATTGCCTCTAGTTTTGTATATGTTTGAATATTTCTATAATAAAAAGTAAAAAAAAAAAAATCACCTCATATCTAATCCTCAGTCTCATACACTCTCGGAGCGGATTTAAAAAGTTTATCTAAAGCACTTGAGGTTAATAACAGATTAGTAAATTATTGCTGGGAGAGAGAATTTAAATTTTTAAAATGGATCTTCAATGTCTTAATCCAAAGAAGTAAGTATTGTAGAAATTTCAGGTGTAACCCAAATCTGAAAGGGGAAACATTTTGTATCCGTTTGAACTTTCCTGTTCCCCAATTTACCTATTAATAGAATTAGTCCTAACTCCTGATTCAGGGAGCAGTTTGATAATTATTACCTTGTTTTCTAATAATGTCTTAAAATATTGTGTAACATTTAAAATGCCTTCAGTTGCAACTATTCCTAGATACTCGTTACTTTTCTGTAAATCAACAGGGTTTATCCAATCCATCCTGTTGAACATGGGAACAAACAGGACTTCCAAGAGGTTAATTGGATTTAGTTAATTAATCCTTGCACTTATTCATGTCTCCATACAAACGGGCAGCATGCATTGAGCATCTATTATATATCTGATAGTGTTCTGAGTTGATAATGATATGGAGATGCCTAAAAGGGTACATTGACTTTGAGGGGTTCATACTCTGGGGGGAAGGACAGCCAGTGTGCTACGTGAATAAATATAAGAGGTTGAGAGCTTCACAGAAAGCACAAGACTCATGCTTGGCCATGCAAATAAGGAGCAGTTTCTCACCCATCCAATTAACGTTGAATTAGAACCCAAACCCAGGGACCATCGGTCTGTGTGCTATAGCACAATTTTTGTGTAGCAATTTCTCTTTTCTGATCTTAGATTCTGACTTTCTTTGTTACTTAGAATTCTTGAAGGGTCTTTCTTGAAGGCTTACATGGTACTGTTATGTTGCACAAAAGATAGTCGACCTCTTTGTTGAGGGATGGAGAAAGTGCTGGGCTGCAGTGCAGACAGAGGGAGGGCCGGGTGCTGGCCAGCTCATTGTTCCTGCTATGATATTAGCCTAGGGGCATACCCCTCCCTCCTCCCTCACCGATGACAGCTTCCTTACACAGTGCTGGCTTTCCAGGTGACTGATGGCATGCAAAACCTCACTGTTTACCTGTTCCTGCAGCCATTACTCACCTCTTCCCACGTACCCCCACACTGGCTCACAAAGCTGCAGAGTGGTTTAAAAAAATTTTTTAAAAAAAAATCCTTCACCCAACCCCATTCTAAAATGTCAAGTACTTCAGTTTTGAGAAAAAAGAAAGCTGAAGAAACCATGACTCATGACAAGGCCGATAAACAAGATCTGAAGGTATGCCGGTGAGTCACGCGGCCAGCTCTGCCTCTGTGTTGCGGTGAGGGCCTGCGATGGAGGGAAGCATCAGGAGACCAGCCAGTAAAATTCCACTACTCTCTGAAGCCGAGTGGGTGGCTATTTAAAAATCCTGGGCTTTTTCCAGCCCAATCTAGTGGAGGACTCTGGGTACCCTCAGGTATGTTGATCTACATGGGAAACTAGGAAGAATGATTATTAATAACTGGAAAAAAAAAAAACCATGATTATTTTTCTTTGCCCAGTGCCATGCTGAACGAGCCCTGCGTGCTTCTGCAAGCCAGCAAGGCGGCTGAATTGTCTCCAACCGTATTGGGTTGCTAAGCAACAGAGCTGGCAGCATCCATCATGCCCAGCAATGTCAGCGCCTGCGCGGGGCCTGCAGATCATACTTGCTCCCCTCCCCCAGCCTCCCTTTGGACCACCACCCCCTCCCCAACCCCTCCACCCACCGCCATGAAAATGTTAATTTCCATCTCAGGGTCAGGAGCCGTGCCAGGTGATCCTGTGTATAAAACACCACAGTGCAGCGCACGAAGCACAAATATTGTTTTTGGTTGCAAGGCAGGGCATGTGACGTAGTTGAAAATACAGACCCATTTGTGCACAGTCCTCTTATGAGGGGTGTAGGCACCATTTAAACGCCGGCCCGTCCAATATCCCTTTCTAGTGCATTCTGGTGTATTTTGCCTTTAAATCATTTTCCCCCTCTCTGCCCATCCAGTACAGTATTTATGACCCGATCTGTCTGTCCCACGCTCTCCCTTTGTGCTGTGGTCTCCTGGGTGATGGAGTTATTGTTTGTGAACAGGGATGTGTGGACAAAAGGGAGCCTGTTTCTAGAGGTGAGAAGATTCTGTGGTTAGCGGCTGGAGATCGCTGTTTACAAGGCGGTTGACTGGCAGTTTTGATCCGGAGGTGCCCATTTTGGGGGCAAGGTCTCCACCAGGCTGTCTGTGCCTTTTACTTCCTGTCAAGAGGCAGCAGGCTGAGTGAGCTGGTAAAGAGCCGGAGGCAGTGTGATGGACAGGAAAGAGTATCACTTTTAGAGTTAGACAGACCTAGACCCAGATCCTTTGTCCTCTCTAAACCCACTCTGGCCTCTTGTCAACTTACTGTCTCCATTGCTGAAAGGGATGTTGTCTGAGTCCATTTTCTGTTGCTATAACAAAATACCTTAGATTGAGTAATTTATGAAGAATGGAGGTTTATTTAGCTGATTGTTTTCTGGAGGTTGGGAAGTCCAAGAGCATGGCCACAGTATCTTCTCAGCATCTGAGGAGGGCCTCGTGATACATCATAACATGGCAGAAGGCAGCACATGGCAAGACAGAGAAAGCGTGCCAGAGAGAGCTTGCTTTAATAACAACGCTGTTCCCGTGGTAATCCATTAATCCATTAATGCATAAATGGATTAATCTCCTCATAAGGGTGGAGCTCTGAGGAGCCAATCACCTCTGAAGACCCACATCAAAATTTAATCAACATGATTTTGAGGATTAAGTTTGCTGTGGTTTGGATCCTAATGTCCCTGGAACACCCAAGCGTGGAAGGCTTGGTCCCCAGTCTGTGGAGCTGGTGGAGACTTTAGGAAGTGGAAGGAAGTTAGATCACTGTGGACAGGCCCTTGAAGGGGATCTTGGGACCCCAGCCCATTCCCCCCCAACTCTTTCTGCTTCCCCTCTGCAGTGAGGTGAGACGCTTCCCTCCACCACACCCTCCATACCATAATGCTCTGCCTCACACAGGCCCAGGGTGACTGAGCCGAGCTACCATGGACTAAAATCCCCTGGATCTATGAGCCAAAATAAACATTTCCTTCTTTTAGGCTGTTTATCTCAGGTATTTTGTTATATCAACAAGGCAAACTTACGGTTTCTAACACGTGAAATTTGGGGACACACTCATACCACAGCAGATGTTAATCAGAACATCACACTGGGGTGTGGGGAGGGCCGAGTGTGACAACACATCCATAGCCTGGCCCGTGGTGCTTATTAAATGGCAAATATTATAAGGATGGAGTGCTTTCCCGCTGAGTCCCAGTTGGAAGGGCATTTAAAATGTCATTTGGCTCAGCCCAATGAGGAATACTAATTCCTCCATCTCTCCCGTGGAGAAGCAGGGCAGGCCCCAGATGGACTGCCAAAGGCTACACAGAATTGAGGTTTGGTGATAGGCCTGGGCTACAAACAGTTCCTCAGACTCCCGGCCTAGTGGTCTTTTTTGGGGGCCCCATTATATCTCTTATTCTCCTTTCTTGAAATTATCCCCTGGGGTTAGAGTCTGAACATCTCCCTGACAGGGAAGCTGTTCACCAATGCCTGTTCTCTAGCCACGTGTTAGAAATGACCGTGGATTCCAAGAAACCTAACTTTATTCCAAGTTTTAAAATTCAGCCATAGAGAAGTGGTCAGCAGGAGACTTGGCACCATGGCCTCTGGGGCCACGGTAGCGCCTGGAGGAACTACTGTTTTCCCGGCCCGCCTGTGGTCTAGGGCATAGTCCTGGTGCCTCCGGGGCTATTTGGAAATCGGGACACAAGAAGTAACAGTGATTATAACCAGTGATTATATCCAGTGATTATAAATTGGTTGCTTTATCAGAGACCTGTGACCCTGAAGGGAGCTTGTACAGGAGCCCAGGGCAGAAGGTGGGAGCGATTCTCCTAGATTCACCCTCTCAATACCTCAGTTAATGGATCTTGGCATCCTGGGTCCCAGCCCTGCTCAGAGCAGCCCTAGGTCCTAATGGAGGTGAATAGCTGCTCAGATGGTTGATAGGAAGCTCCAGAAATAGCTGCCAACCCTATGGTGCCGGAGATGGGCCCTTAGAGCAGGGACTTAGACTCCAGCCAGTCGGGCAAGTGAGGGTGCAGATGTGGTACCCCGTGATGCTCAGCAGATGAGTGCAGGGAGACGTGCTCCTTGTACCCTTGCATGTGAGGGAAAGTGCTTCCTCTTTTCCTATCTGACCTCCCGGCTTCCTTTACAACCAAACATCATCTTCAGTCTGCGAAACCAATGTCAGGAAGAATCTCACATCAAACGGATGTTGTGTTTTAGATCTCAGGTGTTCCCCCAGAGCTCATGCATTGAAGGCTTGCTCCTTGGTTGATGGCACTATGGGGAGGGGGAGATGGAGACTCTGGAAGGTGTGGCCTAGTTGGAGGAAGTAGGTTTCGGGGGGCATGTCCTTGACGGGGACACTCAGACCCTGGCCTCTTCCTCTCCTCCCTTCTCCTTTTCCCACCCTCTTCCTGGCTGCCACAAGGAGAGCAGCTTTGCTCCCTATGCAGTTCCTGCCATGATGTCCTGCCTTGTTCCAGACCCAAAGTCATGGGGCCAAATGACCACAGACGGAAACTTCTGGAACCATGAGCCAAACATCTGCTCCATTTAGGTTGCTTATCTCAAGTATTTTGTCAAAGTCATGGAAAACTGAGTAATAATATGGGGATGTAGAAGGATGTTGGGGCACATTATGAATTATGGAACATGGTAACCTTTCTGGTGCAAAGCCTCCTGGCATTCTGGGTGAACTGTCACAGCCTTTTTCCATGCAGAGCTGAGCACATAAGAAACTAAAGAAAATGTCCAGGGTCCCAGTGCAGAGGAACCTGAATGTCAGAGTATCAAGGACATACTGGTGTGATGGCATCCCTCAGCATGGGGATGGGGGCGGTGTTCAGGCTGGTACTTGGTAACTTGGGTACTTCTTTCAAAGCTCTTCAAGGACGTTTGTGTGGTTACCAGTTTCTAGAAACTATGAATAGTGCTGCTATGAACATTCTAGTACATACATTTTGGTTGTACCTAAGAGATTTCTGTTGAACAAAAATCTAGGAAAAAAATTACTGGATCTGGGTAGGCATAAGCTCAGATTTGGAGGATATTACTAAACAGTTTCTCAAAGTACTTGTCCATTTTAAATTCTAGCATCTGAGCATTCCAGTTGTTCCCCGATGATTGATATTATCTTTTCCCCAGCTTCATTTTAGTCCTTCTGGTTGGATTTCCAGGAACTCTAATCCGAGTATGCATTGGAGTGATAATACTAATGAGTACTGTGGCAACTTGTTATGTGTGTTGGTAAAGTGCCTGTTAAGGTATCTTTCTCATTTTCCTTTTGGATCAGTCAGATGTTCATTACTATAACAAAATTCCTGGGGTAATCAACTTAAAAACGGTAAAGGTTTAAATTTGACTCCCAATTTTGAATGTGCCAGTCCATGGTCATTCTGTGCCCATGGCAAGGCAGAACATTTTAGCAGGGAGCATGTGGAGAAAGCTGCTTACCCCATTGTGGCTTGAAAACACCGAGAGAGTAAGAGACTAGGGTCCGAAAAGCCCTTTTAAGGGTATTCCCCCAAGACTGGAGGACTTGCAGCAGGTTCCCCCTCGTCGCGGTTCCACTGCCTCCTAACAGTGCCGAGGTCTGGGTACCACACCTGGTCTTTGGAGGACACTTAGCCAAACCCTGGCAGGTTATCTACTGTTTTCTTATAGAGTTTTAGTTCTTTCTATGCCTGAAACATAAATCTTTGACAGATCACTGTGCTGTAAGCATCTTCTCCCACTCTTTGGCTTGTCTTTAGACTCTCTAAATGGTGCTTTTGATGAACAGATAGCCTCGATTTCATTACAGTCCGATTATCTGGCTTTTCCTTGATAGTTAATTGTGGGACACTTTTAAGAAATGCTGTTTGGTTTACTCTGATGGAATAAAGATATTTTTCAATGATTTCCTTTAGAAGTTTATTGTTTTATCTCTCAATTTTAAATCTATAATCTATCTAGAATTCATTTTTTTTGTATCTACAGACATTTAGATATATAAAGGTTGATATTAAATTTTTGGAGGGGGTACCAGGGATTGAACTCAGGGGCACTTGAGCATTGAGCCACATCCCCAGCCCTATTTTGTATTTTATTTAGAATCAGGGTCTCACTGAGTTGCTTGGCACCTCACCATTGCCGAGGCTGGGAGATCCTCCTGTCTCAGCCTCCCGAGCCATTGGGATTACAGGCGTGTGCCACGGCACCCAGCTATTTTTTTGTTTTGTTTTGTTTAATATCTGGATATCCAACTTACCCAACAGCATCTATTGAAGAAAATACTCATTTCCTCATTGTACTCTATTATCAGCTTTGCCTCAAATCAAGTGACCACATATGTACTGGTCAGTCTCTCTCTTCTGCAGTCGTGTTGGTCTATTCGTTTCCCCTCGTTACATTATTGTACTGTATATCATTACTTAACTTTATAATGACTCTCAAGATCAAATAAGGAAATTCCTCCAACTTTGCCCTCCTACAATATTGTCCTCTGTATTTACATTTAAAGTTTAGAACCAGCTTGTCAGTTTCCATGTATCCACACACTAATCCTTCCAGGATTTTTATTAAGGATTACGTTGAAACTTGAGATCTATCAGATTATAGACAGTTTATATCTTTAAATATGAAATGTTCCAAAATGTGAATGATGAAGCTCTCACACAGCGTTAATTACATTAACACTTGAGTATCTCATGTTTTTGATGCCACTCGGTATTAGTCTGTTCAGGCTGCCACAAGACACCTTAGACTGGATAACTTGAACTATGAAATCATCTCACAGTTCTGAAGTCCCGAAGTCGAAAATCAAGGTGTCAGCCAATTTGGTTCCAGGTAAGAGCTCTCTTCCTGGCTTGCAAATGGCTGCATCTCACTGGGTGCCCGTGTGACCTCGTCCTTGTGCATATGTCGGGAGAGGGAAGGAAAAGCTCTCTCTTCTCAGGAGGGCACTGATCCAGTTACGAGGCCTGACCTTCAAGACCTCATCTCATCCAAATCACCTTCCAAAGGTGTCGTTTTTAAACATCATCACACTATTGGTGAGGGTATCAAATGTGGATTTTTGGAGGGACACAAACATTAGGATAATGACATGCTGTAAATTCTTCATATACGTTAAAGTTTCAAATGAATATGACCCCTTTGGTCTGTTCTATGGTTGAATATTTGTCACTCAGAGTTGTGTGTTAGAAACTTAATACCCAAAACCATATGTTAATGACACTTAGTGGTTGGACCTTTGGAAGATGATTGGATCCATTTATGGGTCCATTTATGGATTTATTCATTAACCTATAAATGAGTTATCAAAGGAGTAGGTTACCCATCACAAGAGTCTATTATAAGAGCCAGTTTGGTAGTGTCTTGTGAGCCTACTCACAAGGTCTATTGCCTCGGGACTCTGCAAAGACTCTTTACCAGTCAGCAGGCCCTCATTAGAGAGAGACAGCCCTCTGACCATGGATTTCCAATGACCATGGACTTCCAAACTGAAAGAAGTAAGTATCTTTTCTTTGTTAATTACCCATTCTCAGGCATGCTGTTATAGTCACAGAAAACTGACCAAGACAATCTGGGGATTCCCAAGCAGAGATATTAGTTATAAAAGTGATCTCAAGCAGTGGTGATATGCTGCAACATCTGTTAGAAATCTCTCCAGAGGGTCATGACTTCAATCTAGATAGTTTAAGATTGTGACAAGAAAAGTCCTACTAAATGTGATTTTACAATCTAAAATTACAAAATATACAAGGAACCAATCTATGAGCAAGAGGCAGCTAATTAAATAATTGCCAGAGTGGATCTTATGAATTTAAGGTAATAGAACTATTGAATAGACTATACATTTAAACTGATTAAAAACTTAAAAGAAGAAATTAGAAGTGTATAAGGAGAATAAGACATAATTAAAAAGGAGGCAGGTTTGAAGAAAGAATCTAATAATATTAATAAAAATGGAAAGCAAATAGACATTGACTTTAAAAACTCAGTGGATGTACTATAAATAGTTGAAAGAAAATTAAGAAACTGGAAGGTGGAACAGATGAAATTTTACTGCATGCAGCTCAGAGAGATTAAAAGATAGGGCTGAGCATGGTGGTACATGCTTGTAATCCCAGCAACTTGGGAGGCTGAGAAAGGAAGATCACAAGTTTGACTCCAGCCTCAGCAATTTTGGGAAGCCCTAAGCAAGTGAGATCCTGTTTCAAAAGAAAAATATAGAAAAGGACTGGGGATGTGACTCAGTGGTCAAGTGTCCCTGGGTTAAATACCCAGTACCCCCCCCCCCCAAAAAAGGAAAGAAATAGGAAAGAGAACTTAAGAGATAGATGGGAAGGATAAGAAATTCTAATATACAAGTACTGGGATTTCCAGAAAGTAAGACAATGGAAGACAGGAAAGAAAGCAGTACTCAAAGTCTTAATGCTCAAGAACATTTCAGATTGATTAAAGACTTCAATCCTAAAAATTAAGAAGCCTAATAAATTAGGAGCAAAAGTTCTGTACATCCTTAGTATACAGGAAAAGGGGGAAATCTATAAAACCCACACAATGCAATAGAAGGATAAAAAGATAACAAAGAACCAGAAAGGGAAGGTAAGTAGCAAGTGCAAGAAGGGAGGTAACAGTAATGAACCTAATACACGAGCAATCACAATATGAACAGAGAGCACAAAGTGTTCAGCTAAAAGATGAACTATTAGAATAGGGCATGTGCACGCGCACACACACACTCTCTGTCTCTGTCTCTGTCTCTCTCTCTCTCTCTCTCACACACACACACACACACACACACATACACACACACACACACACACACAAAACTTGGCTGGGTTTTGTTACAAGAGTGAAACAGAAATGTTGACAATATACACCAGGAGAATATTGACCAAAAGAAAGCTGGTATAGCTATAAAAATATCATCTAAAATAGACTTTAAGAATAAAAGCCCTATTTAAAAAATAGTCTTTCCGTATGATAAAAGGAACAGTCCGTTAACGTCTGTCTGCCTTTGTTGCACCTAACAAGATCACCTTAAAATTCAAGTAGCAAAAGCTTGCACAACTAGAAGAGTATATTGACAAATCCACACTTATATTAAGAGGTTTTAACCTACATCTCATAGTAATTAGTAAACCAAGAAAAATTAGTAAGATATAATGTCTGAATGACACAATTATTAATCTTGAACAATTATTATGATGATGTGTTTTACGTTTACAATGAGAGAATGTTCTTTTCAAGCAAATACCGTCCAATTAAAGATTAGACCATGTACTACATAGCTATGTTGTAAAGCCATTTATATAAAGCTTAAAGACTTATAAAATTATACTGCACAGTATTTAGGAGCATTACATGCATTAAAAACACAGAACACATGGGAGCAATAAACCCCAAATTCAAGCATTCATTTTTCTATAGGTGGAGGGAGGAAAAGAGGGTGAGGGGGGCACATGAGGGGCCATCAACAGTATCTGAGATGTTTTTTAAAAATTTTCAACGAAAATACCAGCTTCCTGTCTTGGTTCAATGGTGTCCACCCACTAATCTCATCTCTCCCACTGATAACAACCACGACTTCTAGATGAAGCAATTATCTGAAAACTCTCAGCAGGCAGAGTGAAGGGGAGTTGAAATTTGAAGAGTACAAACCACTCGATTGTGGTACCTTTCCTGTCTGCTCTTCTTGGGGGCGGCTGGACACTGACCTGCAGCTGAGCCTGGGTTCTGACAAGGATTACACCCCTTCGCTGAGGGGCAGCGTCAGGAGCACTGTGAATGTGCACGTAGGTGACTCAGGCTGTCTCATTGTTCTGGCATGCACATGTCCACAGTGACAGAAGCAGGTGTTCTGGAAAGACCTGCGTAATAGTGAGGAGCTAGCTGCAGCACCAGAATGACAGGGAGAAGGTTCTAGGCCATGGGAACTGCAGGTGCAAAGGCCCTGGGATGGGAAGAAAGCTGGGAGCCTCAAGCTTCATGTGTTCAATCCATCAGCAATTCATCTCCTGTATCCAGAATCCAGTCACTCCTCACCACCTCCTGGACCACCCTACTGAAAGACCCAAGGAAGGCCAGAGTGGCATAGCACAGGACAGACACAGGAAGGGGACCTGAGATGTCAGCAGGAGCCACATTGTACAGGATTTTGCAGGCCCTGCAAAAGCACTTGGCTGAAACTGAAATTGTTATGCCATGGGAAGCCACGCTGGGTTTAAAACAAGGGACCACGTGTTCTGGCCAAGAGGAAGCCTCAGGAGGGAGTGAGAGCAGATGTGAGTTCCCTGTGGTCGTCCCCATACCAGCCTGAGCTGGGTGCTGGAAGGTGGAGACAAACTGCCGATTTGGAAGCTCTTCAGAAGGTGGCATGGACGGGACCTGCTGATGGGTGGAGGTGGTGGGTGAGCATCTGTGAGAGGCCTTGGGACCTCCCAAGCTCAGCCACTCAGGCTCAGCTCTTCCTGTTGTTTGACCTTGGTCAACCTGACCTCGTCCAGTACTGACAGGGCTTCTGGGTCATCTGTCTAGGCACCCTGGAGCTCTTGGGGTGGGGGGATCCTTTCGTCTTTATCCTACAGTGCTATTGATGACACTCATGTTTTTATCTCCCACTTGGACCCCCACCCCAACTCCAAAATTCCTGTCTCCCAGGGTGCGCTCAGTGCCGCTATCTGAACAGCTTGACAAACTGAGCCACTTAGATGCCCCCAAACCACTGCTCCCACCATTTCCTCCTCTCAGTTGATGGTATCTTTATTCTTCTCATTATTCAGTCCCCAAACTCTGGAATCCCCTTGGACTCCTGTAGCTCACACCCCATATTCAGTCTGTTAGCATATCCTTTGGCGCTACCTTCCATTATACTCTGGAGCCTGACCCCTTCTCACCACTTCCCCGACCCACCCTGCTTGGAGCCACTGCCTTCTGTCCTTAGGATAATCACGAAGCCCCTGAGAGAGACCTTTGCTTGTTTGACTTCACCTTGGCTGCCCCGTCTTCCCAGGCTTTGGTGCTGCAGGCTGGCCTGTGCTCTTCTGTGGACACGCCAGCACCCTCCTGCTCAGAGACCTCGCACCTGCTGTTCCCTATCGGCTGCCTCCCCAGACATCAGCTGCGCTCAGCCCAGCCCTTTCCTTCTCACTGGAATTTCCCCCATCATCTAACTAAAATCGCAGACAATCCCACCCTTCTACACCCATCCTACTTCCTCATGCATTTCCCTATACACTCTCTAACAGTCTGAGTTTTCTTCCCCTGACTTATTTATTTATATATATTTCTTATGTGAATAGAACCCATACAGTTGACCCTCTGTACCTCTGGGTTCTGTGTTTGCAGATTCAACAAATCACCGTTCAAAAATATTTTGGGGGCAAAATTCACAACTGTATGGAGCATGTACAGATTTTTTTTCTTGTCATTATTCCCTAAACAATATAATATAATAATGATTTGTGTACATTTATATTGTATTAGGTATTATAAACCATCTGTTTTATTTCTTGGTACTAGGAATTGAACCCAGGGTGTTATTTTTTATTTTTTTGACCACTGAGCTATATGCCCAGCCCTTTTTATTTATTTATTTATTTTTTAACATTTTGAGACAGAGTCTTACTAAGTTGCTGAGGCTGGCCGAACTTGAGATCCTCCTGCCTCAGCCTCCTGATTCTCTGGGATTCACAGGTGTGCACACTATGCCTAGCTTTAATAAGCCATCTAGGGATGACCCAAACTATATGAGGAGGCTATAGGAAAATACTATGCCATTTTATGTAAGAGACTTGAGCATCTTTGCAGAATTTGGTAGTACTGGGCAGTGTCCTGGAACCAGTCCCCCTGAGTAACAAGGGATGGCTGTATGGTCTTTTCTTTTTTAATTTTATCCTTTTTATTATTTTTTATTTGTTCTACATGACAGGAGAGTGTATTTAATGTCAAAATATACTCTAATCTTTTCTTGCTGCAATGTCAACGCCACAGAGGTAAGAAAGAATGCTTGTTTATTTTGTCACTGTCCTGATCTCAGCTTCTAACGTGCTGTCAGCCGCATGCTCTGCTGTTGACTTATTAAAGTTTTTTATTTTATTTTTTTCTGGTACCAGGGATTGAACCCAGGGGTACTTAACCATCAAGCCACATCCTCAGCCCTTTTGATATTTTATTTAGAGACAGGGTCTAAGTTAATTAGGGCCTCACTAAATTGCTGAGGCTGGTTTTGAACTTGCAATTCTCTTGTCTCAGCCTCCCGAGCTTCTGGGATCATAGGCATGACCATCAGGCCCAATCCCATAAGCCTGTCCTTTTTCATTTTACACCGAACCCTGCACATTAGGTAGCAGGTCCTGACCACAAAGACCACAGTAGGCACACAATAGGTAGCTCATTGAATGAATGCTGAATGCTGAATGAATGGTGTGCAAAGCAGATGTGAAGATGGGATTCTTCCCTGTCATTCAACAAATATTTATCTGACATCCTTAGGAAATAGGATTTTTGTACACTGATGGCCTCATTTAGTATGCTCATAGACTTCAGGTTTACATCCTGAGATGTAGTAAATGGTCCCCATTTACAGATGAGGGGACTGATAAGTTAGTGGTCGCCTGGGGTCAAGTGAAAGCCATAGCCTAGTGGTGGGGGTCACTCCTGTACTCTCAGCCTCTCCTTCAGAATTGCTCCCCATTCAAAGGCTGCTCCCGCCAGGTACCCACCTTTTCTCACCCCACTCCCTGACCCGTTCAGAACTGGAGGGGACCTGCTCCCAGTCCTTTATGTCTGACTGTGAATTTATCCATGTGTTATCTCTCCCAGGTGGAAATGCTTTGTAAAGTCATCTCTGACTGAGGAAGGAGAGGCCGTACTCCAAGCAGAAGACTCAGGAAGCTGGTGTTGGGGCCCCAGGGAGAGGGTGGGCCTTGAAGCCCTGAAGACACCTCAGTAGGTGCATCAGAGGCCAGGCCCCAGGTGTAGAAATGGAAAATTCATCCTACTCTAGGCTACATGTTCCAGAAAGCTGTGAGATGCTGGGAAGATCCATTCTGAGTAATACCTTTTATAAAAAAAGAAGTAAAAAAATGAAAGTAGTTAATCACAGGCTCAGTTTTCTTAGACAAAGATGGCATCCCAGGTGGAAACACACATTTAAAGTGTGGAGAACTGACATCTCCTAGAGGCAGGGCTGGTGATTAAGGCAGAATAACTGTCTGCATCCTCTGGAACTTCCTGGGTAGACATGAGGACCAGCTCTTGGTGATGAAATTTATAAAAATCATTTGCTATAGGAGTCACATAAAAAGATGAAGTCTCCAAATATTGGACCTTAGCATTTGTCTTTGTAGTTTCATTTGAAAATGAAGGTTGCATGCCCAATGTTCTCACAACAAAACTCCAAGTATTGAAGCTATAAATATACATGTAATGATATAATAAAATATGTATCATGATTAACAATAAGCAAACATAAATATCCCATTTATAAAATGTTTTACATAGGAAATATATTCAACATGTTTATATATAAAGTGGTTATGTGATTAAATTAAATGTAGTATATTTTGCTTACTATGATTAAGCTAAATAAATATGTAATAATAAAATATGATATAAAAGTGAGAAATAAACCTGAGGAAGTCATATATTGAAATTACGCGGTGAATGTGCATGTAGAACTTCCCGCTGCGTTAGGACACTTTAGGCAGCAAGTGATGAAAACTGAACCTCATCAGGCAAACAAAGGAGAAATCGATTGATGGATGGATGACTTCTCTGATTAGAACAGACAGGGGTGGGTTTGGAATTGACCTGGGAACTGCTACCTCACCTCTGGGCCTTCTAGCTGGATGCTCAGGGGGGCTGAGAGAGCCTCTCTTTGTCCCAGGGCCACAGGTCAAGTTACAGAGGCCCCTGCTAGGTCACCTGGCCCTCCCTTGAGCCTTCCAGATGGGTAGGAGGAGTAGGGAACTCAAATAGGCCAGGACCTCAGGGGGCAAGTCACTGGGGCTCAGATCCCAGAACCAAGACTGTCAATGTTGGGATGGAGCAGCTCCCTGACACAGGAAAGGTCACAGCGATCACCTGTCTCCCTTCTCAGTCCTGAAGCCCGCGTCTCGGCAAACCAGCCCTGTCTCTTAGCTGGCTCCATTCTCCCAAGTGTTTCCTCCTCCCATCAAAAGACTAGAGGGAAGACACCTTTCCCAGTCTGAGGATCAATGTGTTCCTTGCTTTGGGAGCAATGGGTAAAATGTGGGCTCTGCAGATGGAGTCTCAGACCGACTCGACCTCCATCCTGCCTGGATTGGGGTGCGTAGGAACCTGGGGATATTTCTGAGGTTCTGCTGGCCTCACTCTCACCATTTGTAAAATGGGGATAAAATACCCCTCTTAGTTTTATGGTGAGAACGAGATAAAATAGCACATATTCCCAAATAGCACAGGTCTCCTTCAGTTTTCTGTTACTTGCTTTCCCTTCCCAGTGCCCATGGGTGAGTTTTTATGCTGGGAGGCCTTGGAAATGCAGATGGTGACCCCTGCAGTGACCCTTGCCACGCCCTTCTCTTATCACTGGCCACATCCATTATGTTGAAATCATCCATTTAAGCCTTTTCTTTTTTCTCCACCAGAGGCATGTTTGTTGAGGCCCAGGACCATGTGTTATCCATTTTTATGTCCCCAGTGTCAAACGCAATGCCTGGGATCCATTAGGAATTAATCAACATGGAGCTGCTGACCTACTGACCCACTGGGCAGAGCTTTGGAGGGTGACTGATTAAAGCTGTCTGTAGAAAAGCAAGACGTGGCGGTTACATTCACACAGAGCAAATGTCAGGCTTTGCTGAACCTGGAGTGCATGTCTACCTGGACCCCAAAGGGACTTTATCAGGGAGGGGCCACACAGGGACAAGCGCTGTGGAGTTTCATTGCTGGTTTGAATCCTTTCTCCACCACCTGCCAGCTTGTGGGATCTTGAGCAAGTTTTCTTGATTTATTTGTGCCTTAGTTTCCTCATCTTTAAAATGGGACTGGTGCCGGGGTCCGGCTGCAGCAGAATAAGCGGGGGGGGGGGGGGGGGGTGTGTGTGACGAATAACTTGTGCACGTTGATGCAGCAGGAATAGGAGCCGTTTATTGTAGGATCTGAGCGATATTTATACATTTTACACAGCTTATCTAATTAGCATAAAATAGATACAGCAGTCAATAAATAAGGAATCTCCACACTTAATGGCTCGCTTTTGTTACTTCACAAACCACTCCCTCTGGCATTTGGCCAGGCGCCATCCAGACTTGTTTACAGACTTTAACATTTCTCTGGCAAAATAACAGGTGCCAATCTGACTTGTTTACAGACCTTAACATTTCCCCCTTTTGTTTAATTTAAATAACGATCATAGTGTTTTTTACACAAACACCATAAATAACCTGCTAGCAACAGAAAGGGAGGATACAAAATGTTACAATTCCAAGCTAATTGATGGCTCCATGCAGACTGGAATTCTACAAATCACATAGGGCTGTTGGGAGAATTAAATAAAATAATATATAAAAACGCTCAGTACATAGTATGTGCTCCACAATGTACACACACAGAATATACTTTAGCTAAGGAAGGGACTCTGAATTGGGCCTTCAGGGTTTGCTTGGTAGGTACTATATTTGTGGAAGTACAGGTTTAGCTGCTGTAACAAAGAGACTCCAAAGTACAGTGAGGTATCCAGGTGGAAGTGAATCACTTTCCAGGTCACAGTCTAGAGGGCAGCAGTGCAGGGACTATCAGGTCAGCTCTGCATCTTTAACATGTACTTTCCATGTCTGTTGAGGAGACCGGTCCCATTTTTGTCATCTTCATCCAGCAGTGGACAGGGGCAGTGGAGGGGAGGTCCGGGGACAAAGGGTGATCACACTATCAATTCCTGGAGGGCAAGATCAAGATGCTGTCTAGTCACATGACCATAAGTACTGTAAGGGAGGTGTTTCAGTCAGCTTTTCCGCTGCTGTGACTAAACGGTCTGGCCAGAACAACTAGAGGAGGAAGAGTTTATTTGAGGGCTCACAGTTTTAGAGTTCTTAGAACACAGAAGGCTGGCTCCATTCCTCGGGGCTCGAGATGAGGCTGAGCATCATGGCAGAGTGTGAGGCAGAGGGAAGCAGCTCACATCATGGTGATCAAGAAGCAGAGAGAGAGAAAACCCAGTCTCCAGATACAAAAAATACACCAAAACCACACCCCAATTCCCACCTCCTCCAGCCATACTCTACCTTTTCAGTTACCACTCAGTTAATCCCTATCAGGGGATTAAATCACTGATTGGGTTAAGACCCTCACAACCCAATCATTTCTCCTGTGAACCTTCTTAAATTGTCTCACATGTGAGCTTTTGGGGGGCACCTCACAATCCAAATCATAACAGGAGGCTAGAAATGGAGTCTTTAGCCGAATGACCATGTGTCTGGCTGAAATACCAAGCATTTTAGATTAGAGATGCTCAGGACCAGAAGTATTTCAGATTTTTTTTTTTTCAGGTTTCACAATATTTGCAAATACATAATGAAAATCTTCCAGAATGGGACCAAGTCTAAATATGGAATTCATTTATGCTTCATATACACTTGGTACACTTAGCCTGAGAGCAATTTTATACATATTTTAAATAATTTTGAGTATGAGACAAAGTTAGAGCTCAAAAAGTTTTGTATGATTGAGAGTTTTAGGTTTCAGATTTTCAGGTTAGGAATGCTCACCTTGCACTACAGAAGTACAGAACAGAAACCCAGGAGACCAACATCCTGCTCTATTGATTCAGGACCTTATAGAAAAGGCAAGAGCAACAGTTACCTCTCAAAAGGGCTCTCTGCAGAATTCCCTCAACAGCAAGTGCATTGTACAAAGCCCAGCTCCCCACGAAGTGGAAGGCAATTTAGGAAATGATTCAGGCTCCCTGGCTGACTCATACTCCGAGTATCCTGGAGAGAAAAGTAGCCATACACCCATTTTGGGCTTGGGGTGCAGCGTATAATAATAATAATGACTTTGGCACTGAAAACTTCCTGAGGGTTAATGAATGACTGGCTTGGATTAATAGCCCAAATCACTGTTGAAGTCTATCAACTCCTTCCAGCTTCATATTAATCTACAGGAAATTCTTTGTACACCCAGCTATTACTGCTTCAATCTCACAAAGTAAAAACGAATGGATGTTTCATTGGAACTCGCAAAAAAAAAAAAAAAAAAAAAAACAACCTTGGTCACCATTGTGTGTGACCACCATGCCATTATTATTATGATGCTGATTTTTTCAGGCACATTTCCTGCATCTTCTTTGGTTCTTTTTCTGGCTTCAATTCCTTGCAGTGGCAGCAGCAACAGCAGCAGCAGCAGCAGCAGCTGGCCCTCTAGATTAGCTCTAATCCTCTTGCTATTTATAGTACATTTTGCAACTGCTCTCCACTCCTTCAGTTTGTCTTGTAGCTACACTGGGCTGGGCGCTCCATGAGGTCTGAGACAACCAGGAGCGTCCCAGATCAGCAGAGCCTGGCTGCAGCAATCACTCAGCAGCTATTTGTTGAATTGAACCTGATGGAATAGCTGCAGAATTTTAAATGACCCACCATCAGTCCGATGGATTGTTCCAAGGGAACCTGAGAGTCCTGACATTTAGCTGGATTTAAGGTAGTGTATTTTTGGCTCATCAAAAATTGATCAGAGTTCCCCAAGAGAACAACTGGAAATGGAGCGGCAAGGATGTAGAAGTTGTAGTAGATGAGCATGTCCAATGCCATCCAAGGTCAACTGGGAAGAGAAGTCAGGGACAGGCTCAAGTCGGTGGTCACTGGGGCCTGTGGGGAATCCCACTCCCCACCGGGCCTTGGTGTTCTCTGCTGGTAGGTGCTGTTGACAAAACAAGCCTGTTTCCCTCATCAGAGTATTAGAATTGGTGGATGGTTCCAGATCTCCTCTGCCATGCTGTTTGAACTCCTGCCTTCCTGTCCTGCAGGGGGTTCAGCATCTGGGGGGATTTGTGGAGTGTCAAGTGTGAGCCTTGAGGGATGGTACCACCAGCATATCTGCCGCAGTGCCCTGGTGAGATGAGGTACACAGTAGAAAAGGCAGGACCCTGTTTAGGAGGCACATGGCCACCATTCGTCTACCTCAGTTCCATGCTGCTCTCCCAAGGTGGGCTTCCCATGACCTCCCCGCCCAGCATCTCCTGGGGACCTGGCTAGAGAAAATTCCTGGCAACAATGGAGGTGGTTTTTAAAGCAGGGGTGGAAGCTGAGCTACAGAAACAGGAAGCCTAAACAGAGCCAGGGAGGGAGGTTAGGTAGAAGTAGGATTCAGGGCTTAGAAAGTGCTGGTTTCCTTCTGTTGTTCTTATGAGAGCTGATAAGAAGATTCCAGAATTTGGGGGGAGATTCTTGGAAAAGAATGAGGGAGTTGAATCAGCCATAGAGAACATTCCAATTTGCGTTTCCCAGTGTTTGTTAGATGGTATGTTTGGCTAAGAAGTTAAAGATGCCAAATATAGAAACGAAAGCCCCATACATCAAACTCTGACCTGCTGCTGTTTTCTATCGAGGGGTCTTTTGTTTACATTTTTCTATTTTCAACGAAGGACATGAAATGTGCTGTGACCTTTCAGATAATGCCCTGGCATTGTGCCCTGGCAGCAACTAACCGGACATGTGTTTACCTAGAAGCATATGGTTGTTAAAGTTAGGTGAGATTAAAAACTTCTGGGTCAAAGGGAGGAGGGTATGGTGGAGTTCACATGTAAAACATCGTTGAGTAGCTCAGCACAGGGGGCATTTCATGATAAACCCCTTTCTCAGAAAATGATCAATACAGGGCAGACCCATACAGGTCTTGGCTATAGTGTGATTCTGGAATGTCTCTCAAAGGCCCATATGTTAAGGCTTTGTCCCCAATATGTTATTGCTATTGGAAGGTGGTGAAATTTAGAGGTGGACCCTAGAGGGGTCCCTGGGGGCATGCCCTTGAGGGGATTGTGGGATCCCTGTTTCATCCTCTGTCCCATTTTGCTTCTCAGCTACTAAGAGGAGTGGCTTCCTCCATTATGGGCTCCTGCCATGATGTGCTATCTTGCCACAGGCCCCAAAGCCAGAGGGCCAACTGACTATGCACTGAAACCTCCAAAACTGTGAGCCAAAATAAACCTTTCATCTTGTAAAGTTTATTATCTAAAGTACTTTGCTACAGCGATGGAAAACTGAATCATATTCTTCCATTGAAAGCTTCAGAAAAATAAGAGAAACTTCCCTCACTCCTTCAAGTAGTGATGACCAGCAGATGGGCCACATAGCCAATATCACCTGAGCCATGCCTGACCTCTCTGGCCCTCAGATTACTCATTAAGTTAAACCAGGGACCTTCCCAGTCTTCTTCTAGGTTGTTTTGCAGGAGCTAAAAACAAAGGGAAAATTCAACCCGTGCCTGGTGAGCAAGGCCCCAAGGATGAGCTCTGGCACCAAAGTGACCAGAGACTGTGAGTGACGTGCTCGCCCTAGGTCTCCTTTACAAAATGTATCCAGTGAACTTGGCTTTTAGACCCTGAGCCTGACTTGTATGCATTCTACTCACATTCTGTTGTTAACAAGGCTCACATGGGACATTTGTTTTCTTTCAACCCTTTCTGTAAGACCACTGCTTTAGGTGAGCACATGGACAGATCCAGAACATTGTTTTATATTACAATATGAAGACCATCTGCTATGTGACTAGAGAAAACAAAACTCCAAAGTCAGCTTGATGACATCTTTAAAAAATTACAGATGGCCCTTGGCTTACAATGGTTCACTTATGAGTTTTTTGGCATTATGATAATGCTCCAGCCTTCTTCCTTTCCCTTGAGATGGATGTTCACCAGGCAGTTACAATGTATCTGCGACACATGACAGATGTGCCTGCAGATGAATTCACAGGCACATCTGGCAGGAGTTCAACAGCACTTCCTGGTGTTATGACTCCATCTTGGGGACCTTGAGTTCCCAGGAGAACCCTTTTGCAGGCTCGGCCCCTCTCCTGGCTGCTTTTGCCAGGAGCCACCTCCAGAGACCAGGGACCTGTGAGCTCCCTTTTCCCGGTTTCTCTCATGCGATTCCCAAGACGTCTCCAGCTCAGCATCAGAACCACAAATTGGGTTGTTTCCTTGTGGCTTCCTCCACCCTCAGGACCCCCAGGGCAGGAGCCTGCAGTCTCACTGCACAGGTGCTGGTGGAAAGAGGCACACCCAGTCCTGCTGGGGTCACCAGCATAAGATGCCAGGATCCAGGAGATGCTAGGATTCCGCCTTTACTGGAACAACAGGAGGGAAACAGAAACCTTCAATGCTCTGTTTTGGGAGATGGTGGGATTTGGATGAATGTTAAAGACTTGCTTCTATTTTAGTCAACTCATAAAAAAATCATAAAAATGTTTAGTCAACATTTTACTCAGAGAGTAAAATGTTGGTGACCAGGGGCAGGGAGAGGGCATCTCCCACGGGAAGTTTTTGGTCAAAGTGCAAAGATTCAGTGCACAGCATGAGTTCATGCTGCAGACCTCAGGCACAGGTCGGTGACTGCAATTAACAGCTGGCACACTAGGGATCGATCCTGTGAGGGGATAAGATCTGTGGGTTCTCCACACACACACAAACACAAATACCCGTGTGCGCACACGTGCACTGGAAAATGGTAACTATCTAGTTTGTTTTCTGTTGCTACATACAAGTGTGTAATTTTTTAAAAAAAAATTTTTTAGTTGTTAATGACCCTGTATTTTTTAATTTATTTATATGCGGTGCTGAGAACTGAACCCAGTACCTTGCCCATGTTAGGCAAACACTCTACCACTGAGCCACAATACCGTCCCCAAGTGGGTAATTTTTAAAGGAAACAAGTTAATTCAGACTCAAGGCTCCGGAGCTGGCAAATCCAAGACTGGGTGACCACATCTGTTGAGGACCTCTTGCTGATCCTGACGTGGTAGGAGGGTGCTCACAAGAGAGAGGAAAGGGGGCCCATCTCCCTTGCTAGCTAGCCCATTCTTAGGAGAAGGCACTAATCCATTCAGGAGGGCCCTGCCCCAGGGGCCCAAACACCCCCTCCTCCCAACACAGCCACACTAAAGGACTAAAGTTCTGACCCTTGAACTTTTGCATAATGCACTCAGCCCATCCCAGTAACCATGGAACTGTGGACAGATGCATTAACCAGTTTGAGCGCTGTGATTATTTCACAATGTAGACACATATCAAGAAGTCAAGTTGTACACCTTAAATATATGTAGTTTGTATTTGTCAATTATACCTCGACAAGGCTGAAAACGAATTTCTTCTAATTTAACTCCCAATGTATTATGTTTCTTCAACGCACTAACATTTATAGCATGTGTATTTATTCCACAAATCCTCACTGGGCTCCTGCCATTCAGTCATTCCAGGACGTGTCCTGGATGCTTCCCATGGGACTGGGCTCTGCGCCAGGCTCTGGGCACACAGTGGGAGTGAAGCAGGCATGGTTGGCATCCTCCAAGACCATGATCGTGTCCCAAGTCTGGGGTGGGCACGTCATCTCCCTCTGTCTTTGCCCCCTCTCCTCTTTCCTCTCTTCCTAGCTTCTCCACGAGCCCCAGCAGCAGGGAGGGACAGTGTCTGCTATGAATACCTGTGGCTGGTATTTCTCCCACTTCTGCCAGTTTCGGCTTTTACAGAATCTCCCTGCAAAGCTACCTGCAGGAGTCGTTACCCACAGATCTCCAGAGCATTGCTTACTTTTTTTTTTCCTTTTCGTCAGGAGCACTCGACCACTGAGCCACATCCCCAGCCCTATTTTGTATTTTATTTAGACAGGGTCTCACTGTGTTGCTTAGGGCCTCGCTGTTGCTGAGGCTGGCTTTGAACTCGTGATCCTCCTGCCTCAGCCTCTGGGATTACAGGTGTGCGCCACTGCGCCAGGCACTTGCTTTGTTCTTTCTAGCAGAATTTCACTCCTATCTTGAGCCTCCATTGTTCCATGTCATTTTCAGGGTCCCATGTTTTTCCTGGGCTATGTACACATTCAAAGGGGCTTTGAAATGCCAAGATATGTGTGAGTTCACGAGGTTCGCTCTGTGTCCATCACTGTAGGTCCACACAGGTCACCATGCCCTGTGGGAAGCTCTGAGCAAAATGCCAACTCCAGTGCTCCTGGTGCCACACTCAGGCCTGCAAAGTCCAGCCACTGCGTCTGCTCCCTGTGGGGGCCAGGCCCCTTCACCTAGCTGCACCTGGCCATTTTTCCTCCTCTGGGATCTGGGCCTTCTCTTTGGGTGCTACCTGGACCAAGAAGAGGCCTGGAAAGCCCTAGATGTCACATTCCTGAAGGGTGTCTGCCCAGCAGTTGTCCTGGGTGGGGCTCAGGGCTCTGTTCCCTGGCCCAGCCTTGAAAAGGCCATTGCTTCCCCTGGGTCCTCTTCCTCCTCCTGTTCTCCCTGGTCTGGGCCCAGTAGAAATGTTTTTCTCCTGTTAGCACATTGCCAATGTGATGTCCTTCCACATCCATCATCCAGGAAAGATCTAGTCCTTTCCTTGCCCTTAGCAACTCCTGGACATATACTTCTTGTGGGGGGTGGGGGGTACCGGGGATTGAACTCAGGGGCACTTGGCCACTGAGACACATCTCCAGCCCTATTTTGTATTTTATTTAGAAACAAAGTCTCACTGAGTTGCTTAGCGCCTTGCTGTTTCTGAGGCTGGCTTTGAGCTCCTGATCTTCTGTCTCAGCCTCCTCAGCAGCTGGGATTACAGGTGTGCACCACTGCACCTGGCTTGGACATATTCTTTTATCGCATCCCTTGGCCAGGGCAACAAGTGTTTCAGTTGCTAACTCTGAAGTTTGGAGAAAAGAGAAGAGTAAGAGGTACCAGGAAATCCTGGTTAAGATCATTGCTTGTTATGTATGTCATACATACATTTATATGTAAATAAAATTATAGAAGTCCTAAATGCTTAATTGGACACCATCACCTCTATTGATAGATCATGAATTTTGTTTTCTTTTTTTTCTAAACTGTTTTAAAGATACCTATACAACACATTTTTGTTAGATGATTTCATCTTTATCTGTGGCTTGAAATGGCCTCTATAATCTGCTAATAATTCCAATATTTACAGGTAGCATATAAAGCCCTCGTCTGAGTTGGTCATCTCACAATCATCACCAATTGAGAAGACTAAAACTGAAATCTTCAATCTGCATTCTCACTCCCATCCAAATTAAAACAAAACAAAACACTCTCTTCTGTCTTTCCCATCTCAGTAAGAGGCACTTGGAGTCTCTCACTGATTCTCTATCCCTGTCCCAATCCATTCCTATCCAATTCATTTGCAGCTGAGATATGTTTCTCTGCAAAGCACTGCACCCTGTTTCTGCTGCTACCTGCTCTAAGTCAACCTCATATCCCTACATGACCCTAGAGATTTTTTTCCCCGAGAGTGTAATTTTTATTTTCATTGATTCTTACTAGAGAGACTGGGTGATTATTAACCAATGTTAAAAAAGCAGATCCTTGTGGGTTCTCACCTGGGAAACTCTGGGAAGTGTCATGGAAAAAATCAGCCTTTTTGCAAACCCAGGCCTCCGATGGCAACTGGTTTTTCCTTTTGGCTCATATTTGGGAAGCATGTTAGCTTTCTCTGCATCTCCCCGGATGTGGCACTCCCTCCTGGTTTTTAGCCACGTGGGCTCTGCAGGCTCAGCTTCAACTGATCCTTGCTGATCTGTTTGAGGTCTGCAAGGCTGATATGAGTACCAGAAATATTATAGGATTATTGGTGGTTGATTATATTAATTAGTGTGTGTGCTGGATAAAAGTCGATAAGGAATGTGCCCATGACGTAATGTGAACTCAGATAAACTGCAGAACTTAGATAGACTTAAGTTAGTGATGTAAGTGTCTACACCCAGGGCATGCACCCCAGAGCATACACATCCAGTATCAGCTGCAAGCACAGCTGAACTAGGGCATTTTACCACTGAGTTACATCCATAGCCCTTTTTATTTTTATTTTGAATTAGGGCCTCACAAGGTTGATGAGGCTGGCCTTGAACTTTCGATCCTCCTGTCTCAGCCTCCCAAGTGGCTTGGATTACAGTCCTGTACCACTACACTTGGCTCACCTTTGTTCTTGAAGGATAATTTCAGTGGGGAGAAGGGCTAGGTTTCCTTTTAGCATTGCACAATCTTCTAGCTTCCACTGGGGCTAGAAGATTGTTTATGGACTGTTTATGGATGACTTCTTTTTTTAAATATTTATTTTTTAGTTATAGGTGGACACAATATCTTTATTGTATTTTATATTTTAAGTTGTAGTTGGACCTAAGACTTTTATTTTATTTATTTTCATGTGGTGCTGAGGATCGAACCCAGTACCCCAATACTTGTGAGGCAAGCAATCTACCACTGAGCCACATTCCCAGCCCCTGGACACATTATCTTAATTTTATTTTATGTGGTGCTGAGGATTGAACCCAGTGCCTCACGCATGCTAGGTGAGCGCTCCACCTCTAAGCTACAGCCCCAGCCCCTATGGATGACTTCTTAAAAGAATCATTCTTGCAAAGCTGAACTATAAATCTTCATTCAGGAATATGTATTAAGATTATGGAAGATGTAAGACCTAGTATAAGACCTAGTAGGGGGAGAAATGAATCTTTTATGGCCCTATGATCTATCCTAACCCTGAAAGTGTTTTTTTTTTTTTTAAAGTGGAAAATCATTTTGTTGCATTTCCCTGATTCTTGTTTTTAAAAGAACAACAAATCCCAAACCCTACAAATGGCTTATATTGAACTTTCACATTTGAATTAAGGATTGTTAAACATGGAGGGGGAAGAAAAAGGTCATTACCTCCACCCCATTGTTGTTTCCTTTTTTCTTTTGTGATCCTGGGGATCAAACCCAGGGCCTGCAGGGCAAGTGCTGAACACAGAACTGCCTCTCCACTAGTTTTCCTGTCCTCTCCTCCCTCCCTCCCTCTCTCCCTCCCTCCTTTCCTTTCTCTATCATTATATTCTCAAATACTTTCTCTGTACCTTTTCCCTTTTTTCCTTCTTCAGATATTTTGAATAAACGTATGTTAGGTCTACTCACTACAAACCTCACTACCCTCTCTGTTCTCTCTTATTCATTGTTTAATCTCTCCATACGTCATCTTGATAGTTTCTTCTGTTTTAATTTTGGCACACAAATTTCTTTAGTGGGTTCAAAGTATGGTTAAAACCATCCATTTGGTCTTTGATTTTAATGATTGTAGCTTTTTTTTTTTTTTAACATCTAGTTCTCTTGAGTTTTTTTAAGTGTGCCACTTTTTATTGTTTCCAGGTTTTTGCTAAAATTTTCAAACTTTTTGATTGTTTATTTTTTAATATAGTATGCAGAATGTTTTTCAGCACCCGTGTAGTGATTCAAATATCTGGGATCTTGGTGGTCCCTTCCTTTTTTCTGCTGGCCTTCACTTACAGTGTCATGTTTTCTTGTCCATCTGGTTTCTTTGAATATGCCCAACTCCGGTTATCTGTGGACATGCCCAGAAGGCACACCATATGGGTTCATGAGTGTGACCTGTCCACTGTTACCCAGAGAACTGCCATGGTCCTCTCTCCTGCTCTGGGGTCTAGGTCACATTCCAGGAGAGACCCCTGCTTTCCGCAGCACTGTGTGAAACCACCACTTTGCCTTTGATGAAGATTGCCTCCTGCTGGTTCTTGCTACGCCCTGGGACAACCAATGACACCTTTAATCATTGTACCAAAGCCCTGAGGAGTCCTCAGAGGGCCAGAGTGATTTTGTAGTCTCTGAAGTTCTCCAAAACCTGAGGCCACAGAGCCACCTCTGCATGAGTAACAAACAGGTGTGGGTGGGAGTGGAGGGGTGGCCATGGCCACTCCCGGGGCCACAATTCTTTATGTTTTGGGTGAAAACAACTACCTCCTTCTATTTTCTCTTATAGTTTTTCTGGCTACATACCATAAGAACAAATCTGGTCTCCAATGTCAGCATTGACCATAAGTATGATAGCCCCTTCCCTTTGATGAGAACAGCTTTGAGGTAGGGGGACAAGCCTGCTGGCCTAACCCTCACTCACTTCCTTGCAAATACCCCCCTGAGGCTGCGTGGTTCCCCATGTAGACTGGCTTCAGAAGGGCTTACCACGTTCACACTGCAGGACGAGTTCACATGGGAAGGGACATGGTAAGAGAGTATGTGTCTGGGATTGGGAGGCTGAGTTTAGGAAAGCCAGAGCCTTTTAAAAATAAGTCACCAGAGATCTCTCTCACACACATGCATCTATTTTTGGCCCAAGTGCTTTCAGGCTCATCTTCAGAAAAGCACATGAACTCTTTCAAGTCCCCCCGTTCCACTTGGTAAATTTCCTACAACCAGAACTGAAAGTCGGTGCTGCGGCCTCTCTGTCTCTGGTCCCATCGGGCCAGGGCTGCTTGTGCTACTTCCTGCTTCTCTGGGTGATGGTGACAGTGTTGGCTTGTGAGTCAGCAGGGCCTGGGAGGCACCACTGCACCCCACCCTACCCCGGCCCGGAACTGCTCCGGGACGGTTTCAACCCCAACACTGCGCCCCCCAGACCCACTCTTGTCCTCCCCAAGGTGGAGTCTGTGTGGTTGTGATTGGCAGGCTGGGATGCCACCATTCTAACATCATCTGAATGCCTGGGCAATGACATCTATGATCTCATGGAAACTCCAGCCGCCTGTCATGGTCATCACCGTGGTGGTGAATAATGCTGTTCTGAGTTCAAATTTGTTTTTTTCCAAGAATGAGTACGTTCCTCTGTCTTCCTGCATCCCCACTCCTCCCCTACTAGGTTTAGGTCTGACATGCTGTGAATCATTGTGGTTTTACTCCTGCGTAGAAATGTTTTTCTCCTGTTAGCGCATTGCCAATGTGTGGAAAGGTGAGAAAGGAAATCTGATCAATTAGCAGTTTGAGATGAGCTTAAAATCTCAGGAATCTTGAGAGAACAAAGGACTGCTTTTCAAAGGTGTTAGAATGTTCAAGTAGGAAGGGACCCATGGGACACCAACCTGGCCTTTCAATAGGATCAGAAAGAAAACAGAGTCCCAGAGAGGCTTCCCAGGAACTTGGCTTCCCCAAGGTTCCACAGCCAGTGAGTGGTCGCACTGGTCACCCAGGGGTCCTGACCCTGCCAGACGGGAGCCTTATTTGTGGTTGGAGAAAATGGTAAAACAGCTTTTGCTTGAATTTTGAAATTGTGCCAATACAAAAGATCTTCATTCTACAAACACTGAGATTTGATGTGTGCCCCAAATTATGCATTTTGTAACTGTTTTCTGCAATAGCTCTTGGGACCTTACACACACCATCACAGTTTTTGAGGTGTCTGAGGGGATCCCAATGTTTAGAAAAGAAGTTGGATTTACCAAACAGTAACAGGGTGATCTGAGGCCTCTGGGGGCCCCTGCCTTTGTCCTTTTTCCCCCCTCCAATGCTGGGGACTGAACCCCAAAGGCCTCATGGCTGCTGGTCAAGTGCTCTATCATGAACTGCATCCCCTGCTGCTATGCTTGACCATTCTCTCAACAAGTCATTCCTCATACACTGCATTTATTGAACCCCTTCTGTGTGCCAGGAGCTATGTGATAAACAAAGCAAACAAAATTCTCCACCCTCACAAGGAGAGAGAAAAAAGAAGCAAGCAATAACCTATAATGCCAAGACTAGGAAGTGCCACCAAGGGAAATCAAGCCAGGGAGGCAGCCATTCTAGAGGGCTCTTAGGGAAGGTCTCCGTGAGCAGTGGCCTGTGGAAACGGGAGGGCGGATTCTGAGAACATCCGGAAGAGGAGACTCCAGTGGGAAAAAGAGACTGTTACCCAGAGGCCAGCGCTGAGGAAGGGAGGGGACAGCGGTACAGAAGGAAGTCAGAGATGGAGGCTGGGCCCATCATTTGGGGTGCAGAGCACATGGAAAGAGGTGGAATCTTTAAAATTGTGGTAACATACCCATGATATGTCCAAAAGTGCCGTCTTGACCATTTTTAAGCATTCAGCTCAGGAGTGTTAAATCCATTCACCTTGCTGTGCAGCCCATCTTCAGAACTCTCGTCATTGGTAAGTAAGTGTTCACCCCCGGATGGACACCTGGGTTGCTTCCACCTTTACTGCCTTTTACGTTGAGAATAATGCAGCTATGAATGTAAACACATGGATATCTCTTTGAGACACTGCTTTTAATCTTTTGGATGTTGCTATGACTAGGAAGCTTGTCCCAGCATATTGATGTGAAGATGTGGGCCCTTTAAGAGGAGGGGCCTGGTGGAAGGTGGTTAGGTTCTTGGGGGTGTGCCCTCAGAAGGCATTAGCCTATTCTTCTGGGACTCTAGCTGCTCTCTGGATTCCTGTCTTAGTGTGTGATCGCTCCCTCTCCAGAGTCTTATTTCCTTTACTCTGTTAACTTCCTAGAGCTACTGTAACAAACTGAAGTTTAAGTATCCCTCATCTGAAGTGCTTGGGACCAGAAGTGTTCGATTTTGTATTTTGAAATAATTGCATAGACTTTACTCGTTGAGCATTTCTAATTCTAAAATCCAAAATCCCAAATACTCAAAATTTTGAACGTTTTAAAATGTGGCACACGTCTGTAATCCCAAAGGCTCAGGAGGCTGACTCAGGAGGATTGAGAGTTCAAAGCCAGCCTCAGCAAAAGTGAGGCACTCTGCAACTCAGTGAGACCCTGTCTCTAAGAAAATACAAAATAGGGCTGGAGATGTGGCTTAGTGGTTGGTTGCTCCTGAGTTCAATCCACAGTTTAAAAAAAAAAAAAAAGTGTTATGTCTGTTCAAAATGTAGGTGTCACAGGGCCAAGTTCATGATGACAACTCTAGGGGAGGACCTTCTTTGTTTCTTCCTGACTTCTAGTGATCATTCTTGGCTTATAGGTTCATTGTGCCAGTCTCTGTGTCTGCCGTCACATGCCCTCATCCATGTGTTCTAATGTCCCTCTTATAACAATATCAGACCTTGCATTAGGCAGGGCCTGTCCTAATCCAGCATGACCTCATTTTAACATGAGTACGTCTACAAAGACCCTATTTCCAAATAAGGTCCTATGTGCAGGTGCCCAAGGGTTAAGGCTTGAACATATCTTTTGGAGAACAAAATTCTCTTGAAAGGACATGGCTAGGGGGCTACTCTTAGGGAGCAGGGAGTGAAAACAAAATCCCTAGGTTTGGTTTTAAGACCTGAGTTGTAACTTACGTCCTCCCTAGTCTCTGCTGCCTTTGGGAGGGCCCGCTGCCTCTCCCTGGGCAGAACTGGAAAAAGAATACAACCACTTTCCCTAATGTCACCACTGAGCTCAGGCGACCCGCTGCGCAGGTTCAGGGTTTCAGCTGGGATTCTCTGTCTGGGAATCTGAGGCTTCGGTCTGAGACCAAATGTCAAGGGCGGGGGAGGTGCTCCTGGGGGAAGGGCAGAGTCCAGAGTCTGGAGACTGCTACGCCAAGGCTATGTGACCCTCAGGACCTCCCCCCCTGGGTCTGAGTTGCTCCTCTTGGCTGGAAATGACCGCAGACGTGTCTCCCCACAGTGCAGGGTGAGCAGGAGGGTGGGAAGAGACGCCTTGCACTGGGCACACCCTCAAAGGGCCAGGGGCTTTCCCCTGACAGCGACTTGGACCAATCTCTCAAAGGACTGGGCTTCTCTGCTTGGGCCTTGGTTTCTCCAGAGTAGCCTCAAGATGGGATGTCGTTTCCAGATGCGGCAAGTCTGACATCATAGAATGACTCAGAGCTCAGAATTTATCTTGTCATCAATTGCAGATCAAGTTTCTTTTTAATAAATCAAAACTTTTGAACTCAGGAAGGAAGAAAACTGGATAACTTTATTTTCTTTTTTGGTCTCTTATTAAATCATTTTGACCACTTCAAAATGTAAAATTTAGTGGCATTAAGTACATCGTAGTTCCAGAATTTCTAAAATCACCCCAAACAGAATATCCACACCCATCAGGGAGTTACTCCTATGTCTCCACACCCCTTCCCAGCCCCTGGCCACCACAAATCTGTATTCGAACACTATGGATTTGCCTTATCTGGACCATTCAAATAAATGGACTCATGTGGCTTTTGTGTCTGTCTTCTTTGCTTAGCATAGTCTTTGAAATTCATCCAAGTTGTAGCCCCTATGAGTACTTCACTCCTTTTAATGGCTGGATAGTATTTCACTGTATGGATACATTGTATTTTGTTCATTCATTTGTGAATGGACAGTTGAGTTCTTTCCACCATTTGTCTGTTGGGAATAGTGCTGCCAGTGACCATTCTTGTATACATTTTTGTTTGAATGTGGGCTTTCAGTTCTCCTAGGTATACACCCAAAGGTGGGATTGCTGGGTCATATGGTAATTCTGTGATTGTCGTGTTGGGAATCCACCAGCTCTTTTCCACAGTGACTGCATCATTTTGTGTTCCTGTCAGCAATGTATGAGGGAACCAACTTTTCCCGCACACCTGCAACACTTATTAAATGCAACCGCCCCTCCTGGGACGGGCCTGGGTGTTTCTGGGCCAGCTGGCTGCTTGCTCCCTGTCTTTCCTGCTGTGGCCAGAGATCCTTAAGCTGCCAGGGTGTTGGGTCGCCCATTTGGTCCTCCTTGGTGACTTCTCCTGGTGGGTCATCATGGACTCTCATTTGGGTAGGTCCCCCGAAGCCATGGTGAAGATCCCAGCAGTGAGGACGCTGGGCACAGCAGATCTCTCAGGCAGTCATGGAGACAGGGACAGCTCTGACCAACATGGGGACAGCTCTCATGGTTTATGAACTTGGTCTGAATCAAGTCCCTCTTCCTCACCGTCTCGTGGACATTTTTGCTGGTGGAAGAGTTACCCACGGGGTCTGTTTCCTCCTAGCCCACATCCCCCAGCAACTCCTTATCCTGCTGCAGTGGGCCTGCTGGACCTTCTGGATTTTCTCTTGACCAAGCTCCCTTCTTTCCACTCTCTATTCCACACCCTTCATTCCTCCAGGGCCCATTGCCCTGGATCATGCAGCTCTTTGATCCTCAGAGAACATTCTTCTGTCTCTTAAGAAAGAAGAAAAGGCATCCTAATTCATATTAGGCACATGGTCATGAGCTCATGATAACCACCCATATTTATAATCCACGACAAGTCACTTACATGCTGCCAGGCAGACTGAATCATCTAAGTAAATGTATCATTTGGCCTCAGTGTTCTAGAGTGATAGGAAAAAAACATGAAGTCCAAGGATTCCCCAGTGCTAATGTGACCTTGAGCATTCATCTGTTTTCCCCCTTCCATGGGGACAAGAGCCCTGATAGAGCCAAACCCCTGCATCACTGGCCTGAGTTAAGCCTGCATCCATACCTGAGCTCCCTCCGCACATGGCTGCACTTCCATCCTGGGAGGAAACAGAATCCTCGTCATTTGTTACCAAGGGGGCCTTGAACAGCCCCCACACCCACTGCCCTTCATGGGTAGGAGTGTCCTTTGAAAAACACCATCTATTCTGGAAGCACAGGCCTGGCCCAAACCACCACTGGGGCTGGGCGCCTGCTTCAGAAGAGGTGTGAGGAGAGAGTGATGCCACTTGAGAATCGTCACCTCTGACGGGGGAATGCGGAAAGGGTGTCTTGGTGCCTCGACACATTCCACGTTTGGTTTTTAAGTTCTTTGTAAGCGATGACAGGAAACAATGTTTTCAAAAACAACATTGTTCCTGCCCCAGTGGCACCAGGTCATTCCATGCCAGCAGTCCCTGTTCACTGAGGGGAAGCCCAAATTATGCAGGCGCATGAGCCACCCCCTGGCACATGAGGTCGCATAATTTCCATAGGCCTTGCTAGGTGTTGGCAAGAGCGTGGCTGTGTGTTTTAGGAGTCTGCCTCCAGGCCTGACTTGTTACCCTTTTCTGGCCAGTGGGGTCTATGTGGCCTCAAAATTCCAAAGGCTAAGGCTACTTTATAGTGGCTACTAGGACCCCAAATGGGGTGCGCTTCATTGTCTTGTAAATTCTGCTCCACTCCAAGCTGGGGTAGGCCCCGTGGTGTTTTATGTCTGGAGCTGCCCCTCTGGGGAGCGGGAAGGGGCACAGACGGCGTGATCATCTGTTTCTGCCTGTCTCCGTCATCTTGTCTTGCCAACCTTTTTTTTTTTTTTCTTTTTTCCCGTCAATGAAGAAGACAAATGTCTATTTTTTTGCTGTGTGGCCCAGAACTGAACTGCCTGCTAAGAAAATGTCAGTTCATCTCAATTCTCAAGGTTGACACTTGGCACTGGATTTGGGGAGTAGAAAGGAGAGAAGGAAGTGGAGGATTGGTATTTCCTGTTTTCTGCCCTCTCCTCTTCCTCCTCCTCTGCTCTGTCTGGAAGGTCTGTGGCAGTAGTCTGGTTTGACGGGGCCCTGGCTGGAAGGGGCTGAGGTGAAGCAGCTGGAGGGACGCTCTTGGTCTCAGAGCTGCCCAGGCTGCCTTGGAGGCTGCTTCCCACCCCGCTCATCCCAGACACACACACAACACCCCCCCACACACCATGCACGCATGCACCGCTGACTCCCTCTCCCCCACGCCCCCAGATATCACACACAAACCACCCACACACATACACACCACACATGCACACATGCCACACTATGCACGCTGCACACCAACACCCACACTGTACACACGTATCATACACACACCATGCACACCCCCAATGCCCTGACTTCTGCCCCGTCACACACACCCTGTGCCCTGTAAGGTGGTGCAAGGAGCTCACGCTCTGGAGGGACACCCAGGGATTTCTCTCTAGCATTTCCCAGGCTCCCTCACCAGCTGCCAGTTTCTTGTCTGGTAAACAAGGTGGATCCTGAGATGGCACTGCCAGGTGTATTCGTCTCCCAGGGCTGCCGTTACAATGTCCCACAAATGGAGGGACTTCAGAAAAGTGTATTGGCTCACAGTTCTCAGGGCCAGGAGGCCAAGACCACAGTGTGGGTAGAATGGGTTCCTCCTGGGGGCTGTGAGGTAGTATCTGTTCGAGGCCTCTCTCCAGCTCCTGGTGGTGCTCCATGGTAACAGGCGTGGTCTCTGCCTTCACCTTCATGTGGCCTTCTCTTTGGTGTGTCTGTGTCCAGATGTCCCCCTTCTTATCTGGACACTATCACCGTGGATGAGGGCCCACCCTACTCCTCATTCATTCTAACATACATTTGCGATGACCCTATTTCCAAATAAGGTCCCATTCTGAGGAGCTGGAGTGGAACTTCAACATAAGAATCTGGGGAGGCAGAGAGATGAAACCCAACCCATAAGACCAGGAACACTGGCTCCCACCTCCTGGGCCTTTGGCTTCTGGCCTTGAGATGTCGGACTTCTTGACTATAGGCCTCAAAGACACACTAGATGCCCAGGACCTTGAGCAGGTCAGGGCCCTTCAAGAAATGCAGCTCTGGGTCTCAAAGAACTTGACAATGGCGAGGGGCATGGTGGCTGCCGCAGCATTCCCACGTTGACTGTCCATTCCTGCCTCACACTAACAACCAGGAAGGCAGGAAGGAGTGCTCATCCTCAGGTCCAAAAAGGAGTTCTACAACAATCACAAGGTTTGCTGGAATCAGAACTGGGGTCCTCAGGGCGGAGGGCCAGATATACTATGGGGCTGATGGTGCTCCCAGAGGTTCATCTTTGGGGGACCCTGGAAAGGCTTTGGGAAGGTGATCTGAGGAGGGTCTTGACAGAAATCTGAGGGGGAGGGGAACTTTATATTTTCATAGTCCCCCCCTAATTGTACGTGCTTAAAATGGGTCAGAATTTGATGTTTCCATAGATGCATATATTATATGTTGCTCAAATTAGGGTAGTAACTGTGTTTGTCCCCTCATACCTTGGTCACTTCTTTTGGTGACAACATTCAACACTCTCTTTTCTGGCTACTTTGAAATCTACAATACCTTGTTGTTGACTATAATTACTGTGCTGTGCAAGAATATGCCAGAACTTAATTTCTCCTAACTGTAACTTTGTACCCATTGACCAATCTCTCTCTCCCTTCCCCACCCTCATTGACTCTCCTCTGGGAACCATTGTTCTACTTTCTAATTCCATAACATCAGGGTTTTTTTTTTTTTTGATTCCACACACGAATGAGGTCATAGGATATTTGTCTTTCTGTGTCTGATTTATCTCACTTCACATAGTGCCTGCCTTCACATGGTGATCCATGTCTCAGAGGATGGGATTTTATTCTGTTCATGGCTGAACAGTGTTGCCTTGTGTAGATGAACCCCATTTTCTTTATCCGCTCATCCATTTCTGGGTAGGTAGGTTGGTTCCATGTCTTGGCTATGGTGACAGTGCTACAGTGAACATGGCTATACAGGTGACAGTTATGTGCCCCATGCTGCCAACTGGAAGTTTCCTGAGCCCAGGATGCACCAAAACCACACATTTCTGTGTAGAATGGGTTGACATGCGTTATCACCTGATTTTAGTCACCCATTGTCCCCTGTATCTCATCCATTGTTCCCAGCTGCACCCCATCTCTTAAAAAATGAAAAACTCTTGCAGTGTTTTCTCCACTGGGGCTCAACTCCAGTCCTGGAGGCCAACAAAATCCCCTCATCCAAATTCTCCTTCCTCAACACTATTTCTCCCAAATCTTCGATGCATATTAATGCCAATAAACCCAGAGGTTGCACAAAGTTGGGACTCTCGATTCCATTTTGGGCTTCTTTTCTCCACCCACACCCCACAATTCACACCCATCTGGGTGAGCTTCCTACATGCATGGCTCCAACTCTGGGATGACAGTGACCTGAGGTCAGACTGGTCTGGTATTACAGGACCTTCCCACGGCAGAGCTGAGCCAGGCCTCAGCCCAGGTCCCCAGCCCTCAGCCTGCTCCCTGTTGCTCCCCATCGGTGATGGCCCTGGAACACAAGTGGGACCTTGGCAGGCAGGAACAGGATGGAGCAGGGAGGCTTCAACATCTGCAGGGCCCCATGCTGTTCCTGGATGCGTTCCTGAGTGTCATCTGCTGTGGGTCTTAAGAAAGCTTCCTGTAGGGTAAGACAGATCATGCCATTTGCAATTTAGAGCTGGGAAAGGGGCTGTGACTTGCCCAAGATCCTGCAGTTAGCAGCCCTGGGTGTGAGGCTCTTCTGACTCAAGCCCAGGCCTCATTTCTCAGTTGGATGTGCCCCCAACAGAAGCAGCTTCCTGAGAGACAACACATTTAATGTCACACGGAGGCTGCTAGATTCACAAAGGAATGGGGGGATGGGACATTGGGGGTGCGCCTGAGCACATTGGAGTTCCCCGGATGGACCCCCTCCTGTCTATGTTTCTTTCTTGAACAGTGTCTTCTTTCCTTCCTTCCTTCCTTCCTTCCTTCCTTCCTTCCTTCCTTCCTTCCTTCCTTTTCCATCCCAGCCTGGATGAGAGGATTGCATTTAAAACTAAGAAGAAAGAAAAGTTCATCTCTGGGACGACTAGGAAACTGGACTCAGCCAAGGACTACTCATAGGACATTTGCCAGCCTTCTCCTAGATCTCATCAAGGTTTTGAGAAATTTAAAGCAAAGGTCTATTGATAATAAGGCTTTCCATTTAATCACTGGCTCAGGTGGCAGGCAAACACCTCAGAGGGCTGAGGGGCCAGGCCTGTTGACGGCGAGGGCTGAGTCATTGACACATGGCCCCTCCGGGAGGAAAGATGGAATCTGGCTCCAGTAGTATTGGCCTTGAGATGAGCTTGGGCGGAGATCATGGGGTCTGAGCCCACAGACCACAAGTGATCTGCAAAGAGTCAGAAATATAAGATGGCTGGAAAAACGGCTCAGAGGAAAGTGCTGGTCCCTCCTCTGAACAGTGTCTTTCTGTCTTCAACTCCCTGTCTCAGTTGCTGCTTGGATTTTGGAGCATCACCCTGGTCAGCTGCCCAGTCCCATCCTCTCCAGTCCCTGGGACTCCAAGGAGCATCTAAAGGGCCTGAGCCACTCTGTGTGCTGAGTGGTGTCTATAGACTTGATGTGTTTCTCGCTATCACCAACTGGATTTTTCAAATACATTGAGTGTTGCAGTGCATAGAACAGCAGCTTTGTTCATTACTATATCCTCATTTAACATATGCTAATATGACCTAGCACTGTCACATTTAGCATAGACTAACGTACAATGGGGACAAATGAAGGGAGTCGACATTGTCATGGGCAGAACTGTGACCCTCCACAACTCATACATTGAAGCGTTAACACTTAGCACCTCAGAATGTGACTGTACTTGGAGATGGGCCTTTAAAGAGGTGATTAAGTTAAAATAAGGCTGTTTGAGTAGACCCTAACCCAACCCACTGGTGTCCTTAAACAAGGAAATTTGGACACATGGAGAGACGTCAGGGACAGTTACACAGAAGAAAGACCTGTAAAGACAGAAGAAGACGGCCACCTGCAAGTCAGGAGAAAGGACTCAGGAGAAGTGAAATCAGCTCACACTTTAATCTTGGACTTCCAGCCTCCAGGACTGTGAGAAAATGAATTTCTGTGTTTAAGACACCCAGTCTGTGGTGTTTTGTTATGGCAGCTCAGGCTAGCGACTGTAGGCATCAAGAGAGGTGTCCTGCCTTATCATGCTAAGTGACATAAGCCAGTCCCCAAATGTCTTCTCTAGTGTGTGGAAGCTAATCCAAAATAATGGGGGGATTTAAAACAATAGAATAGAAGAAAGATGAGTAGAGTAGACAAAGGGTCATGAAAGGAAAGGAGGAAGGATGGGATAGGGAAAGGCGGAGGAATGAATCTGACTGAACTTTCCTATGCACATATATGAATTTACCACAGTGAATCTCACCATCGCATGTTATGGTTTAGATGTGGTGTCCCCCAAAAGCTCATGTGTGAGACAATGCAAGAAGGTGTGATGCCCCAGTCATGAACTCTGTCCAAGTACCAAGTATGGTTAGATTGATTTTCTAATTTTTCACCTGTCTTTTTAGCCCAGATGGTCAAATCAGCTTTTAATACCCATATTCTAACAGAGCCCTCAAAATGCAGGTATTTTTAAAAGGATTATCCTAAGCTCCTAGCATAAGCTTTTTATTGCTGTTTTATCCTCCAGTGTGATGGCCTTCTAACATTTTTTTTTTAAATAAAAGATTTGTCTTTGGGGGTGTACCCTAAGTCCTTTATAGCTCTAAGCTTCAGAAACATACACACAGAAAGGAATTAAAAACGGATAAAATAAAACAATTTGATTCCCACTGGGATTTGAAGGAGGTGGAATTTGGGTGTGGGAGAGTTGGGGGTAGTTCAGCGGGTGGTTTTATTAGCAAACAGGCCAGTTAAGAACATTTAGTGGGGTAAATGAAATTGTTATGAGGTGGGTTCTGCAGCACACCGAGACCCAGAGCGAGTGCAGCGTGTATCCCTGCCGACCCACGCACACGTGGTACTGTTCCAGCAAGGTGCTTTGACGGCAGTGCTTCTACCCCTTTTATAAAAAGATATCGATGTTTGTCGTGATCCAAGGGCCATGTAGCTCCAGAAACCATCAAAGATAGATTGGAAGCTGTTCAATAGACTTTTACTGTGAAGCATGTTTCATTGTGTTTTAATTCTTGGAAACTTATGGGTGGATGAATGATGTAAATAGCAATTCTCTACCGACCACAAGGATGAACAGAGCAGAATACCCTGTTCTTCCACCTACCTGAATCGTTCCCTGATTCTGGTTGTTAAATAATCTCAGAAAGTTGGCACAGGAGACTCCATCTTTTTTCTTTTTGTATACGGAACGAAAATAAATACATCATCAATTTCTGGGTCATATCATGTTGCAAAGAATTTACCGAGTCTCCGAACCAGGATATTCGTACCAAAATTCCTGATGCATAGAGATTTATAGAAAATAGTTTTCTCTTTGGCCCCTGCTTTGGTCTAACATCACTGTTAATCCTATAGATTATCAGACCTAATTTTGGGCAGAAATCTCCTGAAATTACTGATTTTTCCAGACATGGGTCTGTGTGGCTTCTTGCCTCTTCTTCTTCTTCTTCTTTTTTTTTTTAAGAGAGAGAGAGAGTGAATTTTAATATTTATTTTTTAGTTCTCAGCGGACACAACATTTTTGTTTGTATGTGGTGCTGAGGATCGAACCCGGACCGCATGCATGCCAGGCAAGCGTGCTACCACTTGAGCCACATCCCCAGCCCGCTTCTTGCCTCTTCTGTCATACTTGAGTCTGTCACACCCTGGGGACCCAGAAGCAAGAGGTGGGGAGTTGATGGAGAAGAGTCTTCTGGGAATTGGAGACAAGCTGGGAAGAAGAGGTGTTTTTTTTTTTTTTTTCTTTCTTTTTTTTTTATTTATTTCTTACATACATGACAATAGTGGAGTGTATTACATTCATAATTATCCATTCACAGCACAATTTTTTTGTAACTATATACACCAAATTATGCCATTATACATGAACTCTCTTATTTTTTTTGCATACAATTCTTAATATACCTTTATATCACCATGTATCATATCTCTGTATATGAGGTATGTTGACACCAAATTCACATCTTCAGAGGTGGGTTTTGAGCAAAGAGTTTGAAAGATTCATTGATATAGTCAAAAAACATCTACTGAGAGCCTACAATGTGATAGGCATGGTTCTAGGCATGGAACCGTGGGGATACAGGGTTGACCAGGCCTATCTCTTATACTTGAGGAGTTCAAAATCTGGGCTCTGGAAGCACAGTTGTTCTAGGAAGTCTGTCTGAGCATTAATGGATGCCAGCTCAGAGGAACAGGCAAACCCCGCTAGAGGGGGTGTGGAAAGCTTTCTTACACCAATCCTAACCAACCCTTAGAGCTTGCTAAATGGCACAGGACAAAGAGGAGGATTCTGGGTCCAGGCAAAGGGAGACTTCCATTGGAGGAAGGAGCACAGGAAGGAGGCTGTTAGGCCAGGGAAGGCTGGTGTGGGATTCTTGATAGGAGCTGTGTTTTAATTTAATTTGAGACAGAAGTCACACTCAGAGAGCATCTCAATGAGAAGTGCATTGGGGACTAATAATTTCTGTGCATTTTGGGGGGTGGTGGTGTCCTTAAACAGAGAATGTCCATTAGCAAACCAGTTATGGCTCTTTTTAGGTTGGAGTATAATTTGTTTGGTTTTAAAGACTTAAGCTAGAGTCTCCTATCCTCTAAAAAAATATGTTGATTGTCTCTAGGTTTGCCAAGGAATTCAAAAGTCTGCACTTTACTCACAAAAGTGAAATGAAAATACTTCTTAAAGAACTATTAACAGTAAGGCACAATGACGACAATAATCAGAAGTCTTTTGTCTACAAACCATTCTGGTTGACAATAAGAGATTAAACAGTTATCTTAATCAGCAGGAAAATTATTAATAGCTGCTGCTTTTTTTTTTTTTTTAAATATAGATATTTACTGCCAGTCTCCAGGGAGGAAGGAGAAGCAAAAGGGATTTGAAGCATCTCAGTAATGCCTCTTCCTTTTTCACTTTCTCTTCCCCATTTTCCTTTTCCAAATTGGATACCTGGACTCCATGCCTAGGTGGGCTGAGAGAGGAGCAGGGAGACCTGGGAGACAGGTGAGAAGCATTAAGAACAACAGGCCAAATTCTTTATGTATTCCCTGGTAGATTTTCACTTTTTAATCATTTATTTATTTATTTTAGTTGTAGGTGGACACAATACCTTTATTCTATTTTTATGTGGTGCTGAGGATCGAATCCAGGGCCTCACGCATGCTAGGCGAGTGCATTACCTCTGAGCCACAATCCAAACCCCTTGTTTTAATATTTTACACCTTGAGATTTGGTACCTTGGAGCCCTTAGGCCTGGCCTTGGCAGGCATCAGAACGTCTTAAGGAAAACATTAAAAACGGCCTGTTGCCGGCCCTCCTCAGTCCCTCTCCTGGATATCCTGTTTGCGCAGGAGTGGAGTGGAAATACAAACTGCATTTTCTAAGGTTCTACAGGTGAACTAGATGCTTTATCTGGGCTGGTGCACCTGTGTGGGGGCTCATTTGTGTTCTTTGGGGTCCTATTTTGTAAATAGCCCTGCCCTGGATACTGCATGGCTATAGTGGGGCTGTTTGGATAAGGCTGTTTTCCCAGACCTGTAGCAAGATTCTGTATGGAGTCCCGGGTGTGGGGGTGGAGCGCAGGGAGGGCTCTGAAAGCACGGTGTGGAAGGGGTTTGGAACATGACAGCGCTGAACACCCTGTGGGCAAGCCTCAGGGACCAGGTAGAGAAGGGTGGTGGGAGAAGTTGTCTGAAGAGAGGAGGAATGGTCCCCAAGATGCCCACAGCAGGGTCTTAGCTGCGCAGACCTGGAACGCACTTATCTCCAGCCCCACTCCTGCCTTGTGGTGGGCGGGGCGCACTTGCTGCTGAGGAAGTGCGGGAACAAAGCACCGTGCAACCCTCGGAGTCTGGTACTTTTCCACTCCACATGTTGGTCAGTGCTGCTGCGACTCCTGCCACATACTCCTCTGTGTTCTCTTTAAACCTTGGGCCTCTCTGGAGGAAGCTTTCGGCACCAGCTGCATGCTGTCGGGTGGCACTATGACTCTCTAGAGGTGGCCACAGAAATTTTCTTTTTCTGAATCACTGCCATCTCCCATTTTTCTCCGTCCTGTGTCTGTTCCTCTTCGTGGATCTGTGAAGAGGCCTAAGCCTGCCACCTGCCTCCTCGGTTTGCTGATGCCTTTTGAAGCTAGTCATTTGCATAGAGGGACACCCTGCCTTCCAATGCGTCCTTAATGTAAATACTTGTTGGCGCGCGGTGAGCCTGGCCCCTGGAGGGCAACGCGACCCCTCCCCCTCGCCGGGTCTTCCAGCACAAGAGTGGCAGCATGTGTTTCCTCTCCCTGGTTCCTCTTTGTTTCTTTGCCCCTCCTTTGTGGGCACAGGGGTGGGCAGAACCTTCTTTTTAATCAGGAGCTGTGTATCTGATCAGCGTCCCAGAACAGACGGATGGAAGATTCTGATTAAATTCAAATCTTTCTTCGAAATCTCCCCCAACGTTTTAATTCTTTTTTTCTTTTTGCTGCAAGGCAAAGGTTAGTTTCCCAGTCATCCTCCCCATCCATGTTTCTCTTTCTGGGATGAGTCCAGTGTGTGGCATTCCATACCTACTGTGTGTCAGGTCCCAAGGGAGACAGAGCTAAAGGGAACTCATTTCAAGAACAGTCTTAAGATAGCATGTTCTTTCCTTCTTTCTCGTGAAACAATCTGGAAATAAGCAACCCTTAGTATCAGGGACCCAGGTTCCTCTGCTTTGTTTGCATCTCTGGGGTGCTCATCTCTTTTGCATGACCCAAGATGGCTCACAACCATTTCTTGATGTAGGCAACAAGATGCCTTTTAAGGGCGTGATTCAAAAAAGACCGGCTCACTTTCAGTCACATCCCATTGGCCAGCTTTTAGTCACATGACCAGGCCTAGGCAAGGGAGTCTGGGAAATGTAATCTTCCTCTGAATGTCTGGGAACGCACCTAAAACCTTTATTACTAGTGGACCTATTTATTTTTTAGTAGCTTTAAAATGATCTGTGTTTCATGCATGTGTGAGAAGACTGCATTCTCTAATGGTTGGATGCAGAATTTTGTATATGATCATGGGTCAAGCTTGCTGTTTTTGTTGCACTGTCAGTAACTGAAATGTATTAGTAATTGAAATCTCTCTCTGTGATAGTGGATTTGTCAATTTCCACAAGTTTTTCTATTGATTTTTGTTTTGTATATTTTGAGGCTAATGAAACACATTTGTATTTAGAATTGTCATGTCTTCTTTAGGGAACTAATGATTTTGTCAGTATTGAGCAATCCTCTCTAACCCTCATTATACTTTGTCTCTTTAGTACATCTTAAACTGACACTGACAGATGTCTGCTTTCCTCTTTCTTCTATTTTTAACCTTTTCATGTTTTACACTTTGAGTATGTCTTTTATAAATAGTATGGTAAGTGGATTTTGTTTGTTAAATCCAACTTAACCTTTCTTTTAAATTGACAATTTGGACCATTTACATTTATTTGATTTTTAATGCCTTTAAACTTGTTTCTACCTTTTATACTTTAGTTTCAACTAAATATTGAAAATTTTCTTTTTTTATAGTTAAATTTCTTTTTTTATAACTTAGAAAAATTTCATATCTATATCTTTTTAGCAAAATAGCCTTAGGTGTCTTCATATTCTTTTGAGCTCACTCCACCTTCTGTATTAATATTAATAACAAAAAGTTTTCTAAGATTGTTGTCTCCATTGATTCACATATTTTTTGCAGCTTCTTCTGGATTTGCTTTTCTTACTTGAGTATCACTGATTCTGAAAGCATTTTAAAATGTGGGTCATAATGTGGCACACTTCCTCAAACCTTGTATTCATGAGAATATCTTTATCACACCCTCACATTTGAATAATAATTGTGCTTGAAATGGAATTCCAGTTTCACAGTACTTCTTTTACTGCTTTAAAGCTCATACTCCATTATATTTTGGGGTTCAGTGTTGTGGTTTTGAAGTGTGATAGTCATGCAATTCCTTTTCCTTTGCCATTCCTGAGAGTTTTCAAAATTTTCTCTTTGAGTTTGGTATACCTAAATTTAATTCTTGCGCATGTGAATGTTTTTTGGCATCATTTTGGCATCTCATGCACACTTTTAATTTGAATTTACTCATCTTTAGTTTTGGAAAATTCATCTCCATGAAGTCTTCATACATTTCCATCTTTCCATTTTAATTACTATTTTTTTTCCCTGTTCTTTGACTCCTATTGTCTGGATACTGGTACTTGTACTTCCATTCTCCCAATCTCTTAACTTTTGTGTTTTCTAAATTGGGATCCTTCCCTGCTTGCCTTCAGGAGAGTTACTCAATCTGATCCTTCAATCTATCACTTCACTCTTCAGCTATATTCATTTAACAGTGATGCCCTTTCCAGTGCTCTTTATTCCCATTATATAATTTCATATATTGCACTTCCTTCTATTCCTGCTTAATATTTCCAAGTTCGGATGAACAAAGAGAGAGCCTGGAAAAGGCCAGGGAAGAACCTCAGACAGGACACACCTATTTGGTATCACTTACCCATCACCTTTGGAGGCCAGAGCTTCCTCTTTGGTTTCTCAGGGGGAGGGAGCAGCAGGAAGAGGTTTGCAAAATGTGGCACCTACCAGCTCTGGGACTGGGCAGGGAGTGCAGAGGCTGCCCGGCTTTCACGGTGCTCTGCAGTGTTTTACTGCAACAGGGCGACTGGGTTGCCCTGATTTCATTTTTTTCACCAGCAGTGCGTGTCATCACGGCCAGTTTCTAAGGGGAAAGGGAAGATACTGCTTGTCCCGAGGCAACGAGGCAACGGTGGGGAAGAAGAGCAGAGCTCAAGCTGCTGTTTCTGTTCTATCCTCAGGAGCAGCACCGCCTGCCTCTGCCCCAGGCTGCAACACCCCCACTGCCACCACCACCACCACCACACACACACACACACACACACACACACACACACACACACACGCAGCAGCTGTCCTTCCAGAGTTCTCATGGTTTTGTCCTTTAGTTCCTGGATTTTGGGTTTCCTATATCAATTGACTCTGAGGGAAATAGGAAGTGGTTTGTGGGAATCCTCCATCTTGGCAGGAACTGGAACCTCAGCTGAGCAATGTGCAACCCTTGTGTATTTATTAGTCAGGGTTCTGGAGAGAGAGAGAAAGAGAGAGAGAGAGAGAGAGAGAGAGAGAGAGAGAGAGAGAGAGAATTTGCTCACATGATTATGGAAGCTGGCAAGACTGAAATCTGCAAAGTGGCAGAGCAGCCTGGAGACCCAGGAGAGGCAGCGTTTTAGAGTGTGTTCAAAGGCTGTCTGCCATAGAATCAAGAAGAGCCAATGTTGCAAATGAAGTTTGACAACTTTCTGATGGAGAACTGTCTCTTGCTCATGGGAAGTTGCTATTTTTGCCTCACTTGGGTCTTCTACTATTTAGCTATGACCTGTCAACTTTATGAAGGGCATTCCACTCTACTCAGATTCATGTACCTTAACATTAATCTGTCCAAATAACCCGGAATGGTGTTTCATCAAATATTTGGGCACTCTGTGGCCCAGCCAGATCAACACACAAAATTAACCATTATTCTAAGTGTGGTCTGAGTTTCAACATCAGCCTCTCCTGAGAGCTTGTTAGAAAGGCATAGTCTCTGAGCTGGGAATGTGACTCAGTGGTAGAATGCTTGCCTGGCGTGGGTGAGGCCTTGTTTTGATCCCCAACACTGGGGAGAAAAAAGCAGAACCTCAGGCCCACTCCAGATCTACTTTTTAACAAAATACCTGCATTTTAATTAAATACAAATCTTTTCAATTCATTGAGCTAGAGCTTCACACCTGTAAACTAGATTATGTCAGAGATTCTCAACCCTTGCAATGCCAGCAGCCTTAAAAAAAAATAAAAGCAATAGCATAAAACGCTGCCTGGGGTCATCCTAACCAATTAAAACTGAATCCCTAGGATGGGTCCAGGCATTCTGTATATTAAAAACCTATGCTGGAGAGTCTGTTGCCCACTGAAGTGCAGAAAACCAAGAATAGTGCCTCTCAGACTGTAAGACGCACACATGTCACCTGGAGATCCAGAGTGCAGATTCTGGTTCATGAGGTTTGGAGCTGGAGATTGCATTTTCAACATGCTCCGCCGAGTGATAGGATGCTGCTATCCTAGCATCTCTCTGGTTGCCCGGAGACACTAGACTAGATAATAGATGAGGTCCTTTGCCATTCCGAACTGCTCTGTTCTCTGCAAACCAGGACAGCCTTACAGATTCACTAAGGAGGGTTCTACCCAGGGTTATGACTCTTACCAGGAAATCTACCCAGGAAATAAGGCCTCTGCATTAGTCAGTTTTTGTCACTATGACCAAATACTTGACATAAACTACTTATGAAGATAAGAGGTTTATTTAGCTCACAGATTTGGAGACCCAAGGGCATGGTACTTGCATTGGCTCAATTTTTGGTGAAGTCCTCGTGGCAGTTGGCAGATGCCAGAGTTGGGGCAGGATGTCATATCGTGAGCCAGGAAGCAGAGGTGGGAGCAGGCCTGCTGCTCATATAACAACACTCTCCTGAGAACAGGTGAAGGGCTGGATGAGACTACCTTCCTCTCCTTCCAGGGCACACCCCCAAAGACCTAGGGACCTATTAGAGGTTCCACCACCTCCCCATGCTGCCACCATATTCCCATTACATGGACCCTCGGGGGACACCCAAACTAGCAACTTTGTTCTCTGTGGCTTCCAGCAGCTTCTGCTCTCCTTAGGTCCAAGAAATCAGATGTCTTCCTTTGCTATTACTCACGTGGAAATGAGATGTTTTTCCTATGACAGCTTGGCTCTATAACCCGTGGCCAGGTACAAGGCTCTAGAAGACATTAAATGTGTCCTCTGTGGAGAAGGGAGATCAAGAAAGGTTACTAGCGTCCGAATAACCTCATACAGTGGCTGAGAGACTTGAGTCACTTGTGGACCGAATCCAAGATGGTTCTGCCTGAATCCTGGCTCGGTCCCATGTTGCAACTCCATTGAGTCCCTTTATCCTCAGCTGGGATAAATTTTTCTCAAATGGCTGCTGTCTCATAAGGACTTTAGTTTAAAAACCTTGTTGTAAAACTTAACTCATCCAACTTGAGTTCTAGGTGTTTTGTGCTAGGCTTTTTCCAAACTCATGCCTGCCTCAGGGTCTTGGCACCTGCAATTCCTTCTGTCAACACACTTTTCTAACTCTTCATGTTGCTGATCACTTCTTGTCATTCATCTCACGGCCTCAATGTCACCTCTTCCGAAAGGAAAACCACCTTTCTAAATGGTCTTTTTCAACATAATCCTGTGCCTCATACCTGTTTTAATGTCTTCATAACTTTTATGATGATGACCTTTATATAGTAGCATTATCTTATATATTGATTTGTTTCCTTATTAATTTTCTGTCCCCTTGTCTCACCCCTATTGTATAAGAGACTCTACATTTTAATCATCTTCCTATCCCCAGGATTGAACTTCGACATGCAGAAGTACAAGTCCTGTGCTTATTAAATGGATGCATCTTCAATCTTTCACGGTACTTGGCTTAGTGTGTTCATTTGTCAGAATCTTTTTTCTCCCCAACCAAAATGTGGATAGCAATTTTGGGTGCTGTCCAGAAAAACTAATTCATGGAGAAGCATTACAAAAACAAGACACTGGGCAGAAATAGCATGGGACTCAGTTGGACTTCAGTTTGCATTCGTGGGGGGTAAATGTGAGAAATGTGAGGTCCTGAGATGTGGAATATTTGCCAATCAGATTTGAAGAGCTCATAAAAAGTTCAGAGTAAGCTTTTGCTCATCCCCACCCGCCTGCTCTAAATTCCTCATTGGTGCCCAGTGGCAAGCTGGCACGAAGCCGCCGCTGACGGCGAGGGGCAGAAAGCACCCGCCCTGGACCTCTGCCTTGCCCCACGTCTTAACACCTCTGGGAAGATGGCACCTCTCAGCACCTGGCCCAGGTTTTCTGCTAACCCCTGGCAAAGTAATCCAGGTGTGAAATGCCTGGGCTGCCACACAGGTAGGCAACAGACTTTCGGCAGAGGAGGCTGGTCTGATGGAGGGGCAGAAGTGAGCCAGGGGCCAGCAGGACATTGTGCCAGGTGTGGCCGGGGACAGGACCTGGTCTCCACTGGTGTTTCAAGCCATCTTCTGATGGCTCTAGTTAGGGATTTTATTCCTCTCAACCCAACGCAGTTGGCAAGGTGGAGGGCAAAGTGATGTTTCCCTTATACTAACGCTGCCACTTCATCGGCCTCATGGGGTGGTCCACAGGCTCCTCCAGGTGGCCTTGGGTGGGCAGGAGGGAGGGGCAGAAGTTGGTGCCCAAGTTGCATCAGACTGAACCACTTTCAAGGTCTGTTTTCCACTGCAGATGGCAGTTTCCATTTAAAACAGGGTAAAGTTATTAGTGCAGAAAAAGATGCTGAGATGATTTTGTGCATGATGGGGAAGGAGAGCGTATTGGAGGATGGATGAAGGCCCTTGGCCTGGAGGTGGCTGTGGTGATTTTGGCTTCACCCAGAGGTCCCAGAGATGGAGTGACTCAGGCTGTGATTAAGAGGGGGACAGTGTTCCTCATGCCTTTCATTCTGGTGGACTTAATTAATCAAGTAGGAGTTGTGTGCCTGCTCCCTGCCAGGCCTCCCGAGTCCCTGCTGGGGAACAGCAACAACAGCTCAGGCCTGCTCAAAGTTGGTGGCAGATGTAAACAAGCAGCTTGCATAGCATTGTGATGCCGGTGGGGGCAGTGACCTCTTTCTCAGCCAGGACCAGGGGTCTGGAGTCCAAAGACCCAGGGCGGGTGTCTCACCCTCCAACTTCCAGATGGGGAACTGGAGGCCGATATATAAGCTTTGATTTTCTCAGTTATCACCTGAGGAAATGACATCTGCTCTGTCTGCTTTGTGGGTGTCATGAGGATCCAGTGAGAATACCGTAAAGCCATTTGTGTGTCCATGAGGAGACCTTTGGATTGCTGTTGGCACTATAAGAACTTGGTTCGGCAGCTTCCAACATTGGTCTCTCATTCTTCGCTGTGACCATGTGACACTATCTGTTATCAATGGGATGTGAAGATCTGAAACAAGCTAGAGACATGCTCTGTCCATTATGGTAGCATCGCGTCCACAGGTAGCTAGTCTACATTCAGTACCTGTCATTAACAGGGCTAGTCTGAACTGAGAGGTGTCCTGACAGGAAGGAAGGAAGGAAGAAAAGAATGTAAAATACCTCACTGATAATTTCTTATATTGGTTACACATTTAAATGAACATATTTTGGATATATTGAGTGAAATAAAATACATTATTTAGGCATATCTTGTTGATTTTTAAGTAACTACCAGAGGATTTTAAATTCAACAAGTGACTCACATGTTTTTCTTGAACAGTGCATTTATAGAGGCCGTCTCTCTCTGGAAACATTGCCGCAGACTCAGTGCACATAAACATTCATACAACTTCAGGGGTACCACAGACCCCTTTAAAGCCCCACCCATGTCACCCTAAAGTGACTATTGTAATGATTGCTTTCCACATACATTCAAAATGCATATACAGAATGTTCCTGTGAAATTAGGTCACTTTAATGAGAACTATCACTGTGCATTTCTTTGCAGGAAACCATTTCGCCACAATTGTCACTACAGAGGCTGGGGGAGGACCCTGCCCTGGACTTTGCACCACACTCTCTGATGGAAAAAGGCAGGTCTCTGCAGACAGATGACAGAAGCATACTGCAGTGTGGGCTCAGATGAGGATGCCTTCACATTTCACTAATGCGGAGATTTGCCAGGTACCAGGTCAGCTACTGCACTTCCTATCCCTGAATCTTTCCCTTTCACAAGACAGAAGAGGAAACGAGTCCCTTAGGTCCCTCTTAGGTTCCCAGTCTCCAGTCCACCTGCAAACCCTTTGGAGTATCATCCATGCATGTTCGGTCAGTTGAGGGAAGGAAGCCCCACACGGCTCAGAAGCTTCCCAACTAGGATTCAAAGGCTTTCCAGCGTCTGTTTGTGGAAGAGGGAGGAAACTCAGGAGAGGAGGAAGGAAGGTCGGCACTCAGGCATGTGCCTCTCCCACACCTTTATTTTATGAGAGGCGAACAGTGGGGTTTGGATTTAAGAGATCTTTCCATGGGTCAGCTATCAAGTATCTCAGCCAGGGGTACCCACTGAAATAGAAGTAGCAGGAGGTATATTATCGACCCTCCATATCTGTGGGTTCTGCATCTGCAGATTCAATCAACCACTGGAAAAATTTTTTAAAATTTTTCAGCTGCACCAAACATGTACAGACGTTTTCTTGTTATTACAACCTAAATGATACATATAACAACTGTTTATACAGCATTTACATTGCATTAGGCATTTTAAATAATCTAGAGATATTTTAAAGTAAACGGGTAGATGTGTGTAGATCTTATGCAAATCCCATGACATTTTGCATTAAGGGCTTGAGCATCTGCAGAGTTTGGTGTTTACAGTGGTGGGGAGGTGCTGGAGCCAATCTCCATAGATGCCCAGGATTGTGTGTGTGTGTGTGTGTGTGTGTGTGTGTGTGTGTGTAATGGGAATGGTCTCACACAATTCTGGAGGCCAAGAAGTTCTACAATTTGATCTGCTCTTCACAAGGTGAGATCCAGAAAAGCTGTTGGTGCAATTCAGTCTGAGTCAAAAGGCCTGGACAGTGGGGTCAGGGAAGGATGATGGTGTGGGGTACAGAGGCTGAAGGCTTTGGAACCAGGAGCTCCAGTGGTCAAGGGCAGGAGAAAATTAATGCTCCAGCTTACAAGAGCAAATTCACCTTTTCTCCACCATTTTACTCTATTCAGCCTTTCAATAAATTGGACATGGCTCTTCCATGCTGGTGAGGGTTATCTTCTTTCCTTGGTCTATGGATTCTAATGCACATATTTCCTAGAAAACCTTTCGGACATGCCCCAAAATAATTTTATGAGCCATCAGGGCATCTCTTAGCTCAGTCAAGTTGACACATTAAGATTAACATCATAAAGGTATTTCCTGTCATTCCCGGGAAACTATCTTTTCATGAAAAAGTCCTACATATGCGTGACAGCAAAAAGCAAAACCCCAAACAACACCAGTCTGTGGAATTTATACAGTTTGGGTTACGTATTAGTCAGCTTTCTGTGACAGTGAGAAAATACCTGAGAGAATTAACTTGAAAGGAGGAAAGGTTTGTTTTGGTTCACAGTTTCAGACCATGGTGATCCGACCCTGTTGCTTTTGGCCTGTTATGGTTTAGATATGATGTATCCCAGAAGAACTCAACCGTGAGACAATGTGGAATGTCCAGAGGTGAAATGATGATATTATGAGAGTTGTGACCACATCAGTGGATTGATCCACTGATGTGGCTTAACTTAGGCAGATGGGGTATGGCTAAAGGAGGCGGGTCACTGGGGATGTGCCTTTCGCTTTATATTTTGTCCCTGTTGAGTGGAGCTCTCTCTCTGCTTCTTGGTGGCTGTGTCCTGAGGGTTCTCCTCCCACCACATCCTTCCTCCATGATGTTTTGCCTCACCTTAGGGCCAGGGCAATGGAGTTGACTGTTTATGCACTGAGACCTCTGAAACCATGAAACCCAAATAAACTCTTCCTCCCTTAAGTCGTTCTTATTAGGTATTTTGGTCAGAGCAACGAGAGAGAAAGCTGACTAAAAGAGGGCCTGCAGCAGGTGGGCCCTCACAGCAGGAAGCCTACGCAGAAGACACTGCTTACCTCACAGTAGCTGGGAAGCAGAGAAAAAGGAAGTGGCTGGGGTCCCTAAGTCCCCTTCAAGGGCATACCTTAATAACTTCCTCCCCCTAGGCCCCACTTCTTAAAGGTTCCACCATCTCTTAATAGTGCTATTCTTTTGGACCAAGCCCTCAACACATGGCCTCTGTGTAGTCAAGATCCAAGCAACAGCAGGTTAGATGTGGTTCCCTGATTACATCCACCAAAGACGGGCTCGGGTTGGGGTGTAACTTTCAATCTGGGGCCATTGAGAGCTTCTGAGCTGACGGATGAAATGTGGAGTTGGCCAGCTTGTTGAGGACTTTGCTGGTTGGCCTGTCTCCAAGCAGAAGCAGCAGATGACTGCCCAAATTCTACAAGTGGGATGACCAGTGGCAACATAAAGGGCAAACAAACAAGAAAGGCTTTCTTTCTGAGAATGTTTCTACTGTAGTTAGGTTAGAAAATGATCCAGGGAAGAGATAAACTCGCCTTTTCATTTAGCAAAATAAAATGCCTATCCACTTGGTCATCTGTGCAGTGAAAGTCCAAACCAGAATCTTGTTTTTAAAGGTTTTGTTTAATTTGCCACCCCCACCCCACCCCTCCCACTGCTTAACATCAGGCTGGGCAGGAGAGAAGGGGAGAGGGTCACCTGATGGGGTCTTGTCAAGTGGCTTCCGTGGCATTTATATTAAAGAGCCACAGGAAAAAGGTGAAGGGCCGATGACAGGAGGCATCCGCATTTCCGGGGGTTTTGTTCCAGTTTTCATGAATATGGATAATGCACAGAACGTCTCGTTTTCAGAGCTGTGTTTTTTCATCAAACACCACCACTCTTCACGGGGAGGGAACTAGACACTCCCAACACATGATTTGGCAGGCCTCAATCATAAGTGCTCCGATATTGACTTTCAGAAACCCAATCCAGATTTGACTCTGACCTTCAAGCCCCGATCAGGTCACTGAGAAAGAAAGATGCCTCTGGTCAAGCCCTGGGCCAGGTGCTGCTCTTTGAAAAACACTTGCAGGTTCTTTGTAGGGACCCTGATGGAGGAAGGTGAGTTTGCTTTTCAAATGACCTTTCCTTCATTGCAAAAGAACACATGGAATGAAGTGCAAGAGGTGCTTCTGGTGTGCCCCAAGGGTGTCACACAAGCAAGGGCACCCGGAGGCCTCTGCAGGAGACCAAGGGAAGAAGGCTCTGTCTTTTTCCAGTAGCTGGTGGCACTTGTCAAATTAAAAGTGAAATTTGCCCTAAGGTTAAGATAGATTATGTTCAAAATAAGGTTAAAATAGATTATGGTTGGGGCTGTGTCTTCTCTTGAGTTGAGCATTTCACCAGGCCTGGTTTGGAGAACTCCCTGCATCAGAATTGGGGAACCTCTTTCAATTACCAATTTCTGGGTTCCCAAACACCAGCCAAATATATGGGTGCCAGAGTCAAGAATGTACATTGTACCAAGTTTCTGGGAAATCCTGATATACTCCAAAATTTGTCCCATTGAATTAAAAAAAAAAAAAAAAGATGTATCTATCATAAGAAATTGTGATGGAGAAAAAGATTGGATTCTTTTGATGACATCCATGTAAACTTGTTTAGTTGTGTGTCTTGTGTGGGAAATTTTTGAGCCACAAAAGACAGGGACTACATTAACCCTTTGTTTTTGATGGTTATCATGTGTGCCTTGTCCTTCTGGAGTTAAGAATCATCATCTGCTTCGGAACTATGGCCCTTTGGGGCAAGACTGTCCTTCAATGAAAGTGATTGCAACAGGTTGATAAAAGAAAAGAAAAACAATAAAGCTGTTTAGTTGCAATTCTCTTTTCTCTGAAGTCAGTTTTTGAGTGATTAAAAAGAAAAGCAGCTTGGTGAAGGTTATGGTTCACCATTTTACACTACAGAACATCTTTGCTTCCTATTTATATGCTCATTTGTGCATGTGTTAGAGCTTCCTGGTCCTCAAAGGACTTGATTGCTGGAATTTATACTACACACAAACCTAGCAGGATGTGTCACCCAAAGCACTCTGACCCAGTGCTACACAGCAAAGAGTTCAGTAGAGCATTGTTTCCCAGTGAATTTTGGTGGATCAAATTACTTATTTTAGGACACAGTGAACTTTTTAGTTTTAAACTTTAGGATTATCTGGTTAACTTAGGCAAAAATCTATTACATTGTACCGCAATGAAAACGAACAACTTCTCCCACTGGATAACAATTGGCCTTTAACCCAAGCAGCCCTTACTTACTACAAAACACCACAAATTCCCCTAACTGCTATATCTAGGCCTTACGTGAAATCAATAAAGGACAACTAGGTGCAGTACACATCTATGATCCCACTCATTCAGGAGGCTGAAGCAGGAGGATTGCAAGTTCAAGGCCAACCTGGGCAACTTAGCAAGACATTGTCTCAAAATAAAACAAAAGGTGCTAGGGATGTAGCTCAGTGGTAGAGCACTTGCCTAGCATGTGCGAGGTCCTGAGTTCCACTCCCAGGACAGCAACAAAAAAAGACAAAAAAAAAAAAAAAATTCAATAAGACCGAATGAAGATGCCAGTATTAAATCAGAGCCCTCAATGAGCAATGGAATCTTTCAGCTCTCAAGGACACATTTTTAGTTGCCTAGTAAGCCCCGAAATACCAGAGTGACCCAACTGAGACATCATAGTGACTACAGAAGAAGATTACTTCCTTTACTTTGTGACCACAGAGAGTTTTGAAAGTGTGTAGCCAAAAAATGTGTTAGTTTTAGGGGCGATACATTTAATAATTTTGCTGTATTTCTTGGCCAGGAGGTCATTGAAAGTCCAGCCACAATTCTAGATCATTCTCTCGGGTCCTTTTACTACTTCCTGGCTTCACCATAGTGATGGAGATCCATCTTGTTCGTGATATGAAATTGTGTTACTATATGAAATTAGGAAGACAGGTACAAATTGTGTGTGTGTGTGTGTGTGTGTGTGTGTGTGTGTGTGTTTCCTGTTCGTGGTCTAGATGGGAATGAAAAACCCAGACTCAAGACAGTGCAGAGTTTAACCAGGAGATCAACATCAACGCTGTGCATTTTAATTAGAGGCTATTTAATCCAGGGAGTTGGCTCAGCAGTGAGAAGCTGAGGGGTAATGAAGGAAATCACTGCACCTCCAGGCTTGGGAGTAGAGGGGAGAGGAGGTGTTACCAGCACCAGGAGCTGGGTCACTCAGCTCCCGTGTTTGGTGGAAACAGCTGTCATGCAGAAGACGTAACAGTTGCTGAGACACCTGGTGAGGCAGAGAGTGCCCTGCTTAGTCAAACTCACCTGTAAGCCTGGAAAGCACATCCACGAGACTCAGGTCCCCGTGAGATCAGCATGGGGGAGGGAAAAGGGATAGATCTGAGTCACAATGCTCCATCAAGAATATGGCAGGGCTGACCCCTTACTGTGAAACACAGAATTCACTGTCCATCACCTTCGCTGCCTACTTGAGGGCATCTTTTCATCTGGGCCATTTAGTTGCTTGAGAATGATGATCCATGACCAACAAAACAGATCCATCAAGGGCAGACGTTTATCAGAAACACTGTGTGTGGCCATCCACCTGCTGTGTGTGTGTGTTTCCTGTTCTTGGTCTAAATGGGAATGAAAAACCCAGACTCAAGACATATTTCACATAGTTCGCCATTTTACACTACAGAACATCTTTGCTTCCTATTTATATGCCATTTGTGCACGTGTCAGAGCTTCCTGGTCCTCAAAGGTATCAGGGTTCTGCTAGAGGAGAGAGATGCAACAAGAAGCCCTTTAAGAGCCACCAAGAAGGGGACCATTGACTTCAGAAATTCTCCTCTGGGATGGTCCTGCAGCACTGGAATGGAGCCTCTTTATTGAGCCATACTATACTTGTTCTTTCCAAAGAAAAGTCTCTCCTTTGGAGAGTTGTATTAACTTACACTTTTTTGCTGATATGTTGACCTAATATGGGCAAGAAAGTAGTCATTATTAGAACAACAATCCACCTATGAAATGCATCCTTTGCATGGGAACACAGCTCATGTTGAACACTGTTTTCCATTTTCTATGTGGCCTCCCTCTCTGTACAGAGAGTAAGCATTCGGGAATCCTGCTTTCTTAATGGCATGATCTTTCTTTCTTTCTTTCTTTTTTCTCCTTCTAAAATTAAACATCTACATTTTAAAATGATTTTGAATTTACAGGAAAACTGCAAAGTTAGTAGAAAGAGTCCCCATATGCCTCTTGTTGACATCTATGTAGACATCTATGTACATTTGGCACAAATAATAAGCCCACACTGATGCATTATTATCAGCTGAGGTGCATAGTTTATTTGTATTTTACTCAGGTCTTCATAGTGTCTTCTTTCTTGTTCCAAGGTCCCATTCGGGAGTCTACATGACACTTAGTCATCCTGGCTCCTTAGACTCCCCTTAGCTGTGACTGTTTCTTGCTGTGACTTTCTTGGTTTTGGATCCTTCACAGGTCTGAGGAGTCCTCATCAGGTATTTGTAGAATGTAGCCTTGGGATTTGTAGGTGTTTTTCTCATGATCGCACTGGGGTTATGTATAGACCTGGGGGAGGAAGACCACAAAGGTCAAATGTCATGTTCTGTAGAACCTCATTTATCACTGTTGATGTTGAACTTGGCCAAGTTTCTCCATTTGGAAGGAAGCCTTTATGATTTAGGTGCTAAGCTTTTGGAGGGCAGGATATCTACAAGAATTGTTTGCAATTCCTCTGTACTGGAGCTTTCTCTATACCTGCTCCCCCACTTATTTATTTATTCAACCATTCATTTATATCCCTATGGACTCCTGAATATTCCCTATCCATTTTATACTTTACTGTTTGCTCGGAACTTCCCAGAGGGGGCTCATCCTGTTTCTTTCTTTCTCCCTCTGACCTACCCTCATCATTGTGAGTTTTTAAAATTTCTTGTTTGTATTTTAGCACTTCATTACTTTCTGGAACTACAAAATGTTCCAGGTTCATCCTGTATATGTTCTGCCCCTGCCATTTATCCAGGCAGCCCTGGATAAATGATTCCTGAAAGATAGTTTCAGAAACAAATATCTGGCACTAGAAGTATTCAACCTGGCCATTTTAATCCATCTGTTCATTTCTTAAACATACATGTTTATCCAGTACCAACTTTGGGTAAGACTGTAGGGCAGATGAGACAATGGGGAACAAGAAACTTGATTACTCAAGGTGCAAGAAAAGTGCTGTTCGTGAGGTACACTGAGTACTCCATAGGAATTTGCAGATGGAAGGAGATTTCCAGCTGGGGATGTGCATCATCAAGCCTTTGTTCTTGGTTCTAGATTTTCTTCTATCCTCAAGGTTCATATCTTGGTAGCTGTGCTCAGATCTACCCTTCCATATGTGAGTCTGCAATATCAGGCTGACCTGAGATTAAATCCTCGTTTTGCCCCTTTTAGTCATATGACCTGGAATAAGTGTCTCATCAGTACCTAGTTTTAGTTTCCTCATCTGTAATTTGGGGGTGGTAATGCAAATGCAAACCACCCCCAGAAGCTTTTAGGAAGATTAGGGAGAAGATATGTGGAATGTCCAGCACAGTGTCTGATAGTTAGGGAAAGCAAATGCTGGTAAGTAACGCGGCAACAACACTTAGCGTCTCTGTCCAGAGGCAACGCTGCCTGCAGTTTTAGCTGGTGACTGGGCACCATTGCAGTGGAGGCTGATTGATGAGACTGTAAAGGCAGGCCCAAGGAGATGGCTGTGGAAAGGCTGACCCCTGTGCTCACGGCAGGTCTTCCCTGCAGATGGCATTGCTTTTGAGAAGTACACCATACACCATCAGGGACTCGGGGTCACCTGGCATGTGCACAAACTCTAGCACCAGGAATGAGGCATCTGCTGAAGCCTCCAATCAAGATGTGTGCTCATAAAAATGCCTTGGCTCAGTCTCCTTGGCCAACATCTGCTTGACATTCCAGAAGGGACCATCAAGCCAGGGTCCCCACAGAGTTGCTTCCCTGGAGGGTGACAGTAGGCTTCAAAAATGGGTTTCTTCTTTTCTTTCTTTCCTTCTTCCTTTCTTTCCTTTTCCTTTCTTTCTTTCCTTCTTTCTCTTTTGCTTTCTTTCATTCTCTCCCTCTCTCTCTCTCTCTTTCTCTCTCTGTCTCTCTGGTACTGGGGATTGAACCTAGGGATGCTCAACCACTGAAGCTACATCCTTTTAAATTTTTATTTTAAGACAGGGTCTCACTATGTGTCCAAGGCTGGCCTTAATCTTAAAATCCTTCTGCCTCAGCTTCCTGAGTCACTGGGATTCCAGGCAAGCACCACACACCAAGCTCTACAAATGGGTTTCTGCTCTAGAAAGAAAACAGGATTTAAACAGTGATGCTCCAGCAGGGCTTGAGGCCTTCTCCTAGTAGCAGGCAAAGTGCAGACGTCATGAACTTTCCTAACATGCTGGTGAGGTGCATACCAGCACCCCTAGACAGTTCATAATGGAGAGAGTGACAATCCTGTTTGGTGTTCTTTTACCCTAGAAGCAGCCAGAGCAGTGATTCTCAAGTTGTCATCCCTGGACCACCAGCAGCAATGTCACCTGGGGACTTTTCAGTTTTGGATTCAGAATCTTGAGCTGAGAAACACCCCTACCACCTCTGCAATCTGTATTTTAGTAATAAATCCTGGTGATTTGGACACCAGCTCAAGTTCAAAAGCATTGATCTAAATAATGCAGGACTTTCCCCAATCTTCCATTGGAAACATAAGAACATTCTGAACACTAAACACCTTGAAGTTAGAGGTGGACTTTCTCATATATGACAAGTATATGCGGTAAGTATTTGTTGAATGAATGAATTTAAGAATACCAAAGTGGCCCAAATCCAAAACACTGACAAGACCAAATGCTAGTGATATGTAAAGCAAATGAAACTTACATTCATTACTAATAGAAATGCAAAAAGGAATAGCCCTTTAGAAGACAGTTTGACAGTTTCTTGTAGAAGCAAACATACCCTTCCCATAGAATCCAACAACTGAGCTCCTTGGTATTTACCCAAAGGAACTGTAAGCTTATGTCCACACTAAAACCTGCACTTGGATGTTTATAGCAGCTTTATTCATGATTGCCCAAACTTGGAAGCAACAAGATGTTCTTCAGTAGGTGAGTGGATAAACAAACTGTGGCACGTATAACAACATCTTATTCAGGGGAAAAAAAAGAGCTATCAATCACTAAAAGACACAGAGGAACCGTGAACGCACATTGCTAAGTGAAAGAAGCTCGTCTGAAAAGGCTGAGTCTGTGTGACTCCAACTCTGTGACATTCTGGAAAAGGCAGAACTATGGAAGCAGTGAGAAGATCAGTGGGTGCCAGGGACTCATGGAAGATGGGGAGTAGGGTGGGGAGGTGGATGAATAGGTGGTGCACCAAGGGTTTGAGGGGCAGTGAAACAATTCTGTATAGCATAAGGGTGAATTCTTGCATATTTGTCAAAACCCAGGAAAGGTAAATCACATAGTGTGACCCTGATGCGAACTATGGACTTCAGTTATAATAATATATCAGTGTTAACTCATCACAGACAACAGATGCACCCCACCAAAGCAAGATGCTGATAATAGAAGCAAATCAATGGGAGGGAGGGAGGGAGTGTGTGGGAACTCTCTGTACTTTCTGCTCAATTTTTCTGTAAACCTCAAACTGCTCAAAATTAAAAATACACATATATATTTAAAATGGGAGAAGTTAACATCTGATTGCCCCCTGGTGATCACTGAGCAGACATTTGAATTAACACCCTAATGAAAAGCAGGCTGGCGCTCCATTCCCAGGTACCTGGTCAGACCTGGTTGCCCTCCATGTCTCCACATCTCTTCTTATCAATAAGCCTAACTATCGATACCTTGGGGTTGCTCCCTGAACTCACACCTATGATTTCAGAGCATCTTGTTTCATTAGCAGTAAAACTTCTTTCATCTCTTCTTGATTGGAAAGAGGGAACGTTTTAGCTCCTGAGGTTGGTGGTATAGTAAGTTCTGGGTGGAATCATGTCTGATCCCCTTGGTGAAATTCCAGATTCTTGTGGAACGTTGCGGGACACCGGCAGGTAGATTTCGGCAGTTAGGGTATTCTCATGGATGAAGACCATGCTGTCTTGAGGGTGCTTTGGTTGTTCTGAGGGTGTCTGGTGTTTCCCTTCAGATGATGAGTAGAAGCTTCACTGAGACACAACCTTGTCTCACACCCCTAGGAAAATTCTAGTAATAACTGCTATGTGGCTTTTCTTAAAAAGTGCCTGTTACCTCAACCTTGGAGTCAGAAAGCTGGCCTGAAACACAGTGGGCGCTGTTACAGATCGTGGCTTTTCTACGGAGTGCCTACCATTCTGGTGCTCAGCTCTCTTCCAGCCAGAGGAGAGCCTGTGGCAGTTCTGGCTAACAAGTGACAAGCAGATGTTGTAATGGGTCTTCCAGGAAAACTTTAAAAAAGGGAAGAGAAAAAATCCCTGGTGGGGCGGGGCAGGTAATAAACTGACTTTCGGCTTTCATGGTCTTCTCTTCTGCCTGGAATGCTAATGTAAAATGATAGAGTCACCATTTGGTAGGCGTGAGGTGACCTTGAGCACAGAGGCCACAAACTCAGGGTGGGGAAATAGCTACAAGAAAGACTCAATTCTAGATGCCACTGTGCAGCTGCTGTCCCAGTCCTGAATGGTTTACCACTAGATGTCTGTACATGAGAAAGAAAGGCCCCTAATTTGTGTTAAGTCAATATTTTCAGAGTTTCTAGGGGGCTGGGGATAAAACTCAGTTGGTAGAGTGCTTGCCTCCCATGCACAAGGCCCTCCTGGGTTCAATCCCCAGCACCACCAAATAATAATAATAATAATAATAATAATAATAATAATAATAATATCCAGAGTTTCTGTTACTTGTGGTCAAAAATGAATGTCTAACTGGATCAGAGGTACTTTTGAGTATATTCTAGTGGCTCAGATTGTGGATTTGGAGATCTGACCGACCTATTCTGCTATGTGACCTTGGACATACTGCCACATGTATCTTAACTTTAGATGCTTCATGCTTCAGATGGAACCAACGACAGGACCGTCCACTGGATGAAGGTAGCACTTAAACTACATTCTTTCAAGTTATTCTTTTTTTTTTTTTTTTTTTTTTTGAGAGAGAGAGAGAGAATTTTTTAATATTTATTTTTTAGTTTTCGGCGGACACAATATCTTTGGTTTTTGTATGTGGTGCTGAGGATCGAACCCGTGCCACATACATGCCAGGCGAGCGCGCTACCGCTTGAGCCACATCCCCAGCCCCCTTTCAAGTTATTCTTAAGGATAAGTAGTTTAAGTGCTAACAGCACAGTGTCTGGCGCATGCGAAGGACGGAGTAGATGGTGGTCAATGCTGGAACTGCTCCCTGCGTTGACAGAGGGCACAGAATAATGCACAGGGACTCTAGACTAGGCAGCAGTGTCTTGGACACTGAACGTCCTGCAACTTCTGGAGTCATTGTCACGTGGAAAATCAGGGTCACCTAATGCCACGCGGATCTGCCCAGGCCTAACCTCGGACTGCTGGTCTCTCCCTCGACCCTTTCAGGTGGATGCCTACAGAATGTTCTAGGAAAATGTCCCCTTTCAACATATAGCAGCTCTCTGCAGCTGGACAGAAGTGCAGGGAGAGCAGGCTGCAGTCCGTGTCCCTAAAGCCACCCCCTGAACTCCACCGACTGTGCCAGAAGCTGAGTCCAGCTGCTGGGGGATGGCTGTTTCCAATGTGCTCGGCTCTCCTCGGAGTATCCTCTCCTCCTTCCCATCTGATGATAACGATGATGATTTTCATGAGAAAATGGAAGTGATTTTTGGAAGAGAAATGGCTGACTTCCTCACAGCCGCCTCGGGGCCCCCTTGCTTGGCCTTCCTTCCTGTTTCCAGCAAGGGAGTGGACCTGTCCCTTGCAGAGGAGTGCTCCGCACCTGGCCACTGGGGCCATGTCCTCTTGCCTCTCTGGAACATCAGTCTTCTCCTGCTGTGAGCCCAAGTGTCTCCCTCTTCTGGATTGTTCTTTTTTGTTGTTTTCATCATTTTAAAAAATTTGTTCTTCTCAGATACATATGACAGTAGAACGTATTTTGATGTATTTTGCGTACATGGAACATAACATTCTAATAAGGACCCCATTCTTGTGGTTGTACATGATGTGGAGTTACACTGGTTGTCTATTTATATATGGACAAAGGAAAGTTATGATTCATCCTACTGTCTTTCCTAGTCCCATCTCCCCTCCCTTTCCTTCATTCCTCTTTGTCTAATCCAATGAACTTCTATCCCACCACTACCACCTTGTTGTGCATTAACGTCTGTATAGCAGAAAGAACAGTCAGCCTTTCTTTTTTTGGGATTGGCCCTAGTCAGGCTTCCGTCCCCATCATTCTATCAGAACTATCCTTGTCAAAGTCCCCAATAACTTCTCTGTTGCCAAATCCAATAGCTAATTCTCGGTCCTTGGCTTACTCAAACTTTTAGCATCGTTTCATCCAAATGAAATTGCTCTTCTCTAAAAGTTGCCTGTATTTTTCCTCTGCAGCGTGGGAGACAGACAACCACAAATACCTTTATCATATGATCTGAGCTCTGTTATGGCAAAGACTTCATTTCGTTTATAACTGTGTCTGGCAGCGTCCAGGATAGTGTCTCTCATGTATGTGTGGAGTGGATGAATCTAAATCAGGGGTCAGCAAAGTACTGTCCACAGGCCACGTCTGGCCCACTGCCTGTTTTGTAAATAAAACTTACTGGAACAGAGCCTCCCTTGTTGGTTTACAGATCATCTCAGGCTACTTTTACCGTGGAGCTGGGTGCGCCGTGACAGAGACTTTGTGGTCGGTCATAAAGTCAAAGATATTTACTCTCTGGCTTTGATGGAAGAAATTGGTTCAGCTCTAATCTAGAGGATGACTTTGACTTGTACTACATGCTGTGTAGGTAAGACTCTCCCTGAGCCTGATGACCAGCTCAGTCATGGTACCCTCTCGTGAGTGAGTCTGGGAGAAGTGTTCTGTGACATCGGGGGAGCCTGCTGCTGACTGCAAATACTGTCCTATCTGGTTTGGGGCCATGGGCAATGTGCTTCCACGTGGGAATATCCAGAAGCTTTAGCTTCAAATCTTTGCACACAGGAGGAAAACATTGTGTGTGCTGTGCAGCAGTTAAAAACAGTGGCTACTTTCCAGTATTGCTGAAAACATACCAGGAGCCATGCTAAGCCTTTGGCTTTATCTTTCAATGCTTTCAACCACCTTGTGATGGATGAAGCAGTATCACTACAGTCATCCCTTGTTATCTGCAGGGCAAGGCTTCCAGGACTCCCTCAAACAGAAATCCCAGCATGCTCACGTACCTTATATAAAATGGACAGTATTTGCATATAACTGAGATACATCCTCCCTTATAATTTACATCTTATCTAGATTACCTGATACAATGTAAATAATTTTCATACTGTGTTGTTTAGAGAATAGTGACAGAAACAGCCTGTAGGTGTTCAGAGCAGGTGCCATTTTTTAAGGTGTATTTTTTTTCAAGTATTTTTGATGCATGATTGGTTGAATCCCACAGATCCAGAGGGGCTACTGTACTTACATTTATGGACAAGGAAACTGAGGCTAGTAACCAGCTCAAGAGGAATCAGAGATGAATCACTTTACCCTAAACCCAGCACCGTGTGGCTCCAAGGTCTCCTCCTAACCACCAACCCCCGGCTCCCAGATCTCCCAGTTGGTGATGAAACTTGCTTCTGTTTCCCTGGGTCCATCATTGCCAGGAACCATGGCTCAGCCCACCCTCTGGAATAGCCTCCACCTTTTAGAAGAAAGGCAATTCAGTTGGGTTCAGTTCTTGCTTTTACTGAGTTTTATTTTTATTTTATTAATTTGCTTGTACTAGTAACAATGGAGGCAAAGAATACCTTTATGAAAAAGCCACTCATAGCCTAAGATGTCTGCTTTTATTAGATGTCCAAAAAAGATGCTTCTGAAAAGAAGCAATAGAGAAAAGTCAAGTTGCCTCTTTCTGTTGTCATTTAAGGGCCACTGTGTTGAGTTCATTCTAAGCCAACTTTATTGCTTATTTTTAAATAAGCTTTTCTAAAAGGAAAAGTTATCACAGAAAATGTTTTTCTTTTTTCTCTGTTTTGTTGCAAGTAGTATGGTTTTGTCATGATGACAGTCTTTGTTTCCCCCCCACAAAGAGTCCAGCTGTTTGAATAATCTGAATTGGAAGAGTAAAGAGAAATTGAAGGATTTCCTCTTCCTTCTAGAAAGCCCAGGGGAGCAGAATTTGGACTGCACAAGGCCTGGCTTAGGGCAATGGCAGAGGGGAGAACAGGTGGCCTGATGGGTTAGCCCTCGTTATTACAATTTCAGAACTTATCTCTTTTTTTTTTCCTGAATGTTTATACTATACAAGAATTTTCCAACTCCCTGGGAAAACAATTTTTTTTTCCCCAAGAAAGATAAGAGTGTTTATCCTTTGCAGGGCCTATTCAACTGGAAAAAAAAAAAAAAAAAAGTATTGGAGGCTGGAAATAAGCCTCCAGTGACAAAGCAGCTAAGTTCAAAGCATCCGGGCTCACTTTTGTTATCGGTGCCTACTCCTCCTACCAAGGGTTCTTCATCAAAATAGTTAACTCTCCCCTGCTCTCCTCCCGCCCCCTCGGGAGAATGGGAGGGTGGAAGGAAGCCATCAATACAAAATCCCTGCAGCAACAACAACCATTTGGCTTGTGGAGAGGTGCTTATGCAGAAAGAAACACAAGAAAACAAAGAGGAAGAGTATGTGAACTTCTAACCCTCTTCCGCACATGCCATTTGGTAGGTGGGTGGCATGAGCAAGCGTTCAATTCCCTGCAGTGGGCGTTTTTATGGGGCCAAGTGACAAAGAGCCAAAGAGGGTAAGAACTCGTGAGCCGCAAGTGGAAAACTACCGAGAACTGTCCAGCTAATCTGGCCACAAGCCTCACCTCGCTTAAGTGCTGGCCGCTCGGTTTGGTCTCCAAATCCTGAGACACCAGGCCACTCTAATGGGGCCAGCCCTTTGCAGACTAGGAGAGCTTTTGTTCCATGGCCAGTTTACTTGCACCATCCCTTCTTGGCTCTCGTTGTTCAAATGGGGTGACACTTTGTCAATTGTGGGGCAGGCAATGGATAGAGACATTCATTGTTGATCACTGACTCCTGCGGGCCCGGCTGCCTGCAGCTTTTATGGACCCCACATGGTAAAATTAACCCATTGGAAAGACAGCATTGGCACCCCAGTGCCAGAGAGGAAGATAATTCAATTGCTCTCTGTTCTGCGGTTGTCTGAATGGATCGACTAAACATTAAACGTATACTCAGAGGAGCGTATTAAATGTTTCGAAAGATAGTGTAAGAATGCAGGCTCACTGTGCAGTGGCTACATCTAGAAATTCCACAAGTTTTCACCTTTGGATGTACACCCTGGCTTTAGTGTTTGGTACAAGCTTCCTGGGGAGATGAGAAATTCAGAGAAGGAGCAGTACAAATAGTATACACCTGGGCCAGGCTGGGGACAGCCAAGGCACCTGTGTTAGTATTCATGTTTCTGCAGAACGTGGTTCAGGAAGGCAGTGGAGTTTTCTGGAAGCATAGTGGGATCTTAGGATGTGAGAGCTTATGAAGTGAGGGATTGAGCTGGCTTCTCCTCAGACTGTGACATCGTGGGCAAGAAACTGAGTGTCTGTTAAAAGGGAACAATAATTCCTGCCTTTCCCAAATGAGACAGTGGGTGAGAAAGTGCTCTGTAAAGCTTGTTACTGTAAATACTATAAAATTCTTTATGTGACTTTTAAATAATATAAGTTGTTGATTCATTTAATTGTTCAATAAACATGTAATGAATATGTTTATTATTAGCCAGCCACACACTATAAATAACAGACTCAGTCCCTGTGCCCACAAATTTTATAGTTGATACTGACAAGTTCAAAGGAAAATACCATAAAGCATGTTAAACAAGTAAATATGGAACATGAGGAAGTTATCAATACAGTCCTTAACCTGGACTTGGAAAAGACCGAGGCTTCCAGGAGGATGTGGTGGCCAAGCCAAGCTTGAGCATCATCTTCTCAGTGATGACTCTCATGGCCACCATATTGAAGAGCTTAACCCTCACCCTCCTGTGTATCCTGCCCAACTCTCTGCTCTCTTTTCTTTTACAGCTCTTAACTAACACGCTCAATGTATTTACTTGTTTTCATGTCAGTCTTTCTCAACAAAATATAAGCTCATAAAATTATATATTTTTGTTTTGTTTCCTACTGAATCCTCAGTATCTAAAATAATTCATGGCATATAGTAGGCACTTGACAGATATTTGTTGAATGAGTGAAATATATTTGATTTGGGCAGCCAAGAGGGCATTAAAGAATGTTCCAGGAGACCAAAACCCAGGTATTAAAGTTCAGGTGGTTGGGTTTGGCTAGGATGCTACCATGAGTGGGTGGAGTGGAAAGATGAGACCAGGGAAGTTGGCAGGGCAAGGTGACTAAGTGACTGGTAAGCCTCACTGAAGAGTTTAGGCTTCATTCTGAGGGTGATAAGGACATTAATGGAAATGATATAAGATCTGAGTTTCTGCATAGTTGGGAGTGGGAGTCCATGTGGAAGCTCTTTCATTTGTTTGGGAGCAAGATGGTGATGACCTGAACTGGAATTATGGTGCTTTGAGAGAAGGATGGGAATGAAGAAGCCTCAGTGGTTGACTGGAAGTAGAGAATGAAAGAGAGGCAAGGCTCAGTGATCCAGGGTAGAGGGAGATTCAAGGGGCATCATGAATGTTGGTACCATTCATGGAGATGAGGAAGCCAGCAGAATAGGTAGGTTTGGGATGAAGATGTTGAGTATTCAGTGTGAACCTTTTAACTGAATATGTTCTGTGAGCATTTGTAAGTGTGGGTCAGTCTATACGTGGTAATTGAAGCCATAGGGTATGTTTTAGTTGGCTTTGTGTTACTACAACGAAATACCTGAGGCACTCATGTTACAAAAAGAAGAGGTTTATTTAGCTCACAGTTTTGAAGGTTCAACATATGGTGTCTATATGGGCTCAGTTCTGGTGAGGATCTCTTGGTGAATGGTGGTTGCAGAGGAAGGAGCAGAGTGAGGCAGGAAACAGAGAGAGCTGGGTGGAGCTAGGCTTTCTGCTTTTGCAACAACATTCTCAGGGGAATTCAAGGGGTCACGCGAAAACTACCTTGTAACATCATGCCCTCAGTGACCTAAGGACAATCTACTAGGTCCCATTTCTTAAAGGTTCCACTACCTCCCAATAGGGCCACTCTGAGGACCAAGCCTTCAAATCCAAACCATAACAGGGTGATTGGGATTTTGGAAAGTGAGAAAAGGAAGGGCCTGGGGAGAGCTCTGTAACACACTAATGATAGGAGGATAGACAAAGAGAAGACCAAGAAGGAAAGAGCCAAGGTTTCAGACATACCTGAGGAAGACCAGGAATGGGAGAAAAGAGCTTGCCAGGTCAAGTTCAGTATGAAACTGTTGTGGGTTTGAATTATGTCTCCCTCAAAAGACATGTTAGAAGTCCCTACTTTATTCAGAATTATGATGTAAACAAATAAAGATAAGGTCAGACTTCATTGGGGTGATCCAATGACCCATGTTCTTATAAGAGAGAAATTCGGACACACAGACACACAGGGAAGAAGGCCTTGCGAAGACAGAGGTGGAAGCTGGAGTTCCACCCACAAGCTAAGGTTTGCCCAGTGTGGTCGGCAACCACCAGAGACTAGCACAAGGCAACAAAGGATCTTCCCCTGGAGCCTTTTGAGAGAGGAACATCCTGTCCACACCTTGACTGCAGAAGTGTGCCAGAGTAAGTTTCTGCTGTTTTAAGCCACCTGGTTTGTGACCATTTGTTATGGCAGCCCCAGGAAACCAATGCAGGAAAGGAAAGTGTCCACAGACTTAAGCTGGGGTGCACACGGTTTGGTGGTGTGGGAGGCCTCATGGCCTTATGGAGAGGGAAGACAGGGGAGACGTGGAGATGAACATCGGCAACCCATGCTAAAACCCTGGCCATGGAGGGAAAGAGAGAAGACTTCAGCAGCTGGAAGAAGTGGGCGAGATTTCACTTATTTATTTCTTTGTCTTAAAAAGCCAATGAACCCATCCATCACCTCACATTGTTATAACTTATGTGTGTGCCTGGGAGAACCCTCGAGATCAATTCTCTTGGCAAGTTTAGAGCATACAATACAGTTTTATTAGCCACAGTCACCATTCAATGGATTAATGCCCCAGAACTTATGTATCCTGTCTAACTGAAACTTTGTGCACTGTGACCAGCATCTCTCCATCCCTCTTCCCCACCAGGGCCCCACAACCACCTTTTCCTTTGGATATATACCCAGAAGTGGGATTTCTGGATCATAGGGTCATTCTATTTTACTTTTTTGACAAATTTCCATTTATTCTTTACAATGACTGCGCCATTTGACATTTCCACCTGGTGTGTGAGGGTTCCCTTTCTCTAAATCCTTGAGAACACACTCCATCTTTTGTCTTTTTTGATTACAGCCATCCTGACAGGTGCGAGGTAATACCTCGCACTGGGTTTTAATCCTCGTTTTTTCAATTGTGGTTTTAATTCTCGTTTCCCTGATGAGATTTTATGTTCTGTATGAGGATGTGATCCCACTTAAAGAGTCCTTAGGAAACTTTTTCTGAATGTAGAGGAAAGAAAAAATTCTTTCCTTTACATTCAGAAGCAAGTTCTCTAAAAGGCGAAGGGAATAGGATTTAGCAAGGAGAGCTGAGACACACAGTGGCTCTGCAGTTTGGCTGCAGGAAGCCAAGGGAGATCCCAGAGATCTGGCTCTCAGGGAGCCAGAGTGCAAGGCTATCCTAAGGGTCCAGGATAAGAGTCTAGGACTCTGAGGTCCTTGCAGAGGTTTGAGAAGCAAGAACCAACTAGTGCAAGCCACACGGTCAGAACATGAGCACTGACAAGGGACACAAGGGGCTTTGGGGCACCTGGAGGGAGCCCAGGCAGTGAGGGCTAGCAGACCCTGTGATTGCCTGTCCCACACACCCGCTTTTTCTTGCTGCCAGAGCCTCAGCAGCTGACCACTGAGGGAAGAGGACCTCTCTTCTCCTCCTGATGATTGCTAAGTCCACGTGGGCACTGTAGTAATTAATGTCACTTGATGTAACAGTCTCAAGCCTTCAGCTGCCTAAGCTCATGTACATTTATTTCTCATTCAGTGGGTTCAAGTTCCTTTCACCTTGTGATACTGTCAACTCTATTATTTGAAGGAGGTGGACAGCCAGAAGACAGGCCATTGCTTTTGGGGTCAGAGTCATCCTTTTGGGTCACACTCCACTGGGTAGCAAAGGAGCTGGGAAAGGTACTCTTCCTGTGTGCCCATGTAGCAGAATGGAATTGGTCAGCATATAGCAAATCTCTGGCCAGCATGTGATGTTTGGAATTATGGCAGCCAAAGTGGGATCAGGAAGACAATTAATCTGACAAGCTGAGGATGAAAGAGGGGGAGACCCCAAGAACCTGAGTCCTTGATGACATCATTAAATAGCCAATTTAATCTGCCTGGGGTTTTCCTTTCCCTAGATTTTTTTAAAATGAAAGATAAGATATTGAAAGAAAGATATTGCCAAACTTTTTTGAATTGGAAAACTGAATAACCCCTTTCAGAAACCACGAGCTTGATTTTATTACTTTTTTATGTATTTTTTTATATCTTTATTTTTATGTTGTGCTGTGGATTGAACTCAGCACCTTGCACACGCTAGGTGAGTGCTCTACTGCTGAGCCACAACCCCATTCCCTGAGTCTATTATTTAAACAATTTATTACTCATAGAATATTATATTTCAGTTAGATGAAGAGGTAGGAAAATAGTTTATTACCTGGGTTTCAGGAAATTCACCTTGTTTGATTTTTTTTAACCCTATTGGGAAATGGGAATTAAAACACTTGTTGTTATAGAGTTAGCATGAGGCTGAGGATTTGCATGAAATTTACATTTTTGTGAGAAACAATCAAGAATAGTCCTGTGCCAGTTGGCATGTTAAACAATCTGTGCCATTGACTGGCCACACTGATGGGAACTGCCTTACAAACCTCTCTCTGGTGCATGCCAAATATTTATGTGGCACCTACTGTGTGTGCTGCTTCTATCTTTACCTGCTAGGTTGAACCCTCCCTGGGGACATGAGTGGATACTTGTTGAATAAAGTTTAATGATGGTCCTCATGAAGAGCTCGTTGAAGTACCTGCTCTATTACCCGGCACAAAACAGGCACACGGTACGCAGCAATCCTTTCCCTTTTCCTCCTTCCGGCATCTTGTACAGATCAAGCTCCTGCCTGTGTTCTGTTTGATGAGTATTCTAGAAACTCATGTTTTATGATGAACATCATTAAAAAGGTGAATCTGCTGCCAAAAATTATGTAAAACACACTGCGAATTATTTTTGGGTGAGTTTGTTTCGGATGATCTCTGCTAGGGTTTCCTACTATCAGTGCAGAGGGTTGAGAGCCAACGACCTTTCATTTTAACTCACACGTACTCGGAGCATCTCCAGGAGACACAAATACAAGGAAAGGAATTTCTCTCCGTTTTTCAGATGGAACTTTTCTCTTTTCAGGTGTCATAAAAGCTAGTTTCAAATCTAATGTCACACCAACACTCTCATCTCCGATGGTTCTTGCAGCTTAAGTAAGGTACTTCTCTCACAATGAACCTGGGAGACACGATTTTGTGACAAGATTGCCCAGGAGAAATGTGCTCCTATTGGCGTTTGCTGTGCAGCGAAGACATAGAGCTTGGCTAGGGCTATTTTGCTTGAATGGAATGATGCTGCATCCAGTGAGAAGCCTGCGTTGGTCTACGATGCCGCTGCCCTGTGACCTTGAGCATGTCACTTCCAACATGCGCTGGCCTCAGTTCCCGCTTCCATAAAATTAGGTTTTTCAGACCAGAAGATCCTGAAGGTGCTTCAAGCTTTAAATTCTACACCAAGGGTTTCTTGGTAGCAAGAAAGGGGGAAGGAGCCTAACTGTCGAAGGAAAGTCAATTATGGTACATCAATAAACTCAATAAAATACTGCCCAGTGACCAATGTTTATGAAGCCTCTCTAGCAGTATGGGAAAACGGTTTTGTATGATGTTAAATAAAAAAGGCAGGAGGTAAATGATTCCTCTGTCATGCTAACAATTGAGAAAAGAGATAGGACTGTGTACAGGTTTAGAAGGGAGTGCTGAAAGTGGAAATAGTTGAGGTGTTACTCAGGGTTCTCCAGAGGAATGGAACCGAAAGAATACATACAACAAGGCGCACGCCTGTAATCTCAGCAGCTCGGGAGGCTGAGACAGGAGAATCATGAATTCAAAGCCATCCTCAGCAACAGCGAGGTGCTAAGCAACTCAGTGGTCCAGTGCCCCTGCGTTTAATCCCCGGTACCAAAAATAAGAAATAAATACATACCATAAGGGGGAACTTCTTATTAGAGTGGCTTATTAGCATGAACAAAGGCTGAAGAGTCCCACAGTTGCCTTCTGTGGGCTGGAGAGCCTAGGAAACCATAGCTGCTCAGTCCAAGAAGCAGGAGCCTCAGAACAAGAGGGACCAGTGACGCAGCCCCATTCTGAGGCTGAAGACCTGGAATCTCTGATGTGAGTCCGTATTCAAAGGCTGGACCCTGACATCCACGGGGAATGGCAGCAGCAGAAAATGCAGCTCTCCGAGGGCCCAGCATGCACATGTGTGAGCTTCCCTTTCTGCTTTTTGGTTCCACTTGGGTCCCCAGCCTATTGGAGGGTGCTCCCCACATTTAGGGACGGTCTTCCTGGCTTAATTCTCTGACTCACATGCCAATCGTCTCTGGAAATTTCCTCCCAGGCACACCCAGAAATGTGCTTTACCAGTTTCCAAGGCATCTCTCAATCCAGTCAAGTAGACCACCAAGATTAACCACCACAGTTGATGTATTGAAAACGTGATTACTTTCTTACTTCTGGTGGGAAGAGCGAAGTGTCCAATGTTTCTGGTTTCTCATTAGTTATCTCATTATTATCTTGGGAATGATCTAAGATAGGCCACTGGCTTTAGAGGCCTTAAATGCCCAGAGGAACTGAGGGATAGTTGACCTTGAGCAGGTTAGACCTCAGGCCCTCCCTCCTTTACCTGTTCTAGAACTTCATGTCAAGAAAATCGTGCATGTGTGCTTTTATTTTCCTCCCCCTTTGGAGGTTGTGGGGGTGGCTCAACCTGCTGTTTAAGTGTTCTTCCATGTTGTGGTGAACAGAAGCAGTTCATTGCTTTTTATTCCTCCGTAGCATATTTTTGGGGTCAGCTGAATAACAGCTCCAAAGATACTCAGGTCCTAATTCCTGAAATCTGTAAATGTTATGTAATTTAACTGGTGTGTTAAATTAAGGATCTTGCAATGGGAAATGAGCTCAGATTATCCATGTGGGCCCGAAACATAATCACAAGTAATAGGGAGGCAGAGGGAGATTTGACCGCAGATAGGAATGAAGCAACGTTGACTCCAGAATCAGAGATTGCTGTGATACACGGGCCTCAGAACACAAGCCACCAGAGGCTGGAGAGGCAGGGAAAGGGCTTCTCTTCTAAATCCTGCAGAAGGCACTACCCCTGCTGACACTTTGACTTTAGCCCAGGAAAGCTGAATGCTGGCTTCTGACCTCCAGAAGTGCAAGAGAATTAGTTTGTGTTGCCTTAAACCACCAAGCTGGTGGTAATTTGTTACAGCAACAACAGAAAAAAAATTCCATTGAATGGATATACCACAGTTTGTTTATCCATTCATCTCTTGATATATTTGGGTTGTTTGCTGATTGGGGCTATTATGAACAAAGCTACTGGGAACATTCTTATATAAGTCTTTTTGTGGACATGTTTATATCCTTCTCAGGTAAATATATCTAGGAATTGTGTTGCTGGGCACAGACCAATTTTCCCCATTGGTTATACCATTTTGCATTTAAACTATGAGACCTGAATCTCTTAAAAAAAAAAAAAATGGTGGCAAGGCTATACCAAAGAGTAAGGGAATGATGGAATTTGTAGGTTCGTTCTGGATAATTCCAGCCCCTGATTGTCTTTCCAGAGTTCTCATCATGGGCACTGGTCCATATTTACCCCTGGATGTTTTTCTTTATATTCTTTTCTTGAAAAAGAAAGATTTACCTGACTCGCCACTCCCACACGCTCTCTCTATCCAGCCTCTGTTCCTGTGCTCCCCATTAGGACACACTGTACCTTCTCTGTGGGTGGGGGTCATGACCCCCAAGACCTGGACAACCCAGGAAACAGGAGCCGGGGAGTCTAGACCTCAGGGTACAGGGAACATCACAGAGAGAGAGAATACAGCTCGCTGAATGCTTTTCCCCTGTGGGCAGTCAACCATTTTATTCTTCAGTTAATGGAATTTTCTTGCTCCTCTAAGTAGAAAAACACCAGCAGCTCCAATGCCGCCCACTATAGTAGTTGATAAAACACTCAAAGAAAAGAGAGCAGGGAAGGAGGGGTGAATCCCAAGGGTCTGGGTTACGTGTGGGGGAGCAGGGAATTGTTATTTTTTGCTTTTGTTTTTCACCTGAAGAAGATTTGTCCAGGCCACTTGCCACACAGAACCCTCTAGATTCCAGAGCCCTCTGAGGTTGAAGTGGTTATTTTCCAGATGTGTTCTTGGAGAGCCAAGTTTTGATATGGTAAAAAAAAAAAAAAAAAAAAAAAAAAAAAGATCTGGAATTTGGGGGTCAGCTGGTTTAACCCCCCATATTTCTCAAGCTTGTTCAGATTGTGGGTCTTTAAAAATGAAGCAGTTCAACAGCTTGCCAAAATAGTTCTCTTCCCTCTTTCCGCTTGTAGTACCCACATAGCACGTCGTACATTTCTGAGCGCACCCTCTTGCATACGAGCCTGTTATATTTTGGTACACCATTTGGAACTGCAGAGTTTACAGCTATAAAAACCCTGTGGTCTCCCGGACATACAGAGAGTGTTGGAAGTTCCAGAGCCCACCTGTCATATCAGCTGGGCTGGACCCATCCCTTTTGTTAGTCATGCAGTCTAGTTCAGTGTGACCATCACACTGCAAGTGGCTGAAAAGGATCCCCGTAGGGCCAGGCCGGATGTTGGCCTGCGAGTCCTCTTTGCACATGGTGGTAGCCGTCTTCTTCCTTGCTGTGCAGTGGTTCACAGTTCCGGAAGGTGAGTGCAGCATGTAGTCTTCCTCACATTTAGAATGCTTTTGCAGAGACAGAAGACCTCAGGGGAGTATGGCGCATTGCCTTGCAAAGGAAGTTATTTGGACAAGGACCCAGGCCTGATGCCAAGTGAGAGATGGAACTTCTCAATGCCTTGGCATGACAGTGCTGTACCAGGATGTAGATGAGTCTTTTCTCCCAGAGCATCCTTCTATATTGGACTTATATTAACACCATCCATTGTTTTGGTGCCAGTCACGGCAATACCTGAATGACCAATCTCATTTCTTTTATCTTTTACCATTCCTGGGAGGTAGGTGAGGGGACAGTGGGGTGACTTCTTCCAGGTTCCCACATTTTCCCATCTTTCAGAGGTAGCTGCCTAGAGAACCTGTACCCTGTGGTTCTCAATGTGAGTGCAGGGTGAACCATGGACAGACACATGTCTGCTCTCTTCAGATTGAGCCAGTTAGCACAAAAGTCGACACCCTGTGGGAGCCACAGTGTAGCCTAGTGTCATGAAATGAACAGGGCATTTGGGGAAAAAAAATGAGGATATGAGTGGAGTGATTTTCCCTTTCTGGGTTTCTTCTTCCTCATCTGGAAGGTGGTGGATGTCACTCACTGCCTCCCAGGGCACTGACGAGGGTCATAGGAGACCTTGTGATTGAAGGTAACTTGTCAACTATCTAGGTCCATGCAGACATGGGTGTTTATTGTTCTTGGTGAGGGTTGCACTGTTTAGACAGCATTTAGCAGAAAATGGCATCCAGTGAGGAGATGAGCACATAGCAAAGTGGATGGTACCCGGGGGGACGTTGGCATCCACAGAAGGGGACAGTACCCAGAGGGGAGATTGCATCTAGTAAGGAAGTTGTGCCTAGTGGGGAGGTTGCACCCAACTCAGGGAAAATGATGGTTGGTACCTAGTGGGGAGGTTAGACCTTGGAGCGGGTCATCACGTGATTTCAGTTGTAAAGGGCCTAATGGCAGAAGTCAAATGAAAGAGAAAGAGACAGCTTGTGCAATTCTTCACATTTAAATTCAAAAGTAGCAGCTGTGTCTCAAACCTTCAGTTCCCTGCCTAGGGTTAGGTGTTTTAGATCATCCATTTGTCCACATTGGCTTTAAATTTCCACATGGAATGCAATTTAAAATTAAAATCAACATTACCATGATCAAACTGTTCTCATATTTCTCCTGCTGGAAATGCCTACAATTCCTTAAAACAATGCTTCAATTTACCACACATCCAATGGCTTGGTAAAGTGTAATCAAAACCCACCTTCCTTTTCCTGCCTCCCACTCCTGGTGTTTTGGAAAAGACAGTGGAACACATATTTTCAATCAAGGAGAGATGGCTTTTCCTCTATTTTGTGTACCTCTGCCTTTGCTGGAGTGAAGGACTATGATAAGCCTCCAGGTGCCGGTGACTCGGGTGGGTTCTTGGGATGGAAGTGGATAAGTAGTAGTTGAGTGAATGTGTGATCTGCTGTCCTACTGAGCTGCCGTGCCCCCCAGCTTAAATTCAATGGACTCTTGAGCCAATTTTGATCTGGAGACATTCGTTCACCCAACAAGCGTCACTGACCCAGCCCTGACCCCTATATGCCTACATTTGCCCCTGTGGAAGGGGCGAATATCTGGCATGTTTATTTCAACTTCCTAAGCTAAAGGACTATTGTTTTGTTGGGTCTGGGATGTCCTTCAAAAGCTTACGTGTTAGGCAATGTAGCAGTGTTCAGAGGTGAAATGATTGGGTCATGTGGGCTCAGATGTCATCAATGGATTAATCCATTTGATGGATTAATAATTTAAATGGATTTATGGGGAGGTGGTGAAAACTAGGCTGGTGGGGCTTGGCTGGAGGGTGTAGGTCACTGGGGATGTGGCTTCGAGGAATGTCTCTGTCCCTGATCCCTTCCCATCTCACTCTCTCTACTTTCTGGCTGCCATGAGCTGAGAAGCTTCTCTCTGCTATGCCCTTCCACCATGTTTCTGTCTTGGAGCCAGCTGACCATTCTCTGAAACCATGAGCCAAGATAAATCTGTGTTGTTCCTGTTGGGTATTTTTGCCATAGCTATAACTGCCATAGCTATAAAACCAGTGCAAAACTAATTTTGCACCGGTTGCCAAATAATCACTACCTGGACACCACCCAACCTCCCCAAGTTTCTGTGTCAAATCTAATTGGTCAGTGCCAGTTACTATACTGATTATTCAATAGTCATCACCTGAGTTTATGGGATCATTAAAATAAATCCCAAGCCGGGTGCAGTGGTGCACATCTATAATCCCATCGGCTCTGGAGGATGAGGCAGGAGAATCTTGAGTTCAAAATCAGCCTCAGCAACAGCAAGGTGCTAAGCAACTCAGTGAGACCTGGTCTCTAAATAAAATACAAAATAGGGCTGGGGATGAGGCTTAGTGGTCCAGGTCCCCTGAGTTCAATCCCTGGTACCCTAAATAAATAAATAAATCCCACCCAACAAAGTGGTGGCAGATACTATTCCTACCTTTGTCTAGAAGAGTCCCCTTCTTCTTTCAAGTTGAAAGGGGGCCTTAACCACTATCTTTGGGTGATTGAGAAAGTCAGGTTTAGAGGAGATACTCTGTTATTGTAAAAGGACTAAAATTAATATCTGCTATCTTTTTTGGAACCAAGAAATTCACTGGAATAATTAAACCAGATAAAATAAACAGATACTGGGGCTGGGGTTGTAGCTCCAGTGGTAGAGTGCTTGCCTAGCATGGGTGAGGCACTGGATTTGATCCTCAGCACCATATAAAAATAAAAAAAATAGAAATAAAGGCATTGTGTTCACCTACAACTAATTTTTTTAAATAAACATATGTGGCTTTATAAAAGATAAAGTTTGTACAGTGAGACAGATGTCATCTGGCCCAATAGGAGTTCAATGACGGTGGTTTCATTCTCTTTGATGCTAGAACTTCCAGGTATTGTCACCTATTTGTAGTCTAGGGACATGTTGGGGGCCAAATTCAGAAAGCAATTCTAATTTGGATGTTATCTTAGTCTGTTTTCTGTTGTTATGACAAAATACCTCAAGCTGGGTAATGCACAAAGAAAAGAGATTTGTTGAGCTCACAGTTTTAGATCCTAAAAATTCAAAATTGGGTAGCTCCCTATATTCGGTCTCTGGTGAGGGCCTCATGGCAGACGACATCATTGTGGGAGTGCCTGTGAGGGAGGGATCACATGGCAAGAGAAAGCCAGAGAGATTTAGGGGCCAAATTTACCCCTCACCAGGCCCGCCATCCCCCTCCTTTAAAAAAAAAAAAATACTGGAGATTGAATCCAGGGGCACTCTACCACTGAGCTGTATCTCCAGCCCTTTTTATTTTTTATTTTGAAACAGAGTCTTGCTGTGTTGCTGAGGCTGACCTTGAACTTTATTTGCCTCAGCCGCCTGAATAGCTGGGATTGTAGGCCAACTCACTAGGCTCAAATTTACCCTTTAGAAAACCTCACTCTCTGGAACTAATCAGATCCCTTGAGAATTTAATTAATCCCACCCAAGGGCAGTGTCCTCAATGCCAGTGATCAATTCACCTTCTACTAGGTCCTCCCCAAAAGATTCCACCATCATTTCAAAGTGCCACACTGAGGACCAAGCTTCTAGCACACAAACCTCTGGGGGACAGACTATATCCCAATCAAAGGAGATATTTTCAAACTGGAACCCATAGTTGTTCACTATAGGGAATGCCCAAATGGAAAGTTTCATTAGTTTCCATACTTTCCCCACCTTGGATAGCATATGATCATTGCAATAAAAATCAGAATATGTGATATTACATATTTCCCCCATCTCAGCAACCACCAATCCTTCCCTTTGCCCTCCCTAAGGAGTCTCTACTATGAGTGCATGAGTACCTTTTCTAACTGGTCTAATGCTGGTCTAATGCTTAACATACACAGTATCTGCAATCTGCTTCTTTTCATTCAATATGTGGAGATGACTTCTGCAGTGGAGGTGTGGTGTGCTCTCTGGGTCCTGTTTCAGCGTGGAGGCACTCATTCCTCAGCTTCATGACGTTGTAGCAACAGTTCACAGCTAAATCCTTCCCCAGAAGCTGCCCTTGGCCAAGGTTACACTTTCTCTTAGGAGACAGCTCATATCCAAGGGCTGGTTAATACAGAGTACAGGGTTCAGCCTTTACTCTGGAAATGCTCCCCAACTCCAGAGCTTCCTGTGGCATCAGCTGAGACCCCTGTTCCAACTACATCTCAGGTTAACTTCTCCTTCTGTCCCCTCTGTTGCCCTCCCAGCTGTTGGTTGTATTTGGAGACCTTCCCCAATAAAACTGCACCCTGAAGAACTTCACTTCAGATTCTGCTTTCAGGAATCAGTCAAGACAATGCCACATCTTTTCAACACCTGAGAGTATTCCACGAATAGTGTTTTGCAAACAAATGGCCTATAGCCATATTTTATATTTTTGATTTATTATTTCTTTCTGTTTTCTTTTAATTTTAAATGGATTTAGTCTTGTTACTAACTCACCAGGTAGTTTCCTTTGTACTTCTTTTTTGTTCTAGATCAACACAGTCCAATAGAAATACATTGAAAGACATGGATATAATTAAAATTTTCTAGCAGTCACAGAGGCATGACTCATTGAGGATCATCTTAGAATTCTACTTAACCCACCCACATTAATAAAGATTTTAAAGGTAAGATTAATTTTAATAATCCATATTATTTAATTCAACATAGCCAACGTAGTATCATCTCAACTTATATTCACGATAAGAATTACTAAGGAGGTATTTTAAATTCTTTTTTAAATTAAGTCCTTGAAATTCAGTATATATTTTCTACTTGGAGCACATCTCAATTTACCCTAGTCACATTTCAAGGATTCAATAGCCACGTGTGGTTGGTGGCTGCCATATTGTACATCACATTTGTAAAGGTTTGGAAGTCTCCATCCAAATTACATACTAGGATGTCAGCAAAAATGGTGAAGTAAAGACCTCCCTTCATAAAAAAAAAAAAATTCTTTCCTTCATAAAAGCCAACAAGAACAGTAGCAAAAAAATGTCAAAGTCAACTTTTTCAGAACTCTGGAAATTAATCAAAGGTTCACAGCAATTTGGGGAGCATTATTCAAGAAAAACAGCTGGATCTTGGCAATAAAGTGTGGCACTTTAGCGTGTAGTTATCCATACCCCCTCCTATACCACGGTCTCCTTGAAATCCAACAGTCTCGAGCTCAGTGGAAAATCCCAGAGTGAAGCCTGGCAGCTGCTGAGGGACAGAATGGGCCTGGGGCTTTTTCAAAGCCCCATTCTCAGGGAGCTGGGGTTATTTGACCTGTCTAGTGGTTCCCTGGAAGACCCCACTGGCGAGGATGGCTTTCCTTGAGCTGACTCAGCACATCCAGTGTGAACAAGTTGTTTTTCCCAGAAGAATTTGTTGGGGACAGTAAGTCAATTACTGAACACCTCAGCTGCCCAAGATGGTGGATAATTGTTGGGATAATGGTGGATAATCATTTAACCAAAAAAAATTAAGAAAGGCAGGGGAGTAAGATGTCAGGTGCTGTACACCTGTTCAGGGCACACCTGAGGAGGCTCAGAGCTCTCCACTGCCTGGTCTTGAGGCTCTATTCAAGCAGGAAGTGAAGACTAAGATGGACTTGTGAAGGGCTCAGCAAAACTTTGAAGGTGTCCCCCAAAGCACACAGAAGGTCTTGGCAAAGACTGGGAGCTTAGGTGGTTCTAGTCATCTGTGGACAGCAGGCTGTGCTCTGCTCAGAGTCACTCCATGATGTACAGAGCAGCACTTCTCAGGCTGTGCATAGCCCCGAGTTACTCCGAATGTAAAGTAGTTTGCCATGAGCTACTTCACTTTGAGCATGAATATCAAGGTAGAGTGATTCTATACCTTATTTGTACAAGTAAACAACCACCATCTGCCCAGTACAACCTTAAGGCACAAATTGATAAATAACTTATATATGCCAGCACATCAAACTAAATCAAGCAGTACCTGGACATGTGGACCTTCCAAATCATGTCAGGAACACCAGACAAGGGTGCTTATCAATCTCACCAAACACAACTCCCATAAAAGGAGAACACCCCCAAGACACAGTGACATCCTGACCCTATCAACTGATTACTCATCATGAGTCTTGTCCAGGAAAATCATCATGGGGACAAACCTCTGAATTTCTGTTCTTGGGCTTTAACAGAGCATGGTTTCTTCTGCTCAAGACGAACATGCATGGCTCACTCCAAGATGACACCTCAAGATGACACTCTGAAACTGAAACTGCCATCCATCTGGACCCTCTGCTTTGACAATTCTGTTACCATATAATGACTTTGAACTAGCTATGTTAAACATGTTATTTTAAAAAGCAGACCTAAAGGAAACCATGGCTAAATAAATAAAGGAGAAAGTATTACATATAGAAAATCTTAAGATATTCACAAAAAACACAAGATCAATATACAAAAAAAATGTATTTCTGTATATTTGCAATTTACAATACCAAAATTAAGAAAACGATTTCATTTGCAATTGCATCCCTAAAATAAATTTAACAAAATAAGTGTCAGAATTACGCTGAAAACTATAAAACGTTGATGAAATAAATCAAAGAGGACCTATATAAATGGAAAACATCCTGTGTTTATGGCTTGGAATATGGCAATATACTCCAAATCGACTTTAAGTTTCAATGAAATACTGTCAAAAGTCCAGGTGCTATATATATATATATATATTTTTTTTTTTTCAGAAATTGACAACATGATCCTAAAGTTCATATGGAAGTTCAGGGGGTCCATAACAGTCAGAACAATCTTGGAAAACAAGAAAAAGTTGGAGGACTCACATTTCCCAATTTCAAAACTTAAGCTGCAGCAGTAGAGACCTTGTGGCACTTACGTGAGGATAGACAGACAGGTGATAGAATAGAATCAAGTCCAGAAATAAACCTGTGTATTCATGTTTAATTCCTAACAAGAGTGCCCAGAGAATTCAATGGGGGAAAACAGTCTCCTCAACAAATGGTGCTGGGGCAACTTGGTAGCCACATGTTTAATTCAAGATGAATCAAAAACCTAACTGTAAGAGCTAAAACTATAAGGCTCTTAGAAGCAAGCATAGGTATACATCTTCATAACCTCAGATCAGGCAACAGTTTCTCAAATATCATACCTAAAACACAAGCAATCAAAGTGAAAATAGAAAAATTGGACATAAAAATCTAAAAAAAAAATGTGCTTCAAAGTGCATCATAAATAAAGTTGAAGGAAATTCATGAAATAGGGAAAAATACTGCCAAATTATATACTTGATAAAAGTATAGTGTCCAAAATTTATAAAGAACTATTATAATTAAAAAATGAAAAGAGATAATTCAATTTAAAAATGGGCAAAGAATTGAATAGATATTCAATTGAATAGATATTCCTGCAATGAAAATATAAAAAAGGCTTATGGCCTTAAAGATGCTAAATATCATGTCACTTGGGAAATACAAATAAAATAAAAATCGGTGACATAGCACTTCACGTGTTCTTTAGAATGGCTATAACCAAAGGCAGACAATAACAAGTGTTTGGCAAGGACATGGAGAAACTGAACCCTCCATGCGTTGTTGGCAGAACATAAAATTGTTCAGCTGCTTTGGAAAAGAGGTCAACGGTTTCCCTGTGATCCAGCATTTCCACTCCTAGGTACATCATACTCAAGAGAAATGACAAGATACACCTACCAAAAACTATCCATGAATGTTCATGGCAGCATTATTCATAATGGCCAATAAATTAAAATAACCCAAATGTTTATCAATTAATAAATATGATATATCTATATAATGAAATACTGTTCCATGAAAAGATTGCAAGAACTGATACCTGACACAGCAAAGATAAACGGAAAGACATTATGCTAAATGAAAGAACTCAGATGTCAAAGGCTCCTTATCGGATGATTCCATTTATAGAAATATCCATACCAGGCAAATCCATAAAGGCAGAATAAGTTTGAGGCTTCGAAGTACTTAGGAAGGGTGGTATTTATGGTGGGTGACTCCTAAGGTTCTTTCCAATGGGATGATTATACAAATTCATGAACATTAAAATAAGCAAAATTGCATGCTTCACAAGGTAAACTTTATAGTATGTAAATATATCACATTTTTTTCTATATAATGGATTTTTATTTTACTTTCATGGTGACCATTTATTCTTTATGACTCTGCATACAGAAAAAAACCCTAATAATTATTTAGCTTTACTAATAAAGATTTCAGTAAAATAATTGAGGGATGATGTAAAAAGAACAAGAAGAAATAATAACTTTAAGAAGAATCTATACATTTGATAAATTAAATCAAACTTTCATGTACTTTGTAGTCTTTGAAAATGTGTAATTCTAGAGTAAAAAAAAAGTAAGAGAGGACCACAGAACATCTTAACCATAAATAAACTGTAATAGATTTGCTTCCAGGGTTGATTTCCTTTTCATCACCCTGGGGAAAGATCAACCAGAAGAGTGCTGGAAACTGTGTTGAGAACAGTGGTACTTTTGAGTGGTACTTTTCCGTGGTTCTCTAGATAGCTTAATTCCCCAGTTACACAACTAAGAAACTTCTCATCTGCGCTATTAACAGTCGCGATCTGTATTTTGTATTTCTGACAGCACTCATTCACTGTACCCAATTTCAAAAGAAACACCCCTCACATCAATTTTATTACAAAACTTGTTTATGGCAAAGTCTGAGTATGTTCCTAAAGACTTCTCTTGAATGGTAACATGCAATGTTTATGATCAAATGCCTGAATTTAGACACCTTAGAAATAAAATAAAGGTCATATGCCTCATAGTATTTGTATATAACTATTTCTATTTCTTTTATTAGAGCATTACAGTTGCACATAGTAGCTGGGTTCATTTTGACAAACTCACACCTGCGTGAATTTTATTTCAATCCCCACTCCTGCCCCCCACCTGCTTTCCCTGCCCTCCTTCCTCCCCCTATTTTTCTTCCTCTATCTATTGATCTTCCTTTTGCCCATTTTATCTATCTTATCTATCATCTATTTATTTATATATTTTTGGTGCTGGGGATTGAACCTAAGGGTGCTTTACAACTAAGCCACATCTCTAGCCCTTTTTATTTTTATTTGAAAATTGCGGAGGCTGGCTTTGAACTTGTGATCCTTCTGCCTCAGTTTCCCAAGCTGCTGGGATTATAGGCATGTGGCATGTGCCACTGTGCCTGGCTTATTTGTTTATTTGTTATTGAGTGGCACTTTCTACATATAAATTGAAAGTGAAATTCCCTTTAGTATCTTTATATCAGTATATAACATGATTTTGTTAAATGCATTCCATATTTCCTCCCTTTCCCATCCTTCCTCCCTCTCTGTTGATTTCCTTCCACTCTACTGATTGATCTTGCCTACATTTTTACATATATTTCAATTATTAAAATAAAGTAATTTAAAAAAGAAAAGGGAGAGAATATTATGTTTTATTAGGTACTCAGGTTTTTAAGGAATCTATTTTAGCCCACATTTCTCTATTACTATCAAGGATTAAACAACATACATTACGACACTTCCCTCTATCATCTCCGTAACCCAAGAAATTTAACAATCTTTGCCTCTCCTGTTCACCTCTTTGCAACCTAGATTTTGTTGTTGATGATTATAATGGAAATAATATGTAATTATTACTTGTTGAATACTAACTACCATGTACCATGTTTATTTTATATGCATTATCTTGTTTTTCCCAGGCTCTTAACTATTACCTCAAATTACCTCTAAGACTGTTTAGGGATTTCTTTTAAACATGTCTTCTATTTTCAGCCTCCTTTAAACAATTTAAAATTAAATGGTACAACCACACTACCAATGTTTTGTTTCTTTTCTTTTCTTTTTTTTTTTTTTTTTTTTGTATTGGTTTCTCAGAGCCACTTTCTTCCTGTGGCTTCTGTGACACCACATAATTTTGCTGTTCCTTTACCTCTTGGAGTTTCCCTTTCCTTATTTTTTTTTTCCTTGATTATCCTCTTCTTCGTAACCCCCAAACAGTGGAGGGCCCCAAGACTCAGGCCTCACACCTCTTTTCTCTTCATTTGCCTGACACTTGAAGTGATGTCATTTGATCCTCATGGCCTTAACCGCCACCTTTCACAGACAGTTCTCAAATTTATATTGCAATCCTAACCTCTCCTTAACTCAACCTGAATGTCCAGTAGGCACCTCAAACTTTATATGTCCCAAATAAAACTCTTGATTGTCCTCCCCAGACTCACTCTTGCGCTATCTTTCTCCACCTCTGTGACTGGCCTCCTGTCACCTGGTTATTTAGGTCAAAATATTTAGAATCAATTTTGAATCCTCTCCTTTTCTTTCTTTTTTATAAACCATAGATTGAACCCAGGGTTTCTTAACCACTGAGACACACCTCCAGCCCTTTTTATTTTTTATCTGGAGACAGTGTCTTGCTAAATTACTTAGGGCCTCACTAAGTTGCTGAGGTTGGTTTTGAACTTTCGATCCTCCTGCCTCAGCCTCTGGAGCCACTGGGATTACAGGTGTGTGCCACCACACCCAGCTTGAATTCTCTCTTGGTTTAATACTCCCCAAATTCAATCCATAGCAATTCCTGCTGGTTTTACCTTCAAAGTCCATCTCCAGTTCCTCTAGCAGTATCAACTTAGTCCAAAGCACCATTGCATTTCTCCTGGATGAGGGTGGTAGTGAGGTGAGGGTGGTAGACTCTTCACGGTCTTGAAGCTTTCCCTCTTTGCTCTGATGGTGAACAACCAAACCATTCAGTCAAGACTATTGTAGGAGCTGGGGATATAGGAGTAAATAAACCCCACTTCCTCCCTGCAATCTTGTCTCCACATTGAAGAGAGAGTGATCCTTCCTATTTCCCATCATGCTGGACTGCGATCCAAAGTCCTTCCTGTGATCTGCAGACCTTAGGGGATCTGGTTCCTGGGTGCCTTTTCTGCTCCATTTCCCACTCCCACTCTCTAGACTCCAGCCACACCAGTCTTGAACGCCTGCCTTGATGCTGCTTGGGGCACTGGCAGCCCCCTCAGCTCATTGGGGTCTCTGCCCCAGTGTGTCCTCAGAGATGCTCCACACACTCCCATCTTTATAGCAGCCCCTTCCACCAACTCTTTACCCTACTTTGTTTTTCTTCATAGCACACATTTTTGCCTGTGTGCCCACAAGAATGCGGCAGTGATGAGGTTTGTTGCTGTCTATTTTATTGATTCCTATATCACTGAAGGCGTGGTTTGGTTGTTTACCATCAGAGGGAAGAGATGAGTACAAGCGCGCTCGCGGGCTGTGGAGTCAACTTCCTGGGCCCAAACACCAGCTCTGCCACTCTTCTGGCTGTAAAACCTTGAACAACCTATTCTCATGCCCTAGTTTCTTTATCTGCATATGGGGGATAGTACTAGGGAGGTTAAATGAGCCACGATATGTAAAGTTGATTCAAATAGTACTTGAATCAGAGAAAGCCCTCAGTAAGTGTTGGCCATTATTATTACTTTACATGCTAGATGCTTTCTACGTGTTTTTATTCTGATCCTTCTTTTTAAAATTTATTCAGAGTAGATCATCAAGTAATACTGTTAGGAAGGGTAAAGCAATGATTCATGCTGTATATTTGCATTCCAAAAATCTTTTCCTTTGATGATCACACCTTTGACACATAGTATGTGCTTAATAAGTGTTAGGTATTATACTTAGTATATATGAAATCCTCTCTTTATCATCAACCTTTTTTTCTTTCTTATATATATATTAAAAACTAATATATATATTAGTTTTTAATAGACCTTTGTTTTATTTATTTTATTTATATGTAGTGCTGAGAATTGAACCCAGTGCCTCACACATGCCAGGCAAGTGCGCTACTGATGAGCCACAACCCCAGCCCCCTGACCCATTTTCATTGGATTATTGCTAAGTAACTTCTTTAGAATGAACATGGGGTTAGCTTCCACATGTCAGAGAAAACATTCAGCATTTGTTTTGGGGGGATTGGCTTACTTCACTTAGCATGATATTCTCCAGCTCCATCCATTTACCTTCAAATGCCATGATTTTATTCTCTTTTAATTTCTGAGTAGTATTCCATTGTATATGAATACCACATTTTCTTTATCCATTCATCTATTGAAGGGCATCTAGGTTGGTTCCATGATTTAGTTATTGTGAATTGTGCTGCTATAAACATTAATGTGGCTATGTCACTGTAGTACGCTGTTTTTAAGTCCTCTGGGCATAAACTGAGGAGTGAGATAGTTGGGTAAATTCTCACTGAAGAGAGAGTGATCCTTCCTATTTCCCATCATGCTGGACTGTGATCCAAAGTCCTTCCTGTGATCTGCAGACCTTGGTCCATTCCAAATTTTCCAAGGAATCTCCATACTACTTTCCATATTGCTTGTACCAATTTGCAGTCCCACCAGCAAAGTATGAGTGTGCTGATCCATAATGGGGATGGGGTGGAGGGAAGCATGGGAGGAATAGAGGAACTTTAGATAGGGCAAAGGGGAGAAAGGGGAAGGGAGGGAGCAGGGGGTAGAAAAGATGGTGGAATGAGATGGATATCATTACCCTAAGTATATGTAAAGACTTGAATGGAGTGACTCTACCTTGTGCACAACCAGAGACATGAAAAATTGTACTCTGTATGTGTACTATGAATTGAAATGCATTCTACTGTCATGTATAACAAATTAGAATAAATAAATATTTTTTTTTAAAAGAGCATGGGGTCGTATGTCATCTGAAACTTTGCATGTCCCTGTTTCCCTTTGATGATCACACGAGTCATAGTTTGGCTGGGAAGAGAGTTCAAGAATTCCTTCAGAATTCTGACAATATTGGTCTACTCTTCTAGCATTTGAAGAGTATTTCAATGTTTTCCCTCAATACACAGCCCTTTGTCTTTCCTTGGAAGTGTGAGGATTTTCTCTTCGGCTTTGAGATTCAGAAGTCTCACCCTGGCATGCTTTGTTGGAGGTCTTCTTTAGTACTCTGGCCTAATGTTTGATGAGTCTTTTTGACGTAAATATTCAAGTCTGTATTTAGTAAGGGAAAAATTTCTTTTATTATTTCTTGACTATGGTTTCTCCTCCAAGTGAATTATTGTCTGCTGGAATTCACTTATGTGACTGATTTTTAGATTTCTCCTCACATCTCACATCTTACTCTTACAATGTCCCTTTCTTTGGTTTTTGTTTTTGTAGAACTCTTTTTAGCTATTCACACATCAAGTTTCAGAAGTGTTCATTTTCCTATCACAGCCTCTACTGAAGTTATTTTGATGTGCTCAAAAATTCCAAGATATCTTCTCCATGTTCATAGCACCCTGCTTTTAAGATAAAATCTTCCCCAAAATCGATGAGGCTAAAACTAGAACTTTTTGAAAGTTGCCCCATGTTTTCTGCAGTATTTTCATTATTTTTTCTTCCTGCAATGGATCCTCCAAGCGGGGTTACCCATGGCAATCTACCAGACTGTGCACGTAGAATAGTGGGACTCCTGAAGTCATCTTTCAACTTAATCCACATTGCACCGTGCCTGGACAATAGTCATCAGAGTTCGCAATAAAAGGTTAGGACTCTTCTTAGTTCCAGTTATAATTCATTTTCTTCTTTATTTTAATGTCATTTTGCTTATTTGCTTTTCTGTAGGTTTTTTTTCAATGACCAGTAGCTTCACCATTTCACTTTTACTATGTAGACATTAAATTCACACCTTAATTTTATTGACGGCAGAGACACCTGGAGGCTCATGTAAGGGCGATACTTTTTCACTTTTCAAGTGTTCACATGTGAGTAGACTCAACTGTGTTCTCTTTGGTCCTATCTCAGGATGTGTTTTACTGTTTTATCAACAAGCCTTTTCTTAATTCTTTTAATGACATTTCTATAATAGGGGGTTTGCCTGTATTATAGGATTAACCTATTATTTCTAAATCATGATTTTTGGCTGAGACCTTCTGTATAATTATCACCATCTAACCGCTATGGGAAGATTGGAAATGTGTTTGTCCCTTACTCTCAGAAAACATACAGTGTTTGGGGAGGGAGGACAGTCAAACAAAAAAGTACATAATTAAGAACAAATTCAGATATAGAGATTTAAAAATATATCAGGTCCAGAGAAAAGGGAAATCAGTGAGGGATGAGAGTCATCAACTTCTGCACGGAGACCATGGAATCTTGCATGGAGCTCTCATGGTTAAGAATGGTTTGTAAAGGCAGCAAAATGAAGTCTGACTTCCTGATGAGAGAAGCAAGCATGGGAAGGTTTTTGTTGACAGTCAGTATCAGGCCTGATTAGATTGAAAGTAGAACAAAGTCATAGATTTTAAAGTCTGGGTCATTACAGATCCTATAGAAAAATCAAAAGGCAAAAGGATATGAAGAAGAGACTTGGTGTAAAAAATGGGAAAAAATGTAAAAAAAAAAAAAACCAAAAAAAAAAAAAAAAAAAAACAGGAAATGGGAAATTCCTAGAAAAACACCCCTTATCAAAATAGACTCAAGAAAAACAGATTGTCAGAATAACTGGCAGAAAATTTGAATCCATAACTATGCCAAGGTATAGTAGATTTTGAATCTAAAACTATGCATGAAGATTTCAACAAGCAATTCTAACACACACACACACACACACACACACACACACACACACACTTAGGGAAGAAATAATACTAATCTTATACAAGTAGTTCCAGAAGATAGAAAATGGAATTCCCCAAAACCTTCATATAAGGAAAGTATAACCTTAATGCCAAAACTTGCTGAGGATATTACAAGAAAGGAAAATTCAAGTATAACACGCTCTAGCACTCACAAGCGAAAATCCCAAACACCCCCCAATCAAATCCAGCTGCATAAAAGATTATGCCATGTCCAAATTTAATTTATTCTGAAAGTATCATTTATTTTATTTTTGTTGTTGCTTGTTTTGAGAAAGTCTTGCTGTGTTGTCCAGGTTGTCCTTGAAGATCCTCGGGATTACAGGCAGGTGCCACTGTATCTTCCACTTTAAAATTATTTTAATGAATTACTTTATGGTTGTTTTTACAGAGAGTTTTTGAAAGACTGAAAATTACCATAGGGAACATGAAACAATTTGCAGAAAAATAACACACATTGGGATACATTTATATCAAAACAAGATACTATCTATTTTTACATATATTGTCATACCTTCCTTGAAGGACACAGAAATAATTTCAGTGGTACTCAGACCTACCTAAAAATGGTGGTGGGCTGAATATTCACTGAGGAACCATATATCTGACTTTTATAACTAAAACAAATAAAAGGAAAAAAAGAGAAGAAGAAGGGAGGGTGAGAGAGAGGAAAGAAGGGTGCGGGGAGGGGCGGCAGGACTGGAGTTTGAGTCACATCACCCCAGACCACAGTGCAGGGGGTCTGAGCAGCCCCATCTAGGCTGTTCCCTAGACATTTCTTTCCTGCTTCCACTCTTGAGGCTGCTTTAAGTTTCCAGAATTTGCTCATTCATTCAACAAACATAAGTGTTTGTCTTCCCCAAGGCAGAGCTGTGGGTCGCTTTGCTGGCTCCGAACAGCCACGGAGTGGGCAAACATTTGATGACCATGTGAAAACAACACCCCGTACCATTCAAACACCTCACCGTGAGCAGCTGCTGGAAGATGGTGTTTATAAGACTCGTGCGCATTTCTGAGTGTCTAGTTTTCTCCTCTAAGAATTGTCTGCATTCTTATTTATTCAGTTCATTAAAGTGTCAAAAACTCAAAAGTACAACAATGGCCATACTGCTGGTAGGACCGGGAAACTTCAGGAACGACGATAATGAAATGTCAAGGAAGAGTCAGATGGACCGGGATGGAATGAAAGTCAAGGACACGGCCAAGGAGCTAGAAGAAAGTGAGACACACAACATTCCAGGAGTGGACCAGATGGGAACAACTGCCCAGAGGTGATGGGCAGAGCTTGGGCAGGAGTGTGTATGACTCCTGTGCAGGAGTGTGCCTCTGGACACACAAAGTCGAAAGCGTCACCTTTCCCACATGACAGCCTCCGGATTGCCCTCTCTGCCTCCCCATCTTTACAATCCATTCTCCACCTGCAGGTAGAGTGTTCCTTGAAGAGTGTAAATTGGATCATCTCTCACCCTGCTTAAAACTCAGCAATAAGGACACTTTTTGTTAAGTGTCAATGCTGTATCCATATTTTCTCAAGTAATCCTCTAAATCACCCCAGTCCTGAAGCTGTTCTCATTCCCAGCTCACTGATGAGGAGGTGAAGGTAAAGGGAGGCTTTTCCAAGTCACTCCAGTCACTGTGAATGACCCCTTTTCTGTCTCCAAGACTGTTCTCTCCCATTATGATTGTTTTCTTCACAGCCTTCACCACCCACTGAGATTTCTATTTGCTTATATGTCTGTGGTCTGCCTTTCCCACTAGAACACAAGCTCCATGAACAGAGGGACTTGGTCTAATTTTTTCACTGCTCTATCTCCAGAGGCAAAATGATGCCTGGCACATACTCAGAAGACATCAGTAGGCACTGGATGGACAATCTGGATGCTGTTCGAACCAGAGTTATTAAATGTTGTACCCAAGATTTTAACTTGCATTTACAGTGAGCTAGGTGAATGAATGCATACAACAAGATATTTTAAAACTCATTTATAGTAAGAATAATGTATGTCATCTTCATATAGTTGTTTAACAAATGCATCAGTGCATTATTGGGCACTGATGATTAAAAAAAAAATTCGGGGCACCTTATCTTAAGGAGCGTGTGTGTGTGTGTGTGTGTGTGTGTGTGTGTGTGTGTGTGTAGGTGGCTGGTGGGAAAGAGAATAAAGGATGTCACCAAACTGCATAGTAAATATAGTTACAGAGGTAAACACAGGTGCTGGTGACATAGAGGGAGGACAGGTCAGCCCCAAGGGACTCGAGGAGAGACTCAGGGAAGGCTTCAAGAGGAGCTAAGAATGCAGCGGAGTTGGGAAGAACAAATGATAATGCACAGAAACAACAGGGAAGTAGAAACAAGGTCAAAGGAGCAACTTGTCAAAGGCAGAGACACACCAGGCTTTGGGAATTGCAAGGTTGTGCATGTACAGTACCAGGTGGGGATGCAGCCAGGGGTTAAACTGGGTGTGGATGGATGAGCCATTTCTAGATGACCTTGCATGTCACCGAGTCTGGCTTCTCCACATTTGCTCTATTTCCCAGCGTCTCCCCTGGGCTAACACAGTGTCCCTCAGATGCAAGTCCTGGTACACCCTAGCTGAGTGAGTGAAGAAACGAATGGATTTGGAATGTTGTCCTCCAGCACCCCGGCTCCAGGGGGCAGTTAGGGTTTTAAACCGGGAAGCGTCATGATCATGTCTCTGTTCTGGAGGGAGACACGGGGCAGGAGAGAGAAGCCCCAGGTTTGTGAGGCTGGCAAGGTATCACTGTGAAAGTGCATCTCCAGAGCCATGGAGGGAGGCAGTTAGGAGGAAGGGATGGGTTTAAGAGGTACTTGGTGGCTTCTTGGGTGGGAGGTGAGAATCGAGGTCAAGTCTAGGAGGTTTTCAAATTTCTGCCACAAGGCCTGAGTGTTGGGTGGTGCCACTCACGTACCAGAGAAGGGGAGATAAAGGACTCATGCAACTCCTGAGTCTAAGGTGCATTTAGAAACATCTAATGGTCAGCCAAAATGTGGGGCCTGGAGTCCAAGAGGGAGGTCTGGGCTGGGAGAACAGATGGACATTGACAGCGTCTAGGTAGTGCTAGAAACCAAGCAGCACAAGAAGAACCCAGGGAGGGAGCCCTCCAGGCCAGGGCTGCAGAGTCCTGGGGCTGGTGGAGGAATCCCTGCGGGGTGACCCAAAGCTGCAGCCAGTGGTAATGGAACCAGAGTTACGGCTTGAGGGAACCACTGTCAGATGCAAAAGGACCGTGCCACTTTCACCTTGAGTGGTCAAAAAGTGACTATAAGACTGAATGTCAAAAGAATAAAACTCAGGATAGAACGAGGTGGAAGGAATGGGTGGAGACGGCCAGATTGGAACCTGCAGGAAGCAGGTGCTGGAATTCCCTTTTTCTATAGTGTCCTCGGTGAGGGGTAGAACCACGGGGATGTGCCAGTTTCTGCCTCTGAGTAACTTTCCATTGTCTCTCCCAGCTTCTCTTCTAAATATGCCTGTGGGGTCCTGGTGGTCACCTGCCTGGTCCCTACTGGAGCAGTCAGCTGTGCCCAGGGTGGTGCCTCTGAGGCCTGGAAAGCATGTGGGCAGGTGCCCGTCCAGACTCAAGACTCTTCTCTTAGCACAGAGCCCTGTACTATTCAGGCATTTCTAGTCATCTCTATTTCCTCTTTCTAGATCTTTTGACCTCTTACCCTACCCCCAGATAAATTTTATGGCTGTTTTCTAGGTATTGAAAAAAATAGGTCCTTGCTGTTCAGTCTCAGTCTTCTAAGTTCTGAGGCCTGCTCTGCCCGTTTCTATTTTATTTATTTATTGGAAAAAAGAGCGTGAAAATATGCCAAAGGGGCCATAAATGATTCAAGAAATCCACTTTGGGAGGCCAACCAAAGAAAGCGCTCCTAAATGCAGAAAAAGCCAAAGCACGAAGATGTTCATCTAAGAATTAGTTACAGAACAGAAGAGTGCAAAAGTGTGAACTGAAATGTCCAAGAGCCAGGGCGGTGTAGGGGAGCTAAGCGGCAGTCCTTGTGCTGCAGTTTTAAATAATTGCTATGAAGGTTCATGGAGAACATGGGCATCCTCATGATTGAACATACAGGAAAGAGTGGAATACAGAATGGTATGGACAGCATGATTCCAGGGATGTAACTAAAATATACAAATAGATCCATAGTAAGTCTAGAAATCTCTGAGGGCCCATAATTGCTGTGCTCAGATTGTGGTATAAATTTTCTGTAATGAGTTTACAGAGATCTTACAATAGAAAGATGCCTGTGACAAAAATATCACCCTTCAAAATGCAGAAGCCTAACACAATGGCTCCCTTCTCTTCTTGGATTTTCAGGCCCTGGGCAGTCCCTGTATGGCCCCTGCTGGGGCCTCCTACTCCCTCTGACTCACCTGGGGCTTATCTATTGATCTGTGGAGGTTCACAGAGGCTAAAGCCTTGGGGCAGGGCCTCTTCTGGGAACCAGACCCCCTTCCTGGGGTGGGGCGTCCAGCCTCTATCTTGGGGTGTTGGCTTTTAAAATGTGAAGAAACAATTAAATCAGGGCTTTACTGCTTTAAAGAGCAGGGAAGCTACCAGAAAGCTCATGAGGTCCATTTCCCACAACCTACCACTCAGGGTGGAGCTCAGGAGGATGTGGTGCTGAGCCTCTTACGGTCACTCTGAGACATGTGGGTCACAAGGAAATACTATCAAGGCCAGGGGAATGGGGGCGTCCCCTGAAGGGAACTTCCTGAGTGGAAAGTTAGCAGAGAACTGTTAATTCACAGGACAGACCAGTCACGGCAGGTAACCTTTCCCTGAAATAGTTCAGGCACCAATGCCAGTACCTGGAGTTCTAACAAGAGGAGGGAGGAGAAGGACGAGGGCTGGATGTGTAGTAAAATAGGCACCCAGACACAGGAATAGACAGCCAGCACGTGCAACAGACAACGACGAGGATGGTACTGTTATGGCTGGGATCTGACTTCCCCGCCGAGAGGCTCAAGTGTTGATGGCATGGTCTCCAAAGCAGCAATGTTCTGAGGTTGGCCTTTAGGGAAGTGAGTGGGTCACGAAGGCTCTGACCTCATTGGTGGATTAGAGGAATCTATAGCTGAATAGACTATTGGGAGGTGGTAGAAACTGAAGGAAGTAGGGAGAGGTTGGAGGAAGTAGGTCATGGGAGATGTGCGCTGGAAAGTTATATCTTGTCTGAGGTCCCTTCCTCCCCACCCCTCAATCTCTCTCTCTCTATCTGCTTCCTGGCTGCCATGAGCTGAGCAATTATATTCTGCCTGGCCACAGGCCCAGAGACAACAGAGCCGGTGACCATGGACTGAAACCTCTGAAACCATAAGCCAAATTAAATCTTCCCTTGAAGTTGTTTTTCTCAGATATTTTGTCACAGCAATGGAAAGCTAAGTAACACAAATATTTTCCACCTAGTGAGGAGAAAAGCACCAATGCTGCAGCAACACAATTTTTGCACAGCTGTGGACTCAGGAAAGGGGAAGGCCATCTTTCCCCGCCCAGCTCTAGGAGAGTGAAGCTCAAGCTATCTTCTGTTCCTCCTAGAATGTTTGTTTTTCAGGACCCCTAAGGGGGATGATGATGAAGGGACCCCCAGGGGAGGGGAGGTGGGGTAGAAGTGGCAGAGACCTATGTCCCAAATGGTACCAAATGGCCCTGAAGCTGTCTACTGGACTAACTAGTCCTTTGCAAACTTGCTTTCTGTTTTCTTTGCCTTTGCCCAGGATTCTGCATTTTAAAGAAAAGCTGCGCCTATACTAACTGCTAGAGTCAACTATTTCAAGAAAAAGGACTCTTAGGTCTACAGAACCTGGAACATCTAGTGACCCTCAGATAACATCAGAATGTGCATCAAATGAATGGATCACTGTAGGATTAATGATCACTCTACCACCCACTCATCTCTGGCTAAAAATACTTTCCCTTAATTTCCCATATAAGCTCTTCAGTTGTGGTTGTTAGTCAAGATGGTTCTTAGGATGATGGTCTGGCCTTTTTCTGATCAGCTGGCTCATGGTAGTACATTGTGTTCTCTACCATTTCCTTGCTTCTTGACTAATCGGCTTCTGTCCCGTGACAAGCAGACTCCTTGCTCTTTCCCTGGGGACTCAGCCTAGCTGAAGGCTTCAGGTATCATTCCCAAATGAGACTCACAGGTCAATAACCCCAGCTCAAGGGGACTCAGCCCACCATCTAGAGGAAACCCCCATCTGAATTTGGCACCACAGACTTATTGAGCACCCTATCTGCATCAGGATTGTTCCAGAGGCCAGGATCCAACTGTGAAGGGAACCAAGGTCTAGATCCCCAGAGATGACATTCTGCTGGTACCTCAAGGGCAGCTTTGACCTATTGTGTACTGAAAGATAATTTTGGGAAGCCAGGTCCTGTTTCAGATGCTTTACATTTATAAGCTTATTTCATCTTAACAATACCCCGTTGGCTAGGGCTATTGCTCTCCTTGTTTTCAGGAAGGAAAGTTGGTAAGAGGCTAAGTGATGTGGCTGATGTCACACAGCTGGAGAGCATAGAGCTGGTGTTGGATCCGAGCAGCTTGATTCTAAATGCCACACCCCATCTGAGATGCCTACATTGCTGCTTACAAAACCTGATGTCCTTCTTACATCATCTCCTATATGTCCAATGACATGTGGGAGGAGCCCTAAAGTCATGGTTATTACCTTTCTCTCTGCTGCAGTTGAGATTTTGATAGTGCCCCAAAGGCCCAAGGATTAGAGAATTGGATTCCAGGCTGGTACTTATTGGAGGGTGGTGGAATTTTTAAGAGGCAGGGCCTTGGGTTCAATCTCCAGCATCCTCTCTCCACCAAAAAAAAAAAGAGATGGGGCCTATTGGTAGGTCTTCAGATCACTGGAGACATGCCCTTGAGGGAACTGTGGGGGCTCTCATCTCTTCCTCTTTCTCTGCTTTACTTCCCAGCCCATGAAGTAAGCAGTTTTGCTTTGATACACACTCCACCATGATGCGTTGTCTCTTCACAGGCCAAAAGCAACAGGGCAAATTGACCATGGATCAAAATCTCTAAAACTGTGAGTCAAAATAGACCTTTCCTCTTCTTAAGTTGATAATCTCAGGTATTTTGTTATGGTAACACAAAGTTGACTAACACATCTTTCCTTCCTTATTCAAGCCTAGCTAATTTAGCCACTTCATTTTTTTCTTCCAGAGACAGACACATATGTGGGTTTGGTCATCACTATGACCCAGTGAAGCCAGCCCTTGTCCCAGAGATGCAGAGTGCTGGCCCCCAGCAGGCTGGAACATAGGCAGCAGGTGGCACATGGAGCCTCTTATGCTGGGTGTAGGCCGAGGCACAATCAACCAGGGTGGAGGCAAGCCAGGGTGTGCTACTCTGTTACCCTGTGGTGGGCCAGACCTGGCCTGATGTGGACACCCGCTCTATACAGTGCAGCAACCCAGAACCCACACATCCACCATCTGATGTCCTCAGCCTCCTGCTTACCAATCATCATGAAGAAAATGAAGTGGGGCAGGCCTGAATGGGAGTTCAGACTCAAGGATTAAATAATAGCAAGTACGTTCCCAGATCCTGATTAGCATAAACTTGGACCAATAGCATTGACTCAGGTGCCACACAAACTCCTAGACTAGCACAACCTTGGGGTCTCCTCTTGCCCTTGCAAGAGTTCTGTTTCTGTTCTTCACATTTGAATAGATCCTATTCTTTCACTCTTGCCTTCCATATTTCATTCTTGAGCCCAGAAAGAAGTTGGTGGTGAGTTGCTAGGGTCTGTTGCAACACTGGAAGGCTACTCCACCATTTAGAACTGCAACACTGAGCCTCAAAATAAACCATTTGATAGTAGTGGAGAAGAATCTGCCTTTGCTGGCTGGCTAGGACCCTCAGAGTTGACGCTGGTGGGCATCCCCTGCTGTGATTAGCTAATAACAACGAAACTCAGCTGCAGAGGCTTGCAGTTTGCATAGGCCCCACCCAACAACAGAAGTGGAGAATTGAATTTAGTCTCAAACTCTGGTTTCACCAGTCTCGGACACATGGAATGACCACACCAGTTGAGTGACTTAGTAAACCCCACATACATGCTTGTTGTGGAGGAATGGTTTTCCCCAATCTTAAGTGTAGGACTTCAGTCTGGACAGAGAATGAGCATCTTGGGCAAATCATAACTGAGATGGAATCATTTACCAGGTTTGTAGGTCAGTGTTAAACCAGATGATCTAACCCTAACCCCTTCTGCCATTGCATGATGCAGCATGAAATCCCTTACCAGATGTTGGCCCCTTGATCTTTAACTTTCTAGCCTATGGATCTTTAAGAAATAAATTTCTGTTCATTATAAATTACCCAGTCTATAGTATTTTGCTATAGCTGCACAAAACAGACTAAGATACATTCCTGTGGTAAGATTAGGTGTAAGTGTTTAATCATCATTATAATCTGTGTGTTATTTAAAGAGGTTGAAACATTGATGGCAATGTACATTGGACTTGAATTTAATTTGAAACATTTAAGAGGATATGATTAAGTTTATGGATAGTCTGAGGCTGTATTACGGGGGTACAGTCTAACCCTATGACTCAAAGATGATAAAAGTTTTGTTCTGTTTTTCTTATGTTACAGTCTAGTAATGAGTGGTCAGAACTGGAGGCCTTAAGGTCTTCTAAAGAATTGGCTCCTTTTCTCCTTTGGCTGTCTGTGGGCTCTGTGGGCTTGGGGGCCATCAGTGTGGTTCATGGTGGCTCACCACCACATCCAAGGGAAGTGAGAAAGAACAGTGTCTGTGACAATTACCTTGAAGGAAATGACCTGGTTGTAGCTTTCTTCATATCTGCCCAAGTTCCATTAACCAAGACTTGGTCACATGATCATACCCCACTGCAAAAGAAACTGGTAAATGTACTCTGTTGTTGGATGGACAAACCAAATGAAAACCTAGGGGTTTTATGTAAAAGAAAAAAAAAAAAGAGGGAGAATTCACATGAGAAACAGTTGGCAATTATCTGCCATGAATCTTAAGAAAACCTCACTCACTAGATTTATTAAATTTCAGTAATTGCTTAAAGACCTAGAAAGATCTCACTTGTCAGGCTAAGTTTGCAATGTCAGGTGTTTGAAGTGTTTTAGAGAATCAGATATATTTTAAATTTAAATGTACTCAAAATGTTTTAAGAAATTGAGTAATAAGTTTATAAATAATACTATTTTGGGCTGGGGCTGTACCTCAGTGGCAGAGCGCTTGCTTAGCTCATGTGGGGGCACTGGGTTCAATCCTTAGCACCATAAAAATATAAACAAACAAAATAAAGGCATGCTGTTCATCTACACCCCAAATAAATAAATAAATAAGGCTATTTAGAAGGATTTACCCTATCAAACTTAAGAGTCATTTTAACATTGATTAAAGAAAAATGAAAATGACTAAACTTCTTTTCATATAAAAATTACTAGGTATCAAAATTATAAGACTTCTACATTAAACAAAAAGACTCAGAGAACTTAGGATTTGAATATTATCACTTTAAAACTTGAATATTAATCAAGACAGGTAACTATAAGGCATTCTCTGCAAATAATGTTAACAGCCTAAACAAATAAATCAAAAGACATAGAATGGCAGAATGGATTAAAAAGCTGTCTTCAAGTGATTCACCTCATGAGCAAAGACATCCACAGGCTGAAGGTGAAAGATTTGGAAAAAACATATCACTCATATATGGATTGTATAAGCAAGCAGGGGTTTCCATCCTCATTTCAGAAAAGTAGACTTCAAGCTAAAGTTAATCAAAAGAGACAAAGAAGGACATTTCATACTTCTTTAGGTAAGTATACATCAGCAAGACATAACAATTGTAAATATTTATGCCCCAAACAATGGAGCATCTATGTATACATTAAACAAACCCTTCTCAATTTCAAGAATCAAATAGACCACAGCACAATGATACTGGGTGACTTTAATACACCTCTCTCACTACTGGACTGGGACACTATGAAGGCAGTATTAAGAGGAAAGTTTTATAACACACACACACACACACACACATATAGTATTTTTAGATGTATATGAACACAATACCTTTATTTTATTTGCTTTTTATTTTTATGTTGTGCTGAGGCTCATGCATGATAGGCAAGCACTCTACCACTGAGCCACAACCCCAGTTGTGGAAAGTTAATTGCATTGAGAGCATTCATTAAAAGAATAAAATATCAACAGATAAATGGCCTACATCTCAAAGCCCTAGAAAAAGAAGAACAAATCAATACCCAAAGTAGTAGAAGGTAGGAAATAATTAAAATCAGAGCTGAAATCAATAAAATCTAAACAAATGAAACAATTGAAAAAAATTGACAAAACAAAAAATTGGTTCTTTGAAAAAAATAAATTAAATAGATAAACCCCAAGCCATGCTAATGAAAAAAAAAAAAAAGAGAGAGAAAGAAAACTCAAATTACTAAAATATGAGATAAAGAAGGAAATATCACAATGGACATGTCTGAAATATAGAAGATAATTAGAAACTATTTTGAAAATTTATACTCTGAGGAACAAGCTAGACAATTAATAAAACAATGTCAAAATTGTGTGACCTTTTTACCACAAGTTAATCTTGGAGTCAATCCTAGAGGATTGATACCTAACCATATTTGGCAGATGGACGTCACACACTTGCCAGAATTTGGAAAATTAAAATATTTGCATGTTACAGTTGATACTTCTTCTGGATTTTTGATGGGCTCCCTTTATGCCGGAGAAAAAACTAAAGATGTTATAGCTCATTGCTTACAAAATTTTGCCACTGTGGGCGTTCCAAAACAGTTAAAAACAGATAATGCCCCTGGTTATACTTCTACCTCTTTTAAACAATTTTGCTCATCATTTGGCATTACTCATATAACAGGAATCCCATATAATCCACAGGGACAAGGCATAGTTGAAAGAGCTCATCAAACTATTAAAATGTACTTATTAAAGCAAAAAGAAGGAATTGGGAAGGGGTATATATTCCCCAAAGATAAACTTAAAATAACCCTTTTTACTCTAAACTTTTAAAATTTGGATTCATCAGGGCTTAGTGCTGCGGAAAGGCATATGTGTCCAAAAAATGTACATAAGCCCAAAGTACTTTGGAAGGATATTCTAACAGGACAATGGAAAGGTCCTGACCCAGTAATTGTCTGGAGTCGGGGGTCTGTTTGTGTGTTTCCACAGGGAGAACAGCAGCCGATTTGGATTCCAGAGAGATTAACTAAGGTCCTGACCCAGTGATTGCCTGGAGTTGGGGGTCTGTTTATGTGTTTCCACAGGGAGAACAGCAGCTGATCTGGATTCCAGAGAGATTAACTAAAGCGATTTCTACAGACCAAAAAGAAGATGATTTGGCTCAAATCCATAACAGCTGATATATATCCAGAACTCCTGTTTAGTTATTCTTACATCTGCGACAGAACCAGAATGCTTTTTTCAATATCTATTTTATTATTGCCCTTTCCCATATCATGAAGTTCTATTTTGTTTTTTGAGCTCATACAGACCTAGGTTAATGTTTTGCTGATCAGTTCTATTTTTTTGACTATAGAGTTTTTAAACATTGCAATGGAGATTTCACCTGTAAAAAGTTATAAGGCCTTTACTATTATGTTGTGTGTTGTATGTATTATATTATGTGTGCACACTTGTGTTTTGTGTTATATGTTTGAATGTACGTATGTCCATATATCATATATGATGAGCGCTCATGAAAAAATAGATCCAAATTTTTTTTTTTATTTCACGTGATTTAAATGGTTTAATTTAAATTGTGTAAACAACTGTTGAGGATTGTTTTAATATGTGAACAAAAAAGGAGGTTAACAGATCTGTTTGTTTACTTTCACTTTTCATTTTCATTATATTTAATAATTCTCTTCAAGATAATGTAAATTGTTAAGAAAATTGTTTTCTTTTAGTGCCTTCTGGAATGTTACATAATTTTTTCTTTAGCCATTATTGCCAGAATTCCTATCTTCATCCCAGTGCCGGTGAAGACAAAGATAAAACCAATCTACAGCTTCTGCAATAGCCATCACTGAACTGCTTGCAGAACTTGCCTGGACTATGTGTCACTTGTATGCATTGTGAACTATCTGTTGGTGCAGCGACTTGTGGTAGTGTTGGGGTATTTATGCCGATGGTGTCATCGGTGGTACAATTTTTCCAAAAGGTTCTGTCAATTGACTTGGTGTATCTTCCTCCCTTCTGCTTGTCATGATCGTTCAGCTAAAATTTGGGGGCCAACAGAGGTGAGGCAAAGAACCTCACCTCCCCCCCCCTGCTGGTATAAAGACCTCTACACAGGTGTGGCTGTATACCAGACCGGTAGTCAGTGACGGGTAAGATCCAATTACAATGGTACCAACCTAAGACAGGGGGCTGACGCCTTGAGGTCAGCTCATCCGATAATGGGTAAGAACCATATGTACTATTGGACAACCTAAGGCAGGCACGGTCCCTAAGCCACATGCTTGTTGTTTAAACAGAGAGGGGGAGATGTTGAGAGCCACAGCCGAAGGGGCCCCAGCAAACTTTCAGACTGCCAGCTGATGATTGGCTCACAGGGGCCCCAGCAACATCTAGCTGATTGGCTCCTCTGTGGTGATGCTCATTGGAGATGCTCATTGGTCTGTTTCCCTGCCCTTTCAGGCCACGGAGCTGCTCATTGGGGGACTTTTTTGGCTCCGCCCACGCGACCCAGTCAATCGGCCTCAAGAGCAGGAGGATTGTGGAAGGTGGAGAGGCTGGTGGTGGAGGGAGTGGCTTGTGGGAAGCCGGTGGTGGCAGTTGGGCTCTGAGGGTTTTTCCTGAGGAGCTGTTTTGTTTGGCGTGTGTGGTTCTAAAAATAAAGTTAGTTTCTTTTGACAAGTGGCTCCTGAATTGTGCCCAGCCAGACTGCGGCATTTGGTGGCCCGTAGAAAATATTGAAGACATTGACAAATTTCTAGAGACATAAGACCTACCCAAATTGAATGAAGAGATCAAACATGATTTAAATAGATCAATTTCAAGTAATGAAATAGAAAATACCATCAAAAGCCTACCAACCAAGAAAAACCCAGGACCAGATGGATTCTCAGGCAAGTTCACAAGACTTTCAAAGAAGAATTGACACCAATACTCCTCGGTATTCCATGAAATAGAAAAGGAAGGATCCCTTTCAAACTCATTCTATGAAGCTAATATCACCCTGATACCAAAACCAGACAAAGACACATCAAGAAAAGAAAACTTCAGACCACTATCCCTGATGAACATAGGTGCAAAAATTCTCAATAAAATTCTGGCAAGTTGCATACAAAAACATTTTAAAAAGATGATACTGCATCATGATCAAGTGGGGTTCATCCCAGGGATGCAGGATTGGTTCAACATATGGAAATCAATAAACATAATTCATCATATTAATAGACTTAAAAACAAGAATCATATGATCATTTCAATAGATGCAAAATATGTATAATATAAATTGTAATGCATATGTGAAATATGAATTGTAATGCATTCTGCTCTCATATATAACAAATTAGAATAAAAAATAAATTAAAAAAAAAGGATTTGACAAAATATGGCACAACTTCATGTTCAAAACACTAGAAAAAACTAAGGATAGTAGGAACATACCTCAGCATTGTAAAAGCTGCATAAGCTTATTTCCCCGTCCCCCCCACAAGGCCAGCATCATTCTAAGAGAGAAAAATTGAAAGCATTCCCTCTAAAAATGGGAACAAGACAAAGATGTCCTCTTTTACCACTTCTATTCAACTCTAGCCAGAACAATTAGACAGACAAAATAAATTAAAGGGACACAAATAGGTAAAGAAGAACTCAAACTATCACTATTTGCTGATGACATGATTCTATATCTAGAAGATTCAAAAAATTCCACCAGAAAACTTCTGGAACTAATAAATGAATTCAGCAAAGTAGCAGGATATTAAATCAATACCCATAAATCAAACACATTCCTACACATCAGTGATGAATCCACTGAAAGAGAAATTAGGAAAACTACCCCATTCACAATAGCCTTAAAACAAAACAAAACAAAACAAAACAAAACAAAACAAAACAAAAACCCTGGGAATCAATCTAACAAAAGAGGTAAAAGAACTCTATAATGAAAACTACAGAACACTAAAGAAAAAAATTGAAGAAAACCTCAGAAAATGGAAAGATCTCCCATGCTTCTTGATAGGAAGAATTAATGGCCATATTAACAAAAATATACAGATTTAATGCCATTCATATTAAAATCCCAATGACATTCTCCATAGAAATAGAAAAAGCAATCATTAAGTTTATTTGGAAAAATAAGAGACCCAGAATAGCCAAAGCAATCCTTAGCAAGAAAAGGGAAATAGGAGGCATCACAATACCAGACCTTAAACTGTACTACAGAGCCATAGTAACAAAAATGGCAAGGTATTGGCACCAAAATAGACATGTAGACCAATGGTACAGATAGAAGACACCCAGACAAACTCACACCAATACAGTTATCTCATGCTAGACGAAGGTGCCAAAAATATTCACTGGAGAAAAGATAGCCTATTCAACAAATGGTGCTGGCAAAACTGGAAATCCATATGTAGCAAAATGAAATTGAACCTCTATCTCTCACTTTGCACAAAAATAAACTCAAAGTGAATAAAAGACTTAGGCACTAGACTAGAAACTCTGTGTCTAATAGAAGAAAAAGTAGGCCCAAATCTTTACCATGTTGGCCTACAATCTGACTTCCTTAACAAGACCCCTAAAGTACAAGAAGTAAAATCAGGACTCTTTGTTGTTATTGTTCTTATTTTGGTTTAATTGATTTAAATTCCAGAGGTGGGTATCATTGTCATCCCTTATCCATGAATTATCAGACAATGACTTTCCTCATAGAACAATAACAATGTGAATGATTTATATTTTTAGAATTTTTGAAGTATAATTGGAACATAATAAATGTACATATTTAAAGTAAAAAAATTTACTTTAAATATGTAATTTTGGTAAGTTTAGACATACATGTATATCCATGAAACCATTGTCCCAATCAAAATAATAAATATATCCATCACATCCCAAAAGTTTCCTTGTGTGCTATATAATATCTCTGCTTTATTCCCATACCAACCAACCATTGGTTTGTTTCATGTTGCTACAACTTTACATTTTCTAGAATTATAAATAATAGAATAATTCAATATGTGTTTCTTTTTATCTGTCCCCCCAACCCTTAGCTCTATTTAGAGGCATCCATGTTGTTGAATATATCAATGGTTGGACCCCTTTAATTGCTGAGCACTAGTCTGTTGTTTGGGCATGTCATATTCACCCACTGATAGTCCTTTGAGTCATTTCTTGTTTTTGACTATTACAATTAAAGCTGTTATGAACATGTGTGTGCAGTTCTTTGTATGGGCACATGCATTTATTTACCTTTTGTACATATCTCAGAGTAGAATGACTAGTTCATATGGCATATTCCAGTATAACATTTTAAGAAATTGCTAAAATGATCATATCATTTTATGTTTCCAACAGCAGTATGTGATTGTTTCAGTTACTATCTTTCTTGCACTTGGTCTTTTGATTCATTTCAATTGCAATCATCCTAATAAGCATTTAGTAATATCTCATTATAGTTATAATTTGCATGTTCTTAAAACTAATGATACTGAACATCTTTTCATGTGTTTATATACCATCTATAGATGGCTTACTTGCCATCTTCTTTAATGATGTGTCTATTGAGAATTTGTTTTTTTGCCCACTTTGCAAACTGGATTATTTTCCTATTATTGAGTTTTGAGTTTCCCTATGTATTCTGGGTATAATAATCCTCAGATCAGTCCTGTGTGTGATAGAAATGAACCTTGTTTCATACCTCCATCATGCTCAGTCATTGACTGGGAGAAATCTGAGGGACAAATGGTCTTAGTTATAATGGAGCAGTGAGTCCAGAGGGAAAACAGTTGGGGATCTGAGCAGCTTCCCTTCACATCTGTTATGTGTATGCAACAAGGTGTGATTAGCGTGACATGGAGTAAGCACAGATGCTAACAGATTACAGATGGAGGATACCTGAAACATTCTTTTCAGCATTTGGATAGGCTTTCTGATAACCAATTTATATTTTTTAAGTTTTTGAAATACAATTGATACTTCAAATTTGATTTGAACAATTGTAAAAATTGAGACTTGGAGTTAGCAACATCATATACAAACTAGTACCACCACTTTGGAAAACCATTTGGGATTATCTAGAAAAGCTGAATGAATTTTTTGCCTACCATGGGAGGTAGCATTCCATTTCTGGGCCCAGGCCTTTGGAGGAAGTTTTGCATCTGTACATATAGACTTGAGTCTACATGTACAAGGATATTCCCAGCATTGTTATTTGTAATGGATAACCCCAGAACAAACAACACAGTAGAATGGATAAATAGTGGTTTAGTTTTACAAAAGAATAGTATCAACAATGAAAATATATAGGTTGAATCTCACAAATACAATATTGGAGAGAAAAGCAAAGCACACAACGTTCAAACAACAAGCTGTTGCTTAGGAATGCATATATAAATTATAAAAGCAAAGAAAAAAAAGTAGGGGAAAGGTTGGGATTCTACAGAAGCATGGAAGAGAATTCAGGAATTTTTACAAAATAGTTATTCTTTAAACTCTCTATGTTTAAGTCCATATTTGTATGACAGGATCATAATAATAAAAGGGGAAAAAATAGGAGTAGGCTAGGTGAAGAGGAAGGTGTGTGCTCTAGGAAGAGGACAAAGGTCAGAAGGGAAAATGCATAAAGAACTCCGGGACGTGGGATGGAATGGCATGGTGAGGAGTGGCCAGATAGATGGCAGCAGGCAGGGGGCTCCTACAGAACGAAGGGCCTTATAAACCCCATGAAGTTTGGACTTCACCCTGAGGGCAATGGGGAATCCCTGAAGTATTTAAGCAGGGGAAAAACTGATTCACATTTGCATTTTCAGAAAGATCCTTTGCTCGCAGCATGGAGGCTGTGCCTCATGGTAACCAGGTGAGTGGGAGTGAAGTGGGAAACAGAAGGAATCTCGGTCTTAGAATGTTGCTGCTGCATGTGGCACGTACCCAGGGTGCTGCCTGAATCCAGACAGACCTGTGGGCCGCAGCTGGAGCCAACTTTAATAGTATTACTAACTGATTATTGCAGAAAGTTAACCCTCTGTGGGAATCATTTGATAATAACACTATATATCTCTAAAATAATTTGTTCCATTTGCAACAATATTATAGAGGAACTGCTGGTCAACATGATTTTTGAAAGTGTTCTTAGTGAAAAGCTGGGAGCTAAATTCCCAAGATATTTCCTGAATATTCTAAGGTCTCAGTAAACCTAGGCCAAAAGTTCAAGGTGATTTATTGTGGGAGGTATCATCTGACAGCTAGCTGCCAATTATCTTGTAATTTTAATTGTACCCAAGGGATTTGTTTTCCTTGCAGCATAGATAGCTGCTGCTGTTTTGCTGTTAGATTTATTTTTAAAAATATGAGCAACTTGAAATACATATGCTATATGCTATTGAAATATTATATACTGGCCTGATATATTCTTAACTACAAAATATTCCCTCAGACCTGCTTTTGAGGGGTTTTGCCTACTGTGAGACATCTTCTCCACTGCAAATGGTTATTAACTTCCTGAGTTTCTCTGTTGGAATTCCCTTTGACTCCTACACATTCTTACCTTTCTGTTGTCTTGTTCCTTAGTGAAAGGAAAGTCCAAAGAAGTTCAGAGCAGGAGCAGGATTGTTTTATCCTGGCAAACTTGACTCTGAGCCAATGTATACTGCAGAACTATTGGGTATAATTTGGTGCCTACAGGACTTGCTCCTCTTACTAAGTCTCTGTTAAAGCTCTCTGATCATGAAGGCCTTCTCCCCTGTTGAACAACAGGGGAGGTCCTATCAGTCCCAGCAAGTCCCAGCACCAGGGTGTGGGATGATGCTCACACAGCAATGGACTTTGTGACAATTCTTGTACACTGACCTTCTTACCAGGAAGTGTTGACTGGTGGTCATGACACCCATCTATCAACATTCCTTGGGGACCATTTAGATGGCAGACCTAGTACAGGCGATAGGATTATCCCCCTTCTTGTCTTGGTTAAAGCCCTGAAGAGAGACTGTTTAAAGCAATAAAAGATATCACCCCAGTGCATCAAATTACAATCTTACTATGAAGATTTATTAAGATAAAACACCCGGAGAGCAAATGAATTGAATTGTAATATAAGAAAAAATAATTTACCTTTAGTCAAGAATTAGGAGCTGAGGAAGTGTGTGTGTGGCCTGAACCAAAAGTTGATTCAGAACGTTCCTTGAGAAAAAAACCTCAGCACCATGTTTGACACTTGTTCTGTGAGTCGTTCCTGAAACATGCAATCCGTCACCAAGTCCTTCAGATTCTGACTTCCCAAACTCCCTCCCCATCCCTCTGGTCTGCCTCAGCACCCGCTGAGCTTCTTTCTCATTCTGCATATAGAAGGCCCCCTTAGAATCTCTTCCCGATCTTATTCCCTCTGTCCTTTCCCTCCAGCCTTAAAACCCCTTTGTGCCCAGCAGGCCAGGCCCAGGCGCACCTCTCTGGCTTCACCCCAGTGACATGCTCCACAGCTTATTTTGCCAGGTCCTCTCCAGCTCCTTTGTTCAGCTCCTGGCCCAGGAAGCTCCGCCTCCTGGAGACCCTGCAGATGTTGTTTTATTTGCTGGCAACCTTCTCAGGCCTTTGTTCCTTTTTAAAAAATCCAAAAGGCTTCCACATGCATTCTTCTGTATTTAGAACTGGTGAAGAAAGAACATAAAGCTGTCTCATACCTCTAATGTTATTGACGTTTAACATCAAGAACCCTTGTGGGACCGTGACAAGCTGTTGGGAGACACTTCACAACACTATTGGAAGAAAAACTAACTCTTCAGCAAGTGGAGATGCAGGATGTATTTTGTCTTTTAAAGTCATAGAGTTAATACACACACACACACACACACACACACACACACACAGAGTATCTCTTTCCTTAAAAAAGATGGTAAATGTGTGTCTCCCACAAACATAACCACCCCCCCCCACACACACACACAATGCAGGGAGAGATAAGACAGAAAGGAAAATTATATTGCAGAGATTTTTGGTTTTCCTTTTTTCTTAAAAGTGGAGCCTGAATTTGAATCCCTTTTCCCCCCACAAAAAAGCAAACTAAGTTGATCAAAGTTTAATAAATAATTTGGAAATTGGTGGATTAAAGCTTGAAGAGCTCCCAAAATGCCTGAACCATGTTCCACACAGTATTTCATTCTGCAAGGAACAGGACCAATAGTACAGGCAATTTAAGTTAGGTAAAAATTAGTCTAGGGAGTACCTAGAGGCTTACTGAGAAGAAAAGATGAGTCAAAGGCAAGTAAATGGACATGGCTGAAAGGGTCTGGAGGTGGTTGAGGGGTGTGTAGCGGTTTAGGAGTGACCAGTGGGTTACTGATAGAACAGTTGTAAACAAGTTTGAAATGCGGAACTTAGTTTGGGCGTTCGACTGAGAAACAGGTACACACCGAGCAGCCACGCAGAGAATCAGGGTTTTATGAGGTCCAGATCCCGAGAGCAGTTAGCTATGGAAAAATCTCAGGTCTCTGTGAAGGGAGATCCAGGACAGGCCCTGAACTATGCCACAAATGGAGGCTCCCTTTTTATCGGGAAGATTATGGGTAGATTATAGGAAGACTATAAGTAGTGATTGTGACAGTTTAGAATCTGACTTGATTCTACTGTGGGATCACTTCTCCATTAGCTGAAAATACTCATATTCCTTCAGTCTCTGAGGGGTGTATTTAGAGACAGGCTACATGAGCAGAATGTTTTCTGTCTTACCTCTTCCCAGTGATAATTTGAACTCAATTTTCGAAATTCAGAAGGATGGTATTTCTCTGAGAATTAATCCAACAGCAATAGAAAAACTAACACCAGAGCACAGAGCATAGGATAGGAAGAATAATTTGGTAAACAAAGTTTTTTTTTTTTTAAATTTCTTTTTTCCCCCTTGAGTTAAACAAGCTCAGGGTTCTATGTCTTAGAATAAATAATTTACCTTGTTTCCTTATCAGATTCCTTATCTACAGACAAGGAGATCCCTCATTTTATTCACTTTCTACTGCCCACCTACACTGTTTTAGTACACTGGGATCCTGGCAGAAAAGATCAACTGAGTGTTGTTCAGAGCCAAACTCCAATGCCCTTGAATAACAGGAAAGCAGGTTAGGTGCAGGTCCTGTCTTAAATCCTTGGTATTGGAATTCTTCCTTGCTTTGGAGAACAGTCACATGGAGGGGCAGGAAGGAATCAAGAAAAGGGACCAAAGATGTAAAGGAAAACCCCAAAAGCACAGTGCAGAGTTGTAGGTAGTAAAGAAGAGACCACTGAGATTACTGAGAGTCCCCTGACAATGAGGCCTGAGAAATAGCTACTCAATGAGGGAATAGAAGACCACTGGTGATGGCGCAGGTGAACAGTTTGCAAAGGTGGGGAGGAGATGCAGTGGGGTCTGACACTCTTGGAGAAATATGACTAGAAGAAAGAAAAATGATAAATTGAGAGGGTGACAGGATTAAGATAAGGCTTTTTTCCTCCTAGTGACAGGAGACCTATATAGCTTGAGGGCAGGAGCAAGAAGCCTGTGCCCAAGGAGAATATGGGTGCTGGGGGTGGGATCCTGCAATTACATAGGAAGGGGAAGATATAGTAGGGCCTCAATAAAAGACTGTTGATTGACTGATAGTTGCTTAGTTGTTGCTGGCTAGTAAACATTGAGATGCTATGTGGTATTGGGGCTAACTGTGCAGGTCCAGAGTTCTGTACGATTTGGGGCAAGTTGCTGAGGTCTATTAAGTCTCACTTTCCTTTTGTGTAAAGTGAGAGAATTGATAATACCTATCTTTAAAAAAAATTTTTTTGGTAGTTGTATATGAAGAGCATGCCTTTATTTTATTTGTTTATTTTTATGTGGTGCTAAGGATCCAACCCAGTGCCTCACACATGCTAGGCAAGTGCTCTGCCACTGAGATATAGCCCCAGCCCTGATAATACATATCTTTGTGGTGAGAACTGAATGTTAATACATGCAAAGCATTTGAATACTTTCAGGTGAATGCTGGTGAATGCTCAAAATGGTTAAAAAATAAATAGCTGTCTTTGAGAATTAAAGGTGGAAAACTCAAGTTCAAGTCTCATTATACAGCAATAGAATATAAGAAGGTAGAGGTGATTAAATTCACCCAAGGCATAGTCTAAGGTTATCTTTTTTTTTTTTTTTAAATAGGACTGGACTCCCAACTTCTATTCTTAATCTTCTTTCCTATTTGTCCTCAAAAGAACTTACTTGAAAATTAATCAATCAAAACTTCTGGTTAATCAAATCTTGAACACCCATCATATTAAATGTTTTGGAAACTCTAAGAGGTAAAGGCATTATTTTATTTTACATTAGATACTGCAGTAATGCTTTATATTCTTCATATTGAGTACAGTTAAAAATTGTTTTGGTAAATTTAAGTTAGTTTTAGTTGTAAAATACTAAATTTGCAGCAGCGTTTCCCAAGATTTTAAGAAAAAAAAATTTTTTTAAATGAAGTCACTAGCATTTATTAACTAAAAAAAGCCACCAGTAACCATTTATTTAAAACAAACAAACAAAGTTGAGAAGGAAAAAAAATCAGTGTAGTTGCCCTGTTTCTCCCCTTAAGAAATAATGAGTCTGTGGGTGGTCAACAGCTTGGGAGAGTTTTGGGGGGTGCTGGCTCTGTGGTGAGGTGTTATGCAATCAGGCTTATTTCCTTATACCACTTGTCAAGTTAGTGGGAGGGGTAGAGCAGCAGCCAGATACTCACTCACCCCTGGGCATTAGGAAAAACAAAACAAAACAAAACTGTGGAGCTTCCAAGAGGAAATGCTCCAAGTTGAGTCAGTTCATGGTATTGCCTTGGCCTTTGGCTTGGTACATAATTGCTTGGTTCATATTTTCTCATTCCCAAAAAGTGGGTCATGTAATTAACAAAAGGAAAAAGAGGTGAAACAGGGATTATCCTAGAATAATCTGTAACTCAATCCTGAGGGTCCAGAAATTCCTTGTTTCCTTCTGTTAAGTATGCTACTCCTTTAAACTAAAAGTGAAGGAAGTTGACATTAACTAGGTAATTTGAATCAATTACCCGTGTGGTTTCATTCAGAAGAACACGGGTTGTGAACAAGGACAGAAAATATTAAAACCCAGATGTTACAGAAAAGCTTGTGTTCAAGCATCCTCCTCATCTTTAGTGCAGAGTGGAGGTAGATGTAAAATGGTAAGGACTCTGGGTAAGGTGACAAAAGTGCTCATGGAATTAATTCGCTGAATAACCCCAGCTCATCCATTTGTGTAGGGAAATGTAGTGTGGTACCCAAAAGTATGGGTGCAGCCTTTAGTTAGTCTAGATCCAAATTTTGTTTCTACTGTTATGTGTATGACCTTGGACTGGTTACATTATCTCTGCATGCCTGTATTTCCAAACACCTAAAATGAGGTTAATAGTTCTTGCTTCATATGGCTGTTGTGAGAATTTTACGAGACACATGTAACAGCCTTAGCATGGTGCCTGATAAGAGTGGATTCTCAATAAATGTCTGCCAATTATCGTTTAAGCACTTTAGTGTTGACAAATATTTCCCTTACAAACCCTTTAAACGGGACCGGCAAGGGGGCAGACTTTACAAGGGACTCCATCTCTAAGTAGTGGAGTCTGATAAAATGGCATTTCCCACCAGTGGTTGGAGGGGGAAGTGAGCCCTGTGTGAACGTGTTCCTGGAGGTGAGAGCACAGGCTGTGACCCCTCCATCCCCCAATCTTCTCTTCCAGGACAAGCTCACCATCCCTGACGGTGGCTAACCTCGGCCTATCCTTTAAATGAAACTAAGCAAACATTCGAGGAATATTGGATAAAGACAAAGTATTAGCCTTGCCTTGGCAACAACTCTTGCATCAGGCAGGCACACATAACAAATACCCGGGTCGCCCCTCGCTCTGTCTGCTTCAGGTACCCTTTTGCCGATTAAGTGCATCAATTCACTCAGAGGCATCACATCCCACTTTCCGCAAAAAGGAGCCTGCACAAGGTCATGCAGCCGCCAAGAGATGGAGCTGGACCCGAAGCCGCGCACCGCAGCCCGTGACCTGCGCCCCCTCGTCGGGGAGGGGGCCTTAGGTAGGCGCGCCAGGGCAGCGGGCTAAGGGCGGAGAACAAGTGGCAGGCCCGCGCACCCGAGCAAGAACGCTTCCGGCAGCCCGGCGCGCCGCCGTGCGCTGGGGCAGCCCGGGTCCGGCTTGGACACCGCCTTCCGCAGGGAAGGTCCCTCGCGCCGGGGAGTCGGGGCGAGAGGCGCGCGCAAGGACGAGGCCGCACCGCAGCGCACGCGCACAGCGAGCACACGCTCGCCCGCCGCCCAGGATGAGACGGAAGGCATGGAAAGTTCCAGCCCATTCGAGAGCCGTAGGTAGAAGGAGCGGCCTGCGGAGGCGGGGCCACGCAGGGGGAGGCGGCGAGGAGGTTTGCCGCTTCCGCGAACCGCTCTGGACAGCGCCCAAGGGGCCGTGCCCGCACAGCAGCCGTGAGGCCCGGGGGCCCCGGCCCGTGGGCGCCGCGCAAAGAGGGGCTGTGGGGGCGGCGGGCGGGCGGGAGGGGCGGGGTGCCGGCCGCGCGGGGGCGTGGCGCGCCGAGGGGGCGTGGCGCGCCGTCTGCGCAGCTGCCAGCGCCTTTAAGCCCGGGCTCGCGCGGCCGGAGCGTGCTTTCGCCGCCCGGGAGCCGTTCGGCCCAACCACCAGTACTTCCCTGCCAGGTTCCCCTTCAGGTCCCCGCCCCTCCGCGTCCCGGGACCCGGCTCGGTTCGGAGCCGCGCACCTAGTGTTCGGGCATGCCCCGCTACGAGCTGGCTTTGATCCTGAAAGCCATGCAGCGGGTGAGTGACCTTCCCTCAGAGCCCGTGTTCCCGTGCGGGGACCCCGCCGCCGCTAGGCCGCCGCCCCCCGCGTGCCGGGGTAGCGGGACTGCCGGCCTCCCAGCGCGGCCCCGGGGAGGCCGGGGAGGGAGGCGGAGGGGGCGCGCGCAGGCCCGCTCGGCCCGGCCGCGTGCACGCGGGAGGCGGGGGTGTGCCTGCGCTTGTGCGCGGCCGCGGAAGGGTCTGCTTCGCACTCGGCCGGCCGGCCGGCTCGGGGCGGGCGCCCCCTCGCCCGGCGCGCGGAGTCCATTGGAAGGTCCGCGGGAGGACACGCGCGAGCGCCCGTCATGAAGCTGCTTGTCGCCGGTCCCGCGCCCACCCCGTCCCGCCTGCCGGCCGCCGCCGCCTGCAACGTCCGCGCTCAATAAAACGTTGTTCCAAAGCGTGTTTGTTCAGTTATCTACACCACTCGCTTGTAACCGCTCTCACGCTAAAAAATCTTTTGACTTCTCTTTTTCTGACTTCAGCGACAGTCCTGCTGCGGGTGCCCTTAGCCCAGTTTCATTCATCCAAGTTGTGGCCTTGCTTGCGCCTTCCGAAGACACTTTTCTCCCCCCACTCCCCCGTTTTTGATTGATCTTGAGGGGGGGCTTTCAGGTTTGGAGGGATAAGCGAACCAGCAGCCCGTTCACTTCAGGTGATGGCGTGGCCGAGGACAGGGGCCGGCGGCGGAGGCAGCTCTTCGTCCTCCGTTCTGGGTCAGGCACTCCAGTCGTCGCTGAAATCCCCATTCTTCCGAGAATTTGGTAACGTAGTGTGTGGTGTATGCACTCCCCTCTCCCCACCAGGTATAATAAAAAACAAGAAGCGTTGGTACTTCGTCTGAATTTTGGAAACATCTTTCTACAGCGACAGGGATGTGGACACATTTTATGTTTGGATCGAGCTTTGGGTCATTTTCGAAGGGTAACTTACCGAGTTTAACTGAACCTGGGATCATCGTCTAGGCTGTATTGAAAAATTAATGATCACGGAGCATGGAGAGGTTGTTAACGAGGTATGCTTGGTCGTCAGGGAAAGGACACCAGGGCCGCTTGATCAGGTCATGAGAGTCTGTTCAGGCGTGCCATTGTATCCCCAGGCTTGGTCTCCCTGCACTTCGGAGAAGTTAAGATTGTATTGTTAAGCGTCTTGATATTCCTCTGCCTTGGCTCATTACCAGAATATAGAGCTTTAAGAGGAACAATGAAAAAAGAAAAAGACCAAATTATTAAAAAGAATATATTTACTTAAGTGGAAACTGCTTGAGCCCTCCCTATAACTGTGCTTTTTAGGCAGTGTTACTGCACCTGGGAAATGTGGTTGCTGAAATTCCTTCATTACTTTTCTTGTTTTTGGGAGGTAGCAGGTTAGGGTGTATTTGCTTATTTCATTTAATCTTATTAAAATGAAGATTCTGTGTTGTTCTTTGGTTAACATGACTTCAAGTATGTTGGTTAAATGTATTTCCTTTACCATGCTGCTTGTTTTCTTTTTTGCTCTTTTCTTTTAACACCCAGTATTCACAATTTCCAGGTGTGGAGCATAGTTTTTATTCCAGTTAGATAAGCCAAACCTGGTGTAATTTGGTTGAAACAATGATTAAATGCCTGCCTTGAAATATTTGAAGGCAGGGGACAAAAACACTTAGAAAGTAGATAATTCAGAATGCCCTATAGGAGGAGGCATTAATGACAGTAGATAAAATGTTGTAACTATGTTGAAGTTGTGTCCAGGGAATCTTTGACCTAAATAAACTAAGATTAAACAGTAACAAAAGTTTGTCACTTTTTTATTAAAAAAATTATCTTCAAGTTAGTTGTAAATGGGTAAAATAAAAACTTAAAAGGTTTTGCTTGTTTTCAATTTTAGCAAAATTAGATTCTAACCATAGGGTGACGTCTTGGGGGAAAATAACAGTAGGCTTCTTTAATGTAAAATCCACTGTGAGCTTGCACACCTTTAGCAGGCTCTGGGGAAAACTCACCTCCAATCTGAGGCAGTTTGTGCTTCTGTTGCAGAAAGGCTATTGCAGATCCTTAATTCTCAGTTGTCATATCTTTTCATGTTTTCAGATTCTGGGAAGTACACTTAACAGTGTGGTCCTTTAATATGATGGTATTTTCCTTTTCATCCTCCATATAATCCATTTATGTGTTTCAGAATTGAGGAAATATGTTAAACAACTTTTGTAGCAGATAGGGAAGACTATTTTTTTCCAGTCTTTTAGATTCCTAGAGCTGTTTTCCTGTTTCTTTTCTATGCCTGAAGAGCATGCTTGCTCTCTTTGGGGATGTTAGTCTCTCTCTCCACCCCTATTATTTTGTTCTATTTGACTTTTAGCTTCACTCCTTAAAATTGAGCTTAGAGTTTTAAAATAAAGATCCTATGTTGAGATTCTTAAAATATCTCTACTGTAGGAAAAGCACTTGTGGGAGTTCCTGTAGAAAGATACCAGGGTGTAGTCTATAGAAAAAGTACTTTTTTATTACATGATTGTGTGTTAATCAGTCACTTAGAATTTGCAATGCCATTTTTTCTCAGTTTGCAGTTGGGAGTGGATATAATAATGAGTCTTTGCTTTTGTTATATTTCCAAGTTTGTGCATTTATATAAAAGTTTTCCCAAGAAATATATTTGCAGGTACTGTTGAGCTTGTATGTGTGTATTAAAAGTTGTAATTTCTATATTCTCCCTGCTTTTACTTTAGCAGAAAAAGTAGATGAAAGGTTAGTTAAATTCTGAAATAGACAGTGAAGTACTATTGTAACACCAGGCTTTGAAAGTAATGACCAACTTTGAAAAAGAAGTTGTTTAGAAACATATTTATAGAAGAGTCTTTAGAGTAATGATTTTTGGAAGTCTTGTTACCCCTACATCAAATAGCAGCAGAAGAGTTTTATTCACTTCTGGAAAAGATGTTATTCATAGGCTATAATATGGAAGGACATAGCTGCAAAGGAAAGACCAAGGCTGCAGATTCAGGCAGTCTCATCTCAATATGAGGAAGACCTTTTCTAACAACTGAAAAAGAAAAGGATTGTAAGATGGTGAGTGCTTTCTCTGCCTCTACCTTGTCTCCTTGAAATGTGAACTTCCAGGTGAATAGGAGAGAAGGGGCCATGTGATTTGGTGGGTGAGTTCTGATTTCACAGTCACTTCTGTTGAGTCTGGGGGAAAAGATTATTGTACTTTTTCACTTAGTTAGATTTTTAAAATTGATGTTTAATTTCAGTTAGGTAAGAGTAAATTGCCCAAACATGAGTGATAAAATCACTTTACTGTGGGGAAGCCCAAAAAAGCTATAGAAAACTTTAGAACTTTTTTACATCTGGGATGGGTGTAATGAGAGGAATCTTAAGGAGAAAAATCTTTGCAGTACATAAATATTCTTTCATTACTTAGTTTAGGAGCACTTTAATTATCATGTCTTATTCTGTTGGCTCAGAAGATGATCACAGTTGGCGTAGTTAGACTTGTGAAAGCCCTATGAAAATATTTTCCCTGAAATCATCTCATCATTCAGGAATTTTTATATGAGAATAGTTTAATAACTAGCTCAATTGCTAAATTAGTGCATGCAAGTACCATAAAATACTGTATATATAATCTTTTTGTATGTTTCAAATAGGAATAAAGAAGTAGGTAGCTGTTTTGGAGATGTTAAGGTTTTTCATTAAATAATATTTTTAGGTTTAATACTTCCCATTTAGTTTTAAGTTGATTGAAAAGATTGTTTTAAGATAACTCACTAAAAGTAGTTTGTAGAGTTTTATGATACAATCTGAATTTAAATTCCTAGTTTCTAAAATGAAGAAAGCAGTAGGTGTTTTAGTTGTCCTGTGAAGAGATTGTCTTGTTTTTTCTTCACTTAGGTCTTTTTTATTGTTATTATTTATTTTTTATTAGAAAACCTCAATAAAATTTTGTATTTGTTCTAGAGTTGTTGTCCTACTTAGGATATTCTGGAATACCTATAAACCATTTGCATTCTAGATTTTTTTGAAGATATAGAGTGCTAATGAACTCGTGTGGGACTGGCCAACCCTGTATCATTGTAGCTTGGCTTGCTTGACAACATTCTCTAACTAGGAAATACTGTAATTTCTGCTGTTCTTGGGAGACTTGACTTAAATTCATATGGAAACATGTCATATAATCATTTTTTCCCTCTTGGGCCCTCTCTCAGCAGCAGCTTAGCTTGTATTTTTAATAATTGCTTTGTCTGTTTGAAATGAGACAAGTTAAAATAGTTTTTCAGTAGTGAAAGGTGTGAACTTGGTGGGCAATGTTATGCTTTCATCTGGTATTAAAGTTTTCTTGGGTTACAGCCTATTGCCGCAGCAAGTGATTGAAGAAGGAGTCCTGTTCTGCCCCTGAGCTACAGCTAAGTTTCAAGGAGTGGCTTGGGGGTAAGGAGTCCTTCCTCACCAGATATGGTTTGTATGTGTGAAGAATGCAGAAGTTGACAATTCTGCCCTAATTAAAAAAAAAAAAAAATTATGACTTGCATATTCAATACTGATATTTATAGGTTTTTAAAGTCTACTTATGTCTACTATTTTTATGCAGGCTGCCATTGAATCGTTTTATTTATTTATTTTTAAAGATTATATAAATTACTTTAAATGTTTAAAAACAATGAGGGCTAAATTCTAAAGTAATGTTTTTCATCTGGTATCATTACTATGTTCATAATATAGGAATAGCTCATCTGAAAGAAATACCAAATACAGAAATTTGACTTAACATCACAATGGAAGGAAGGGTAGAGGGAGAATGGTATATTGTATGATTATTCATATGTATAAAAATCTGTTTGCCATTTATTTAATTATCTTTTGCTAGTTTACATTATTGGCTTTGTGTTAGAATTTGTTTCTAATATTCTCACAGGTTTTTATCTTTTCGAGATAAGGAGTACCTCCTTTCAGTACTTACTTTAAGAAGACAGGGGCAGTATTCATTTTTTTAAAAAAAATATTTTGTCAGTGGACCTCTATTTTGCTTATTTGTATGCGGTGCTTAGAATCGAACCCAGTGCCTCACACATGATAGGCAGGCGTTCTGCCACTGAGCTACAACCCTAGCCCCTGAGAAGGCAGTATTCTTAAACTAACATGTCTATTAACACATAGTTGTCTCATGCTTAGGGGATCAAACTTGAGAACTTTAGTCAAATGGAAGTGGTAAGTTATCAATTTATCTGTAAGAAAATCTCTTGTTAGAAGTTTGGAAAAGCATAGTCTTATCCTTGTTGCTGCTTCTAACTTAAGAGTAGGGGCTGGCAGATGAGCCCACAGGCCAGATCTGCTCTGACAACTGTATTTTTATAGCCTATAAGCAAAAAAAGGACTTTACAATTGAATAGTTGGGGGGAAAAAAACCAAAAAACAGAATATTATTTTATAGTCGTGTGGAAATGAAGTTGTATTGGAACATAATTCTGTCCCTTTTGTTTGTTGTCTGTCCCTTTACAGGAGAAATGTGCTGGCTACTGATTCAGTATGTACAGACAAATTTCCAGATTCACCATTTCTCTTTGACTTTTTTATGATATTGTTTTCTGACATTTCTCCTTTGATCCCTTCCTTTCTTTTTATGTACTATACCTTTGGCATCATGTGGATGATTTGTTATATTCATAACAAGCTGACAACTCTGGCATTGCCTCTCTGTGTTGGTCATAGCCTCCAGGATACTATACTCATTGTGGTTCAAAACTTAGTGAGTTGCCTTCCCCAAAGCTTGCCTGTTGGTGTTTAACTTATTTCTATTTATTGCTACTGTGCCTTCTGTCATTTGGGACTGAACAAATCTACTTTTTATTATTCACAATCTCATGTAGTCTCCTCTGCCTTAGTTGAGTTGTTCATGTTTCTTTTGCAGTTTCTTAGCTGGTCACTTCAATCCTACCCCTAAGGGGAGAATAGTTAATACTTGCAAGTACACATATTAGAGTGCAAACACACTGTTCTTGAGATATTTTAAAAGAATTAAACTGTGTTTTTAACAAGGAAATAATATAAAGTATAGTAATGGATTTCTGATCTCCATACTAGTTGATTATGTGAACACTATTACTGAATTACATCACACATCTTTTCTCGGACATTTCAAATGAAGTCTGACGTCCATGGCCACCTTTGAAATGACTGACCTATTTTTGTAATCTCATAATTGAGTTTCTTACATTCTTTATTCCATATTCAAATAAACAGAGCTGCTATGGATTCCTGTGTATACAACATTCTCTTTGATTTTCTTTGGTGTCTATACCACACTTCTTTTCCGGAATGCCTTCCTTTCCACATCACTCCATCGTCGCTATGAAAAACCTCCTCAAGCTCATTTTAACTTGATACCTTAAACATCAAGGATTTGCACCATTAATAGTATAGAACATGGGGGCTGGGTTGTGGCTCAGTGGGAGAGCGCTTGCCTCGAATGTGCAAGGCTCTGGGTTCGATCCCCAGCACCACATAAATAAATTAAAAAAAAAAAAAAAGAGGTGTTCAATTACAATTAAAAAATAAATATTTTTTAAAAAGTAGTATAGAACATGATCTTTCCTTTGATCATAGTTTTTCTGTCTCATTACATGGTCATTTTCTACTTTTAACAGTTAATTGGTGAATGTATTTTACCTCCTTTGCTAGATAACAGTCTCAAGGGTCACTTCTGTTTTTATTTCTGTCTTCTGCTATGTTTTGTGCATGTTAGATGCTCCCTGAGCTGCTTCAAGGAGATTATGACTTGATTTCTTTAAAACAGTTTTTTGATATGATACAGTATACTGAGCTGTGCCAGTAGGTTGCTTTCAAGTCAATGTGTTTTCCATGGACAGGGTAAGTTGAATGCTTCCCAGAAGTTGGGTTGATTTCCAAGGCTTTTGTGGCAGGTAATCTTGATTTTTGTAATTATTTGAGTATTGTGTGAACTGATGAAGTGAGTGCAAAGAATCCAAGTTGGATTCTTTGGAAAGACTTGATAAAAGGTGAGTCACTGAAATAATGGTTGTAGAATTAGATGTGACTGAAATGTTTAGGAGGAAGAGTTGTAATAGTCTAAGATTCTGTGTAGATTGCTTATAAGGATCTCTTAAAGCCTTTTACTGTAATGAGACTGAAGCTGTAGATTATACCTTTATATGGATGAGGCTTAGATCAAACAGAAGGAATTTCAAACCTTCCATACCATTTCCCAATGATCTTGGCCCCCATGTTAAGGTTGGTTCCGTTAAATAAAATATTTAAGGAATGAGTGAGGTGTGTGGGTGTGTGTGTGTGTGTGTGTGTGTGTATAATTGGATAAGATTGTTTGGGTATGAAGACTTCTGCTTCAGTATGTGCTCTGATATTGTTTTCTAAATGAATAAAAAAACATGAAATCCCAAATGAAGATACTGGATGTATTGGGGTAGAATAAATGGAAATGATGGGAGAGCATCAGGAGCATTAGAAGCAGGTAGACCTGTTTTTGGATTCTAGCACCTGCTTGCTAGGGATCTGAACCATTTTGGACCCTTAGTTTCTCATCTGTTAAGTGAGGGTAATCCTTACCTTGGAGAGCCTGTGAAGATAAAGTAATGTGACCTTGGAGGTAGTGGGTGTTCAGTATGACAATAGAGTAGCTTTGTGATCTTGGGTAAGTTACTGAATTTCATTGCCTAGTTTTTCAGTATTCCTTTACTGATGAGACTTAAAATATGAATTTACTATATGCAAGTATATTTTATCATAATCCTAGATTGAATCAAACCTGAAACATTTGCTCAGTTTATATTCGAATTTGATGGTGCTTTCTGTTCCACTCTAGTCAGTTATTGCATGTGTGGGACTGGTCTCATTAACTCAGAAAAGAGTTAAATCTTTCTACTCCTCCTAGAATTCTAGATTTTATAGGGAATGTGGTTTTTTAAGATGATGGCAATTTATTTCAAAACTATATAAAAACCATGGGCCAAATGAAATGTTTCTGAGTCTCATATAGCTCTCATTTTATAATTTCTGACTGACTTGGCTTTAGGATGACATTTAAACTTCTTAAGCATTTATATTGACAAAGTTCACCTTTTTAATTGGTCATTGGTTTACAGTGGGGCTCAGTAGCTGGGTGCAGTGGCGATGCCTGTAATCTCAGCAGCTCTTGAGATTCAAAGCCAGCCTCAGCAAAAGCGATGCACTAAGCAACTCAGTGAGACTATGTCTCTAAATAAAATATAAAATAGGGCTGGGGATGTGGCTCAGTGGTTGAGTGCTCCTGAGTTCAATCCTGGGTATCCCCCACTCCCCCAAGTAGGGCTCAGTAAATGGGTAAGTTTGTTCAGTTCTTTAAACTAATAGCAATCTTTGTATGCCTGTCATCCCAACAACTCCTGAGGCTGAGGCAGGAGGATTACAAGTTTGAGGGCAGCTTCAGTAACTTAGCAAAGCCTAAGCAATTTAGTGAAACCCTCTCTCAAAATAAATAAAAAAGGGCTGGGTTCAATCTCCAGTACCAAAACAAAACAACAAAACATAAGTAATAGCAATCTCTAGTTTCCAACTGTTGGACATATGTCTGCATAAATGGCTAAAGTATAAGTAGATGCTTCAGTATTGCATATTATTGGAAGTGGGACATGACTTTATAAACTGTCAGAAATTGATATTCACAATCCTTTGAATGTCTCAGTGGTTGCTTATTTTAAGCATGCATTAGTACAATTTGATTTGTACTTCTTGTATTAACCTTGTAGAGGTTTGAAATACTGCTTCTAGGCAAAGATAGGTTTGTCTAAAAAATGACATTTTTATCCTCAGGGTTTATCTGTGACATTTACAATAGTTTCTAATACTTGTGATCTTGGAATATAGTATTACTGTGGGACAAAAAAATTTAGATGGTTTCCTAATCAAGAATATAAAATTAAGGGGATGATAATAAGTTTTTTGTTTTATCATGTTTCCATAGAGAAACCAAGTTATTATCTCTACTAAATCTTTGTTCTCTTCCCTTCCTGGCTCCCACTTCAGACACTTAACATCAATTGCAAATTAAAACTCTCAGATCCATGTTGTTCTTAACATATCTTTTGGCACATGATTCAATTAAATTGTTTTGCCTCAGCCACTTTTATGCGGCATTGCAGTGCCCCAGTTAAGGGAGTCCTTTACTCCCTTTGGCAGCACCTCAGTAGAGGTTGGCGTAGATAAGATCTTAAAAATGAAATTGGAAGTGAAAGCATAACTTAACAAAACTTTCCGGACTGGAATCTTCAGTGACCATAAATAAGGCACTGACTCCAGCTGTATTCATAATCTATAACACCATGCCCCTATAACTTTCTAGGTTCAATTCAGGGCTTTTGTCTCAGAATAGAGAATTACTGATTTTGTCTTAGCTTTTAAGATGTTTTCCTTGACACCTAGCCTGGCTATTAAATGCTTTAATTTTGTTGAGTGAAGAAACTAAGTGCACCTCTCACAGTCAGATTGCTGTGGATGTAATCCAGTTTGAGAATATTCTCATAATGATCAGAAATGCAGTGCTGTGCTTACTTGGGTTTCAGTGGCTGGAACAAGGCTCCAATGGGAGCTATGTACAGTCCTTGTTTCTGTTGCAATATTACAGCATTGCTGTCCCTAGTGTTCTTTTTTCAGTTTGTATTCAGAAGTCTTATGTGTTAGTTAGGAATGTAAAGTGTCTGTTCAGTACACGGTTTTGATTCACTTAAAGTGAGTTTCTAATAGAGAAAAGCTAAATAGAGGGTAGGGTCTTTGGCAGACATTTTGTAGGATAGGTGTACTTAAGTTGTTTTCTTTTCTTTTTTTTTTTTTAATTCAGATTTTTTTTTTTTATACCTTTGTTTTTATTTATTTATTTTTATGTGGTGCTGAGGATCGAACCCAGGGTTTCACATGTGCTAGGCGAGCGCTCTACCGCTGAGCCACAACCCTGGTCCCAATTTTGTTTTCTTTTTAAATTGCTTAACTAGATGGCCTAGTCATAGGTTGTTTTGATTGTCATTCTTTCATTGGTGTACTGGTTGCCTTCTGTTTTATTGGTAGTCATGAGAAAGTGTTTGCATGAAGTATGTTACCTTTAAACTTTGACAGCCAAATTTTCATCTGAGTCAGTTGAAGCCAGCAAACTCTGGTAGCAACCAAACTCTGGCCTCACATGAGAGCATTCTTATGTGTGGACTAAGTATGTTTTTGTAAATGCAGGTTGTGTGTAGGAGAAAATGGAGAAAATAACTTTCTCCTAATGTAATTTTTTCTTTTAAAATATTTCATCTAATTAGGATATAATCCCTGGAAGATACTTGTAATTTTCAAGATCTCCTATCTTCTGATATCCAAGAAAAACATTTTTTATATCATCTACTTGTCTCAAATACAAGAGGAAACTCCAGCTGTATTCATAATCTATAACACCATGCTCCTATTTTTAATGTTAACTTTCTAGGTTCAATTCAAGGCATATTTTCTACCTTTTCTTCCAAGTACTATTAAAATTATCTTATTTGTAATCCCCACCCCCATGCCACCTTTTTAAAAAAATTTCATGAAAAATCCTGTATTCTCTAAATTTTGGAGAAAATTAGAAGGTTTTTTAATTTTTTCCAACCAAAATGATATTTCTGATTTCAAGATCTGTTTATGACTTGGTATTCTGGAAGAGTTAGAATCTGGTCTACCAGGAAGATGCTTGTGTTTACATTTTCTCCCTGTCACATGGGAAATAAGGAGAAACTATTCAGTGTAGGTTCTAGGAACAGTTTTTCTAGAAACATAAAATTGGAACCAGTAGGATGAGAACAAAAAACATAAAGGTGGACCACAAGGTTCTTCAGACCAGCTGTTTTACCTCTGTAAACCTTATAGTTGTTAGTGCCACTCTTATACCCTTCCTCAATGCCTAATACCTAGGCTTAGTGATTGATTGAAGCAGGGGTTATATATGTGTGTGAATATGTATTTAAGATAGATAGATATTTTGCCCTCTGTTTGAATTCTGAGTATCTTAATGGTTAGATAATATGATTTCTATTCCAAGATTTCTTTTTTCCAAATGAAAAAAAGCAGAAAGGGCCACACAATTCAAAGTGGCCAAGTCAGGATTCTACGGCAGTATCAAGGTGGTCATGTCTTTGAACACTGCATCTGTTAAAGTATAGGTTGAAGTCCCTTTAAACTAAAGGAAATGTTTTCAGTGTTGACTAGGTGCTAGTACTGCTTTGTGTTTCGGGAATATAGTGGTAAATAAGACAAAAGTTCCAGCGTTTTGGTATGTGTTTTCTAGTAAGAGAGACATACCAGCAAATGCCATGAAGGAAACCAAAGTGTAGGATAAAGGGACAGAATGTGGAAAGTTCCAATTTAGTTAGATAGTTAGGGCGTCTGACATTTATCTATATCTATTTATAAAAAATCTTCCAGTAGCTTTACCTGAAAGAATCCATAGTGCACAGATAGCAATAATTTAGTGCTTAATTTTTTTTCCATAGAACTTTAGTAATCTATCTTGCTGATGTTGTTTTGAGGTACATGTTTTTCCCATTTTATAGAAGGAAAAATAGGCATACATAAAAGCAAATAATTTAATGACTCTCCATATTGTACCCATCACTCAGCTCCAATAGTTAGTCAACATTTTACCAATATTACTGCATCTCCACACTGTTTAAAGAACAGTTCCATTAATACGTTTATGTTTTATGCTTTTTGCCTAGATCACTGATTGTTAGAATTTACCTATTTAAACTTTTTTTTTTTTTTTATCTGCACTATTTGAGTTAGTCATCTTGATGTGCCTTTCTTGGGAATAAGGGCCTTTCTCCCCCAATCACGACATAACAATTACACTCAAATAACATTGATAGAATAGTAGTACAAAATATTAGGTTTATTTTGAAATTTTGTTATTCTAGTAATATTTTTAGTTTTTTAAAATTAATATTCAGTCAAGGGTCATACATTTAGTTGTGGTTTATTCTCCTTTAGCAGTTCTAAAGCCTTTTAGTAACAGTAGACTTTGATACTTCTGAAAAAAGAAGAAATATTTTGAACATTTTTAATGTTTTATATTTTAAAATATTTTTCTGTAAGCAAGTAACTCACCCTATAAATAAAATGTATCTAAACTGTTTTATTCTTCATAAGTGTTTCCTGAAAAGTTAGGACAAAATAAATGCTTTATAATACCAAAAAAAAAAGACATAGCACGAGGCCCGTGTTTAGATATGGCCATCCAATCTTGAAATTTCCACTCCCCAGAACTATGAGCCAAATAAATCTCTATTCTGTACAAGTTTAAAAAAAAAAACCAAAAATACAAAAAGTGGACTCTGAAGTGTCCAGGTCCAGTATTTCTGCAGAATCCCTTGGTTAGAATTTTTCTGCAGTTACTTTCTCATTATTAAATACCAGTTAAATATCCATGACAGGAATGTTCATGGGAATGTCAGTTTGTGTGTTAAACAGTTCTTAGGTTAAGATGATAGCCACCATTGTAAACATTTCTTGTAATTAGCTATTTGTGAAGTGACAAATTTGAAACTGATTTTTTTTTTTTTTCCCCTTCTAACAATCATTCACTGACTTGAACATCCATCTCCTGGTGATTCTGAATGGGTTATTGCAGGGGTGTTTTCAAGCAAACACAGGTAGATAATTTCATATGAATATTTAGTGTATATCTAAAAGATAAGGACTTTTAAAAACAAACCACAGCTCTTTATCACACTAACCATAATTTCTTAACATCTAGTAACAATATTTAAATTTACTGAATTATCTCTCCCACAGATAGTTCAGTCTGAGTCTGAACCAGGTCACATTTTTTTCTTGATGGTCTCTTTGTAATACTTTTCTTTCCTCTCTGTGGATTTGGTTGATCATTTTTCTGGCGTTTTTTGTGTTGCTCTATTCCAGGAATTTTCCATAAACTGATAGGTAGAAATTTGGTTAGATTCCGGTTTTGTGTTTTGTTTTGCACAAGTACTTCAGTTGTCTTTGGAAATAGCATCAAATTGAGGCACATAGTCCTATCTTGTAGAAAAAGATTAACTTTTGGTGAGTATAGTTACCCATCCATTTTAAAGTTTGCCATCAACCTTAAGTGTTTTAGCGTCCATTATAATTATTACCTGAGGTTAATTATTGCAATAGAGGTTGCAAGTGTTGATTCTCATTGTATCATTTTTTTTAATGTATCATTAATTGAAATTTTTTCTGACTTTTTTTCCCTTAAAAACAAAGATACATTCTTTATCTTTACTCCAGAGAGGACTTTCTTGTACTTTAGTAATTCTTTCTCTAAAGTGTCTTCATTTTTCTCATCTGTAAATTGGGCATAATTATGCCTGCCTTTTTGGTTTTCGTGAAGATTACAGGAGCTCGTATATGTAAATATAGGGATTGGTTAATGCTAGTTTAAAGTAACTCTTTGAGGCTGAGGGTGTAGCTTAGTGGTAGAGTGTTTGCCTAGCATGTGAGGTCCTGGGTTCAATCACTAGTACCAAAATATTACTACTATTACTACTACTGCAATAATAATAATAATATTAAAAATAAAGTAACTCAGTTCTGTGGGAACACTGAACTGAAGTATAATGGAGAGCTGAAGCTGGAGAAGTTCTTCATGAGTTGCCATCAGCAGGAAGCTTGGGTCTGTGTGGAGTGAGGTAAGGGGAAGTGCTGTTGTCCTTTTGACTGTGGAAACAACCATTGACCATCAGATAAGAAACATACAGGGAAAATAGTAGTAAAAGCTGGAACACATTCCAAAATTAATAAAATGAGGGGAAATGGGTCCCATTGTGATGGGTAGGTAGAGTGGAGATGGTGGTTCTATCTACAGGTTTTTACTGTTAAAAATCTCAGAAGGCCATGAAAGATTTTTATCTGAACAAAGAAGAGGCTTCTTGCCTAGTCTGACTTTTGTCATTTCATACACCCTCAATTCCATTAAGCTACCTTGAGAGCACCTGAAATGTGCAAGATGGTATCTATAGACACTGAGAATATATCTGTGAACAGTAGAGATCAGAATCATTTAGATTCTGGCATGGAGGAGGCAGAACAAACACAAATAAGTTGGGTAGTAATATATTAGAAGGTGTTACAGAAAATAGAGCAGGAGAGGAAAAATTGAGATGGCCAGGGATATCACTTGAACAAGACCTTAAGGGACAGGAGAGCAAGCCTTCTGGGAATGGGGTGCAGAGGGTTGCCTGAATGGGAAACAGTCAGCCACAGAGGCTTGTTTGGTACGTTGTGATTGAAGGAGTGACTGGATTTTATCATAAGTGATGTTTGTAGTCTTAACTTTGTTAACATTTGCAATATAGCCTCCTTGGGTATTTTCTCTGTAAATACAACCTTTTAAAAACATTCATGGTGTTGAGTGATCTTTTATCAACTAATTGTAATATTCTTCCTCTTGGTCCATTTCTTTGAAGGTAGTATTACATTGTGATTAACGGCAGAAACAAGCTGCACAATCTTCCCTGTTTCAGTTCTCATCTGTGAAATGGTAATAATAGCTGTCCTTATCATGATTGTGATGAGGATTAAAGTAACGCACACAAAACTTAATTTAGATCCTACATGGTGTTAGTCAGGACTTAGTTCAGTAAGGCCAGGTTTGCTGATTTTTAATCTCCATTTATAAGTCATCGTCTTTGACAAATCGTTTTTTTGTAAGCAGATAATGCTGAGGATTTTGGATTCTTCCCACTAAAGTTACACAGATGTTTAGTCATTGAGATTTATGTGATAACACTGTTGTCACAGACACTGTCTCTCTTATTTCATATTTTCATTTTTCTCTAACAAAAAGGTTGTTGAAGTTTGCTTTTTTATGTATGAGCTAATAAAATCCACGTAAAAGTTAAAACTAGTAACAGTTTAACATTTGTATTTGTTCCCCCCATATCCAAAACATCTTGTTTCCTTGAAACACTTAAAAAAAAAAATCCAATGAGCCAACTTTCATATTGATACCAGGTTAAAATGAATATATCTTACGGAGTACATGAATGAAATAAACTTTTTTTTTTAAAATTTTTCTAGGTGAACATGATTTTATTTGATGAAATGGTTTAGTTAGAAATTATCCATTTCACACCCTCGTACCACATGAAACCCTGATCAAAGTAGAGGTATCCTGGTTGGTGTAGGTTTATGGGAGTATGCTACTTCTCTTGCTCCCTTTGTATTGCTATCATGGTACATGAGGAACTGGAAATCCTTGGTGCAGTTAAAAAAAACATTTGGGTCCCATTAGGGTTTCCTATACTTATGTACTTTAAAAACCTGAATAGCAAGAGTTGTAGGTATAATAGAAATATTTTCTCAGATTTAAGGGCAAACTCCTTCATTGATTAAGCACTGTTACATAGTTACTTATTGTGCTGTCTTCAGCTTCACTTGTAATTTTAAATTGGCTGGAGTTCATATCAGTTGTATTATGAAGACTTGTTTTTGCTTTTAAGTGTCATTGGTAAATCTTGTCATTCCTGGTGCTTCACATTTTTAAAGAAAGAAAGGATTGAGGATTGTCCTGTGTGTGTGTGTGTGTGTGTGTGTGTGTGTGTGTATGCTTGGTACTAAGCATCATTAAGTATTCACTTGCAATTTTCCTTTGCTGAATTTTGACTCAGGATGACAAAAGTGAAACGTGTGAAAAGTCCATAAAAATAAACTTTTTTTTTTTTTTTGGTATTTTATTAAAACACAGTGATGTAAGAAGAAGCTATTGTGAAGATAAATTTAAAATATTGTGAAGATAATTTAAAATACTGTGGGGAGAATATAGCTTTTTAATATGTAAGTAACTTGTGGAGAGCCTAATATGCCTGGCATGTAGTTGTCAGTTTAATTTGAAAGCTTCATGACTTCTGGTTCATTCCAGTTGTGGCAAGTAAAGTGACATTTACCGAGCCATTGGCCTTTTAACCCTGGGCAGTATTACAGGCTTTCTTTGTTATTCTGTATTAAGCCATTAGGAGCTAGGCAGATGATTCTTGAGCTTTATGGAGATAAATTGTTACTCAAGATCCTGTAGGTAGGTTGTGACCTTTGAAACCGGGCTTTTTGAAGTTGACTGCTTTCTAGTCTATTCTACCTGTACATCTCTGGTAGCCTACACTTATCTCCTTTAAAGAATCACAAAACCTGGTGGTAGGTAGTCAGAGCTGTTTCTATGACTGGGGGGTGAAAGCAAACCTCCAGTATTCTTATTATTTTCATTGTTTTTGATAGGTTGCACAAAGGCGATTATTATTCAGGTAGTCAGGTTTTTGAAGGTCTCTGTATAATCTATAACACTTACATTACTAGTTGGTATTATGAATATTTTTCATTTGATCAGTGTAGGAGCAGGGCTCATTAAGTCTACTGTTGGTAGTGCTAGGCTGGACTTCTTCAGTTTCAGAGTGAGTGCTTATAAACTGACCCCAAAGCTAAAGATAGTTGTTTGGTCACTTTGGGGCTGACCATATTCAACTCTTTGTTAGCCCACATGTGTCAATGAATTTATTATGATGTGGAACCTGAGTTCAGGGATCATTTTCCTGTTCTCTTTTTGGTTTTTCTTTTTTGATAGTGACCATACATCCTGAATTTTATAGATTGTTCTAAACTAATATGCTGATTTGGTAGATAAATAACGTAGTCACCTAGATGGCAGGAGAGAGAATTGATCATCATAGCCAATTAAATTTTTGGTAATCATCTTTTCATTTCACTAAAGGAATTTATAGCTGATTTAAATTAGGTCTTAAAAAACTCTTTCTAGTTGAGCAAACAAAACAGATATTTATATGTACTTTTTCTCTTTGAAATTAATTCTTCAATTCCTATAAATACATGACATAGTATCAATTGCATTCTAATTCTGTGCAAAACTGTTAACATTACTTTTCTGAGAAGGAAGCCTTCTCTTTAGGTGACAAATCTTTCAGAATACCTTTGTGTTTGAGGTTTGGCTAAATCTGCTCATCATCACTAGGGGACCATATCTCTATACATTCTACAAATATTACTCTTACTGTAGAAATAATTCTTTTAAAAAAATGCTGTACCAAGGAACCAATCCACTTAGCTTGTATAAATATACTTATTTTATTAGTTGTCCAACATTCTTTCTTAGGAGATTTACCTGAACTGCGAACTGTGGAAAAAATAAATAGAACATGAAGCTTTTCGTTTTTCCATGTGTATTTTTCCAAAAAATAAAGGAATTTTGAAAAGTGTTCATTAAACTTTTGTTGAAAAGAATTTTATTTCTTTAAAAGAAAAAACTTAGTAAAATCTAAGTTTTACATGGGAGTCAGGTTTAAGGAATGTGAAAATTATCTTCTGAAAGATTGAAATTTAAGGCTTTGATAATCTTAATGACTAGAGTATGAAAAAAATTGAGCTGCATTGATAATACAAAGTATTTTATTTTTCCAAAAAACTAAGTTGACTTGTTTTGGGTTCTGTTTTTTCCTTTCCCACTCTTCAGCAGGTACTGGTCTGTGGATGTATTTTTGTTTGAACTGGAAAAATCTAAAAGCCACAAGCTGGTGTGGTGTCCATTGAGGAAATCTGTCAGCAGTAGCTTTTGAAGGGTTGAAGAGGCATAAGCAGAAAGAGTTGAACTCACTTTTGGCCCCTCCTTGTTTCCCTCCTTGTGGGCAGAACATATCTAGGGAAGTTGGGGGACAGTCCTTGCATGGGAATTTCAACTAGTCTTTGAGTTGAATATGGCTTAGTGCATAAATCATATTTGACAGCAAGGAACAGTGTTATTGATATAGTAGCATTGCTTCCTAGAGATGGAGGAAGGAAGTGCTTGCTTTGTTCCTGAGCACTTTGCCTCTGAACAAATAAGCTGTTGCAGCAGCTATTGACAGACTCAATTCTGTTCCACATCCAAACACTGAAAGTCACTGGATTGGTTTCTTTCCCTTATTGGGGAACTTGTGGTACTATCAGCTGCTGCTACTGAGAAGAATAGTACCCAAAAGAAGGTCTTCTGACCTCCTTTGAACTAAGTTTATCTGTAAATGTTGAACAAGTGACAGGGAGATGGTTTGGATTTTGGGTAACAGAGAGATCTTCATCAAAGGATTTCATAACTGCCAACAATGATTTTCATTGTAAATGAAAAGTAGCTGTCCTTTCCACTGAAGCATTTAAAATGTACCCTTTTAAATAAACTACATTTGTCATAGATTTATTTAAGTGATAATTCCTAAATGATTTCAAAGTATTTGTTTACAAACTTGAAAGCTTTTGGGGCTGGGGAAGATGGTGGTAAAACATGACACAATTTCAGGAACTGCAGGTATGAAGTGATACAAATCCCAACTTTATTATTTACCTTTGGCAATTCTATTTATGCCATCCAGTGACTCTGACAGAGGCAGGATTTTTAATCGATTTTCTTAGCATAATTATTATACTGCTTTGTGTTTAAAAAAAAAAAAAGGGGATAAAGATGGGATTAACTTTTTTAATTTTGGCAGCTTTATGAATTAGACATAATAACCTAATTTGGTGGGGTATTATTAGTCTTTTTTAGACATTGTGCCTAGCTTCTTGCTGGTGGGAACTGTGTTTTTAAGTTTTTTAATATTGTGGGTATTTGGGGGTTTTTTTGTTTGGTTTTGTTTTGGTGGCAGGAGCTGAACCCAGAAGTGCTCTACTACTGAGCTGCATCCCCAGCCCTTTTAATTTTTTTTATTTTGAAATAAATTGCTGGCCTAGAACTTGCAATCCTTCTGCCTCAGCCTCCTGAGTATCTGGGATTTACAGGCATGGGCCACCGTGCCTGGCTCTGGTCTGTTTTGAACAGTTTGGAAAAGAGATGGCCTCATTTATGGGATTTAAGTTTTCTGTTGGATTTAAAAAGAAAATGCCTAAATTCATCATAAAGCAACAACATTTATCCTGATGTTGCTTCAGGAACGAGGAGAAATCACTTAGAAGTTAACATATGGAGGTGTTAGGTTGAATGGTAATTTTTTTTTTTTAAGTTAAAATATCTTTGAAGAATTAGAATTTGTCTCTTTACCAGGGGAAAACCACTAAACTCAAACTTGATTTAGGTGAATTTAAATTCTGTTTTGCAGAATGGTTACAGAATGGATATCTAAATCCAGGACTGACAGATATCAGAAGGACTTATTGAAGTTGATTTATTTAATGATTAACAAATGTGTTTTGTTCAGGTTTGGAAGATAAATAATCCAGTTATTCAGTCTTCCAGAAAACTTTTTCTCCTCCCCCCTCCCCCTGATTTCTATACCCTTCAACAAAAAGGCATTAAAAGGAAGAAATGCTTGAGAGTGCTCTACAAAACTAAAACTTGAGTCTGTGCCTTTGTATGACTCAGAAGGTCTCTTGGAAATATTGCCTGAAGAAAAGAAAGGGAAGGAAATTACCTCTTTTAAAGTTCTTTTTGTTTTCCAACAACTTCTCACTAGAGGAAAGAATAAAATGTTAGGCTTGTTTTGTCAGTTGTATGTTTCCAGTTTTTTTCTGTGTGGAGTATCTTGTTTCCCTTTAGGTGTTTTCAAGTTCCAGGTTATTATATGATAACTGTATACATTTACAGTTTGCACAAACTGAGTAGTACTTGGTTTTATGTGTTTAAATTCTCTGGAGGAGATAGATACTCACTAGCAAATACATTTGCTGTTCTATTCAGGACCCTAACTGGCCAAAAAGTTAGTCCCAAATATTCTTGAGATTCACAGTATTTGAAGATTCTGTTTGGTACCCTTATTATAGTAATTAGTACTCCCTTCTCTTTAGGGTGCTTTATGATTTCCATTACTGTTCCAAGCTGAGACTGCTACAGTAAGACAAGAAAGGACAATGTGATACAAAGTTACTTGCTGGAGAAGTTAGACCACTTAGTTACGAGATGGATGAATTTTTGTTTTTAGTTAAAATGATGAATATTCACACTTTTAGTATTAGTTGTGATAGTATAGACCGATCCTTGCTGTGGAACTAAAGTGTGTTTTTAAAGTTTTTGTTTCTTTTTATAAAAAAATGTCTTGTTGCGCCGTGTTTGCTCGACTGAAAGTTTCCTCATCCCTTGGTGAGACCCTCCTCTAATTCAATCTTTGTCTTTTGTCTTTGCTGCCTTGCAGGGTTGGTACAGTAGGCTTCACTAGACTTAGCTGCAACTCAGAATTTCTCCTCCAGCACCTGAGTAAATGCTGATGGTCTTGTGGAGTGTGGATTAAAAGTACGAGCTAAGTTCTCAAATCCCAATTAAGAAGCGGAGGAAAATTTAAACTGTCTCCTTCAAAGTTTATCACAACCACCACCATCAAGACAGCAAACCAAAGGACAAAGACTTTGACCTGCTGTGTTGCTCTGTATAGTCCAGTTCACGTATGGTTTACAGACTTGGCTGAGGTTACTAATAAGTAAATAAAAAGTTGGACACTTCTGTCATTTGGACGCTTTTATTCACGAGTTACCAGAATGAGGGCTGTTCTGGAGACAGCAGACATTGCCATAGTGGCCCTGTATTTTATCCTGGTGATGTGCATTGGTTTTTTTGCCATGTGGAAATCTAATAGAAGCACCGTGAGTGGATACTTCCTGGCGGGGCGCTCTATGACCTGGGTAGCAATTGGTGCCTCTCTGTTTGTGAGCAATATTGGGAGTGAGCACTTCATTGGGCTGGCAGGATCTGGAGCTGCAAGTGGATTTGCAGTGGGCGCATGGGAATTCAATGCCTTACTGCTTTTGCAACTTTTGGGATGGGTTTTCATCCCAATTTACATCCGGTCGGGGGTATACACCATGCCTGAATACTTGTCCAAGCGATTTGGTGGCCATAGGATTCAGGTCTATTTTGCAGCCCTGTCTCTGATTCTCTATATCTTCACCAAGCTCTCAGTGGATCTATATTCGGGTGCCCTCTTTATCCAGGAGTCTTTGGGTTGGAACCTCTATGTTTCTGTCATCCTGCTCATTGGTATGACTGCTTTACTGACTGTCACCGGAGGCCTTGTTGCAGTGATCTACACAGACACTCTGCAGGCTCTGCTCATGATTGTGGGGGCACTCACACTTATGATTATTAGCATGATGGAGATTGGTGGGTTTGAGGAAGTTAAGAGAAGGTACATGTTGGCCTCACCTAATATCCCTTCCATCTTATTGACATACAACCTATCAAACACAAATTCTTGTAACGTCTACCCTAAGAAAGAAGCCCTAAAAATGTTGCGGGATCCAACAGATGAAGATGTTCCATGGCCCGGATTCATCCTTGGGCAGACCCCAGCCTCAGTGTGGTACTGGTGTGCTGACCAAGTCATCGTACAAAGGGTCCTAGCAGCCAAAAACATTGCTCACGCCAAAGGCTCTACTCTTATGGCTGGCTTCTTGAAGCTTCTGCCAATGTTTATCATAGTTGTCCCAGGAATGATTTCCAGGATACTGTTTACTGATGATATAGCTTGCATCAACCCAGAGCACTGCATGCAAGTGTGTGGAAGCCGAGCTGGGTGCTCCAATATTGCTTACCCACGCCTGGTGATGAAGCTTGTTCCTGTGGGCCTTCGGGGGTTGATGATGGCTGTGATGATTGCAGCTCTAATGAGTGACTTGGACTCTATATTTAACAGTGCCAGTACTATATTCACTCTTGATGTGTACAAACTCATCCGCAAGAGTGCAAGCTCCCGGGAACTAATGATTGTGGGGAGGATATTTGTGGCTTTTATGGTGGTGATCAGCATAGCATGGGTACCAATCATTGTGGAGATGCAAGGTGGCCAGATGTACCTTTACATTCAGGAGGTAGCAGATTACCTGACCCCCCCAGTGGCGGCCCTGTTCCTTTTGGCGATTTTCTGGAAGCGCTGCAATGAACAAGGGGCTTTCTATGGTGGAATGGCTGGCTTTGTTCTTGGAGCAGTCCGTTTGATACTGGCCTTTGCCTACCGTGCCCCGGAGTGTGACCAACCTGATAATAGACCAGGCTTCATCAAAGACATCCATTATATGTATGTGGCCACGGCATTGTTTTGGGTCACAGGACTCATTACTGTAATTGTCAGCCTTCTCACGCCACCTCCCACAAAGGAACAGATTCGCACCACCACCTTTTGGTCTAAGAAGAACCTGGTGACAAAGGAAAGCTGCTCTCAGAAAGATGAACCATACAAAATGCAGGAGAAGAGCATTCTGCGATGCAGTGAGAACAGTGAGGCCATCATCCATGTCATTCCCAATGGGAAATCTGAAGATAGTATTAAGGGCCTTCAGCCTGAAGATGTCAATCTTTTGGTGACCTGCAGAGAGGAGGGTAACCCTGTGGCTTCCTTGGGTCATTCAGAGGCAGAAACACCGGTAGATACTTATTCCAATGGGCAAGCGGCTCTCATGGGTGAGAAAGAGAGAAAGAAAGAAACAGAGGAAAGAAGCCGGTACTGGAAGTTCATAGACTGGTTTTGTGGCTTTAAAAGTAAGAGCATCAGCAAGAGGAGTCTCAGAGACTTGATGGAGGAGGAGGCTGTCTGTTTACAAATGTTAGAAGAGACTCCACAAGTTAAAGTCATACTAAATATTGGACTTTTTGCTGTGTGTTCTCTTGGAATTTTCATGTTTGTTTATTTCTCCATTTGAACTTAAGGATATGATGAGACATTTAACTTAATACTGGTCTTTGGAAAAAAATTATGTAACTGTTGCATCTCTCAGGCATTGTTTACGCTGTAGGTTTTAGCCAAATTTTACTTAGCAGAAAATCATCTATTTGCAAGACTTTATTTTCCCAGACATGGATTAAAGTAAATCTTCAACTTTTAAATGAAGCAAAACAGACTGAAAAGTTAAAAAATGTGGTTTAAAAATTTCCATACCAAAGTAAAGAGAGACCAATTATTCTCAGATATCTTAGCACATAATAAATGTTAAGGTATCATGAATAAGATATTGTCTGCACTGCCAGGTCTTGGTAGACCTTAATGCTGAAGTAGAAGATTTGCTCATTTCTAAGTTTTTTCTGTCTCCGTAATTCGCACTACCATTTAAAAATACAATAACTGAATTTTACATATTGTATAATCAATTATGTTCTGAAACTCTAATGTGTGGTATGTATTTCAAGACAGGTTAGTTTGCCAGGTTAATTTTTATGTGTGACTGTGGTTTCTGATTGCCAAAAGAGAGGAAGAATGTTATTCTGTAGGTATTTTTGTACCACCTGTATGTGGAATGTTGGGGGTGTGGGTTGATCCGGTTCTTCCCCCACCTGTTTTTTCCTACTTTTCACTGAAGTTTAATGAACCACATAATGAACACCAAGTTTGTTTATAAAGGTACATATTCAAATTGTATTACTGAATGATTATGGGGGGAAGTAAAATAAATGTTACTGATGATCCCCACCTTTATTGACCAAATTAAGGTGGTTTTTATATAGTTTGAGAATTACCAGCTTCCAAGCAGTGTTTGATTAACTTTGTCAAGCAGATGATTAATCATACTTCAATGAATTTGACTTTTTTTTCCTTGTCATTTGATAACATTCTTTATTAGTTAAAAACCCAGTAGATTGAGTTGAAAGGTTTGTACAGTATCTTGAACAAACGTTTTCACTGCTTTTTGTGTTGCTGGGTTATCATGATATGGAAAATTTAATTCTGAGATCATACTGCATTCTTGATAATTTTTTTTTATTTTGTATTTTTTCCTCAAAAGATTTACCATCTGTACACAGCCTGTACATCTTGTTGTGAGCATGTAAGAATGTTTCAGTGCAAACTGGCCATTAGTACCAGAAAACTCAGAGTGCACACTTGCCATTGGTAGATTATTTGTAGGATGGATAGCATGTTTAAGAGATGCCATAAACAAGAACTTCTGGGTTTAGTACTGTACTTGTGGAGGAAATTATAGGACTTGTGTAATTATAGGATCCTTATTTTGACATGGTTTACCCAGTTGCATCATCCACAGGTGGAAATCTATTTTTCCTTAGTGAGGAAGAGGACTGATGATGTTAGAGAAGAGCTTTGCAGGGGATGTAGCTCTGTGTCCTCAGCACTGTCCTTTTTCCTCCCTGAAAAATAAGAAAACTAATTGTATCTACTTTCTTTGACTTTCTTTAAACTAATACTTTTTAAATTGCATGATTTTTATTAAGCTTCTATTCTTTAGGAAAATTACTTTTATAGATACTTTCATAGATTTTGAATCAAAACTCAGTCCTGATGACTTTGAAATTTTTTAGCGTATAAACTAATTTGTTTTTGATGGACTTGATTAGTCCAAAGTTGATTTCAGAAATTATCAGGTATAATGTCTTCCCATCATCAGGAAGCTTTTTGATGGACTGAGTCTGTAGGTGAAAAAGTAATTCATGTATGAATAGCATGTATTTCTAAAGCGCTTAAGAGTGCCTTGTAGAATTTTTTTTTCCTTCAATTTCATTCTTAAGGTTTATCTGGGGATCAGATAGATAGGGACCATCCTTTCCTTGTATGGAGGTTGAGGCTGTGACATGTTCAAGGTTAGAAAATCTATTTCAGAAGAACAGAAATCCGGTCTCCAAATCTGGACTCTACATTTGTCAAGACAAATGATTTGTCCATGGTTTGTGCTTTTCCTAAAGTAAGTGTTCTTCCTTTGGGACAACCTTTTGGTATTTGGAAAAGTAATAGGATCTTGGGTTTTCCAAATTGGCATTAAGCTGTACGAATTAACATTTTCTTTGAACATACTGCTGTGTAACTCAGCAGTGAGAATTGACACATTGGCTGGGTAGCCTTCCTATTGCTTCTATTTATTTATCAATAAGTGAATAGGAGGTATTTATGTAGATCCCCACCCTTGATTTCATGTTGGGTCCTAGTGCTTTGGAGTATTCGAGCCCCGTCCCACCCCCAATCTCTGCTGTTGTCTTAGTATGATACATAGAATACATCATCTTGTGTCTGTTGGTCTATGTATAGCAGTAGGTCAAGTTTAGATTACTAATGTTTGTAAATAAAGAATGACTATTAGTGTATCCATTAGAATTCTTTACTCTTGCCAGTATAAACATCAGTTTATTTAGACTGAATTCCCTGAAGCTTTGTCCTCTTCATTGTTTCCCAGTAATAAATAATGTGCTTGAATAGGTAGGTGAATTGCTGATGGCAGCTTTATTTCAGGGGTCTAATCTTCAGTCTTCATTAGAATGATTATTCCTAGGAAATGACATATGGACTGTCTTAAGCTAGCAAAATGTTTCTGCTTTATACTGAGTAAATGAGTCATAAAAGATGACATTGGTCTTTAGACATTAATGTATATATTTTTATATTTGTTCAAGTTAAGTTTTAGAATTGACCAAGTGATATTATACTGACTAAAATAGTAGCTAACCATCAGAATGAGGTGAGAATACTGGTCTTCAAAGGTAGAGAAAAATGCCACCAAATCAGCTGCAAAATGTGTTTCCCCCGCTCTTAAATTTTTGTCTTCTCAGGCAGTCTTTGTCTCCAGATTGGATACAAAGGATTTACTACAGAGATATGCAAAAGGATAGTTTGCTTTTTTTGTGAAGCCTCTAGTTTCTCTGTCTTTTAGATTCTGTCCTGCCACCCCAAGAGGGAGGTGATCACTTTTGCCTTTAGAAAGCAGTAGCAGTGGTTCTGTGTCCTTTGACCCAAATTTAAGAGATCTGCTCTCTGGGGCTTCCTTTCCTCTTGGCTCAAAGGATCCATTGTCTTTTTACCCAGAGAGGCTGGCCAGGATCATGTAGCCAATAGCTCTTAGGAATGGCACCTCAAGCAATTAGGAAGGACCCATCACTCTGTGAAACTTTTTATTTTAAGAGTTGGGTGGGACGGTTACTCAGTCTAACCTGAAGCTAAGCAGAGGGTTAAAAGTCTTGTCTGGAGAATTATAGTCTTTATGTTTCTCCATTGGCAGTCCACAGCTTTTTTCTCTATATTGGTGCATAGATCATCTCCTCTCTTTTAATGTCATTTAATATAGAAGTTATTCTCATTATTTTCTACCAAATAAACCAGCTGTATTTTTAGCCATTAAAGGGTTAGGTCCTTCAACATTCCCACCTGGCAGTATTAGGCTTACTCATTACCTTATATTTTCCCTAACTCATTTTCATCAGAAGTGTGATGACTAGAAAGGAACCATATGGATGTCTGGTAATGACACCTCACCATTCCCTAGGTTTTGGGTTGAGAGATATGTCTAAGGCCATTCCTCTTAGATTATGTAATTGTGGAGCCTTGCCAAGACAGAATTTTCCTAAGAAATCAGGAAAACTATTAAGTAGGATATCAATAAGTACTTGGGTGATACAGATGTGGACAGTTGGTAAACTACAAACATTAGCTTAATTTATAGCCTTAGAGTCATATTCACTGCATTCTAGATCTTGAAGCATCCTGGCTATCAGCTAATTAAGCCACTCCCCTTATAAATTGGGGTATCAGTGTATAAAGATCCAGTCTGCTAACTCCTGGTTTAATGTCGAATATAATACAAATTTTTTAACATTTGAGGTTAGAATGGGATTTGATAGTGTTAACTTGTAGGCTTTAGCATTCAAGATTTCTTCATTAGCCAGGTGCTTAGGTGCTTAAGTCACTTCATAGGTTGATATTAGCCCAACGGGATTTTACAGTGGCATATTTCAAATGTGTTTGTTTTTATCTCCATACCATTCTGAGAGATTGATCTTTATTCACATTGCTTCTTTAATATTTCAACTTTCTTTCAACAAATTAATATTTTGCTCTTTGGTCAGCTTATTTCACTTTCAGGCATACTGTCTTGGTGTTTAATTACTGTCCTTTCCCCCCAGTATTAAGGACTTAGTTCCAAATAATACTTTGTATATTATAAATGTTAATTAACTTAAAATGTTAATTCTTGACAAATTGTCTCAGATTTGTGTTAACTAAATGATAAAAGGACTAATGGTTCATCACTATTCTCAAAACTCCATCTCAAAAATTAGAGAGTAATAGTGAAAATTGAAATGACGGTGGGGTCAGAATGCAGAAACAATGGAGTTTGCTTTAATGCCAAAAACAAAAACAAATTATTCTTGCAGTAAATAAAGGTAAAATTTTGGAAGTAGTCAGCATATCAAGAAACCTTGGATTGTATAAGAAGTAATCTTTTGAATATTAGAACTGGTTGACTTAATTCAGTGTTGCAGACCCTTTTCCTCATTAAGATCACTTCTTTTAATTTTTTTTTTTTTTTTTTTTAATATCAGACTCTTATGGAATATTACTTGGACTTTTAGAAGAGAATTAGGCTAAGCTTCTAAGTAATAAACTTTGTCAGCACTGAGTGCCACATCATTCACTTAGCTGTGTAAATGTATTTTACTTTTCAGTTCTGGGAATAAGATTTTACACTGCTGATTGACCTTTAAAGAAATGTGAAATTAATGTCATTTGTGTTTCTTTCTCAACTCTTTTGTAGAAAGTGAAATTTGGTTGGTGGTTTTGGGGTAGGCACCTACCTCATGTATCTGGTAACCAACAACCATAACCTTGACAACCTTTTACTTAAAAATGAACAGAAAGGGTTTGGTGTGTTTGTATCATTACTAATCTCATGTGCTATACTCTGTGAGTGGAGTATCATACATGATCTGTGGCTGTTGTTGAATTAAAACCAGTAACCTTAATTGAATTTACTTACTTGGGCTGGCAGCATGTTTGAAGATAGGTGTTCTGGAAAAAGTGAGTAGCTTGAAGAACAAATCAGGATAATATGTATTGGTCCCAGATCTCTAGTACAGGAAAGTGGTTTTGCTCTCCTCCAAAAAGGAGAAAAGCACTATGCCATAACTACAGCCTGTAATAAATGAAGCCCTCCCAAGCACTTCAAGACAGTTTATGTTTAGTGAACTCTGCTGATAAGGGAAGTCACATCATAGTGATTTTTTTTTTTTTTTTGCAACAGCACAAGTTGATAGTAGATATCCACAACTAATTATATTTTGGTGAATTTACTCTATTCCTTAGTGCTTCTGGATAAAGAAGTATTTAGTTATCAGTGTGGCCTGTACTTCTATAAGTTCATTAGCAATTTACTTTTTTGGTATGATAATTAGAAATTGAAATTAGGCTTATTGCTATTAGTGAAATCCCCACTTGTCAAAGGCCAATACATGGTATTTCATAGTATAACAATTCTTGAAATTGATGTGTTTGGATTAGTGCCTTCTGGTTACCAGTATTGACTCTGTTAGTTTTTACCTTTCCTTTTCTTATAGAAAATTCTTCTTTGGTACTACTCCTTCAGTTTTAGTATAACTAGTAAAGAGCATTAAAAAAAAAAAACCAACACCTCTCATATTTACATTTCATGCAAGCTTTAGGTTCAGAGAAACAAGTTAGCTGGATATTTGTGTTGCTGCTTAATGTTATTTGTCTTTATTTGCTTTTATATCCATAATTGAAAATTTAAAGTTATATAATTCTTTCGGTTTTATCATTAATCCATTATAGGTTCCATAAGTAAATCTGAGAACATGTGACAACAGTTCATATTCTGTGATAGAGAAAAAACTAAAAGTCCATAAAAAGCACAAAATCGTGTTAAAGTATAACGCGTGTCTCCACACGTAGAAAGCACAAGACTGATAGTGTTCTCTTTAACCCACAAGTGCCAGTCCTGGAACCCATCAAGTATTTGTTGTGATGAGGACCACATATTGATAGCCCGGGACAGTGAGGCATCTGTTATAAGTGGGTCCTGAGAAGAAATTCAAAATAATAATCTGGGTAAGTTTGTACTGCTTTGGAGGAGGGAGAGAATATCAGGAGTACTGTGATTATATTTGGGTGTTTCTAGCAAAATTGGGGTCTTTGGGTTCAATCCCAAGTTCTGAAACTAAAGAAATAGGGACAGATTTTTAGAGTTTTGGTGTGTAGAACAGGTAACAGCCTTCTGGTTTGAGCTGTAGAGCCATTGGAATTTTTAAAATTTTGAGGAAATATTACCTCTCATGAACAAAAATGCTCTAAACCCTGGAGAAATTAACATTTTAATAGGGCAAATACTACGTTAGTTTTTATGTAAGTTTGTGAGATGAAGTGACCTTTTATTTTCTTCACATGCTTGACCTTGCTTCATTTTAACTGAAGAGAATTTGATCCAAGAGTTCCAAGCATCAAACTAAGTCTAAGAAGATTTGCCAAATGAACTACTTTGCTTTTCATAATGGTACCCATAGTCTGAATGAGTCTTTCACCTGTCCCATTGTTTTCCTCAAGACTAGATTAGAGGAAATCTGTGAATGTACGCATGAAAGATGAAATGATGTTCCACTTCACAGTTGGCTTTATCTTGCCCCAACTTAATGCATTTCCCAATAGTCCCTGTTTGCCAAGAATGAATAAATAGCTTTATCTTGAATTTTGCCCATGTCAAGGTACAACTCTCAGAATAGGAGTGACTGACTACCTTGTTCCGTCTCTCTCCTCTGTTTGGTGTATTTATCTTCTTAGAGAAAAGCTTGTTTAGAATATAGCTGATATAGACTATTGTGACATGTTTTGGAAGAGTTAACCTGAACACTGGAGGGAGAGATTCCTACCTCCAGCTAAAGCCAGGCAGGTGTATACCTACATTTTTTTAGAATGTAAAACCTTAGGCTTGAGCTCTGAAGGAAGAGGAGTGCCAGAAGAACAGGAAACTGGAAAGGTTCTAGGACCGTATTTGGCTTAGCAGTATGTAATAATGCAAAACAGTTGTAACCTGTTAGTTCTATAGATTGTGTATCCTATACCTTTAAATTTAAACTAGTTTGTAAAAACTTTATGAAAGGATGCTTTTGAAAAAACTTTCGGCAGAAATATCTTTTCATTTATAATTCCATGGAAGACTGCTTTAATTAGCCCAGATGAAAAGTAGTCCTAGTGGTGTAAATATGTATAATTAGAATTGCCTAATTTCACTGTGAGATCTCAGACTTTTAAGTGGCAAACGGATCAACAAATCTTGCTCATGGAGTTTTCTGTGGGGTTGTTAAAATGCAAAAGCTTTATTTTTTTTAATAATGACATATTACTTTAGTGTCAGATAATGGTATGGAATCTGTTCCCCTGCTTTCCCCTGCCATTATTGCTTCAGTTTATAGATTGCCAGCAGAGCTCATAAATAGAGCAGGGGTTTGCCCATTCTCTGATTGGACATCCCATGTTCTGTGTCCAGACTGTGTCGGCAATTATGATATGAACTATGTTAGGCTTCTCAGTGCTTTTTTTTTTTTTATTTTTTGATAAGATGGATATCAAAAATAGTTGCTGTGCAAAAGTTAGTAGTCTTCTTCAAGAAGAAAACCAATTCCTTTTCTAATAATATCCTGTGAAATTGCTTCATTCATTCCTTTGTTTTTAAGCCAAATGTCAGCAGAATACTGCTGCTTTTATCTAGTAATTTTGATATGTAAGTATTAATGCATTTTTAAAAGATATCTGCATTGAAAAATGCTTCTCCCAGTGTCCTGCCTATTATGCTTTGTTCACATTTTCTGTAAGAGACCTGGGAAGTGTGTATTGTGTACATGTATCATTTTAGTCAGGTATTGTAGGTCAAATGTAATTATAAATGAAGTTGATGAACATACATTTTGAGTGAGTCTTTGATTGTAAACTTAATTTCCAATTTGCCCTTCATTGTTCACAGCTTTTTTGTCTTAAAGTTTGGCTAACTGGGTCTGTTCCATTGTGCAATGTTTTAAGAAAATATAATTTAGTATAAATCAGGTTACTTCCATATTGAAAGGAAAACAATTGAAACTGTAGATTTAAAATTGTTAACCATTCCTGACAATTCTAACCTGACTATTCCACTGTATACAATCTGATTTTTTTAAATTGTAGACATGTATGATCTTGGTTTAATGTGTTTTAAAAAGTGTTATTGTTGTTTAAAAATGAAAAAAAAAAATGGAGCAAATCTGCTAAAAGAGCTGTCAGTTTTCATTACTGATTCTGTAAAATACACTGTTCTTTGTGTACTGTGTGTTATTTTGCCAGCTGCTGCATTAGCCTTCAGAAGTATTTGGAAGATGAACTACATTTCTTGCAAAAGTACATTCCTTTCTGTGGTATTTTGTCCTGTAACTGAAGTGTAGTAATTATTTTATGGAATTGTTAGCACTTCTGTACCAACTTTGAATAAAACGAAAAATTTACATTGTTTTTGAGTGAGTATTTTCAGTATGAATACATCAACCCCCCCTCCCCCATTGACAGCGTGTTATGTCTCAAAAGTTGAAGAGGTTGTGCCTCAATTTCTTATTCTCTTGGCTTATAAGTGGTTTACAGTAAATTTGCCCCTATAGGTTATTGTCACTTTTATTCTTTATAAACACTGAGGTACAAGTATTGGCTGAGAATAGAATTACATATAAAACATGGATTAAGTAAAACTATTCTTCCACTTCTAGTTTTGAAATAATTTCAAATTATAGGAAAGTTGTAAGAATGAAGGAAGAATTTAGGAATTCTCTTATCCAAATTCACTAGTAAATATTGCCACATTTGCTTTGCCATTCTTATACATTTTCCAGAACTTTTGAAAGAACCATTTGCAGACGTAATTCCCCCCTTCATAAGTTCTTTGGGGTATATTTTTTGAGACAAGAGCAGTTACTTGTAATTGTTATCAAAATCTGGAAGGCAAAAATGATTTTTAATTAAAGACTATTCAGATATTTCCAGTTCCAGTATGGTTGATTTAGGAACATCTCCTCCTCCCTCCCCTTTGGTGCTGGAGATCCAACTGAAGGCCTTGCACATGCTAGTTAAGAACTCTTATCACTGAGCTTACATCCCCAACCTGGGAACTTGTAGTCCATGGCAGTTGACTCTATGTTGCTTGTTTCCTTTCATCTAGAATAGTTCCTTGGCCTTTGTCTTTCATGGTATTGATGTTTTTAAAGTGTATAGGCTAGTCATTTGTGAATGTCTCTCCTTGAGTTGGATTTATTTGCTTCCTCACAATTAGATTGAGACTACATTTGTGGTAGGAGTATGATGTAATTGATGTGTCCTCAAAACTTCACACTGGGGACATGTGATGTCATGTCCCATTCTTCACATTAACTTTGATACTTGATTAAGGTGTTGTCTATCAGGTTTCTCCACTGTGAAACTGCCATTTTCCCCCTTGGTAATAAGTAATTTGTGGGAAAATTATGTGGGGGCATTAAAAAGCAATCTATTCCTCATCAAACTTGAACCATCTAGTTAGTATGGCTGTATAATTCTTGCCTAAGTTATTATACTGATGGTATAAAATGGCTATTTTTCTTTTTTCTTTGGTCATACTGAACTCGAGCTTCTCTTTTGCCTGAGTACTTGTCAGTATGAATTCCTCAATTATTTTATTCAATGGGTTAGAATGGATTATAATCATTTTGTTCAAATGTTTGCACAGTTAGCAAATGGGACTTTTCAGGGCAGTTTTGTGTTCTTTGTGACATTTTTCCATCAGTGTACTTCTTATTTTTCAGCACAACAAGCAGTGAAGGCTCATCTTGTCCTTTCCTTGCCCTAGTCAGAGAGGCCTTTAGTAGGGAATGGTGTGGATATGCTCACTGCCGCAGGGATGTCATGGCTGCTGTCTCCGTGTATGGAGCCATGAAGTTCATATACTTGAGCTACTGATGACTGAAGCTCTAGCCTAGCACCAGAGGTTTCTTTTTAGCTTTTCCTCATTCTATGATATTCTATGATATTAGCATTCCATCCCACCCCCGATCCTGTAACTCATTGCCATTAATGTTTTTTGTTTTAGAATGTCTAATAATGTTTGGCCAAATACGGAACTCTATACTGGAAAACATTTTCAAAATACATAGACTAGAAGCTAGAAAAATACTGAAATTGTAAACATAAGACCGTATTTTTCTAGCTTCTAATCTTTATGTTTCAAATTTTGTAATAACATGCCTAAATGAAAGTTTTTTTTTAATTGGCCTTAGTGGTCTCTTAAAATATGGCAGTTCAGTTCTGGGCTAATCGTTCTGTTTTCTCCTTTTTGGAACCATTTTATTTACTTCTTGGACCTTCTAGACTGGTACTTTGTTTTGTTAAATTTTTTTATATTTGTTTTTTAGTTGTAGTTATTTATTTTTATGAGTTGCTAAGGATTGAACCCAGGGTCTCACACAAGCTAGGCAAGTGCTCTACTGCTGAGCCACAACTCAGCCCTGTTTTGTTAAATCTTTTAATTTTCATTTCGTGGTGCTCTTTCTAGGAGAGTTTATAAACTATCTTTAAACACTTTCTATCAGGTTTTTAATTTTAAGCTCCTTTGTTTCCTTAATCTTTATTGCTTCTTGTTCTTGTTTAATAGATGTGGTATCTTTTCATATCTGAAGACAATGGAGTTTTTTTCCTCCTGCATTGTTTATTCCAAGACCATTTTTTATTTGTGTTGATCTTTTGTACTGTGCTTTCCTCAGATGTTTGCTGATCCTTGGTTGTCTGCTTATATTTAATAAGGCGAATTTAAAATGCTCTGAATGTGTTGATGGAGCTTATCAACTTCAATAGTTGGCTTTCATGGCCTTGTGGTTTGTAGGGTCTTTCATTATCTTTAGAATGGGTCAAATTCTCCAAAGGAAGTTGTTGATGAGTTTTAAACTGAAGGGTAAAAATCCATTTTTTTCTGTGAGTCAGTGGGGAAAGAAAGAACAGAGGGGTCTTGTCAGTCACTATGCTGTGTTTTTCCTTAATCCCTTTTTGGTATAGCACTCCCACTTTATGGCTGTAACAGTGGTCTCCAGTCCAGAGAATAAACTTCCAAGTATGCATCTAGGGATCCTATTGCCCTCCCAACTTTCAGCCAATTCTGAGTAGTTTAGTCCCACACTTCTGCTTTCAAAGGTGCTGCTCAGATCAATTCCCAGATATTCGAGGAATTCTACGTTGTATATGTGGTTAATTCTTAGTTTTCTCCATTATTGCTTGTTTTTGGGTGGTGGGGAGGTAGGTACCCAGTATTGAACTTAAGGGCAGTTGGCCACTGAGACACATTCCTAGCCCTCTTTTGTATTATATTTAAACCAGGGTTTCACGGAATTGCTTAGCACTTCGTTTTTGCTGAGAATGGCTTTGAACTCTTGATTCTCCTGTTTCAGCCTCCCGAGCCACTGGGATTACAGGCGTGTACCACCTCACTGGCTCTCTTTCCCACATTCTTGTAGGGCTGTTTCTTTAAAATCATGCACAATATATATGTATAGTGGGATATTATGTTGTACACCTGGAATATTTTTTTTTTCACTTTTACCTCAATAATGCTGAAAAATGATCCCTTTATGGTAGTTTTGGTAGGTTCTCTAGAGGGGCATCATTAGATGCTTGAGTTCAGTACTACAGCTTGTCTGGAAGTCCTGGTGTTCACTCTTGAATTAGCCTTTGAAAGTTGAAATTTCAGAGCTTACTGCCCATTTCTGCCCTCCTTGAAACAACATTTTGACTACCAGTTAAGTTAGAGTGCTAAAGTTCTGCTTTTCTCTTGAAGTGCAAAACTGTAAAGACTGTTTGCATATCAAAAAGGCCTTAGAAGCTGTATAATTGATTATTTTGTGCAATGCATGAATATCACCCTTAAATACTCAATTCATAACTGACACAGATGTAGTGCATTGATTATTTTTTGTAGTTCTTAATTTCTCCAAATTTACTGTGAACCCTGAATGCTTGCCTGTTGGGTAAATGTAGGGTCAGATTCCTGCATGCTCATTTTTGTTACCTGATCCATCCTTAATCAGTTTTTATGTGTATTTCTGTTAAAAGTCAGCATTTGTAGCATACATTGTTGATTCCTTTGCATTGAGCTCAAGGCTAACAGCCCTGCAATGCATGTTTGAATAAAGCTTACTTATCTCCTGAAGCCACATCACAGCCTTGTGCTTAGGAACACTAGACGGCACTTTAGCACTACAATTGGGTGTTGTGAATAGTGAAATCACCAACAAAAGCACACAAATGCAAAAATCATAGCACTGCAAAGATTGTGCAAAGGATATTTGTTTATGGTATGAGAGAACTGAAACTAGAATGCTGCCTTACTTGTCCCTACCTGGGGCTATGTGCAACAGATGCTACTCTGCATGTGTGCATGCATACAGTTGGCTTCAAAAATGCTAGGAATATGGATTTGGAGGTTACAAATAAGTTCTAATAGGTAAATTGGCAAACATGGATTACACAATAATAAGAATCAATTGTAATTGTGAAGCAAGTGCATGTAATCGTTATCCACATAAAATAGAATTAATTATTAGCGCTGCTGCCCAAGAACACTCATTTTTTCCCAGAGAGTTCCAATTTTAAGGAGTTTTCTTGTTGATGCTTTATCTCTGGCTTTTGATCCCAAGTTTTGCCGCAGAAATGTCATCTTTTCCTTCCTTTATTTGAAATAAATGTATTCATAGTATTTAAAATCAGGCTTACTGTTCTTCCTTCTTTGGGATGTTATCTTATTCATTTCCTGGTGCTGTAACAAAATAATTTATACATTAATTTATACAAAGTAGAGATAGATTTAGCTAATGATTTTGGAGGCTGGGATGTCCAAGAGCATGGTGCCAGCATCTGCCCTATTTCTCCAATCTGGTGAGGGCCTTCTTGCTGCATCAGGACATGGTAGAAGGCATCACATGGCAAGATAGAGCAAGGTAGCCAGAGAGTGCTCTTACATACCAAAGCCACTCCGATGGTAATCCATTTACCTCCCAAAGGCTCTCCAAATATTAGCATGAGTTTAATGATTAAGTTTCCAACACAGGGAATTTGTGGGACACATTCAAATCATAGTGTGTAGCACAGGATATAGATTTCAGATCCTTACCATCTTGGTCTTCTTTTTTTTCCCTAGACAACTTTGAGGCAGTTGGTCCTTTTTCACTTGCAGTCTCCAAGTTAAATTCAATACTCTTAAGTAGACACTGCTAACGTTAGGTTGTGGAAATGAGAAATCAGAACAACAAAATGAAGACTGTCATTCCCTTAGGTTTGCTCCTTTTCCAGTTCCCATTTGAAATCTCATACCCTATGTCAGACCCCCTATTGGGTCCTGTAATGGCCTCAGGATTGCTGCCTCAGTTCCCAGAAGTTTTCATAACTTTTCAGAATCTGGGTTTTATTACTATAACATTCCCTATACACTCTAGGAGTTGAGTGTTATTGAGTTTTTAATTTTGTCCTGAGAATTTTAGAAATTTATAAGCACCATTAAGTGTGACTGACTGTAGTTTTGTTTTCATCTTTCACTTTGTTTATTCTTCAGTCCTTTACTCCACATCTGTTTCAACTAATAGGCTGTGTATTAGCTTTATTATACATCTGTCTTTTAAAAGAAAAGTTTTTCTCTTTGCAATGAAGATTTTATATTTTATGACTTTATTTTGTATTTCCTTCCCTTTCATTTGGATTAAACACAGTTACCAACATTTCTTAGTTTTTTTTTTTTTTTTTTTTTGGTGGGGGGCAAGTATTGGGGATTGAACCCCAGGGTGCTGTATTACTGAGCCACATCCCCAGTCTTTTTTCTTTTCTTTTTTTTTTTTTTTTAATCCCAGTCTTTTATTTTTTGAGACAGGGTCTTGCTAAGTTGCTGAGGCTAACCTCAAATTTGCCATCCTCCTGCATCAGCCTCTCGAGTCTCTGTGATTATAGGCATGCACCAAGCCCACTTCATTTCTCAACTCTTTCATTTGAAATTTTCATCAGAATTTATTGAACACATATTGTGTGCCACGGTCTTTGCATTTCTGTCATCTTGTAAAGAGGAGTAAGATGCAACCTTGAGAAGTTTTGTTTGGAGAAACGAATAGACTCCATAATTATATTTGCAAGATATGTATGGAATGAGAGATAGCTAGGTGATTGCAAGTACTTCTATGAAGTAGGTGAATCTCATTGAATGTTTTTATTCCTATAATTCTTTAGTGCTTTTGCACCCTTCCACTTCCCTATTAACGGCTTTCTTCCTATCACTTGAATTTAAGCACTGCCGCAGTGGCTTAGTTGGTGGACCCACTGTGGGTCCATTGTTCAGCATGGCATGCCAATCTAACTCTTGCCAGAACCTTTCTGATTCTGTCAGTACATATTTTTTTTTTTAAAGAGAGAATTTTTTTTTTAATATTTATTTTTTAGTTTTCAGCGGACACAACATCTTTGTTTGTATGTGGTGCAGAGGATCAAACCTGGGCCACACGCATGCCAGGCGAGCGCACTACCGCTTGAGCCACATCCCCAAACCCTCTGTCAGTATATATTTTAAAAACTCTTGACCCAGTCATGTAACTGTTTTTGTTAAGCCTTGTCCTGGCATTTAGAAGATTCACAGGACCTCAATAGAATTTCCTTATAAATGTGTCCAAATCTCTGATTGAGTCAAATCTCCCCTGGCATTCCTTTTGAAAGAAAGGAATTGGTACTGTCCCCTCCCTTCTGCTTGTGAAGAGGCTGAAATTCGAAGTGAAGGAAGGAGACTGGATTGTGGATGAAGGAGCGCAATCAATAAGAAAGGTAGCTCAGTAATGTCTACCTGATTCCTACTCTGCTGACCAGCTCACAAGCTTTGGTATTTCATTTACTTTCTGCCATAGTAACTAGGCCTCCTGCCAATCTTCCCTTTTCTCATCTTCTTTTATTCATCTGTAAGTGCTTTTGGAAAGCAGGTGGGAAGGACAGAAATGGACCCTGTAAGAGGGTTGTGGACTTGAGAATGTCCTCAGAGCAGCAAGCATGAGGACTTAATTTTGGCATTGTTTCTAGCCAATGAAATGGTATTTTCAACCAGTAGTCACCCATTGAGTTTGCCATTTCTTCACTTCACCTTCAGGGAGAATTGCAGTATTCCTTAAGTTAGAATTGGAAGCGATCATTGCTTAAAATCCTTTTCAAAGTTTAGTTCAGCCAGATTCATACATCTTTGGAATGATGAGACCAGCCAGGTCCTATTTAGAATATAATTCTATGGGCTGGGGTTGTAGCTCAGTGGTGGAGCGCTTGCCTAGCATGTGTGAGACCCTGGGCTCGATTCTCAGCACCACATGAAAATGAATAAATAAAATGAAAGGCATTGTGTACATCTACAACTAAAAAAATTTTTTTTAAGTATAATTTTATATGTGCACCTGAGGAGCTTTAACTTGTCTTTTTTTGGGGGGGGGCGGGTACTGGGATTGAACTCTGGGGCACTCAACCACTGAGCCACATCCCCAAACCTGTCTTTTTGTATTTTAGTTAGAGACAGGGCACGGAGTTGCTTAGTGTCTCGCTTTTGTTGAGACTGCCTTTAAACTCAAAATCCTCCTGCCTCAGGCTCCCAAGCTACTGGAATTATAGGCATGCACCACTGCACCTGGTTTAACAAGTCTTAATGCCCAGAATTTTTGAATTCTCAGGACAGTTCTATATAAGTGTAAAATGTAACTTCAGATGGTGCAGAATATTTAAAAGCATTCATGTTTGTAAGGCTACCAGCTGATTGCAGCATGTGCTGAGGAATTCCGTTGTGACTTTGGCTTTTGCCTTTGACTTAATTGTGAAAGAAATGATTGGTTTTATGCAAGTGAGCCCAAAACTTGTCCTTAAATGATATCCAAATGATGTGCTTTGGCTCGAGACTCCAGAAACCGTATTGTGGTTGAACTACATAAATTAATGCTAACTCTAGGCAAATAACAGGCAACTAGTAAATTTATACAAGGTTTGATTTCATGTGATCATGACTTCTTGTTCTGTGTGGTAGCTCTTTAAATTTTTCATTTTTAGCATTTTAGTGCCAATGCTGATTGGCTCAGCATGGGCTTGCTTCATGGGCCCCTTGAATGGGAAAGTCTGGTTTATGATATTTTACTGGACTTGTAGATAAAGTTACTTTATCTACCTTCTATATTTGTAAGTTCGGCCAACCATTACCTCACTATGAAAAACTATGACTATTTTATTTTTGACCCTTAGTTTAATAGAACATTAAATCTGTGCTTAACTCAGATCAGCTGCTGGACTAGTAATCAGATTGTTGCTCTTTTTTCCTTTTTTTAAAAAAAAAAAAAATCAGTTCTTTTATTTTCATCATATACCCCAAAGAATGAATTTTCATGTTGTATTTCTCAGGTCTCCAGAATCTTATTCCTAGCTGCATGGCCCTAGAATGGGCAAGCTCCTCCTGTTTTCCTTATCACCTTGGCTTCATTGGCCACTGTAGTGTCAGAGCCAGACTATGCCTGGTCCTGTTACATGCTTTGTTTTGCTTGGATTCTAGAGTCAATGATTTCTGAGCTCCTGACTTTGAGATTCCAGTTTTTCCTGATTTGCCAAGAAACAGAGTAAGAAGTTGTAGCAACTGATGATGCTAGAGGTACTAGTGTGCAAGGCTCTATGGATGTGGAGTCAATGAATTCTAAATGTTTAGGTGTAGATCTAGGACTTACAAGAATTCACAAAATATTTTATCTTTAAAAAATTAAAGGAAAGTAAATTTGTCCCCAGAGGAATAAGGTTCTAGTGTAGCCATGTGGAAAATGGTATGGCGTTTCCTCAAAAAAATGACAGCTAACTACCATATAATACCAAAATATACTTCGCTAAGAAAAACTATGAGTTTTTATGGGTATATATACCCATTTCTGAGTATATATCCCAATGGGGGGAAAAAAACCAACAGGATATTAAAGAGACACCTGCTGTTACATGTTTATTGCAGCAAAGGTGGATAGTAGAGGCTGGGAATTTCAGGGAGACTGTGGGGGCAGGGGTGATAAAGAGAAGCTGGTAATCAGGTACAAAAATAAAATTATATATTGGAGGCTCAAGTACTAGAGTTTTATAGCACAGTGTGTTTCAAGTTAATAATAATTTATTGTATATTTCAAAATAGCTAGAAGAATGGATATTGAATGTTCCCAACATGAAGAAATGATAAATCTTTGAGATGATGGATATGTTAATTATCCTGATCTGATCATTACACAGTGTATATATGTATTGAAATATACTAGAACTCAAGAAACTGACACAAAATTGTATATTAGTGGAATCCCGTGAGTACATACAGTCTATAAGTATATATAATTATTATGTATTGAAGTTTTTTGACAAGTTTTGTTTCTAAAACACCCTTTTGATGCTCATTATAAATCAGGTAATAGCCCAAAGTGTTAAAAAAGAAAAGACTTCTTGTTTACTACCCAGGGAAGAGTAATGACATTTGGATGGTTCCATGCCACTTTTCCATCTATGTGTGTATATAGTGCTTTCTTTTTAGGAAGAAAATGTGGCTGTATATTCTACATGCTGGTTTTTCTTATTAAAATGTTTTTATGGAACATAGAAGTTTCAATGTATTGATTTTTAATGGCTACATAAAAACATTTTGCTTCTTCAATAAATGAAAATAATTCATTGAATCCCTCTTATTAATGAACAACTAGATTTCTATGTATTCACTGTCCTCATAACTTTGGGTGAACATTTTTATAACAAAAACCTTGTATATGGATATAATAGTTTGCTTAAATTCTTAGACGTGGTAGGGTTGAAAGTATAAACATGCTGTCCAGAAAGTTTATTTTTATCAGCATTATAGGTGAGTGAGCTCAGGTATTGCAGGTATCTGCTTAAAACACTGTGTGGATGTAGTTACCACATGAGCAGTTCCTCTGTACTGTAAAAAATATCCTGCCATTTGTCATGTTTTTTGCTGTGTGTAATACATACAACATAAAAGTATGTTAATTGACTCCTATGTTACCAGTGAGGCTTCTGGTAAATAGCAGGCTATTAGTATTAAGTTTGGGGGTATTCAAAAGTTGGGCTTGGATTTTCAGCCTCTGGAGATGGGGTGTCAGCACAGCCAAGTGGGTAAAAGAGCAAGCACATTGACATAAATGTGGACAGTGGTACCAGTTTCCACTAGTAGTCCATGTATTCTTCACCACCACACAATTGCAGTTTTCAAAAAAGGCAGTTTCACTTAGGAATGCCCTTTAGAATGATGAATGGTACCAGAATAGAGAGGAATTTAGCCTTGGTAGGGGATTTAGAAGTGATTGGGTTCAACCTCCCACCCACTGCAAATATTGATGAAGGTGGGCATCCAATATCTTATTTGTGTATCTCAGGTGATGGAGAGCCAGTACTTTACATGGCAACCAATTTCATTTTCATACAGCTGTATTTTTCAGAAATGTGTTCTGCAAAACACAAAGGCTGTTTTTCTGTAAACTTTACCCTTTGATTCTAGTCTACCCTTGAGGTCAAATCAAAAAGCAAATCTCTTTTACATAATAGACCTGCAAATATTTGAAGTTAGCTGTTGGGTTTTCTTTGTCTTTTGTATACTAATGGTTATGGTCATTTTAGTAATTGATAATGTAAAAATTGATTTTAATTTTTTCTAGGAGTAATTATTTTAAAAAATACTGTTACGTTAAATTGTCAGGTGATACTTTATCTTACCAGCAAATAATTAGAACAATGTAATTTTTTTTCTTTTTTGATATACATGACAGTAGAGTGTATTTTGACATACATACATGAACTACAGCTCATTCCAATTAGGATCCCATTCTTGTGGTTGTGTACATAATGTGGAGTTACACTGGTCATGTTAAAATATAGTCTTTAAAAATATATATATAATCTTATCAATTTTGAAATGAAATATTAACTCTGGTCACTGTGGCCATGCAGTAGATCAGTATAACTTCTCTCACCTAACTGAAATGTCTTACACTTTGACTAACAAGGTTCTTCTCCCCATTCCCTACCTCATTTCCCTCAATAAATGGAACAACCATCCTACTCTTCATGCCTGCATTCTGCTCTTTTAGATTCCGGGGATGGGAAATCATGCTGTAGAACAATGTAACTTTTATCATTTATATTTATATTTGTATGTGTATTTGAACTTGATGTCGAAATATGTGAAATGTTTTATATAGCTATGAACTGCATAATGGCTTTTCATTCAGTGATGGATTGCATATAAGCTAGTGATCTCATAAGATTATATGACTTAATGATAGCATATGTTTGCATAGTGACCGAATGTATGACTGCATTTAGTTTCACTTCTAGATGAATTCTGGATCTTTTTGAAATATAATATCAGTATTAACAGCATTTTGGTACTACATAAGACAAAGAGGAAAGCACTAGTATTGTAATTTGGCTTCATTATTATGGTCACTACCCTGGCAGTGAGCATTGTATTATAGATAGGGGATCCTTGAGGGAAGATAGGAATAAGGAAGCAAGAGATGCTCTTAGCAAGGTACAATTGATACCTTAAATAATTTAACCATCTGTCTATACTTATTCCTTATTGTGGATCTTAAGACATTGGAATAAAGTTGTGTACCTGATGAGCAAAGTTAGCAAAAGAATATTGATTAATTACCATAAGTGATGTTAGAAGTAAATGAGAATGACATCAGGAATGCCTGGAAGGGGTGATGAAGATTCAGAAAGGAGGGGCATAAAAAAGAGACTTATCAAATTGTGTATGTCCTCAGGAGGTGTTGAGAATTACAACATTATAAATATTGTTTAGGTAAGGCTTGTAGAAACAGAAAAATTGAGAACCACTTATTTGGCAGAGGAGAAAACTGAGGCATGACTTTATCCAAAGTGTTATACCTCATTAATCAGTGATCAGGGACTAGATTCCGGTTTTCTTAGTTCCAGTTCATATTCATTATTTATTTTCCACTCAGCCTCCCAAAATTGTTTAATTGGCATATTGGTAGGTTGAGAAAGTCTCAGAGGGTACTGCTTTCAGATGGGTGGGGAAAGCTCATTAAAAAGCATGCATGACTTAGAATAGATGGAATTGAATGGCTCAGAGACCTTGTAACTGAGAATCATGGCCACAAAATCATTTGCTTTCAATGAACCATATACTTTTACAAATTGTGCTAAATAGACCCCCCACACCCCTAGCCTAAGTATTTCATTTTATTGGATCTCTAGGCTTCACCAAATTAGGGAGGCTGAATTTTGCAACCTGGGTTGATTAGATTAAGAGCATGTGGATGGGGTGGTGAGTTCAGAATCTGTTCTGAGCCCTGTGGTAAGTTGAGGCTGATGGTGGTCATTCATTAGGTGGTAACCCTGTGTGTTTCTCTGATGGCCCATCCTATGGGGAATTCACTTTTTGTACCTCTCAGTCACTGGCCAGACTTGTGGTTATCTGGTGCATTTTAGGGTGAGTGGATTGAGGCCCTACCAATTTCTTCAATCCATCACAATGTAAAGCAGGGATTATCTGAATAGTAAAGGATTTAGGAATTGGGCCATATGGTCTCTGTTTTAACCACAGATCTCCCTTTAAGCACAAAAGCAGCCCTTAGACATTATGCAAATTCATGAGTTGGCCATGTTCCAGTAAAACTATTTGCAAAAATAGGTAGTGATCTGCATCTGGCCCATGGGCCCTGGTTTGCTGAGCCTGCTTTATTATAGGAGGGACATGTTGGACTACCCTAATAAACAAGAAATGTTTTTGCTCTTCCTTCAGTCTTTTTAACATTTGGGGTAATTTGAAGTTGCAGTCAAATTAGTATAACCATTCAAGTATTCTTCCAACATGACCTTTACATACCAAAGTCAAACAGGTGTGTTTTGATATTTTCCTAAATTACATTCTTGTTAGCAGCATTTCCCCATTTTGGTACAGATGTTAAAAAAAAAATTATTTACAAGCTTTTACTTCAGAAGAGGGTACTCCCTATTTCGTGCTGTAAACAATTTGGTTAGATTTTAAACAAGACATGAGATATTGAAATAGTCCTCTTTAATCAAGCAAAACTTAAATTAAAATTTATGATTTAGGTTACTAATCAAAAGACTGTAGGAATCTATAATTTTTTAAATCCATCACCCAATCTTTATTTGGATAGACTGTACATCCACTGTATTATAAGTTAATTGATGCAATGCCAGGTCAAGAAATAGCATTTTTAACGAAATGAAATATTATCCTACTGTTAATAATGAGGCTTCTGCAGAAATACGAAAATGACTTTGTGAACTACTGAAATGTGAAAATTCAGTTTTCATGTGATTAGAACTGCATATATTTGATACTATCATAAGGAACAATTGCCATAGAGTTTTTACATAGTTAATGGGAAGAGATTTTGATCCCTGATTTATTATTTTCAGGAAAATTCTGTTTTATCATAAGGTTGGTTAAATATATAAACATAATAAAATTTCAGTTGGGATTATTTAAATCAATAGTGGACTACAACATGAAACAAAAGTGAAAATTTTCTAAGCTTAAAGCTAATAGTGCATTGATAATGTCTTAGCAGTATTTATCAGAAAGAAAATGTATCCAATATAGTAGATTTTCCATGGTCACCAGAATGACACTTGTTTTGCAGTTTTCTGATCACTGCAGCCACGGGGAGAAAGCCTTTTATTCAGTTCCCTCCTGTACTTCAAGATCTCCTTGCTTGTGTTGTTCCCTGAGTTCTGAGAAGTGCCCCTGTTTGCCACACCTTCCACCTCCCCTGGCTGTTTTCCTTTTCCTTACCACAGGCTCTTCAGTTACTAACTGCCTTGTCATAGCATCTCTTAGAGGCTCAGTTCCAAGTCTGTAAAGCTTCTCAGCTCCTTTTTTACTTTATTTTATTTCTTGGTGAAGGTTAAATATGTAATAATAAAACACTACTAGACCAATGTCAGGCCTGTTGCAGTCAGATAGTAAATCGTGGCTGTCATCGTTGTTGTTATTTAAAAATGCTACGTTTAATCTCTTGACTGGTGCATTTGCCATTAACTCCTGTCTTACTCTTATGTGTTTTTTCTCCTGAAACACTTTGCTCAGACTTGCTTGCCCCTTGAGCTCTGGCACTTTCTCCCTGTCATTGCTGTCCCACCTTTGCCTTGGGAACTGCAATCTGCCTTCTGACCACATGTTGCTAAGTGCCCCTGTACTCACCAGGTTTTTTTTTTTTTTTTGTGGCTCTTACTTTACTCCATTCTCAGCCCCACATTGTGGAGGTTGCCTCTTTTCTTAATTTTTTGTGACAAGGCAGGCTCCTGATATTCTTCATAGTTTGACTTTGAGTCCTCTTGTCAGCTTCTAGATGTTTATGCTCTTCAAGGTTCTGTTGTTCATACCCTCTTCTTCCCTCACTGCAGGAGTCACCTCCTCAGGGCTTCCAGTAGCTGGATGCACAGATGACTATAAAACATGCATTTCTAACCCACCCGTATTTTGAACTTAGAATTTCTATCTTTGGGTCAACCCTGGGAGCCACGGACATCTCACACTTTGTGTGTCCTAAACCCAGTTCATTGTTTATTGTCCCCAGCTGGTTTCTCCAGATTTCTGTCAGATGCTAATAACAGTTCTATTCTCTAGCCACCAGGTTTTGGTGCCCTCTTTTGCCACAGCTTACCCTCCTTCTCCACATTGTACAAGTTGGATTTTTCAGGTTTATTGTGAATTATCTTCCCACATTTTGTTGTTAATGGATATACATATAGAGATGTCTGGAAATACTTCAGATGGTTCAAGTCTTATATCTCTGGGTGATTGGATTTTATATTGGCTGAATTTTATTTTTTATAAAGGCTTTTATTACTTATGTCATCAAATCCAGCCTGTTGTCATCTTCTCAGCCCTCCTTGACCTGATCTCATCCTCTGGGACTTGTGGCTCTATCTCAGTGGCCTCATGCTTTCTTGCCCTTATTCCTGTACTTGGTGCCTGGTTTGTTTGTGTGTTCCATCTCCAGTCTTCATTTTCAGGGCTCCTGCCATGTAAGCTTCCCTTAATGAGGCCCTTCTCCCAACTAAAGGTGTTTCTTCCTTCCATGAGCCCCCTGGTCTCTCTGCTACTCTTTTGTTCTTCTTTCTGATTTTCTTCCATGTGTTTTATTAGATTGTAAGCTCCATGAGGGCAGAAATTGGAACTTATCCTTCCCCCTTTTGGTTATAGCCTTCTAACATTTCTTTCTTTAAAAAAATATTTTTTTAGTTGTAGATGGACACAGTTTCTTTATTTTCATGTCGTGCTGAGAATTGAACCCAGTGCTTCACACATTGAGGCAGGTGTTCTACCACTGAGCTCCAGCTCCAGCCCATCTTCTAATATTTCGGGAACTACAGGCTGTGGTTTTGGTAGAATGGTCAACTAAGGTGTTCAGACAACAGGATGCTCTTCTCCTGGAGTTCAAGTCATAAGATACAAGGACTGACCAGTGATTTGTACTGATTGTACCTGGCTCAGGTGTTCTGAAGAAGCCACTCCTAAGTTCCTGCCTCCCAGGTTCTTGGAGCTGATCTGACCTTGGAACTCTCTGAAGCCTGATTCTCCATATTTTTCCTCTGTGTCTGTGAGCTGTCATATCTTTATAATAAACATCTCCTCTCACACCCTTAAGTTAACCAAAAGACCAAATTTCTGTTGCTTTAACCCAGAGATCCCTGCCAGTAGAGGTGTTATGATTGGAACTGACTGCACTTTATCATTCTAGTGCTCATATTGATTGTGATGATTATGTTTTTTTATTTCTCTTTAAAAATGAAAACAAACAATCAAAAACCAGCCAGAGACTGCTGCTGCTTTGAAACGGACAATAGAAGCCCTGATGGACAAAGGAGCCATAGTGAGGAACTTGGAAAACCTGGGTGAGCGAGTACTTCCTTATAAGATCTTCACCCACAGTCAGCAGCACAGGAAAGGCAGGTAAGTTTCTTCACGAAGTGCGTGGAAAATGTCTTTGATGGACTCATTAGAGAATACTTATCTATCTTAGAAATTATCATAATTTTGCAGTCAAATCCCTCTTTTATTGGGTGTCATTCAGGTTGTATCACAGCAGTGTCATGTTGTAAATAGGATGCAGTTATGCTGGCCCTTGGCAGACTATAATCAGCAAAATAGGCCATCCTACACACAGAGGCTTATAAGCTCTCAATTATGGGAGGCTTTTCTTGTCAAACTGAACATCTTTGTCCCTGACATTTTCTTTTAACTTTTGTCTTTAAAACACCTCAGTGAACAGTGTGTGTCCACATACTCAGCACATTCTTTTTGAGTATGTGGGTTGCAGAGAAGCAGATGTGCTTATTCTGATCAGTATACACCAGCAGAGCTAATCCACGGGAGAAGTATGGTTTTATCCACTCCGATTAATGACCAGTTTTCTGTAGTGGCGTTTTTTTCTCTCACAGGGTACAGCATCTTCCTCAAACAAGGTTTGATACTGTGCTAATAACTATCTTTGTAAATAATGTATAGAGGGGGTTTGAAGCTTATTTAAGCTTTAGTGGTGTCTTTTTTACATGCAAGGTTTCTGGTTTGGGGGAAGAATCTTCTCATATTTTGTTGGGTTTTGTAGGTCGGTATTAGAGAAGATGGAATTAGTCTTTAACAGAGTGGGGCAAGCCCGGGGCAAAAGATACCACTCTCCCTCCAGTACTCAGCAGCTCTCTGTGGTGAGCAGTTCATTTAGCTTTTCTATTCCAGCTTCCTTGGGCATGGAATTCAGGTGGTCATTCTCTCATTCATATTGTCCCGGGGATCAAGCAGTATAATCTCTGCAGATGTGCTTTGTGGACAAAATGCTGCTTCAGTCTTGTTTTGTGGTTATGTGCAGGTGGAATGCATGTTGGGGCCTCAGTGGAGTCACACCCCAACAGAGGCTTTCTTACTGCATTTTAACTTCTACTGGGATGTAGCATGTGCTACAGACCTCCTCTTTTGCTTGCCTCACATTATTTTATGCTAGTGTTCAGCTTCTTGAGAGAACCTGGGAAGAGAGTACCTGAGCATTGCTAAGCAACAGGAAATACACAATGGCTAGGCTTCTTCCACAATCAGGGAGTGAGGAATGGAGATTGTGAGGGGTATGTGTAACTAAGTTCCCTCCCTCCCTCCCTCCTTTTCTTCTTTCCTTCCTTCCTTCTAGACTTAAACACAAATGGGTATGGCTTCAACAACGAGATGGTGGATTTTGTTTATAAAGGAGCATATAAGTCATGTAGTGATAGGCACCTGTAGTCCCAACTGAGGGAGAAAGATGAATTGAGCTCAGGAATTTAAGGCCTGCCTGGGCAACTTAGACCCCCATTTCCAAACAAACAAAAGAGAACAGAGCATATAAGATCTGGCCAGGAATTATTAGCCAGGTTCTCAGATGGAAGGCACTGTACAGAGAGAAAAGTCAGTTTCCTCATCCATGTCGTACTGCAGGGGTATCCAGTAGGAGGACCTCCTTCTATAGTTTTTCCGAGCACAGGACTTTTAACTTTTTTAGGGCTGGTGTGACCAGCACTCTAGAATATGCACTTCTAACAAGTGCATGGGGCAATGCTGACGTTGCTTGTTTAGGATCACGCTTTGAGTGCCATCATATGAACTCCTTTAGTATCAGGCCTCTGTGTGCAGTGCTGGGGATATGTGTTTGTGTGTGGCAGGGGTCACTCTTTTCTTTATGGGTAGAATAAATTCAGGTCTTAGAAGAACTCCCCTGAAACTGCTGACAACCCTAGCCCTGCACTTTGAATTCCTGACCATATCTGCATGTGCTTCACCAAGGACTTGGTTACATTCACTTAATTCATTCGCCTTTAAAGATCTTATTTCTGTTTGTTGTTGTTTGTTTGTTTGTTTTAACTTCACTGTCCTTAGCAAAGGAGAGACAGCACACTTAGAGTGTATACATGTGTGTGTGGTATACATTCATAGAAAGGAGATTCCCAGCTGTGGTCGGAGAGGTTTAGCTTATTTTTCTGAGACAAGTCAGTGCCTGGTATTTATTTGTTTTAAAGGTACTCTTCCCAGTGTTTATAGAGAAGCTTCAAAACAAAAATGGGGTGTATGTGATCAATTAGATATGGAAAGCCTTGCATGATCTACTCCCTTCTAAAAACTTATGTGCACTGGCATATGAATGGTGGTAAGCCCTTCGGTTAAATCCCATTGACCATATTGCCTTTTAATTTTGTAAAAACTGTGAATATTCTCCACAGTGACTTTTAGTCACTGAGCATATGAGAGCAAGTGTATTGGAAAAAACTGGATAAAGAGAAGCCAGTGATGTGTCCAGATGGGAGCTTGAGATTAGTTGGATATTCTCTTGGTTTTGGCCAGTCCCCTGGAGTCACTAACCTTAGTCAACTTTTCCTTCAGTTGGCAAACTATTCATATTATTGCACATGGTCAAAATGATATTGCAGATGTTTATTAAGTGGATTATGTGCTCTTGGTTGCTAGAAGCTGGAGAAGTCTCACTTTTAAAAAGTAGTTAAGAAGAAACAGAGTGGACTTGTCACCTATGCATTTAGTAGTCAAAGTTTTGGCTAATTTTCAGCAGCCGAGGAGGCCACGACATATATTTGCAGTTTAGGCAAGGCACCAGTTTTAATCTTGATGCTAGTTGTGAGAGCCATTCTTCTAGCTGGCTTGTGGAGTAAGCCTAGATGCCCTTTGAGAATCACATTTCATTGTGCTATTATTGCTGGTTTCGTGTGCTTTTGTTTTTACATTCACAAGAAGAAGTGGTCTGTCCTAGTGGTATCCATAGGTCTCAGGATGGTTCTTGGTGTCACGGAATTTTCTGTCTGATTAGGGACTTGGCTGTTTAGTAATCTAGGTACCAACAAAGGGACTGTGAGTAAAGGTGCCTCATAGCAGTAGGGCCAGGCCCAGGCTGACAACCAGCTGTCCCTGTCACAGTTTCCCAGCATGTTGGGTGATTACCACTGCCATTCTCTATCCCTACCTCCTCCCCCAGATTGGCCCCCTGCTGCATATAGGCCAGATGGGCTGAAGGATAGACAGTGCCTGGCAAGGAGAGAGCCACTGCCTTAGAGTTATCAGGGATGTCTTCCAGCGGGGGACACTTTGGGAATGGTGCCATTACTTATTATTTTATCAGCCTATTTCCAGGTTATGCCAAAAATAAAAATAGTCATTTCCATCCCAAATATTAATTTGGTCAGTCCCTACTTTAGAGATAAGTATGTTCCAGAAATTTGTCTGTAAGTTCGTTGTTTGTAACTAAGAACTGTTTTCCCACTGGAACAACTTGGTTAAGTTCCAAGTCTGGTCCACAGAAATATACTCAATTCATTTTCCCTGAGGGTCAGAAGTTGATGGGCCATTCATGTTCAGCTGAGGACCATTTTAAATTTGTTTTTAAAGATACTAGTCTTTGTTCTATCTGGCAGCAGAATGGAGCCTGGTTCTGTTCATCCTTATCAGGGATGGGGTCAATATCTCAGACACCTTAATAAAAGGGGTTCACACTAGTTTTCTATTTCCCCAAGGGCGATACTGTCTCAAGCCAAGTTCCCCTCACTCCTACCAGGTGATGTGAACTTAAAAACAGTGAAGTTGACCAGCTGCACCTGCTATTTGGGATGGTTGGGGACTTTTAATTCTCCTGAACCAGCTTTCCAGATGGAGATTTATGGCCTCATTTACAACCTGTTGTCACCAGGCAGTGTCTGGAAACCACTGGTGCCCAACCTAGAGAGGCGGGGGGGTCTTAGGACAGCAAGGAACCGCTCCTAGTTCTGTATTTGCTGTAGTCTCTTACAGGCCTCTTCATTAACTCCCCTCTGTGCTTTCATATGCCCAACCTGATGTGCTTGTCTACTCCATGGGGAAGGCAAGGTGCTGTGAATATGCTTGCTATATTCCTTGCTGTCTGAAAGGGAAGGATGTCCCCCACACAGTGGGGAGCAGTGGGAGTTGATGCTCCTTTAGACCCTTTAAAGGGGCAGGTAGCTTACTGGGTACTAGTTGACATGCGCACCATTTGAGATCCTCTTTCCACTAGATGGGGCTGGACAGGGAGAGATTTCCAGTGCAGCAGAGAGAACTATAGACGGAGGAAGCTGGTCCATATTTCAGTGTTGGGCTTCTGTGTGCTGTAAAAGGCTGCCTCAGTGGTGTTAGACTCCATTTACTTGGTCTGACTTTATTTATTGCTGTGAGACTGTGCTGCCTGCTGGACCTGTAAATAAAGAGTTCTTCAGTAGTAAAGGGGTTTCTGCCTCTTTTTCCTCTTCTTTTACCATTCTCATCCACTTTAAAATTTGGATAGGTGCTTACAGCAAAGTTCTGCTGGCCTACATACAAGATACCCTTCTATTTACGGGTAAGCAGAATGATAAAAATAACTGACTCTATGGTGAATCAGTGGAATTTTACTGACTTGCTCCCCAAGTGTATCGGCAGTTTACTCCAAGAGTGCTGGCACCATCTCTAGAGGAGATTGATTCTCCTCTGTAGTTTTCCCGTTAGCTAACATTTCCATGTTCTTGTGCTTTCCTGCCAGCATCAAGTCAAGGCCAGCATCCTGACCCCATTCTTGAGTATAGGTACTCTGCAGCCTGTTTCAAGGCAAGGCTATTGAGTCCTGGGAGGTTTCTAAGTGGCAGTACCCCAAGATTTGTAAGGATTCTGCTTTGTAAGGTTCTTAAAATGAGACCCAATTGATATAAAAAGAAATGAGGCTTTTGCATGCAGACAGTGCCTTGTTTTTAAGGTGAATAATTTACTGTCTCTGTGAAGCCTGAATCCAGAAAGATTTAACCAATATAGTCTAGGAATTGGCATCCAAACAGATCTGTTTCCTATCTACAAAAAGGCTCCAAGATGCTTCAAGGCTGCAAAGCCCTCCCTCCCCCTCCTCTACCTCCTCCACCCACTGGGCGCCACTGAGTGCTTCAGTGGAAATTTCCACTTGTCTGACAGGGGGAAGGGGAGGTTGTCTGAGAGAGACATAACAAAGAATATAACTCTAATTCAAGCAAGCTCTTTTTGTAGAAAACTTGTAAATACAGGGTTAAGACAAAAATGCAATTAAAAAAAAAAACCACCTTTCTTGCATTTAAGTATACTACAAGAAAACAAATTTTCTCCCTTAAAACCTGGAGGAGTGGGACTGGGAGCTGGCAGCCGCAGGCAGTCTGCACAGTCTGGTGTCAGAAAATGACCAAGTGGTACCCAGGGTCTAGGATGACCCTGGGGACATGGAAAGCAGCTGTTTCCCTCATGAGGACACTGCTGTGGATGGGATTCATTTTTTCAAGCATTGAGCACAGTTTGTCCAGGAAGCTGTTTCTTTGGGTCTTTTCAGATCTCTGAAAGAGTTTTCTAGTGTGAAAATGTCTTAAGAAATCGAAAGGAAGGTAAATTGACACTTTGAAGACCATGTGGGTAAGTTCAGCCTGGAGAGTACTTGACTGTTCTTTTGAATGTTGGTATCTGATAAAAAATGACTTGCAGGGAATCAAATTGACCAAATTTTGTTGTGTTCATGTACAAATATGTAACAACAAATCCCAGTATTATATGTAATTCTAGTACTAAGAAAAAAAAACTTGAAAAAAGAAAATATTTTTCCCAGTTAAAAAAAGAAAAAGAAAATGCCTTAGTGTACTGAACCTGTTTTGGCCCCTCTTCTCTTCCACTTCTGCAAAGTTGGTGTGCTTACAAGTTCAGGCTTTTCTGTAGGGAAGAGAGATGCTTAGGAAAGCTGATACCAGCCTCGTAGATGAACAGATTCTATAATAGAACCACACATGGGGAGACATACTTTAAAGCAAATATTGCGAGGCGTTATATGTTTTAGACAGTGGTAGTGCTTAGGCTACCTTGTATGCATGCAGAACCATTTCCCTTACACCATGCAGCACATGGCTGAAGGTGCTGGGAATTAGATTTTAGATTGTTTTTCCAAAATGATTGTCTACTTATTGGTTCAATCACTGACTAGAATAAAATGGAAAATAGAAAACGGAAAGCTAGCTCTTTGCAGTATTTTATTATTTTTTCCTCATTGCAATGTCTGCTTTTGGGTAGTTGCAGTATAGTCATAACTCTAAATTATTCTACCGTAGTGAGGAGTTTATAGTGAGGATATAGATGGAAATAAGAGAGTCCACGTGTAGGATTTCAGGTCTTGTGTTCTGATTCTGCCTACATTGGTGAGGGCAGGAAGCAAGCATTGGTAATCTCATGGAGACTCTGTAATCTTCTGGTTCCTTTCCTCTCTCAGGCAGGGTGAAGGTGGAGCCAAGGGCTCCCAGATTCCTTGGGAGACTCTGAGTGCTCTTCTGCATCCTGCCCTTGAACTCAACTCCTGAATTTCAGATGCGTGCGATACCCCATCAGGATGTGGAGAGTGGACATCAAGATAGTTCCAAGGTCATTTTTTTCCACCTAACCTTTGGGACTTGAGCTGTCATGTGAATGGTATCCCCCCTCAGGCCTCAGGAACTGTCTGGATCCACAACTCCAAGTGGGTTACAAGGCTTTCCTGGGTGTTTATTCTCACATCTGCAAAAAGCCTCATTCTCATTCTTTGAGTCATCTGTTGTAAGCTAAGCCCAGCAGCCCACAGTTGGGTGTCTGATTGTCATGGCATTGCCACAGTCTCTAGCAGGAATGGGAATCTTGTTGAAGTCATGGAATCCTGGGTTTCTGCTGGCACAGCAGCCCTTGCATCTTCTCTCTGCAGCTAGACTGTGTGTTCCAGGAGAACGTCCCCCCTCATCGTTTCAGACTCCTGAGGATTGCCTGTAGGGTACTCAATAATCAGGTTTGCCCTGACAGTAGGTCAGGTTGGAGGAGGAATCTTTACTGGAAGTAACAAATAATTGATCCTTCATATATGGGAGGGACATGATGAACCATTTACCTGTGTTCTTGGGCCACTCAGGGAGACAGGTTGTGTGTGTCCTGAACTTCTGCTTGGTAACCTTATGGTGGGGAGGTAAGGAGCTCACCTTTCAGCAAGGAGTGAACACAGTAAGATCTGCTCATCTCTGAGCCACTTTCCCCTTTTTCTGTTTGGCCACATTTCCTTTTCATGGAAATTTTCATGGTGTAATAAGGAAGGAGCCACAGGAGTGGAAGCAGTCTTTGCCCTCAACAGCCGCAGGCACAGATCAGCAGGGAGATAAGCGTGAAATGACAGTCACAAGCTGTGGTTGTGGGTGCAAACCATTTGCATTTTGGCCAGCACTTAGGGTTTGGTTGTTGAAGGAGTGTCATGAAGGAATTGAGAGAGTAAAGAAGAGTGGGTTTTTGGTGGCAATGGGGAGCCTCCACAAGCCATTCCACAGCCCAGTCCTAGAATTTCCAGACCTTTTTCTAGGACTTGGTTTTACATATAGAGGGAGGAGCTGTGTGGTCTGGGGTCTGGAGTCTGGAGCTTGCCTCTTAAATCTTTGTGACCTGGGGCAGATCACTTCCCTTTCTGGCTTTGGTATTCTCCTGTGAAGGGTTGGGCTGCATTGTCCTTATTGTCCTTTCTAGCAGTTAGTCTATGATTTTGTAACTCATTTCTTACCAAGCAGTCAGTGGTTTCTTGTGTCCTAGAGTTGCTCTGTTTGAGTCCTGGCTATGGCCACTTAGTAGCTGAGTGAGCTCAGGCTAATGAGGGAACCTTTCTGGAGTCTCTTTTAGTGATGTTAGATTCTAAGACTTGGTGCGGGCAGAGTGTAGGGAAACCACACACTAGAAAGTTCCAGGAGTCTTCGTGGCTGGGAGAGCACTGCTGGAACCACACAACAGCACTCAGCTCCACTTCTTCTTCTTCTACTTTCCTAATTTCTCCCATGGAGTGGGGTTTCTGCTGCCCTTCATCCTCCTCAGAAGCTGTTTAAAAGATATGAAAGCACTTTGAAAATTAGAGAGTGCTGTTATTATGTAAGGCGCTTCTTTCTTTTTAAGTTCTGAAATATGAGGTTTGTGATCTATCTGGCTTCTATTCTTTTTGCCCATATCACAAAATGATATCCAGAAGCTCTGGTTGTGTTTCTTAGGATTATCTGGTGAGTGTTGATCTGTGAAGAACATGGTTTAGGAAGACTGAGGATTGATCGACAGAGGATGTAAATACACTTTCTTTTAGTGGCAGCTGTAAACATACTTTCTCTTAGAACATGTGGGCTAACTTCTAAGGTAGCCCACAAAAGTGCCTTAGACCTGCGATGCCATTGAATAGAAAATGGAAGAAAACAGTTCTTCCCATTAATGATATTATAAGTAAAACTGAGACAACCCCAGACAGTATTTGAGGAAGTTGAAGGGCAGCCTTTACTTGAGGGAGCAGGAGATGGCTGTGGACTTGCTAAGCAGGGCTGGCAGTGGTGATGACTCTTGTCAGTTGGTGCCTCAGAGCAGCCCAGGCCCTTGCTGAGCACCTCCCTCCCATGTTATCCGACATACTGCCCTTAAGCTGCCCGCACAGGTGTCCAAGTGGAATGAAGTAAGAAACTAAAGGCAAAGAAAGAAGCAGAGAGGTGCGCAGAGAGAACATATATGTTCAAAGGAAAACTACCTGCTGTCGTGGGAATGCTAGCAGACAGAGTAAGGTCACAACTCCTGCATGGTAGCTTGGAAGGACATTTTGATGAATAGTGAGCAAAAGAACAAATGAATAAATGGGAAGAAAGAAGTGCTGGGGAAGCTCTCCTCTTGCCACCAGGTGGCCAAAATAGAATTAGTGGAAGGCAAGGAAAGTGAGGAAAAGACTGGTGCTGGCATAGAGCAGGTAATTTGAGATTATTCACACTTATTTTTCAGGCTCTACTCCAGAGCCTTGTTCAAGGCAAGCAATCAATAATTAAATGTGGAACAAATGAGTAGTTCATTAGTTGGGTGATTGCAACCCTATTGTCTGCCGTATGGGGTAGAAATAAGCAAGTAGAATTAAGCCCTGGCCAGGTTGGTGTGTAGTTTCCAGAGTAAGCAAATATGTGTACAAGTCACTTATCTCAAGAAGCTCATAAAATGATGGAAGAGTTTACACCATTTCTGCTTCAATTTTCAAGGAATCTAGGAGGCTTCATTGGTTGTAACTGCTCCCTTGTCTTTCCTACCCCATTATCAGGTCATTTACCAAGTCCTGCACATTCAGATTCCTAAGTACTATTTTTAAATCAATGACGTTATAGAGGTAATTTAATAGATATACAATAAAACTGCACATATTTAAAGTATACAATTTAATAAGTTTTGATATACACACACACACACACCCATGAAATCACCGCAATCAAGATAATAAACTTTCGTCATTCTGTCTTCTCCTGTCCTTGTGATCCCTTCCCTCTTGTCCTCCACCCCAGGCAACCCAATTGCTCTCTTTTATTTCAGATTTGTTTTTTATTTTCTGGAATCTTAGATGCAATCAGGCAGTATGTACTCTTTTTACTCCAGTTTCTTCATTTGAAATAATTGTTTTAAGACATGTCAATAGTGTGTATCAAGAGTCTAACTCCTTGTTGTTGCTGAGTTGCTTACCACCATATGCTTATCATTTGACTGATATGCATGTTGCTTCCAGTCTGGGTTGCTCCAGACAGCAAGGCACAGATACTGTATGGACCTGTGCTCTAAATTCTCTTGGGTAAATCTAGAAATAAAATGGCTTGATCATAATAGCAGCTATGTATTTTTTAACTATTCAAGAAAATGTCAAATGTTTTCTCAAATTGGTTAGAGCATTGACAGTCCCACTACTAGTATATGAGAGTTCCAGTTTCTCTCAGTCCTTACCAACACTTGTTATGGTCAGTCTTTTTAAATTTAGCTATTTGGGCAGAAATCACTTTGTGGCTTTAATTTGTATTTTATCAATGATTGATGGTTTTAAGTATCTTTTCATTGCTGTTTTTTGTCGTTATGTATCTCATGAAATGTGTTTTCAAGATTGTATTCTGGGTAATAGTATTTTATCAACAGTTTTTAAATTTTTTGATCATAGTCATTTTAATATTAAACAAAGTCTTAATTTGCATTGGTGTTGTATCTGAGGACACTAGGCTTCACCCGGGGTCCCAAAGACTTTTCTATGTTTTCTTCCAGAAGTTTTATGGCCTGATGTTTCACATTTAAATCTATGTTCCATTTTGAAGCTCATTTTCTTATATGATACAAGTATGGAACAAAGTTCAGTTTTTGTATAAGGATTTTGAAAAGTCTGCTTGAAAATTATATGTTTCTCTACTGGTATTCACATTTATTTCCAATGTCTGATTATTTGTTGTTAATATAGTAAACTAAGGTCATTTTTTGGTCTATTAATTTTGTATTGCGCAGCTTTGCTAAACTCAGTGGTTCCAATCTTTTTAATAATGTCTTTAGGTCTTCTCAATAGTCATGTCATATGCAAATAAAGACAGTTATATTTCCTTCTTTAACAATCTGGAAGCTTTTTATTTCTTCTCCCCTCCCTGCCCCCACAGTATTTGGGATTGAACGCAGGGCTTTGTGCATGCTAGGCAAGTGCTGTACCACTGAGCTACAGTCTATCCCCTTTTTATTTGATTTTCTGGCCTTATTACACTAGCAAGCATTTTCAGTGCATTGTTGAATAAAAGGGATACTATAGAGGACATTCTTGTTTGTTTCCAATGTTGGGGGAAAGCTGAATTTTATCAGTTGGTAAATATTATTTGTAGGATTTTTAAAGATGTCCTTTGTAGGATTGAGGAAGTTTTCTAATTCTCTCTGGTTTCCTGAGAATTTTATCAGGAATGAGTAGGGGATTTTGGTTAATGCTTTTATTCACCTGTATTGAAATGATTGTGGGGTTTTAAAATGTTTTGTTAGTAACTAACAAAATGTAACAATACATTGTTACAATACATTGGTTGATGTATTTTTTTCACATGTTAAGCCAATATTATATTTTTGATATGTGCCCTGATTGGTCATGATAGATTGTCCTTTTTATATATTATAGTAATCATTTTGCTGAAATTTTATCTAGAATTTTTTTCATCTGTGCATATGAGAAATCAATCTGTTCTTTTTCTGTGATGTCTTTGGTTTTGGTATAAGATAATGCAGGCCTCAAAACAGTTCATAATATCCCCAACTATCCTTTTAGTACTTCAAAAAGGCTGTTTCATTTCACTTTTCTCTTTTTTAATAGTGTTAATTTATCTTACCTCTTTTTTTATTGATCTGACTAGAGACATATTGATTTTATTGATCTCACTGAACTAGTTTCATTATTATTGTTTTTCCTTTTTTAGAGATTTCTGCTCCAATCGTCCATCTTATCTTCTTCCCTATTATTGAATTTAATTTGCTCTTTTTTCCAGTTTCTGGAGGTAGAACTGACATCATTGATTTGAGGACTTGCTTTTTACTTATATCAGTGTTTTTAGGGCTCAATTTTTCACTATGTACTATTTTTGTGGCATCCCCAAATTTTCAATATGTTATAGTTTCATTTATTTTAAAGTACTTTGTAATTTTCCTTTTGATTTCTTTTAATCCATTCTTCATTTAAATGTGCATTTTAGCATTCAATATTTAGAAGATCTTTCTTATTATTTGAGTTCCTTTAGATTTATTGACACTTATTTTTTATTTTTTGAGTGACATAATTTATCTCAATGTTTGTAGAATTAGTGTCAATTGTGACATAATTACTGCTTGAAGATAATGAAATTTTAATAAAAGTCAGAGGGACTGGCTGTGCTGCCTGCCACTGATGCCTGGGTCTGACAGTTTGCACCATAGCCCTCTGAGCACTTTGTGCTCTGCCTGAGTCCCAACAGGTGCATACAGGGGAAACTTCCACTCCACCACAGAGGTGCTCTACACTCTGTCATGTGGAGGTGGGAAGAGACTGACTCCATTTTTGCTGCTTTCAAACTTGTGCCCACTTACACTGCTCTCCTACACAACTGCATTTCTCCTGGGGTTCATCATCAGTCTTTTGCTGTAGTCTCTGTGGTCCACAGGTTTCACATCCATCATGGTGGCCTTAATTTGAGACTCATCATTGTAGGTCACCAGTTTGACCCTGATTCTGAATGTAAAGGATCGAAAGTTGGCATTCTGGGAAACTTCTTCAAATGCCTGCCCATTCTTCTCTTTTAATTCCCCAAGATAAACAGTATTTCATCCGAGGATAGCTTTGGCAGACTCCTAGAAACAAATCACCCACTGATTTTCTTGGAAATCTACAATATTTGCCGACAAGATCATGCTGTATTTAAAATTGGCAAATTCACTGTCGCACTTTTCACAGTGGTATAATCCATTCTGTTGGTCAATCGCTTATTGCAGCCCTGAGTTGGGCAAGCCTGGTACATACAGTTCTCTTTGCAAAGACACCACTGTTGCTACAGAGCTAAATAGTCGGCCTTGTCACCATGGCCCAAGTTCTCCAATTTAACCTCATATAAAGTTTTCCAGTTGGTGTTGCCTTCTCCACTCTTTAGATTAGAGAGGAAACATCTAAGGCTTGTTCTTCTGAGTCAAACCATCCACAAAGCTTATAGGCCTCTGAGATGTCAGGGTTCAAAATGACAGTGCTTGAATTCAGATAGTACGGAAATGTTCTGTCCTCCAAAATGGAAAACTCTGGCTCCTTTAATGGCCATCACAGGATGTCTAGAACCATCAAACTTGTCAGCATCTTCTCTCCACAGAGTAGCAGTCACCACTTTCCCTGACATGTCCATTAAATAGATATTTCTTTTAGAAACTTCTCTGTTGTTAAATTTTATTGTGATTTTAGAAGCATCTATATAGCTCTTGCAGATCCCAATTATGTCTACAAGTGTGTCTTTAGACTTGTTCTCTAAGTCACCGATGTCAGTGAAATCAAACTGAACTTTAGGTAGATGATGATCATCTTCACAGGGCATGACACAAGTCTCATTGAAAGTCATCTCATGGTCATTTTTAACAGCAGAAAATTATTTGTTAGCGATCTTCAGGGTGCATTTTGAGAAATAATACATCTTCCTAATTTCAGTAAGGAGAAAGAACTTGCCTACTTGCCAACTGAAAGTAGTAGCTTTGATTTTACCACTTTTAACAACTAGTTCTATAGAGAAAAGTTTACTTCTCCTCGAATTGCTCCAGGTACAGATTTGACTTTTGTTGCTAACATGAGCATAAATAGTCCACTTGGACTGGTAAGAGGTGGGCTGGCAATGGGTACCACTTTGGACTATGTCCCCCCCCCCTCCCTGAAAGATGTAATAGGCTGGTTCCTCCAGGTTTTCCAGATGTCTTTGAGGCACCATAACCCATAGATGATGTGGAATCCATCCCTGAGCTCCCATTCTATTGCTGGGGCTTGCTGGTTTGAGGTGGGGAAAGAACTACTTGCTGCTGCGCACGTCCTTCATTACAGGGCACTATATGGCCAACCTTCAATCCACCTGTTTCAGCTGATTTCAAAACTTCTAAGTCCATCAAACTAATTACTCTCTCTCCATCTTTCAGAGTTCAGAGTGTTAACAGTAAGTTGACAGCAACAAGAGAGTTCAATTGTGTTGCCAACATAAAAGACAATAGATGTGTTAAATTCATCACTCATAAGCAGTTGATAACAGGGTGGACTATTCCCTGTTGTAATGGGATGGATGTTATTGACCTGGAGAATTGGTTTTATTGATATATCTCCCTGTCACAATATGGCCGCCATGGTCCCCTTGCTCAAGTGGCTGACCATGGTTCCATGGTGCTAACTGTCATGATTACTCCATGGCTCCCCAGCTTCACTGACACTTATTTTATATCTGAGAATATCTTTGACCTTGGTACACGATCTGTGTCCTATTTTGGCCGAGTGACGGGTTCTATAAATGTCATTAACTTCCAGTTGGTTGGTGCTCACTTTTTGTTATCTTTCTCAGTTTCTGGGAGAAGAATGTGAAGAGTCTCCAGTTGATTGTGAATTTGTTTCTCCACTCAGTACTGTGAATTCTTGCCTTCTGCATGCTGAAGCTCTGGTATTTGGTGCATCCACATTTGGGGTTGCTATCTTCTTGGTGAATCCACCATGAATGAATTCTCTCCTTTTATCCCTGGTATTTTCTTGACTTCAGAGGCCACTTCGTCTGATACTGCTATAACCTCTTGAGCTCTATTTTGATTAGTTTTTTTTTTTTTTTTGCTTGGCACATGTTTTCCCATCTCTTGTTTATTTACCTGAATGATTTTCCCAGTAGTGCTAGCTAAGAAGAAACAGTCACTCAAAATTTAAGCTGGGTGCAGTGGGTACGTGCTTATAATCTCAGCAATTTAGGAGGCTGAGGGAGGAGTATTAAGTTTGAGGCCAGCCTCAGCAATTTAGTGGGGCCCTATCTTAAAATAAAAAGGGCTGGGTATGTGTCTCAATGATTAGAGTACCCCTGAGTTCAGTCCCCAGAAATTTGCTTGCAAATTTTGAACTTTCTTAAAGTTAAGAAAGTTACATAGAATGCCACCCTTTTTCTTGTGACTTTCTTCCTTGCAGAACGTGTTCATTTTCAATGTGGTTTTTAGTGCTTTCTGTGAGAATTGTACAGTTCATGCCAACACCACCACTGTGGAAGAGTTTCCCTGGACCTGCTGATGTCAGGCTATTCAGGATGCTGGGGACAACAAAGACCTTCTCTCTATATCAGTTAGTTTTAGTGGAGTGGGGCACCCAGTAAACAAACACATACTGTGCCAGGGTGACTGAGTGCTCTGGGAAAGCACTGAGCAAGGGAGATAGCATCTGAGGCTTGGTGGCTGGGGCGGGTATGCCACTTTAGGGAAGTCAGAGATGGCTTCTGAGCAGGCGACATTTGGACAGAGCCGTGTGGAAGTGAGGGATGAGGAGCATGGAACTTGGACAAAGAACATTTCTACCTGCGGGAGCAGTGAGGGCCAAGGCCTGGAGAAAAGGTGTGGCTAGAACAAAGTAGGTGATGTTGAAAAACTGCCAGCTAGAACGTCACCAAATTCCCAACTACTGTGCCGACATGGCTCTTTAAGCGCACTGTGGTCCACCTCAAAGAGTACAAGGGAGGCTCCAGTGTTTAGAACCATGAAGAGGGTTGCGCAGAGGAGGGTGCTTTGTCCTTTGTGACTTCCTCCAGCAGGCCCGAGGGAGCAAGGGGGCCGTGAGTCCTTAAACTATGGCTTTCTGCAGGGCCCGTGAGCATCGGCCCACCCTGAGAGCATGTGCTTTCTTTTTCTTACCCCAAAGTTCAAGGCATTTTCTTTTTGTTTCTTGTCATTTCTTGTACATACAACGTAGTCTTCTTTTTCCTTGTTTGTGTAGTTAACTGGTGGTCCTTACTGTATCTCTTAGGTGCATTAAATCACCCAAAATCCTTGGGAAAATTAGAAGACTACCTTGTGGATGTTTTTACAAAGAATAGCAACTGATGGCCTAAAAAAATCCAGTCTTATTAATGGGCTAGAAAATTCTGTTCTTGCCCCATAATTTTACCATATTTTCTTGTATTTCCCACAGTATGTCATAATGCCTTTTTGCTGCCATAAAGTTAGTTTACATTCACATTTCCACAGGAGTATAATGGGGAGAGCCAGGCAGGTTGGGTGTATACTGCATGCTCGTAAGCTGAATTTCTGTTTTAATGAAGGGGTCTTGTGTTTATGAGTAGTTGGTGTATATCTGGGAAGAGTAAAATGAAAACATTGATCAGAATTGTAGAACACTTCAGAATGCAGGAATTCACCAATTTCTATTTTATTACAGGTATTTCTTGGTGGATTTTTATGCACCAACAACAGTTGTTGACAGTGTAATGGAGCATTTGTCTCGAGATGTCGATGTGATCAGACCAAATGTTGTTAAACATCCTCTGACCCAGGAAGTAAAAGAGTGTGAAGGCATTGTTCCAGTCCCGCTTGAGGAAAAATTATATTCTACAAAGAAGAGGAAGTGAGGCGACTGACTGGATTTTAGCCTTCTATTGAATTGTCTGGGGCCTGAGCAGCATGGGTGAATAGTGAGAAGCTTGGCCTTTATCTGGTGGTGGGGTGCGGGGGGGTGCAGGTGCCGATGGCCTTCTTGTGATTCCCTTTGCTGCAAGAGGCAGGAGAACTGCTTGCCCACCGAGAGCTGCTCTGTAACCTGGGGTACCCACAGTAGGCCATTTTTTATTTCATTTGCATTATGTAATTTCCTGATCAGTGAGAACTTTCTCCTTAAAACAATAATACAATTTTGAAGAGCAAAACACAGAACTGGCTTGGATTGTGAGCCAGTAATTCAGAGTGAAGAGCCATGCAAAAATAAAAATTGAAGACCCATATATTTTGTGGGCAACTTTTATCAGGGGAATAAACATTTTACAAACTCTGCCAGGTGTGTTGCCTCTTTACCTGCCTCAGCACGTGCACCTCGTAAGGCCTCATGGCTCCAGCCTGGCTGCGGGTTCTCCAGCATATGGGGGGGCACTGAAGATCCTGGGGTGGGGACAGGTCTGTTTCACAAAGTCAGTAACCTTTTCTCCCACGTCACTGGTTATTTTTGGTGGGTGCTGTGTATTCTGGGGCCATAGATTTCTGGCACTGTTCCTGTCCTTTCTTGGCTATTGGCACGTGCCTCTTCTATGTCCCTCAGCCCTAGGTAGGCCTCCTGGAGGAAGGAACTTCCTGTCAGTGGAATGACTTCTGTGATGGGTGAAAATGGGGCTTTTTCCTGGAGTGGTCATGCAAATCTCATCCTCAGTCTCCCTAGGGCTGTGAATAGGAAAGACGTGAGCAGCAGCCCTTCCACCTTTTCAGAGTGTCCTGCACAGTGGTCTGTCACCATTGCAGATGGGAGAACTTCAGTGGATAAAATGGAGGGGAGATAGAAATGCCAGTCACTAAAATCCTGGACTGTGTTGATTTATGGGATCAGACTGTCTTGACAGGAAGGGGCAAGAGATGCCTGTAGAGCCAGGAGGAACTTAGTCCAGGGCTCTGTCCCTCTGTAAAGCTGACTCTGCACTGGGCCATCTGTTTTGTCACTTATTAAGAACCCAGACGGTGACCGCTTCAACTTCCAGGCACAAAAGCTTATAAAAACTGTATTTGAAGAGCAACAATTGAGTAAGGAGGGTGACTAAGAACTGTAGAATGGGGGAAAAAAAGGGATAAAGTAGAAATTACCTGAGGAAGAAGCCACTTCCTGTTTCATTGGGAATTTCCTAAAACCTCAGACGCTTGGCCAAAGCTCACAAGAACCCACGCCTCAGTATCCTTTTGCCCAGATACTGCTAAAGGTGAGCTTCCTACTTCCCGTGAGGTTGAAGTGCATGTCACTCATGATGTGTGGTGCTGCACATAGTTGGCCAGCCTTGAGTGTCCCTTTAGCTCCTTGGGAATGTTAGCCTTACTTTTTGACTCAAGATTTGACTTTGATCCCATAGCTACCAAGTGACTTCTGGGTACCTTGAATTGGGGACCCTGATGCCACCTGGGCTTGCCCATTCTGTATCACTGAGGTGTCTTTGCCTCTCAGGTCAAACAAGGCACCAGGTGTCTGGGGTGATTGTTGGCACTCAGGTCCTAGCATCTGTTTTTTTTGGCTCTGGCACTTTTTCTTTGTACCTGCTAGAGCCTGAGAAGACAGGTGACACCATTGAGCATTCTTGGCCCCACAGGCACTCAGAATCCTGTGACACAGCCTGAGGAAGAAGGATGGCTAAGTAGGACAACTGTGTAGGGTGCCACCACCCCCACCCCTTTGAAATGCCAAAGTGAAGCCACATCGCTCTGCTCTGAGCACTGGTTTGCAGCTGGACCCTCTGTGGCTTACTGAGGCTATGGCTGTTGTGTGCCCGGTGTTCGATCAGGGCACCTGTGCAGGTGACTTCCAGGCTGTGTATTTGCTGTCAGAGCCAAGAATCAGGTCTTCCTGCCTGGGCTGGTAGCTCAAGGGCTGTTGTGTTGGTCCACTCCTTCCTTCAGTGAATGAAAATGAGCAGGGTGCTAAACATATAGCAGTGAGCAAGGACCATCCCTGTCCTCACTGGGAGCCGGGACGGTGCAAACCTGTGTGGTGGCAAATGGAAAGTGCCACCAAGGGCAGGTGCAAAGACCATGGGAAAGTAGGGCCTGTGGGGTGAGATGTGCAGGGACACCCAAGGCCCTGAGAAAGCAAATGGGAGGGAAGAAGGGGGGCATGCCATGTCAATGAGGGCCCAGATCTGGGAAGCTGGAGAACCCTGAGGACTAAACATGGAGGGATAGGAGTTTGCCGAGGCGAAATGAGCTACAGAAATGAGCCTGCTCCCTCAGGCTCACCTCCTCCATGAGGCCATCTTCCTTAGCTTTGCAGCCTTAACCATTTGTGCACTACTCTGGATAAGATCAGTCTTGCAGAAGTGCTTTGTTTGATCTGACCCACATTCTTGGCTTGACCCAGCTGCACTTCAGCGCATACACTCTGACTCGCTCTGACTCGGAGGAGGAATTTGAGATGTGGTCAGGATTGACAGCACAAGTGATGTTCACCCTCTGTCCTGTCAGCTTTCCCACTCGAGTGCCAAAGTCACTTCCCTTTCCAGTATTGCGTGAAAGAGTTCATTTTTGCCAGCCATCCCTGCCTCCTGCCTGGAGGAAAGTGTGTTGACTCGGGTCTTCCAGGACAGAGGTCCTGAGAGGAGGCCAGCTGTCCTTATGATAGTAATGTCTCCCAAGAGTCAGCAGTCCACAGCGGCCAAGGCATGAAGTGGCCCAGACAGGTGGATGATGAGATGCAGACTGAGGGCCCATGGTTTTGAGGTGCGCTTCAGAGGGAAGCTGCCCCATGACACCTATGTCAGACACCATCATTCAGTGAGCCCAGGACATGGGAACATTCACAAAGAGGGACGATGAAGCCTTAGCAAGGCTTCCAGGTGTTTACCTAAAGACCAGATTTATGCTGGTAGAGATGAGTAGGGTATTTGGTTAAAAGATGGGAGGAGTTTGAAGTCAAGAGCTGCACAGAGTGCTTCTGGGTCCTGCTGAGATTTGAAGAGTAGGTGCTAACCCTGGCTCACTGAGGGTACCAAGCCAGACTCAGAGTGGCCTTGGTTCCTTTACCCTCCTCACCTGTGTGAGGCAGACCTGCTTGTTTTACAGATAAGGCAACCAACTTAGAAAATTGTAAGTAATTCATCCAATGCCACGAAGGGAGAAGACAGGACTGGGAGCCTGTCTGTTTCCAAAGGCCACTTTTGGCCTGCTGGAGGTGGACACTGGTTTTATCAGCCCGGACTATGGTGCTGGACCCTTCTATCTCCCACTGCCCAGACTCTGGGCTTTGGCTCCATCATCACTCTGGGGAGGATAGCCAATGGAACAGGGACTTCTTGGGAGTGTTTCTCATTTCAGGTCTTCAAAAGGAAGCACCCCCCCAACCCTGAGATGAACAGGGGAGAATGTTTGTGTTTCCTGGAGACCAGGACTCCTTTTTGCATGTTTCTGCCTGATCCATATTTCTCACAGAGCTTTTTTCTCTGCACATTGTGTATTTATAGAGCACACGTGGCAGGTGCAGCTCTGGGCAGGACACAAAGACGCCATGGGCAGTGCCCCTGACCTAAGGCCCTCACAGATGGGGGAGATGGGAATATTCCAGCTATCTAAAACTCGGGCCATGATAAAAACAATGGAGATTCAAAGCAAGCACCATGGAAACAGGTTGGGGGCGGGGAGAACTGGTTCATTAGTACTTGGAATAGGAGTGGGGCTGGGAAGTTTTCCAGCAGAGCTGATGTTTGAGCTGGCATGGGAACAAGTAGTGGGGAGGGGGAACCAGGAGGTGGCAGCACCACAGTGCATTCTGGGAGCTCCCTGGAACAGGTGAGTATAGTGTGATGGTGGGAAGGAGCTTGGAGTGTCAGAGCAATGGACTTTCTGTGGGGGGAGATTGGAAGTCAGGGTCCAGGACCCCACCTGCCAGGGGTGCCTTGTGGCTGCTGAGGATGACTTGAAGGATCACTGTGAGGAGCCGAGGGTGAATCTGTTGCCCGTGACTTGGCAGAGGATGTGCATCCTAACTGAGCAACCCCATGCTTGCCTGTGTATTTGTGAGGAAGGAAAGGATTCTGCAGACTCACCAGGAAGTACAGAGAGGGTCGAGGTGAGGTTTTTAGATGTCCGCAGACAGCGCAGAGGAGAATGTACGTGCTTGCTCAATCAGCCTCAGCTGCACAGGGTGTACTGGGAAACGTGTGTGGGAGCATTTGAGAAGGACAAATCATTCTTTGTGAGGTCTGGGTGTTGGCATTTGCATCAGGAGGTTGGGCAGAGACCACTGCACCTGAAATGGCCTTTCAATGTCACCTGCCGATCCCTGTTCTGTCTGCCTGCACCTGGGAACAGGCAAGAATCGTGACTTTGGTGGGGAGTTTCCAGGGCAATTTCTTGGTCACCTTGAAATAAATTCAGTAGTGGAATGAGCATAGAACTTTGGATCAGGGTTCCACTCCAAGGTCCTGGCTTTGTGACCCACCAGCCACTTGACCATGGACAGTTTCTTCTCATCTTCAGTGTCCTTGGAAGGAAAATGTGTCCAGAAAACCAAATGGTCTTGAAGAATCCTCCCAAGCCCATTTCTGCCTGGTTTCCTGAGGAGTTGTTTGAGGCTCAGGAACTTGGTAGTGAGCGGGGGAGGGAAGGCATCTTCCTGGAACAGGCTTCGTACTTGATTGCAAGAACATGGCAAAGAGAGCCCTGGAGGCCAGCAGAGTCGTCTTCTGTGTTCAGGATGCTGGCTTGCTTCGTGCTCTCTGAAAATGAAGCTCTGAGGGACGTGGACTTAGAGCCAGATGCAGGCAAGGAGCACCCTGACAATCGACAGGAGGAGAGAGTGTCACAACCCAGAAACCCACAGGTGGTGGTGAAGTTCAGCTTTTGGAGAGCCACACCCCGACCCCAAAATCAACCTCTTAAGTCTATAGTAACAGCAGCAATGTCATCCAACTGCAGCTCCTGGCTCCCCTGACTCTACTAGAGACCAGCAGAGGCAGAGTCCCTGAAGCAAACCTCATCTCCCAAGGGCTCCAGTTCTTTAGCTGAAAGGAGGGCAGAACCCTTGCATCCAAACCCTGTCCCAGGAACATGGGCATCATCACATTTCTGAGAGGACTGTATCTGCCTGAGACCCTACCATTGGGAGAAGAGTCAAGGATGAATGCTCAACAGATAATGCGGGAAGTAAGGATTATGCATGATGGACTCTTGATTCCTTTGTTCCACAAAAGTGGGAGACTCCATTATTCCCATAAAGCTCCTATGGAGCTAAATGTTGGGACATGGCAGTAGCCCCTTTTGTCCAGATGAATCCCAAAGTGGAAGCACCTCTTTGTGGAAGACTAGGTATTTCTTCTTAACAGAGGGGTCAAGCTCTGTTACTCGGTGCAGTCGGTCCTCATTATTCGCAGATTCTGTATTTGAGAATTTGGCTACTGACTAAAATTAATGTGTAACCCTAAGTAGATACCTGTGGCACTTTTGTGTTCATAGAGACACACAGAACACACAGTGTTGGAGTTGCCTGACAACGAAAGCCAGACAAAGCAGTGCTCTGCTTTCTTGTTGGAGCTCTCATGCTGTAAACAAGTGTCTTTGCCTATCTGCTTAGTGCCACATTTTTTGTATGTGTGTTTTGCACTTCCATTTCCCTGTTCAAAATGCACGCCCCCAAGCCAGGTGAGGCGGCACACACCCATAATCCCAGCGGCTCTGGAGGCTGAGGCAGGAGAATCACAGGTTTGAAGCCAGCCTCAGCAACTAAGTAAGGCTGTAAGCAACCTAGTAAGACCCAGTCTCAAAATAAATAAATCAAAATCTGGGGATGTGGCTTAGTGACTAAGCATCCTTGGGTTCAATTGCTGGTACCAAAAAAAAAAAAAAAAAAAAAATGAAAAAGAAAAAATCCACCCCCAAGTGGAGTGCCCCAGTGCTGCCAGTTTTCTAAGCTCCAGAAGATGGAGACCTGCCTTGTGGTGAAAATATGTGATGGATAGGCTTTGTTCAGGCACGAGTTATAATGTTGGCCTCCAGTTCTGTGTTACCCAGTGTTTTAGTCAGTTTTTCATGCTGTAACCAAAAGATCTGAAAAGAACAATTAAAGGAGGAAAAGTTTATTGGAGCTCATGGCTCCAGAGGTCTTGGTTCATAGACAGCCAATGGCATTCTATGGGGCCAAAGGCGAGGCAGAGTATCACGGAAGAAGAATGTGGCAAAGGAAAAGAGCTCAGGACATGGCCACCAAGAAGCAGAGACAAAGCTCTGCTCACCATGTACAAAATATACACCCCATAGGCACGTCCCCAGCAACCCCGCTCCTCCAGCCACACCCCTCCCTGCCTATAGTTACCACCCAGTTACCCCATCAGGGGAATATTGCACAGGTTAGTCGAGACTCCCATAACCCAGTCATTTCACCTCTAAACTCTTGCATCTTCTCACACATGAGCTTTTGGGGGACACTTGACATCTAAACCATAACATATAAAAAACACAATGTCTTTAAATAGAAAAACACAAAACAGGATTATGTGTTAAAAGGTCGACATAAGTGCCGGGACCGGAGGCTAACCTACCCCGTATTTCCCTGGGCGTAGTGATTCAGTAGTCTTTAATTCAGTGTTCACAATGACGTTACAGAAGGTATTTGCTTCAAATAATAAGAATTGACTGTATTTGACTCTGAGATTTGTGCCATGTTTTGCTGATGAGAGCCTTTTCGACATTTTTCTTTAACTTCCCAATTTTATCTGTAATAAAGGAAATTTTTTTTATCCCCACTAGTGTTTTTATTCTGCTTATCTCTTCTTCCACCATCCTGCCTCCTCTTTGCAGCCACACGCTTTTGTTCCCAGCCACCAGCTCCCATTCGCTAGGGAGCTATGACGTCAACATGAGTTGGACACCTTCCCTGGGAAAGAGCTCTCAGACCCCACCTCTGCAGAAGGCATTGGAGAGGTGGCCAGGAGCCGGCGCCCCATCTGCCTTCCAGCCTCCTCAGGAGGGTTTGGTGAAGAAGGTTACAGAAAGGGATCAGCAGATGGCTAGTACGGCAATCCCTCCAACTGCAGGATAGCTCTGCAGTTCTCAAGTACTCTCCCAAAACAGCCATTTTAATTATCTCTGCAAAGACTGTCACAGGTTGTTCACGTAGCCCCCTCACAAGGAACTCAAAGGTGCTGATTTTATAAAGTTAGAAGCTACAACCTGTTTTAAAAGCTTTATTTCTTCTATATATGTCTCACCAGATCTATCATTATCACCTGGTTTGGGGTTCAGACTGTAGCTTGGTGGGATATGATGCTATAGCAGTGATGTCCCCACTTACAGAACAGGTCACACATACTCTGCTCTCTTTGCAAAAATCTGCACCTAGAGTAAGAAACCAGAAGCCTTCTAATTTTTAAAACATCCAAACATGCCTCAAAGTACAGAAGATAATATAACACATTTGAGGCAACTGCTGATCCAGCTGAATGGATAATATATCTTTGCTGTTTATGCTTCAGGTAGAGTAAAGAAAGAAAATGTTAGCATGAGTTGGAATCCTTTGTACCCCCCATCCTGTTCCTTCTTGAGGTAACCATCATGCTAAGGTTAATAACATTTTTTTAAATATTGTTTTAGTTATACTTGGACACAATATCTTTATTTTGTTTATTTATTTTTATGTGGTGCTGAGGATTGAACCCAGTGCCTCACAGGCATGAGGCAAGCACTCTGCCACTGAGCCACAAACCCAATTTTATATATTAATTGTGTGAGTGTGTGTGTGTGTGTGTGTGTAATGTACACAATTCACAACATTGCTCTGTGGATCTTTTATATATATATATATATATATATATATTTTAGTTGTTGATGGATCTTTATTTATTTATTTATATGTAGTGCTGAGACTCGAACCCAGTGCCTCACATATGCGAGCAAGTGCTCTGCCACTGAGCCACAACCCCAACCCCTACTCTGTGGATCTTAATTAACTAAATGGATTCAGGAGAGGTCACCTTCTGCAACGGGCTTTATTTTCACCTGGCACTATCATTTTGAGATCTAGCATGTAGACACTTGCAGGCCCAGTCGCTGATTCTGTACCACAGTTCGTTCACCTGCCTGTTCGCGGGCGTGCCCAACATGGCACTGTCTGGAGCAGTGCTGATTACCAGGGTGTCTCCAGGGACCTGTGTGCAAGTTCCCAGCAGAGACTAAATTGCTGACCCATTGGGTAATTTCATTTTTGTTTGTTTACTTGTTTTTTGCAGAACTGGGAATTGAATCCAGGAGTGCTCTATCATTAAGCTACGTCCTCGCCTCTTTTTATTTTTTGAGATGGGGTCTCTCTAAGTTGCCCAGGGTGATCTAGAACTTGTGATCCTCCTGCTTCTGAAGTAGCTGGGGTTATGGGGGTTTGCTACTGTGCCTCGTGGGGTGTTTTCATCTTTAACGGTTACTGACAAACTTCTCTCCAACGCTGGCAACATTGGAGAGTTCCTGTTTTTCAACCCCCTTCCAGGTCATGGTGTTACGTTATTAAAACACTTTGCCAGGATAATGAGTACCAACAAGCATCTCTTTTTCAAACTTTTCTCTATTATCAAATATAAATTTACTTTCATGCTAGCAGTCCTTCTGGGTTTTTCCCCTGTTAACTGCTGGTTTATATACTTTGCAGATTTCTTTCCTGGATTGTCTGTCATTTTTCTGACCTTAGAGAACAGAAAGGCAGCGTTGGCTGCATGGGTGCTGTTCAGAAGAGCATTCAAGACCACCACCCGCCTCGCCCTGCCCCTGACATGGACAAAGAGGGCCCTGAATTCTACATGCTTCTAGAAACACCCCATTCATTCTTGGACACCCTGACATTTCACCTGCTGGCCCACCCCTACACACCGCCCAGCTGCCCTATTTTCTTTCTTTCTTTCTTTTTTTTTTTTTTTGTGGACACAATATCTTTATTTATTTTTATGTGGTGCTGAGGATTGAACCCAGTGCCTCGCGCATGTCAGGCCAGCGCGCTACCACTTGAGCCACGTCACCAGCCCCCAGCTGGCCTATTTGCCTTGAAGACTTGGGGAGTAATGTAACAGTGCCCGGAGCCCTTTATTCCGTGTGTGTGTGTGTGTGTGTGTGTGTGTGTGTGTGTGTGTGTCTGGGGATTGAACCCAGTGCACTCTACCACTGTTTCACCCCCAACTACTCCTTTCTCCCATTTCTTTTTGATACAAGGTCTTACTAAGTTACTCAGGCTGGCCTTGAACTTGTGATGGGTCCTCCTGCCTCAGCCTCCCGAGTAGCCGTAGCATGTGCCACAGCGCCTGGCTTGCCTCCTATTCTTATTGATGGGGATCATCCAGAGAATCCCGGGTGTTACAGGTTATCCCTCGCCCTCAGCAACCCAGTTCCTATCAGTTCAGTATATTCCAGCCTTGACCCCCCTCCCTCTCCCACCCTGAAACCTATTCTCTGGGTCCCCAGAATTTAAGTCATCATCCAAATTTCTGTCCTCAAACCCTTCAAAATTTTTCTTCCTCTTGTCGTTCTGACTGAAACTGGAACCTCAAAGCCCTTGCTTTCCCTGTGGCTCTCTCTGTGGTGACCCTTTTCTCTCCCATGACCCTTTTCCTACTAGGCCTGGAGGTAGGGCAACTGCCTCCTGATCCTGTGCCCCATGCAGACCATAAGCCCTCTCCCCACTCTAGCCCTAGGTTTTGACCTCATGCCAGCAGGCTGACCCCAGGGGTGTGACTGGTCACCTGCGGACCTGGGTTATGTCCTCTGGTACCTGGGAGATTTCAGATCCGGATCCATTGTTACTCTTTCCATTCCAAGCTTGTGACTCTGGGTGACATCAATTACCACTTGGAGATCCTTCCAAGGCCCTGGCCTCTTAGTTACCTGGTGTCCCCTCCGCCATACTACCATCCATCCTACCTCAGTCACCTGCTCCCTGCTTGTACCAGTAGATACATTATCCAAACTCTGTTTCAGACACCCCCTCTTGTCTCAAAAGCTCACTCCGTTTTGTCTCCTGCACCAACAACCCAGTCCCCAACCGCACAGAGACCTACCCATCCTACCACCTTTCCCCCTCATCTCTCCTCATGCCACCCATTCCCTCCCTACTCAGCTCAAACTCCAAGTCAGCGACCACAACCACTCAGCCCCCTTGGTCCTCTCCTGCTGATTTTCGTCACTCTCCCTGCTACATTTGTGCGGCAGCACATGGCTGGAGAAAAACACTTCTGTCCTGACGTCGGCCATTTGTGCTCCCTGGCGCGGAGATGCTTCCCTGGTCCACCGATTCTCGACCTTCCCAGGTAAACCTCTGCCTTCCCCTCTCCCCAGTCTTCCAGCACCTCTGGCCCCCACCTCACCCTCAGCTTCTATTTTACTGAAAACGGAATTTTAACCTTCTTCTATTTTACCATTATCTCACCTTGTGAAACACACACACACACACTCAGAAGGAAAGCTCCACACACACTGTCAGAGTGCATCTCCTGTCCATCACTGCACCCTCCATTTTCCCTCTTGATGAGCACACGATGCTCCAGAGGGCTCACATCTCCCTGGTGTCCCAAGTTCAGTCCCCTTGTTCCTGCTGTGGACGTTGCTCCGGGAGATGTCCCCCTTGCTGTCCTGCCACACTGAACTCCACAACTTCTGGTCATTCCCATCAGCAAAAACATGCTGTTAATTCCTCCTGGAGTGTGAGTGGCGCTGGTGGGGACATCTCTATGTTCCCTTCGTTTTCTGTCTTTTCAGTCTCTTTAATGAAAATAGCAGCGGAAGAAGAGAAACCCAATCTTCCACACTGGAGGGCACCCACTCTCCCTGGAGCCCCCTCATCAGGCTCTGCCCCCGCCATGCTTGCTTGTGCCCTGCTCTCTCAGACCCAGGGCCCGTCCTGGGCCTCCTTTAACTCCCCACCAGCAGCACTAAACACAGCGGCTGGTGTCCTCCCCGGAAGTGCCTCCTTTGCTTGGTCCCTAGGGCATCCAGACCCTGCTTGCTGTGACTCGGGGCTCCTCTGGTGGTTCCCCCTCCCTTCTTCCTTGTAGTGTTGGGGTGTTCCAGCCGCAGCCTGTCTACTCTTAGCTGCCTGGTGACTCCACCCTGCCTGGGGTTCTGATTGCCATTTAGGTTTATACTGGGGCTCCCTAATTTCTGTCTTCAGCCTGGATTTCTCTCTGGGGTCCCCCCAGGATCTCCAACAGCCTGCACACATCTTCTTTTAAAACCCTAACTGGCGTCTTGCCTTCACTCTCCACAACTTGAGCTCCTGCCTCCCTCCCAGGCCTGCTCTTCCAAGGGTTTTCCTGCCTTCCGTTCGTCCCAACCAAGTCTTGGAATCCTCTGGACTCCTTGCTTTCCTCCACATCAGAGGATCCTGTTGCCTCACCTTCGAAACACATCCAGAATCTCACCACTTCTCGTCACCTCCACTGCCACCACCAGGGGCCCGCCACATCTTCTCTCTTAGACCACGAGAGCCCCTTGTTTCAGTGCCTGGTGACACCATGACACAGCACCACATTGGAGGGCTTGCGGTTGTGTTGTTCCCCCACTGACGGGGCCCGTTTCTCTTCTGGATGAATAAATCAGAGTTGGTAGATCCCTTTTATTTTGCCTCTCAAATTTATTTGAACTGCTGCAAAGACTGGTCTGAGACAGGACTGGTTTTGTGTTGAACTGGGTTTTAGCGACATGTATATCAACAAATGCTGCAAAGGGTGAGGCCGCCCTGGACAAGGGGAGTGTCTCTGGGTGTCCATCCGTGACCCACGTTATTGTGTGGAAAAAGGGGCTTACGGGGCACTACAACACAGTCTCCTCTCTTTACCAAAAAATCAGAAACAAAGACCAAAATGCTGAGTACCAACGTATGAGTGGCATTGATCTCTGAGGAATGTGATGCTGGGTACTTTTTGTTTTCTTTCTCTAAGTACAATTTCTAATTTTTAAAAACAGTGACATGTGCTGGAAACACATTAGGAAAAAAAAAAAAATCAATAACAACAGAAGAAAGACGGAGTAAGAAAAACACTCCGAGAAACGATCTAACGGTTCCGCACAGCAGACCTCCCTGCACTGCGAACCTGTGAGCATGGCCAGGCTTTTATTTAGGGAAAGCTAATGTGATTTGGAAGATAGCACGCCTGTGGGTGAGGTCATTGTCCCTGGGGCCTTATTATGCTCTTTCTGGTCTTAGGAGAGACCCAAGAGGTTCTGAGCACAGCACCACTACTAATAAAATTAAGATGATAACAGTTGGATTATTCGACTTCACAGAAATCACAGCTTTAAAATTAACTTTTAGAGTTTTCAGCCAAGACACCAATCTTTTTCACAGAGGACAGAGCAAGAAGAAAAGTCCCCAAGTTGATCAACAGCTCAAAGAAGAGACCCTTGCCGGGACGGCTGCTGAGACCCTGGCGTGAGCGGGCAGTGGGCTCCCTCAGCCCCAGGAGAACCGATAAAGGAAGCAGCATCTGTCCCAGAAGGATCCAGGGAGATCTGAGCAGCCGGGCCGGGAGGCTCCTTGAAGTTCTGGATCTTTGATGTCCTGATGAAGGTATAGATCCCCCAGCCCGCTCCTGAACTACGTGTCCTGGAACTCAAAGTGTCTGTATTCTTGGCTGGGACTGGCCTCCAGAGAGTTGGTGGCCATCTGTGTGATCGGAGGGCCGCCAGGATACCACTCCTACTGCCGAGTCGTGCCGTGTGAAATCCTGCCAGGTGACAGTCATTTCTTGGTCATCAAGAGCCCAGCAGGGGTATGAGTGGTAGATACACTTGTAGTTCTTTTTCTTTTTTTAGTTCAGAAGGGATGAGGTTGGAAACTTTGATATAACTAGAGTTTTCTCTCTTAAAAGAAAACTTATCTGAAACTTAGAAATAAGGAAGGCCAAGGGACATTCCCCACCCCACCCCTCAAGGTCATACTGGGGGCATTGTTTGTCAGGCTCACCCAGAGATAGTTCCATTCTTGAAGAGAATCTACCTGTGTGCGACTTGACTTTACTATTTACTAGTTGATAAGCCCAGACACAGTAAATATACATGTTACCTTGTCAATTTCTGTCCCTTAAGTGAAGATAACCACAAGGGTTACAGGCTCATTCCCACGGAGGCACATTCACCAGCTTCCTAGCTAACCTGGCAGTCATTCCAACACTTTATTTTGTTCTTAAATGCTGTAAAATTCCACAGATGTTCTTTAAGCTTCTTTACTATCCTATTGGCTTAACAAGTTGAATATTCATTTTATATTTGTGTAAAAGTCGTGTGTTTAACTTTTTAAACTTAATAAGTTTAAAAACTTATTAAGTGACAGGAAGGTAAGGAGACATTAGGGACATAGCTTTAAAGACGTGACATGGATCTCATTTATATGTGATGAGCTGGGTCTACCGTCACTCCCTGAAGCAGCAGGATGCATCAGGTGGCCTGGAATCTGTGCAGGGAGCCCCTTGGTGCGCAAGAGGCCACTGGATTTTTTTTCCCAACCTTAACAGCTAGCTAAGAGCAAGGTCAGAAGAAGAGGGTGTGGGTGGAGCCAGGGCCACCAGGTGGAAGGAGGGGATTTCTGACTGCTGTTGTGATTTCTGAACCAAGGCCCCTGGCAGATGCAAATGTCAACTGGAGGAGGAGATCTCAGAGGTGGACGAATCCAGGGAAGACAAGGTCCGGGTGTGATGATGGAGTGGAGCAGAGGAGGTGAGGCCGAGAGTGGTGGGAGCCAGAAACCACCTCCCTGAGGCTGCGCTCCCTGGGGACAGCAGCAGGAGTGCCTGCCCTTGAGGGCTGAGGGCTGCCTTGGCCTAAAGGACCATGACTCATGCAGAGCAAAGGAATGAGGGCAGGGAGGGCCCCAGAGCTGTAGGGGGACAGGGTCCCGTGACCAGAGGGGCTAGCATTTTGGACCACAATCGCGGATTTTTCAGGATGACTGACACAAATGGAAGAAGTCAGCTTTGAGAGAGGCCCAACCACCGCAGCCATAGTTTGGGTGACACAGCAGAGGGTCAGAGTGAGGTCATGACCCGTCCTGCCTCAGGCATAGAGGTGCAGGTAACCCTCAGACTCTGAATTGTCTTGGGTGGACACCTCCTTCTAGAACCTGGTCAGGAAACAGGCACCTCTGCCTCACAGATGGGGAAGGAGCAGGCCCACCTTCTCAAGCCACAGAAAGCAGCACACAGCACCTTTGGACCTGCAGGGCTGTGTTCTGGCCTGGGAAGGCCATCTGCAGGTGGCTGGACCCCACCCCTCCTGCCACTCTGGGGCTCCTAACCTGGTCCCTGTCTTAGCTCGAGGCCACGCTGCACCACAGGCCCTGACTGCAGCTCCCCACCATGGAGTGCCTGGGGCCTCCACCCACGGGGCAAGATTTTCTCAGGCACCTACTGAACGGAAAAAGTGCCCAACTCCCAGGTGCTCTTGTGTGGGTGCTGCTTCCCTCCACGTGCCTCTCAGCCACAGCTGCAAATTCCAGTTTTATCTCGGTTGTGTTTTTTAGCCTGTTTGCCTTTGATCATGGTTTAGTTTTGAAAGGGAAGGGGCATACACTCTCCAGCTCCCTTTTTTTCTTTCTTGGAGTAACGAGGCTTATTTATAGTGGAATTATTTTTTCCATTATGGCACATTTGGTTTCATTATTCTGCTGCCTTGCATTTTGAATTGCATAGGGGAAGAAACCCATAAAGGAATATTCCACCCCACCTCCCTGGAGCTGATTGTAGGAAAAAAAAAAAAAAAAAAGACAGAACATTCTATGAGTCACTCTGTACTATTATAATTTTTTGCCCTTGACCAATAGAATTACAGGTCTGTGTGAACCGTGTCACTCAGCTTAAGTGGACGTGAGGTTCAAAGTACAAGTGTCTGTGGTACCACCTGCTTGGGAGGCTGAGGCAGGAGGACACTTGAGCTCAGGAGTTCAAGGCCAGCTTGGGCAACCTAGTGAGACCCTGTCTCAGGAGAAGAAGAAAGAAGAAGGAAGAAGAAGGAAGAAGAAGAAGAAGGAAGAGGAGGAGGAGGAGGAGGAGGAGGAAGGGGAGGAGGAGGAGGAGGAGGAGGAGGGGGGGGAGGAGGAGGAGGAAGGGGAGGAGGAGGGGGAGGAGGAGGAGGGGGAGGAGGAGGAGGGGGAGGAGGAGGGGGAGGAGGAGGAGGGGGAGGAGGAAGGGGAGGAGGAGGAGGAGGAGGAGGAGGGGAGGAGGAGGAGGAGGAGAGGAGGAGGAGGAGGAGAGGAGGAGGAGGAGGAGGAGGAGGAAGGGGAGGAGGAGGGGGAGGAGGAGGAGGGGGAGGAGGAGGATTATTCAAAATATGGAGAAGCCCAGAATCATACTCTGAGTCCATTTCTTCCCTCACTGGTGGTTCTTTCTAAGGATGAAGTATGATGCTGCAGAGCACAATCCTCAGACTTCTGGAAAGAAGTTGTTCATTTTGCTCTTCTGCCTTTCCATTCAAACTGGCTGAAAACACCACTAACTCCAGGTATCTGGGCAGAATCTTTGGTTACAGCACTGGCTACTCAGGTTACTTCTCTATTGCCCTGGTCTGTGCTCTCTTAGGCCTAGAAAGAGGACAAGGAAAACCTCTCCCCTTGGGATCCAGGAGGTCGCTCAAGTTGGCTTGAGAAAGACTTGGCTGAATTTCACATCAATGTTGGTCGCATGTTCTAAAGTCTTAGGTTTGAATCCATATTTCTTGCTGTTTTTATAATGTTCAATCATGAACGACAGGGATGTCTTCTGTGAAATGAATCATTGGGTGTGTTTGGCATCATGCAAATACATTATGTGAGTGTACTTACACAAACTAAGATGGCTACAATATGACTAGATGACTTAAAATTATGGGACCACTGTCATGTCTGGGGTTCGTCATTGACCAAAACGCTGTCATGCATAACTCTATCTAAATAAGAGGCTTATGCATCTTTCTTCATTTCTAGGAGAGAAAATGGAATCGCAGGGGAGGGCTCAGCCTTGCTTGAAATCCCCCAATTTAGGGGAAGAGCTTTGATCAAACCCTCTTGCTTCTGCTTCAATTTGTACAGATGAAAGAGAAGCAGATCTTTGCCAATTTGTAATGCTCTCCAGGAGAGAGATGGGGGTGCCGGGCATCCCATTTTCCTGTAGTTGCTTGTTCTTCAGCTGCTTTAAAAAGTATCCTGCCAACATGGAGAGATCAGAACCCTCATCCACCACGGGGGAATGCAAAATGATACAGCTCCTTTGGAAAACAGACTGACAATTCCTAAAAAACACTAAATATAAAGTTAGCATATAATCCTGTAATTCCACTCCTAAGTCAGTATTCCCAGGACAATTGAAAAATGCATGTGCCTAATAAAACTTGTGCACAAATGTTCACGTCAGCATTGTTCATATTATTTTTTCTTAAGATAAATTAAATGAGCTCTTTGTTATTTGTTTTGTTCCTTACCTAGTCATATCTTTTTGGAAACAAGTCAATAGTGGGATGAATATATGATCTTCCCTCACCCCAATTCTTCTTCTTTCTGTGGTAAGGAGGGGTTCCATGGCTGAGGTCAGGTTTGGTCTACAGCCCCGGGGCAAAGCCATTGGACTCTTTACGCAGACCTGTGTTCATCTGTGGAGATTCGAATCATAATATTGCAAGCTAGATTTACCTTCCTTGGGAATTTAGTTCCTTTTTATTTCCAAACACATTTTCTTTATTTCATCCTATTTATTTCTGCACCCTGCCTCAAGCTCTGACAAATTTGAATTTTTCCAAAAAAAAAAACAGAGAAATGCATTATTCCAATTATGATGATTATCTGTAGTTGTTCTTTTAGTTTATAATAATGAAAAGATGGAATTCAATATTTTTTTTTCCTTTGGCTATTTTATTGTTTTGCATTCTGCGTTTCCATAACTTTGCTTTCAGTCTCCTCATTGAATTTTTGATCTCTGAAATAGCAATTTTAAATAGCTGTCTGATGGCATATGTATCCACAACAGAGAGTGTTGCCAAGCATACAGAATGATGGGGCTCCTTACTGAAATACTGAATGTCTGTGCAGCGGAGTCCACGTACAGACCTGAGACTGAGATCTGGAATGGGGTTCCATGATGAAGACCGTCAAGATGACAGCTTCCAGTGGGTTGAGACTTTTGTTAGGTAGCGGTCCCCCAGTGCTACCTAACAAAACAATGTGATTCTCTTCTCTGCATGGTCGCAAGTGCCCACCGAAGCTCACATCCTGGCTGTTCAGAACCATTTGCTGTGACCCACACTTTCCATGCTCTGGATCTTTGCTGGTGCGAGAGGACTCCTTCCCATCTGCCAGGGATGCTCCTCCTGCCCTGTTCACTGGGATGCTCTTCTGAACCCAAACTAGCCTGGGTACTCTCCATGGGCTTCTGAAGAGTCTCGCTGGGCCTCCTCAGCACATCACATACTGGTTGCACCTGCCAATATGTCTGTCCCTCCTTTCCAGCTGAGGGTATTTTCTGTGCCATGGATCTCTTTGGCAGTTGATGAGACCTCTGGATCTCATGTCAGAATCCTGTTTTTGAATGCATAAAACACACTGGGTTCTAGTTCAGGGCAAGTTGGAGGGAGCACATTCCGCCTTGTTTCCTAGTGAATGCTGCTGTGAATCCCATCTAGGATGTATGGAATGTACTCGAAGACTCAAAAAAAAAACAAACAAACAAACAAACAAACAAAAAAAAAAAACCCAAAAACAAATATTAGAGTATTGGCCAGGAAGACAGAATCTCAGGTCCTGCTGACCTGGTGATGAGTTATCATTTTTCCTTTTCTAGAATTATCTGCCCTCAATTCAGCACAGCCTGGAACCCAGAAATGGACACCATCCCAGACAGAGAGAGACCCTGGGGCAACCCAGAAGGAGATCTCCGAATACTTAGAAGGGATGGAGAAATCCCATTGCGTTTTTCTTTGCTCCCTTCTCCTGTGTCCCGGCTCCCACGCAATCCTGAGAAGGTCAGGGCAGGAGATCTTTCAGGAGTCTTAAACTCTGAGGAAGGGGACTGTTCCCTGTGGGCAGAGAAGCTGCAGTCCCAAAGGGTGGGAAAATCCCCAGTGCTATTTTTCCCTCCTCGCTGCGCCCCCACAGCCTGTCCCAGAACCCAGATAGGATTGTGGGAAGTGCAAGTAGAAGAGGCTCCTGGGAACGAGAAAGTACCAGGAGAGGGAAGAGCTCAGAAGAGGAGCCCTATAAAGTTTTCATGAACTTCTGGCTCCCTGCTGAGAAGTACAAAAATAGACCTGACCCTAAATAACATACCACCAACTTTGAGAACTGAATCACAAAACAAAACATTGCCCAGGTCCCAGGCTGGCCACTGGCCACCACACGTATCCACGAGGACAGATCTGAAGTCCTGGAAAACAGGACCACCACCTATGGAAGATTGGAACCTGTGACCCAAATTCAACCAGGTAACAAGACATTTTTACAGAGTTTAAATCCATAGTCTTCTGACATAATCATCAAAATGTCCAGGTTATGATAAAAACATGCTCAGCATGTACATGAAGAATGTGGAAGATCTCAACACGAATAGGAAGAGAGAATCAGCAGATGCCACTGTTGAGATGATACAGAGCTTAAAGCAGATGTTATAAAAATGCTACCGTTTATGATTTTTAGTCCTGGGGATGGGACCCAGAGGCACTCTACTGCTGAGGCTATATTCCCAGGCCTTTTTTTTTTTTTTTTTTTTCTTTTTTCAAAACAGGTCTCTCAAGTTGCCAAGGTTGACTTTGAACTGCCCCTGCCTCCTGAGTTGCTGGGATGGCAGAAGTACACTACAGCACCCAGCGAACATTCTTGGAATAAATGAAAAGATAAAAAAAAAATGTTAGGAAAGAAGCTGAAGATATAAAGAAGCCCAGAAGGACATAGCAGAATTAAAAACGCATAGAACTGAAACACAGATCTCACCTGATGGGCTCCACAGCAGAATGGCGATGACAAAGGAAAGAGTGTGTGAACTTCAGTGTAAATCAACAGACATTATAGACTCTTAATAACTCAGGGAGAAAAGACTGACACAGAACAGAGCTGAGGAACCTGTGAGGAATTACAGAAAGTCCAACAGTCTCGTCTTCAGATTCCTGGAAAGACAGAAAAAAGAATGTGGTGTATATAAGAAGTTTGAAGAAACAATGAATGAAAGTTTCCCAGATTTGGGGAAAATATATAAACCTACAGGTATCAAGAAGTCTAGGAAAAGCCAGGCACAGTGGCACACACCTGTAATCCAGTGACCTGGGAGGAATCCCAGTGACCTGGGAGGCTGAGGCTAGAGGATCCAGTTCAAAGACGGCCTCAGCAACTTAGCAAGGCCTACACAACTCAGTGAGACCCTGTCTCAAAAAAAGACATAAAAAGGGCTGGGGATGTGGTTCAGTGGTAAAAACCCCTGGGTTAAATCCCCAGTACCTAAAAAAAAAAAAAAAAGAAGAAGAAGAAGAAGTCTCTGAAACCCCAAACAAACCCATGCCCAGATACATCATTCTCAAACTGCTGAAAACTAAAGAAAAAAAAATTGTTTATAGTAGCCAGAGAAAAACAACACATTACTTAAGAGGGAATAGGCTTCAAATCTCCTCCTGATTTCTCCAGAAGGAAACAGAACATTTTTCAAGTGCTGAAAGAAAAAAACTGTCAACTCACAATTCTATTTCCAGTAAAAATGTCCTCCAGGAATAAGACAAACAAAGGCTTTCTTGAGTGAAGGAAACTGAGAGGGCTCATGGTCACTGGCCCTGCTGCTACAGAAGTTCTTCAGGCAGGTGAAGCAAAGTGGGAGTACCAAGAAGCTGAGAAGAAAGAGCGACAGAAATATAAGAGCCCGGGTCAATTAATAGACTATTCCTCTCCTGAGTTCTTCAAGATGTATTTGATGCCTGAAAACAAAAACTACAATATTGTTTAAAGGGTTCTTGATATATTTAATGGAATGAATAAGACAACCACAACGTGAGGGAGGATAAATGGGAACCCACAGGTTGATAACATATCACTTGAAGTGGCAAAAAATTAATTCCATATAGACTGTGAAAAATTGAGTATGTGTATTTTAACCCCTAGAATAAGTACATAAAGAGATATTTAGCAAAAACATAAGAGATAATTGGGCATGGTGGTGCACACCTATAATCCCAGGTAATTGGGAGGCTGAGGCAGGAGGATTGCAAGTTCAAGGCCAGCCCCAGCTAGGGAGACCCAATATCAAATAAATAAGTAAATAAGGTTGGAAGTGTAATTCAGTGGAGAGCACCCCTGTGTTTAATCCCCAATTAAAAAAAAAAAAGCAAATGATAAAATAGAAAATATTCAAAATAACCTAAAAGAAGTTAAGAAAATGCAAAACACAGAAACTAAAAATAGAGAGGGCCAGGGTTGTGGCTTATGAGGTAGAGTACTTGCCTAGCATATGAGAGGCACTGGGTTTGATCCTCAGCACCATATAAAAATAAAATAAAGGTATTGTGTCCACCTTTAACTAAAAAATAAATATTAAAAAATAAAATTAGAGAAACATAAAACAAGTAATAAAATGTTAGATATTTAAAAACCCAACAATTATTACATTAAATGTAAATGGACTAATTAAAAGATAGATTGCTAGGACAAAATTTTAAAATGACACAAGTACATGATGTCTACAAGAAACTCATTTCAAATATAATAATAATTACAGGCAGGCTAAAAAGGACATATAAATGAATACAACAAAGTAGACTCCAGAACAAAGAAAAGTATCAGGGATAAAAGAGATAGTACATACACTTTTCACTAAGAAGACAAACAGTCCTGAATGTGGATGCACCAACCAAACAACAGAGCTGGAAAATATAGGATGCAAAAGTTAACAGAACTGGAATGAGAAACAGGCAAATCCACACTCAGAGTTGGAGGAATCGACATTCCTGTCAGTGATCAACAGAATTCAGCAGGCAATCAGCAAGGGCACACTGCAGAAAACCAAGCAACACTGTAAACAGCTGGTTCTAATTAACATTTACAGAACAAGCCACTGAACAGCAACAGAATATACTTTCTTCTCAAGTTCACGTGCCATTTTCACTCAAATAGACCATATCCTAGGTCATAAAACAATTTTCAACAAATTTAAAGACTAAAAATCATACCAAGTATCTTCTCTGGTCATAATGCAATTGGACTAGAAATCAATACAGAATAAGAAAATCTCTATACTTTTGGAAATTAATCAGCACAGTTAAACTTGTAAATACTTCAAAGGTCAAAAAAGAATTCTCATAGAAATGTGAAAACATTTTGAACTGAATGAATATGAAACACAATAAATCAAAATTTGTGGGATGCAGCTATAGCAGTGCTTAGAGGAAAATTATACTATTAAAGCATTCAAATTGGAAAAGAGAAAAGTTCCAAACAAACAATCTAAGTGGCTGCCTTAAGAAACTAGAAAAAGAAGAGCAAAATAAAACCAAAACAAGAAGGAAAGAGAATAATAAAAAATTAAAGTCCAAGGGTTTGGGCTGGGGCTCAGTGGCAGAGCACTTGCCTCCCACGTGTGAGGCCCTGGGTTCAATCCTCAGCACTACATTAAATAAATAAATAAATAAATAAATAAAGGTGTCGTGCCTATCTACAACTAAAAAAAAATTAAAAAATAAAAGCATAAATCAATGAAACTGAAACAATTTCAAAACAATATAGAAAGTCAATAAGTTCAATAAAATTGATAAACTTATAAAATGACTGGCAGAGAGAAAAAAACCACAATTTACCAACATGAGCAATGGAAAAGAGGTCATTACTACAGACTCTGCTTATAAATTTGACAATTTAGATAAAATGGAAAAATTCTGTTACCAAAGTCATCCAAAAAGCATATCGATAACTATTGCTATTTTAAAGTTGAATTTGTAGTTTAAATCCTCAATTAAAAGCAATCTCCAGGCACATATTCTAACATATGAGCATGTACTACCAAATATTTTTAAAAAAATACAATGAATTCCACATAATTTATTGTATTTTCTTCCAGAAAATAAAAAAGGAGGGAACACTTCCTAAATTATTTTACATGGTCAACTTACCCTGATACCAGAGCCAGACCAAGATGGTGCAATAAAAGTACTGAATAATATCTCTCATGAACATGTTGCAAAAACATTAGCAAAATATTAGCAAATACCCAGCAATGCAGAAGCATACAAAAAGACATTTAACATAATTGACCATCAGGGAAATGCAAATTAAAATCCTGATGAAATATAGCCACACGCCTGTTAGAATGGTAAAAATAAAAAGTGCTGACAATCCTGAGAACTCCCAATAATGCAAAGCAATTATGTGAACTCTGATACATCACCATCAGGAATGGAAAAGTGCACAGTCACTCTGAAAAAAATCACTTAGCAGTTTCTTCTAAAACTGAGCACACACTTAACATATGACCCAGCAATCCCAAGTGAACGGATCATTCATGGTCACAGAAGTCTGCATGGGTGTTTATAGCGGCTCTACTCGTGATCACCAGTAACAGGGAACAACCCAAATGTCCTTCAGTAGGCAAATGGGTAGACAAACTGGGACACATTCCTACAGTGCAATACACCACCGTCAGCAATGAAAAGGACACAACTATTGACTTTGATGAATCCTAAAGATATGCGGAGTGAAAGAAGCCGGTCTCGAAAGTTCGGCAGTACAGTATGATTCAACTTATGTGAAATTCTTGATAAAACTTGGTGACAGAACAAATCAGTTATTTCCAAGAGTGAGAAGCTAGCAAAGACTAGTGCTGTAATCTTTTCTCCAAATTCAGGACCCCCAAGTTTTAATTATTGACCACTTGGGAGGAGAATCTATGGATCTCGGGTTAAAACCCTGATGTGGCACATATGCTGTGTAGAAAATGTGTCCATTTTGTTCATCCTCTAGGTAGAGTGGCTTGGCACATAGTACATGCTCAATTATTTGGTGAATGGACAAACCATCAAATGGTTTCAGCATTAAACAGTGCATTGGGAGATTCAAAGAAAGACAGGTGCATTAGTTTAACAGGCAGTCACCATTGGTGATTATTAGCTGGACTCCCTCTGACGACTCTCGTAACTGTGTTTTTCTGCTTGGGGCACTGACCAAGTTTTGCCTTGTGTTGCTGTGCCTGCACTGTTTCTGAGTACTTATCCAGTTTCTGTCCTGAGTAGGAAATAGAATTAAATATGCAAGTCCATAATTATATGCCTATTGTCACCAAAGGTAGTAGATAACTGTCATTGTTTAGAGTTTGATATTTATCAGGCTCTGTAGGACCGGAGTTAGTCGGGGCTGTGCTGAGATAATAATAAGATTCCCTCAAATGGGCCCCACAGAAGCTAATCCCCAGAAGGTCCTGGAAGAGTTGTACAGACTGAATGAGTTGCTACGCTCTCCTGACCCTGCCATGTGCCAGTGATCTTTTCTGATGGTCTCTGGGGGGGGGGGGGGGAGGCTGTTTCATAGAACTAAATAAAAGATTGGGAGGGGCTAAGGCCTTAGGTCAAGCCCAGTCTAAGAAGTCCTTGATGGTAAGACCAACCATTATTTTATACATTGATAAGACAAAAAAAAAAAAAAAAAAAAACCCAACAACAACAACAACAAAAAATGCTGCCAATAGACTCTGATGGATGACTTTAATGACAATCTTGAATGGCATCTGAATCAATCACATCAGATTCCTTTTAAATTAATCTTTCTCTCTTCTGGGGAGTTTGGCAATGCCACAGATGTCTCAATAACAGAAAGTAACACAGCTTGCTCAGCTCATGGGCACCTTCCTTTTCCAGGTTCCTAACACACTTGGTTGTTCTTTGCAAGAAAACGTGGACTCATGACCATCCTTCTGTGACAACATTCTTCATTAATACCACATTTACATCCTGTTTCTTGGCGTCTGTGTCCAAGTACAAAATAGCTTGTCATTTCAATGCTGAATCATAGCAAAATCTTTTGGAGGAAATTTCTAAATAGCAGTTCAATGCTCACATTAAACTCACAAATGTATATATCTCTACTGAAGCAATAATGACGTCAATTGCTATAAATTGTTATAACCCAGGGGCTATACTTAGGAACACCAGGGCAATAATGTCATGACTGCCGCTTGGTGATGGATTTTTAATATTTTTCTGTACCGGGGATTTAACCCAGGGGTGCTCTACCACTGAGCCCATCCCCAGTCCTTTCATATTTTTTAAATTTTGAGACAGGGTCTCACTCAGTTACCAAGGTGGCCTCCTCTTGGCCACCCTCCTGCCTCAGCCTCCCCAGTAGCTGGGATTACAAGCTTGCACCACCATGCCTGGCGGCTGATGGCTTTTGAAAGCACTGTTGATTAAGATGAATCTCAACTTCAGAGATGTTAGGCTGTGAAAACCTATGCATCTTAGGACCAGTGGAAAATGCAGTGGTTCTGTTGGATTCTATAATTAGGGAGAGTGTTTTGCACTTAGAACATGTTTCTTGAACATCCTGCTTGCTGGGGAATGTTCGGAGGCTATGGTGGTAAACAAGCTGGATGACTCTTCTGCCCACATGGAGCTCACACGGTTGGGAGGAGACATAGTAAATAGAAAAAGGATCATGCTATTCTAAGTACAATGAAGGAACTAAACAGGAGGCTGAGCTGGAGCCTCATGGTGGGGCAGGTACATGATGTATACACACATTGGTGACAGGCCTTCTTAAATCTGGCTGATTTCCAACTAAGTCAACATTTGGATTTTGGTGTCAGAGTCAACGAGAGCTTGAGGAGGGATCAACTGTCCCAAGGTTTGCCCACGACCAAGGGGTTTCCCAGGATGGGGCACTTTCAGTCCTAAAACACATAGTCCCAGGCTTCCTGGCACCGTTGGCCACCATATGGGAGTCTTAACTTGTTTTCTTTTTAGTTTGATATTTTATGACAGAGTAAAAATTTAAAAATAAAAATAAAAATTAATATTTTATGACTATTTCCATGTCTGATGAAATTTGATACTAGTGACTTTTATTTTCTTTCACTCTCATCTCTCTTATTTTCATAAATTGAAGTAATTCGATAGATATGATGAAAATCTTATAATGAATCCTTAAGGTATTCAGTCATTCAACAACACTGATTAAACTCCTACTAAGAGTCCTTTGTGGGCTACAATGATAGGTCAAGGTAGCTCCAAGGGGTGAGAAGTTCTGTGCGCAACAGCCTGAAAAGAGTACAGCACATGCCACTAATTACAGCTGCTCAAGAAACGGAGGCCCGAGGATTGCAAGTTCAAGGCCAGCCTGAGCAACTTAGGGAGACACGGTCTCAAAATAAACATTTAAAAGGGAGGGAGATGTAGCTCTGTGACAGCATGCCCCTGGATTCAATCCTCCGCACAGATCTAGATACAAACATAGACAGAGATACAGATGGTCTAGATATAGACATAGGTAGATAGTTAGGTAAGTTAAGGTGGCGGCATAAATGGAATCCACCAAAACCTCTGGGCAAAGTGGATGGTTGATAAAGCATGCTCAGGAGGGCTTGGAAAGCTGGTTTGTTTTGTAATTTTATTTTACTTTGGATGAACAATACCGATCAGAGGCTCTGAAGAAGAGTAATTTTCTTTACCTTTGAAATAAATTAAAGGCAAGACCAACTCCAACCTTTCATGTTAGGACTAATTTTGGTAAAACTGTACCTTTCTGTTTTTTTTTTTTTTTTTTTTTTTTTAACTAAAAGACAAGCTGAAGACTGAATTATACATGTTTCTGCAGCTATTAGAAACATATATTTTTCCTCTTTAAAACAATGAACTGTATATACTTGGTTTTCCCTTCATGCAAGTTGCCACCATGAGAAGTTATTTTCTAGTCTGTTTGCAAATGTGGTGATCAGGTTGCCAGTGACATTACAAGGCAAAGGGTCCTTGACTGACGTGGCTTGCCTTAGGATTTTTGGACTTCATGATGGTATAAAAGTGATACACATTCAGTATATATCATGCTTCAAATTTTGAATTGCGATCTTTTTCCCAGGCTAGCGTTGCACACTAGATACTCTCACAACACTGGGCTATGGCAGTGTGCCCACGGCTCCCAGTCAAATGGATGACCTGCCACTGAAGCATCCTCTTCATCCAGCAGTTACTTTCAATGTTTCAAACATTCCTGGGTCCCAGTGTGCCTTCCACTGTGCACATCAATGGTGACGCCCATCCAAGCATTCCGTTTTCCACATTCAGTGCGGTAGTAAATAAATGACGTGAGATATTCAAGGCTTGAGTATAAAGGGCTTTGGATCCCAAGATTTTGCTCCACTGTTGGCCCAAGATTCAGGTAGACTTGCCTCTGAGCCAGGTTAGGTGTATGAAGTGCATTTTCTGCTTATGATAAATTTCATTTATGAGGATATAATCCCATCACAAGTCCAGCAGAACCTGTACTTGTATTCGTTTTCCCAAGGCCTCCACGGACCTCATGCTTGATCTCTGCTGTTCAGTCCCAGGGTGGATGCATACACGACTCAAATACCTACTATAATATTTTAAGGCTACTGTGTGACTCCTTTCTTTTGTCCTTAAACAACACTTTACATTTCATTTTCTCTTGTCTCTCATGAGCACACCATTCCCTCTTTAAGGACCGATTCTCTTGAATGCCACAGCCAGTATCAGAAGCGCTTTTATTTGAATCAAGCCATCAAACTTCTCACCCGATCACTCCTGTTGATTATTTTTTCAAAAAAGATGGAAGTTGTCATCTGGAAATCAGGGAGGGCATTAATTCCTTAACCTCTCCCAATACTCTAGCTCATAGATGACAAAGAAATAGAACAGGGAGCTTGAGACTGTGCATGTGTGCTGGGAGCGCTAGAAAAGTAGAATTTGGAATCAACATTTCAATTAGATATGCTGTACAGGCTGATTTTATTTGCAAGCTGAATAGCTGATGTCAAAAATAGATTTCCCTTTCTTTCCAAAGTGGGGCCAAGGGCCAGTAAGTGGCAAAAATAATCACATGCCTTTCTTGGACTCCCTATTCTTACCCCAAAGGGTTTTCTTGTGTAGGAACCAACAATTCCTTGGATGGGAGCACTGAATAGGCTAGTCATTATTTGGAGATGTAGGGGACTGCAGATTCTTGGCAGGGCTCCCTTGTTTTTCTAGAGTAGTAGGCAATCCTTGGATAAAAGGCAAAAAGCTGATCCATGACGCTGGCTTTGGGTCCTTTATGAACAAATGGGACAAATCCAGAGGCTGGCCTGCTCACCTCGCTCTTTGTTTTGTGAGATAACTTGCTGGTGGCTACAGTGGTGGGGTCCCCCCCATCTGGGTCTCTTGGAAAACGCCCAGCGCTCCCCCCCCCCCCCCCCCCCCCCCCCCGCCCTTCCTCTGGGCTGCTATAGGAAGACCTCGGGGAGACTCTGCTGGTTGCCAGCCCAGCCACCACGGGGTTAGAAATAGAAGATTTGCTTGTGGAGAGAGAACAATCACTCCATTGTCAGATCCCTTTTTTCACTTCTCATGCAAACGCGGGGCTGCTCGGTGGCACAGCCCGAGGTACTGTGCTGGGAAGCCTTTGCTCAGGGCAACGTTTCCTCTGTGCTTTCTGCTGCTTCTTGCCTTGGAAAATTCCATCCTTTAACACTGGGATTATATGTCACCGTGGCTGAAATCATAGACAGAGTCCACTTAATTCGCTGCGAGCATGAGAAATAGCCAGAGAGAATGCGAGAAGACAGCATTCCCTGGTATAAAGAGAGGATTGAACGAGGTCAGTGAACCCAAGAGCCGGCAGGTCACAAACCCTCAGGGGGTCATGAAAACCCTCCCGGGGGTTTCCTGTCTTTAGGAGCAAAAATGATGCCTGTTTTAATTAAAATAATAATAATAAAGTATTTAAGGTTATTCTAGTCGGTTCAACTGGGTGATGTATTCTATGGCTCATGCTACCAGTTTTTGCACTTTTACATATATATATTTTTTTAAATCAGCGAGAAAGAGTTTTTGGAAGGTATTAAAGTACCTTTTCTTTTGTCTCAACGTTTCCCGGAGCCCCGAGGGGATACCAGGTGCGCACGCGTGACGGGGAGGGCCGCTCAACCGAGCATGCTCGGCCTTAGCCTTGGTCAATTTACCTGCAAGCAGAGCCCCAAAGGTTCCGGCCCGTATTCCCACACCTTTTCACAGGGCCTTTATTCTTACCATCCGTTCTTTGGTCCATATCCCAACTGGAGCATGTTTTAAATATAGGCGCGTAAGCAATACAGATGTTGGAATTCATGTTGAGAATTGAGTACATGGCCTCATGACAATCTTCGCTGTATCTGAAGATGGTCTTTTCTCTCCTCGCAGTCTGTCCCTCGAATGTTACCTTTGGACATTAGGAGCCCAGAGAAGGAAAGTACAGTGACTATTATGCCTAATTTTGATTTTCACTTATAGAAAACAAATGGTTGTAATACAAATAAGTAATACAAATAGCAGCTAGTTGGTATTTTAAACACAGAAGGTAAGGATTTCAGATGTAATGAAAGTAACTTTCGATGTTATTGGCCCAGTTCTTTTGATTTTTTTTGAGAGTCTGGCCTCCAACTTGGGTTCCTCCTGCCTCAGCCTTTCTAGTCTTTGTGATGACAGCTACACAACCACCTTGCCTATCCAAAACAACTCTTTTATTGAATTCCTCCCTGTATCTGGTGACTTTGAAATGGTTGTCATGAAATTCATTGTTTAGTCACTGTTTCCTAGATCTTGTGGGCAAAGGTAGAGGTTTCAGAAATGGGACACGTAGGCACATTGTAAGGTTTTTGATGTTAGACACACTTCTGAAACTTGATGTTAATGCTCACATTAGGCTAAGTTTTAAGATATTTTGACTCAAAGATTATAGCTAACATGAAATTTATAATTACATCAATAAAATAAAAAAAAATGTTATTTACTCCCAGTTTCTTCTTTTTCATAAGATACCATATGGGACAGCGTTGGTGTGCGTCTCTCACCTCTGGTCCACCTTCCACCGCGGGGCAGCCAGCTCCGAGCAGGTGTGTCACCTCCACATGCTCCCATTCTCCTCTGGGCTTCTCTGAGACGGTTTCCTGGTATTGGAGTATGAGCTATCTGAAATGAGAGTCCAACACCCACGTGGCAACCCTGGCCCCCAAAATGAGAGTGTAGGGTGGATGCGTCCCTTTTCTCTCCTCACACTGGGACTTCTGAGCATCTTCCTCACAACTTGTTAAAAGGTCACAGAGGAGATGGAGCCCTTCACCGCCTTCCCTTTTCCCTGGCTTTATTTCCTCCAGTCTTCTGGGATTGCTCTCCCAAATCCACCTTCCCTTACAAAAGCCCTGGTTGCTCCCTTCTGAGAGAGTGCAGCTAAGACGTGAGCCTGATAGGCTAGAATCAAGGTTTGAATTTGAATGTGGGTTGTGTTTTCTGTGACTGGGATGCAAAGAGAGATTTGGAAAGCTTTGGACCAGATGGCCCTAGGCATCACAGCATTTAGAATGGCCGGGTTCTTATCCAGCTTGTGTCCAGCATTATGAGTATCTGAGACTCCCACGAAAACAGTAAGAGATTCCCAAGCTTTTTCAAGCATGAGGAATACCTTTGGATGTGTGAAACATCAGCAAAAACCAGAAAACAAAACCAAACAAACATCTTCACAATCTTTCATAAATACTCCAATCTTGTAAGTTGCCTGCACTTTTTTTTTTTTTTAGGTCTAACAACAAGCTGAAGTGAGGTCTTGGTAAGAAACTGTGAATTCTAGCCTAGGCCCTGGTCTATGCCTGCAGGGAAATATAGAGGAGGGGGGGGGTGCTGTTCTGCTTCTCTTGTGATCCATCCCCGGGAGGGTGGGCTCTGCATCACCAGCCGGGATATGGCTGGATGCTCAAGATTCGGAATACCTAGTCACCTCTGGGACGATCTAGGCCAGTGGTTCTTACCTGGGTAAGACCATCTTTTCCTAAAGCCACTTCTACCTGGAGGGAGGCTGCAGATGCCAATTTGGGGGGGTCCTATCCCAGATCTTAATCAGTCTGTTTTGACAGTTCTAGGCCATTCTGAAGCTGGCAGGAGTGTGAGAACCACTGACCGGGTCCGTTCCTCCTCAGCTGGGCCTGCAGGCTTTGGGACCTTCACTGTTGATTCCCATTCTCTTCCACAGAATGGGCTGGGAAATAAAAGATGACTTGATTAGCTGGGAGGCAGGCAGCTACCCTGCTTACAAACACATCATGTTCTGGACTTTGGAAGTCAGCTGTTGGGGATGTGAGTTGTTTTCCGAGGAATGAGCGAGCGTGCAGGGGTGTATTTTAATCTTGAATTTAGCTGAAGTACTGCTGTGTCTCAGTGAAAAAAGCAGGTCACAATGCTCCTGGAGTATTAGCGACTGACCAAAGCAGAATAAAATCAATTACCGCACAGAGATAGTATTTGCTAATGGCAGTTGTCAAAGCAGAGGTTGCCTGGGGTGAGCGAAGGGGCCTGTGGGGGTTGCTGAGGGTCTGAAGGAGTCTGTGGCCTTTCTTCTCAGAAGGTCATGATTCTGACCCTTTCAGGCAGCCATTTCTCAAATGTGGTCCTGGGCTGTTTCCTCCTTTTCTGGAAGGTAAATTTCCCACAGGAGGGCAGGGAATTCTGAGACAAGTTGGCAGGAGTAGAAATGGAGAAAGAGAATTAAAGAGAATGTGGGTGTATCTATTCACATCAGCACCAAGGGAGACCGAGGGCACTTGAGTTACGGGCAGGGAGAGGGAGCCAGGCAGGGACCGCGTCAGGATTCTCCTCTAACATTGGCAACAGGGAGTAAAGAAAGCAGAGGAGCACTGGCCACGTGGTAGGTGGCTGCCATTCCGCTCACTGTACCCCTCAGTTCCATTCCAAGTCATAGGTGTCCTTGACCTCTCCCTGACCACAGATGGGCAGCTGACAGGCCTTGCCAGTGACCACTGAGATTGTGTGGCAAGATGGCCTGGACCAACCCCCTTTTTCTTCCTAAAGATTTGAACTGGGGAATAGACAGGACATTTGTTCACACCTCCATGGGAAGAGCTTCAGGGCTGCCTTGAGCACTTCACACATTCCCAAATCAGCCTCCCAGTTAGGTTTCCTGGGGTGGTGGAAATGCTTTCCTTTTGGTTTCACAATGCCTTGATTCACCGTTCTATTTTTATATCCTACAAATTATTAGAGCTGCCAGCCGAATGGCTGGATTTGGAAGAGTGTGGTAGCCCTAATGGAATTAATTAATTGAATAATATTGCCTGACAAATGGCTTCATTTATACCCAAGAGGGCCTGCAACTTAATTACTGATGTCATTTATCTCTCTATTTGCACCCCAACAATAAGGGACTCTTTCTCATTAACGTTGGGTCATCTTCCAAAAGGAAGAGAAGAAGCCAATGTATCTGGAAAGGGGAGGGGGGGCGCGAGGAAGCAAAGTCTTTGTTCCCCACCTCATTATCCTGATAAATCATAACAGACTCTGCTAATTAGATGGGCAGGATTAGCCACTGACTCCTGCCCAACAATTACTTCAGAAAGAAACCCCGCTGAGAACACCTCCTCCCAAGGGGAGGCCATGAAAGGAAGTGTGTAACAGAAAAGGGCACCATTATCCCAGCCAGGTTTGGGGGACCACAGTTGTCCAGACAAATTTCTAGACAGAAGAGCTGGGGCTGTTTCAGGTATGTCACCTGTGTGCCGGGGCCACGGCCGGGTGTCTGATACAGCTCTCCTAATCCAAGTCTTAGGTCATGGCCCTCGGAGCTTCCAACTATCCCCAGGAGATCAGAACCTAATTAAGCCGAGGAACAGGTGTAAAGAGGACCTGATGTGATCTGGCCAAATTAATTGCTAAGATGGGACTTGTGCTTGGTAAGCGGAAACAGTGAATTAAGTACAGCCAGAATACAGCTAATCCCCCAGTCGCGCTGTGTCTGTGTATAAAACAGACTCGGTGCGGTGCGCTGGCTGAGGAACACAAACAAAGGTGGATCTGCAGCAAAGGTAAAACCGCATCCTTCACGGGAAAGGCTGCGGATGGAGTGCCGTTATGGAGAGAGGGTGGCTGTATGTCCTCATTGTTTGCTGGAACAGCCCTGGCTTATGCCTGTGGTCAAAAATTTTGTGTGCAAAAATTTTAACAGTGTTCCCTTTCACTCTTAAAAAAAGCCCCAGTTTGGATAATACATTAAATGGTTATTGTGTTTCATGTCAATTTTTTTTTTTTTTTTGCCGTACTAGGGATTGAACCCAAGCCAGGGGCGCTCTACCACTGAGCTACAGCCCCAGCCCTTTCTATTTCTTGAGACAGGGTCTCCCTAAGTCTGGCTTCAAACTTTCAGTCTTCTTGCCTCAGTCTCCCAAGACGCTGGGGTTACAGATGTGCGCCACCATGGCCTGGATTTCATGTCAATTTTAAACTCTTTTTTTTCTTTACCAGAAGACTGATTTATAGATTGATTTGTGTTCCCCCCAAAGATGTTGAAGTCCTAACCCCCGGTACCTGTGAATGTGATCTTGTCTGGAAATAGGGTCTTTGCTGATGATTCAGTTGAGAGGAGGTCATTAGGGTAAGCCCCAATCCAATTTGACTAGTGTCCTTATGAAAAGGAGAAATTGCGACACAGAGGGTCATAGGAAAATATGCAAAGGTGAAGGCAGAGATGTGTGTGGTGTGTCTACAAGCCAAGGAACACTAAGATCACCAGCCGCCAGGGGGGAACGTGGTTCAGAGATTCCCCCTCACAGCCTCAGGAGGATCCAACCCTTGATCCAGACTTGATCTCCGACTTCTGACCTCCAGAACTGTGAGGCAATAAATGTGTGTTGCTTAACCCTCTTGTCTGGGGTTCTTTGTTATAGCAGCCCTGGCAAACTCATCCACGTGGGTCCTGGCTTCAACGTGTCTGATTAATACTCTAGTTGATCTTAATTTTTACAGTCAACCGAACGGAACCATCTTGGTGTCAAAGGCTGGCTTCAGGGCTAGGGCAAGAAGCTGATCAACCAATGGATACTGATTTTTCTTCGCCCCTGTTAGAGACAGCCCTGGTGCTTGGCCCCAACGAGTGGGCAGTCTGGGGGGAAGACAGGCTGTACAGGTGACCTTTTGTTCAATTAGGTAATCATGAACTTGTCTGGGTTTATCCAGGAGGAGGGAGGCTCACCACGGAGTGGCCATTTCAGGCTGGGCTGAGAAGAAGCAACCTCCCAAGAAGGGACACCTCAGCTGTGACCTGATGAGCAAGGGCTACCTGGATTTTAAGAGGCAGCAGGAGGGCGGGGTGCACTTAGTGGCAGAGCACTTGCCTAGCATTCGTGAGTCCCTGGGTTCCATCCCCAATACTGCAATAAAAAGGAGGCAGAGGGGACGCAAGTAGGAGGTCAAGGTCAAGGGGGCAAGGAGCCTGGGCACACACCAAGCAGCCAGGCCCCTAGAGAGAGAGCAACGCGAGGGGCCACAGTGGCCTTAGTCAGCAGACCCCAGGCAAGGGTGAGCTTCAGGTAAGCCCTGATGGCCCAGAGCTGGGGCATGAGGGAGCAGCCTCCCAGAACCAGGCCACTTCTGTGGGGAGAGCTCAGGGCAGTGGAGGACTGCACCTCAGAGAGGAGTCTATGGAAATGCCCTGAGCAGGGGAGAGGGATGGGAGAAATAAAGAATGTGAATCCCGGTTCAGAAGAGAGGGGCTTTTTGATCCCCAATCTTTCTGGCCAACAGTTTTCATGTGGCTGGGCTTGAAGGGGTCACAATTCATGTCCAAAGTGCTCATTATGTCCAAGTGTATAATGTGATCCCTATTTCCCTGAAGCAGAATTTGGGTTGTCACTTTTCTCAGTTTCCTTCAGACATGGTAGACATTCCAGAACATTCTATGGAACACTTGTTGTGTTGGCCTCTTACCTTTGAAGATCCAGACCAGACATTGTTGAACGTGGATTCACATTCTTGGGCTTTGGACTCTACTTCCAGACCCTAATGGGACACCATCTTGAATTCTGGCATTCACCTTTTGACCAGACTCTGGGGAAATTAACTGGACACCTCTGGGTCCAATCTCTGCAGGGCTTGTATATTTTGAATGCTAGCTTTGGCATTCCTTAGGTACAGCTCAACGAAAAAGAAAAAAATAAATAGTGACATTTTCAAGATGGATTTCAAGGTTGGTTGTTAAAGTCAGTTTCTCTTCTCTGGTTAATTTCAATATCTGTCTCTGATGGACCCAGGACAGAGAGTGTTGGTAAGGCAAAACTGGGCTCTGATTGTGTAGGCATGGCATGTCTTATGTAAGCATGCAGGTCTGTGTTTCAAAATGAAAAATAACAATAATAATTAGAGTTTCTCTAGGCTCCTTGTGTCTAAACCAGTCTTGCAAAACCACCTTTGGATGAGCTTGAAGTGTCAGCAAATCAGAAACATGTGGATTTAATTTCCTTTGAAATACACCAGGGGGAGAAGGGGCAGCAGGACTTGGCAGCCAGCTGCTTAGGGTTTGCCAAACCCCAAATATCTCACACTCTGTGAGAGCCATTATGCTGGCCCCCCAGCAGTGTCATCTGGCCAGACCAGCCTCTGCATTTCTTATTGTACCATCTCGGCTTTCTCTACCCATTATGTTGTTATTTGGGTCCATTTTAGTTGCCAGAAGGACACTGTAAACACCACCCGTATGCTGTAACTGGAAGAGGGAGCCATGCTGAATGAGGTGTCAGGTTGCTCCAGTCTTATCTAGACCAAAGCTATTACTGTGCCTTGAAAACCCAAATCAACTGTAGGAGAGGTTTTCCAATTTAACTTCTAGGTGGGAAATATTTAGCTTTTTTGCTAGATGATGGTGTCATTCCCAAAAATATCACTACCATCCAACATTCATGCATATAATGTGAAATACACCCATATTCTAGAAAAAGCACAGCCATCTCACCATTGAGCTCCAGGGTACACGTGGGTCCACAGTCTTCTGGGAAATGAAGGCGGAGTTTCAGTTAGAGGAGCTGACCACACAGTGTGGTGGAACTGAGATCTCTCCAGGACCCACAGACCCTGGCTATCTAACTTGAGAGTAAGGGTGTGTTAATGAGCTCTGTATCACTCTCTGGCCCATTATTTTTCTTTTTTCTTTTTAATTTGAGATTTATGCCTCCCTTTTTCTTCTATGTTTTCAACCATCCCTTTCTGTCTAAAATAATAATGTACATTAAAAGTAAAGGATAGCCAGTTGTGTTGGTGCACACCTATAATCCCAGCTACTCAGGAGGCTGAGGCAGGAGGATCACAAGTTCATACTTGGAAATTTAGTGATACTCTCCCTTAAAAAAAAAAAAAAATTAAAAGGCTGGGAATATAGATCAGAAGTAGATTGGCCCTGGGTTCAATCTCTAGTACCACCACCAAAAAAAAAAAAAAAAAGAAAAGAAAAGAAAAAGAAAGTTTGATTCTTTAAAAAAGCACTTTTTGTACCTAAAACAACTAATACTTCGGTGCCTGCTATGTGTCCTATGCTGAATCTTTTGTTATCTTTATTTTACTGAAGAGGCAATGGAGGCAATCCCAAGGAGATTGAGAATCCTACAGATCACACAATGAGTAAGTAAAAGAGCCGGAGCTTGACCTTGGGCTGTCAGGCTCCAGAAATGATGTGCTTTTTCCAATGGCAGTGCTGCCTCTTATCTTATTGTGAGGTTAGTTTTATGTATCAACTTGACTGGGCCATGGGGTGCCCAGGTGCTTGGTCAAGTATTATTCTTGGTGTTACTGTGAGGATTTTTTAAAAAAAATAACATTTAAATTGGTAGAATGAGTACAGATTAGAGCAGATTACCCTCCATAATGTGAGCGGGTCTCATCCAATTTGTTGAAGGCCTGAAGAGAACAAAAGTTCTGACTTCCTCCAAGAAAAAGAAATTCTCCTGCTTTACTAATTGAAATAGGGACACTGACTCTTTTCCTGTCTTTAGACTTAATCTGAAGCATCAGCTCTTTGGGAATCTCAAGCCCAACAGCTTTAAGACTAGAATCTACCGCATCTGCTTCCTGGTTCTCAGGCCTCCAGACTCACACTAAAACTGCACCTTGGCTCTCTTGGGTCTCCGGCTGGCCGCTTCAACCTGCAGATCTTGAGACTTGTCGGCCTCCATTTGCATGAGCCAATTCCTTCTAATACATTGTTTATGTGTATATGTAAAATCTCATTATTTTTATTGGATGCTGTAAAATCCAAGGCCATGCAGTGTGTTAAGACTGTTGTCACTTATCCTAGGTGAGTCCTTTACTTCCAAGAACCTTTCACAAAGCCAGAGCCACCTCAAGGTTCAGAAGAGGTACCCTGTTCTCCCCAACCCCTTTTTGTCTTCCCAATGTCCATTCTGGCAGGCTGGGGCCATAGCTGATCTGTTAAACATTGAAGACAAATTCTGAGTGTTTAAATAGTTTAGTTCATTAAAAGCAAATGCAAGATTGGCGAAGCAATTTTTATGTGTCTTCAATGGTCAGAAGTTCAGAAGCAGACAGCTGTGGCCTTCTGCGCTGTTCATAAGCAGCAGCACAAGATCCTTGCATAACCTGCTCATTCCTCCAATTCTCCAACTCCCACCCCAAGCATTTCCCCCCAGTAGTGGGGACTGAACCCATGAGAGGCAAGCACTAGACCACTGAGCTTCATCCCCCAACTCTTTTTATTTTATTCTGAGACAGGGTCTCACTACGTTGCCCAGGTTGGCTTTGGACTTGAGATCTTCTTGCCTCCATCTCCTGAGTTACTGGGATTATAGACGTGGGCCTCCTCAATCAACTCACCCCAAGCATTTTTTAATATTGAGATGTCTGCAGAAAAATGGGTGCAGAAAAGGTGCATTTGCCTTAGGGTCAGTGTTTCCTCTTGAAGCACAGCCCCTCTCACATCCCTGCCTCTGTCTGGTTCTGCAGGAGCCAATAAACTGGCAGCAGAAGAGGAAGGGCTGGAACTGAGGTGCCGAGATGCCCTAGCAAGTGGGACTGAGGCTTCCAGGCAGAGAGCCCTGCTTTTAAGGAACGAAATCCCACAAGTTCTCAGCTGGAGAGAGAATTCAGGAAAAGAATTGTGGGATTGGACACGTGAATGAGATTCAGTTAGGCCAAGGGGAATGGAGACTGTTCCCATTCTTTTAAAAAAGTTTGTTTTTAACTGACACATAATAACTATACATATTTATGGCAACAGTGTGAAGTTTCCATACCTGCCGGGTAACGATCAAACCAAGGTGTTTAATATACTCCTCGTCCTTGGCGTGGGATCATCTGTCTTTCCCCATCTCCTACTCCCAGGACGTATCATTTTCAAAGGTCTTGTTCTGTGGCATCAGACCATGAACTAGTTGCTGTGAGCAGCAAGGAAGAAAAGAATATTTTCCATTTAAAAAGTGAGCCTCCAACGCACTTGCTCTGCCTGAAGGCTGACGCTGTCTCCTCCACCGGCACCTCTCTAATGGATAATGGGTAGTTTTCCCTACTTTGAAAAGCACTGCTTTTTGTCTTTGCCAGTTGAGTAAGCTTTGCCGGCAGGGTTGAACAGGAAATGCCGTTTCTCAGGGAAATGGCTTTATTCCATGATACCCACAGAGGGGCTTGTTTTCATAAAGTGGCTCAAACAAGCTTGTCCACGGGCTCTCAATGGAGGAGGAAAATGGAGATTAGTGAAGCATTTTCTTTGGGGAAAGAAATCAAGCCAAGATATCTATTCACTCTCACTGAACTTAGAGGTAGATATCAAGTAATGTGGTCATTCAGGCCTAATTATTGGCTGAGGGGAAAACAGGGCTCCTGTTCCATGCTTTGTAACCGCCATCCTCTCCCTCTCAAAGCCTCAGGATCAGCAGTCTCGGATGCCATTCCCAAGTGGCCAGGTGCCTTTGATGGATCTTGACATTGCCTGGTCACATTCCAGCCCCTCAGAGTCGTCCTTAGCTGCCAGCCAGCCCAAGTGTCATTGGTCATGGGACGGAACAACACAGGTATCTTTCTACTGGGTTCCCCTCTGGGATTTTTCCAGCCTGCAAAGAGGTCAGATTGTGCATTCGAGGTACTTAAGCAGCCTTTAAAAATATTGATTCAAATTGAAATCACCTTAAAAATTACAGATTCTCAATTCTACCCTCGGATCAATAAATTAGAATCACCTGAGGATGAGAGGGCTTGGAAGATCAAAAAATCTTCCCAGGTCACGTCTAAGGTGCAGCCAGAGTTGAAAACTACTGAACTAGAGAAAAGAACTAGTAAAATTCTTGGCTCTGTTTGCAGGGATTTTCCGTGACATTGGTAGGTGTAAGCGAAGGGTCACAGCAGAGAGATCATGGGCTTCATTCTTGTTGTCTCTGTTGTCAGGGGAACAGATATTGCAAAGGCTAAGCCCTCCTGGCAGGTGGACACACACCCACACTCAAACCCTCTTCCAGGTGGGAAAGCCCTCACAGCGGTCACCTGGCTGGGCATGCTGGCTTTACAGTAGCTGTAACTGCTGTCTTCAGGACCTCAGCTTCTAATCTGTTCCCTAATTTTTCATCACTCATAATCTGATTTCTCATTGATTAAAAAGGTACTTCATTTATGTTGACGATATTAAAAACTTTTCATTTTATGACCCTTGGGGGACTTTCTAAGCTCTGTTAATGCCACATCTCTCTTCTATCAAACAAAAAATTCTAATATTTAGAGCCCCTTGTAATGGTCAATTTGAATTGTTAACCTGATTGGATTAAGAGATCAAGGATTAAGAAGATTGTGGGTATGTCAATGAGGGTGTGTCTAGGAATGATTGGCATGTGGGACAACCAACTGAAATGGAGACCCTCCCGAAGGGTGGGCAGCACCATCCAATAGGATTATGGCTTGGATGGAATAAACTTTGGAAGAAGAAAGAAGCAGCAGCAGATGCAAGTTCGATTCTTCTTGAATGGGTTCTTGATTGCTGCTGTAATTGTCTGCAGATATTGGACTCTCACTTCTTCACTCTTCCAAAGTGGACTCTGCCAGTGATTCTCAGAGTAGGGTAGCACTGTTGATCTCTCTTGCTCTGGGCTTCAGCCTCCTGGGCGACCCAGCTAATGGTTCTTCCAGTTCTTCAGCTTGCAGATGGCCATTGTGGACTATCCAGCTTCTGGTTACATAAGCCAACCTGATAAATCCCCTTTTTATAATTATACTTCCTATTGATTCTGCTCCTCTAGAGAACCCTGACTAATACACCCCTGGTCAGTCCAATTATGACAAGGAAGCTTGCAAGAGATGCCTTAAAAGGTTGAAAGTAATGGATGAAAAAGATGTCCTCTGCAAACCAGAAGCACAGGAAACTGGTGCAGCTCTCTTACAATACAACCAAGTAGACTTCTGTTGATCCATCTGAACAACCTTTTACTGTAACAGTAAAAAGGACTTTATTGGCGTTTTAGAAATTGCAATTCAGAAAACACAGGTGTAGACAGTTTCAAATCAGTGTTTCGAAGGTGGGGGAGGTGAGAACTTATGGGAGCAAATAGTGTTGTTTTATTACCTAGCAGTAAAAATTCTTTTGTGGTGAAATGTCATTTGGAGTTGAGAACAAGGGCTGTGTGACAGGTACAGTGTGACTGATAGAAGATTAAGAAAAGAATGTATGTACTTGGTAAAAATGTGACAAAATCAAAGTGCAACAGCCTCTTGAGTGCATGTCGACTCTGGGGCCACAATCTGTTCTAGGTCAAGGTTGAAGGTATCCGAAGCTCACATTCCTGAGCAGTAGCTTGAGTTGTCTAAGTCCTAAGGGCTTCCCTAATCGCCTCTCTACTCCTTTTTGAAAAGCTTTTTCAATGTCCTTTTCACGATTTTTCCTTATATCTTCACATTTCAAGGTAAGGAGCATAAACAGAGGGAATCTCTCCAGTGCCCCCTCCTATCCTTCACTGCCCTACCTGGGTCATAGGGCCAGGAATCTCAGGAAGGGTGTGGGAAGCCTGGGTAAGGTGTCTTGGTCATTTTTTGTTACTACAACAGAACACTCAAGACTGAGGAATTAATAAGGAATAGAGATTTATTTCTTTCTTTTCCTTTTTTAAAAAATATTTTTTAGTTGTTGACAAACCTTTATTTTATTTATATGTGGTGCTGAGAATCAAACCCAGTGCCTCACACATGCTGGGCAAGCGCTCTACCACTGAGTTCCAGCTCCAGCTGGAGACTTATTTCTCACTGTTCTGGAGACTGGGAACTCCAAGGTTGAGGCCCTGTATCTGGTGAAGTCTTCTTGTGTCACCCTATAGCAGCAGCTGCTCCTCTGGGAGTTGTCCTTGGCAGAGTTACTGCCACCCCCACTCCCTTGGCCCTTCTGCAAGCTTCCCATCCCCTCCCTTTTGTCTGACACCCTAAATTCCAAAGAGAAGCCCCACCTAAATGGTAAAGATGTTAACTGCTAAATAATCTTTCTTCTGATCTATGGAACCCAAAACTCTGGTAATCTTTGTAACACATTTTAGTCTTTAGTTCTGTATCAACCAACACCAAGCATGTAAACTGCTGTGTGGTTTAACTTGCAGAAGAATGTCTGGTTTTTAAAAAGTACAGGAACTAGCCACAGAAGGTTGAAGTGGATTACAAGGATCTGGCTAGAGGGAAGAAAAAGAGAGAGGAAGGAGAGAGAGACTTGGGGAGACAGAGAAAGACAGAGAGACAGACAGACAGGAAGCCCTGGATGATGAAGACCCCACTCAGCATTCAGTCTTCCTACCTATTATCTCACTGTACTTTTCCTTCCCTATGACACCTCCCCAAGATGGACCTTTGGGGATGAGAGCCCTCCATCTTCTTTAGGGCCAGCCCCTGAACAAATCTGATCCCTTTCCATCAATTCTAGTCTCCTAAATAATAGCCCTCAAGTGGCAAGCAGCCCTGACTTAACCTGGTAACAATCCCATGGCAGAAGGCAGAAGAGCAAGAAAGCACACACAAGAGAGAGCAAGAGGGGCTGTTATAACAATCCACTCCCTGGACAATGACCATCTATTCATGAGGACAGAGCCCTAAATGACCTAACCATCTCTGAAAGGTCTCAACTCTCAACACAGATGCATTGGGGAGCAACTTTCCAACCTGTGAACTTTGGAGAACACATTCAAACTGTAGCAGAGTGCGTGGGCCCCAACTCTCTGGGGTGTTCCACAGACACTATGAGGTCCTCACAGTATATTGCCTTGTTCTGGATTCTTCCTCTTGCTTTCTTCCTCCTCCTCTCATCTTCTAGGCTTTGGCATATGTATATCCAGGGATATACAAAAGCTACAATTGCACTGATGGGATCCCTAGGACCATGCCACTCACAATGTGACACAGCAGTACCTGGTGACATCCAGGAGCTTATGAAATGCAGATTCTCAGCTGCATCCCCCACCTGTCTCATCAGAATCCGCATTTAAATGAGATCTCAGGTTATTTGTGTACACATTGCAATTTTAAAAGCCTTGCTCTAGGGCATACACACCATGATGATATGAACTTGCATATCTTACAAATATTTTTTAAACAGTTAAGAAAAAATGAAAAATTTGCTTGTTAAATTAGCAAAGCTTAAAAATAAAGAGACATTATATCAATATTTCTGTTAAATAGATTCTTTTTCATTAGACACTGCTTGCGAGAATGTAAATTAGTACATTTCTAAAGGGCAACTTAGTTGAGAAGTCTTAGAACAATTCACGGCTCTGTAAAGGAACAATTTGCTTTCAATGATTTCATCATGTGGAAAAATTTCGGTTGTGAGGGAGCTTCAAGGATACGGTGAAAAGGATTTTCATGACAACAGCTTAGTTGTTTTTCTAATATTCTTTTCTACTAATCGAACCCCATTTTTGTAGAAAAGAGGCAACGTGTTCTGCTAACTTGGGTTGTGAATTCTTTGCAGGTAGGGGTGGGTGGCCGATGAGATGTAAGCAGAAGTCACTGGGGGACACTCCAGGAAAATGCTTTGTGGGGTGAATCTGTTCAGCTCCCTTCTGACCTAAGCCTCTGCCTGGAACTCCCTGGGGTGTTAGAATGACCACAAACAGTGCCAGCACTACTTCCTTCCAGATAGTTCTTTACATGAGAAAAATAAAACCCTCATTTATCTAAAACATTGTCTTTCAGGAGTTTGATATTTGCAGCTGAACATAACTCCTAACATATATAAACTGAATGTCCAAAAGTAGGGGCTTGATTAATAAATTATCCTTTATCCACACAATGAAACATTATACAACATTCAAAAATCATGCAGAACTGTGGTTTCAACTACTTCTCTTAGAGGACACATCCCTTTTCTATTCAGTCTTTCACGGAATCCCAGTAGACGGTACTGTTGAAAGTAGAGCTATCCTGGGTATACTAGATGGTGAGAACACAGATTCTTCTCTTTCTACCTTGCAAAATTAACTCTTTCCCCTGGGAAAGCACAGAAATCACCTTTCAGGCCTCAAGAACTGGGTGAAACTATAGAACATAGTTTGAAAACCATTACGATCATCTACCTACAGAAAAAAAGTTTATGTGATCATGTTAAAGCAAATAACTTACTTAACCAAACTGGGGTATGATACATTTTAATATTTTAAAACACGTATAAATATTAACTTCCCAGACTTTGCAAAATATGGAGTCACATTCATAGTAATTACCAAATTGTCCTGGCTGGTGGTCCTGTCCCCATTTATGTGACAGCAGCACCTTCCTTCCCAGCATTCCCAGCCGTCTCTGAGCAGCTGCAGGTTTCCTGTTGGGAACATGGACCCATTGGTTTATGGTTTCCACCACCTGCAGTGGTCCCTGAGGACAGTCCCAGCCACTGCTGCTGTAGCTGGTGCCCTAAGAATGGATGCCATCTGTCCACCGAGCCCACCTTGGACCCACGAGGTGCTTTCCATGCTGCAAAGGCCTGCTTTGCTCACACCACAATCCTACAGGGGGGAACTGCCTCTTGCCACCAAGAACCAGGAGGATGCACCATCTTCTATGGCGGGCTGTTCTGGACCAGGCTGGGGAGCACCGGCTAGGAAAGGAGTCGTGCTTTCTTCTCATTTTCTACATCGAGACATTCAGCATCCACCTCCCAAGCTCTCTCCACCTGCAGATGGGCCCACTGGTCTTAACTGTCTTCCCCCTTTCCTTGTGTGTGTGTGTGTGTGTGTGTGTGTGTGTGTGTGAGAAAGCCATGTAAATTGAAATTTAAAATTTTAATAGTATCAATTCCTGAATACCTAGATTGAGTTGCTTAAATTTTTTCTAATTTCTTCCTAATTATATTCTGAACAATTTCAGGGCTGAGAATGTAGCTCAGTGGTAAAGTGTGTGCTTAGCATGCTTAAGACCCTGGGTTCAACCCTCAGTACCAAAATCAAACAACCTCCCTCCCCTCAAAACCAAAACCCACAGAAAACCTACCATAAACATGTATTACTTGTATTAAAATATAAGGATTCACCTGAAATCAGTTCTAACTCTAAGCATACAATACAATTGATTTAGCACAGTTTACTCTGAGTTTCCTGCCACCCAAGGTGAAGGATTTACCTGTGTTGGCCTTGGAGGAGTGGAGAGGGAGTGTGGAGGGACAGGAATGTACCACACACATAAAATAATCATGTAGAACCATGGTTTCAAGTAGAAGACACTTCTTTTTTTTATATTCAAACTTTCCATCAGATACCAGCTCCATATACAGTTTGAGTTTCCCATCTTTGGATTTAATCAACTGTAGATCAGAAACGTTCAGGAAAAGAAAAATGTGTCTATACTGAACATGTACAGATTTTTTTTTTTCTTGTCATTATTCCCCAAACAATATGGTAAACAACTATTACACAGCATTTCTACTGTAATAGGTATTATGAGTAATCAAGAGATGATTTAAAGCATGTGCGGGGGCTGTGCATAGGTTATGCATAGCTATACTCATAGATTATGCATAATTATCATGCCATTTTAATTCAAGAAACCTGAGCACCTGGGGATTTTGGTGCAGGAGCGGGTCCCGGAGTCCATCGCCCAAGGACACTGAGGAATGACTGCATGTACATGTGCAAGACTGAGGATAGCCTGAGTCGGCCAGGAAAGCCCACACGTCCCTTCCTCTCCTTGACAACTGACTCTGGGGACACAGGCTGCCCACACAGGGAACTGCATCACATCCCTCCATTTGGGATGCCCCTTGGTTCTCACGTGGGCACATCACAAACCAGCAGAGGGTACTGAGGAGGGGACGGGGCTCTTGTTACAGAGAAGTGGTGAGATAAGGATGATGCAGGTCGACATCACAAAGGGTGAGCATGGCTTTCACCTGGAGACCACAGAAGATCCTAGTTCCCATCGAATTCTTCTGTCCCTCCCTTCTGCTGCTGAAGGCTGCCAGCGTCAGGCTGATTTTTGCAGAAAGGTTGAGTCCCTTGATGGGACTTTCAACTCAGGTGGGAACTAAGAAGCCCATGGGGACACCTGCACAGAGGTCTCTATGGAGCTTAGTTCATTAGTGGACCCTCTGAGGAAGCCTGTTCAGCGCTGTCAATTCTACTTAGCTGGATTTTCCAAGTGCCCTGTTGCAAGGCACAAAATTTCAGAGCCCCTTTTCACTGTTACAACAAAAGAAGGCTTTTCCACAGTCTAATGGGGAATCCCGAATTTTCATGTCATTCCCACTTCTGAGCCACTTCCAATATCTGGCAGCTCCTCTTTGCTTTTTTCAGGATATTCTTTTTGATCTTCTTTCCTTTTTCTTGTCATTCTCCTCTCACCCAGAGTCCCCTATCCCATCCCACCCTGTAGTTCTCCACAGCACTTTAAACAACTTCAGAGCAATCCTGTTTTGCTTTAAATGCTCTCAGTGACCCCTGTTTTCATCATCTCACATCCCCCTCCCCAACAAAGCACAAACCACTCCATTTCTTTCCATTGTTTACATCTTCCTTAGTAACACCAACTAGTGTTTGTTGAGCACATACTCTGTTTCTGGCACATGCACGAGTTAGCTCAATCCTGACAGCAATCCTATGCAGTAGGTACTTCAATACATCACATTTGTTAGATAAGGAAACTGACTCTTTCAGGGCACAATGGTGCACGCCTGTAATCCCAGCAACTTGGGAGGCTGAGGCAGGAGGATGGTGAGTTCAAAGCCAGCCTCAGCAACTTATCAAGGTCCTAAGCAACTCAGCGAGAGCCTATCTAAAAATATAAAAAAGGGTTGGGGATGTGGCTCAGTGGTCGAGTGCTCCTGGGTTCAATCCCCAGTACAAAAGCAAAGGACAAAAAGCAAAACCAACCAATCAAACAAACAAACAAATAAACAAACCCCTGACTCTTGGCAAGAGCCTTGACCCAAGGTCCCCCATGTAGAAGCCTCTGCAGCCTGGCTCCGGCCCAGGCAGTCCACCGTGGTATGCGTTGAGTGGTTCTTTCCTTTGGAGATCCTGTATTGAAGTTCTTCCACACCTGGTCCTGCCATCCAGAGTTTCAGTGATCTCCATGGTACCTCCCTTCTGCCTGAAGGACAGATTGCCCTGGGGCACTCTGGTGCAAGGTGTCAGATCAACAGCATGGAGTCTCCCCTTCTCACAGATCACAGGACTCTCAGAACTGTATAATGTTCCATCCCTGGTTGATGCTACAACCAGAGCAGCATGGGCCTCCAGTGGCCTGAGGTTTAACTGAAAAATTTGAAAAGAGATAATCATTCATTCTAGGAAATAACATAAAGGGACTTAAAAGATAAGCTTTTTCACTTGATCAAACATCTCTATTTGGATAATCACATTGAATCTTTGGGGATTTTTATTATTAGTTTCATTATTTTTTTTTATTGAGGCAAATTTCACATTGCATAAGATTAACCATTTTAAAATGTACGATCCAATGACAGTTCATTCTTAAAGGTGTGTAACCACAGCCTCTCTCTAGTGCCAAATCACCCCAGAAGGAAGCCCTGTGCACATCAAGCACTAATTCCTCCTCCTCCCTCCCCCAGTTCCTTGAAATCACCAACCATAGCTCTGTCTCTGGGGCTTTGCCTATCTGGATGTATCCTATAAAGGGATCCATACAACGTATGGCCTTTTGTGTCTGGCTTTTCCACTCAGTCTGTCTCTGAGGTTCATCCATATCAGAATTTCCCTATTTTTGGGTGGTGTTGGAGGTTGAATCCAGGGCCTCCCACATGCTGGGCTAGTGTTTCTCTACCACTGAGTTCCCCAGCTCAGAATTCTCTTCATTTTTTTCTCTTTTTTTTTTTTGGTGGGGGGAGGTGAGCCATATCCCATTGTACAGACATCCCCCATTTTGCTATCCATTCATCTCTGGATGGACAATCAGGTTACTTCCTGCCTTGGGCTACTGTGGATAGTGTTATCTTGAACGTTAGTAATACTAGGATCTACCCATCCTAGGTATCTGTTTTCAGTTCTTGTGGGTACATACCTCGGAGTAGAATTTCTGGGCCATAGAATTAATCTCCACTTAACTTTATGAGGAACCTCTTAGCCTCATTTTAAAAGCAAAAGATTTGAATTATGAGGTGCCCAAATTGGCAAGGGACAGCAGTCCTGGGAGCCAGCCGCATCCTGCAACCATTCTGAAACCCTGACCTGGGGAACAGCACTCTTTCTCTCTCCAAGCAAGTCTTGAGGGCCAGAGCCAGCCCTTAGGGAGAATTTAACAATAACTTCAGAAAAGAGCTTCCTAAGGCCAGAAACCCCAGGAGAAATAAAACCAGGGGCTGTTTTCAATCGTAAATCAACAGGACTGGCACATGCATACACCCCATCAAGCCAACAGGACTGGCGCATGCATACACCCCATCAAGCCAACATGATTCGAGCCTGCTGGTGAACACTGTTCCTGTCTTGCTACACATTTTTAATGTCCTTGTGCAGGTTTCACACAGATTCTGCCACGGACAAAAAGATCACTCTCGCTAGCTCGTTCCAACTGTCTTTCATAGGCTGCATTTCTTGATGGATCAGGGGTGGGGGTGCAATTTGATTCTGAAGGTCTGGTTTGGCTGAGAGTCTGTGAAAGTCATGGCAGAAAGGGAATGTGTTGCCGGCAGTGGGTACCTAAGGGGTTAAACATCAAGATGTCAAGGCCTGGGAGAGTGTGGGTCTGCTGTCAGCCCCAGCCTATTTGGGGAGTGGGGGAGATTAAGAGGAGATGGGGGAGGGGAGGGCTTTAGCAATGCAAAGCTTTTTTTTTCAGCGGTTTCTAGGGGAATTCTACCACGAAGAGGTAATTTCTAAGGTCTGCCCCTACTTCTCCCTGCTTACTGGTGCATTTTCTTTGTAGCCAGGCGGCCTGAGAGGCTTTGCAGGGCTGGGTTAGAAAACAAGCTCGGTTCCCACCGTCCCTCCCCTCCCCTCCCTGGCCCCGCTGACCTGATTAATCAGAACCTTGCAAAGCCCACTGAGGAGGGCTCCCTGGCTAATCTCATCTCCGCACCCACGCGGGGACAGGCGCCCCCGCTCCACCAATGAGACGCGACTCTGCAGGCGGGCTGGGCGGTGGAAAATTCCATGCGCTCGGCGCGGCCCCTCGGCGGCCCCTGGAGGAAGGGAGCGCTCAGCGCCGCGCAGCCCGCCGCCCGGCAGAGCCTGCTCTCGGCGCAGCGGCAATCAACCGCCCCCCGCCCCCCCCCCGCCACCCCCCGGGTCTCGGCGCCTGTCCACGGGACGCCGTGCCGCAAGTCGCGGTCGCCCCTGTTCTCCCCATCTCTTGCGAGGGCTAGCTATTTCAGCAAATCAGAGGGAAGCAGGCGATGCCTGTAATCGCCACGGGGACCGTGTGCGGTGGGTGGACAATCCCTGCCTTGTGGTGTGTGCGCATTGCAGACCACCATCCCCAACCCCCACCGCGCCCACCCAAGCTACAAATCCCGCCTGGAATTGTTCCTCTTCGGGGCTTTGCGACTCCGTGTGTGGGGAGAATGCACAAGCGGGGGCACCTTCCTAATCTACCCACCCTTGAACTATGATCCCCTTTTAGAAGTGGCTGGTGGGACCTAAAAAGAAAAGGGTTGCGTTACCAAAGGTGCTGAAACAGGGGTAAGGAGGGCAGCCCCCCAGCCACCAGCCCAATGAAACAGATCGGTGTGTTATGATTCAGAGAGGAACAGAACATTCCAAGGCTACAGAGGAGGGACCCTTTGCTATGCCACTGAGAGGGTGGGGGTGGGGGGATTCTGAGTGGAGAACTAAGCAGGGAAGCCGAGGTGCCCCAAATCCTTCCCTTCACTCCCTTAATCCGTTACACCTCAATTGTGGCGATAAATCCCCAGGACTTCCGGGCATCCAGACCTGTTTCTGCTCCTTGCAATGTGGAGGAACCTGGGGACACAGTCCAAACATTAGAGCACAGACTTCTGCCAAAAGGGAATTGCAGTGGCCAGGCCAGTTTAGGGCTTGGGGAAGATGGATGGCGATCCAGGAGGCAGGAAAGGGAAATTACAGGTGTTTCTTCTTGTAGTAGAGTAGGAAGTTTCAGGAAGAGTCCCTAGAATCGAAGAGGAAGAAGGGCCCACAAACAACCCAAAGCCCTACACTAAGGTTTGGGGTTCAGGAAGACATCCAGGGAAGTAGGGCACATGGAATACTGAGTACTTGAACTTTGAGGCTGTTTGGGGGCAGGCAGGCTGATCTCCTGGCTGTCTGTCTTCTGCTCCCCTCTGCTCCCCAGGCAGGTGGTAGAAACTCAAACCTGTTTTTCCCAAAAGCAGCCATCAAAACCTAGAGATATTACAGTTGTCTTCCTTCTGCCTTTCTGTGTAAGAGCTGGCCATAAAGTTCTTCCATCCACCTTTTCTGATAGATCACAGGACTTCATTCCAGAAGGGCTCAGTCACATTCCTACTAGGAAGGACCACTCCATAGAGTGGCCAAGAAGAATTGGAGCAGACAGGCCTTGCTGCTCACTGGCCCAGTCCATTCCCTGAGGTCTTACCTTCTGTCAATAACTCGTCTCCTGCACTGTCCACTCTTCATTGAAACTCTCAAGTAAAAATATCAAAGTGCAGTAGCATTAGTTTACAGCACATAAAATGGAGTCCAGCGGTCACTGTTAGTCAAATCTTAGATGGGATCCAGGGTGAAACGGCTGCAGACACACCCACCCCAGATTCCAGTTGTCCTTTGAAACACAATTAATCCCTGCTGACCTTCTATATAATGAACCCCTTTCTCCAAACTACCTGACACCCAGTCCCTTCTTATAAAAGAGCTTAACCCTTGCCAGCCAATCCAACCCAACCAGTCAAAACTCCTGACTAACAAATGATGTAATTGTCCATCCTCTTTCATTTAAAGCCATAAACACGGCTGCCATTTTGTATAACTTTGAAGCAACTTTTCTTTTTTTTTAAAGTATAATTTTAAATTATACAATATCTTTATTGTGTTTGTTTATTTTTATGTGGTGCTGCGGATGGAACCCAGGGACTCATCCCCAGCCCTGAAGCACCTTTTCAAGACTGCTTGAATCTGTTTCTCCCTCATTGCAGTCCTAATTTTCTTTGCTCTCAGTTAGGTTAATTTTATGCTAGGTCAACAAGAGCAAACGTAAGACTTTTTTTCTTGAGTGTTTGGATCTTCATTTCTGGAGTCTTTCATGTTAGGTAACACTTTGGCTAACTACGTCGGTTATGCGTTTGTTGTTACATTGTGTTTTGTGATAGGAATGTCAGTGCATCCCTTATGAGTGAGGAAAGGTATCACACCTTACTACCCCTACATAAATGAAGTCCAGAATCAGTGACAAAAAAATCCCAGTGCCCCAGTTCTGCTAGTGCCTAGCTGAAGGTTCTGGGAAAATCTCACCTCTCTTGAGTCTTTACTTTTCACCTCTGTGAAATGAGGATATTTACAGTTCCTGCCCCATTTACCCACTAAGGTGATCTGTGAGACTAAAATAAAATGAAATTCTCTCCATGAGACCACAGAGAAATATATGAAAGTGATTTTCATTCACATGCATAAATGATGTCTAATCTATGCCATTTTAGTTGAATTAACTTGGAGCAAGAGCTACAGCTAAATTAATTAGTCTGTACATTTATTGGTACACTCAGTAAATAATTATTAACCACCTATTATGTGCCAGGCACTGTTCTATGCTTACTGTACTATGCTTACTGTACAGCATTGAGCACAACACAAAAATCTCTGTTGTTGGAAAACCTGTTGTTGGAGGATACAATTATAAAACAACAGGAAAACTATAGAATTTTAAAGGTAGTGATAAGGATGGAGAAGAATAAAGCAGGGAAAGGTGTGGGAGCATGGGAGGTTGGGGAGTGATTTGTAATAGGGCAGGGAGGATGGATTTGTGGAGAAGGTGGTCTTTGAGCAGAGGACCAGCAAAGAGGCAAGAAGGTGAGCCCCTGGAGTTCTAGGGCAAGAACGGTTCAGGGGTGTGGGGGGTTTGCCCATCAGTACTACGGGTCTGAGGTGGGACTGAGGCCCTTCCTCTTGGAGGGTAGGAAGGTGGGAACTGTCCCTGGAGTGGAGTGAGTAAGGGGGTCAGCAACAGTAGGGTAGAGGTGGGTCAGGGTGGAGTCCAGCTCCTAGGGCCTTGACGCTGACCTTGCACACTAGCTTTTAGGTTGAGTGTGACAGTTGGAGGGCACAGCTGCAGCTAAGCCTTGACTTCTCTTAATGCAGCTCCACTTTTAGCTTGGGTACTGGCAGGCCACCAGCAAGCATTTATCGTAAGACTTGCTGTGTGTTCTAGGCTGTGCTGGAGGCTCTGAGAACACGAGAAGGCACAACAGAGATCTGGGACTCCCAGGAGGCCACGTTCTTGTGAATACAATTTAGCTGCAAAAAGCACTTAGAGGCCGGTGGGCGAGGGTTGTGATCATGTGCAGCGATGTGTGGAGGGGCCTGACAGGAGGAGCCGTGGAGCTTTGGGATGCCCAGGGGCACCCCAGGAGGGTACTGGGGTCACAGTAGGTGCTCAGTGATCACAGAGGAGGCAGAGAGCATTCTGACGAGTCCTTCCCTGCCCAGGCCCAGGGTGGCCCATCGGCCCTGGCAGCCATGCACATGCTGGTCATTACTGCCAACACACAGCGTGGGTGCTATGCACTGCCCTCCAGCCCCTGGGGAGGGAGATAGAAGTCCTCATGAAGAAATAAATGAGCAGGGTGGAGTGTCCCCCAGGGGGTTAAAAATGGACTCTGGTGTCCAGCTTCAGCCTTGCTTCCTGCTCCAGGGCCACTTTCCTTTCCAGGTCTCTGTCCCTCCTTGGTTGGGTAATCCTGCCTGAAATCACCAGGCCTGGAGGGTGATCAGGGATAGAGAAGGCAGAGGTGAGTTCAGAAAGTTCCTCAAAGCCTGGTCATCCTGGCCAGCTGGCCCTGGACTTTCTCTCAGCCCCTCGGGAATGCAGACATGGTGGACGCCCACAGAGACTCTCCAGAAAGGCCTCCACCCCTGGGCACCTGCCTCCTTACCTCAGGAGTAGCGTTTCTGCTGCAGCCCTGGGTTTCCGGCTCTAGGATTACCCTTGACCTCACTGGACAGGTCTGAGCAAGTCCTGTGACCCTCAGGGACTCAGCCCTGTCGACAGCAGGCTCTGTGAAACCAAGACAACCTCACGTGCTCATTCCTCAGTGCAGCAGGAGCCAAACTGCTCTGGGGACAAGAGGGAGAGAGAGAGAGGGACATTGCCTATATCCCCTTCACAGAGGGGAAGGTTTTATTTATTTAGCTTTTCAAATAAATAATGCATTGTAGGGGTTCAAAAAAATAACAAATATAAAACGTTATGTGGTAAAAACTGTTCCATCTCACCTGCTCAGTTCTTATCCTCACCCCAGGGAGGTAGCCACTGTTGTTGATTTGTTGGGGATGTTTCAGAGATTTTTTTTTTTTTTTAGCACCAACCAGCCAGCCAATGAAAATATGTTCTCCCCCACCCAACTCTTTCTACTAGATTGATAATACACAACACAGAGTTCCCTGTCTTGCTGTTGACAGTTAACAGGGTATTGTAGACATCTTTCAACATGATTCATGAAGCATTTCTTTCTTTCTTTTTTTTTTTTACTAATGTTTATTATCCAAAATGTGCCCAAACAATTCTCTATAGAGGGATATTGAAGTTGCTTGCAATATTTTGCTTTTAAACAATGTTGCCACGGATAACTTGGCAGTTCTTCGTTTAGCACATGATTCTGTTCACACATAGGGTGAGTGCTAGAAGTGGAACCGCTGAGTCAAAGGGCAAGTGCATCTCTAATGGGACAGAGTACCCTCTGCAGGGGGCATGCCCACCAGTGCCCCCAGCAGCAAGTCATGAGAGAGACTGCCCATGCTCCAGAGATGGTCAGCGGGGTGGCTTTTTAAACTTTTGGATTTTTGCCATTTCTGATGCATTTTACAAAATCAATATGTTTTTTGTTGGTGTATTTCTTATTATGATTGACATTGAACATGTTTTCATATGTTTAAGAACTATATGTAATTTCCTGTAAGCTGTCCATGTTTGTGTCCATTTTACTGTTTTTTTTTTTTTAACCTTTTGCCTTTATCAATTTGCACAAGCTTTTTAGAGACTAGCAAAATTCACCCTATGCTTGTGAAGTGAATTACATATATTTGTCATTTTGTCATTTACTGACTAACTTTGTTGTGTATTGGGGGGAGGTGCAGGGAGGGAGAGAGAGAAGGTTTTAATCTGGTTTGTTTTTGGCTATGAGGAGTTTTTAAATTTTCATGTAGTTGAAATTATCTACCATGTATTTTGCAGCTTCTAGAATTTGTGCCATGGTTAGTAAGATCTATCTCATTTCCTCATTTTTATTTATATGTATGCATGTGTGTGTATAAAACAGGGCTTAGTAGAATAAATTCTAAATGTTATCAAAGATTTATATATAAAACATCCTACTATCTCATTGAATTCTCTTAATGATTATCATAATTTTTATTTATTTCTCTTGGGTTTCCAAAGCATAAAACCAAATTACCTGCAAATAGTGATAGTTTAATCTACCATCCAGTTTTTATACCTTTAATTGTCTTCTTTTTCCAATTGTGTTGACTAATACCTCTAGAATAATAGTAAGCAAATATTTGTCTCATTCTTGACTTCAGAGTAAAATATTTTCTCATTTCTCCATTAAACCTGCTTTTGGTTTTGAGGTACACACACACACACACATGTTCAGAAGTACCTATTCTGTTTTATTGAGTGAAAAATCAAGAACAGATAGCCAAATTTTGCTGAGTTTGGTTTAAATGTGAATAGACATAATTCCACAAATTTCTCCTTAGAATTATCAATATTTTTAATATTATTAATTGGATTTTTAATTATACTTTTTTTTGTTGTTGTTCAATTGCCCTAAAGATTTCATGTATCCCTATCACCTTTTACCTTAAATTGTTACTTTTACTTCTTAGTTAATACTGTGATACTCTTATGACAGTTTGTTTCATTTATTCTCTTCCACACTTTGGGATATTGTTTTGTGTAATTTTTTCTTTATACATATGTCATAAAGCTCATAAGACATTACCATTTATGCTTCATACAGAAAAATTTCTGTTTTTCCATATATTAACTTTCTCCAGTCCTCTTTGCCCCTTCCTAAAGTTCTGTGTTTTTATATGGAAAACTTTTTTTTTTTTTTTTTTTTTTTTTTTTTAGCTTGAAAAAATGCCCTAAGTATTTCATGTAGTGCTTCTTCCCTGGGGATGCATTGTCTTAGCTTTTATTATTTATTTATTTTGGCCGAATATATTTATTATTTTGAATTCATATCTAAAGGCCGGATCTTCTTTCTTGTCACCCTCTGTTATTTGTATTAATGTTTGTATATTTTTTTTTCTCTCAACAGCTATTTAATATAGTGTTTAAATTTTTTCCAGATAGTAAGGGCTTTTATTTCCTGGTTTTCCACATTATTTTCTATGTTGTTATTAAAGCATGTCTTTTGTTCTATTTTTATTTTTGGAAAACTTGAGATTTGTTCTGTGGTCACTTGAAAAAAAAAAGATATTCTCTCTCTTTCTTCTTGATTATGCAACTTAATTCTCCTTTAGGCCTGTTAAGTTTTCCCCTCTGGCCTGTAAAGCCTCGGTGATTTTCTTGGTCTCTGTTATGCTGTGGTTCCACTAGGGTGCATCTAGGTATTTATTTTAATGATCCTCCTCAGGCTTTGGTGTACTTTTCTAACTGAGGGCTTGTGTTTTCTTCAGTCCTGGAGAGGTCTCAGCCATTAATTCTTTGACAGTTGCCCCATTCTTCTTTTTTAAAATATGTATTGAAACTCCTCTTGGGTCTATTTTGGTTTCTTCCTTTCAAATATTTGTGTCTCTTAGCTTCTCCTCATATTTTCTATCTCTTTATGATTTTGTGGCAGGTTGGGTAATTTCCTTGAGTCTTCCAGTTCTCGAATTCTGCCCTTGTGTACATATGACATTCTGTGCATCAAATGCATTTTCCTGTGGAAAATGTAAATGTTTCCTTTTTCAAACTTGTCCATGTTTTTTTTTTTTTTTTTTTTTTTTTTTTACAATACCGCTATTAAAATTTTTCTTAGGTTCTTCCTTTATATATTTAATCTTGTTAAAAAGTTTTTTTTTTTTAACATTTAAACAAGATTATAGCTAATGTCCCATTACCTTTGCTTGATACCAACATAACTGTTACTAACGGAACATAGCTGGTTATCTCTGCTTATCTTTACTGTGGCTGCTATTTTCATGGTAAGGTCCCTGGGTTTGGGAATCACCCTGTTGAATGGATCTGTATTTTCCTCTACCATGGCCCTTGTGGACTTCCGGAGTCCAGAACTACCTTCTGTGCTGTATTGTGACTCCACACTGCTCAATAGTGCTGGCCTGGGTTCTGATGGTCAGTATTTTTCTCTTTTTCTTCCCCAATGCCTGAATGGACGGCAAGCAGACAAGTAGGTAGAGTCTTCCTGATATTTTTCCTCCTTATAGCAAGTAGGTAGCCACTGGGACCCCAGCCCTCTGTTTTGGCTCAGTTCTTGCTCTGCACGGGCTGGAGTCTGGCCCAAGCTTGTTTCCTCCTGGACATTAAATTGCAGTTCCCAGCCCACATTGAAGGCTAGATTTCCATCAGTCCCTCACCTTGGACTGTTACCGTCACTTTTACTTTTCTTGCCTTAGAGCCTGACTATGACTAAATGTTTTCCTTGTTAAATTCTATCCTGGATTTTAGTTACTTTCAAACAGGAGTGAGGGGCTTACCAATATAATGATTCTGCATCTATAAATAAGATTATTATTAGGCTTATCTTTTCTTTTTTAAAAAAAAATTTTTTTAGTTGCCATGGACACTATACCTTTATTTTTTATTTATTTATTTTTATGTGTGCTGAGGATCAAACCCAGTGCCTCACACATGTGAGGCAAGCACTCTGCCACTGAGCCACAATCCCTGAGCCACAATCCCTGTTCCTTCTTTTCTCTTTTTATGGTGGTACTGAGGATGGAATCAAGGGTGCTCTACCACTGAGTACATCTCCAGCCCTCTTTATTTTTTTATTTTGAAGCAAGATCTCACTGAGTTGCTGAGGCTGGCATTGAACTTGTGATCCTCCTGCCTCAGCTTCCCATGTACCTAGGATTACAGACCTGCACCACTGTGCCTAGCTAATAAACATCTGAAGGGTTTTTTAAACAATAAATCATATATAACTCTTATGGATTAAAATCAAAACTTGCTTGAACTTTGAAGATAGTCTGGATACTAAAAAAAATCTTGCTTGAGGCAGAGATTTGAGCCAATTTCCTCCATCCCCTGAGGTTACATGTTTGTTCTGTTTTGTTATTGGGGGTACTTCTGTGGAAAAGTTTGAGAGGCCCTGCCCTGAGGTGACCTTGATTGCTGAGATGGAAATCACTCATGGGCAGGTCCCCTGACACGTCAATTACCCACCAAAGCTCAAGCCCTTGCCTGGCTCAGTGGGCTGTAGCTGATGTTTTGCCTAGGCCTGGCTTAAATGTCAGGAAGTAGGTCTTTAAAAATCATCGTTGCCCATGGCAAAAAGCTAAAACACTACAGAAAACTGAAAAGGGGAAAGAAAAAGAGTCCTAACCAGTCATCTCTCTCCCCTTCCTGTTCCCATGAATCCCCAGGGCTACAGCTTCCAGAAATGTTCTATGCATAGATATAGATTTTTGAAAAATCTTTTTAAAGCAGATGGGATCATAGTACAGCTGTCCCTCCTTATCTGTCGTTTCCACACCCTCAGATTCAGCCAACCATGGATGTGTCTGTACTGAACATGTACAGACTTTTTTTCTTGTTACTATTCCCCAAACAATACAGTTAACAACTATTCAGGTGGTGTTTACCTTGTGTTGGGTATTAGATTAATCTAGAGATGATTTAAGCGTAGAGGAAGAAGAATGTAGGTTATATGCAAATGCTGCATGAACTTGAGCACCCGTGGATTTTCGTCTTCACCTAGGGTCCTGAAACCAGTGGATAGATACCAAGGGATGACTCTATGCATGTTCTGCAGATTTTTATTTTTGATTTATCAATGCATGTTGAATATCTTTTCATATCATGGAGTTTTACCTCGTGTTTTCAGCAGCTATAATAGATTTTCCATATGTTAATGTTCCTCTATTAATAGACTTTGGGTTTATTTCTCTCTCTCTCTCTCTCTCTCTCTTTATTTATTTATTTTTTTTACTATTTCCTACAATACTTTAGGAAGCACACTTGTGCAGATTTTCTTTTTTTTCTTTTTGTGAATGTGTGAGAAGACCTGTGGTTGGACCAAAGGTTTGTGCATAATAGGCTTTGATGGAGAACATTGTTCTTTACCTTCACCAACAGTTGGGGAACCACCTGCCTCCAGTGATTCAGTGGTAGCCTGCAGGTGTGTCCCCTGACCGCTTGGCTTCCCCAGAGACAGCCTTCCTTCTGAAGCTGCACTGATACCAAGAAGTGAAGTTTGCTAGTGATGTCAAGACCAGAAGTTCTGGATTTAAGGCTTGTGCTCAAGAAGTGTGTTGGTCAACTTTCTGTCCCTATAACAAAATACCTAGATGATCAATTTCTTGAGGGAAAAGTTTTATTTTGGTTCATGGCTTCAGAGCTTTCGGTCTGTGGTCTTTTTTTTTTTTTTTTAATGTTCTAGTGAGTTATGCGTGACAGTAGAATGCATGTTGACACAGTGTACACTAATGGGGCACAGCTTCTCATCCCTCTGGCTGTACGCGGTGCAGAGTCACACCATAGTGTCATCATCCATGGACATAGGGTGATAATGTCTGTCTCATTCTACCGTCCTTCCCATCCGTCTGTGGTCTTTTGATCCTGTTGCTCTGGGCCCCATGATATACTGGTGGCACAGTATATCATGACGGGAACTGTTCAACTAATGGAGATGAGGAAGCATCCTCTTCAAGGACATGCCCCCAAGGACCTAACTAACTCCCACTAGGCCACCTCCTAAGGTCCCTCTCAATAGCATCAGAGGCTGGGCACCAAGCCTTTAGTACATGGGCCTTCCATACTGTGGAATTAGCTTTTGGTATTCAAAATGGAAGCCAGGAGTGGTCCAGAGGCTGGGAAAGGGGGCAGTGAAAGACACTGAATTAAAAAAAAAATACCTACACGCTGAATTATTCCTTAGTTGCATTTTGATAAATAAAGCCAACCCTCCATCTCCATGTGAATTCAACTAGCAAGGGATTGAAAATGTTTAAAAAAGCGTATGTCTTACTGAACATGTCCAGGCTTTCCCCCCTTGTTATTACCCCCTAAACAATAGTTTAAGAACTATTAGCAGAGCATTCACATTGTATTGTAATAATACATAATTTAATTGTACTGCAATGCACAATACATCTTAATATGATGCAGGTATTACGAGTAATCTAGGATGATTGAAAAGTACGCAGGAGGATGTGCATAGGTTATGTGCAAATGTCTCACCATTTTGCAAAAGGGACTTAGCATCCAGTGATTTTGTTAGCTGCGGGGGTCCTGGAACCAGTCTCCTGTGAGTGCTGTGGCATGGCTGTAAGGTATTGTCTGTGTGAACAAAAAAGTGGAAAAGATGGATATAGTTAACCAAGATATTACCCTGTGGGCAATGAAATAATGATCAATCAATAAAACTACTTTGTGTGGGGTACAATTGAACACCAAATAGTAAAATACTTCCAGCACGGAGAGGGACTAGGCCCTTTGTGCTTGTCCTTGGGGGCGTACCTATCTGCACAACACCACCCACAGGAATGACATCCAAAGTGTTTGACAACAGGTTTAGTGCGGATGCTGACCAATAAGAATGGACAGCAATCTGTTGGGTGGTGGCTTCTACTGGCCTGGGTGACCCTTTGGTTTCTGAGTAGTGGGAAGGTCTGGGAAGTCCTGGGGATGGAATGGTGACAGTACAGTAGGAAGAATGGGAAGTGGCCCAGGGAAGTTAACTTAAGTGTAAAATGTTTGAAATGTCCTCTATGGCCATTCTGGCACATACTTGGCTGAAGAGCCCTCTAAGAAATAACTATGTGTGCCAGTTTTTGTACTTTTAAATAAAATTAAAACCCTACATTGCATTGACAATTTGCTGCGATTACAAAATTTACACTGGACTTAATGATTTGTAACTCTTTGACTTTTAACATCATCTGTGTGATGAGATATTCTTCAGCATTAATTCCAATGGCTGCGCATTATGGGATGGTTGTACCATCACCTACTTAGGTAATCCAATGTCATGAGATATTTTGGTAAATTTCCAACATTTCAGCATCCAAAGCAACATCAAGTTGGATATTTTTGGGTGTACAGCATCACTTTGGGTGTCTTCTCTCCAATTCTTTCTCATCCAGTTCTTGGATGTGAAATCACAGGTTCAAGGTTTATGTACATTTTATGCTGGGCACGGTGGCACACCCCTGTAGTCCTGTAATCAACCTAAGTGGCTGAGGAAGGAGAATGGCAAGTTTGAGTCCAGCTTGGGCAATTTAGTGAGACCCTGTCTAAAAACAAAAACTAAAAGGGATTAGGAATGAAGCTTAGTGGCAAAGTGCCCCAGGGTTCAATCGTCAGTACCCGTAAATAATTAATTAAATACATAAATATAATTGCCATGCATTGAAGTCTTTTTGTTCTGTTTTGGCAAACTGTGGATAGGCTGCCTGCATAATATTGCCATTAGCAGTGCGTGAGGGGACACAGTGCCACGTCCCTTGCCATAGGCGATATTTTCTTGCCACATCATAACGACATGAACAAACAAAATGAAAAGAGGAAGAAAAGTACACACCTAGCTTCTCAGCTTTACTTTTGCATTACTTTTAAAAAATACACATGTATTTTATTTATTTTCTTTTATGTGGTGCTGAGGATGGAACCCAGGGCCTCGCACGTGCTAGGCGAGTGCTCTACCGCCGCTGAGCCACAACCCCAGCCCTGCATTACTTTTTAAATGTTTTTAAATGCTATCAGTTTTTATGAAATTTTTATCTAAGTTTTATGTGCGTCGCTTTTTAAAATTGTAAGAGTTTATGATAAAAAAAATAGCAAACTTTGTGGTGAATATTTTTCTCAATTTCCTCTGAGAGATTCATGATAATATTTGAAGAAAAGGTTTGACCCACAGTCAAGTTCATGTGGGCCTGCTCCCCGCTAGCTGTAGCCTGTTCTCTGGGGGAGGATGCCCTGAAGTCCTCCTGCCCAGAGGATGAGAGTTGCTGGTTGGGTCTCCTGGATAAAGATTCCCAACATGGAAGGAAGGGACCATGTAATTCCACACAATCTGATGGAGACTGGTGCTCTGGGGAAGGTTTCTTAGGTGGCTTCTGTAGCTTCTTGTTACAAGATCCCCCTCAAATTTGGCCACTTGCCTAGTGATTTGGGATCCAGTCCGCGTGAAACTCCCTGCTGTGGCACATGTTCTTTCCTGAAGGAGGCCACTAGGATACTGAGCCTCCTTCGCTGGTTGGTGGCTTCAGGGCAAGCAGACCGGCTCTTCCTGTGCTACACAATGTGTCCCTATAAAATGTCACTTTGGGTACTGGGACCTGGGATTCGTCTTTAGTCAGCTGTTCTTGAGTGTCCTGGGATGCAAAGCCAGCTGTTTTCTTGGTGGGAATCTTTATTAAAATGCTTAGAATTCCTGCAGCGGTCTTGACACCAGACAGAGAATGAAGCCCACATTGAAACCAGAGATGGAAAGAAGCAAGCCCTTGTTGACATCCTTGAACCACTTCTTCAACCGTCCGTCCCCCAAGTTCCCCATGAGGGAATTCATATTACAGGAGAGAACACACTCCCTTATGGATCATCCTGGTTCAAGTCAGCCTTTGTGTGGCTGGTGGCCCAGGCCTCCCAGTGGATAGTGTAGTTATGTGGCCAGCGTCCCCGAAGCCCCACAGCTTCTTAGTACCCAAAGCCCAGGAGCAGCGTCTCAAAAGAGGCCCCCATTGCTCTTTTGCACACGTTGAAATTTCCTTTCATTTCCTTTCCTGGACTGAGGCGGCCTTCCTCCTCTGCTGAGGTTGGCCTCCTCTTGGCTCCTCTCCCACATGTCTGGGAAAGAGCCAGAAAGCTTCCCCTGCCTGGGTCTCTCCTTCAGCCTCCCGTGTGTAGGGACTGAGGTCTCAGTTCTGTGTGGAGAAGGAGAGGGTCCTGGGTGGGGAGCTGGAGCACTTGTCAGCGAGGGAGCACTACAGGGAGCACTCAGAAAAGGGGTGGTTCCTAGTTGGGGGATGGCTCACCACTAGTGGGGGTGGCTCACCACTTGAGAAGGGCTCATCACCAAGGAGGCAAAGTTTTTCAGTTAGAGAAGACTTTGGAGAAGCCCTGTCATTTTGAGTGTGTTTGGTTTGCAATATGTCTCTGTAGAGAAACTTCAAGCAGCCTGGGACACTGCTTTTGGGGAATACTGAGAAGTTCAGAAATAATGGGTTTGGGGGCTGGTAAAGCAGCTGGCCCGGAGGGGTGGCCCCTTTCTTTCTCTCTGCTCCGCCAGCCTTGGTGTTGGCTTCATCTTCTGTCTGGCTTCAAGATGGCGCCATCTTGAAGTTGAGAAATCGTGTCCTGAAGAATGGAGGAGACTCTTCCTGTGGCCTTTCAGAAGAGCCGTCTCATTCTTATCAGTCTTCCACCTGTGGGCACTATTCATGTCCCACTGGTCGTACTGTGTCTCTGAGATGGCTCATCCTAGGAAGTGACTGGCTACTTGGGATGAAGGACCTTTGGGTCTCTCCAGGTCTCTCTCCAAATCCCTGTCCTGGGTGCTCAGCTTCATGGGAATGGGACACATATCTGACCAACCCAGGGATTCTTTTAAGGAGGAGGATGGGGATAACAGATACTATAATGATCTGGGGCACCCCAAATAAACACCATTCGTGGAATTTTACCACATCACAGGACTTGATCTGCAGTTTCTAACACCCCTCTTGGTCTCTGCGTGCTCCCACCCCCTGTGGCCCAATCAGATCATACTTTTATCTTGTCTCACAGAGGAGTAGACTGCTTAAAGGTTAAGATTTTTCAATGTTGAAACTTTTTCTAAAACACTGTGGGTATAGAGTTTGCAAGTGGGCAGCTGGGGATATAATTTCCCAGATTTCCCAGGTGGATGGAGTTCAGCCAAGGCCAAGGTAAAACCTCCCACCCTTCGTGCAGCCAAGAGCTCCACAGATACAGGCTCTCCCCGGATGCTCCTTGCCTTGGACCATCGAAAAATCTCTGTCAGCAAAGCCAGGCCTGTTCATAATAAGGGAAAGCTTGCCAGATACCAGGCAGAATGACACTAGAGGACAAGGTCAGGCACAGACCTTCATAGCTTCCCATGTCCTCCCGTCCCCACTCCAGCCCACTCAGGGTCACCCAACAAATGATGCCCTGGAGACTTGGCATGCAATTAAAAGTGAAGAAATGCTTAATCAAATCATGCCACTTGAAGTGAGTTGGGCTGGAATGAAAAAGTGGTGCAGCCCTGCCCGCAGTGGAAATTTACCAGGCCAAAGTGGACACCGAATATTCCCAGGTTGTTTTGAAATAGATGCTGTCGTGTTCTGTAAAGTTCTGAGCTCCATTTCCAAATATTTAAAAATGTTTCCATTAGCTAGCATGGCTTTATGAGATCTCTCTCTCTCTCTCTCTCTGTCTCTCTCTCTCTCTCTCTCTCACACACACACACACACACACAACACGTGCATGGGAGAAACAGAAACCCACAGCAGACACTCCAGGCACCCCAAATATCTCCTCAAACGGGCAGAGACCCATGAATCCCCTCTGTCATCCTTTGAGACGGCTCCTATTTTAAAAAGTTTATTTACATTTTACCCCCTCAAAAATGTCATGACTAACTTTCCATTCATTATCAAAATATTCTTTTGCCACTAATTTCCCTTCTTGGTTAAAATAAACAACTCAGAGCGAACACTGTTGGCATTGCATTTGGGATGCACTCTGCTGTAAACAAGAGAGAATTTTCTTAACGGGTCTTGAAGAATCCCCCTGGGAGAATTTCCTGTGCAATCTCTCTCTGTTTATTAACTCCATTTGCACGAAGAGCAAACAGACACCAAGAGGCACAGGGGCAAAGTGGGGTGACCTTGGACTTGCCGGCATCCAGCATCTCATCCTTCAAGGTCTGGCTCCAACTTCCCAGGCCTGGTGCTTTGAGCCCCTCTGGCAACTTCCCAGCCGAGTGTGCAGAGTCCCATGACCTCGACTCTGGGGCTGGCTACTGTGTGACCTTGGGTGGCCACTGGGCCTCACTGGGTCTCAATTTCCCCAGTCATTAAAGGATGCCATTGTATTAAATTTCCCTTCTGCACCCACATTTTAGGATTTGAATCCAGCTGTGTCTAAAGGAAAAAAAGAAAGGGGAAGACTCTTGAAAAATAATCTCAATTTGAGGATTCAGGATTAGGCTGTGAAGGATTTTTGTGTGAGTAAAGCATTTCATTTTTCAAAAGGCAAAGTCCAAGAAAGTGGATCAGAAAACCAGCTCTTCCAAGGTTTCCTTTCCTTCAACACGCCTGAGAGTCCCCAGCACACACCCTGCGGATGGAGAGAAAGAGGACAGAGCGCCTCCTCCTCTGCCTCCAGCCAAGGGGGGCACCTTTAGTTTCCCTTCTAGTCCCATCTAACCTGCCTACGGCCTGGGGGATTCTGGGGAAGAGGGCAGGCCAGCAGTTCCTGCAGAAGGTCCCCGTCCTCCTAGAGAAATGGAGAAGGGGCAAGGCTGGACGTGGGAAAGACTCTTCTGAGCCAAGACAGAAGCCAGGTCGCCAGAGGGACCCAGAGCAAGTGGGAGGCAAAACAGAGTCCTGCCCTGACTGATGTGGCCCTTGATGGATGGGGCACTACCCAGCATCTCTCGGGGGACCCCAGGGATGGTCTCTGGAGGGCTTATCCACCACGGAAGGGAGGGGAGGCAGAACCCTGTTGGTAAAGGTGTGACCTTTCAAGGTTGGCTGAAAGGAGCCTGGGAGACTTTCATGACTGGGGCACCCTCGGAGGAGGCAGCAGCCGTGCGGGCCCCCCACCTGGGAAGGACCTGGCCACCCCGGGGGCATTCAGAAGTGGGAAGGATCTGAGAGGAGGAAGGTCTCGATTTCCATGTGAGCGGCGGGGAGTAGCTAGTTCGTATCTGCCCCCAGATCAGAGTAGCTTCAGGAAGGTCCAGGATGCTGGTGACACCCTCACAGCCACCCCTCAACCATGGCTCCCGACTCAGGTCAGGAGAGGAGTGCTTGGCAGGTGCGCCAGCCTGAGAGGAAAGAAGAAAATTGATCGTGAAATCATGCTTTCTTCCATAAATCCAGATTCATTTAATTTAAAAGATTGTTCTCTATTTTGAAAGTATGTCTTCTCCAATTTTGGCATTAAAGTTGTCCTTTCTTTAATGAAATTCTGGGAACAGTTGATAGGTTTAATTTTTTTTTTTTAATTGGACAAAGCTGGCAATTCTTGCTGTTCCCTGTGGCTGATTCTGCTAGTTTTCTCTCAATTCTGTTTTATATTAAGAGAGGCTTAGAGGGGCATGCGGCCACTCAGAAGGAAGCCTACAGGTCCCAGTCTCCCTGAGAGCTCAGGGTGGTCATTGGCCTATGGGCGGTTGCAGAAGCGATGCATGCAAAGCTCTGGGTCGTGTCCTCAAAGGGAAGGGGCCAGTCTGCTACCCACCCCTTCCCTCTTCCCCAAGGCTGAGAGGGGACAGGGTGTGAGTTCCCTTGAGCTGGAGGCAATGTGCCAAGGCTGGCAGAGCAACAGCGTGGGAGCCTGGAGTCTCCAGCGCAGAGCACAACTGCATTAGCTCAGGAGTGTGATGTGAGGAGAAATGGCCATAGATGGTTCATGCTTCACGGATAAAAAGAATTCGTATTTAATTTAGCTGTTTAAAATGCAGGCGATTGGTGACCTTCTCAAGAATTGTTCCATTGAAGTGGTGGAGTAGGAATGAGGTGAGGAATACATGGGAGGTGAAAGATAGACACCTTTTTCAAGAAGCAGCCATAAAGTCAGGCGTGGTGGCCCACTCCTGTAATCACAGTGGCTTGGGAGGCTGAGGCTGAGGCAGGGGGACCATGAGTTCAAAGCCAACCTTAGCAACTTAGTGAGCCCTAAGCCAACTTAGGGAGATCCTGTCTCAAAATTTAAAAAGTCGAAAAAGAGCTGGGGATAGATATGACTCTGTGGTTAAGCAACCGTGGGTTCAATCCCTGGTATCACACACACACACACACACACACACACACACACACACAAAGTGAGTGGCCATAAAAGAAAAAGTCAGGAGACAGACGGAGATGGAGAGATGTCTGTCCTTCCTTTTTTCCCCCTTCTTTGCCTCCCCTCCTCTTCTATCTCCTTTCCTCTTCTTTTTTCCTTCCTTTTAAAAAGATTTCAGAGTCTAGGGACTTTAAATACTGATGGGAAGAGATGGAAGGATCCGGCTGGAGAGAGGCTCCTGAGAAGGCGGCTGGTGTGAGACTGGAGAGTATCCTTGGAGACACTGACCTTCACCAGGAAGATGGAAGGCCGCGTGCAGACTCAGGGGTATGTGTTTATAGATTTGATTGGGGGGGGGGGCGGGGCAGGTGGTTCTCTCCTCAGTGCAGACGAAGACAAGGCCACTCACCAAGCATGAAGGGAGGAGAAGAGGTGCAGACACAAGGCGGCCCGAGGCGTGAAGTACAATCTGTGTGACGTAGGAGCCTACACTGACTGAGGAGCCCACCGTGACTCTGATGGTGGACAGCTGAGGCGGGGCAGCTGTGTGACGTTCCTCCAGCAACATCAGCTGCCTGGTGGCCACTGTGGGAGAGATAGATGCTGACGTTCACCTGGGGGTGGAATTTTGCTACATGGGTGAGGTGTAAGGACAGAGAGGAAGGTGACAATATTCAGAAAAGGGTGATTAAAAGACCAGACCGCTGAATCTAAGCAGAATCAAATAGAAGTTGAAGAAGGTAAAATGATCATGAAGATTATCTGCAGGGTTCATTGGATACTGGGATTACAGGGGCGAGACAGAGGCTCCGTCAAAGAGCGGGGCACTTGGTTTTGAAGTTGAAAGGTGGAGAAGTCCTGAGGTTGGCCCAGTCCAGCTGTGAGCATGAGCGTGCCGTGCTGAGGTGGAGGAAGCAAGATGGTCCCTGAAGATGGAGGACAAGGAACTGAGAGGCCAGGATATTGGCTGGGCTGTGTATAAAAATCTCACACAGCATCCGATGTAGGGGTAGAGAAAGTCTTGAGCCATTTGGTAAATATTGACTAAATGAGGAAAGGTGTGGGAGGCCCACATAGCATGTGACCAGCATTTGCCTCCCTTCTGATCGGCCTGGCACTGTCAGTCACTCTGTGATCTGGTTGCTTAGGTAACCAAAGACAGTGGCCCCAATCTTTAGGGTTGTGTTTTCGTGCATGGGCGCGCCTTCCTAATCCCCAGGGATCAAGCTCCGCTCACCTGTTCCTTTGTGATATTACCCTTGCCCTGTTTAGGACAGACTTTCCATGGAAACGCCCTTTGTGTGTCCCCAACTCTTACTCTGCCCTTGGGTGTGGCCTTGTTACCGCTGTTTACTGGTGACGAGCCCTTGCTTCCAGGAATGCTGAAGTAAAACACCAGAGCGGCATGCTGGGGCAAGTGGAGAGTGGAAAGTGGAAGGCTTTAGAAAACACTTCTCCACGGAGGAAGAAGGGGACTGACAGGCGGAATCCGTGGAGGGGGAGGTCTCCCCTTTTTTATAGCTAAGGTCTTCTTCTAGTCCTCCCACACTCCTGTCCTTGGTTTCCCTCTGTCCTGCAGTGATAGAATGCAGGTGGGAGACAGGTGGGCGGCTGGAGGAGTAACCTGGGCAGGAAGGGCCTGGGGTGGTTTGTTTGCTGGGAGCAGCTTCATTAACGGTTCCTTAGGATGCTGTTCTGGGCCTTGGGGACCTCAACATTTCAACTTCCCCAAGTGCTGCTCTGGTTTCCTGAACTCCATTCAATAATGGTCTCCATTTTCTATATCTTACTCGATATTAGACCTGATTACCTAACTTCACTAATTACCTATCTTTAAACCTGGCTTCAGTCTTCCTAGATGTCAGTCACCTGCTGACAGCAGACATCATGAAGCTACACTCAACCCCCTGAAACCTGACCCCTTGCCTCATTGAATAGCTTCTCCTCAATAAAAGGGGTCAGCACATGCTCTCTCTCTCTCTCTCTCTCTCTTTCTCTTTCTCTGCAGACCCTTAAGGTCAGAGGAGCAGTCACAGAGCACCCCACAAAGAAAAAGGTATTTCTGTCTCTTGTGTGGTTATTTTACGCAGCCCAGTTCCCCTAGAGTGACCCCTGAGTGTTTAAGTCGTGTACAACGAGGCAGAAAGGTGCCAAGGGAAGTTCATAAATGTCCTAGACAACGGTAGGAAAAGACCTACAATACCTCAGCCCTGCTTGAAGAGGTAATTTGCAAGATTGTAATTTCCAGACCACTCAGAGAAATGATCTGCAAATAACAATATGGAACCAGAAAGATAGGAGCCCAACTCTGGCCCTAGGGTCAAGGACATGAGAAGGAACAGTTTCCTCTTGAGAAGCTTGTGACAAAAGTAACTTTGTTAGCCTTGTACAGCTCAGTCACCTTAATATTTCCTGGTGAGCTTTTAAAATTCAGGTTCCAGGACCAATTAAATCTGAAGTTGGGGCTGGGGTTGTGGCTCAGAGGTAGAGTGTTCGCCTACCATGCATGAGGCACTGGGTTCGAACCTCAGCACCACATAACAATAAAATGAAGATGTTGTGTTCACCTATAACTAAAAAGTAAATATTAAAAAAAGTCTGAATGTTTAGGGAAAGTTCTTGGGCATAGGGCTGGATACAGGCTAGTCCCATAGGAAGCCTCACTTAGAAGAGCTCTGAGCTTGGTTTAATGCTCTGCTGCTGCCATCTTGAAGTTTGTAGTTCTTGTTGAATGATGTGTCCTGAATAGTCTTTTTGAATTGAACCTCTCAAATTAGGCAGTTAGGCCTGTCTGGGTGGCAATACCTTTTTCAAAAGTCTACTCAGGAGATTTTGATGTGTAGCCAGTGTTGAAAAATCACAAAGTAAAGAGTTGGAGAAAATGGTCAAAAAAATGACGGAGGGAATAGTATGTTCACCAATCATGGAGCAAGAGTTTAGAGAGAACTGTGGGAGGGAAGGAGGAGTGGCAGACCATGTCGGGAAGATGGAAGAGGGGTGTTAAAGAGGAGGGTGGGCACAGAGATTTCCATTTCAGGTTCGCCTTTGGTTCTTTGGAGAAGAATGAGGCTTGGACTGGCAAAACTCTGCCAGTGGTTGGGAGTGGAGTTGGACAGTCTTTGCCTTGAGATCTTCTGGGGAATACATGGGTACAAATATGGGCTAGGACAAGAGATAGGAGGACAGTGCCTATGGAGATGTGGAGTCAAGGGTTAATGACCAGAGCAAATGGCTTTGAACTGATGCACTGTGTAATGGCACAGGTTCTTGCAAGGGTCTCCAGAGCTCCCCTGAGCTGACACTCATGATATTTTGGTAGAAGGTTAGACTTGGGAGTCACCATCATATAGATAGAACATGGAACAATGAAAATCTCCGGTTTGGAGTACTTGGAATGCTCAGAAACTCTTACTAGGGATGTGGCATGTCCATGAGAATCTTGATTTCCCTAGGAGTCCAAGGAAGTGATCAGTGCAAACTAAACCAAGACAGGGCTCTGGGAAAAGCAGCTCCCCAGAGAAACGAGCCACAACACAGGCGCCACACGGTCACCTATCTATGAAATGTCTAATGTTTTTTTTTAAACTAAGAAGATAAGAGGTGATGAAATCTTCCCTCCACTTTAGCCTTTTAGTACAAAATTTTCTTTCAAAATCAGCCCAGACAGGGAGTTAAGGAGGGGGAGAGGCCAGGTACGCAGTCTTGTTGCTTCACATCTGAAAGCTGCCTTGTTCATTCAGGTCCTGCCACAGAGGCACAAGCCTAGATTGTGTACCTCTGGAGGCTCCTGACACTCCTCCTCAAGCAAAGGAGAAGCCACCTGGAGGGTGCTTCATCTCCTGAGCTTGTAAGGTGGTCCGGGGAGCAGAGGGCCCATTTGTCCTTCCTCCAAACTCAAACAGGGCTGAGCCGCAGGAGAGGCTGATGAAAGTCATCTACTTTGGAACCAAGCCAAATCTAAGCTCTTGTTATTTTACGAGCACATCAGACACAAAGGCAGCAGCTCATCAGGGTACATTTTCATCCACTTTGGCCTTCCAAAAATCTAGCTTGCTCCCACTTGCTGGTCTCCAGCCTTTTGAGACAAGAAAATCCATTCCAAAGGCACCTGTGGCTCCACTCCAAGGTTAAGAACAAATTGGCCCCGTGTGTCCCTAGCACATGACCACCGCCACATGGTAGAGGACCCACACCTGGGTTTCCTTGTCCAACAGTAGGATCATGCTGGGACAGTAGACTTGATTTCCAGCCACTCTGGATGTGCCACTCTCTACAGAAATACACTCACGTTTTAGGTTCTCGGTGTAAAAATGGCTAATAGAAACATGAAAAGGTGCCGAACAACACTAATCACCAAGGATGTGCCCATCAAAACCACAAGAAGATACCACTTTATGACCATCAAGATGGCAGCCATCAAAAAAACAAAGTAACAAGTGTTGATGAGGACATGGGGAATTTGGAACACTTGTACACTGTTGGTAGAAATGCTAAGTGGTCCAGCTGCTGGAGAAAAATCCATGGCAGTTCCTCAAAAAATTATATATAGAATTACTGTCTGATCCAGCAATTCCACTTTAGATATACACCGGAAAGGATCTCAAGAGATGTTTGTACATCCACATTCCTAGTGGCATTAATCACAGTAACCAAAAGGTGGAAGCAACTCAAGTGTGACAGATGAATGGATAAGCACAACAGGGTACAAGGGACTGTTATTCAGCCTTAAAAAATAAGGAAATTTTCACATGCGCTATAGTGTGGCATGGGTGAACTTTGAGGACATTATGCCAAGTGGAATAAAGCAGTCACCTAAAGATAAATAATGTGTGATTATACTTACACAAGGAACTTGGAATAGCCAAAAATCATAGAGACAGAGGACGGAATGATGGTCACTGGAGGTTGAGAGGAGGGGGAAACGGAGAACTGGTGTTTAGTGGATGCAGAAGTCTTAGTCTTACAAGATGAAAACGATTCTGGAGATGGATGGTGGTAATGGGTGCATGATATTTATATTAAGCACACCATGGAACTGTATGCTTAAAGGTGGATAATTTTATTTACATATATTTTAACATAATACAAAAATTAAATTTTTTAGGTTCTCTTGGAGCACCAGAGGTTGACTGCTTTGAAGAAGTCCAGCTCCAATATTTAACTTGACCAGGGATGAGACAGTCAGGAAATCTTATTAGATCGTTGATTGGGCGATTGGCAAGTGGGACAGCCTTTGGCTTTCCATCCTGATTCCTGAAATTTCTTTAAATTACCATTGGAGAGGACAGGTTCTCCTTATTCCACTGAAGAAACCTATATATAATACCACAAGAAGGTCCCATCTGCTCTTGACCTCGGGCTTGCAGTATCAGGTGCATGAGTATATAGCATCAGAAGAAGCCGAATTAGTGCTTGTCACCAGCTAATTCTCCCTGTGCATGTCGGGTTTACTGCTCACAACGTGGGGCATCATCTGTGACCTCTACTTCCCGCCATCCTCCCACCGCCTGCGAGTCCTATGTAGGTCTCTATCCCTGTGAAGTCCTTCAGTTCCTTAATTTTTTGCCTGAGAAACTTTCCCTGACTCTTTAATTTGGAAACCTTCAAGCTTCTTCTTGCTGGCCCTTCCCACCCACTTCAATTTTGGGGTCAGAGGAGGGTGGAAGGGGTTTCATATCAGGAAGGTGGGAAAGGGCCTGGATTCTGAAAGACAGCTCACTCTCCGCACTGCCCCCAGCACCCACACTCAACCTGTGCCTAAACTCTTGCCCATCAAGGTAAATCTAAGATTTGCCAAACACATGAAGCTGCGCTTGCCCAAAGAACATGTGCTTTCTTACTGATCTTCAAATGCATTAAAAAGGTCACCTTCATTTGCTCCTTTCCAATGTCTGAGTCTTTCCCCCTTCGACACAACAGGAAGGAGGAATCCATGCTTCCAAGTTCTCTTCCTGGGGGGAATCTTGGTGACCTTGAAAAGTCAAGAACAAACTCCTTCCTCCTTCCCAGTGTCTGGGTCAACACCTTTTTGTGGGGACCTGTTCACTGGGGTGTTCCTCTCCAGCTCCGGGTCACTGAATCACCTGGCTTATCAGGCAGCTCTCCTAGGGCCCTCCAGAGGCACCAGTGTTGGTCCCTGTGCCTCTGAAGTCCTTCCTCTGACCTCATGACCCAACCACGTCATCCCTGGGGGCAGTTCCTTGTCCAGAACTTCTGGTGTCTCAAGAGCATCTGCTGCGAGCTGAAGATCAGATATAGAGGTGCCAGCACCTCCTGAGATGGGGTAGCTGCTGTCCCACTCCTGTCTTTGGTCTCCATCTTGAACCAGTGGTCTCCATGCCTTTCTGATTATGTACCCCCCATTCAGTAAAGGCTTACACATTCCCTCTTTGTTGACTTATAAATGTACATTGTGTGAACTATAAAACATACATAAAAATGAGGCTCACAAAAGGAACAAGATAAAATAACCAGTGTTTTAGGTACTGGTAATTATACCCTTTTGTGTTGCCACTAGATAACACCTGAAGGCATGGTATGAATTTAGAGTTAAGGTTCGGTGTTAACAAGAAGGGTTATAAGTATGCATATGAAGTAGTCTTGTGAATTTTGACCAGATCTGATTAGCTTGCCAATGTCCTTATGGTGTAATGTGCCCGTGGGGAAGGTGACCTGGCCTGGGGCTCAGAGGCAAGGGAGCTCAGCCTTTTCCTTTGCTTCCTGCATGGGCAGGACCAGTGTCATCACCAAACAGCTTTTTACTGATAATCCTTAATCCATCGTTCATCTTGTGAGAACCGATTAAATGAGGATGAGGTGATCTAATCCACAGGTCACCTCATGCAGGTAGATGGCTCCTGGTCACTCTGCCCAGGTGAGGGCTTGTCATGCTCTGAGCTGTGCAACTCCCTCCAGAGGCTCTGTATCCTGCATGTGAAGGACTAAGTGAGGGGACTCCCCAGGACCTTTAGGTTAAATAGTAGTAAGTGAACCTCCAGGGCTGCCCCAACACAGCACCACCAACTGGGTGGTGTGAGCCACAGACATTTATTGTCTCTCAGTTCTGGAGGCTGGAAATCCAAGGGGCGTCATCAGGGCTGGTTCTGAGGGGTCTGGGGGTGCATCAGCTCCGGACCTCCTTCCCAGTTTCTGGGGGTTACTGTTGGTCACTGAAATCTGCCCTCACATGGTGTTCTGTGGGTGTGTCCAAGATTTCCCTTTTACTAAGGACACCAGTTGTTGGATTCAAGTCCTTCCTAATAACCTAACTTTAACTTGATCATTTCTATAAATACCCTACCTCTAAATAAGGTTACATTTTGAGGCACTGGGGTTTGAGACGTCAACATGTCATTTTTTAAGGAGGACACCATTCGACTCATAGCACTGAGTAAAACTAGTCTTGTCTTATCTTTTAGATTAAAAAAAAATCAATAGGCAGAAGCTCTAGTAGGCTCTTCTGGCATCCCAGAGGATAACAGTTAACAGTCCATGTTCCTGGGGGGGTGTGTAATTTTCTTTGGAGACCACTGGCTCATCAGCTGTCCCTCTTCTTCCCCCCATCTCATGGTCTCCCCCCAGGAGAGAGTGTGCAGAACAGCAGCCCTTCAAGAATTTCACCTGCGTTCTGAACATCAGGGTGACATGGACTTCTGGCACCTAGATGGCTGATGGAGCCACTGCTAGCCTTCTTTGCCTTGTTCGAAGCCTCAGAAACAATGGTAAAGACACACAGTTTAAATGAGGATGTAACTGTACTCCAAAGCAAGGAGGAGAACAGTTTGGTTGTTCTAAAAGTTAACCATAGAATTACCATATGACCCAGCTATTCTACTTGTAGGTATATGCCCCAAAGAATTGAAAATGTATTCAAATAAAAGTTTTTTTATTTTACATATGAATATTTAAAACAGCACTATTCACAGTAGCCAGTAGGTGAGACGATCCAAATGTCCAGAAATGGATGGATAAACGAAGCATGGTACATCCATACGGTGGAATATTACTCAGCCATGACAGGTACTAGGACATGACACGGATGAACCTGTAACATCACCCCAAGTGAGAGAAGCCAGATACAAAAGGTCACATGTTGAGTGCTTCCATTTTGTGAAATGTCCAGAAAGAGAAGGTCGACTGCTGGTTGCCAGGAGCTGGGGTAGGAAAAGCGGGGAGGGATGGTGTAGATGGAACAGGGCTTTCCTTTGAGGCGATGAAGATATTTTGCAACTAGATAGAGGTGTTAACTGCACAAAGTTGTGAATACAGTAAATGCCACTAAATTGTATGCCTTAAAGCAGGTAATTTTAACTTACATTTATTTTACCTCAATTTAAAAAATAAAGCGAGCAAGGGGAGAAGTTTGGGAACCAGAGACAGTGAGACCTCGGTAAGCGTGTGTGGCTCCTTACAACAGCGTGGACACTGCTGTGAGCTGGATTCAGACTCAAGGGTACCAGCTGGTGCAGGGTCCCTGTAGTCAGCTTGGGCGGCCTCCATCAAGTTGACCTTGAGAAAGTCCTAGCGACAACGTGGACTTTTCTTTATAAACTCTGTGGCTTGGTGGTGTCGGTGGTTCAGGCTCCTGGGCCATGTCAGAGTATTAGTAACCACAATTTACAAGACCCTGTTGTGTCTTTCCTGCCTCATTCCCAAACCTTCAAATCTCGTGTTTTCCGTTCCTCCTGCTTTCTCTGGAATGCAGTTAATTGACTTGGAATGACTGTAATCTCCGGCGGAGAATAACATGCTTACTGGGTAAATAGCTCCTTCTCAAAAGAGCTGCAAAAAGCAGATTATGTGCAAATTCAGAGAATGCTTTTCTGTGCCAAGCGCTGTTGGATCTGAAAGGTCCTGTCAAATTTCAGATTCACAGCTTGACATTTATATGGTTATTTATGTCACTTATTAACTGTGGTGTGTTTGCGGCAATCTAATTATGACTGCCCTCCTAGCTTGTCTTGTGACGGTGAGTAGGACTTGCTTTGTGACAGGAGCTCACCCTGGGATGAGCCTCAGGAACACAGCTGGGAGGGACGGGGTCAGAGGGCTGATGGCCTGTGTTCGTTTCCCTCTGTGACCCTCTTGATGCTTTTGCCGCATGCACACTGGTGGCTGGGCATTTCTGCTGCTCTGGGCCCAGGAAGAGGCTGGAGGATCTCTTGGCCAAGTGCAGGGGCTTGAATAGCTTTTGTTTCTAGGAGATTCTGAGGCTTTGCAGAGGAAGAGCTGGATTTGTTTTAAAGTGGTTTGGAGAACAGGACTGAATGGCAAATGGTGAAGAGCCAATCTCCAGCTTTGGGAGAAATTTGTTATGATTTTTGACATTCTGTCTCTACATAAATATCCTGAGCTGTGATTCCTAGCTCTGCGCCTGCGTTGCGAAGGGAATGCTACGTTCTGAGGGGGCTGTCCTCTCAGGGGCGGACGCAGAGTGAAGGTGAACTCACCTGCCAAGGCTTCTGGTTCCACACTGCCCCTCCCTCTGTCTGCCCCACCCTGGGGAGCTTAGAGTGAAATGCATCCTCGGAGGAGAGGTCAGGGTCAGGGAAGAAAAGTGAAGGGCTGTGGGCTCGCGACTGAGAACCAAACCCACGTGGTTCCTCAGCTCCAGGTGAGCATCGTGAGGATCTTGGTACTCCCCAGGAGGACTAGAGAGAATGAAGGAAGCCAGTCGGAAAGGAACCACTGCACCAGCTGCAAGGCACTCTGTAAAAGATGCTGGCCTTTTCCTGGTGGTCAGGAGTGGCCCCGTCTCACATCCCTGTGGCCACACCACAGTGCGACCCTCCACAGCCTCAGGAGCAATAAGGGACCTGTGGGAAGAGGAATCAAACTCACATTTGGTAATTACTCGACTTTTGTCTCCTTCTTGGGAAGATGCCTCTCCGATCTAATTAAGGGTCAGTGGCCACTCACCCTTCCCCAAATGGTCTTCAGTGCTTTTCTGAAGTGAAACTGTTTGCCAGGGATTTGTTCCTTTGCAACTGGGTGAGACTTCTACCCAGGCTGCCGGAAGCTGTGACTGTCCATGCAGAGTCTCCGTGACTTCGGATGTGTCCCACCATAGATGTGCTGTGAGGCAGAAGGGTTTTTAAGGAGAGAAAGGAGAGGTGAGGGTCAACAGAATGCCTCCACTCGATGTAGCCCACACTTAGGTGTATATATATGTCCTGGGGATTGAGCTCAGGGGTGCTCTACCACTGAGCTGTACCCCCAACCCTTCTTATCTTTATTTTATTTTTTTTTACTTTGAGACAAGGTCTTGCTAGTTGCTGAAACTGACCTTGAACTTGCAATCCTCTTGCCTCCGCCTCCTGAGTTGCTGGGATTACAGGCGTGCACCAGTGGACCCAGCCGTCCAACAGATTTTTTGACAGGGTTGTAGAACTGATTCAGTGGGAGAAGGAAGGAGGTCTTTATATCAAATGATGCTGGAGCTGTTGATACCCATTCACCAAAAATGAAGTTCAACCTTCACACATGCGAAAATCTATCATGGATTTAAAAATCTATCATGGACTTAAACTTAGGATGTAAAAAGTAAAATATTGAAACTTTAGAAGAAAAGCGTTGGGACTCAGGAATTGATGGTGAGTTTCTGACTTGATCTTAAATCATGATCCAGAAAAGAAAAAGGAAATTTATTTATTTATTTTGTAGTATTGGAGACGAAACCCAGGGGTACTCCATCTCTGATGTACATTCCCAGCTTCTTAAATTTCAAAAGTTTAAGGTAGGGTCTCACTAAATTACCCAGGATGACCTCTAATTTGCAATCCTCTGCCTCGGCCTCCTGAGTCGATGGGATTATAGGCGTGTGTCACTGCAGCTGGTTTAAATTAGTTAATTTTATCTCCTTCAAATTACAACTTTTGCTCTGTGGAAGACCCTGTGGAGAGAACGAAAACACAAGGTACAACCTGGGAGAAAATATTTGCGAACTTTTTTAATAAAGAATTTGTCTCTGGAATATATAAAGAGCTCTCAAAATACAATAGTTAAAAGAAAAAAAAATCCTCAAACAACTAACAAAACTAACAAAAACCAAGGAAAATTGGTGCAAGATGTGAACAGACATTTGCTGAAGGGAATATGGAGAAGGTGAATGAACACATGAAAAGGTGCTCAGTATTGTTAGTCATCAGGGAAATGTAAATTAAAACCACGATGTGCTGTCACGAGGCACCCATCAGAATGACTGAGATGACAACCGAGGTAGGTTTGGTGTCTGTAGGCCCAGCTCCTCCAGAGGTTGAGGTGAGGTGACCTGATCCTAGGAGTTCAAGGCCAGCCTGAGCAATATAATGAGATCCTGTTTCAATAAACCAAACCAAACCAAACTAACCAAACAAACCAAACCAAACAACAGTGGTAAAGCCAGGTGCAGACAGCGATGCTGAGAAACTAGATCATTCACACGTTGCTGATGGAATTATAAAATGGGACAGCAACTCTGGAAGGGTATGACAATTTCTCCCAAAAGTTAATATGGGCTCACCATACGACCCAGCAATTGCATTCTTGGACATTTTCCCAAGAGAAATGAAAACTTTTGTACACCACACACACACACACACACACACACACACACACACCCCTCTACAAAACTGTTCCTGGCAATCCTGTTGATAGCCCCAAACTGGGGATAATGTAAATGTCCTTCCATAAGTGAATTGTTCAAGAGACAGCAGTCCATGGGTATTGAAGTCATTTTCCTGGTTGCAATGTGCACTGTAGTTATGCAAGAAAATGTTACTGTTAGGGAAAAATGGAGGAATGGATGTTCCTATATTAATTTTTGCAACTGCATATGAACCTATAATTATTAAATTTTTTATAAAGCTATATATATGTTTATATATTTAAAAAGGTAAGAAAATACAGACACTGGGAAGTAGGGGGCAGTGGCACTAGCAAACCAAACCAACCACTCTGAGGACTCTCTAAAGTCCCCAGAATGCTGGGAACAGAGGAGGAAGAGCCTTTGGAAGACTTTGGAAGAGCAGAATTCGTAATAGCACTGCTTCTTACCCTGGGATCCAGCAATTGTGCCACTTGGTACTTAGCCACGTGAGCTTAAAACATTTGCACACAAAACCTTGCACACAGATGTTTATAGCAGCATTATTCATAACTGCCCAAATTTGATAGTCACCAATATGTCCTTCAGCAGTTGAGTGAATAAACTGTGTATAGACGATGGAATATTTTTATTAAAAATAAATGAACTAAGGAGTCACAAAAGACATGGTAGAACCTTAATGCATATCATGAAGTGAAGGGGACCAATCTGAAAAAGGCTGATTGCTTTGCAATCCCAACTATGTGACATTCTGGAAATGGCGAAACTTCGGGAATGTGAAAAGGATCCGTGGTTGCCAGGGGTTGGGTCAGTGTGTGGAGCTTGGTAGGTGGAACACACAGGATCTTTAGGGCAGTGACACTACTGTGGCACTATAATGGTGGGTACATGTCATGCATTAATACAACACGTAGACTGTACAACACGAAGAGTGAGTCCCAGTGTGAACAGTGGGTTCTGGGCGATAATGACGGATCAACGTAAGTTCGTCGGTTGTAACAAAAGCACCGCTCTGGCACAGGATGTTGACCATGTGGGAGGCTGTTCATGTGTAGGAACGAGGCTTATGAGAACTCCTTGTGCCTGCCACTCAGTTTTGCTGTGAACCTCAAATTGCTCTAAAAACGAAAGTGCATTAAAAAATAATAACATTAGCAACCTTTACTAATAATATCTTCCCACCACTCAAGGTGCTTTCAAGAACACTTTCTCTTTGAAGCCTCATCGTCACCCTCGGGCTGGGTGGAAGGTGGAGGGTGTAAACTGGTAAGGGCTGTGTACGGGGTCCTGGTGGGTTAGGAGTGGGCTCTGCATTATCTCACTCTCCACATTCTTGGGGAGACACCCATGTGATTCGGGACACTTCCTCTGGGCGTGGGAAGGTATACGGAGAGGCTCCCTGGGGCTCCCCAGTACAGGGCCTGGTGTGGTCTAGGCTTCCGTGCAACGAGACGAGTGGAGACGGCGCAGAAGGGTGTGGAGTCCCAGAGGAAGGACCAGGGCCGAGAAGTGCTAGGGGAAGCTGGGATCGTCTTCCTGCCTTGGATGTCACAGTTGAGGACATTAGTGGAACAGCAGTGGATACTTAGGGTAAAGAAAGAAGAAGGGAGAAGCAGACAAGGAACATGGAAGGGGTCCAAAAGGGGACATTTTGAATCTCAAAATGGAAAGAGTGAAAGTCTGAAATATGGGATGGACCCAGCCATCAACCCAAAGGGCTGACTTACTTTGGGGACTAATATGTAGAGAGAACAGGGTGGGAGGGATTGTTTTTCCATCCTGACCTCATGTAATATGCCTTCTTAGGTTATACGTTTATTTTCCAGGCACTTGTTTTGGGCACACCAGGCCTTCCTGCTGCTGACCTTGGTGGAGAAAGTTGTCTCCCCCTTGTGGTCTCCTGGGGGAACTGCTTGCCCTCCACGGCCAAGGAGAGAGAGCTGGGGCCCTTGGAGACCTGGGGCCTCCTTGGTGCTTCTGAGCATAAGGCTGTCTCAGGGCAAGAAGGACTGGGAAGTGGAGCCCTGGCCTCGCTCTTTCCTGGATATTTTGTACCCCAAAGAGCCCCCAGTTACCTGAAAGTGGAGGAAGTGAAAGAAGAAAACAAAAGAACTCTAGAGAAGCAGGGCATTCTAGAGCCTGGTGGAGTACCGCGGTTGCCATCTTGATGAAAGGAGGAGTCACATGTTTGAAAGAGCCAGGCGAGGAGTGCACTGCCCCGAGTCGCCCTCCTGGTGGGCAGCACCCCTCCATCCGAGAAGACCAGAGACATCCCGTCTCCCTGCAGAGTGGCAGCAGATTCCTACTCTTTTGCAGACTGTAAGGACGTTTCTGTTGGAGACTGTCAAGATGATGAGAGAAGGCAATGGTACTACAATACCCCCAGCTGTGAAGTCTCCAATCTCGGACATCCACTGAGGTCTGGTGTGGTCAGCAGAGGCGTTGGCCTGGGGCATGTCCCACAGGTAGCCAAGGGCCCAGCATTTCTGCCTCGTTGGGGCGTGGGCCCGGGGTTAGCCTCACCCTTTTTGATGACCAGGTCCAGAAATTAAGGAAGGAAGGAAGATGCTGGTGCTTGGCAGGAAGAGAAGCAGGAGAAGCAGCAGCCATATTTGCAACTAGAAGGAGTTGGGTTGGATGCTCCTGAGAAGCAGGTCCAGCCTCCAGGGCTGTTTGGGGAGCTCTGAATGGCGATGGTGCCTATGCCTGCCTTTCCCCCCTGCTGACCGTGGACTCTTGGAGGGCAGACCTGGAGGGCAGACCAGGCCTCCTCCATTGGTTTCTCTCCAGCAAAACACAACTGGCTCAGCTCTTTGGTTCTTGTAGTGATGCGCTGAAACCCAAGAGGGCTTGGGAACTTAATCAGACCCAGAGACTCTCACCTGCCCTTGCACCCGCTGCCTTTAATCCCAAACTAAGATGTTTCAAAAAACCCTAGACAATTATTTTTAGAATTTCTGATTTCATTTTATTTTTACTTTTGTGTTTTGAAAGTTTGCAGAAAAGTTGTGGCGATACTGCTGTGGCTGTCTGTTTGCCCTTGACCTTCATTTACCAATGGTTAACATTGCCACATGTGTTTTAGCTCTCTCCTTGTGGACAGTTATTGTTATTTACAGAAACATTTGACAATAAGCCACTGATGCCATGATCCTTCATTCCCTAAATACTAAGAATAAAGACATGCATTGTCTTAATCACTAATTATTAAATGCACAGCATTTAATACAAATAGAATATTAATATGTACCATACAGCCCAGATAAAAATTGTACTAATGTCCCCCAAAATGTCCTTTATAATAATTTTCTTTCCTGATCCCAGGTTAAATGCTTTTATTCTTAGTATCAATAGTTGTTGGAAAGGTGGATCCAGAGACAGACAGACAGACAGACACACACACACACAATGCACGCACTTACACACTCACACACGCACGTGTGCGCACACACACCAGATTTGGCTCATTGCTGAGTGTGCTCCCTGTAAGATGGTATGAGTTTATTTACTCATTTGGTGTCAAGCTGCCCCTGCCCCACTTCTGGAACTTTCTAAGCACTCTCCAGGCTAATCTTCCAGGTGCTGGGAGTTGGAGTTCGGGGGCCTCTCCCATCTTGTGGATGGGGAAGAAAAGATGGATTCCAACAGGAGCGGGGCACCGGTCTGCTCTGGGATTATCGATGGCAGTGTGGGGCTTTTGCTCTGGACTTACCCCCATCCACATATCAAATTGGAAGACACAGAGCCAAGGGCTACTCTACCTTCCTCCTCTTTGACACAGAAGAAACCCGGAGGGGGTGGGAGAGGTGAAGCGGCTTTGCCATGCTCACTGAGTCAGCGCAGGGGACAGGGCTCAAGCTGATATTGTTTCAGCTGTCCGACTGTTTTATAAGCACCCAAGCTTGGGGAGCAGAGAACATGGGGACAAAGACAGAAGCATTCCCTGGATTGAACAAGAAGCCAAGTGGGGCTGACACTGAGCTCTGGTGTGGTGGAGCCCTGTGAGGTGTAGCGCAGGGGGCGAATGGCAGGCTTCCCAGCGGGCAGGAGGCGACGGGGTGCTGAGGTGGTCCCGGGCCCTTGGGCTTTCCATGGGGCTCCAGGGCGGGCCCAGGTCCCGGAGGCTTCCCACTTCCTCACGGCCCTGTCTGCATCGTCTACTGTGCTTGGCTTTCTTTCTAGGACTGGAGTCCGCTGGGAGGAATTTGCCAAAATTTGCTCTTGCTTTCAAGCTCGCCAAGGGACGCAGACAGGAGACATATGCTCCACATGAACAGGACAGCACATTCAGACCCGGCCTTTCTTTTGTTGTAACCCAGCTTACTTCATACCATGTGGACTTTACAGGACTAAATCATTAGACAAAACGTCCTATGCCAACAAATGGGAACTTTCTGCCAAGAATCCTCCTTCGGCAGATTTTGGGGTTCAATCAGTTGCCTAATTTATGGGGATCCTGCTCACTGGGAGCACACCGCCATGTGCCAGAGTGCTGGGGCTCCGGGCCTCCTGAAGATGGCTGGGTGGAGGCTGTCCAAGCCGCATCTGTTTTGGAGATTAGGAGAGACACACAAAGCCAACTATTGTGTTCCTGCCACTTCCGTGGCTCCTGATGGTCCAAGCAAAGCTGGAAGGGCTGAGCATTAACATGCGGTGGAAGGGACTCAGCCTTCTTTGGAAAAATCTTTTCTTCTTGAAAAATGCTTGAACACCAGTTTCAGAGGCCCATGGCTACTGAGAAGGAAGTTTGGGCAGACGATTAGCATCAACCCCGTTTTAAGGATAGATTCCTTCCCACCCCACCAGCACGGGATGGTTTATTTATTATGGAGAAGAATGAGTAGCATGTGGTAGAATCAGCAGGTTAAGTCGTCTTACACCACTGGGATAGATTTTCTGTCTTTATTTCCAACCACAAACAACATAAACAGATTATTAACATTTTCCGAGTGTTTGCTACATGCCAGGCACTGTTATAAGTACTGTACCTATTGGTTTCTTTAATCCTCAATCCTATGAGAGAAGTTTCATTCTACAGATGAGGAAACCAAAGCTGAGGGAGGCTAGTAACCAGGCTAAAGTCACCCAACAACTACCTGGCAAAATCAAGATCCAAATAGAGTCTGGTGCCAAAAAGCATGATATATATATATATATATATATATATATATATATATATATATATATATATATATTTATATTGGTTAACAAATTTGGTATTTTCTTTGAAGCATGTGTGTGTTGGAGCTAGGGGTAGGACTAGACAGGGGGGTCCTAGGTGATGTTCTTGTATGTGGATCTGATATGATTTTGCCAACTCCATAAGCCATTGTGGAGCATTCAGGAGAGATATGTGGTGTGTTGATGAGTCCCAATAGGTAACTTGACCTTGGGGTGGGGTATTAGCACCACTTTATTTGTGGAGTGAATATAGGGGGAAAAAGACATAGATGGTCCCCAAAGATTCCTGCATCCTAGTATCTATGCTGTTGTGTAATTCTGTGACTCTCGACTGTTTTTTGTTTTAGAGGTACTGAGTATAGAACCCAAGACCTCATGGATGCCAGGCCAGTGCTCTGCCACTGAGTAGCCCCATCCCCCACCTTTTTTTTTTTAAATTTTGAAACAGGATTTTACTAAGTTTTAACCAGGCTGGTCTTGAACTTGTGATTCTCCTGCCTGAAAAGCTAAGAGTATAGTCATGCACTAGTACAGCTGCTAATTCTCTCTTCTTGAGAGTGAGTTGGTCTTATTGACTCACTTCTAACTAATAGAACAGGACAGAGTGAAGGGATGTCACTCTGAGATAGTTATAACAGGACCGTGACTTCCATCCTGGGTGTTCTTTCTCTCCTGTGGCTCACTCTTTAGGAATGCACCTGCCATATTTGATGTAGGTCTTGTGGTAAGCGAGGTTAGCCAACAAATGAATGAGTTAAGCTAGAAACTGACCCCAGACAAGCCTTCAGATGAACCTACAGCCCTGACCAATCTGACTGCAACCTCATGAGTAGTCTCGAGCCAGAGTTAAGTTTGGAGATTATTTATAAAGCTGCATTAGGTAAACTAATAGGAGTAGCACCTGGGACCATGTCCTCCTTCAGGTTTACCTGGCATGCTCCATTGGGCTAAGCCTTGGCTAATCCACAGGTCTTCACCAGCCTCCATTGGTAGTTCTGGGTGTGTTCTGAGTGTGCAGGTGTTGCCTGATGTCCAAGGGATGGCAAATCCAGGTAGGCTTGGTAAGATGTAACAACATCTCTATGACTTATAACAGTAAAGATGTAGTTATTTCTTGCTTATGTAAGCTTTCCATTGTGGATTAACCTGTTGCTTTTCTCATGTTGTGATTCTAGGAGCCAGGTGGGTGGAGCAGCCATCATGGGAAATACTGATGGTCACCACGGCAATGGATGAGGAAAAGTAGCAAATCACGTGTAGGCTATTGAATGCCCTAGCAGGAAGTTACACACATCATTTCTTCTGCCATTTCATTGGTCAATGCAAATCATGTGATCACATCACTTCCTTTGCTGTTTCATTGGCCTACATACATCACAGGGTCACCCCCTACTTTTTGAACAAGAGGCTTATAATTCTATCAGGGGCCCAAGGAAGGTCCAGGAAAATCTTTAAGGCAGAAGGTATGACTATCATACCATGGTACACTATAAATAGGTGCATTATTTATCATCTGATCACCTTTGGGTAGGCAGTGATTCTGAGAAAGAATGTCCTCATTGGACAGTCTTCTCTGGGAACGTTGGGCCCCCCATCATTACCCCCCCAGAGCTCTGTCATGGTCTTCCCTCTATTTCTGTCAACTCAAACTCAGCATTAACTGGGAGAATTTTTTTCTTAACTTCATCTTCATTTTTCTCTTTTGTAAAGTCAGAATGACAACCTTGAAAAGTCTCCTGTCATCCTCTCCTGGTTCTCAACACTGGGGCATTGTCCTGTCTGTTTTTTGCCTGTAGCACCTAGACTGATTGGTGTGAAGTCTGGGGAGTCACTTTGAGTGGAAGTGTCAATGAGTCCAAGCTGGTGATTTCACCATGTGAATTACTTGGTCGTTTTAAAGACAATCTGGTGCAGCTTCATTTCTGGTTAACTGTTGCTTCCTTTGATGTCACCTGTGTAAAAGAGAGTGATATTAAAACCAATTAAATTATCTTTATGCATCATTAAAAACCCCATTTGATGCATTTTTCATTAGCTGAGACTTTGTTGGTTTTAGATAAAATGCAGATCTAATTTTCTTTTCAATATAAATCTGATAATTCTAATGAACGGACTCCTTTCTTTTGCATTTGATCTAGCACTTCATGTACAAACCAATTAGAGAAGAAACAGTCTGATTCAGGTAAAGATATGGTTTTCATTTGGGAGGGCACCTTCCGGGAAACTAAGCTTTCTCAGTGGAGTCTGGAGCATTGGTCGGAACATCCACATTTGGAGAGAGGGATCTCATACACAGGAAGAAGGGTCAGTCACTGGGGGGCAGGGAAGTGTGTGTGTGTGTGTGTGTGTGTGTGCGCGCGCGCACCTGCGCACGTGTGCACATGCACGTGTGTCTGGGAGACATACAGACATTTACTTGTGGCAAGAGAAGCTGGGAAAGTCTTCTCATCCTGCTCTGGAGGGGAAGGTCCCCAAAGTACATGTTTTGCAGTTGAATGCTGGGAAATGCCTGCTTGGGCCAGTGGGCTTGAGGGGGAACATAGATCTCTGACGCTTGATCCCAGGGTCGGGGTGGGGGTGGGGGGTTGTTGGGGGCGGGGGAAGCAGTGCCATAACTCTCCCTGTTGAGCCAAGCCCAGGGGCTCTCAGTTCTGGCTACTTGATAGGATCACCAGAGAAACTTGAAGGATACGGACATCCGGGCCTCCTTCTGGAGATTCTCACTCCGTAAGTCTGGGGTGGGGCCTGGGTTCTGTGCTTTTTCAGGTGTGCAAGGTTGAAATCCAGTAAGGGCCCGATCTTTCCACTCCTGTGTGTGCCACTGTAGGAAAATACCTACCTGTCACCATCAAGCACCAAAGCACCCTGCTGGGTGTCCGCTCTTTCATGCTTGGGAGAGTCAAGCATTTTAACCTGTTCAATGCAGTGGGCTGAATGGTGGCCCCCAGACAGATATGGTCATGTCCTGGGTCCTTTGAATGTGACTTTATTTAGCAAAGGGTCTTTGTAGATATAGTTAAGTAAAGGCAGGCAATTTGAGATGAGATCACTCTGGATTATGTAGGTGGACCTTAAATCCAATGACAAATGCCCTCATAAGGGAGAGAAAAAGAGAATACGGACACAAAGAGGACGGCTCTATGGAGTTGGTGGCAGAGGCTACAGTGGGGGAGGCCTGCAGTCCCCAGAAGCTGGGAGAGGCAGGGAAGCCTCTTCCCCTAGAGCCTCAGCAGGGTTTCTGCCTTCTGGAATCGAGAAACCACTCCCTGTTGTTTTAAGTCCCCGAGTTTGTGCTGATTTGTTACAGCAGCTCTAGGAAACAAAAGCCTGCCATGAGACCCCTTCTCCTTTGTTCACCCTCAGCTCTTCTCCAGATGTCTTGACTATGGTCCTGGGATGAAGTTTACACTTCTTCCTGATTTCCAGAACCCTCTCTTGACGACGCATATGGGCACAACTTGCTCTGCCCACATGGCAGCTGACATGAACCCACAGCTGTGGTCCTGTGGAAGATCACGTCTGGGACCCTCGCGGGTCCCTTGATCACTTTTGTCACTCTTGAAGTGGTGACTTTTCCCGGCTCGTGTTTACCCCTCCACCCTGGTTCCTGGATGATACACTCTCCCTGTGCTTTCTTTGGGGTCTTTGTTGTTCTAAGTTGTGCTTCGGAGGCATAGAGAGAGGTGGAGGCAATGGAGATAGGGAATAAGAAGAGGGAAAACTCCAGAAGAGGCTAGACCCAGGGCCAAACTCAGGATTCAAAGCCTTTTGCAAGAAAAGAGCTTGAGCATTATCTTAGAGGAAGGGGCGGGTATGTCAGGCTGTCAGAGTCTGAGAACGTTCTAGGTCCTCTGAGAACATACTTCAGGTATTCTTGGTAAATCCCTCTCAGTGTCTCATGTACAAAAATGGGTCATTCTACTAAAACAGACAGAAGCAGAGAGGAGCAGAGGTGACAGGGTTATGATACACTCTTTATGGTAGTACCCCTTTATCTATGGGGCGGTATGCAATCCAAGACCCCTAGTGGGTACTTGAAACTGGTTACTACCTTCGTGTTTTCTGTGCATACATACCTATGATAAAGTTTAATTTATAAATTAGGCACAGCAAAAGATTGACAACAGTAGTAACAAAACGAAGCGGTTAAAGCAATATACTATTGTTACTTACAACTTAGGAATCACTTATTTCTGGAATTTTGCACTTAATGTTCTGGGATCATAGCTGCCTGATGAAACTGGAACTGCGGAGGGAGAAATTGCTGATAGTGGGGACCACTGTGCAGCGTTCACCGGCAGAAAGCGAGGGCAGAACTCATGTCAACCTAGATGGATGAGCCTATATCAAAAAATTATTTTATTGTTGAGCAGATATTCAACCACCCTATTGCTGGGTTCCTCTGGTCCTGTGGAGAAGGCAGATGGAGGAGGATATAGAGCTGGGCTCTGGGGACGTCAGTTCCTACCCTCAGCATTGCTTGATGTGTGTTCTCATTTTGCCTGCGTACTGGCTTCATTTCCCAGTGCTGACTGAAATTCAAATAAGTATCTTTAATATTCCTATGACAGTTTCATTTGGTAATAACTTTGTGTCTGTCAAGAATTTTATGTGTGTTCTTTAACTCTATTAATCTTAGTTGAATTTCAAAGCATCATAATTAAATTGTATCAAATTGTTTACTTTGAGAACCTTTTAAAAATGTCACTGGACTGGAATTAAATTCTATTAATTGGTACAGAGTGTCTGCAAAGGCAGCATGAGTTATAATACGCAACCATTGCTAACATGATAAGGCCAGAGTTGACATTAATGAAAGAACTGTAAGAATTTACCATCTGTTTAATCAGCTGATGCTTCTTTGCATATCATAAAAGACTGGAAAGAAGCAAGCTATTATCAGGTCATAAAAGGTAATAATGCTGTTTCCAAGCAGAGGGTCTCAGTGATTCAGGGGTTGGGTCTTTATCATTTTCCTTTTTATAAGGATCTCTCTCTCTCTCTCTCTCTCTCTCTCTCTCACACACACACACACACACACACACACACATCTCCACATTCTCCACATTCCCCAGTTGGTGGAATATTTTAAATATTTCCTTTTAACGAGTCAATATGCTTAACTAAAAATGCAAATTTAATATCATCATTCACAAAGGTAATGAAAGGATTTATAAAAAGTATTATTTCATGGAGATTATGGGTTATAGGGAGCAATATTAGGACATAAGTTTAAAGTCAGCTGAATGACTATGATCTTCTCTCAATTCTTTCAATGCATTCCCAGGACTGAATGTACAGGCTCCTGTGGTCATAATTTCAAAACTTCCAATTTCAGACCCTTCAGCAGTGGGAGGCCCTGCCTCTGTCCCCATTTCCTGGCCTCCTTGGGATAGATCAGCTCTGATGAGTAGCCCATTATAAAGCTCAATCTTGTTATGACTCAGTTAAAGAAATCTTTAGTTACTCCTTAGGTTTCCAAGCCTTTGGTCTTCCATAATTTGTTATCACCTCCCCTTTCCCCTTATCTCTCATTGGTTATTCCCCTTGTACTGCTATTTCCTCTGATTGGAAAACCCCTTCTCAGTATTGTCTAGCGGCTTTGGAGGGTGATGACTTTGTTTCACTCATGGTACAACTCGCTCATGGTGGCCATAATCTCTGCAGAGATCTTTGCCAATGAATGAATACCTACTTACTTAAATTTCTACCCATTTCCAACAAACCCAGATTAAATGATAAAGACTTCTCTGATCCCTCTCTGTGAACTCATCTCCATCCCCAAACACTGTGCCCTATTTGATGTTTTGTTATAGTGCTTTCCACATACACACACTCTCTGCTGATCTCTGCTCGTCCATTTTTGAGAATACAAAAACTCCCTTCTCTTCCCATCAAAAAATTACCAGCCAACCTGAAATCTATCCCATATATTTGCTGCTTTTCCTTTTACAAGTGGCCAATAGGACCTTTTTTCCTACCAAACTTAGTTCTCTCCACTGATGGTCTGAAACCCTCCTGCTCTTCATTTCCTAAGGGCTGTGTTTACTCTCTCCTCTAAAGTACACCTGTCCACCTCTTTCTCTTTACAGGCTCATTATCTAAGGAATCACACATGTTATAATATCTCCCTTCTTTGAGAATAATCTCTATTGGTACTATGTCCTTTTTGAATTACCATCACATTCTCTTGCTTTCATTATTCAGCAAGACTTCTCAAGTTGTCCATAGTATCTGTCTCTACTTTTCTTCTCTTCCCATTCCATTTAGATTGAATTTATAATCCCATCACTTCACTGAGGTTGTTCCTGTTATGGTCCCCAGATTTACCTTCACATTATCAAATCCTGTGCTCACTTTTATGTTTCTAATTATGATTTCACTCCTATTGAAACATTCTCTTCAGTTGGCTTCCAAAACACCACATTCATCTTTATTTCTACCTCTTTAATTTCTTACCAGTAATAGAGATAAAACGAATCATAAAAATTCTCAATTAATCTAAACAAAGAAGTAAAATATGGGAAAGGAAATAAAGAATAGAAAGCACAATTAGGAGATAAACAGGAAGATGGCAAACTGAAATTCTGCACATGGGCAATTAAATTAAGTATAAATGATCTAAACATCCCAATTAAAAGGCAGGGATCATCAGACTGGTTAAAAATGCAAGAACTCATTATATGTTGCCAACAAGAAACTCTCTTTATAAATAAAAGCACAAAGGGGGGTAGGAATGATGGTGGATTGAATTATTCATCATTACCCTAAGTACATGTATGAAGACGCAAATGGTGTGAAAATACTTTGTGTACAATCAGTGACTTGAAAAATTGTGCTCTATGTGTATAACATGAAATGAATTGCATTCTGCCATTGTGTATAACAAAGTAGAATAAATAAATAATAAAAAAGAAGCAAAGATAGCTGGGCACAGTGGTGCACGCCTGTAATTCCAGCAACTTGTGAGGTTGAGGCAAGAGGATTGAGAGTTCACGGCCAGCCCCAGCAAAAGCAAGGTGCTAAGCAACTCAGTGAGACGCTGTCTCTAAATAAAATACAAAATAGGGCTGGGGATGTGGCTCAGTGGTTGAGTGCCCCTGAGTTCAATCCCCAGAACCCCCCCCCCCAAAAAAAAGCAATGATTAAATTTATTAGTATTACAAAGAATACCCACATATGATCATACAAAAAGATGCATTTGACAAAATTCAGCATCCAAAATTAATAATTTTTTGCCAATAAGTAATAGAAAGAAATTTTCTTAACCAATAAAAATTATAAAAACTCTCAAAAACAAACAAACAAAAAAAGGTGGGGGGAAAGAGTGGAAAATATATACTCTACTAGCAGAAATCCAAAGAAAGTTGAATTGGCTCTATTAATATCAAAGTGACTTTTTTTTCAATTTTTAAAAATTTGTTCTAATTAGTTACAAATGACAGTATAATGCACTTTGACACATCATACATAAATGGGGTATAACTTCTCATTCTTCTGGTTGTACATGATATAGAATTACAGATTACATGCAGTCATATGTGCAAATAGGTTAGTAATGTCCAATTCACTCTACTATCTTTCCTACACCTAAACTCTCTCCCCTCCCTTCTCTCCCTTCTGCCTAATCCAAAGTAACTCTATTCTTCCCTAGCCCCCACCTTATTGTGAATTAACATCTGCATACCAGAGAAAACATTTGGCCTTTGGTTTTTGGGGATTGGTTTATTTTGCTTAAGCATGATATTCTGTAGTTCCATGGGCACCAAAACAGAAATATACACCAATGGTACAGAATAGAAGACACAGAGACAAACCCACATAAATATAGTTATCTCATACTAGACAAAGGCACCAAAAACATTTACTGGAGAAAAGATAACCTATTCAACAAATGGTGCTGGAAAAATTGGAAATCCATATGTAACAAGACAGAGTGACTTTTTTAAAAAATATTTTTTTAGTTGTAAATGGACACAATGCCTTTATTTTATTTGTTTTATTTTTATGTGGTACTGAGGATGGAACCCAGTGCCTCACACGTGCTAGGCAAGCGCTCTCCCACTGAGCCACAACCCCAGCCCCACAAAGTGACTTTTGAGCAAGGAATAAAGAAGAAGATAAAGAGGAAGTGTTCATAATGATAAAAATATCAACCTAAAAAGAAGGTAAAACAACTTTAAATGCATATCCCTCAACAACAGTGCTCTAAAAACTATGAAGCAAAAACAACCAAAAAGAGAATGGACAGTCTTGCAATTATAGTTGATATCAACACAACTTTCTGATAACTGATAGGAGAAAATCAATAAGCGTATAGAAGACTGAAGCAACATACCAGCAAGATGATATAACTGAGATTTAAAGAAAACTTCTCACAACAACAGAACATTCTTTATTTGAATATAGAATGTTCTTTAACATAGATATACGCTGGGGCATAAAATGAGTCTTTACAAGCTAAAAGAAATGAAATTATGTGGAAGATGTTCTCTGATGGTAATGGAATCAAATGAGAAATCTATGACAGAGAGCACCCAGGGGAATGTGTTGAGGGAGTGAAGATGTGGTTCAAGGCTGAAACTATGGGAAATACCAGTGTGGTTGTAGCAGAAGAGCTCTTCAAAGAAGGTCAATGGGGAAAGATCAAAGAATAATAAGGAGAACCACGAAATAGGAGTCATGGAGGCCAAAGGAACAGAGAATTCCAAGAACGAGCAATATCAGATGTGGAAGTGTCCAGGGAGATGAGAACTGAAACAAATCCTTTGGGTTTGGAGACACAGAGATTATTGGCAACCACAGGGAGAGAGCAGTTGATGGGAAATGAGGAAGTAACAACAGTGATTATCTATTCTTCTTCTAGGCAAATCTCTTTTCTTCTTGGGAAAGCCAAGAACATGAAAGCAAAGCGTTGGCTGTGGGGAGAACCAGGGTCAGACCAGGGGACACTTTTATTTCTAGTTAATTAATTTGTTGTTGCTTTAGAGGATATGGGAGATTTGGACACATTTGTAGAGTGAAGGTTCGAAGCTGGTGGTAAAGGACAATTGAAGATACGGGAAAGGGGCTACTTGTTGGAACAAGATTCCTAAGGAGATGGGAAGGAATTGGAGGCATGACTATAGGTGTGTAATTCATCCTGAATACAGAGATGAGAGGTGAAGACAATGTAATAATGAATGAAAATGTAGATAAACTCTAGGTGGGGATGAAAATTCTTCACACAAAGCACCACCATGGATTGATGATACAGCATTTATCTCTACCTGAGTTCTTGAACTCTGGACTCAACTTCTAAGTGTCTCCTGGGTATGTCTGCTCAGGTGTGATACTATTTTGAAAACAACAAGCTCCCCTCCTGTTTCCCTTGTTGTTGAGAGCCACAGCCGAAGGGGCCCCAGCAAACTTTCAGACTGCCAGCTGATGATTGGCTCACAGCGGCCCCAGCAACATCTAGCTGATTGGCTCCTCTGCGGTGATGCTCATTGGAGATGCTCATTGAGCTATTTCCCCGCCCTTTCAGACTACCAGCTGATGATTGGCTCACAGTGGCCCCAGCAACATCTAGCTAATTGGCTCCTCTGTGGTGATGCTCATTGGGCTCTTTCCCTGCCCTTTCAGGCCACAGAGCTGCTCATTGGGGGACTTTTTTGGCTCTGCCCACATGACCCAGCCAATCGGCCTCAAGAGCAGGAGGATTGTGGGAGGTGGAGAGGCTGGTGGTTGTGGGAGTGGCTTGTGGGAAGCCGGTGGTGGCAGTTGGGCTCTGAGGGTTTTTTCCTGAGGAGCTGTTTTGTTTGGCATGTGTGGTTCTAAAAATAAAGTTAGTTTCTTTTGACAAGTGACTCCTGAATTGTGCCCAGCCAGACGGTGGCACCTTGTCTTATCTTTGCTCCCTCTTAGTTCAGGAACACTGACTCAGCCTGGTGCACTGCGGGTTCTAGTCTTAGGTCAAATGACAAGGTGGGCATCTCTATCCAAGGCATAGGATGGGCTGATGGTGTGATGTGGGGGTGGAGAGTGGGTCAGGGACATGGGTGTTGAGATGATCAAAGTCAGGCTATCCTAGAGTGTCCCCAATTCACAGAAGAGAGAAAGTAGGTGATTCTAGGTAGATAAACAGCAAAATCAAGTTCTTAGGGTTTGGAGGGTAGAAAGCAGGACTGGGAGAAAAGTCTTGAGCTGGTGAAATGCTGGACACAAACCCTTTCTGTGGTGTTTTGAACTTGAACATGAGTTTGAGGATGTTATTAAAAGAAGCAAGTGGTACAGACTCCCCACATGCATTGAAGCTTCCAACATTCTTCTGTATTTCAGCCATGAAATGTGGACTTTCCTTTAACGGTTCCTTTCCTTTCCTCACCCGCAACACTCTGTGATTCGTTCTGCAACATGTGATTCGTTCTTTACAAGAACCGCAACTCATACATCCCCCCCTTTTCTTTCCCTCTGTCTATATTCTTTGTACCTTCTGTTTCAAGTCAGTTTGGAAATGTTAAAAAATTAGATTTTCTCTTGGCAGTGTTGACCTGGCTAGAGGCCAATAGTAGCAATGTGCCTAAAATGAAAAAAAAAAAAAAGATTATATATATATATATGAAGAAAAACAAAGATCCAACTTTGGAAAATAACTTCCCTAAAAGTTTAGGTTTATATTCAAGGCCAAGATGTCGATTGCTGTTTATTTTATCTGAGCCAGACATGGTGGCTATAAACTGCTTGGCTGTCCAGAGGTTTTCCCAAAGCTCACAGCCATGCCCCAGACCCCCTTCAGAGCTGATTTAATTAGGATAAATGGTACTAATGTTTTGGCCTGGAGATCGCTTGCTATGGTCCATTTGCCTAACTATGAGACTGAGAATCACCCACGTTGGGCCGTGATTCTGCTCTTTTGCCCTTGCCAATTAATCTTGAATTTCACAAAAGCTTCATTGTGCAAACCCGCAGGAGAGCGTCCTCTTTCTTCATGAATCTTGCCCACCTGGGATCACCTGTGGTTTTGAGACCACAGCATGTATACCACTGTAAACACAGCTCACAAGCTGTCACTTCTCTCTAACATGCTCATCAACATGAAGTCCTCCATTTTGCATTCGTTCTGGCCACTTTGACACAGAAGAATGTGGAAACAGGATCTTGTCAGAATTCAGTTCAGATGTCAGCCATGTTCATTCGAGCACTGGTCATCAGTCACGTTGGCCACTACCCCTAGCTGCTCTGCTTAGAGAGTCAAACTGTATACTTTCCTCATACTCAAGATACATAAGATACCTAAAATCCCATTGGAGCATTTGCTGATGATGGCTCTTTCTGGCTGTTTTCTAGGTGTCTCCACCATCATGGAAGGAAGAGAGGTGGCAAGTACTGTCACTGAGGCCCATGGGAAGTGGGAAAGGTGACAACACAGATGACCACCCTTAGGCTGCTCAGGAATGGTGATCAATCCCAGAGACAAAATGTCATGGGGAGACGTGCAGGGGAAAGCTCTGGATATCACTAAGGGATCGAGATGCACCATGCACAGTCCTGGAGGGCAGAGGCTGCAGATGGCTTCCAGGATGCATGGTTGGGAACGGTTATTCCTTGATCTCTGTTACTTTGGCTTGGGTGTTTCAGAGATAGAAAAGAGGCACTGTCCTGGGTCCCTAATCCCTACTTCCCTGCAATTTCCCCTGGAAGTGGTTTTTACCAGGTGTCGACCGTCTAGGGGAAAGTTTGGGAATGTGAAGGGGCATTTCAGTTAGTCATCGTGCTGTGGGCACACTGGCAGGGAGGCTAACACTCAGCCAGTCCCAAGACAGTGGAACTCCCCTGCTGGGGTGTCTCCCTTTGAGAAACATGAAGAATGCAAGGCCTCCCAGGGAGGATTCCACCCTGAGCCTGGACACACTCTGAGGCAGGTCTTCTTCAGGAATGTAAACATGGTGCCCAGCCCGGTCTTTGCCTGGTCGAAGGGCACTGCTCTTTGGAGCACAGAGCTCTCTGCTGCTGAAGAGAAGTTTTAGCTACTTGGCCTTTCAGGTGCTGACCAGTACTGTTCCAGTTTTATCTAGGAACACAGAGTGCCTGTGAAGGTTTGAAAAGAGTGTGGGCACAGACCCCACAATTGACAAGGTGACCCACGCTTTATATCACCACCACGAAGAATCTTTGTAGTGAAGTTGTCTTCCCCAAGAACAGCAAGTTCTCCAACAGGAGTCAAAATGAGATTGGATTTAAAGGGACGGGGTTTACTGTATATCTACTACCTATAGCTCTCAGAGACCAAAGGCATCCCCAGAGACACGAGTTCATTCAGCTTCTAGAAGGTTCTAAATGTTTTCAGAGCAATGTCCTTTTTTCTCAGGCACTAACCCTCTACTCCTGTCCAGTTGTAGGTCCCTCAGTCTCTTCCCTTGAAGCAGGGAAATCATATTTTGCTTAAAACCAAGTTTAGGAATGAAGGTAGGCAAAGTTCTGGCTTCATTCCCTGAATTTTTTTTCTCTTTCCCTCTTTTAAGGTATGAGCAGAGCCTGCCAATGGTTGGCTAATTGTCTCCAAGTGAAAAGACTGATTCAGAAGAGGTTTTAGACTCCCAGGGGCATAACACCCGTCATTTCACAATGGAGAATTATTTTTGTGGTATTTATTTTATGATTCCTGACCCTTGTTCTAAATCTTGCTGGTGTGTTTTCATTTAAAATGTATTAACTGAAACTTGGCTTAGGGACTTGGCTCCATTAAGCTCTACAACAGCTTAATCCAGATTTTATTATTCTGGGACTTGTGTGTACGAACTTTAATAGGAGAGGAAGCTTGGGGATAAATAGGGTGATGTTGATACTTACTATGCATTTAACTCTTTTGGTTCCCTCTTGACAATTGACTGCAGTGTTTGGGGCTGGATATTAATGTTTTCAAACTGTCGTGACAGTGACTGTAGCTTTCCTAGGGAGAGGGCTAGTCTGGGCCTCTGGGCAAATGGTAGACTCAGTTCAGAGCTCAAGTCCTGTGATTATCTGAGGTCAATGGCCGTGTGTGGCCCACCTCGTGGGCGTGGGGCCCTGCTGGGCATCATGGGGAAGCAGCCCAGGCTTTCCTCCGAACGCCATGGAACTCCTGTCTCACCACCTCCATGCCAGCTCCACCCACAGCTCTCACAGTGCCACAGCCTTAGCACTTCCAAAGTGGGCCTCCCCTCAATCCTACTCCTCCAGTGCACCCCCTTCTGGAAACGAAACCTCTGTTCACCCCATTGCCCCTGCAATGCTCCCTCCTTGAGCCCAGCAGAGTCTGTTGCTTCCACCTTCTCTGTGGGCTGCAGTCTGTCCACTCCACCTTGACTGACCCACCCCAGTCCAGTTCCAATAGCTCTGATAGCCACTAACTTCTGCCTGTCTTTCCCACCTATTTGTGACTGTCCATCTGTAGCCTCCTCTCCTATAGCAGAGGGACCTCCTCTATGTAGAACCAAATCAGCTCAAAAACGTGCCCCAAACCTTCATTGGCTCCCACTTAGGTTAGAATTGAAACGCTTCATACTCCCCGAAGACCCTGTGTGACCAGGCCTGTTACTTCCGGCCTTCTCTCATCCTCCTATCCCCATGGCTCATCCAGCCCCCATCAGTCTTTTCCCCAAGGCAGACTCTACCTGGCCAGTGCCCCTCATCTTCCAGACCACTTCCTCAATGGGGCCTTTCCTGACCCCATCCTGATCTAATGAAACCCATATTACATTCTTTCATAGAACTGTGTGCTTCTTTTCTGACCTCTAAGTTCCTAACCTCCAGACATAACCCTCTACTTTACCCAGCTGATGTCCTGTCTCTTGTATGAGGCTTACCACAGTTTGTACTTTTGTATTTATTGTTGTGACTGAAGTTAACATCTGTCCCTCCCACCAGACTCTAAGTTCCATGAGGTTGAACCATGTCTGCTTGGCTCAGAGGTAGAAATCCAGCAACCTGTGCCTGACACATGTATAATATATAGTGGTCGGATCCATATATAAAAGAACGGCGTGATTCCTGTCTTCAAGGAATTATTATTTTCACCTGAAAACCCCTATTGAGCCATTATGGTGTCCACTTGTACAGAGAGAAAAATAAATCCCTGAAAAAACAAGACCTGCTTGCAGCTTTGTAAAATAAGCTTGAAAATTCAAGTTTTGGAAACATCCAAAGAACTTTTGGAACAGAAACAGGTGGGTCATTATTATGGTTTGGATATGAGGTGTACCATCCCTACCCCAACCCCCCACCCAAAGCTCATGCATCAATGCAGGAGGTAAAATGATCAGATTATGAGAGTTGCTACCTAATCAGTCCATCTTAGTTAGCATGGACTCAGAGGGTGGTGACTGCAGGCAGGTGGAGCATGGCTGGAGGAGGTGCGTCTCTGGGGGTGTGCCCCAGAAGGGCTCATCTTCCCTGCAGCCCCTTCCTCTCTCTGTTTCAGGGTCACCAGGAGGTGAGCCCTTCTGTCATGATGTTCTGCCTCACCTGGAGCCCAGCGCTATGCAGTTAGCTAACCATGGACTGAACCTCTGAAACTGTGAACCACAGTCAACATTTTCTCCTCTACGTTGCTCTTGTTGGGACTTCTGGTCACAGTGATGCAAAGCTGATCAAAGCACATGTGGTCTTAGGCAGTTCATGTGTGAAGAAAGCCTTTGGCAATAAGTTCAAAAATAATAATTTATAGAAAATTAGTAAAGGGGAAAAAAAGATAAAGATAGGAGGGGATTCTTTGTTCCATTGCTACTGGTTTATACTAAAGAGTCAAATGGGTCACATTTTCTGTCCAAAATTCTGTTTTTAACAAGAACATATATGATGCCTTTAATTTAAAATGGTGAGTTTTTGCCCTAGACTGAGTGTTTGTCCCTTGCCAATTTGTATGTTGAAGGCCTAATCCCCAGTGTGAAGGTACTTGGAGATGGGCGTCTTCGGGAGGTGATTATTTCATGAGGGTGCACCCCTCCTGAATAGAATTAGTGCCCTTTTAAAAGAGACTCTGGACAGTTCCCTTGTACCTTCCTCCATGTCAAGATACAATGAGGAGTCGTTAGGCTTTAAGCTGGAAGAGACCCCTCACTAGAACTAGACCCAGTTGGCACAGCAATCTCAGACTTCCAACCAGCTGAGCTGTGAGACATAAACGTCTGTTGTTCATAAGCCACCCAGTCTACAGTGCTTTGTTACAGTAACTCGAAAGGACAAAGGCAGTCTATGAACCACAAGGAGAGAAAGCAGGTTTTTCCAAAAGGAGGCACAAAGTTTTCTTCATTAACCTTTCCAGTAATGAGCTATTCAGAGCAAAAACTTGACAAGTCATGGAGAATCTAGATAGGCCTCAGGAGACTGAGTCCTGAGCTTAAATCCCCCAGAGGGATTCCACTAGGATAACAGAGTGAACTTTCCTGGCCTTGGCCTCTAGCAGGATTCTCCTAAGCACATCTTTGTTACTTTATGCTGTGGAAATGGGAAGGGAATTTTCTCAAGACTTCTAGTGTGACTCTCTGACTTCAAAATGGAGCTGAGATCATAAACACCTGTACAGTTACATCCCAAGGGGTTGAGGAGGCACAGCTCATGAACAGTCCATTCTAAAGCCAGACCCACGATCTCCACTGGAACATCAGATCCTGCTGCCAATCCACCTTCTACATACGCCTCATTCCCAGCGTCTGTGTTAGGGCACTCAGGGTCTCATTGTTGTGAATGCCCCATGGTTTCTCCAACTACTCCCCACCTCCCACATCCCCCTAACTGTCCAATATGAAAAGAAACCGGAATAGCTTACCTTTTGGAGAATGTTGGACCTCTTGGTCCTCTACCCTGCCTCCCCTGCCCATCACAGAATTCTGAGCCTTTCTGGGCTGTACATGGGCATGAGTTGGGTGGTTTTGGGACCAAAGTTGAGAAACTAAAAAGCATTTAGACCTTCACAACTACTCACCACTCAGAAGATGATTCCCTTTCATTTGTTGTACAAAAGTGTGTCTGAAATGTGGAACACCATCTTTTCTATTCCTTGAGATACTGCCTGGGCTTCTTTTAGCATCATTATTTTCCTTTTGAAACACAAAGTACTTATACAGAATGATTTAATTATGTTTTAGCAACTCTCAATGAGAAAGATCTAGTACCAAAAGTCAGTCCCATTTTAAGGAAAGGCCATATGCAACTATTTCATCCCATTTTTAACTCATATAATCTTGCTATATTTTAAGCAATTTTATAAATTGCCTCCAATCCTTTCAGCAACTCGGAAGCATGTATAAATAGCAAAATATATATGCACATACACACAGAGATCTGAATTCATTGAGAGCAAACATATGAAAGATAAAGTACTGGAATTAAGACCACAAAATTAGGCCCTGAAATAATATTGCCTCTTGTACTTCTTGTACTAGTGAAAAAAGAGTATGTACCATTTTCCCACCCTCCCCCCAAAAAATTTTAGTTAAGGAGCCACAAATAACGCAAATGTGATTGCACCTGTGATCTGCTGGAGACATAGCTCATTCAAGATGGAAGGGTGTGAATTCCCAGGGCCTTGCCCCCTCCATCTGCTGTGTGGGAAGAAGGCATTTGATTCCTCTGTTTTCCCCCTTGGTGTTGCTTTTTGCATTTGCCTCAAAGGAGGCCACCTGCTTATAGTCTTCTCTAACTGCAGGGTTCAAACAGCTACCTCCCTTTCTCGAGCGTTCGAATGGGTAGATTTATGAATGGCACAGATGGAGAAATAAATTAACTTTAGTACAGATGCTGGCATTGATATTCTTGGGACTGAACTGCTTCCAAGCCAGAAATAATCCTTGAGCTTGCAAAATAGGGAAGTCTGAAGCAATTTTACTGTTCTTGTCAGATGGCTGGATGTGGTACAAAGCTCACTGGAAAAATTAATGGAAAAGTGTGTGCCACTCAGGTGGCTTGATGTGAATTGCTCCCAGATGAGGTGCACAATTGTGTCGCCAGGATTTTCTACTAAGCTGTCAGAAGAGTTCTTTGGAATTGGAAGCATTGACAATTGATTAGATTCTGGGCCTCCCAAAATTGTCTACAAAGACTCATTGTTTATTTATTCAATAAATACTGACTGAGATAAGTGAAGTGAGGCAAGATCCCTGCACTCACACCGAAGGGGCTGATAGGTGGAGTGAATGTGGAGAGGACCGAAGGGAGGAAGGCTACCCTACGAAGAGGCATCTGAGCTGTCTTAGGAGACAGAGGGAGGGAAGCAAATGTATCCCTGGAAGAAGGGACAACGAGAACAAAGACTCAGGTGTGTGAAAACAACTTTAAGAAGCAGGGCAGTGAGGCAGGGTCTCAGGCTTGGTGGGTGACCGCAGGAGAGGAGACTTGAGAAAGCTGGGCCAGATTGCAAAAGGGTCTATCTAGTTCCTGCAGAAATTGAAAAACGATGCAAATACACAAGATGTTGGAAGGATAATTAAATCTTTTTTTGTAACCATATGGGATGTAGAAGTACATAAACTGTGTGTGTGCGCGCGCGTGAGCACACACATGTGCAAACACACATGTGTATGTTCATGGAGCATTTCACACATGGTAAATAACTAGCGAAATTAGTTTCCTTGTACAGTAACTAAGGGACTTATCTTACTTTTACTGAATTACCCAGGAGGTATTTAACAAGGGGGAAGCTCCAGAGAAAATGTAGAAGGACCAGTAAAGACCTTCCTGGGAGGAAGTCAGCGACTGTGGAAGCTGTGGGTGCTCTTGACCAAATCGAGGGTTTGGAGAGGGAGGAAGGCTTCCACTGTTGTTTGGATATGGTTTGAGCATGTCCCCAAGTGTCCCTGTGTTGGGTGCTTGGTCCCTTAGTGGTGGTGCAGAGAGAGGTGCACTTTAAGAAGGAGGCCTGGGTCACTTAGGTCATTGGGGGAGCTGCCCTCAGAAGCGATCAAGGTATCATTCATGTGACCCGTAAGCTGTCACGAGAACGACTTGGTGATAGAGTCGACTCAACACCTGAATCATCTTCTGGCCTCCTGCTTCCAGATACAACCTCTTCACCATTGGGCCATCGTCAAAGCCAGCCCAGTGTCTCCAACAAAGATGAAACCTTTGATGACCATTTTGTAGTCCAGATTTTAGTGGACAGATGGGTCAGTGTGCTGGAGTGGTGAACGGAGCTGGCTTGCAAGATCCAATGGTGATCTTTTCAGGAATTTCATGAGCTATTGTTACAATTTACAATTTAAATTTCATAAACTTACAATTAAATATATTTGTTTAAAACAAAGAGAATAATCAAAACTTCACTTTCTAATTTTTTAATTTTATTATACTCTAACCTATTCTCTATTGTACCTGCCTTGTATAAATAGAACCTAATGGTGTTCTGTCAGGCATCTCTTTTCTTCTTGTTTATTCAGTGATTACTTCTGGCCACAGCAAGAATATTTACACCAGGGCAATTGGAAAAGGCAATGCATCAGGGCTCTTCTCCCCAGAGAGCTGCTTGTTTAACCTTACCTGGCACAACACCACCTGAAGGAAGAAGGAAAGATCCAGCATGTGTGTCGTTAAGGTGGGGGCAAGAGGGTAAGATGCCACTGGAGATGGCAGCAGGGTGATGACGACAGATGGAACCCTGATCAAGCAGGACACACCGAGGGGGTGGTAGATTTGGTCCCAGCACCCAAGGATAGGAAGGCCTATTTTTAAAAATTTTTAATTGATTTAAAAAAAAATAAATGACAGTGGAATGCATTACAATTCTTATTACACATATAGAGCATAATTTTTCATACCTTTGATTGTATATAAAGTATGTTCACATCAGTTCGTGTCTTCATACATGTACTTTGGATAATGATGTGCATCACATAGGGAAGGTCTATTAGACACAGCAATGGCAGAAGTACATCTTTTCCAGTTACGCTCAATGAGACTTTTTGATCCTCTATCTAGTTCACTTTCGTTAATAAACTATTAAAAGAGGAAATTTTGAATTCCTCAATCTTTTAAAGCCGTACTTTTGATTAACACAAAAACATCACATTTTTTAAACATGATATTCAAGCTTCAGATTAAATTATTTATAATCACACACACACAGAGCATTGTTTTTATTTTATTTTTTTTAAGAGAGAGAGAGAGAGAGAGAGAGAGAGAGAGAGAGAGAGGAAGACAGAATTTTTTTTTTTAATATTTGTTTTTCAGTTTTTGGCAGAAACAACATCATTGTCTGTATGCGGTGCTGAGGATAGAACCTGGGCCGCATGTATGCCAGGCAAGCGCGCTACTGCTTGAGCCACATCCCCAGCCCACAGCATTGTTTTTAAACTATGGGTGCTTTCCTTTCTTCCAGCTCCAGTTGGAGGATTTAGTAAACTGAATGGTAGATGACAAACAGGCCCCTCTAAAAGGCCAGGTGAAATGAAAGCCGAGGAAATTCAGGAAGTAACCGTTACACCTGCACTTCTGTCACACACCGTCCTCTGGAAGCATGCGATTTTTACCTTCCACTCTGGGCACTGGTCTGTTTTCTACTCTCCCCACTTGGTTTCGTGATCATCTCTATCATTCTTCACTCCTACAGTGATCACTTCTTATGCCATGATATTAATAGAGCACCGTTTGTCGAACTCATTTCCTCCCAGTTGGGTGCTTGGGCTGTTTCCAATTATTCCTTTTAATATGTGGCAGGGCTCAGAACATCTTTTTACAAATATGTTTGTTTCCTTGGAATTATTCCTTGGGACATTTTCCCCCAGGAGGCCTTACTGGGTCACAGAGCAGGATAATTTTTGTGAGTTGTCACATATTGCAAAACCACTTTGAAAAGTATTTTTTTTTTTTTTTGCCCAGTTCATGGTGTAGAATTTAGGGTGTCTGTTTCCCCAAAGCTCTGCCAACAAATGGTTTTGTCATATTTAGACATTTCTCTTGTAGTTTCCTGATTGCAGAATAATCCATGTAGCTAAGGAGATGAAATCAGGGGGAAAAAATAAAAACACTTCCCCTAATTAAAGCTTGGTGCGGTAATATGTGGGTGGTTTTAATACATATCATAAAGAGCTACGAAACATTTTATCATTCAAGTAAGAAAGTGAAAAAAAACAATGAGGGGACATGGATTGTTCTTTTAAAGAGTTAGAGACAAAAGAAAGAATAAATACATAAGCCCACACCAGAGGGAAATGATGAGATTCATTGGAAAATAAAGCAGGAATATAAGTATTCTTACTATTATTTTCAGCACTTCATGAAGCAAAGAATTGCTGGAATTACTAAAATTTGGAAATAAAGCTGTAGATATGAGCTTTGTTTTTATTTCTGTTGAGTATGTTAAATTAAACACAATATGTGAGGTATTATCTTTCTACTTGGCTTGGGAACTGTTTTCTCTCTCAATAGACATTATCCAAAATAAGAGCAATGGAAACGCAATTGAATTGGCTTTTGCACTTTTAGGAATGCTCACTGTTTATGCAGTGGTCTCCAAAGGCTGCCTGTAGGCATCTCTGGTGTTGGTGATAGACAGTGGACATTACAGCACATTCCTTGAAGAAGACTGTGTATTTGTACTGTATTATTTTCGGACATTTCAAAGAGATCTCCTCTAAAGAGGCAGACTTGTGTTTTTAGGGTCTTCTCAGAGGAAACCACTGAATCAATATGGCCACCAGGTGATTTCACAGGGTGCCATTTCCTGTCCCTGGGGTACAACCATGTCTCCAAGGCTGCCTGGGTTGTCCGCCATCTCTGGTTTCTCATATCTCAGGTTTCACTTGTCACAGGACGATGTTCTAACCCATGTTTACACTGACTTCGCAGGGGCCTCTCTCTGGGTCTACAAAAGCAAAGTGACTTGGAATATTGACCTATTGAGGCCTGTTCCATCCAGCTTCCCAGGCCAGGAGAGGGATTTATTTCTCTTCATGGGGCAGAATTAAATTCCATTACTATTCCTCCTTCTTTCCAAGAAATAACTTGTTATTTTTTTTTCCCTATTTTAGGCTACTTATTATCTCTACTTCTTTTCCTTTGGAAACTGCCCATCTTAGTTCTGTGACCTTGATTCTCCCAGCTCTGCTTGAGGCTTCTCATCTGGAGTCTTCTTTTCCTCCTCCCACCTTCCAGGTGATGGCGTGTGCCAAGCTTCAGCCTTCTTTCCTGTGTATTTCTCCAGGGGGGCTCAATCATCTTAAGACTTCTTTCTCCAGCTCTGGACTGAAACTCTTGAATTGGCATTTTTTAAAAAATATTTTTTATTTTTTAGTTGTAGTTGGACACAATATTTTATTTTTTATTTTATTATTATTATTATTATTATTATTATTATTATTTATGTGGTGCTGAGGATGGAACCCAGGGCCTTGCACATGCTAGGTGAGCGCTCTACCACTGAGCCACAACTCCAGCTCTGAATTGGCATTTTCTATCCCGTTCCTCTCTCCCAAGCTCTGGCCCCACATCTCCCTATAGTTGTCCACTGGACATTTCCACTGACACCTCTCCCTGGCTGTGGGCTCTCGTCCTGCAGGTTCAAGAGGTCATCTTCCTTCCCCATGAATTTAGGTTCCCTCATTCTCTCAGCTTCAACTCTCTTCTCAGTCACCCGGATGGATCTTGTGAATCTTGGGTCCTTCTCCTGATATGCAAACTTGAGCACCAAGTTGTGCTGGATTTATTTCAAAATGCCTCCCACAGTCCTCTACTTCCCTCTTCCCTACCTCCCAGTCTGTGAACATAACACAGTGGTCTCCCATGTGGTTCCTTCCAGTGACCCTCCTCAGACTTCCTGCCCCCTCACAGCAGCTGGCTCAAGTAGTCAGCTCTTCTCACGTCCACTGCATTCCATCTGGATCATGTCCCTCGTCTTTCCTGGTGTTTATAATCTGGTTCCATGAGGTGAATTTACTTCCCTCTGTTCTCCATCATGAACAGTCCCCATGGGCTTGGTCTCCCTGTTTTAGGTACATGCAGTAATAGTGTGCTGGAATGCTCTTGTGTGTGCTGGCAAGAGCCCACGCTAAATCTTCCGTAAGATTATGAGGTACCGTGAAACACAGTCGTTATTTAAAAATAAATTCTATCAACTTACAATTTAAAAAGTCATATTGAAAAAGTTAATAAATACTTAAAATCCATGGCTTCCTACTTATTTGACTCTTACTATTTGACTCTTATCTACTTATTTGACTCTTTCTGAGATCACTTGTCTGTGTCCCTGGTGGGAATATATCAGGGTGGTATTTAATGCCCAACACCCCATTCAGTGATGTCATTCTATTAACTTGAACCCATCACATTAGGACTATTTATATCATGAGAATTGGCAAATGCTACATACAGGGGCTTCCCTGTCCCCCAGGAGAAGGCTGATGAACATTTACCAGCATACATTGTACCATACAAGCTCCTCACCTTATGAAAAAGTTTCAAAAAACCCATCATAAGTTGAAAATATCTTAAGTGAGATGTATCATACATTTAACTACCAGACATCCCAACTTAGCCTCACCTAACTTAAATGAGCTTAAATCATCTAACACAAAGTCTTTTAAATAATGAAGTGTCAAATATCTCATCTAAATTATTGAATACTGTACTGAAAGTGAAAAACAGCACCATGTTAAAGTTGAAAACTCAGAAACCCTAAGTCAAACATCGTAAGTTGGGGACTCTCCGCGTATTTCTCACCCTAATTCTTTGTTCTTTTTTCCCTACTACTAAGCATATCTTTATCTTTTCCCTAAATATAAAATCTTTGCTGATCTATTAAGAGCCAGTTAAGCTCTCCTTCTCCAGGATATTTCCCCTAATAATATTCACTTTCATTGATTTTTTCTACTCTTATGTTCTTTATATTCTGAACCATAATAGAAAGTTTCCATTAATTAGTTTTAGACAGTTAATTCAGTCTCTCATTATTTCAGCATGTTCCTTCAGTGTCTATTGGATGCCATGCCCTCTGCCCAATTCTGGCCCAAATTCCATTGCTTTTCCATGTATTTGTCTGGTTTCTGCCAATAGACTCATAGACAGTGGCAGCCATACATCACTTTACTTTGACATTTCTTTGGGCCCTAGTACAATGCTGAGTCTCTAACAGGGGACCAACATATTGGTAAATTGATACAACACTCATAAGCACTGAGTGCTCAGGGAACGGAGATGGTGACTAGTGCTGAATTTCAGAAAAATGCCTTTATTCGAGGTGCATGAAATGTTTGTTTCGTGTACTGGAAATTTCAATGCCAAATCTGGTACCAGGGAGAGGAAGCAACTAGGAAATGCACAGGAGATTTGAGTCCAATCCCATGTGGCCAGGGCACACCATTCACCAGTTCCTTTCTGCAGTTTGAATATGTGTGGGATGTGATTTGTCCTGTCCCACAACTTGGTAAATATGGAGATCAAGAGAGAAAAGGATATCAAGTGTTTGGCAAAGTGCCTTTCTAACTAACAGAGCAAGAACCCCAAAGTACCACCCTCCACCAGGTTTATACCACCTTCCTTCCTCTCGTCATCTGTAAGCAAGAATGAAAGGACCAATTTAGATCTTTTGGATTGTACACAATCCCCACCCACTTTCTTTCCTGAGATGAGGAAGCAGAGAGGCCTGGATCGAGATCCAAAATGAGATTAGGAAAAGCAGGAACCTGGCCACTTTGCACTTATCGGATTGAGTAGTGACAGTGCTGCCTCTCGAGGGCTGTTGGTGTCCACAGATTCTTCCATAAATACAGCACACATAGATGCTTACATTTGATGTCTTCTATATCCAGCAATTTCACTAGGACAGATATGATTACTACTCCTATTTTATGGACAGGGAAACTAAGGTTGAGAGGCATCCTCCAACTTAATGACATCCTCCAACTCATGTGGCCACTCAGTGGCAGAGCAGGACCAGGACCCAGGCTCTTTGTCTCTCAGTCCAGCACACATCAGTAGGATCCATCGCCTCTTTGTAAGCCATTCAGCAGAACCATTCCGCTTGCCACCTTTTGATGAAGCTTATGTACAACTACCTATTTTGATGCAGTGGAGAGAACCTGCTTGGGGAGACATCAGGATTCATTTGACGCAAATAACCTTGAGCTTCTCAAACAAGTGCTTGGTGCCTGGAGGCTGCCGCATCTGTCAAAGGAGATGACTGCACTTACTGCACCTAGCTCACGGGGCTTTGGGAGGATAAAAGGACAGAGTAGATGAGATGGTCCTTTGAAAATTAAGTTGCCACATAAACGCAGGACATCATTGAAAATAACAATCATTCTGTCCTTGTTAAGTGGCTCCTAGAGAAGTCAGTGATAAAACCGTTCCCATGTAGCTTATCTCTGGTTTTCCCTGACTTTCCTGACTGTATTCTCCACACAAAGGGTGTTGAGCAAGACACACGGTCACCTTCCCTCCTGTACAGTCCCTAAAGGAATTGCAGCCATCAGTCTGGACATCTTTCCATCACGTGACAAAAGAGACCAGCCCTAAGTTGGTAATGTTGCAGAAACATGAAGTCAACCTCATCTGTCCATCTCTGACCTTGAAAAGAGATCAACTTGTCCCTGAGAGACTGTCACAGCAGAAGTACCTGGTTTTCTTTGTTGTGGGAGCCTGTTGATGGCAATATGTCTGCTGCAGTGTCTTACTGAGAGTCAGAGGAGCCAGAGAAAAAGCATTAGTGAGTATCCAGTAAAGACAAGAGGCAGAAAGGTTTGGGGACTCAAGTGGACCCATTCTTACCCACTCAAGTATTTTTGTGACTCTTCTGAGAACAAGAAGTACATAGGCGGAGGATGATTCTCAATCAATTTGATTGATTTTCAGTAATGGGTTTATGAATTGGGGATAGTTAAAAAAAATTTTGTTTTCTTACACAAGCTACTAATGTCCCTTTGCCTTGGCATTTTTGTGGGCAGAACTTCCTCCCAGTTCCTCTTCTGCAATTGGAGCCATCTGTTGCTCCTCAGGGGAAGGCTGGGAAAGAATTGGAGTTGTTATGTCAGGATGCAAAGGGAAAGGAAATTTCTCATAACCAAAATAGAATTTTGCAGCAAGGATAATAGACTAACATAGAATAGAATAGAATAGAATTCTGCTCCAAGCCTTGAAATCCAGACTTGGAGGAGAAGAAGAGGGCTTTAAAAATTCTTTAATACAATAAAATTCAAGGCTAGAGGGTTGAATTCCTAAATTTGTTCTTAATTATGGAAGAAATGGACTTCAACTAATGACAAGTATCCCTGAAGCTCGTTACTCCAGGGCAAAGGCAAGATAGCAGAACTGGACCTGGAACTGTGGGTGCAGATAAGGAAAATATCTAGGTGGGATCAGGGATCTTGACCAGACATCTCTGTCCCAGGGTGCCAACAGAAACACTCAAGTCAGGAGGGGAAACTCAAGACATCAAAGCTAGGGTCATACTTCCCCAGAAGTAGTAAAGGAGGGCCTCAGACCTCTGGAAGAAACCGTGCTCTTGGATACTTCCAAAATGGCGTGGGAAGATCGGCAGTGTGTTGACAGGAATATGGGAGGCAAGAGACCAAACTTCAGTACCAATATCCCTTCTTAGGGTCATGATCCCAAAGCTGATGGTGGTGGTGGTGGGAAACTGTTGGGCAAACTGAGAGAAACAGAGATGAGGACTCGAGAGGAGACAGTTTCACCAGGCTGTCACCAGCTTGGGTAAGACACAAACTCAGTGGGTCAGCCCTTCTCAGCTGTCTTCAACATCAGTTCAGCCATCAGATGCCCAGGAGGGGGCAGAGATTATGGCTAGGGGAAAATATGCCTAGGGAGCTTTCCAGTAGGGGGCTCAGGGGTGCCTTTTCCTGCCCTTTCTTATTTTGCAGTACTGGAGATTGAACCCAGGACCTCATGCATGCTAGGCAAGTGCTCTAACTCGGAGCTACACCCCTAATCCACTGACTCTTTAAAAATCATGAATTTCCTACCTTTCCTTCAAGTACTTGGATGCCATATTGAAAAGTAGCAAGGCAACAAAGGACAGAAATTTGAGCTGTTCTAATAGGATTCGAGCTACCCTAAAGGGAATTGAGCTTTGAATAAATCAACTGAATGTTTAAATTAAAAGGAGACATTTAAATTGGCAAAGTCTGAACTATTGTTAATTGACCAGCAGCCTGGGGATCTCATGTGAATATCAGATGAAGTTATAGAGAAAATAAAGAATAGTTTCTTAGCATCTTTCAGTAGTAATGTGAATAAATTTGAGGCCTCAAATATTTGCATTTGTGTCCCTTCTCCTTCAGCAAACATTTCAGATAGGGATTTTACCCTCCTGCAAACTTCTCTGAAAAGTGACCTATGTTGTTTTTATGGTTAATGTTGTACCAGGATGAAGTGAGGCTATTGGTTAGTTACTGGGCTCTATCTAAGGTTTCCATTTTCCTTTGTCTTTCAAAGGTTGGCCAGGGTAACTGAATTCCTCGCTATGAGAGTCACACATTCCCTCAGGGGTAGAAGAGAGGGATCTCAAAACCCTTCACCATGGTTTCCCCTCAATCCATTCAGCAGGAGACTGCCATGAGCAAGCCCTTCTGCTCATCCCTTTTATCATCTCTTCCCTGATTTGTTTGGTTAAGACTCAGGAGATTTGAGAGTCAACCTTTTACCAGCTGAGGACATTCCTTTGCCTGGAGAAGCCATGGTTCTGTAAGGTCTATGGTTTCTTTACTTCCTGTGTCCCTAGGTACTTCCTGTTTCCTAGGGAAGCACTTCCTCTGGGAAGGTCTGCCATTCTCTTATGTCCCATCCCTATAGCTGGGAAGGCCCCTCTTGGTCATGGACAACTGTTCTCTGGTGTTGGCAGTGGAAGTAACCTGGCTGAATGGCCCAGTTTTCAGGAGCATATCAGGAGTTTGACAATCTCTGGATTTAAGGGAGGGTTAGTTGTGACCCTGAAATCATATGAAGGAAGTCAGCTTTTCCCCATCAAGAACCTGCTGTTTTCCCTCACTGTGCTCTTCATGAGATGTAATTTTATTATTTGCTTATTTGTTTAGCTATTTCCCATGTAAACTCTATGTGTGAAGGACTTTGTTATCCTATTTCTTACTATGTCCCTAGTGCCTCACACGGTCTGGGTTTGGTCCTTAGACCTGGGATTGTCACCACAATTAGTACCACAGTTGGTACTCAGCATAGATTGTTGAACTGATATATTGAGGAACAAACAGACTGACCGAGGGTACCAGGAAGTGGGGTAGAAGAGAGTATTGAAGGCAAAGAGACACGCAGAGGGAGGGAACAATGGGAGGCAATCCCTGAACTACAACTTCTCTTTGCATATTTCTAGCCAAGTTCTCGGATCTAGGGCAGGTTACCTCTCCAGTCCCCATGAGAAGAGGACACTCCTGTCATAGTATCTAACACATAACACATATACACAAATGCATGTGCAATAAACATGGTTGACTGACTACGTAATAGTTTCCATTCACCTGCCCGGGTGCAGGCTGAGGGCACTCATTGTCTCACAGAGCTCCTCCTACTCCTGCATCCCAGCTGCTGTGCGTCTCCACACCCAGGGACTTCGGAAAAGCTACTGGAAAAGCTACCGGAAAAGCTACCGGAAAAGAAGAAATCAGGTGTGGTTTTTATTGCACTTTTGGTGCCTCCCACCAGTAGTGGGAGGTTACTTTGCCAAGGGATTTCTGGCAAGAGGGCTGATGGGGGTGTGGCAGGGGCAAAGTGAGGATGGGATCACCCAGATCCTTTGAATCTGAGGCAGGTGTGTGTTTTGAGTCCTCGTCTGGTATCACCAAGAGACTTCCTCAGAAGCCACTGTGGCATCCATGGAACCCCAGGTTAGAAGGCTGTGTGACTCCGCCCTGCTTCCAATACTGGCACTTCAGTGACAGCTGGGAAGCAGGCCATGGGGACAGGTGAGAGGTGTCAATCTAACTTGCCTTATGATGCCAGGAGGTGTCTGGGGGTGGGGAGAGGCAAACAGGTCTCCTGCTTGTGGGCTTTAGGTGTCAAGTTTCCATGGAAGATTCTGTTTGAAGATGGTTTCTAGAATAAAACACAACTGACTTTCTAAAGCCCCAGATTCATATCACCTTTAACATTCGTTTCTGTCTTTGTCATGGTATGGCTCTACAGTCCTCGCACGACTCACGCATCAGCCGCAGGGGACAGACAGACATTACGGTGCCATCTAGGTCTTGTGGCAGTGATGTTGCCCTCAGAGCTCCTAAGAGTTTTCTTACCGAATGACTTTTCTATTTCTCCAGTGCTGCATGCCAACTGTGGGGGAGGCTGTAACCCCAGGGCTGGCTAAACTAGAGCAAAGGCAAACAACCTGTCTACCCTCTCTCTTTCCTGGGCCCTGACTATACTTCTAGGAAGATTTAGGGTAATATCTTGGCATGCTTGCTCACCACGAGCTCCAGTGGCGGCCGGCAATGCTCTGTGATGTGAAGGTGAGGGAAACGGAGTCCTGAACCAGCAGACAGCTACACGCTGCAGGAAAGCCTGGGGTTGGACAGTCTGGGTTTGGTCCTTAGACCTGGGATTGTCACCACAGTGTTCATGGTGGAGTGATATTTCCATGGGGTCCCACAAGTTGAGCATCCAGAGTGACATGGAATTTTAATGTTGGATTTTTGAATTTTTTTTTTTTTTTTTTTGCTTCTGGTAAAATGGAAGTGTCTTTCAGATTTTATGTATTAATGCATAAAAAACTCTTAGAACCTGACTTTCCCATAACTTTATAAATATTAGTAACATAAATTTCAGCCTTAAAAGGTTTTTTGCTTGGGTTGATGTAGTGTGGTAGTGGATTGGTGAGCATCACTATTTACTTGTAAGGCCAAGTTAAAATGATTCCCAGGTACTGGCGACCACAGGCTTGAAGCACTTTCTTTATGATCAGCCTCTATTCCCTTTGGATGAATAAATGGGAATTTGAGTAAATATTTACTGTATAGATGAATTTATGTGAGGCAGGAGTCACTGAGTTGAGGAATAGCTTTAAATTATGGCCCTCAAGCAAATATTTTAGAAAGGGCCCCTTGCCCTTAATTCATGTCAAAATATGTTCAGAAATGATCCTGCCCTGTCTCTTGCCAAAATGCAGGGGCTGCCGTGAAAATATTTATGCCCCTTGGGAGTGTCTGCCAACGCGTGCAGTCGTCTCTGCCGGGCAGTGAGAATACCGCAGCCCCTCCATGTCGCCAGTTCTGGTAGAGACAGACGGGCCTGTCTTCTGCCTCTGAGACTCCTGGGTCTCGGCCAGAGCCTGGGGTGAGTTGGGGAGTGAGGGTGGGGTGGGGCGAGACTGCTGGGGGCTGGAAGATGAATGGTTTCATCAGTTTGACAGAGGAGGAGGGAGATGGGCCTTGGGGCTTGCAAAACATCACATCTTGGCAAAAATACTTTGAAAAACAGGAGATTCCTGGAAAGCAATAATGCTGACAGTGGAGAGTGAGTTTGGGGCCTGCCAAGATGCAGAGCAGGGCTTTGGTTCAGATGCAGAAGAGGTGCTGAGTCTGAGAACAGGCTGGCCTCTCACGCTGTCTGTCTGTGGGGCTTTTCGGCCACAGGAACTAATTGCCTTTAGCATCCCCACATCTGTGTCTGGAAAACTTGCCTTTGCTTGGGTCAGCACAGGGTTTGGGCCTCACTCTTTGAGCCCTGAGCACACCTGGCTCAAACCTGACTCTGGTCCTTGAACGGGCTGAGTCCTCTACTCCTGAGATCCCCTCCACCTGCACTCAGGCTCAGCTCAATCACCACCTTCCCAAGTCTTTGTCATCCAAGCCTCTGGCCTGACCTTCCTCTTAACTGTTGATCAACGAGACAGACACCTTTAGGGGAAAATTCTTATATTATTCCACCTTCAAAATGTCCTTTCTTTTGTTTTAGCTAAAACTTTTTGGAGAAACTTATGAAAAAATCAGCCATAATCTCTAAAGATCACAAATCTACTCTTTAAGTTTTCCTTTTAGGTTCCTAGAGAAAGCTTGGCTTATTATATCATTGACTTGAGCATGCTCAGAAACATTTATGTCTGTCATCTTCATGACCTTGAACTGAGCATGCCCAGAGTGGTCAGGCCTGCCTGTTTGCTATTTTACCACTTATTATGTGCTGTGTGATCTTCAGCTCCGCATGCCCAGGAATGTAGCTGACGTCTTTCATTCTTGAAATGTAATCCTGAACTGAGCATGCTCAGAAATATACATTCTAAACAGCATGCTCAGGAGGGTTTCATGGTCTTAAAGTGAATGTGTTTAGGCTCCCAGAATAAAACACCCATGCTGGCTTTATTCAGGGAGAGCATCACCTTGCAGGTAAGTCCAGTGGTTTTCTTACCCATCTCAGGTAAACAAATCTCCATTCTTGTATCTTCTGTGGGCTCATTGGCTTTGCACTCTCTCGAAAAGAAGTGAACCCTTGGTTCTGTTTCATAACCTGTAACACATTGCCCCAGCTTGCAGTACTTGCCACAAACTGCAGGTCTTCTGTTCCTCTGTTCCAGGTAGATGTAGTTGTCTTTTTCTTTTTAGAGTAGAATTTGTGAATTATTTTTCTTATCCATTGTAAAGATTGAGATCATTCTCTTCAAAAACCTGCATGAAGCCTCTAGCAGGTGCTGGTTGGTGCTTTGGCCTTTGTCCACCTGGGGCCCTCCAGGTGGCCTCCTCTGTCAGATGAAATCACAAGTGTTCAGAGCCAACCTGGAAGGAGTGTGTGGTGGCCCTCCAGTAACCAGATGCTGCAGGCACCAAGTGACATCTGTTGCCTGGCGTATGTGTGAATCCTCTGTGAAAGATCCTCCTTTAAAGTCTGGAGGCCATAGCTACAAACCAGAGTAGCCAGGGTGCACTTGGAGGGAAAGGTGTTTTTGTGACCCCTGTGAACAGGGAGATGGGACTCCAAATAGGTGAGATCACCAGCTGTTCACTTCCAGGGCTGCCCTCCAAGGAGCTTTCTACCCAAACTATGAATCAGAAGCAACTGCCTTTATTAGACTTTCTCTGGTTTCCAACCCACTGCAACTTGTGAGAAATGCGATAAGGGGCAGACTGATAAGCAGGCAAGGAGTAGGAGGGGTTGGACTTTGGTTGGGGACATGCTGTATGACTGTAAGGGCTGCATTGTGTTTCCCTCCAAATTCATACGTCAAAGCATTAACCCATTGTGCCTCAGAATGTGACAGCACTCAGAAGCAGCATCTTTAAAGAGATGATTCGGGTGAAATAAGGCAGTTAGGGTATGCTCGAATCCAGTCTGACTGATGTCCCTTTAAGAAGAGCTTAGGATATAAACATATAAAAGGATGATGGCGTATAATTACCAGAAGATGCCATCTACTAGCCATGGAGAGCGGTCTCAGGATGAAACCCACCTGCTGACCCTTGATCTTGGACTTCCAGTCTGTAGAACTGTGAAACAATAACGTTTTGTCATTTAAGCTGCCCTGTGGTAGTTGGTTATGGTGGCCCTAGAGGCAGACGCGTATGTCAACATGAATCATCCTGAGTTGCCTGAAGTAATCACATCCTCAAAACTCTGTAAATGACACAAGTGCTTCTCACTAAACCTTGCTCTTTCTTCTCATTCTCTTGGGGTGTCTAGAGCTAGAAGAAATCTAAAAAGAAGCACACTGTCCATGATTTATGATCCAGCATGGGGAAGCAAGGTCAACACAACCTCTTCCTGTGTGCCTAAGAACCCTTAGCAGAAAGGGAGGCCCGGGTGGGCTTGGCCCTGGAGGGTGCTGTCCTCCAGAGGAGTTGAACTTGGTAGATGAGGGGGAGGGTGTGTAAAGACCTCAGTCTCAGGAGCTGGCTCCCCTAAGGCAGAGGGAAGGCCTCCGGCAGGTCTGGGGACTATTCCCAGGATTGTTTTCCTACAGCTTCTGCTGAGTTTCCTGGGGCTTAGGAAGACCAGGCATTGTGGCTTCATTCAGAAGGTCAAAGGGGGCAGCTGTGAGTCTTGAAGGGATTTCTCTCCCCATCTGTTCCCTCTGAAGGATTCCAGCCTGGAGCTCGCTCAAGAGTGAACAGTTTGTGGCCCTAGTATGACACTGGCAGTTCTTGTACAATTTGCAAAGATTGAGGCAATTTATTTTAATTGAAAACCTCTAGATGCGTTTCCGGCAGTGATGTTCCCCAGATGACCCTCCCGGGCAGACTAGAAGCTAAACAAGACATTGTGTGTGTTTTAGAAAACCTGAGCTCCCCTCAGCCCTCCTGCCCCTCCCCAGTCCTGCATCTGCTAATGTGCAGATGAAAGGCTCTGGGAGACTTGGATCTACAGAAACTGTCAATGCTAAAAGGCTGCCTTTTGGTCTTAAAAGGTGTCCTTGAAATTATTCCCAGGTTTTGGCCCCAACTGGCTTTGCAGGAAAATCTAATTGGCTGGGTTTAGAATGCAGCTGTGAGGATTTTGAAACTGCCTTTGAAAGTCAACTACTGGTGAGTGATCCCAACAAGGACATGCATGGAGACACCCACCAGAGCACAAGAGTGATAATAATGGGGTGCCTCTGGAAAATGCTGTCTTGGGGTAGCCGTGGTGGAACAGGACCCTGGAATTGATTCTTAGGTAGTGAGACTGGATCCATTAGTACCGTCCCCAGAGCTTCCTTCCTTTGTGTGACTAATGGCCTAATCTGCAGTTGGTTGTTGGGCAATGGGTGTCGTCTCTGGCCAGGAGCAGAGAAAGCTAATAGACTCCCAGAGGACCTGGCCCCTGGCCTGAGCCTCATTAGCGTCTTGAGGTTTTCAAATAAGCAAGTCTGTCATAGATGTGCACTGCCACATGGAGATTTGTAATGACATATCATTCCACATGCCCACTAGGCTGTCCTGTCACACCTCAGCTTCAAAGTGGCCAAATCCAAACATATATTCTCTGGCTGAACATTGCCTTTATTCCTGCCTCCTCTTTTCTGTCAGTGGTGCCGTCGCCTGCCACCCTCTGCCGTCTCTGTGCCTCCCTTCTCGTGAAATCACTCACTCCAGTCTAGATCCACTCCCTCCCACTCGTTCAGCCCTCAAATTTCCTTCCCTGCCATTCTAGTGCACTCTGTCTCTATTTGGAGAAGATCTCTGCAATCTCCTAACCGATTTCCATATTTTTAGTTTCTCTTCCTGCTAATCTGCTGGGTCTTGAATTTCAGCAATAAAAAAAAAAAATCTGAGATTTCTAAATTTAGTTGCAAGCATTAGAAGATGGAAGGAGGAAGACATAGGGAAGTTAATACATTAACAGCTTCCGGGTAAAACAAAATGAAACAAAACACTGCTTCACATTCCAAGATAGATGTCGACACTGATTGTAATCCCATCACGGCAAACCACTAGGGACACAGATTCCATATAAGCTTTTCAGACTGCTGCCCTCAACCAATTCAGAAGCAACAAGTTACTTCTCCTAGGGACTTCCCACTAGTCCCAAAGCTTCCCCTGCTTGGGGTTATCCTGCCCCTCTTATCTATAGCTAACGTAGGTTCAATGTAAACAACTTAGGTTTTCCTTCCTCAGAGTTTATAAAAAATGTTCTTAGCTCCAGGTCTGGCAGACATGTCCCCAACTGCTACCTAGCCTCGATGTTGGTAGTTTGCAGAAACTTGTCCCAAGACTTAGTCCTTTTACTATCTACCATCTGTAACAGCTCAAGTAGAGATATTTTGGTTACAAGAGTTTTGGCCTAATGTCAGTGTACATTAAATCTGGAAAGTGGTTAAAACTGTAGTTTCCCCTTTTCCAGAATTCCTGACTTTGGAGCCTGGGAATGGTCTGGGAACCTGTATTTTAACATACTCCTGGAGTGTCTGGCCCAATCCTCAGGAGACCACCTTTGGAGGAGTTTTGCTGTTATCTTTCCCGACCCCTGTGGCCAAAGAAGCCTTCCTATGGCATAGAAGGAGTTGAGTCTCTCTTCTGTTTGAAAGTTACTGTTGGGCTCAGAGAAGGATACCCCCAAATACGACATGCTTTGGTGTGCCAAGCATTTGGCCTTAACAAATGCTTAGACTGCTTTTGTCCACGTAAGTGTAAAGAGAGACTCCGGATTCCCTTATCTTCCCAGACTGCAGAAGGGACCACACATGCTCCATTCCCACCCTGACACCCATTCTCCATCTTGAGAAGAGAGGAACACAGCCACCCCAGGACAGACTCCCAAGACAACGCCTGCCCCTCGGCTCATTCAAATCCCAAAGAGACTGCCTCTACAACCATGGCCATTTATTCTCCTAAGGGTCATTTACAAGCCCTCTGAAACGTCCCCATTCTCCCCTATATGGGGGGGGCATATTAGTTTCTGATATTGTTAAGAAGGTGGGTACTCTGACTCCTGTGATCCCCTACTCTGCTCCCAGTGCTGTGACATTTTCCCCTTTTGCATGTTAATAAATATGTATGCCTTTTGTCCCATTTAATCCATGAGTTTGCTCCTCTGGACCCTTAGAGACTGGAGGGCGATTTTCCCTGTGCCCCGTCTAGGGCTTCTTGGTGCATGGAGTACACCAGCTGGGCCAAGTTCTGGTGCCTTGTGTGTGTCAAGCCCAAGAAACATTTCTAACTTCATTTCCTGTCCTTCCTGCTAATCACGTAGCCCTATTTCTACAGTGCCTCTCACACTCAGGAGATAGGGTCGATTGAATTAACCGTATCATTCATACAGGGTCTTATACTAAATTCTAGTTTAGATAAGTGGTTCCAGAGGCCAAAGCTTTTTTTTTTGTTTGTTTGTTTTAATTGTATAGGGTACATATGTAAAATTAAGAAAGGTCAGTTATTTACTGTGGTTAGGAAAAGAGTAGTACTGACATTTTTCAATATTATGTGACTAAACTTTGGTCCAGTTCTTGAGATACTGGGATTCAGGGGTTGTCTGGTTTGGGGCACGTGGTCTAATTGACCGTGGCTATGTGGTTGTGATAAGTGCCCAGAGTCAACAATATTTCTGAGAGTGTCTTCGAGGGATGAGATTACCATTTGGATCCATGACTTTAGATTATTCTCCCAAATCCTCTGAGGCAGAACAAATGGCAGAAGAATGGGGAAATTGACCCTTTTTGATGCTGCCACAACTTGAGCTGCGACAACTCTTCTCACCTCCTCTGACCCTTGGCCTGGGGTTTCCACCATCAGCTTCCCTGATCCTCAGGGTCACTTAATGAGTCTAGAGAGGGCGGCTAGTGGTTGGTAAGAGAGGGGTGATCAGCTGCCAGTCTCTGGTACATAACCAACTGGCAATGTGGAAAAGGTTTTAAAGGGACAGGCTACAGCAAGAGACCCCTGAGGCCAACCAAGATGGTGGCAATGAGCCAGGTAAGAGAGGAGGGCTTTGGGGAAAAGATTTAAACCATTCTTCCTCCTGAGAATGCTCAAATGATGGCAGGCCACTTAGTAGGTCACAGCTGTTAATGCAGAGGAAGTTCATGTCTCCTGATTGACCCCTTAACTCCTATTCTCTCCCCCAGGTGGAATCTGTTCTTCACAAACCTAAAGTGAACATTTGGAGCACGACTCTTACGGCCAGGCTTTCCTGTGATCCCCTTCCTGGGGCAGCCCGTTGCCCACAGGATCACATCCTGTCCTGTTGGCTGGACCTGTATGAAGCCCTTTATGACCTGGCCCTCCAGCTCCCGCCCTGGCCATTTCTCTCACAAATGTCCTTCTCCTAAGCCACAGCCACACACAGCTACTTGTTCTGATCCCTTGATGCCTTCATGATTCTGCACATGCTTTCCCCCTCTGGAATGTCCTTCCTCCTTCTTTGCAAACTTCCTTTTATCCTTTAGAATTCAGCTGAAATCCCACCTTCTTTTAAATAGCTTTTCCTTTCCCTTCCGAGAAATTAAAATACTTCCTTTTGGCTCCCATGGTATTTCCTGGGTGCTTTTACTTAAGCACATCACAGAGTTCTGTAAATATCTGTAGATGTGTTGCTCCTCCCACGAGTTAAGGCCTCTTCAGCATTCAGGACTTAGCACAAGCACCATTTCTTCAAGTCTCCAAGTCTCAGTTCTAGCCTTTGCGATGCTTTTTCATAGAACTAAATCCTTCCTTCAGAGCTCTCATCTTACTTAAAATTGCAAGTTAATGCCATGTGTGGTGGTGCATGCCTGTAATCCCACCGGCTTGGGAGGCTGAAGCAGGAGGATCACAAGTTTAAAGCCAGCCTAAACAATTTAGCAAGTCCCTAAGGAACTTAGCAAGATAAGTAAAAGGGCTGGGGTTGTGGATCAATGGTTGAGCCCTTCTGGGATCAATCCCAGGTGCCAAAACAAAACAAAATTTCATGTTAATGAGTAAGATGATCTGACTAATGCCCCTCTCTCCGTGAGGCTGTAAGCATGAAGGGCAAAGCCTGGAGTCATCATCAAATCCTCAATATCCAGCGCAGGATACATGGACAGTACATGGTAGGAATTCAGTAAGTATTCTCTGAATGAATGAATGGATGGTTGAAAACAACCCTCCTTTAGGAGATAAGAAATCCTCTCTTTTGGAGCTATTGTCTTCATTAAATAGAGTTCTTTTGGTTGCGTTAAAAATCTTAAGTTTAAGAATAAGGGAATTTAATTGAATATGACTTGGTAAATCATGTATTTCAGAGAAGAGTTGAACAACTCAACAGAGATAAATAACTGGGCTGCCTTAGTGATATCAACCTCAGGAGTTAATAAAGATTCCCTGTGGAAATTTGCTGTTAATGTAGCTAGTTCTCCTTGGTGGTCGGTGTTGCTCTCATTCAAATTCCAACTTTCCAGAAGAGAGAAGCTCTTTAGGTCAGGGATTTGCCCCAACTCCAGTCAGCCCTGGTTGGGGGGGGGGGCAGCTTCATGCAGTGAGGACCTGGCTGCCGGGAGCTCCTTCTTGTGGTTCACAGAGAGAAGGAATCACCACCAGCAAAAGGTGCAGAGTCACCAAGTGAGGTGTGCAGCTCCATCTCTTGACTCCCATCTAAAATGCTTTCTTCTTCCCTTCTCCCCCGCTCCTTTATAGAATATAGAATGGTGGAGTCCCCAGTGACCAGCAGGGAAGAGGTGACTGTTGGCCTGAAGGGAGAACAATCACCTCTTGGAGCTTGGGAGCATTCTGAAAGTCTGCCTTTAGCATTATCCTCTGCACTAGTTAAGGTGACACAAGCTGCAAAAAAAACCAAACCAAGGATGAATCAGGCCTCAGGCATAATACACATTTATCTCTTTTCCTCCTAAATCCCTGTATTCCTGTTCTCTCCTCCAAGAAGTGATTCAGGGATCCAGCCTCCTTCCAGGCTGTTTTTTTTTTTTTTCCTGTATTCAATAACAGAAAGTGTCCAGGCTGCCACATCATGTACATCATCTGCACAAAGTCTGTGAAGGGGGAAGAACAAAGGGCATCAGACCTGGAAGTGATTCTCAAAACTTCTGCTCACAGGCCAAGTCGGATCTAAAGGAGGAAACAATGTGGACTTCTTTTGTGAGCCCAGGAAGGAAAGGAGTCCATTAGGTGAACTGCTAGGCTGTCTGTGGACTGTCAGCTGGACATGCCGTTAGCCATTTCTCCTGGGCAGCAGGTGAATCCACTTGTGCCTGTTCTCTCTACTGTGTTCCTCAGAGGCATATCTGGGTGCACCGAAGGTTAGAGTGTGGGGGAGGCCGAGAGCGGGTCTTCTGGGGACTTGTTCAGCTGCATGATGGTTTCCCTTCTCTAGAAACTACCCACAAATCCATAAGATCAAGACCCCACATGTCTTCTAGATATTATATGACCTGCCCTGGCCATGCTGGGTTGGCAGAGGGTTGGACACCTGATCGACCAATCAGATTCTCTCATCTTGGGGTTTGAAATTGGACGGGGAAGTCAGATGTTGGAGGTTGGCTGCGGAGTCCTCTTCACAGCAGCCAGATGGATGAAGACCCTCTTTCCTTGAAGGGGAGAGACTTAGAGGAGCTATGGCTTTGGTCCTCCTGAGGCCAGTGGCTGCCTTCTTGGGGAATATGTACTACCAAATTATTTTAATTTACATTCGTGGTTATTTCTTGCAACCCAAATAAATTTTAGGTTAATAAATAATAAGTTAATTGCTTGACCTTGGACAAATCACTCTAACAGCCACAGATTTCTCTTTTATAAAGTGAAGATCATTTTCTCTACCCTGCCCACCTCTTGGGATGATTGCAAGAGTTAAACAGGATAAAGCACATGGAGTGCTTCAAAAACAGCAAAAAATCCATACAAAGTGGAGCAATTTATCTATAGCAAGGCAAGTTCTGAGAGTTTTCTCCAAGTCTGAAATAGGTTTTCTTTCTTTCTTTGTTACTTTAATTGCTTGTGGTCAATCCCTCTCAAGTTCAGGAAGCCTCCAGAGTTAGAGGTTTACTTTCCTTTCCTTTTTTTTTTTTTTTTGCTAGATATTTAATACTCTGATTATTTCTGACACAGAAATTACGCATTACGGTGTTGCCTTTGCCAAACCAAGACTAATTTTTACATTATTACTGCTGTCAGGGCCTTTTTAAGCAGCTCTGTGGAGTGTCTGAATTGAGCAGTTGTTCTCAATCACATCGTACCCAAAGTCCTGTTTTGAAACAGATTTCACAACCCCTTGCTTTTCTGGAATAAAATCATATTAGTTTGCTAGGGGTGCCATAAGAAAGTACCCCAGGCTAGGTGTCCTGTACAACACAAATGTATGGGCCCACAGTCCTGGAGGCCAGATGTCCAAATTCAAGGTGTGGGCAGGGTTGATTTTTTCTGAGTGCTGTGGGGAGGATTTGTGTCAGGCCCCTGTCCTTGGATTGCCAAAGGACCATTTGCATTTGCATTTGGGGCCACCATAATGACTTCATTTTAATTTGGTTACCTCTGTAAAGACCTTATGTTCAAATAACTATGTTCTGAGGGAGTGGTGGGTGGGTAGAAACTTCAACATCTCCTTTTTAGTGTACACATTCAGCCCTTCACAAAAACTAATCATGTAATCTCCCTATATACATTATTATTTTAAAGGTCAACATAATTCTCTGACTTAAATTTAAGTAGAGATTAATGTATAATTAAGAATAATGCGTTTCCATGGAATGCCTAGGTAGAAGTGTGGTAGAAAAATAGCACGACCAAGTTGGATATTTGGGCCACTATGCAGCCTCTGGGAAAGGAACACATACAAATACAGTTGTGTTGGTGACTCAAACACTGTGGGGCACTGCTGTTGGTAGTTGGTGTCCCAAACGTTGATCAGCTCTTGGTAAACCCAATAATCTTCCCTCAATTTAATGGAAATGGTTTTAATGAAATTTCCTGGAAATTTCAACATTAAAAAAAACTTCCAAGAAATACTTTGTGTTTATATGTAACAGAACAGAATTTTTACCTATGTGAAGCTCTGGTTGAATATTGGAAAAATAGACAAGATGTGGGATGACAAGTCTTTGCAGGGGACCATCCCGGGAATTGTGGGATGCCAAACTTCTTCACCCCACCAAATTAATATCATCAGGACACCCCTGATCATTGTGACAGAAATGCCACACAAATTTCTAAAATGGTTCTGGCCCATTGAGAACTGTGGGAAAAGAGAGGACTTCAGATAACTCCAAGGAGCAACTAGAAAGATAAGACCATAGTGGAACCACCATGCTGAAGAGACCATGTCCACTCTTCAGCCAAACACTTGGCACCTCCCGGGTCAAGACAAGCAGACCAGGACACAGCCACTAGAGCTCTCCTGTCTGTCACACAGTGTGGAAGCCCCAACTCTCCTCTCTCTAGGACAGAGCATACAGGCTGGTGCACAGCAGGCATCCAACAAGTGCTCTTTGGGTGCTGTTGAATGGCCGCCTCCAAGTGAGGCTGAAGGAGTGAAGGGGGGAGGTTCCTTCATTTCTTCATACACATACTCATCTGGATGATGAAGAGTTATGGAACCAGGAGTTGAAGATTGGGCTAACCTCTTGAAAAGCCCGCTAGCAAGAGACAATCCTTGATTTCAAAGAGTATGCAGGTTAGTGATAGAGCGAGAAACACAAGCAGGTGGACCCTAATACTGTTCGGGTTAAGCAGTGGGTAATGTGGATGAGGAGCACTCCACTGAGCTGAGATGTGGGTGTAAAAAGGGAATGGTCAAATATGGAGGGGTAACAGGGTTGATGTTCTATTGCTCTTCTCAAAGGGGACAGAAGATAATAAAAAAACTGGGAGAATGCAAGGGGAACCCTAATTCCACGGTTAGATGGCAGGATGTGGTATAGGGAAGTACCCACTGATACCCCATTCTTTATATCACTTGAACCCCAGCCAGACCCAGATTTCCCCAAGTCTCCTTGCCCAAGATACATTCCCATTTACCTTCTCCTGTTGTCGCCCTTCCTAACTCTGTCTTCTGGGTACAAACTTGACCTTAACCAGTGAAGAGCAAATATTCAATATTCAAGGGTCACAGATCTTGGGGGCTTCATTTGACTTAAGCCTCGGAGAAGGTGAATACTCTTGGGAGTCAGCATGGACTACTGATTTCCTCGACCTTCCCCCAGATCCCTCTCCCTGGGTCCCTCATGCATGAAGATGCTGGTCTCTGGCATCCTCCTTGGGCTTCCCTCTGCCTCCCGTAAGTGCTTTCCCTGATGCACGTGTTTCCAGCTAGGCTCCCCAACATGGACATTTTCATCTATGTCCAACCTTCTAACAAGGAGCTCTGGAATCTGGCCGGAATATGGGGCGGAGGCATGTTCTATGCACTCCTGTTGTCAACAAGAAGAATCAAATTAAACCAGAAAGCTTCTGAGTGGGGTCCAGAGCGCCAAGAAACATCTTTGTTCTAAGGCCTGGAAGAAGACTTTGATGAAGGGAACAAACGTGGAAAATGTGGTCCTTGCTTGCCCTCTCTGGAGGCCGCCTGAACACTTTCAGGCATCATTCAAGCCAACCAAAGAGACTGGGCACTTGTCTGGAGCCAAAGACTGCCAGGAGTAATAAGAAAACTCTTTAAGTATGCTTTTCCCATCTGTTTAATTTCTTATGCTGGAAAAGGAGAAAAAAACATAAATAAATGATTCAGAGAAATGTCACATGCAATTACCTCCACTAGGGAAAAATAAACAAGGCTCCGCTTCATTAGGAAGATTCTCATGTGGCTGGTGCCTTCTGGTGAGGTACCCATCCCGGCTGGAGGTCCTCAGCCTCGTGAGCTTCCAAGTTGAGTTGCTCAAGCTCAAATTAGCCTGAAACTTTGTTCTAGCACCCTGGCAGGGCCATCTCTTTGAGTAGCCCTCCCACAGGTCTCTCTGTCTCTCCTCAACCACATTGTATGAAGATGAAATTAGATTAAAGGAAGCATCTGTCTCCACCTCCATCTCGACCAGATGCCCACACCACCATCTTTCCAGAAAAAGCCAAGCCATGGAGGCAACCTCAACTTCTTATCTGATGCATCATAGTTTTTTTTTCCCCCCTAGATCTTTTCTTGTGTTTTTCTTCACATTCTCTTTTATCTCAGAAGAAGGGGAGAGGGTCTTATCTGTAAGATAAGACCCTAACCTACATATGTACTTGGGTCTTGGTGTCATCTGGGCTTTTCTTGCTTTGAAATACACACACACACACACACACACACACACACACACTCACACACTCACACACACACACACATATGAGATTGATTGATATATATGTGTGTTTGTGTATATCCCATATATATCTTATAGAAATATATGTTTTTGCCATGATTTATCCCACTTCTTAAAATTCCCCGCCCCCCGCCTCCTGCCTTCCTCAGCTTTGACTGCAAATGTCTCTGGCTTTCCCTTCATACCTCAAGCTTGGCTTATCTAAAAATGCTAATATGTTTTGCTTCACCAAACCATAATCCATCTTCCCAGGAAAAGAATGTTTGAAACGACTGAGACCAAACTTGGGAGTTATTTTTAATTTATCTGTCTTTCTTGCCTATCTCCTGCATTCATCCCTCTTTTTGTTATCACAGCCACAAACCAAGCAGAGGTCCTTATTGTCTTACACTGGGAATATAAATGACAATAATGATTGTAAACACAGTGGGGTTTATTCACCAGGCACTCTGCCATGTGCTTTACACGCATTATCTCACTGTCCACATCAATCATGCCAAGGACCTTCTAACGTTATCCACCTTTTGCACAAGGAGGAACTGAGTTAAGAAACTCATCCAAGATTAGTACTGTTGACAAACAGAAGAGCTGGGTTTCATAGGCAGATCAGCCAACCCCATAGCTTGAGCTTTAGACCTTCAACATGAGATGTAATACTATGGCTTCTCCCAAATCAGTCTTATCAACACAGGTCAAATTGTGCTCAGTCCACCTTCTTCCCTCTTGCCAAGGATCTGTATGAAGTACCACTGGGACTGGATCTCCCCATCCAAGTTTTCTCATTGGCTCTTGACTGCCTACAGGATGAAGTTCTAGTGCCTTAGCTTGCTACTCAAGGTTCTAGTTCCATCAGCGGGCTCATATCTCTTTGCTTGGAGAAGTCTCCTGCTTACTTCTGTCTACTGACTTCTCTCCTCCAAAGTTCATTGCCAATGTAGAACAATTGTTCTCTTTGCTTCAACTGCCATTGTGCTTAATTTGAGCTGCTCTCATGGTGCTTGCATCTCTGGACTGATTGATGATGTGATTATTCACATACACATCAGTTATATTATTGAGATAAGGAATATGTCTGTTTATTTTTTCAGTCTTCAAAATATCTGTGAAAATGTCTTTCATAAAGAATGTCTGATAGTTAAGGGTAACATTAACTGCTATGACAAATGGACTCCCCAAATATTAGTGGCTTCACACAATGTGAATTTATTTCTCAGTTCAATTAGTGATAGAGGGGTGAGAATGGGCCCAAATAAATGGTGGCTCTGTCACCTTCAACATGTGACTTCCAATTTTGCTTTTGGCGTTGACATGCACATAACAGATGTAGTTAAAAGGAGAAGGCAAAGGAAGATTTCATGACTGGGTCTGGGAGGGACACATTCCATTGACTGGAACTCAGTTTATGGCCCTACAAGCCACAAGAAAGACTAAGAAATCTAGTCACTGTGGGGTAGGAAGGAGAAGAAATGGGTTAGGTGAAGAGCTGATTGGTCTGCATTTGAGGAATGAATAACTAGTACTTTGCTAATTATTTATCAGAGAGGTGGGCAGAGTAAGAAATAGTGGTCTCCTAAAGCCAGACTGAACTGTATATAAAGTGATCCACTGATAGCAGAAAAGGTATATTAGAATATATTGTAAGAAGAACTTCAGTGTTGCTGACAGCCACCTATGGAATGACACTGGTATCCGCATTTGGTCCTCATGTCAGATGGTCTTCTGGCTCATCCAACACATGAGTTATTCCAGGAAGAGTGGCCACCCCCAGTATGCAGGGGTTGATGGTGGCCCCTGCAGCCACTCATTTGCATTTAGAAAGTTATGAAAAATTTCAGATTATGTGAATGTAGATAAGTGGCTTGTAGTGTCTTGGTTGAATGAAAACAACCTCTGCGGAGTGGACATGTGGTTTTCAGTGAACCTGTAAGGAGAGGGCTGGTTGCAGATGATACCAATAATGAAAGCCGCAGTGAATCCTTAGGAAGGTGTCAGGGCTGACCTGCTCCTGATGCAAGCTTTTTCTTGGCCACACTATGAGGCAAAACAGTGATGATCGAATCTGTCTGGCAGCAAGGTGCTCCCTCAAATTCAAATGACAAAAAAAAAAAAAAAAACAAAAAAACCTGCTTGAAATATTAATTTACATTCTCCACCATTTATAACAATGAATCTCAGGTTGAATACTTATTGCAGCTTGTGTTATCAACTAAGGCTTGTGCAAAGCCAACATTATTTGTAAAACATTTAGAATACATACAATATTTGAATGTTTGGAACCATCTATTACTCAATCCAGTGCTTCACAAAAATCATAATAAATTTGACAAGAAACATTTGAAAGACTCCATTGAGATTTCTTACTTGGTGGCGAATGGGAACTGTATGTGGTGGCACACTTCTGTGATCCTAGCTACTGGGGGAGGCTTAGGCAGGAGGATCACAAATTCAAGGCCAACTTGGGTAACTTAATGAGACCCTATCTCAAAATTAAAAATAAAAAGGAGTTGGGATGTAGGTACTTCTCAATCCCTAGTATTAACCACTCCCCCAAAAAAGTAAATGGGAAAAGCTACAAATTATGGAGGAAATCTTTGTTGTACATATTGTGGTGACAACAATTGGAAAATAATGCATGGAATACAAATTGGAAACTAAAATAAGATGTACTCCTTTGTCAGCAAATATCGTCAGACAGTGCCTTGAAAACATCACTGAAGACTTGAAGAAATAAGTACCAGGAGGAATCAGACAGTGGGAGGTTTACTATATAGTTGGATTGAAGGACAGATGTTTCTAACATGTCTCAGCTTATGGAATCTGCTAATTCTGCTCAGTTATGGAATACATCCAGGACTACTTTCCTTGTAAACCTCTAAAAGAAAGATCCTGGAGAAGATGTTTCTAATGCCAAGTGGCTTCTGTAATAAGAACAACATTTCATGAAAAAAAAAAAAAGATTCTAGTATAACCCTGATGTTGCAGACAATTTGACCAGAAGATAAATGGAATCTCAGGATCCAGAGGTTGAATTGCAAGTACTGCTCCTTTCACAGGCAAGCCATTATTAAGAAGAAGTTGCCCCCACAGTGTTCAGACTTTTAGAGGATGGGTGTGATAGGTTAACTTTCAAGATAAAATAAAACAATAAAACAAACACAAAAAACTTTAATGTGTGCAAGAATATTTCCAGCATTCTGAATGCTGGAAGGGGAAGGCATCCTGAAGGTATTTTGTATTCCATAGAGGTTTTCTGATTATGTGTTGCAAAATACTTAAATGGATTTGTCCAACTCACAGACCAGGTATCCAATTTCTATTACAACGACAAGACTAGTGTTGCAAATTCACAGACACTAACCGTGGTGTGAGGCTATCAGGAGTTTACCAGCTAGTCTATATTTTTGATGTCATAAAATACTCTTATAAAAGTAAAGGTGAGATTTTAACATTGAGTAAGAAAGTTACTTATTTTCAAGAGTAAATCATGCTGTGGAGAAAGCATTTTGAAAGTAAATGGTTGGGAGTATTTCCAACCATTGTTGGTGAAAATTATGTGTCACCCAAGAAAATTTATCATCTGCACATTATAAAATTTGGAAATTGGAATTGGAAACAATTTTTAACCCATTCGAAAAGCTTTCAGAGGAAGTATTATGGAGATTTTTAAATCTACACACTAAAAAATTCTAAAAGTTGATAACCTTTGACTCAACTTTCAAGAAAATTTTATTGAATCAAGGAAAGAGAAATTCACAATTCAATTTCAAGAAAAATTCATTGTGGATAAGGGATTAAGTAATGAACATTCTGATTCAATCAGGACACGTCGATACACATCTTCCCTTTGGGTCTCTTATTTTTGTCACAGTCAATTTTTTAGCCATAGCATCCAGTAAAACCACATCTCTGACTTTTGTTGTTTTACAAAGAATAAAACTAAGACTTGCAAAAATAATGAAATGTATTCAATTACCACTCCCTGATTAAAGACTTTTAAAATTATTCTTGGATTATCAGCGCATATTCTAGGAGAAGTGAGTGAGGATGCTTAGTGAGTTTATAAAACCCTTCCAAGCACATGACCACACATCTTCTTGGCATTTGTTCACAGTGGACTTGGTTTGGGGAGGGGAGTGTATTAGACTCTGAGTGCTGCTGTAACAAGTCATCACAGACTTTGCACTGAAAACAACACAAATATATTAACTCACAGTTCTGGGAGTCAGAAGACTGTGATTAGTTTCATCTGGATAGAAGTAAGGTGTTGGTAGGCTCTAGGGAAAAGTGTGTTTCTTTGCCTTTTCTGATTTCTAGAGGGTCCCTGCGTGCCTTGGCTTGTGGCCTCTTCCTCCTCCTTTAAAGAGCTTCACTCCAACTACTGCTGCCATCCTTCTGTCTTTTCTCCTTCTTATAAAAAAACCCTGGGGATTACGTTGGACTCATCATGATTATCCTGGAAATTTTCCCTAGTTCAAGATCCTTGATGTAATCAAATATGCAAAGTCCCATTTACCTGTAACATGTTCATAATTTCCCAGGGTTAGGATGTGGACATCTTTGGCCATTATTCTGCTATCCACAAAAGTGGGGAAGGAGGTTTGGTACTCTGAATCCTGGGTCCCCAAGCAGACATTTCAGACCCTTCCCATTTCCCATGATTTTTCTAAACAGCTCAGTCTCCATGGGAAACATGCACCTTCAACAGAGGAGAGATGTCTTGGATGGAAATGGGACACTGCTTCATGTTCCCTACTGCCATGGGAAGGTGACAACTTGTATCTCTGAGTGGATTGTGAACATTTCTTCCTCTTGCTCCTGTAATCTTGTGCCTCCCCACTGGAAAAAAAATGCTTCATATATAGCAAACGCTGAGTTGCTCTTAAAGAAGTAAAAGACTTTAAAGAAATTAGTGTTTGAAAGCAACGTAGTGGGAAAGTAATAACAAACCCCAAGGGATATTATTTTTTTAAGAGATAGTATGAATAAGAATTCTAAGACTCTAGATGTAGAATGGCCTTTCCATAAAACAGGAAGGGACAGAGAAGCACACAAATGCAGGGATGGCTGCCGGTTTTACCTCCTCTGGTTTCTGAACCTGGCCTAGGCTGGGCCTTGGAATCACCGGGGGATTGTTTGCAAAGAACCAATGCCAGAGACCCTCGGCAGAGCCATTAGGTCAGAACCTCTGGGCATGGGGCCAGAGCAGGGCAATTATTTTTAAGCTCTCCTGAATTATGCTCATGCTCAGCCAGGCTGAGACACTGAAGCTGGTCAGTTTGTGTTCCATTTCCCAAGATGAACCCAACAGCTGAATTCCCAGTCCCGGGTGGTCACACCTCTAGGATGTCTATTGCCTGACCTAACCCAGTGGGCAGACCCCCAGTCTGCTCCTGTCTTCTTCCCCATAACTTCTTCATCAGTTGCCCTGGGGATGGAACAGTGCTTGAGAGAAAGTCTGGGGGAACTCAGGCTTATGAACACGATGGTCTGGGTTTCAGCCCCAGAGAACAGAATCCTGGAGCAGCTGCCAAGTGCAGAACTTAGTAGTCTCCCAGGGACAGGTCACTTGACAGCTGACCTCCCTGGTATCATGCAGAACCAGTATGCAGCGGCTTCCTGGCCAGGCCTGGTAGAGGGCAGCTCCTTACCCACCTTCAGCTCTCTCCTTACCCTGCCCCCCACACTGGCCATTCCCCCACCCGGACCCAGTGAGTAGTCACTGCATAAACCCTGAACTCCCCACAGCTGTCCCTAACTCCTCCTTAGACTAAACGCCTGTCTCAGATCAGTGTTCTGGACTGGGGTTCCTGGTCTTCTGGTCTGGAGTCCCTAAGTGGAGACCTATGGCTTCCCTGACCCTGGACTCTGCCTGCCTTCTGGTTCCAGTTTTCCCCAACCTTCTCATTCCTCCTGCTGCCCAAGATTTGCTCATGACAATCATTTTTTTCAATTGCCTCACTCAAGGTTTCCATGGGGAACCAAGTCTGGTCTGCATAAATGTGTGGTGAGTTTTAAACAAATACTCAGAGTGGTATTACAATAATGTCCACCAGATAGAGCCCCAAGGGAATGGGTGAAAACTCAGAGGAGATGAGAATGTGGTTTCTAGCATAAGTCTTTTAAGTGCATAAGTATCTTGGTGAGTGGTAAAAGAACCCCAACTGTTTATTTTACTTCTCTCTCAACTCAAGTTGAAGACTTCTTGCCTTATAAACCATGAAGATGCAAATTGCTGTGGCCATTTTGTGGGCTTTCCTATTATAAAAACCACTTGTTTTCATGGTGGTTCAACATTATGCTATTTTGAAACTTTAGGTGAAGAACTTGATGAACTTCCAGCATTCCATTTGATGTCAGTGGAATTTTCCAAGCTTAGGGAATGGCAACCAATCCATCCACTTGAGGAGACTGTAGAGAATCCCCCTTGAGCATGTCCTCTTGCCCATGGTGGCATGCTTTTGTTGCCAGCCACTAGGGGATGGTACATCCTACCATGGTGGGATGTACATGTGGTAGGATGTAGTGAGAAGACCCTCTGTTGGGTCCTGAATCTTGGACCGTGCTTTACATTCTTGCTAAACAAAATATTATTGGAGGTTCAGCATCATCAACTTCACTTGGGGACTTGTTAGAACTGAGAAATCTCAGATTTCACCCAAATCAACTGAACCAGCATCAGTGAATTAAAGGATCTCCAGGTGACCTCTGAGCTAGTTTGCAGTTTGAGAAGGACCAGCTGCGTTGGCATCACTCGGGAACTTGTTAAAAATGGCAACTTCTTGTCTTCTGAAAGGGTCTAATGCATGCTGATGTTTGAGAACCACTGCTCTTGACTATGACCTTTTTTTGGTCCCTTCTTCCTTTCTCCTTGGATTTTGCTATTATCTATCAGAGAAGTGCTTGGTCCGAAGCATCTTTCACCTAAAGGCCAAAAAGATAACGATGACTTGGTGTCACCTGGTTCTCGGGTTGTAACCTTCTCTGCCAGGAGGATCACTCCTGCTTGGGTGCTTGTAGATGAGACTGACATCATGAAGAGGCATGTCCTTTACCGGAAGTCATTGTCATTAGGAATGAATGAGAAGAGGATGGCTGCCTTCCTCCTCTAGTCCTCCACATCTGCAGGAACTTTAGTGTGAACATTCTCTCCCACTCGCCTCCATCTCATGCACCTACACTGCTGAAGACTCTTTGGGCTGAGGTTTCTTAACCTATCAAATCTCAACTCCTTCTCAGTTCCATCATCCCTTGCTGGTGTAGTTAGGCATTACCAACTTCGTTGTCTCAGGATTTTTTATAAAGACACAGATTGTTCACAAAGCTCATTTCTCTACCCCTTCAAATGACTTGATATTTGGTTATTTCACCAATAATTGTTTATCTTCCAGGTAGGATATGAAAGGAAGTATGTTAGTCAGGTTTCACTACTGTGACCAAAATACCTGAGCAGAACAAGTTAGAGAAGGGAAAATTTATTTTGGGCTCATGGTTTCAGAGATTCAGTCCATGGTTGCCCGACTCCATCACTCTGGGCCTGAGGTGAAACAGAACATCATATGGAAGGAGTAAAACTTCTCAGATCGTGGCAGCCAAGAAGCAGAGAGAGAGGGAGGGAGGGAGAGAGAGAGAGAGAGAGAGAGAGAGAGAGAGCCAGGGACAAGATATAGCCCCCAACAGCACACCCCCAGTAACCTACTTCCTCTAGCCATGCCCCACCTGCTTACAGTTACCACCCAGTGCGTCCATTCAAATTATTAATCCATCAGTTGGGTTAATTCATCAGATGGATTAATCCACCAATGAGGTCAGCTGAACATTGCTGATTACTTAACTCATGAACTTTTAGAAGGATGTTCCAGATTCAAACCATGCCAGGCAGGGAAGGTTATGTCTTAACTTTGGCTTTTTAGGTGTTTCAAATAAGTCGGCAGAACAGTCCTGCCCAGACTGTTCTTATTTAGTCTTCATAATCAACAATACTATACACGACATGGACAAAGTTTTAGGAATTTGTCAGATTGTCTCCATGTCCATTTCACTAAAAATAAAACCAGGGAGGTAGCAATGTGTGATGTTTCACCCGAGTGAAGACTGGACTCTTATGGGGAGCTTTTTCAAAATGCCGATGCCCAGACCCCCTCTCACCTACCAGGTGGGAATCGTCGGGAATGAGACCAGGCAATCATGTTTTTTTAAAAGCTCCTCAGGAGAGCGTCATGGGGAACTGTTTAAACCAACAGATGGTTGGAAACCTCTAGTTGTAAATTAGTTCTTTATTTTTCCAATATCTCAAATGTTACCGTGCCCCAGAGCCCTTCAGAAGGCGGGTAGCACTAGAAAAGCTGCCTTTTTAACAAGTTCCTGCTAAAGCTAAAGCTTCTGATTCTAATTCTGGGTCCAACCCTGAAAACCACTGGTCATGAAATCCGAGGTAAAATTCTAGCAGTGCGAATCACCATAAATCTGAAAATTCACTTTGATCTTCTAGAATGGGGTAGACACACATGTTCTATATGGGTCCATATAATAAATATGTTCAGCTTTGAAGGTCATAAGGTCTCTGTTTCAACTTCCTAACTCTGCTGCATAGCATGAATGAAGCCATCGACCACCCGTAAGTAAATGGTGTGACTGTCCGCATAAAACTTCATTTAGGGTACAGGCAGGATTGGGCTCATTGGCCATAATTTGCTGATCCCTGTTCTATGATTTCAGATGTATCTAAAGTCTTCTGTTTACTACATAATTTGATTTTCTTTGGGTTTTCCGAGTCTGAGATTGAATAGCCTTCATCAGTTCTGAAACTCATGGTTATTAGCTCTTTAAATATTGTTTTTTTCCATGCTGTTTCTATTATCTATTCATGAAACTCTGTTTGATAATATGTTTAACTGACTCACTGTGTCCTGCATGCCTCTGAACCATTTTTATATTTCCTACCTCCTTTTTTGCTGCATTCACATCTGTTTTTCATTTCTAGAAGTGCTTTTGGGCTCCTTATCAAATCTGCTTGATGTACTTTCTATTATGTCTTCACCATCTATTTAATCACCTCATTTTCTCTTGAAATATTTTATGTATTCTGTGTTGATTTTTCCAGTACCTGTGATCTCTGTGGGTCTGATTCTGCAGACTGTGATTCCTCTTGATTTGCACTTGTGGGGCTTATTTCTTCCTGAGTTTGGTGAATTTCGATTCTGAGAGCTTTATCTGTGATAAGGTTTTGAGGTCTAAGTTCAAATAAGGTGCTGCTTTTTTGTTGTTGTTATTTTTCAGATGCTTGGAGGTACTTAGATAAATGTTTGGTTTTAGAGCTACCCAAATATGGATTTTTGCTTGCTATTAGAACTTTTCAAAGGATTTTTTTTTTCTTGCTCTGCTCAGAGTAAAGATGGAGACTCACAAGTTTCCTGGCTCCCTCTGAAGGGCAGGTCCACTTTCTCTGGACCATTTCTCTAGGGTGTTGTCCTTCAGTGGTCTTGGTTTTATATGGTGGGGCTCCCCGTCATTCCTCACTCAACCTGTCTCTGGTGCCTGAGTAACTCAATAAAACCTGGGCCAGGCCACCAAGATGTGGCCATGCCCCCTAGTAGTCCCTGGCTCTCACGTGACTCCACTGTCTGGATCAAGGTTTTCTCAGAGTTTCTAATTTCCTAGCAACCCCTTGTTCTGATGCCAGTTCAGCTGTGCTTTTAAAAATTAGTTTTTATTAAATATCATCCTTAACATTTTAAAAGAGCCGATTTGGGAGTGATATCACCAGATTGCCAGGAACAACAGTAATCAGCCACTTCTTTCTGCTTCTTTGTCTCTAAATGGTAAAGCCCACAGAACCAGGGTTCCATATTTTTTTTAAAAAAAATGAATGGATCTGTAATTTTTATATCATCCCAGCATCCTTATTGTGATCCTGTCATTACAGTATTGTGCAATTGAGAGACAGGCTAATAAGCTGGATCCTTTTCATAGATCTTTTAGAAAATAGATCTAGAATAGAATAGAATGCATGGACCTAAAGTTTTGACTTTCCCTGTGTGATTGAGGAGGCCCTCATTTTGCTGAAGGACTTATATGAACAAAAAGATCCTGTAACTTGTACTGGGAGCAAATCGCTGGCTTTATTAGCATGCCTTACCTGCAACCCGGCACCCCCACCTCATTGCAGTCTGTTGAGCTCCTCTCCTTGACCACTACAAAGCAAGTCTTTAGAAATTATAAAGCAAGTAATTTTCATGCATGTGTAAAATGGTTTTCAACTAAAAACAACAAGTTTTGTGAAAGTGGAAAGGACAGTTAGATTGTGGTGTGTGAGATACACAGGAAACATTTAACTCCCAATGGAAATGGGATTCGGGAAGTCACCAGGAGCCTGAACACATTTCCCACATTCTTGAGTTGGGGAATTCTGGAAGAATCAAGAATGTCATCCCATGAGGACTTCAAGTGCCTACTGTGTATTACTGCGCATTAATAAATAGCTTTGTGAAAAATAAAGTTAGGCAGAAATGCTAAATTTAAAACAAGTCTGCACAGCTTGGCATTTTGTTACAAAGCTAAACATACTCTTATCATACAGCCCAGAAGTTGTGCTTCTTAGTATTTACTGGGAGGAGCATAGAACTTAAATCCACACAAAAACCTGCACCCAGATGTTTATAGCAGCTTTATTCACAACTGCCAAAACTTGAAGACAACAAGATGTCCTTCAGCAGGTGGGTGAATAAATAAAGCATGGCTGGTTCTGAATTTTATTCAGGGATTAAAAAATGAGATCTTAAGCCATGAAAAGTCATGGAGGAATCATAAGTGCCTGTTCCTGAGTGAAAGAAGCCAATCTGAAAAGGCCACATCATATATGATTCCCACTGTGTGACATTCTGGAAAAGGCAGGACAGGGAGAAAGGGAGAAGGTCAGTAGATGGCAAAGGGTGGGAGGCAGGAGGAAGGAATGGAAGCAGGTGAAGGGCGGACTTGTCAGGCACAGCAGTGTGTCTGTGTGGCACTGTAATGGTGCATAGCATACCTGCCATTACGCATTTGTCCCCACACAGAATGTCCAACAGCCAGAATGGCCCCAATGTAAGCCGTGGATTTTAAGTGAGAAGATACTGTAGGATCACTGATCGTCACACATGTACCACTCTAGAGGACAGTGCTGGCACATGTGCAGGGTTGAGGGCATATGGGAATTCTTTGTATCTGTCACTCAATTTTGCTGTGAAACTAAGTTGCTCCAAAAGGTCAAGTTTATTAGTTTTTTTTTTTTGTTGTTGTTGTTTGTTTGTTGTTATTTTAAAGTGTTCACAGAATGCAATCAGGTTGTACTTCAGCTATTTCTTAGGAGTAGCTATTACTCACTGAGAAAAACAACTTGCTTCAAGTCACACACAGGGCCTAGGCCAAGTGCCTGCTTCTGCGTGTCGCTGCCTGTCCAGGGACATGCTCCTAGGTCCTGGGATGGAGATAGGAGCAATATCCTCTTGAATTTTGGAGCGTGGTATAAAGTGAGGACCCTCTCCCTCATGCCTGGAGCATCCTCACTGCTGAGGAGTGAGAAAGGAATCCAAACTGTTGGGCATTTCCTGCCTTTAGAAGCATTCATGGGGCCTGGTGGAAAGGCTGGTGTTGGCCAGAAACATGGAACTCTGGGAATCTCAAAGACAGCTGGAAGAGGCTGGAAGGGCAGCTGGAGTACCCCACCCCAGGGACCTCTTCTTTGCAGACACACTAGCATATATGTGAGCAAACCCGTAGACATAGAGTTGACAGGCCTGTATTGGTGCACACATGCCCACCACACACACGCACAATTATGTGTGTGCAAATTTGTAACTCATATCTGTTATAGATACACGTGCAGATGAGCGAGGCATCTTGCCATTTTGGAAGCACAAGCAGTAGCTACCGATAAACATGCTCCTAGCCTGGGGAGTTAATTGTTCTAACACAGCCCCCTGGGAGTGCATCGACTTCCAGAACAGCCAGCCCTCCCTCCTCCATCTCTCAGTTGCGCCTGGTGGAGCGCCGTCTCTATCTGAAATTCCAGTATGGTTTTTGGCAAACGTTCCCATGTGTTCTTCCCAGCCTGCCTGCAGGTGCCTTTCCCTCCCGCCATCTACATTGCCCAAGGCAGGTTATAATTTAGTGCTGTCAGGTTACAACACTTCCCCTGCATGACTTAGGAGATGTTTGGTGCTGCCCACGGCTGCCTGAGAGGGTCCCCCACAGAAGCAGGGAAGGGACTGAACCATGCAGGACCCTAGGAGCAGGGGTGTCCCTATGTCCCCAACAGCTTTGCCCTTCTGACTTGGAGCCTGTCTCTCAGGGTTGCGTAAGCTGCTGGGGATATGGGGATAGGAAGTGGTTTTCAGCAGTTTGGGACACTTCTGCCTCGAGGCTGCACAGAGGGGAGGCTGGAACAGGCAGATGGAATCCAACTGAATGTGGAAAAAAGCTCAACAGCGGGCTCAGACCAAACAGAAAATTAACCAGAACAACACCTTTTAAGTTTAACAAGGACTTAAAGACTATTTTGCAAAACTTCTGGTTCTAATAGACAGCTTTTAAAAAATTGATTTAAAAGCCCTTCTGTTGAGTTTAAAAGCAAGAAGTCTTTCAATACTTCCCCTCTTTTCAATGCTCTGCTTTTGAACATAATAAAATTATTTTCTTTAAAAATTATTTCACTGAACTATTTTGCAACTGTGGTGCACAGAATAATGGTTATCCAAAGAAGTTCACGACCGGATCCTTGGAACCTGTGAATGTTACCTGACATGGCAAAAGGCCTTTGAGCTGAGATGGAGTTAAGGGCCTCTGATGGGAAGATGATGTCCCAGTGGTCTCAGTGTCATCACCAGGGTCATTAAAAATGGAAGAGGGAGGCGGCAGGACCAGAGGGACATGATACATGGAAGAGAGGTCAGAAGGATGCCCTGAGAAGACAGGAGGGGCCACAAGCCAAGGAGTGGAGGTTATCTTCTAGAACCTGGAGAAGGCAAGAAGCCAGATTCTCTTCTAGAGTCTACAGAAGGAACAGCCATACCACACCTTGATTTTAGGATCTCTGACCTTCAGAACTTCAAGAACATTTGTGTTGATTCAAGCCACGAAGTTTGTGTCAATCTGTTACAGGGAAGATTGGAAACAAATAGAGCCCATTGTTATTGGGGCCCATTGTTTCGTTCAAGTAAGAAAAAAAAAGGTCTTACTTGAAAAAAAAGGTCTGATTTTCTGATTTTCAAACAGTGCCCCCTGGGCACCTTTGTAGTTTTCTTTGGCTGCCTTCTTCGGTGTGGCTGGACCTACGGTGTGAATTACTCACTTACTGCTACCTGTGCTAAGTGAAAAGTCCCGCAGAGAGGTTCAGATCCAACTGTATCTGATTTCAACCATTTTCATCCATCTTTGTTAGGGACAATCCTACTGTACTAGTTCATTAGGGTCACCATAACTCTGTCACAGGTGGCTGAAGCAACAGAAAGGTATTGTCTCAGTTCTGAGGCTGGAAATCAGTCAAATTGTCAGCTGGGTTCCTTTCTCTCTTTGGCTGGCAGGTGGCCGCCTTCTTGCTGAGCCTCACAGGGTCTTTTTCTGTGTATACCTCTCTGGTGTCTGTCTCTCTCTCTCTCTCTCTCTCTCTCTCTCTGGGAATTAAACCTAGGATCTTAGCATCCTAGGTAAACATTCTACCCCTGAAACATCCCCAGCTCCTTTGACCTCTGTGTATGTAAAAATTTCCTCTTATAAAGACACCAGTTAGATCAGATTAAGACACATCCTAACACCATCTTTTTAATTTAATTACCTTCTTAAATGCCCCATCTCCAGTCACATTCTGAGAGAGGGAGAGTAGGGTTTCAGCAGATGAATTGGGGGGGGACACAGTTCAGTCCATCTCACCCACGTGGAGTGCATGTGGGAGAGAGTTACAGGGACAATTGGACACAAATAGAGCCCATTGTTATGGGGGCCCATTGTTTTTTTCAAGTAAGAAACAAAAGGCATGGGCCAGACAAGAGGCAGGACTGTGCTACATACGTGGCACATCAGGACTATTTTCTGTAACTTTATGTTTACATTCAGGGGAACTACAGTGTGACTCAATCAGAATGATGTCATTCGGTCACATTCTGGACCAAATAAAATGTATTTCACAGACCATTAAACTAAGATAAAGACAGGATAGCTCTGTGATGGCAGAAACAATCTTCAAGATACTTTATAGGTAAGGGTGGAGGGAGATTTGGGGGAAAGGGACCATAAATGCCATCAGATCCCTACCTCACACCATATGCCTCACACACACACACACCATTAGACTTGACTTCAAAACCTATTAAAGAAAATAAAGGATAATATCAACATGATCTTGGAGTAGAGAAAACTTTTAATAAGCGTTTAGCAACATGATCTTAGAGAATTTTTTAAGGAAGAGCTTATAAGGTCCAAAGAATAATAAAAATGTAGATATATTCAACTATTTTAAGTTTTAAAATTTTGTTCAGAAAATGTAAAAACTTCTGTTGGCAAAAGATTAAAAAATGAAGTGGGAGACACATTAAATAGAATAGGAATTAGTGTTCAAGATGTGAAAGAAAAATAGAAGAAGAAAAAAATAAGTAACTTGCTAGAAGAGAAAATAATGAATGGCCAAGAAAACAACAAAAAGATGTATAAGTTTAGGAAAAGCAAATGTGAGGCGGGGGGAGGAGAAACCATTTCCTATTAACTGTATTGGTAAAATTAAGTAGTGAAGCTATCTCAAGGTTGCAGGGAAATGGTACTCTCACAGATGGTTTCTAGAACTTGATTAAGACATCTTGAAGAGAAATTTAGTGGTATTTAGGAAGATGGAAAGTGGGCCTACCATATGTTCTGGGATCTACACTGGAAGCCTGCTTATTTCCAAAAGAATTGTCTACAAAATACTGTCTATTACAGCATTGTGTGTAATATCAGGGGGGAAAAGGAAAGAATAACAGAAACAACCCTTTATATAGGAATAAATAAAATATGGTTTTCCTGATGGTAAAATACCATATAACAATTTAAAAACATAAAGTTAATATATATCAGCATTAGCACATCTTAAAAACAAGATAAAATATAAAAATCAAGATGCAAATTGATGACGTTTATACAGATAATGTACTTGCAAGTTTTAAAAACAAAAGCATCCAATGCACATACATTTGTGTGTGTGTGTGTGTTTAAAATGTATAAAAAATCTAACTGATATATAAGAACATAAAAGTTGTACAGTTTAATTGTACCAGGTAATGTTCAATACATGTACACATTGCATAATGTTTTAATGAGATTAAACTATCCCCTCCAACACTTATCATTTTTTTATGGCAAAAACTTTAAAAAATCCTTTCTTGTAGCTTTTGAAATGGGCAGTACATTTTGTTATCTGTAATCACCCTGCTGTGTAATAGCACCTCAGAGCTTCTTGCTCCTGTCTAAGTGTAACTTAGCGCCCATTGGTCAGCCCCTCCCCATCTCCTGCCCCCTCCCCCATGAGTGTTTGAATGGATGCATATCCCTCTAGAGAACACGTGTTTTCAAGAAATGAAAGGATACGTGTTTGTTTTAATCTCTAGGGATAGTTGAGAGGAATAGGTATGGGTTGGTGGTTCAGAGAACTAGTTAATGTCTCCACTGGCCTTACTTGACTCTGCCTCCGCCAGCCTTCCCTCTCCTCTTCTCTCCTGTCTTCCCTCCCTCTTTTCTTTCCTTCCTTCTTCCTAAAAATGAACAAGAAGCAGATACGACAAAAAGTTGATACCTGTTAATTCCAGATTGTGGGATTACGGATGTTCAAATTATTCCTTGTATTTTACTGTGACTTTTAATTTTCAGGAAGCAGAAACCAAATCAAACATAGAAACCTAATATTCCGACAAATAAAATCATAAACTCTAAAGCTCTTCTAAAGGAGGCAGAGGAAGACGTGGAGAAGTGAAGGCGAGGAGTGTTTTGAGAGAGCTGGGCTCCGGAGAGCCACTTCCCGTACCCACTGACTACCTGCCTGCAGCGGGGAGCTCCTTGGTGTTGGCCACAGGAGGACCCACAGCAGTCACCCAGCTACTCCTTTGAGTGGCCTCGGTCTCTTCAAGAACCCTGTTGGATCTCTTTTCAGATCCCATGAGTGGCCCCACTGTCCTCAAACAAATGGCTCCATTTTTTCAGCAGCTCAAACAACTAAGGAAAAAATCCTCCCTTATTTTTGAGAGGGAATCCATTCCGTAGATTCCACCCCTTGGTTCTGTTTGTTTGTTTGTTTGTTTTTCTGGAGCAACAGGGATTCAATCCAGTACTCTTTGAACAGGAAGGTCCTTCAGAACTTGGGGACAGCTCTCCTGTATTTCTAAATTTTTCAATCTAAAAATATCGAGGGCTTTTTACCCAGTGGCTATCAGGTGACGATCACATGGGGATGTCTCCAGAAAATGTCCAAATGGCTGTAAATTTCAACCTGGAAAGTTCTCTTTGAAAATATAGGGCGCTAACCTGAGAACTCAGAGGGCCAGCCGGTGCGTTTTTCTCTGGGCTTGGAGGTGAAGGAGGCTTCCCTGGGAGGGAGAATTCCATAATTGATGAGCAATGCTTATCGGGCTGGAAGACACAGAGATCCAAAGGGGAACCGGATGCCCTGCTAAAATCTGATACCTGGACAGACTTAAGAGGGAGCTACTCGATCCCCTTATCAATGATGTTGTATATTTTATAAGGGACTAGTGATACCTTGCCACTACCCATGCCAAGAAGGGCCCACCAGGGGATCCGAATGCCTTAAGTATGACTTACAGTTGACTTATCCCCCACTGGGAAGTGGCCCATAGACAGGAAAGGCTGCTGGCACTGAGTTCTAGAGAAGTTGTGGGTTGATTCGGTCCTGTGGTCCAAGTTATCAGACATGTTAGGAATCACTGTGGGTAAAACGGAAGGGGAGGAGAGGAAACGGAAGCTCAAGTTCCCACTGCCAATCGTGGAACGGGGATTGAAACTCAGCTGCCCAGGATGCAAACGACCCTTTTAAACCTCACAGTTCTCAAAGAGATTGTGAAGACATCAACAGCAATACTAAAAAGTCACTAAGCATTTAATGACTAGTGTCAACTGATCAAAATGGACTCTGGCGGTTTTGGTGTATATCTTGGTGGGATACCTGTCCTGCCCACAGCTATAACCAACCAGGTTCTGAGAGATGCTTTTGAAGGTGAAGTAGAGAGAGTGTTGCCAAAGTAAAACTGGTTGCATGGCTTGTCTTCTTTGATAAAATGGCTTTGTTTCTCTTTAGATCTCTGTATTAGTCAGTTTTCCATTGCTAGGATGAAATGCCTGAGGCTGAGTACCTTTGAAGAAATGAAGTTTATTTGGTTCACAGTTTCAGAAGCTGAAAATTCTAACAGCACAGCACCAGCTCTGGGTGGGCCCCTCTGGATCTTCACCACGTGGGAATACCTGGAAGAGGGAGATCACATGACGGAACAGAAGCCAGAGTGCAGGAGGCAACTTGCTCTCTTGAGAGGAAACTCAGGGTCCCACAAGAACTACTTCAACCCCTTCTGGGGACAGTGTCCCCAATAACCTGAGCACCTCCCATCAGGCCCCACCCCTTAACTGTTGCTCACCATTTCCCAACACTCCCACCCTGAGGATCAAGTTCCCAACACATGAACCCTTGGGGCACACACTCAAACCATATTCCACACAGCAGTCTCCCTCCAGTTTTGATCTATGCATTAAGTCACTGCTATTTATTTGTTTATTTTGGTCCTGGGGATTAAACCCAAGGGTGTTTTACCACCAAGCTACATAAATAAAAGCAGCTGCTTTTTATTTTTTATTTTGAGACAGGGTCTTGCTAAGTTGCTGAGGCTGGCTTTGAACTTGTGATCCTCCAGCCTCAGCCTCCTGAGTCACTGGGATTACACACATGCACCACCAAGCCCAGCAGAGCCACTGCTTTTTAAAGTGTTTTGCTGGAGATCACTTCAATGGGACTTTGAATGCAGAAGAAAGTAAGAAAGAAAGGATGCGGGGAAAGGATGGCTTAATTTTTTCTGTTTTAGGGTGACAGAAAAATCCTGTTCCTTCTCAAAAGTCCAGGGGTATCCTGAGAAACCCAAGAGAGGTGATGAATGCCTCCTTGGCCACACTCCGTTCAGCCCATGGCTCCCTGCATGTCCCGCCCCATTCCGCACCTGTTACCATTTTGCCCCCAAACAACGTCCACTCTGGCTTCTGCCGCCCTCCTCTCTGACCAGATTTCCTCTGCCCCTCCTTCTAGCTGTGGACTCACCTCCTCACCCTGGCATCTCCCCAGGGGCTGGCGACTTCCACTCTAGAGGCAGGTTCCAGGCAGTGCACCTGGGTTTGGGTGGCTTTTCGGGCCCCCTTTGAGGAGAGCCATCCCTTCCCAAGCTTCCCCCACTGCGCCCCCCCAAGTGCTGTGGGGTATTTGTTTCCCACGACAGTGAATTAGAGTCAGTTTCGTTTGGAGGATTTCACAACACTGCTGGACATTTTTGGAGATCCGAGGGAGAGAAACGGAAGGCCGCCGGGAGCCAGGGGCCTGCAGCACCGCACGTGTCTGGGGGCTTTTCCGCTTAGTTGTGCAAACTGGTCCAGTGGGATCCAGACGGGAGGGAGGGCTACAGGGAAGCATTTTTTCCCCTTCTGTTTGCCAAAGAGCAGTGGTGTGGGGTGGCTTGAGAGACCACAGAATTGCACTTCACCACTTAGCACCGTGAAAAATGGTAACTGGAAAGCGTCGCCGACTCCCCTCACCTGGCTCCACCCCAGCCAGGTTGCAGGAGGTTTCTCCCGTTGCTAAAAAGTGATGGATTAACTTCCTGTGGGTGGTTTTCTGCAACTGCTGTCTCTGGATGCAACCGCATAATTGCCTGATTAGCCGTGGAGATGATCCGTCTCCTCGGTTCTTGGGCTGCTGGCCCTTGAACTTGCATTGTTTTACTCAAGGGAAGCCAGCCCAAGGGTTCCTTGGGGTTTCTGAGGACACAGCCCTTGAGAGCCAGCCCCGACTCTGGCCCTGGCACTTCAGGTGTGCGAGGACACGCTTCTTTCCCCAGCCTGGTGCCTACTTGGAGAGGTTGGTTCTCCAAAACGCAAACCTCAGTCATTATAAAAACTTATTGGAAGTGTTTTCAATACTTTGGAGACCGAAAATATGCCCATATATTTTAAACAACCCCAGAGGGATCAAGAATGAGGAATGGCCAGGTTGGACAAGAGGCAGCCGGAGCTGAAGGCCGGGGGGCCAGGGGAGAGTGTGCCAATGTCAAGTTATTGGATGGGATTTCTGAGCAAGAATCAAATATTTTAGGCCTCCAGCATTTGTGGAAATCATTTTAGCAGGGAGTTGTGTGGCATTAAGACAATGATTTGTTTTCTCAAAGTCCAAATTAAGAAAGTGTGTGGCTTGAGGTCTACCTTTTAATCAGGAAATGCACCTTTTCTTTAAAAGAATATGCCTGAATTGTGGGGGTCCCAGAGACAGAGTTATGTTTTAAAATGGAAGGGGTCTTGAAGACTCAAAGAATTACTGAGTAATTGATCAATGACTTCCATCCTGAAATGACTCCCACATATAAATCACAAGCCAGAGGACACACTAAGGGGAAGAACAGAAGGGTTTGTTTGGAGAGTAACACAAATAATTACAAGTTATGGGAACAGAGGGAAAAAAATAAGTCATGTTGATTAGAAACATCAGGATGAATTGGCATTGATTTTGCTGTACAATAGAAAATTTGTTTCGTATTTGCTTCCAGCAGATGCATAGCGTGGTGAGTGAGGAATTGAATTTTATTCCAGGTTCAAATTTAAGTTTGGAAATGAAATTTGGGAAGGTATGCCTCATTGCACAGGAACTAAATAAGTTTCTGGATCTTCTTATATAAGGCATCCAACAGAAATCAATTTGATTTGATTACCCAGTATCTGTGGGCTCAGAAAAAAAATTTTTTACTCTGCTTTGAGTTTTAGTTTTTGTTCATTTATCAATGTGTTGTAACGTTCTTCCCTATGAATCTTAGCATGGCTTCTGACGATCTGCTTCCCTCACTGCTCATCTCTTTCAAAAACCAGCGTTTTCAATTGTGCCCTTGAGGGAAAAAAATTTGCTTGTTATATGGCTGCTGAATATTAGATGTGCACATTTGGCCCAGTCCAGCTGCTGCTGTTAATTTTTCTTCAGGTCTTTAATAAGTGGACCAAATAATAAAAGTCACATGAAAATTTTATTTCTCCTTTTAAATGAAGAGTTGGATAACATCTTCAGTTTTCTACCAGGTTCTGAGTGTGATTTGACTATTTGTGGAGCTAATATTATTCTTAGAGCCCATATGATGAGGTAGACTTGTCCCTCGGCCAGCCAGGGGTAAGAGCACAATGTTGGCTTGTGGTACAAGAGGCAGATGAGTCTGGCATCTGGGCTCTGTCACAGATGTTTCCCCAGGGTTCTTGTGAGGGTCTGTCCTCTCCATAGGCTCCACTATTCAAAGGCCACACACCTCACTCCAGTGGCCTTCCTTGGCCCTGATACTCATACATGGGGTCATCTTAGCTGTTACCAGGTTCTTGCTCCCAAGCCTCAAAAAGGCCCTGCGTAGAGGTGCCTGTTTGCAAGGGCGTGTTCTGGAATTTCGGCAGGACTGATGGTCAAGCTCCCAGCCCACAATGCCCATGGCAGCTGCTCCTACTTTGGGCTCCCTCAGAACCTCCAGGTTCTGACCACCTTGCACCTGACTCTCAGCAGGTACAAGGTCTTCCTAGAAGACAGGACAGTCTACTAGAAGGTAACATCATGGGGATCACGATGGGCTTACTCACGTCCCCAGAGCCCAGACCTAGGCTGCACCGAGTGTTGTTCCAATCAGACAAACCCTCTGCATTGTCTCTGGCTCCCCCTCTCCTTCCTTCCAGAAAGAAGACAGGGCCTCCCTCCCAGGGATGATGCCACCTGCCCCATCATTCTTTTTTCCTCTAGAACCCTGGTCCTTCCCTGTTCTCCCTCCAGAACCGTCAACATCGTCTTCCTCTTGCCCTCAGTATTGTCTCAAAGACACATGTTCTATCTCACCGGCTTCCTCCTTGTCCTGCCCAAAGCTGGAACTTGTCTTTGTCAGGATAAAGTTCTATCGTTTCAGGTAGGGACAGGCACTCCAGTAAGGAAGCAGGGCACACGAGGGAAGATGGTGCAATGGCGTGGAGGTGTTCTTAGAATGTTTGGATTTAGTATCTCTGATGATAAAAAAAAGTTTTCAGAAAAATATTAAGATTTTTGCAGGCTTCTGAAAATCAGGAGGTCTGGTGATGTCAGATTGACAATGTCAACAGCCACAAGAGGCTCGGGCTCTCCTTTCAATAAGGCCTGGCATGGAAGACACATGTGACACCTCTCACATCCTGCCACTCTTCTGCAATGGGACTGTCACTCTGCACTAAGAGACAGGGTCTGATCTCTCCATGCTTGAATCTGGACTAGCCTTGGTGATTTCCTTGTGACCCATAGAAGGCAGTAGATGAGGTAGGAGGTGACCTCTGAAGCTAGGAAAGGGGACACCTTGCACTTTCCTCTCATGCCCTTGGAGCACTCATTTTTTGGATGATCTCTCTTAGGCGCTCCCTCTGGGACTCAGCCACCATGATGTGAGGAAGCCCAAGCCATGGAGAAAGGACATGTGGGTGCTCTTGTCACCAGTCCACCTGAGCTCAGCCCTTGAGTCAGTCCAGTGCAGGTACAAGATGCCTGCAGTGGATTCCAGCCTCCCCTCTCCCGGGTTGAACCTCAAGACCATCATGGATCAGGCAAACCACCACTGCTGAGCCCTGTCTGGAATTTCTTATGCGCAGAATCCAGAGTATAATAAAATTATTGTTGTTAACCATTGAATTTTGCTGGAGGATGGGGGTTGTTGAATAGATAGAACTGAAACCTTCATGGTCTCCTAATATTTAGCATGGGGTTGTCAGCAGAGTGGTTACTCATTATTTTTAATTAATTGGATCTTAGTGAGTAGAGAAGTCACTTAAAGTGTTCACCCCTTTTATTATTATTATTATTATTATTATTAAACAATCACATTTTAACCTCCAGGAATGCGAAAAACTGACAATCCACTACAGAGGAGAACTATTCCCACAGTTGGAATGTAGAAATACTACTTTTTCAAAAAATAACTTTATTTATTTATTTTTATGTGGTGCTGAGGATCGAACTCAGGGCTTTGCACATGTAAGGCGAGCACTCTACCGCTGAGCCATAGCCCCAGCCCTGAAATACTATTAAAAAAAAAAACCAAAAAACCTTTCTTTTATTAATTTTAGTTGTTGATGAACCTTTTATTCATATGCAGTGCTGAGAATTGAACCCAGTGCCTCACACATTCGAGGCAAGTGCTCTACCACTGAGCCACAACCCAGTCCCTAGAAATACTGCTTTTTAATTAATTTTTAAAATTTTGCGAAGACATTGCCAACCACATATCACTCATGGACAGATACCCACTCTGGTCCTCATTTGAACAGCTGGAAATTTATGTGCTAGACTTGGGAAGCTGTTTGCCTTGCAGGTGGAGAGGGGAGAAGGAGCTTCCACTGCCCTCTGTTTCCTCTGCCCTTCAATCAAGGACAACTACCTCCAGCGATTCTCACCCCTTTCCCACCCAAGACATGCCAACCATCTGGATAAAACCCACTGAAAGTTCCCCAACATCCATCAAAGCCATGCTCTGAAAGATTCAGAGCCAGACAGAAAAAAGAACCTTTGTCAATGGAAATGTTTACTGAGATATTTCCAGAGATTAATTGGCAACAGAATATGAAGAAGGACTGTGTACAAAACACCCTCTATAAAAATATATATATTTAAAACCCTGATTCTAAACATAGTTCACATTCATTGCAGGAAAAAAAAAAACATAAAGAAGCACAAAGAAGAAAATTTAAATGCCCTCTACCCTCAATTCCTAGAGAATAGCATTGTTAACACTTAGGCCACATCCTTCTTTATTTTTATTCATATAAGTAAAACAAATGATGTCCCAAGGATCAGATCTCATTGTAACCTCCTGTCCTGCATCATCATATTGCACAAATTTCCTCACGTCATGAAATATTCATCTGCAGCATAATTTTATGCATTGTGTTCTGCTGTGTGAATGTAACATAATTCATGTAATCATCTCCCATTGTCTGACACTTAGACTGCTCTCCAGTTTTCCCTTACTGTCCATAACACAGCAACCTACATCCATCCTTGCTCATCTTTTTTACATGTCTATGATTGTTTCCTGGATAAATTCATAGAACTGGAGACCCTGAATCAAAGGTGTGGTATTTTCAAGGCTTTTGATACTTATTGGGCCAAATTGTGCCCCAGAATCCCATTCCCACCAGTGGCGAATAGGAATGTGCGTTTCACCAAACCCACACCAAGTGGAAAACCCTTCCGTGTGGTTTGGCAGACCTTGGATTCGACACTCACAACACACCGGTGGGAAACTCCACAGCCCTGAAGGTGGCTGAGAGAGCAGAGGAAATATCTGATAAGGTAGAGGGTGCCCAGGGAAATAAGGGCTTTCCCGGACATTCTACATAGTCGTGGGTGTCTCACCTTGGGCCTGGGTGTAGTCATTGGCCGGTCAACGCGACAACCACATCTGGTGTCAGTGTCAGATCCATCATCCTCAGTTGCCCTTGGCTTACCTGACCGCCCCTTTGTCTTCCCCTCTTAAAGCACAAACTACAGAGGAGAACTATTCCCATTACATGAAATGTAGAAATACTGCTTTTTAATTATTTTAAAAATTGACAACTTCTCAGACTTAGACTTCCCCAAAATAGGCAACTTCTCAGACTGGTCTTGGTAGATCACAAAGTCTAGAAGTTCTTTAGGATCAGAAAAGCAACATGTTCTTTGCTTTTAAACACATTTTCTGAGTCTGGTCACACCTGTGGACAGTGGTCCATGGTCTGAGAGCGAGAGGGGCAGCCCTGCTGGGAAGAGGAGAGCCCCTTCAGCATCTCCCGGGTTCAAGATGCAGGAGGCCTGCAGACACAGGGCAGCGGCCAAGTGGGGAGGAGCATGGGCTGTCAGTGTGCGTGGCCTCTGTCCCTTCAAGGTCGTGCCTCGACCAGTGTGCGTGGCCTCTGTCCCTTCAAGGTCGTGCCTCCACCACCACAATGGACTTATCTAAAGTAGCTCACCCCGGTCCTCTAGTGGTTGCTGGCGCCACACCACCGCCATGGATTTCTTTGCTCCCTGGCTTCTCTGACATCCTCTCTCTCTCCTGGGTTTTTCTCCTACCTTCTCGTGTCTATTTCAGTGTCTCCAGTTTTTCCTTTTAGTCTTCAGTATGAGCAAAAATCTCAGATCATGAACTCAGATATGTTCATTATTTTAATTTTTAAAATAACTGATTTTAGATTCGGTTTCAAGTCCTTATTTTTCCAGGTGGTGGGAACTAAAATGCCAGTGGACTCCGATCCTTCCCCACTGCCCTGTCCTCCACCTCCCCTGGGATGCCTGAACCTTCTCAGGGAGGAGGGAGACGTGCATCTGGTGACCATCCATCTTCCACGCACACTGGCACACCCCGAGGCCTCTGTCACTCCTGTCAGATCCTTGTCCTCAGCAATGTATGTCACAGCAGTGTCCTCCCGAGCCCCTGAGCTCCTGTCAGAACTGGCCTCGCTATTGCTTCTGTATAGCTCTAGGGAACCTGGGGAACATCTGGCTGCTCTCAGCCCTGATTGGGGTGCAGAGAAGTTGTGACATCTGCCTGGACATGCCTCTTGGCTTTTGCTTCTCCAGTACTCATGCCAGACATGGTGGCACCCGCCAAGACTGGTCCCCTTTTAGGACTCCTTGGGAGAGGTAGGGCTGGTTCATCGTAGCCTCAAGCTCTGCATCCAGGGATTCCACCAATCATGCACCGAAAATATTTGGAGAAAAAAATCACATCTATACTGAGCACATACAGACGTTTTGCTCATCATTGTATAAAGTATTATAAGTGAGGACAGGAGGATGTGCATAGATAACATGCAGAGATCTCGTGAGAGTGACTTGAACATTCTCTGAGTTGGCACCCATAGTGGGTGCTAGGGCCCCCCTCTACTTAGATACTAAGGGATGACTAGTTCTTCCTAAGGAAGAGTACCTTATCCTTGAATTCTTCATGCCCCTTGGGTGTTTCTGTCATTCCTATCCCTGTTCCAGATCACTGCCATCTTGGCTGTATCAAACTTAAAAATCCTAACTTTGGGATAGCAATGGAGAGCACAGGAGAAGTGGCTGGGAAATAGAAAGCTACGTTTAGAACTAAAAACACTAGTTTTGTTGCTGTTGTTTTTTTCATGGTGCTGGGATGGAACCTAGGACCTCCCTCATGGAGGGCAAGTCCTTTACCACTGGGCATATCTCCAGCCCCTAAAAACAGTACTTTAAATGCGTCACGTTCTTAGTGCTACTCAGGGAACTATCCTGAACCTGGACACTCTGAAATTCTTTCTGGACTGTTCTCCTTCCGTTCTGTCCACCACGCCTCTGTGGAGTTCCGTCTTCAGTAGTGTGAGGGCCTAGGTAACATGGCCAGAACAGAAACCACTTCCTATCTCTCTTCTGTTGTTCCCCCGTCTAGAATAAGACTTCATATCCAGCCCCCAGAGTTCTACCTGACCCTTCTTTCATGGAACTTTCTCTGGCCACTTTGTCCCTTGGCAATAGGTGGCTTCCCAGGTGTGGTAACACATCACTAAGCATGTGCTGCCTGGATCGTGACCTCCTGAGGGGCAGGGACTCCACCTCCACTGCTGTGTCCCCAGGATCTGCCACGGAACATACTAGAAACTCACCAGTCAGTTTTTTCATGGATGAATTCTGTTAACCAATTTGAGGGCCGCCCCAAATAAGATTGTATCTTACACCTTGGAGAACTCCAGAGCCCAGAAAGTCCTTGGTGTTAAAAAGTCCCTTTGTGCCTAATGGTGACAAGGGAGTGAGAGGAGAAGAAAGGGGTCACCCTGGGTTGAGGGAAATCCCAATAAAACATTCTCCTTCCTAAATTCTCAGTGGGACATACCTGGGTTCTCCATATTAACTCCTCTTGACAGAATTCTGAGTTAATGTATTAGGAGATCAGTAGCATAATACATGGCTAAATTCAAACAACCAAATAATGAGCATGTGCTGAGTATATGTCTAGCACTGGGCTTGGCAAAGAAATGGAAAATGGAAAGGAAATGAAGACTATTTAAAGAAAAGAGCTGTTTCCCCAAAGATTTTACAGCCTAGTCACATATATTCCAAATAACAATAGAAGAAAATTAGGCTCTGCAGTAGAGAACCCCAGGAAAAGCGTCTAGCAACTGAGGAATTTAGAGAGGAGAAATCCCTGCAGGGATCAGGGAAATCTTCAGAGACAAAATGAGGTTGCGCTGGGTCCCTATGTGACCAGGTCCCTGGGAACACGAGCATGCAGTTGGGAATGCCGGAGGGCTTTGAGCACAGAGAGCTGAGCTCAGTGCTAGGTATACTTAATTTATTGCACAACTTATTAATTTCATAATCTTATTAAATACTGCTCTTTTAAAATTTCAAATGCCACTTACCCAACTAATAAAATAAAACTTATAAATTTACAAGTTAAAACTTCCAATATTTAAACATTGATAACAAACTTCTTTAATCAAATTTTCTTAATGCAATTAAATTCACAAATCTAACATATTGGATTCTTTTACATGCTACAAACCATTCAACTATGATCACAGTGGTAATGAAACTTTATTGCGATTAAGCTTGAAACAATTTTAAAAGTCTGAGTATTGGGGACCTGATTTTTCTTTAGCATCCTTTTATTCATTTTTGTTCTTGTTTGTTCCTGAGGTCATGATGACTATATAAGATAGTAATTTCTGTACATTTCCAGGGCCAAAGAGAATGTATCAGACCACATAGTAAAAGTAGCATCTCAGCCTAATCAAGGCAGAGAGCTCTAGGTTCTACACCAATTGACTCTTGCTTGGATGCAAGGATCAACGTACAAGGAAATTCAATTCTGAACTTCCCAGATGGAGTCCTTCTCATAGCTGAATGATGATGATGATGATGATGATGATTTTAGTATTTATAGCAGCTTTATTCACAATTGCAAATAATGGAAGCAATAAAGATGACTTAATTGGTGAGTGGACAAACAACCTGGGATACATCCATACACTGGGATACAGCGCTATTCAGTGATGGAAAAGGACCCAGCTACCAAGCAACAAAAGACCTGGAGGAGCTTTAAATGCCTTTTTTTTTAAATTTTTTTTTTCTACACTTGTTGCTAGTGCCTTTCCCTCCTCTTCTGTCCTCTCTGCACCGTGTCTGTTTGTTCCCTGTCCTGGGAGTCTGAGGTCTCTGCCTTCCTATTGGTGGCAGTTAGTGGATCCCCATCCTAGATCAGAGGCAGGCAGCGGGTAGCGCCATGGTCTGACTCCCCTGGGCACTCCCTGTGAAGGGGTATGTCTCTCAAGGTGGTCCACTCCCAGCGACCCTCACAGTCCATGTTCAGGGGGACTCTCCTGCCCTTCATCTTGTCAGGATGGAGTATCTATGGCAGCACCAGCGTTGCTAGCCCTAGGGATTAACTGCCTGGCCAGAAAGGGGCAGGGACAGGAAGGATGTCTCGGGACAAGCACACTGGCTTTGCAATAGTGTCCAGTTGGATCGATTACAGTCCAGAGGGCTGAACTCAGGAACAGAACTCTCACAGGTGAGGATACAGGGGTCCTCCCAGGATGGGGAAAGACGTCCAAGACACAGGGCTTGATTCAGAGACCAGGATGGTCCTCAACATGGGACTAACACCTTCCAGGATTGTTGTGGACACCCAGGGACACAAGCAACTGTGCATCAGACTTCTTGTCCAAAGAAGTCCTTGGATGCCAGTTGCCACAGCCTCATGCTCAACAAAGCCTCGCTCTTCTTTAAATCGACACCAACATTGCTGACCGTCTGGATTTTAAACGTGTTCATCAGGTGAGTAGGTGACTTGCTGAGGTCACACCTTGGTGCGCCAACTGAGGACTAAGGCAAGCGTGAAGATGACCCACGCAGGAGCCCGGCTGTGCTTTTTCTGTGATTCCCAGAGGAGACTGTTTCTCAGACGTCTTCAAGGGCATCTTCAGCAAAAACAACTTTGTTTTCTGGATGTTTGCCTCACTCTTTGGCCGTGGGACCTTCACTCCGATGGAGAAGTGATATCCATCATGTTCTGGTCCGCGGGCCTGGGAAATCAATAAACAGGGCATCGTGATCTGGCAGCAACGGTTCCCATGAGCGTGGTAGAAACCCTGGAGCTGTCCCTGGACCTCGAGGCCTGAGCTGGCACACTGCCCCTCCCCCGCTGCCTTCCTAGGCAGTGGCCATCACTGTGATGCTTCCACCAGGCTAGTTTAAACAGCATTGAACCCCACTGCACCCATCCGACCAATTAAAACCTGGATTCTGTGCTGCTGAGAGGTGATGGGCTGCTTCATGCAAACCAAAGCTTGTAGGGCTGTTCTGCCGGCTCTGCAGCGTGGCAGGACTTGGCTCGGCTGCCTTCACCATGTGACTTAGAGGGTGCAAGGAAGGGACCTTGACCTTCCACGAGGCCTGGAGGTCTACCGTAGATCTATTTCTTTGGCTTTTCAAGCGTTTTCTGCCTTTGAGAGCCTCATATTAAAGCGCTCCCTCTGGGAGAGGAATATTTTCTGAGGGCCACACTAGCACAAATAAACATAGAAGTGCTGTTTTGGTGCTCAGGAGACCCCACTCTGTAGGTCCGTTTTATAGAAGCAAAGTCTGAGGCACAGAGAGGCTCAGTAACTTGCCCAAAGCCACAGTGAACAGAGGGGTGGACTAGGATTGAACCCGGGCAGTACACTTTGGAGTTCATGACTCAATTGCTCCTTTTTCTACCGCTTGGAGACAAAGTGGCTTCCTTTCAACAGGGGCAGTGGCATGCAGCACAGCTGGCTTGGGGGAGGGGGAGGGCATAGGGAGGTGCAGAATCCAGAGGGAGGGGAGGGGTCATGGGGCCTCAGCGATGAAGGTCAGGTCTTCTTCAGAACTGCTGGGGGCTCTCTAATGAGGGCGTGTCCTTGTGGGCCAGGGCTGCCCAGGCAGGAGGAGCCTCCCTTGCTCAGGGACCATGCAGTCCAGCTGACATAGATAGCAAAAGGGGACAGATAAGGACCCAAGGCAGAGCTGGACTCCATGTGACTGAGATTTGGCTCTGTTGATTTTCAAAAGGGAGGTAGAGTCTAATCTCGGTGGACTCCGTTTCCTCCACTGCGAAATGGGAACAAGGATGGCACAGTCCCTGTCCTGCAGGGTGGTTGTGGGGACAGGAGATGGCCTGGCCTGCCTGAAGTACACGCTGATGCTCACCAGCAGAGCAGGCGACAGAGACTCTGACAGGTGGATCCTGGGCTCCCTCAGCCTGGGGCTCGGGGGAAGAGTTCTTGGAGGTGATGGAAATAAGTGGGGCAGGATACAGCTTTGGGGGAGGTGATTTGGGGTGGTAGGAATCATGGGTCACAGAGACACAGGGAGGGGACGCCTGCAGCCTGCTGGTGATGGGCTCCTGGGTGCAGCTGGCAGCCTGGCACTTTGCTGAGTGTGATCTCATCATTTCCCCCAAGGCTGAGCGTGTCGGCCAGGCCTGGCTTCTGATGCCTGTGCTCAACCCTGTGCTTCTTTTGCTCCCCTTCTTGGAGGGAGCTCCCCCCCGCCCCTTTGGCCTTTGGGTTGAGAGTTTTGCTTGGCGGGCGCTGGACAGAATGGCTGTGGGCTCAGGGGAGGCGACTCTGTGATGTCAGAGGCGTGACACCATGCATGTATCTTGGCATCAGCTTTTCCTGAGTGTTTGTTGAGCCCCATGTCATATAAACAGGGAAAGGAAATCTGAAGCAGGAGCCATCGAGGCCAGGCCTAAGAGTTTACAGAAAGTTCCGTCCAAAACAAGAAACTCAGGCAGAGCATCTGTGGCCATCAAAGACAGAGGGCTAAGAGGGATCCTTCTGCTTAGTGATATTCAGGTAGAGAAATGGAATTTGGCAGGACCAGTGCCATCGTCAGGGTAGGAGAACTTTCAGGGAGATTCTAATTTATCAGATTGGAGGTTCAAACTCAAAGGTGGTCAATGTCCAGTATTTTCTGACACTAAATGTAGATTAATGGCCAGGACTGTTAGAGAAGGGTGTAACCCGTCATTACCATGTGGTCACACTGTCCCTGGAAGCCCTTCTGCCCAAGAGAAGCTTAGTGTGTGAGCCTCACTTCCACAGCCCATCCCATGGCGGGGCAGGAGAGAGGACATGTTCACCAATTCTTAAATAGAAATGATTTCTCTGGGGGGAAGGAAAACAGATTATACAAGGTCAGAAACATGCCTGAGCAATTTATTAGGGCTTGCATGAAGGTGAGGAGCCTCGTGGATGTAATTTATGGGCTTCCAACGAAGCTTCATCTTGTCAATGGCTGCTATGAAACACTGACTTTCTATAAATACGGTGTTCCAATTTTTTTTTTTTTTTTTTTTTTTTTTTTGTGACCAATAGACATGACAAGAACAATTCTAGAGGAGGAAAAGTTTATTTGGTGCTCATGATTGTAGAGGTCTCAGTCCATAGATGCCAGGCTCCCTTGCTCTGTGCCCAAGGTGAGGCAGACATCGTGGTAAAAGGGCTTGATGGAGGAAAGCAGCTCAGGACACGGCAAACAGAGAGAGAGAGAGAGAGAGAGAGAGAGAGAGAGCGAGCTAGAGAGAGAGCGCTCCACTCACCAGGGACAAAATATATACCCCCAAAGCACACCTCCAATAACCTCCTCCTCCAGCCACACCCTGCCTGCCTCCAGTCACCACCCAGTTCCTCATCTCAGTGGATTAATGTGCTGATTAGGTTAAGGCTGTCATAACCCACTCATTCGCCTCTAAACCGTTTTGCATTGTCTCACCCACGAGCTTTTGGGGGACGCCTTACATCTAACTATAACAAGGAGGTTATAAAGTCACACAGAAGGAATTGATTTAGGGACTACAATCCTGGGAATATGCCCCCTAAAGTTGTTCAACATGGTGGCAGAGATAGAGGAAATCTCTAGGGTTGCCAAAAACACTGCCTTCTTTGGTACTGCGTTAAATCATGGAGAGAGATTCTTGAAATGACATAAAAATCCTTAGGTAACATATAAATGCTGATTGCTTGCTAATAACACTAACGGCAAACAGTCACAATTATTTAACCAGAGTTTGCTCTGGGCCAGACCCTGTGCCAGGGCCTCATGTTTGGTAACCCTAACCCTTACGAGAGACCTGAAAATTAGATGGAAACACTTCTATTTCAAGGGCAAAGACCCTGAAGCTTGAGAGCACTCCAGAATCTCAGACCTCATGACAATCTGTTGTGGCCTCCATAATGAAGTCTCACAGACTAGGTGGCTTCAGTAACAGGCAACTCAGGGCCCTGGAGGCTGGAGTCCAAGATCAGGGGTCTGCAGGGTTGGCTTTCCCAAGGCCTCTCTCCTTGGCCTGCGAGTGGCCGTCTTCTCCTTGTGTCCCTGCACCGTGCTCCCTCTATGCAGGTACATCCCTGGTATTTCTCTGTGTGTCCAGCTTTTAAAAGGACACCAGCCACATTAAATCAGAGCCCATTTAAATTTATCATTATTTAACAGCTTTATTTAAATTTCTTCACCGCTTTATAGTCACATTCTAATGGACCATATATAAATGGAGGGGGGTTACAATTCAGCAAGTAGATGAATTAGGGGCAAATTGGGCCTCAAGTCTGGGTAGACTCCCCCTTGGGAGCAGGAAAGGTTTATATTCTCACTGGGGCCTGGGGGTGTGTGGGAGGGGGCTGTTGAAAGGTTGAGGACATCTGGAATTAGCCATAAGCAGAGTGAACTTCTTTCTCCTTCCTCCCTACACACCCTCCCTTCCACCCACAAATGAAATCCTAAATCTCCTCTATAGGTCAAAAGTATTGTGCTGTTCTCTTCATTTCTTTACCCCAGGATTTCAAATAGTCATAATGAGTGACCCGTGCGCTGCCTACCCCACGCAGGGGCCAAAGCGGAGTTGGTGCGGAGCTGGTCCAAACACAACATCATTGCCCAGCGCATAGTTGAGGTGGAGAATGTGGAATGGGGCTGAGGTTACTCGAATTCCTTGGGAGGCTGAGACCGATGCAATCCTAGATCCCAAATGCCCTCTCTCTGCATTCAATTTGTAGCAAAGTAAACAATTTGTAGCAAGTCAACAGGGTTTCCATTGTGGCAATGTTCTGTGGACTAGGCTTCAAAGAGGCCTTTTGTTCTTAAGTGATATTTTTAAATTCTTCATTTGCTATAAAAAGTTATTTTAAAAACTCTTTCCCAAACATCCAAATACCTTTCACATGAAAAAAAAAAAAAAAAAAAAAACCCTCAAATCCATAATACTTGTGAGTAACAAGGAGTGGTCATTTGTGACCAGACTTCTAATCTGGTCAGCGGGTTTTAAGGAACACCTTTAGGTGTGGAGACCCTTGGAGGCTTGGAGAGAGACGTTGTAGATCAAAGTGTGAGCTTCCTGCTGCCATGGTGATTGCTTGAGAAGGTTTGAGAAGCCCAGGTCCCTGCTTGGCCATCCTAGCGGCATCTTTCACCCTGAGAAAGTTCAGCCATTATTTATCTCGGCTGCAGTGTGAATGAGATCCCCTCCCAGGGTGTAAACCCCAGGGTATAAACCCAGGCCCTGGGCTTGGGCCTGGGCTTGGGCCTGGGCTAGAAGAGGCAGTTGGGCAGAGGGGACTGGGGATACCTCCTGTGGGGACCTCAGGGCAGTTCTCCCACACACATACCCCCCCTAGTAGCCTCTTTAGGGACATGGGGAAGTCCCCAGCATGTGTACTGCAGGCCATTACTGTGACTCCAGAATGATCCCAAGGGCACTGTAAGAGCAGTAGCCTGTGAGCAGCACCCTGTCCAGGGCCCAACAGGTCCCCACAGTTGCTTGGCACCTAAGAACTGGCTGGCTGTGGAGTCTCTGTAGCTCCTTACATGCCCAGGTCCTCCTCAGGAGTTAGGGAGATGCTCCCCGAACCTGCTGCCCATGGACTGGTGGAGACTGACTATTAGAGTCGCCTAAGTCACGGCCCTCCTCCTACAGATGAAGACACGGAGACCAAGATAGGGAGGCCAAGGCCCCACGGGAAGCTGGGACAGAACTGGGAGGGTCTTTCTCCTCCAGAGCATCATAGGATACAGACTTTCATCCTCCTGCTCCCAGCTAACTCCTCAGATTCCACAGAGAACTGGAACCTTAATATCTGAGAGTATTTATTTCCATGAACCTGTAAATATGCGCGTCCATATTTGAGGATGATCAGGACAAGGGTTGTTGTATCAGATCATTTCCTAGGGACAGATTTTGGTAGAGGGATAAAGGACAACCCTAAGCTGTTCTTGGTGTGTGTGGGGTGGAGGGAACCAGCCAGGAGATGGGCAAGAGGCTGGGAACGGAGCGCAGCCAAAGACAAGCTTGCGTCCTGTGCAGTATCCCCTCCATCTGGCCTGGCTTGGCTGGTCAGAACGACTCTGATTAATCTAGAAGACTCGGGTTGCTGACCAAAGACTTCTCCAGATGCTCAGAAGTTGGCCTTCCAAGCATAATGGTTGGCTGTCTGAGAACCACAAGTAATTGATGGCCCCCTGCCCCGGGCCTGCTCCACATCCCAGTCTGCCCAGCTCCTGGCCATCAGCCCTGCCTGGTTGTGGACCAGCCATTCCAGGTTTTGCAGTAATCTCAGACTTGACAGACACAGCATGGTGACATGCATCCATGGTCACCTGGTGCGCATTAGGGCCATCAGAGGGGGCCAGCGTCTGGCTTTGGGATGAGCAGTCCCTCCTTCACGTGGGCTTGATGCTCTGGGCAGCCTTTGGTTGTTTTCATGACGCTTCCGCGGACTCTGCCAGGCTGGCTCAACATTTTCCACATGACCGGTGGCACTCAAAGCTTTGCAGTCCCAGTAGGCACATTTCTTGCCTGGCTTTGTTTCTCGTTGGCTCAGGTGGAATAATAAGGCTGTTTCTGCCAGGAATGTCAATGTGGGGTTGGGAAGTTGGCTTTTTCTAAGAGCAGGCAGGGAAGAAGGTCATTAGGTGCCTGGGTGCCCAGTGTCCTCTCAGTGAGACGGAGATGGTGTGCCCCAGGGCTGGGGAGCACCGACAGTCTTCCCGGGGTGGTCAGTGTCACACTCACCAGCCAGGTGGTGCTAGGTCCCGCCTTGGTCCTTTCCTCAGGCCACCATGGGGCAGGGCTGGGCTGGGACAGGGGAGTTCTGGGATCTGTCTTCCACTCTGCAGCTGTGAGGATGCCTTGGCTTCTGCCAAAGTCTTTTGTCCCATTTTTTTTTTTCCTCTTGCTTCATTGGGACATTTCCGGAACCAAATAAATTCAACTAGTCCTTCGCATCAGGAGCTAATTGAATATCCAAATGCTGTCCCTTTCATTGTCTGATGACCAGAACCAGCTGAAACACCCAATTGTGCAAAACATTAGGCTCCTGTCATTTCTCTAATTATCTCTTCCAATGATAATGTCTTCAAACCCTGTTCTCATTGAGGTGTTTGAAGCCCTCGTGCATTCTGAAAATTCTTAGGATAAATTCCATTCTTCATGCACCAGTCATTAGGCAAACTTGTTTTCTTTTCGGGCGTTTTGTTCTACTGTACTTTGACATGGATTCCAAAGTCTGCATCTTACCAAAGACGGGCTGTTGTTGTAATTATTATTTTGAAACGGACACATTGCTGAGCTCTTGGAATCGAGCCTAAAGATAAACATGAGTACTCAGGGGCCTTGAAATCCACACTCGGCCATTTGCTGATCCCTGCAGGCCTGTTAGGTCAGTGCCAGACTAAACAGCAAGCTGGCACCCCCCACCCTCAAGCCGGGACTTTGGGGCTTTGTCAACTGGGCAGGAGTGCAAGTCCTTGAAGACACTCTCCACAGAAAGCCTGCTTCTTTATGTCCCTTGGATCAGACCTTGGCAAAAGTTGGCAAAGTGGCCTTGAGCTGCCTGGGGTGCCTTGACATTTCCTCATTTGCAGCTCTGGGGTCTTTGCTGCAGGAAGGAGGGGTGATCTGTGGTCTTATTTCTCTGCCTCTGGAATCGGGAAGAGGCTTTGGGATTGGGAAGAATCCCAAGCCCCAGGCCAGTTTCTGATCAGACAGGTAGAGGGAATGGGAGAGGAGACGGCAAGCCAGCGGGGAGTGTGTTGGTTACCTTGTGTCTGCTGTCACTGGGAGCTATTGACACCTGGGAAATGGCACCTTCATGTCCAGGCAGGTGCCCCCAGACATGCCCACACACCAGCTCGCAGACACATGTGGTGGTCAGAACCCTGCTTTGTCCAATAGGGTGGAATTTCAGCCTCTAGCACTGCATGCCAGTGTCCTGGGTGGCAGCCCTCCACAGCCCTTCCTGTGGGGCTGCCTCCTGTCCTGTCCACACTCTTCCAGCTGGACTCTCTTCAAGTTTTCCATGTCCTGATCTCTCCCCTTACCAGAAGGACACCAGAGAAGAAGGGGGAAGCAGTCTTAGTCGGAGCCTTCTCTTTTAATTTGCTTTGGTTCTTCATCTTAACCCACCCCTGTCCCTCCTGGGTGGCACTGCTCTAAGGTGGTCTGCCTTTAGGGCCTGTTTCCACATTGTCTTTCATAAGCAAGATGAAGAGATGAGTTAAGATTCAAATATAGATGGATGCAGTGACACAGGCCTGTAATCCCAGTGGCTCGGGAGGCGGAGGCAGGAGGGTAGAGCCAGCCTCAGCAAAAGCGAGGCGCTAAGCAGCTCAGTGAAACCCTGTCTCTCAATAAAACACAAAATAGGGCAGGGGATGTGGCTCAGTGGTCAAGTGCCCTGAGTTCAATCTCCAGTACCTACCCTACCAGAAAAAAAAGACTCAGATATAGGCCATACTCCTCAAAATAAGGGAATCCCCACTTAGAAGAGAGTCTGGAGATGAGCAGGGACAGGTGTGTGCAGGGAAGCCAAGTGACCCCTCTCTGAGCAACCCCCGCTCAATCACGGGAAATACCATCTGGGGGATGTCATGGAGATCAGTCTTTGGTATCAGGCCACCCAAGGAATTGGGGGCCCCAGGGAGGCTGATGGAAGAAAGGTGCATCGTCTTTTCCCAACTCCTCACTTCTGAGAATCCACAGCCAGAAGAGCAAAGGCTGGAGGCTGCCCCACGGGCTCTTCCCGTGAAGGAGGCGCTCTGCCTTGTCCATCTTGCATTTCAGCGTAAGCACAGGGCCAAGCCCAAGGAAGACGCACAAGAGCCACTTGCTGGTCTGAAGGAGCCCAGGCTGGTCAGGGTGGGCGTGAGGGGCCGCGGGGCACTGGGTCGGGGGCCATGTGTGTTCCTAGAGGATAGGCTAAGAGGGTCCATAGACAAACAAGAATCATGAGAAACCATTCCAGTATTTACTCCATGTGCATAAAAATAACTAGTCCTCCTTTTCACCAAGTGAAGAGGTAACGTGAAGAAGTCGGACCTCCCTCAGACTCCTTTTTCTCTCTCCCTCTATTATCAACAGTTTTCTTGATGCTTACAATTGTGAGACTTCACCAAGTTATGTCTAGGTGTGTGGTATTAACAAAATAATGCTGTCTGGGACTTGGGACTTTCAATCCACAGTCTTGCAATTTGCGTTAGGTCATGGAAATTTCCTTTGGTTATTTGTTTGAATATCACTGGCTTCCATCTGTTCTCCCTTTGTCTGTGTCTGTCTCTGTCTCCCTCCCCCTCCCTCCCTCCCTCCCCCTCCCTCCCTCTCCCTCCTCCCCCCCTCCCTCCCTCCCTGTCTCTCCCTCCCCCTCTCTCTCTGCCTCCCCCCACCCGGCTTCTGGAACTCTTATTATTTGCAGGCCTCTCTCCCATCTCCCAGGCTCCTCTTCTTTCCTCCTGGTTTCAGGCCTCTTGTTTTCTGTCATGAGCTCTTTCACTGGATCTTCTGGACGTCTAACTCCCTGCTCCATCGTGATCACCTTCTTTTCAGTTTAGTTGCAGTTTTGTTCAGGAAATCCGTTTTCCCTGGGCTCCAGGAAGTCCTCTGTCCTTCCCCTCGCGGCCCCTTGGGCCCCCCCATCTCTGCTTCCAGTCCTGCTGCGACAGGGCCCACCTGGGCTGGAGGCTTGGTCCTTCTCCCCCTGGACACAGAGGCCCTCAGAGCTAGTGACCTTGCTGCCTGATGGCAGCAGGCCAGGGCACGGCCACCCACAAGCTGTAGCAGGAGGCACAGACATGTCTCCTCTTGGGCACCAGCAGTAAGCCAGTGACGGTCAGCCATCACTCCGCAGATCTAAGCGTGGCGTCTTTTCTGCTTTGAGCACTTCTCAGGGTCAAGGTCTAGACCTTGAAGAAGATGAAAGGATAGAAATTATGAGCCAAGGGGGGAGAACTGGCTTCAGATCAGGAGAGATCCCCCCTCCTCCCCACCCTGTAGGACTGGACGGGGGTGACAGACGTGGACCCCACACGTTAGTCAGTTTGTAGGCGGGAAACTGGGAGAGTCTGTGGTCAGGGTGGAGGGGAGTTGCTTGGCGTCCCAGTTCACTTCATGCTTCTGTATCAGAATACCACAGACGGGGTGACTGGTAAGAAACAGAAACGTCTTTGGCTCATGGTTCCGGAATCGGGGAAGTCCAGGGTCAGGGGCCGTATCTAGTAGGTCCTTCTTGCTATATCATAACCTGACAGAAGGCATCACAAGGTGAGAAGACCAAGAGAGAGCAAGCTGGAGGCCTGGGCCTTGTACCTCTGCCGGCTTCCCCTCAGGAGGGACCCCCGGGACTTAGATGCCTTCCGTGGTCTCCACCTCCCAACACCCATGTTTTGGGGATTTTTTCCAACACTTGGCCTTTGGGGGACACATTAGAGGAATTTTTCCTCTGATTCAAAGAGAAATATCCCTGAGATATTGCTTTCAACCTCCCAGGGATTTAATTTCCAATCATGACACCAAGCCACCGACTGAGCTGCTGCTCTTTAACACCACGAGGGAGAATCAGGGGCAGAACTCCCACCCTGGTATTTTCTCCCCTCCCTTTCTGAATTCTCCTTCACCCGGGCCACCATTCTGCTGTCATTCTGCTTGATCCATCTTTGGAGATTTGGGAGGATGCTGCACACCTGCCCCAGCATGGGGTAATTGCTAGTCTTGCAAACATGGTGGCCCAGAGAGAAGGTCCCAAGACAGTGGTCTTCTTGAGTTGCCCTGGGTTTACCTGAGGTGAAAGCCAAAGGTCTGGTTGGGGACCTGCCCCCAGGGAAGTCACAGCCAGACCTCTAAGAAGAGCCCAAGTCACCAAAAGTGGGTGGCCTCCGACCACCTAGAAGAGAAGACTGACCACAGAGCCACAAGGACCTGTGGCCACCATCTCCACCAGGACAGGGCAGCTGGCAGGGGAGGTCAGGGCCCAGGAGTCCAGAAGGGGCAGAAGTCGCCACACCAAGGGTGCTGAGGCGTCCCCCCTGCCTTGCAAAACCACGGCCACCACATGTTTCCAGAGGTGGTGACCACCTTGGAGCCCGGGAAGAGCATTCTCAGAGATACTCAGACTGTGTGTCTATTTTTCCTAGAAAGTTCAAGCATAATTGGGAGGCTGTTTAGATCTTAGAATCAAAGCTATAAAGCATATCAGCTGAAAGTTAATCTCTCCCTTATTCACCAGCAGAGAAGACCCAGAAGAAAGGCAAGGATGTTTGAGATAAGCCAAAGGAATGTTTTTCAAACCTCCTGCACTTGAAGAGTTCACTGAGGCGTGAATGGGACCACGCTGCCGTGCACGGACGCCTTCACGTCCACTTCACTCTTGTTCTTGATCCCCGTTGGTCAGTCGATGACTGAAATATAGAAAAAACAACAAAAAGCAAATAACCCGGTTTAGGTATGAGCAAAAGAATTGTTATCTCCCCAAAGAAGATATTCAAATGGCCAACCAGCACACCAAAAGACGCTGCGTGTCACTAGCCATGATCAAAAACACAATGAAAGACCACTTCACACCTGTTAGAATGACCATCATTTAAAAAAAAAAAAAAAATAAGAGAAAGTAATGTTTTGACAAGGACGTGGAGAAATTTAAGACTCTCATACATTGCTGGTAGGGATATAACATGGTGGATCCACTAAAACAGTTTGATGTTTTCTCAGTAAATGAAGCATAGAATCACCCTATAACCTGACAATTCCACTCCCAGATATATACTCCCAAACACTGAAACTCCAAAACACTTTAAACAAAATATGTACACAAATGTGTAGCATCTCTATTCACAATAGTCAAAAGGAGTCAAGAACCCAAATATCTATTAACTGGTGAATAGCCACATCACATGGAGTATTATTTAGCCATAAAAAGGGAGTGAAATACTGATGTATCTTACAACAGGGGTGGACCTTGAAATCATGGTGTGAAGGGAAAGGAACCAGACATAAAAGCCCTCAAATTATCATCTGACTCCATATAAGATATCCCAAATAGGCAAATTCATGGTTTGCAGGGCCTGGGGGAAGGGAGGAATGTTGGGGGTGTGAATGGGTTCAGGGTTTACGCTGGGGTGGTGAACATTTTTTTGGGGACTACCCAGTGGGATGGTGCATAACATTGTGAAGATGCTTAATGCTACTGAACATCGAGATTATAAATTCAATGCTGTGTGATCTCATCACGATTTTACAGCTTCACAGGAGAGAGCATAGCTGAGAGAGGGGGCCTATGTGGTGACGGTCTCTTTTGGTCCTCGCACAATCCTAGGAAGTGACACCACCTCTCCATTTTGCAGTTGAGGAAACAGAGCCAAAGTGACAGCCCAAGTCCCAGAGAGTGTGACTCGTGACCCTGAGCCTTCAGCCTGGGCACCACTCAGCCAGATGGAGGGAGGGGACTGCTGAGGGCTCCCGTCTTCGGTGACACCACGGCAGTGGCACCCAGCTTGGGATGCCCGGGGTGTTCCTCCTCGGCATCAGCCTGGCAGGTGGGACACGCTCTTGTAATTGCTTCCAGCTGTTGTCTCCAAGGTATGGAAAACTGGGAGTGGGAAGGGGTCTAGGAGCCGTGGTCCCAAAGCCACTGGAGGGGAGCCCAGGAGGACAAGGACGCTCCTGCAGGAGGGATTAGTTGGTGCTAAGTGAAGCCTTCTCCTCTGGGAAGAATGCGGGCCTGGCCAAGAGAAGCCACTTCTTGACAGTTCCCGGCCCTGGGCCCTGGGACTCCCTGTCCCCAGCACTGACACCAACTTCCAACAAAGGAGTCCTGCTGAGAGAGAGGGTGGTGGGGAGACAAGGGAGGAAGCCACCGCAGAGTGGGCGGCCAAGTCTCCCAGAATTGGCTTCAGGTCGGCGGCCGGCTGGTCCCCACTGTAGCAGATCAGCAGCGAGGCTTCCGGCAGAAGCAACCATCAGAGCAGGCTGGGACGAGCAGAAGGGATGCGTCTGACACTGGCTGTCCCAGCCCTGGTCACCCTGCCTGGGACTCCCATGGGATCCCATCCAGTGGACCCCTCCCCAGAGGCCACCAGCAGAGGCCCCCTCTTGGAAGGGTTGCAGACGACTCTCCTCTGGCTGTGCCTGGCATCAGTGCCCTGAACCTGGGCCTCTCTTCACTCCTCTCCCTGCAGAAACTTTCTGACGGTATTATTCGGTGGCCACTTTGATTTGGTAGCACAGAGCCGCCCCAGGAAGATGCCCTTGGCGCAGGTCAGGCTGATTCCTGCCTTCCCGGGGGTGGGGTGGGGGAGGGTGGGGGGCTGCTTGTGGCGGGGAGGGGCGGCCCTCCCCCCAAGGCTGCTCTGGGCCCCTGTTTGCCAAGGGCAGCTGCAGCCACAGTTTGCTTCTGGTCATGGACAGCTGAAGCTTCTCAGAGCCCAAGCTAAATACTGGCCACCGCAGAACATTCTAGTTCTTTCTTCATGGGCCCCTGGTGAATTGAAAGCCAGAGGCCAGCGGCCCACCTGCCAATTATTACAGTTAATTCAGCGCAGGCTGCGTCAGGCTCAGAGACGGAGTTCTGTCTGCTGCTGGGTGCGGGGCCAGCGGGGGGCGGGAGGGGGCTGGCTGTGGCCACGGGCTCTGAATGCCTCTGTGTGTGCCCTGGCTGGTCCTGGCAGCCGCGGTGGCCTCTTTTGCACCGTGAATCTGGCGCCCAAGTGTGACTTCCTTGGGCCTCTTTCTCCTCCAGCCTGTGTCTGAGATCAGGGTTTTGACCCTGGAGAACTTTCCTTCTTTCTGCCGCGCGCCACTGTCACCCACTTGTCCCAGGGACTCAGTGATGATCGATCACTTGTTTTTAGTCTTTGTTAAGAAAAAGAGAGGACAGCTTCAGGGCACGTGGTGCTCTGTTTCCACCTCTCCTCGACCCTGCTGCCTCACAGGATCCCGTGGCCGTGGGCAGAAAACAGCCACCCTTTGTTTCCCGAAACCCCTGGGTGAGGGTCGTATCACCCTCCAGGTGACAGGGATCCCGATTGCTCAAGGTCCTCCCTTCTTGGTTGCTCCTTGAGTGAGTTTGTGAGTTCCCTCGTCCCTAGGCACTGGGCATGCCCCTGACCAGAGGAGCCAGGCCCTCAAGCAGTACTGGCCTGTGCCCCCGGCTGTCGGAGAGGAGTCCATCTAGACCAGGGAGGCGGAGGCGCTGCCCCAGTGTTGTCCTCCCAGTGTGGCATTTATGTGGAGCCCTGAGGGTGAGTTGGGTGAGACAAGGCAAGGGACAGAGGTGGGACGGCAGGCTCAGGAGAGGAAACAGAGGGCAAGCACCAAGCACCAAGACGCAGGGTCCAGCTGGCAAGTCCAGGTCAGGAAGACAGCGAGCTGAGGTCTAGCACGGTTCGAGCTGCAGCGGGCAGGAGGTGGTCATGCTGGGCCTTGGGGGCCATGATAAGAACGTTGGTCTTCTTCTTCAGGAGGTGGGGATTGACGGGATGATTTGGGCCACATGAACCACATGTTGAAAGGTGCCTTCTCTGAGTGGCCCAGGACGGGGAACCTCCTGCTTTGGTGGGTATGGCTTGAATGTGCTCCCCAAGGGCTCTTGTGGTGGAGGCTTGGTCCTCAGGTGGTAGAACCTTTAAAAGGTGGGTCCAGTTGGAGGTCATTACTGACCGCTCCCCATCTCTCTCTGGCTTCCTGACTGGTGAGTGATCTCCCCCTCTACCATGTGTTCCCATCATTGTGATGCCATCCACCATGAGGTCCTCGCTAGAGCTGAGCTGATGCAGGCACCAGGCTCCTGAATCTTCAGAACTGTGAGCCAAATAACCTCTTTTCTTTATAACATTATCTAACCTCAGGAACTCCACACTAGTAATGGAAAATGGACTAATACAAGCATCCCAAGTTTGAGGTACATCACCTCTGCTTCTGTTTGTACTGTTGATATGATACCTGGCTCTTGGATGTGGTCTCCAATGACTAAGAAATGGAAGTCATTTAATGACATGGCTGCCCATGTCGGTACTACACCAGTGCAAAGATGGCAAATCATACTCCCTGACTTAGGTAACCCTGAGTGGAATGAACAGACCCAGAATCAGTGAGTACCATGCCCAGAAGAGGAAGTCATGACTTATTCCAGATGGGTAAGGCTAGAGATGCATGGAGGGGAAATGCATTTGAGCTGCATCATGAAGAGTGTCTTAGAGAAAGGCCATCGCAGTCACAAGGCCAGAGGTCCAGAGGTGTGAAGGGCATGAGCTTGGGGCCAGGGCTCAGAGGAAATGTTTGATCACCCTATATGTCTCCTGACCCTAGAACATTTGAACCTCCTTAGTGACCCAGACAGTGGGCGGCCGATGGGAACCACATGTTGGGAGGCGTCTTCTCTGGGTGGTGCAGGAGCGGGGGGGGGGGGGGGGGGGGGGGGGGGGGGGGCCTCATTCCAAGCACCATGCTCTGACCTTTGCTGCCCCCTGCTGGGAGGGCATGATGCTGCAGCTTGCTGGACATGTCCCTCTTGCATCAAGAACTAGCTCTGTCCTCTGTGACTGGCAGCATCAAGGGACGCTAGATTGTGGCTTCTAACAACTTTCCCATGCATCTTTGACAGGCCTGTCCTGGGAGAGCTCTGAACCAGGAAACTAGTCTAAAAAAATTCCTACCTGCCCAGGGTTCCAGGGGATCCTGTGCCCTGTGCCCCCCTCTGGCTTTAGCAGCAGCAAATGTCTCCTCACAGGGACCCAAATCCCAGTAGTCACCTTAATCACATGGTGCAAGGGTCTATTTTAGTTACATAAACAGAGTTGTCTACATTTGGATTCCTGGGCTGGCTGCAGGAATTTGTAAACAGCGTGGTGTACGTGTTTCACAGAAAGTTGCCAGGACAGGCTCGCTTTCCCACTGCTGTTGTCCAGTTTTTCCTTTTATAGCGAGTCTGGCTGGGAAAGGGAGACAGAGCTTATTTGGGAATGGAGGACAATCTGTCAGGCAAATTCCTCTCTCCCACCCCACTCACCACGACTCCTCTCCTGCAAGTTTGAGGTAGGACTGAACCTGGACAAGGACTCTCTCCTCAATGCTAGCTTCTTGGACATATAAATATAAACCTCAGGAAAAACAAATTTGGGTAGATTTTATTTCCAGAAGGGTAACTGGAAAGTTTGAAGTTTGAGGCAGATTATGTCCCTATCTGAACCGAGACCCCTATATGACATCAGGATGTGCCAGTGGAGTCCCCTTTTCTGCTCCCTCCCGGGATCTTTCCTGAGCTCCAGGCAGGGGCTCCAGGCTCCAGCACAATGACCGTGGTAGCCCAAGGGAACACAGACATTCATCTTGTTCCTTCATTGACCATGGAGGAAGCATCTCTTGAGGTTGGATGCTGTATTCATCTCAGTGGGAGAAATAAAGCACAATCTGTTGGCATCAAACACTTCATTGAAAGGTGTAGTTATTAAGAGTCACTTAGATGGATTTTGGATGGCAGAGGAAATTGACTTTAACTTAATATATGTTTGCTAAATGAATGATTTGGTAGGTGCACTCCCAAATGAGTCTTTGAGAATGAAGCCTACTATAGTGGTTCAACTTGAATCTTAATCTCAAATCAATGCAGTTTAACTTTTGCTTCAACTTAAAGCTAGGGTTTCCAAATATAGGGCTTTGCTTGGGACCATGGGACTCTTCAGGGCTCAGGATGGACAGACACCAAGTTGAAATTCAAAGAAAAGAGAACTAGGAAGAAAGATTCCTGTATAGAAAATATGCAAATTGGGAAATATAACTACAAGAGATCTTCGGATATGAGGATGTACAAACCATTTGTTTTCTCCTTTCACATTTTAGTGTGGGAGAACAAAACAGCAGAAAACAACACATCCACACAGAAAGAAATGGGGAAATCAGCTGGCTATGAGGAATTGGGCATTGCCGCCCAAACAAAAGGATTTCAGTTCTTAAACATACTCAAACAAACTTAATATTAAACGAAGTCACTGATATGTTTTAACTTCAACTACACAAAGAACTGCAAAGAAATGCATGGCTTTTAAATCGCTCATAATGCATAAGGCTTTGGGACACATCTATTTTTCAGAAACACCCACATTCAGAAAGGTTGAAGTTGGAATAAGCAGAAGTTGATACCAATTGAGGTTTAGTGGAAACATTTCTTTATTATACTTCAATGTGGTATTTCTTTGCTTTTTACTGAAAGTAAAAAGTGCCCATTTTAGAAAGACGTGCAGATACTAATAGTGGTTTTTAACAGCGCATAGATGCCTGCTATTTTGGTGCAGAGCTCAATGTTCTAGAAACGCCAGCCTTGAGTTGGAAGCATGCAGTGCAGCAGAAGGGTCTTGGCGTGTCTCACTGATCTAGAGGAGGGCGAAAGCTCTTCTCTGGCGCCACCTGGTGGTCAATACCCAAACCATTTTGCACCTTTAAAACCTGAAAACCCCAAACATTGTTGAATGTATTTTGTACCATGAGGAGTTACTCAAAGGAATGACCTAGACCTGATTCCTTTATTCCAAAACTTTTTAGTCAGAGATTGTGATAATTTTTTTAAAATGGCCATTTCCCCCGTCATCTGTCAGATGGGGGCCCTGTAACCACCATGTAGAGTCCCAGGTCCCAGAGCCCTGCCACATCACTGTGTCAACCACAGGACTGCTGACCGTATTGGCAGGCAGGTGGGGTGAACCCCAGAGAGCTGGCTGCGGGCTGTCCTTTCAGATTGCACTTGAACCTGGTGCCATTAGTAATTTCCTGAGAGTAGATAATGCAGCGCTGCTTTAAGGGTCGAGCCCTGTGAGAATCTGAAAGTGCAGCCGAAGCTGGTCTCTCTAATGGCAGCAAAGCACAAGGTCACATTTCCTGGGCCAGACTTTTCCCAGCGGCTTGAACAGAACTCCTATGTGGATGTTATAAAGAGGAGGCATTTCTGCCTGGGGCTGGGCAAACAGAGGGAGATGAGAGTAACACGAGATTTAAATTCAGAGGAGGTGCTGGCCAAGACTTGCTCCTTGATCTAGGAGCAACCAACTGGACTGGGTCCTCTTGAAGGCCCCACGTGTCCTAACATTCTGGAGACTTGGGAGGTCATAACCAAGGGGTACAAACCACAACCTTGCTGGAGAGAACAGGAGGGTTCGCAGCAGCTCTGCTGGTAACAGCAAGACAGCCTCTGTACACTGGAATGCTACTCGGCAATGAAAAGACAGCAGCTGCTGATGCTTTCAATGACAGGGTGGGGGGTGGATCTTGAGGGCATTAGACAGACTGAAAAAAAGCTAATCTCAAAAAGTCACCTAGTGTATGTTCTTATTTCTATAATATTCTCAAAATGACAGATTTATAGAGGGAGACCTGACCTGATTAGTGGAGATGTGGGGCTAGGGATGGGAGAGAGGGGTCCACTATTAGGGAGCAGCATGAAGGGTTCCTTAAGGGTGCAGGAGCAGTTATGGCCTTGGTTATGGTGCTGGTCCCCAGACCTGTCAACCTGGTAGGTACACACCCAAATGAGTGTATCTGAAAACAGTGAAATCTGAATGTGGTCTGTGGTCTAGCTAGCAGTGTTACATCAACGTCAATCACCTGTTATTGATGGTCACACTATGTTTACTTCTAATATTGCCACTGGGAGAAGCTGGGTGAAGGGTACACAGGACTCACATAGTTTTGTAATTTCCAGCGAGTCTCTAATTATTTTTGTAAAATTTTGAAATGTATGGAAATGTAAAACAACAACAAAAAATCTTCCCCTGGGCCATCTCCTTTCTCATTTAATTTCTTTTAAGGTTTTCTTTTCAGATTATCTAGAGTTAAGATGTCCAACACAATGTTTGGATTCACCTACAGAGTGAGGTGATTAGTACAGTTAATCTATTGCTTCCATCACTTTCTAAAAAAGACCCAGCCCTGCCCTCTGGCGCTGCGTGCTGCAGTTAGAGCAGCCGAGAGCTGCCCGTCCAGAGCCTGGCAAGGCTCGCTTTATGGTCTGCCGAGGCGGAACCTCTGGACCTTCAGTTTCATGAGCCTTGCATCTTGACAGCACTGTGGGGACACAGTGTGGCAGACTGGAACACCACAGCCTCCCGTGGAGCTTTTCTTCCCCAGCCCCAGCAGGGGAAGCAGCCTGTCCTGAGCACCCTGTGCAGCCAGGCTCCAGAGACAAGGAACCTGGGCGGGCACCCCGGGAATTCTGCAGACAGGACAGCAGGTCCCTCCGGGCTGCCCTTTCCTGGGTGCTCATTTGGTTGTGCTGTCTCCCGGGGGCTGCTAATCAGAGGTGAATTCCTAAACCACTCCCCTTTGGAATCTGGGAGATGCCTGGATTAATTTTAAACTCTTTTAATTTTTATAAGATTCTCTTCTTTTTATTGTCTGGCAAGGTGAAATGACTACCAGAGGCAACCAAATCAGCCCACCATTGCCATGTCCACCGGCACCTTTACAGGATCCATCAAAGTGTCAGTGCGCAGGCTGGAAAGGAGCCTCCCTGGGGCAGGGGAGGGGCCGCTGGCCGTTCTCAACTTCCATGGAGGCAGATTCCTTTCAAAAACTTTTCTTAAGGGAGCAGGTGCTTGGCTGCAGAGGATGTCACCAGTGACACCGAGTCTGAGGGCCTCTGGAGAGCAGGAGGGCAGGGTGACAGGGTGCTTCCCACCCTGGACACTCTGTCCTTGGCGTCTGTCTTTGAATGAGAAACAAAAGCTCCAGGAAACAACAACAACAACAAAACATTAAAGATTCTACCCAAACAAAGCGCTCTGGGAATAAGGAAAGATATCATCAAGAATACGTATCTGTCTCAAAAATGGCACAGCATTCAATGAATATTGAATAGAAACATTACATATTTTATTTTCAAATAAAATAGTTTAGACTTATAGAGAACTAGAATAATTTGTCCTCATCATTCCTCCATATTTCTTTAAATTTATAAGACTCTCTTTTTCATTGTCTGTAAGGTGTACAACATAATATGTATGGAGAGAGAGAAACCATTACTACGGCCAAGCCAATAACACCTATTTTACATCACCTACTAACGTATCTACGGCGTTCGCACACCAGTGGGAAGAAAGCATCTAAAATCTACTTTCCTGGCAAACGTCCAGGGGACAGTGCTTACAGTTGCTTTTCTTAATCAAAACAACACAAGACCACACAGCTGGAAAGGTCTTCTGGGGGTCCTTAGAGGAACCTGGGTTCCAAAAAGAGGTAAAGAGGGCAGGGATTCTTGTAAAACGGGGAGGCGGACGGAGTTGGCTCTATGCCCCTCCTGTGCCCCTTGTTTATGTTGATCTGCTTTTCCTTACAAGAGCCCCCAGGCCTGCACAGCTGAGGGCTAAGGAAAGGTTCCTCCACCCCTGGGAAGGTTCATCATTAAGTCAGCTGAAGCAAAGTAGCAACAGGCAGATCAACAGGAGAAGAAGTTTAGGCTGTCCAACCTGCAGGTGGACATCTGAAACCAAGGGCCAGGAAGGGCTGAAGCTCCAGCAGGGTTCTGAGCTACAGAGAGTCCTGGGGCCTCTGGTGGAGATGGAGGGAGGAGAGGCATAATGAACAAGGTGGTCCTGTGGCCCCGGGGTCCCAGGCAGCTGCCCTCAGGAGCACTGGGGGAAAGTGTGACTGTCTGCTCTCCTGATCCCCTTCCTCTGGAGGTTCTTCCCTTGGGCAGATGAAGGAGCCTCAGGGAAAGCCTTCCTTCCCCTCGGGTGGGCAAGGAGGGCTGGGGGGGGGTCCAGAGGGCTGGGGGGAAGGTGAGGAGGGGCTGGGGGGGAGGTGAGGAGGGGCTGGGGGGGAGGTGAGGAGGGGCTGGGGGAAGGTGAGGAGGGGCGGGGTGAAGGTGAGGAGGGGCGGGGGGAGGTGAGAAAGGCTGGGGGAGAGGTGAGGAGGGGCTGGGGGAAGGTGAGGAGGGGCGGGGTGAAGGTGAGGAGGGGCGTGGGGGAAGGTGAGGAGGGGCGTGGTGGAGGTGAGGAGGGGCGGGGTGGAGGTGAGGAGGGGCGGGGTGGAGGTGAGGAGGGGCGTGGGGAAGGTGAGGAGGGGCGTGGGGGAAGGTGAGGAGGGGCGTGGTGGAGGTGAGGAGGGGCGTGGTGGAGGTGAGGAGGGGCGTGGTGGAAGGTGAGGAGGGGCGTGGTGGAGGTGAGGAGGGGCGTGGGGGAAGGTGAGGAGGGGCGTGGGGGAAGGTGAGGAGGGGCGTGGTGGAGGTGAGGAGGGGCGTGGTGGAGGTGAGGAGGGGCGTGGTGGAAGGTGAGGAGGGGCTGGGTGGAGGTGAGGAGGGGCTGGGTGGAGGTGAGGAGGGGCGTGGTGGAAGGTGAGGAGGGGCGTGGTGGAAGGTGAGGAGGGGCGTGGTGGAAGGTGAGGAGGGGCGTGGTGGAAGGTGAGGAGGGGCGTGGTGGAAGGTGAGGAGGGGCGTGGTGGAAGGTGAGGAGGGGCGTGGTGGAAGGTGAGGAGGGGCGTGGTGGAGGTGAGGAGGGGCGTGGTGGAAGGTGAGGAGGGGCGTGGTGGAAGGTGAGGAGGGGCGTGGTGGAAGGTGAGGAGGGGCGTGGTGGAAGGTGAGGAGGGGCGTGGTGGAGGTGAGGAGGGGCGTGGTGGAAGGTGAGGAGGGGCGTGGTGGAAGGTGAGGAGGGGCGTGGTGGAGGTGAGGAGGGGCGTGGTGGAAGGTGAGGAGGGGCTGGGTGGAAGGTGAGGAGGGGCTGGGTGGAGGTGAGGAGGGGCTGGGTGGAAGGTGAGGAGGGGCTGGGTGGAGGTGAGGAGGGGCGTGGGGAAGGTGAGGAGGGGCGGGGTGGAGGTGAGGAGGGGCTGGGTGGAGGTGAGGAGGGGCGTGGTGGAGGTGAGGAGGGGCGTGGGGGAATGTGAGGAGGGGCGGGGGGAGGTGAGGATGGCGGCGGGGGGGGGGGGAAGGTGAGTAGGGCGGGGGTAGGGAAGGTGAGTAGGGCGGAGGGAAGGTGAGTAGGGCTGGGGGGGAAGGTGAGTAGGGCTGGGGGGAAGGTCAGGAGGGCTGGGGGGAAGGTCAGGAGGGCTGGGGGGAAGGTCTGGAGGGCTGGGGAGGTTGGGAGACCTGAGGTCTGAGGCTGCTTTCTGGTTCATGCTTTTTCATGGGTCAGAGAAAAACCTGTAGTGACTCCTCATCAAAAGGTGTTTTCCACTCCAGAATGATTGTCGCCTCTTCTAATATTGTGAAGTGGGGCCCAGAGAAAGCAGAAGCTGAGGGTTCAGCTGTAGGAATCTACAGCTATTTCTTAGCACAGCTATTTCCAGTTTTTCAGAAAACCGTGACACTCACACGAATATCATCAAAAAACCCTGTTTCCTCAGTCCCGTTTAGAAACTTCAGGTTTTGTTCATGCATTTCAAAAAGTGAAAAGTTTCTTTTTCGAGCATCTACTTGATTGAAAGATTGATTTTGGTGCCTTCTCGATTGGGTTATTGATTTTATTCCAGGTAGAATCTAGACTTCTCCCCATGTGTTGGGGATATGCCACAGTCTGGCTGGGCACAAAATCACGAGCCACTCAAGCAGGAACAAACTTTATTTTTGAAACTGCTGCCAATGCCCCGTATGCTCCCGGGAAAATTGCCGACCAACACATGCTGCGTTCTCCCAGACACCAACAGGAAGTCCCTCCTCCAGAATTCCCTCCTACCGCACTTCCCCAACCAATGGGAACTCTCCAGGAGTCCCGTAGCAGGCCGAGGTGGACAGCAGAAGTCTAATATCCATATGAATGCAGATCTTAACATAATCATATCGTCTCAATGGCTTGCTGGCGTCACCTTTCAACCAAAAATGCCATGCATCATACTACTTGGCTATGGCTCTTAGCATCTCCCCCCTTCTGTTTAATTAAGCAACAAGCAATGTGGCTTAGGGACCATGCCTGTTAGGTTATCCAATTCAACATATGGTTCTTACCCGTCATTGGATGAACTGACCTCTAGGCATCAGCCTCCTGTCTTAGGTTGATACCACTGCAATTGGATCATACCCGTCACTGACTACCGGTCCAGCATATAGCCATACTTGTGGATAGGCCTATGCACCAGTGAGGGGGGTGAGGTTCTTTGCCTCACCTCTGTTGGCCCCCAAATTTAGACCATCACTAGTAGAAGGGAGGAGGATACAGAAATGCCACGACACCAAGCCAATTGACGGCTCCTTAGGAAAAATTGCATCATTGGTGACACATCAGCAAAGATACGCCAGCACTACCATAATTCGCTGCATCAACTGATAGATCACAATGCATACAAGTGATACATAGTCCAGGCAAGTTCTGCAAGCAGTTCAAAGCAGAGGAATCTATCAATATGTCCATTTCCTCCCAAAATAAATCGACTCCTTGAATGAGCAGATTGGGTGGTGAAGGAAAAGCTTGAGAAGATGCCATTTGACCTGGAGATGGAGTGAGCTGCTCAAAGACCTGTGGGAAAGGACCAGTGGTGCAATGACACAGTGGCAGACTGGATGAGAGACCCTCCACGGCCTCTCCTCCTCCCCCTGAGGCCTGTGCACATGCTGCCTGACATGGTGGAGGGACCCTAAGGCTGATCAAGAGGAATCTTGGAATGGGAAGGTGATGCAGGGTGGCCCAGGTGAGCCAGACGTGATCCTAAGGGACCTCGTGAGGGGGAGACAGGTGGGTTAGAGTGGGTGGCAGGGGACATGCCATGACAGCAGAGATTGGAGGGTGCCAGCAAGAGCCCAGGAGCCGGGGAACATGGACACAGCATCCTGGTCCTGACCCAGGGACGTTCGCATGCACTTGACCTCCAGAACCTGAGGATAATAAACCGTTGTGGAGTCACGAAGTTTGTGGTAATTAGTTCCAATAGTGAGGGGACCCTAATGCAGATGCCACAGTAGAAAAGGAAGAGCAGGGAAGCAGGATCAGTCTATGAGGGAGGCTGAGATTGGAGGCAGGGCCAGGGTTGGAGGCTCATGCCCGAGGGGCTGCCCTGGGCATTTGGAGTTCATTCTGAGGCCAGGGGAATCCTGGAAGGTTGTAAGAGGGACAGCATGTCTTGGCTTGGGTCTCTGGGAGGTCGTGCCGGTTGCTCTTGAGGACATCTGGACGGGGCAGGGCAGTGGGCAAGCATCGCCACTCTCCAGGTTTGAAGAGAAGTGACCAGGTTGGGAGACCCTGTGAAGGGTCGGTGAGGCCACAAAACCAGCAGAGGGGTAACAGTCACTGCCGGGGGTCACCTACTGGGCACAGGAGAAAGGTGATGCAGGGTGGCCCAGGTGAGCCAGACGGGATCCTAAGGGACCTCGTGAGAGGGAGGCAGGTGGGTTAGAGTGGGTGGCAGGGGACATTCAGAGGGGCTCCCTGTGCAGAAACGGAACCAACAAGGCTCAGGGCAAAAGGCAAAGGGCAGGAAGAAAGGCCAGGTTCTGAGGACAGGTGTCCGCTTGGCTCCTGAGACGGGCGGAAGCTGTTCTTTGCACTGGTCCAGGCACCATAGCCCACATGCTTCCCAGGGAGACTGGGGTGACCATCAAGTTTATGAAGGTTCTCGGGGGTCAGTGCCCACCCCCCCAGCCGGTGGACAGATTCACACCCTGTGCTCAAGACGCGCAGAGGTTTTTCTTTAACGAGAGGCAGAGCCGACAGTATTTGCTAATAGATTGGGCGCAGGCGATGAGCAAGAGGAAGGAACCAAAGCTGATTCTCAGGTTTGGGCTGATGTAACTGAAGAAGGAGGAACTGAAGAAGCAAATTTCCTGGGGGACTAAGAGTTCTGTTCGGATATTTGAGGTTGAGATGCCCGTTAGACACTCAAGTGGGAACATCAAGTAAGATTTTGGACATTTGAACCTGAAATAAACAGGAGAGCCCTAGACAGGGGACATAAATCTACAAGGGACCTACATACACATGGATTTTTAAGAAATTGACAATAAAGTAGCGTGATTTACATAAATTTGCACATATCCACTTTAAATGTACTGTTCAATGAGTTTTGACAAACGGATTCACCTAAATAACTACGACCACTGTGAAGACACAGGACAGGACAATCACCCCAGGGTCCTCTCTCCACCCTTTGCGGTCAGTCTTCCCCTGGTCTCCTTTCTATCATTGTAGATTATATTTTGCCCATTCTGGAACTTCTAGAAATGGGATCATACAGTGCAATTTCTTTTGTGTCTGCTTTCTTTTCCTCTGATGGTGATTTGGAGATTCATCTGATGGTGTTTTTGCATGTATTATAAGTTTGTTCTTTTTTATTGTTGAGCAATATTCCATTGAACGGATATACCACAATTTGTTTACCCACTTATCTGATGGGGAATACTTGGATTGTTCTGGTTTTAGTTCTCATGAACAAAGCTGCTCTGCATATTCCTGTATAGGTTTTTTTTATGGGCACACATTTTTTATTTCTCTTGGGTAAATATCTAGAGGTTGGGGCCATATGGTAACTTTCTAAGAAACTGCCAAACTGTTTCAAAGTGTTGTTATGATTTACATTCCCACCAGTAATATATGGAGCCTCCGGTTGCTCCACATCCTTACCAACACTTGGTTTTGCCTCTTTTTACATTTAGCCATTTTAGTGGGGTATGTAGTCGTATCTCCTTGTGGTTGTACGTTATGTCTGGGTTAGTCAGCTTTTTACCACTGTGACCAAAGTGCCTTTCAAGAACAACTTAGATGAGAAAAAGTTTACTTTGGCTTGTGGTCAGAGGTCTCAGTTCATGGTTGGCTGGTTCCGAGGCAGAAACATCCTGGCAGAGGAAGGTCTCAACTCACTGCAGCCAGGAAAGAGACAGACAGACAGACAGACACGGGGGTGGGGTGGGGAGAGAGTGAGTACAGAAAGAGGCCAGGGACAGATATAGTCCCCAGGGCCATGCCCTCAGTGACCCACTCCTCCAGCCATACCCCACCTACCTGTGGTTACCACCCTGTAGTCCATTCAGGTTATTAATCCATCAAATGGTGGGGTCCAGCCCTCACTGTCCTGAGCCAATCACTTCACCTCTGAACATCGCATTACCTGACACATGAGCTTTTAGGGGAACATTCCAGATCAAACCACAAGTTCCAAGGATGTCGAGAGTTCATATGCTTATTATCACGTACGTTGTTTTTGGTCATGTGTCCGTTAAAATCTTCTGTCCATTTTTATTGAGTCATTTGTTTTAAAATCATTAGTTTAGTAATGTTCATAGGTAAAACGATTAGATTATGAGAGCTGTAACCTCAGAGGTCCATTCTAGGTTGAATGGACTGACTGGGTGGTCACTGTGGGTAGGTAGTGGAGGAGGTGGGTCACTAAGGGCACACCCTGCTTCCTGACCCCATCCTGAGGTGAGCAGCTTTCTTTCACTGGGCCCTTCCCCATGATTTGTCACCTCATCATTGGGTTTGCAATGCATGGGTCATTTTAAAGACTGGAAGAACTGCTACTGTAAGCTGGGCACAGAGGTGCACGCCTGTAATCCCAGCTACTTGGGAGGCTGAGATAGGAGGATGGCCAGGTAGAGGCCAGCTTAGGTAAATCAGCAAGACCCTCTCTAAATAAATAAATAGAACTGGGGATGTCAAGTACTCACTCCTGGACTCAAACCCAGCACCAAGAAAAAACAAACCAACAATAACCTCCCCAAAACAAACAAAAGAGACCTCCTACTGTGAAGACTTCCTGAACACCCGACAGGAAGGGACTTGCTTCTCTAGAATATGCTCAGGCTGTGCATTCGGCTAGACTTCAGCAGCTGCCTTGCTAAACTGCCTCCACCAAACCACATTTGGCTCTGCACTATCAGCTAGTTCTGAGGAACTTCATTAAAACAAACAAACAAAGAGGTCTGGTTTCAATGGGCAGAGCCATCCAGGCCCTGGCTCCTCTTAAAAGAGGAAGGGACGTTTCCCAGCGGAGGAGAGGGGTGACCAGGCTTCCCAGGATGTTGGAAGGGGAACCCTGCAAGGGACAGCTCTGTGGCAGGCTCGGGGGTGACCAGGGCAGGGCAGGGAAGAAGGGGCACCTTTGGGGAGGCCTTGAGGATAAGTGAACAGATTATCGGCAGGAAACCGCATGGGGGCAAGTGTCGCAGCCAGTGAGCAGAAGCAGGGCAAAGTCACATCCAAGTTAAGGTTTAAAACGTAAAATAAGGGCTGGGGATGTGGCTCAAGCGGTAGCGTGCTCACCTGGCATGCGTGCAGCCCGGTTCGATCCTCAGCACCACATACAAACAAAGATGTTGTGTCCGCCAAAAACTAAAAAATAAATATTAAAAATTCTCTCTGTCTCTCTCTCTCTCACCTCTCTCTTTTTTAAAAAAAATCTATTTCTTTAAAAAAAAACGTAAAATAATTGTTAACTTCAAGAAAAACAATGCACACAGGAGAGATGCAACTTCAGTTCAGGGGTTGGCTTACCAAAGGATAATATCTGTATTTTCAAACAATAACAGTGCAAACCATGAAGTTGGAGTTAACCCTGAATTGCAATGCGATTTTTTTTTTATTAGCTACACATGACAGTACAATGATCTTGGCAATCATACATTTGAATCAAATGGGGTATAATTTCTCATTTTTCTGATTGTACAGATTGCGGAAGTGATGCGATTTTTTAATGCTGAATTGTGAGTGCTGTTGGGAGGATGGGAAGGAGGGAAGAGGGTATGGCCATAGCAGGAAGTCAACAGATCCTAAAATGATAGGACTCACAGAAGCAAGAAAGAAGGGTGGCCACCCTGACAATAAGTGCTGGCGAGGATGTGGGGAAAAGGCACACTCACACGTTGCTGGTGACTGCAAATTGGTGAAACCACTCTGGAAAGCAGTATGGAGATTCCTCAGAAAACTTGGAATGGAACCACCATTTGACCCAGTTATCCTACTCTTTGGGATATACCCAAAGGACTTAAAATCAGCATACTACAGTGACATGACCACGTCCGTGTTTACAGCAGCTCAATTCACAATAGCCAAACTGTGGAACCTACCTAGGTGCCCGTCAACGCATGAATGGATAAAGAAACTGTGGTGCATATACACAATGGAATATTACTCAGCCTTAAGAAGAATGAAATTATAGCATTTGCCAGTAAATGGATGGAGCTGGAGACTATCATGCTAAGAGAAGTAAGCCAGTCCCCCCCAAAACCAGAGGCTGAATATTCTCTTTGATATGCAGGCGGGAGTGGGGTGGGGAAAATAGAAGATCATTGGATCAGACAAAGAGGAAGGAAGGGAAATAAGGGGGGATGGGAATAGGAAAGACAGTAGAATGAAGCGGACATCACTTTCCCACGTTCATATATGAATACGCTGCTGGGCAACCCCACACAGGCACCACAAGAATGGCAAGTCATACTCCATGCAGGTATCATATGTCCAAACATATTCTACTGTCATGCGGAACTAAAAATAAAAAATTTTTAAAAATGATTTTAAAAAAAAATCAGGGTAGTACCCGAGGCTGGAGAGATGAGGGGAGAGGGAGGACATAGTTAAAGTGCACAGAATCTCAGTTAGACAGGAGAAATAAGTTTGATTTAAAAAAATTTTTTTTAGATCTATGGCACATCAAGACGAGTGCAGTAACAGTAGGGGTGCAGTACATTTCGATATTGCTAAGAAAGTAAATCTCAAATATTCTTATCACAAAACAAGTCATGTATTTGAGGTGATGGGTTGGTAATTAGCTTGATGTACCCAACCTACATGGTGTGCAAAAATCACAACCTCACCGTGTCCTTCACACCTCTGTAAACTAGGATTTGGTGGTGTATGATGAAAACAGAGCCAACATGAGTTATTTTCTAGCAAGTTTGGTTTGAGACCGAGAGACACCAATGGATTTCGAAGATCCCCAAAGAAAAGGACCCCCCTCTCTCCACGCCCGTCATTTGTCCTTAGCCATCGTGGGAGTTCCTCGGAGCACTCCTGTTGCTCTGTGGGTTTGTGTCAGTGGAAGTCGCCCAAGAACAACCCTGGTGGCTTGAGAGGCAGATTTGATGAGAAACAGTCCCCTACAGCTCTGCTCTTCTGAAAGAGTCTTGGTTGTTGTTGGTGCTGGAGGTGGGGCTGAATAACATCCGATTTCACATCTAAATGCAGCTGCAACCCCCTGGGTTTCAAAACCATATGCCCTCTGCAGGAAGAAGAGCCCTGTAAAGATGTGGGCTATGGTTTGGTTTTCAAAGAGAAGATTTGCTTTTCTGTATCCTGTTTTCTGGGCAGATACCATTTGACTCTCTCGTTGGAGGCAATGCCGAGCAGATCTATTGGGAGCCGGTGGCAGATATCCAGGAGCAGGAGAAGCCTAGCAGGGGAGGCATGGGCACCTCTCTACCCTCCATCTTCTCCAGCCTCTACTGAAGGCTGGGTCATATTTACACTCTGTTCTGCATCCAGGTCTTCATTCCCCTCCCCACCTTTTGTTATGGCACTGGGGATTCAACCAAGGGCATCACATAGGCTAGGTGAGCTCTCTACCACTGAGCTATGTCCTAAGCCCTTTTTGTTATCTTTATTTTCAGTCTGCCCAAGCTGGCCTTGAACTTGAGATCCTCCTGCCTCAGCCTCCCAAGTAGCTGGGACTACAGGTGTGTGCCACCATGTCCCATTCAATCGAGATTCTCAATCTCAGTTTTGTGAATTGTGTTGTGGAATATAGGTAAGAACTAGCTAAGAGTAAACAATTAAGAAGCTGCTTTTCACCTGGTGCTAGAACTTTCTATTCTACGTTAAGAGCTGGCCAAGCTCTACTTTTCTCTGGCATGTCTTCCTGCTTATTTTTCTTAAAAATAATAGTGAAAGCTAATACGTGTAGGACACTTACTATATGCCAAGTTGCATACCAAGTATTGCCGTTCCAACATCTCATCTGATCACAGCCTAATGTAGTAGGAACTTCTATCTCCATCTTGTGATTGCAGAAACCAAAGACCAGGATTGCTCATCAGTTCTCTCCCCTGGCTTGTCAGCCTCCAGCGCCAAGCTCTTAAACTCTGTTCTGCCTTCAGTGACCCGAGTGTGGCCTTGCACTTTGCTCCACCCCACCTGGGCGGGAGTGAAGTTAGGCGGCCAGGGCTGCTTCAGCAGGGACTGGACTCTGTTCCTTCAGTCCACCAGCAGGGGGCACCACCACCCAGTGGAATCCTCACTCCTGCACCGCTAGCAGGACCTGCAGGGCAGCTCCATTGGACCTTCCAACATTTCCTTTCTGGTTGGCTTTGCCTCGCTTTGTTCAGTGAGGCCAACCCTGAGGGCAAACAGTGTACTGGTGCAAGTAATAGGTTCTTTAGAACACACCTGATATGTACACTAACTTTATCTTTCTTCACCACTCGGGGTGCTTCAGACCACCTTTTAATGAGAAAAGCAGAGGACATTTAATGAGAAAATCCACTTGTGAAATAAAGTTCACTTCCTTTTATACGACCACAGCCCAAGTCACAGAGTCACTAGAGTCATCCGCCTGAGTCTCAAGGGATCTCGGGTGAGTGTGACCTCTAGCCAGCACTGGGATTGGGCCCTAATCCTGGCTACACGTCTCCACCTTCTGACATCCTGCCTTCTCTGTTCCTGGATTCCTCGGCTGTCAAGTTCATCTTGCTTTAGACATTGGGCTGCAGCAAGGTTCATGAAATTAATGTAACAAACACTTGAGGGAAGAACCTGGCATCTGGTATGTATTCATTCCTAACAGCTCTTATATGTCCCACTCTGTCCAATTCCCACCACGACAGAAAAGGACCTTTGGGAAATTAGAGTTTGTTTGGCTTTTCGTGGGTCTTTAAACCCTTTGTTGGACTTGCTTTCGTTTCTCTATATAATTGATACCTTTGTGACCAGTTTCTCCTTTACAAGACAGCAATGCTGCTATAAAGTCCATTGGAAATGGTCCCAGAGAGGGTATTGAAATAAAATTCAGCACATGGGGAGGTCTTCAGAACATCAGCACTTGTCTGGAGTCATGCTGCCTTCTCCCCAGTGCTCAGCGTCCACTGGGAGATGGCCGCATTCACTTCATCCTCCTAGGACCCCTTACTCCTGCACATGTCTGGCTGGGAACCGTGGTCCACTGAGGCACATTGCTGAGAAGAGATTCACTGTGCCCAGATACCTCCCTGGCCAAAGATGGCATCATGGGGCCCAAAGAGGGAACTTGGGCCACTCTACCCAAAGCCAGGCTCCACACAGGCACACCCCATCAGGCACCAAGGTTAATTCCCAACTGCCCGCCAGTGTTTAACTTTCCACAGAAGATTAGATTAAACATTTGGGTTCGTAAAAGCCTAGGATTGCAGGCTGCAGTAGCAAGGGCTTAGCTGGTCATAAGCTGAAGGTGCTCAGCGGCCTGAGATGTAGGCACAGTCCTGAAGAGCTCCTAACGCCACCAAGAAGACTCAGAGCAGCCGGGCTCAGCCGAGGCCGTTCGTGTTGCTCACCCACTGCCTACGTAAGTTCTATGGAAAATTGAAAAGTCTTTATATTTTGAGGAATTAAGTAAGAAATTTATCTCCTTTCTGTTTCTCAAACACTGTAAAATAAATGATTTTTCTGGCATGTGGCCTGGCCCACCTGCCCAGCCCCACCCCTCTCCTTTCCTTCCTTCCTTCCTTGCCTCCTATTTTCCTTGCTCATTTCTCCAGTAATTGCCTTTGGATGAAAATTCTGGAAGACGTTTTCTTTTGAAATGGGAGATTCGTGGAAAATGTATATAATAACATTTTTTTCTATTCTTGATATAAAAATAAAAGATTTTGCTACCCTTTGTAGACCCAAGTGGTTCCAGGGATCCGTCATCTTTCAAGACAAGAGAACTTTGGATTTGGGGGTCAAATGAATGTTGCTTTCCTGATAGTGTCCAGATGGCCATTGTCGTGAATTACATATTTAGGACAGGCAGAACTGGAATTATGGATCATCCTATCGTCTGGAGACAAGGCACAGTGAATTGATGTATGGAAGCTCAAACCAAGGTCTTAATAGTCTTTTATTTTTTACCCAAGTGAGCTGGCCAGCCACAGGTCTTGGAGTCAGGCAGCTATTGGAATGTGTGACCTCTATGAGGACAGAGGGGCTTGGGCACTGGCGTGGTCACTCGGGTTCTAGTCTGGTCACTTGAGAGCCCTGTGATCTCAGGCAAGTGATTTCAGCTCTCTAGGCTATAATTATGCCACCTCCCAAAGACTAAGGCAGCCTAAATAACCTCTAGGGGCCCATCTTGTTCTGTGTGATGCGGTGAGAACTGTTTATTGGAAATGTAATTTCCATTAGGTTGAACTACATAAAACTACCGATATTTGACCATTTAAACCTAGATAAGTGGCGATTTCATATGATTAAAGAGAACACATTAATATCTGAGTTGGTATTAACAACGTAAACGCCTATTACAGTGTTTACGGTAGGATAAGAATGGTTGATGCCTGTGAGTTCAACAGTTATTCTGGGAGTCAGAACTTCAAATCAACTCATCATTCGAATATGTTTTAGCATAATGTCCATCAATGAAACCACTTTCACACGCCACGATTTGGATTTTTCCTGTGGTCATGCACATCTTGTGCATCGTTATTCAGAATCGCTGTGGACCCCAGTTTCTCAGCCTGGCTGAAGGTCAGCACTCAGGTGCTTAATCCCACAGGCCCTTTACAGCCCTCTGATCAGGTCTGAACAAAAAGCACTCCTGCTCTGCTTGGCAGTGAACCTCCGTCCCATGTGAGGAGAGCTGAACAAATAACCCGGGTACCTGCCTCTCACTCTCAAGGGCTGGGAAAGGCTGAATCCATGACTCCAGAGGAACTTGGCGCTCAGGGTTCTTATCTCACGTGCAGACTTCTCTCAGCACACCGGAGGATCTTTAGTTTAGCAATGTGGCTCTTCTGTGTCTTTTTTTAGTTGTTTCTGTGTTCCACTGTTTTTCCAATTTGACTTCTCAAAAGAAAACTGAATTCTCTTGAGAACAAGGCAGAGGGGATAGAAAAGGTGGAGAAATCACAACATTCTTTTTGGATGAAGTCATGGAGAAGGGTCAGTGAAGTCGTCCTGCCCCACCACATTTCCAGGGTTCACCTTGGTGTGGGCAGAGGGTGGGGAGTTGGCCCTTGAGAGAGGACGGTGGTGTGAACTCACCTGTCTCCTCCAGGGTGAAAGTCACAGAGGCCAAGTTGAGCGTGGACCAAGCCCACAGAGAGCTGTGCTTTCATAGTGAGCTGCGTCACTTAACTGTCTGCTGGTGGGGGATCTGTGAAATGGATCTTAGAGCTCTTTGAAAATAGAACTTAAAATGTCAGATGGAGAAAAATATATTCATTACACTGATTTCCAAAGAGGAAATCTGGGAAGACCTGCTCTGTGGGAGAAATACTTAGCTTTTCTTTGCTTCTTTCCCAGATGGTAAGACCTGAAACAACCCTTTTCCTGAAGGAATGACATATATTCAAGAGAGGTAGCAATTGAGCTGATACCTAACGAACAAAGAGGCAGCAGGTAGAAGAGTAAAGTAGAGGTGATAGAATGTGCAAACATCCTGAGACAGAAGAGCTCACTGACTTGGAGGAACAAAATTGGGTGTGATCAAATCTTTAAGAACAGGGGGTCATTGCAGAGGTGGGTCAGAAGTCAGCTCAGATCAAGTGGGGTAAGCCCTGTTAAGAAATTGGATTTTATTTTTAAAACAACAGGAAGCTATTGCACCATTTTAAAAGTGAGGGGATAGCATGATTCTGTTTCCCTCTTGGAAAGAGCACATTGCTGTACAGAGCGGAGAGGGCAAAACCCCCAAGGTGATGATTTGGGGGAGAGCTGTATTGTACTGTATTTTCTGCATCACCCAAGGAGAGATGTTGGTGGCTGGATGGTGGCAATGGGGATGATCAGGACAGACCTGAGAAAGAAGAGGGACTGCTCAGGGTATTTCTTGACATCACCTACACACGATGTTCTTGAAAGTACAGATGTACATGCTCATTTCTTTGGGACAAAGCACTGCCTACACCTACTAGATGGAACAAATTGGAAAGCCTGTCCATGCCTCTTTTGCCTGAATACTGTGACTTCATTGTCTTCACCCCATAACTCATAAGTGAGCGTTGCTTCAGTCAAGTGATTTTTGTTGAATGCTTATTTTGAATGCAGCAATTTACTGGCTGTTGTGAGGTTACTGATCTTTGTAAGTAATGCAAGAGCATTAGTGAAAATCTGGAACATGAGAAAAGCATAAAGATATATATTATATACATATATATATATTATATGTATACACACACACAGACACACATACACACACAGTGGTACAGGTAAGTGTACCACTCAGTATTAACATTTTGACCTATTAACTTCATCTTTCCCTCATTTTCATATGTATACATTTATGTACAAATGTGTATATCAAAATGTATATATGTGTCATTTTGTCACCATGAAGATTTTCTGTAAAGTAGTTATGCATGCAAACAATGAATACAATGTATATGATCAGTTCAAAGACTAACAAGATGTGCATGCAGACACTAGGCAGGTTAAGGAGGAACATCACAGCAAAATATGATGAACAAAAAGTACAGCATCACACAGAGAGAAAGCTAAAGTCACTGAAAAAAAAGTCATGTTTGGCTGTGATGTTACACAGGTCGGTCTGTATGTAGTTTTAATGTCACCTGTGACAAAATGTGTTTCAGCAGATTGTCCAGAAAGCATTTTAAATGAAGAGGTATATACCCTTAAAGGCCATCATTCTGTATAATAGATCACCCTTAAACAAAAAACAGCTGCGGCTTTTATGTGTACAGATGACATACAAATAGGCAGAGAACTTTAAAAATTAAAAACAACAACCACCACCACCACCACCACCCTGGGCTTGTTAATGTGGCAAAATGCTGTATAAAAGCTGAAATCTGTTCATTCCATGCCATTGTAGTTGACATGAAGTGATTATATTGCCTTTGATTTCTCTCTGGTTTATTAAAGGGCTGACTGTAACAAAACAAAACAAAAAAAAAAAAAAAGAAAGAAGAAGAGGAGGAAATATCACTCTCCCTCTGTATCCCCCCTCCTCTCCCAAATGCTGAAAAGGATCTGTTTCCTCAACCTCGTTCATCTATTTTATTATTTAAATCACAGCAGGAGGGAAGCATGCCTTCATTACTCAATTTGACCCAGACGCTGGAAGACGTCTTCCGAAGGATTTTTATCACATACATGGACAACTGGCGCAGGAACACCACAGAGGAGCAGGCGGCACTCCAGGCCAAGGTGGACGCTGAGAACTTCTACTACGTCATCCTGTACCTCATGGTGATGATAGGAATGTTCTCCTTCATCGTCGTCGCCATCCTGGTGAGCACTGTGAAATCCAAGAGGCGAGAGCACTCCCAGGACCCCTACCACCAGTACATCGTGGAGGACTGGCAGGAAAAGTACAAGAGTCAAGTTCTGCATCCAGAGGAATCAAAGGCCACCATCCATGAGAACGTGGGTGCAGCGGGGTTCAAAATGTCTCCTTGATAAGGCAGAAAGACAAAGCCAACCTCTGACATCCAGGTGTGAAGAGGTGCCTGCGCTCCCAAGCAGATCCAGATTGTCACTGTATAAAGAGAGCGAGTTCCTCTCCCTGTTGAGACCTTTCATGGAGGTGATGTGCTGGCCAACTGAGATGGAAGACATTTCAATCTCAGTGACTTATGCTTGCCTATTGGAGTGATATTCTGAGCATTTTCTATGCAATATAAATGTCATTTAAATCAATGTCAATAGTAAGAATAAAGCCAAATTTCAAGCCGAGGACCTGGACAGGGGCAATGGGAATAGAAAAGAGAGTTAGAAATCATTAATCCTTCTTTCTCATGAAATATTAGGCTGGATGTGAAAAATTCAATTGATAAATACCCCAGATGTATTATTCAGAAGCCAAGGTTCAAAATTGATCACTTGCTGACTAGATTGACATAGGAACACTCACTTATTAATTTATGAGTGCTGAGTCTGAAGGGATGGATGAACAGAACCAGGAGGTTACTTTACATTTATTGTTATCCTAGTATTGACTTGTTGGAAGTCTGAAGACAGAACAAACATTGCAAAGGGCAAACAAACCATACCAGAGAAGTCAAACACTTAGGAAACTTACAGCTCAACAGAGACACATTTTTAAACTAACAGTTAATGTTTTGCAGAAAACAAACTTTTAAAAGTTCTCATTACTTAAGGAAAAAATAATAAAAAGTGGAACATGTCTTCATAAACAACCTTATGCTTACTTGATTTTTATTTTCTTTTACTTATAATCACTTATTTTCAATTTACATTTGAAGATACTAAAGGTTCAGGAAGAGGGCAAGTTGCCAATGTCATGTTCAACATGCACAGCTGGATGGTGACTGCTTTGACTGCCAGTCAAAGGATACACAATTTCGGGTAAATAGGTGGAATACGTTCAAGAATCTACTGCATAGCCTGGGGACAACAGTTAATAAAAATACTGAGTGAACCTTAAGTGTCTGTTCTCACTACAGAAAGGATAAGCATGTGAGATAATGCATATGGTAATTGGCTCAATTTAGTCATTCCACAATGTGCATATAGTTTTAAACATTGTTACACATGACACATATGTACAATTTTATCTCTCAATTTAAAAGAAAATAAATACTTTGCACCTGTGATGTTTTAGGAAGTCAAACCTGGAAGGTACCTTGGAGATGGTTTTGTTCTTGCCAGGCTGCTCCATTTGCAGATGAGGAAATTGCAGTGCTCTGAGATGAGATGCTTCCATTCACCAATTCCATTGGGCAATGTTTCCACTTGGGTTACTGCCTCAGCTCCTCTAAACAGGAGTTTAGAGATGAATGATACTCCCTGAGCTGCAGGAACACCCAGGAGAGAGGGAGTCAGACAGTTCATAGGAGATGAATCCACAACAATCCAACAAAGCCCAGAGGACAAAGCCCAAGCAGGACAGGAGGGCAGTCCTAACTTGGGTTCATGTCTCCCTTCTCAGTGCAGCTGAGTAGGAAGTAAAAGGGCAAGAGAGAACAGTGTGGGGCTTCAGGCCTCATCTCCTTCCCCCTCCTCAGCCAGGGCACAAGGATCCAGTAGGAACTCAACTCTTAGGGTATGAAGTTGAAAAAAAAAAAAAAAAGAGCTCTTATTCAAAGTGTGGTTATATAACTCCTTGCATAAACTGCCTTAATCTGTTTTCTGTTGCTATCACAGAATATCTGAGACTGGGCATTATTTTGGCTTATGATTCTGGAAGCTGGGACGTTGTGCATTTTCAAAATACCTGACACATACAACTTAGAGGAGGAGTGATTTATGATGGCTCACGGTTTCAGAGGGTTCAGTCCGTGGGGAGCAGGCTCCATTGCTGTGGGCCTGAGGTGAGGCAGAACATCATGGCATAAGGACGTGGTGGAGTAAAGATGTCAACTACTGGCAGGCAGAAGGGGGGGGGGGGGGGAGGGCCAGGGATAAGAAAAAGTCCCCAAGACCATGACCCCAAGGACCCACTCCCCTCAACTAGGCCCCATCTCCCACAGCCCTCACCACCTCTTATTGGTCTATTCAATTATCAATGGATAAAACCATCGATGAGGTCGCAGCCCTCATGATCCAGTCACTTCCCCAAAGCCCCACCTCAGGACACTGCTGCATTGGGGATCATGCCTTCAACACATGAGCCTCTGGGGGACAAGTCTGATCCAAACCATCATAAAAGTGCAAGAGCATGGCCCCCGCATCTGCGCAGCTTCCGGGAGGGCCGAAAGCTGCTTCAACTCCCAACTGGGCAGAAAGTGAAAGAGCCCCATAGGAGCTGCCCAACACCAGAGGCAACCTCCTTACCTGCTCCCTGGGTAGCTAATTCGGTCCCATCTGAGCTAGAACAAACTCACTGCCACAGATGGCATCAATCCCCTCATGAGGGCGGATTCCTCAAGACCCAAGGGCCTCTTAAAATATTTCCACTCCCAACACACTGGGACAGCCTCAACGCAAGTGGGGACAAACCGTATTCAAACCATAGCACCAACGACAAGACCTGCCCCTTACAAAGTTACAGAATCCGCTATACACAAAATACCCGTTTTCTGCAACAGACTTGCAATTGAGGCAGGAGTACAGGGTTAAGAGTTGGCAAAGGTAAACAGAAGGCGCTACTCAATGGCAGAGAAAGGAGTGTTAGCAAGTCAGGCACCTCCAAGCCATCTTTTTCCCTAGGCCCCAACCTTGGCCTAGAAAAACCGCAGGCCCCGGCTACCAAGGAGGTCACCCTTCCAATATCTAAACTGCCGCAACCGACGGAGACCCGCTGCGCCTGCGCACGGAGCGCGCTGCGCCAGGACATCTCGGGCCCACTGCGCCTGCGCGGAGCGGTGCGTTTCGGGACGTGTAGTTTCCCGGGCTGGGTCGCGCGAGTCCCGGTTTGTGTCCAGCCAGGGGCCGGGGACTCCGCCGCCGCGAACTGTAAGTGCGTGACATCCGGGTAGCTGCAAGTTCTTCTTTGGGGATCCGGGGTCTGGCGGCCAGCCCTGAGTTTGCGTTTGTCTCCGGATAAACGCCTGAGCCCGCTCCCCGGCTGGGGACCAGGAGGGTGACAGCAGCCATGTCCCCACCCGTACAGCGCGGATGGCGTGTTTAGGCTGGCACCGGTCCCGCAGGCCCAGAGTTGGTTTGGCCACAGGGCGTTGCGCTCCGGAGATCTGGGGACGGCTGTTCTGTGCAAGGGAGGGGGAAGCGATGACAGCCCTTGGCCCTTGTCCTCGGGTCCTAGTGGACCAGGGGCGTGGAGAAAGGACTTAGCTTTGGCCTCCGAGTTCCTGAGGAGGAGCTGATGTCCCGAGGGTCCTCTTACTTCTCCAGTCTGGCCCCGGAGTTACAGGCACCAACCTCTCCCGCTAGAGCGTGGGGTTCGGGAGAGTAGAGGTGCAGACCCCCCCGCCCTCGATCCTCAACGGATCCCCAGAACAACATGTGGAGTCTGAGCACCCGACTGAGTCTGGTTTCCTGAGGTCAGGCCCCTGTACAGAGGAGAGAGGGCCTTCTCCAGACCTACTCTTACTTCAAGTGCCTGGGTGAAGAGCTAGGGCGAAAGTGACAGAAACTGGGGAAGGGGACAACTTCAAAAGTTAAAGGGCACTGCTGAGTGGTCACCGGAGCCAGTTACACATGGAGAAATAAACTGGCCCTTGAGCGTGTTAGGGGTGCCACCCAGAAAAGGGAGCTCGTGAACAAGACATTGTCCACACTGTTTTAATTGGCCTAGGAGAAATGAGTGAGTAGTTTTTCGTTTGTTTCTAGAAGAAGCCTGGCCCAAGAAAAAATAAGGATGCTTTTGCAGAAAGAAAATGGAAATATCTAAGCCGTTTGTTATTTTTGAGTTTTAAGCTGACTGTGGAGAGTTCCAGTAGAGGTGTCAAATTCCTTGCACACCGTAGATTTTAGGCCCCACAAAACTGCCCCTGTTTTGGTGGCATTTTGCAGTTCAGCCGGCAGATGCCACTGCCCCTTGTTTCTAATATTGTATCAGGTGCACATATGATATTGGAGCAAACCGGTGGCTAATACTTTTAGCTTTCTTAGTCGTTCTCATTTGCAGAAGGCCTGCAAAGTGCTATGAAAATGGCTACTGGGCATGTCATTTAAGAGAGGTGGGGAAACTTGTGTTTCAGAGTCAATGGATGGGATTGGACAGGAGGACTGATGTGGGTGCTGTACCCTGTTTTCCTCCACTCTTATCTTACCCCTTCCACTAGTAATGCAAATGGACTTTGTTTCTTTGTTTCTTTTTTTGGTACCCAGGATTGAACCCAGGGGTGCTTAACCACTGAGCTACATCCCCATCCCCCTTTAAATATTTTATTTAGAGACTAGGTCTCACTAAATTGCTTTAGGGTCTCCTTAAATTGAGGCTGACTTTGAACTCGCAATCTTCCTGCCTCAGCCTCCCAAATTGCTGCAGTTACAGACGTGAGCCACGGTGCCTGGCTGTTTCTTTCTTAAAGAGCTTGAATCTTATCAGGGTAGAAAGTTGAGGCAGCTGCTAGTATATTTTTGCAATTAAGTACTTGATATCAGAGAGGATGTTGAATTGTGAGTTCCAGAATTATGGACTCATTCCTTGGGTTCTGACTTTGCAAATGAGAACTCTTTGGTTCAGAAGGTTAATGACTTGCCCCAGGTCATATGCCTTGCCACTGGTGCCACCAGGAATTGAGTCCAGAACTCTGGTTCTCCTTGTCCTCATTATTGTTCTTTATCCCATGCCCTGCTGTCCTGCAGTGGCTGCATTTTGCCCTCAGTGCCACTTATTTGCATCTTCAGCTTGATATCCATTAGTGGAAGAGATTTATCATAGCAATAATGGTTGACATTGATTTAGTGCTTTCTACGTGTTGAGCTTGGTGTTTAGTGTTTACAGTGCAATTTCTGAGGAGAATTTACAGATGAGGGAGTCTAGGCTTAGAGAGGCTGAATGTCTTGTCCAAGGTCAGTCTGCTAGTAAATATAACACATGTTCAACAGAAGCCAGAACACCAAAGGTTCTTTTTCATTTATTTCCTCCTGAAAGCTTTTGGGATCTATTTATTGCCCTTGACCTTAGGAGTTGATACCCTGCATACATCAATTCATGGAGTATGGCAATTTGTGTGAAACAGCTACACTACCGTATTGTGTTCGTACACAACTCCCATCAAGCAGGAACTGTAAAAATAAAATTTAAAATAAAAATTTGAAAATAAAATTTAAAAGAACTTCAAATATTTGCTTTAGTACACAATCCCTAAGATGACCAGAGATTGCTCAGAATGAAAATTCTAGCAGCAGTTTATAACCTAGGAACACATTTCTCCAGGGCAGTCAAAGTCTGCTGCTACTTAGAGGCAAGTGAGTGGTTTCCACATGAAGGTAATGAACACCTTCCATCATGTCATTACCTTTAAACAGGTAGGGTTGAAATTCCTATTGTTAGCTTATCTGACTTTGCAAGTCACGGGAAAACTTGCTTATCTTGTGCCAACAACTAGCTGGTTTTTCAAGCACTATGACCTTGGAAAGATGAGATATGAACTTTTTAAAGCATCTTCCCCGAGGTTTGTCTTCTCTCCATTCTGAAGGCCCATGAAATTTTCTGTTGCTTTTCTTCATTCTTTTTGTAAGTACATTTAAAGAAAAGTGTCCCTGTAGATCTCGGGGTGTGGCTTAGTGTAGAACACCTGTCTAGCTTGCTGAAGGCCCAGGATCCATCCCCAGCACGACAAAAAACAAACAAACAAAAAACAGGACAATGACAACAAAAAGTGTCCCCGTGGTTTCTGAGCGCAGAGCCTCAGGATAGCAGGTGGAGGCTCTGGAGCCAGCCCTGACGGGTTCAAGTCTTAGGCCCACCTGGGAACCTTGGATGTGCTTCTTGAACTTTGTTTCCTCGTCTGTAAAGTGGAGATAATGAACTGCACCTCATCGGGCACTTACAAACCCTACATGAACGACTTCATCTAAGTGATATCACAGCCTGGCACACCAAAGTTAAGCTGTCGTTATTATGCAGGAAGTCATCAAATTTCAGAAAAAGTAGGGACTCAAGAGAGCCTCTGGTTGGCACTTCCTTTTTTTGCTTATGGATGCCCCTGAGGCCCCAGAGTTCAGGGTCTTTATCCAGAGCTTACGTCTTCTGGCTCTTGGGGTATGTGTATTCCAAGAATAGTGGCCTCTGAGGGCTCAGCACAAGTCCAGTGTCCCTCCTTGCCACCTCCAGCTTCACCTTCCAGCGAGTCTCCTCGTGCTTGACAGGGAATTTTCTATACGAATTGCTTTTTCAGACAATTTTTTCTCTATCATTTATTCCCTTCCCTCCAATAATTCTTTAAAAACCAAGATGAGCTCAGTCAGTGCTCAGAGGACCTGAGAACAAAGGAATCCATCCCCAGCTTGTGTTCAGGGCAGGAATGGGGTGGAAGGACAGCTCTGGGGTGCAGGCTCTTAGGTCAACAAGTGAATGAGTTGGGGCTCATGTCCCTCAGGGGCCACATGCCTCTTCTGTTGGGAGCTGTGGAGAGCTGCTGAGGAGAGGTTTTACTCAGGAAGAACCAGGCCTGGCTTAGCCCTTATGTAGCCCTTCTGCTTCCAACAGGCTCTGGGTGACTTTGTTCAGGACACTTAACCTGCCTCTGCACAGCTTACTCTATTTGCTCACATGACCCTCCACATAAGAGGCCCATCTTCCTAAGGTGGTCTACCCTGGAAACTTCAAGTTGATCTGTTTCTTTTCTTCCCTGCCAGATAAGACCTTTGAACTCCCAGGACTTGACCTTTCAGCCCCCTCTCATGCACTTGTCTGGGGGAACTACACTGATCAGGAGTGAACTCACAGTTGGCCCACCATGAACTTGAAGGTGAGACAGTTTTAAACATTTATGATTTATGATATGCTTTTTTTTCCTTTTCTTTTCTCCTTGTATTAGTTGGCTTTTAGTCACTATAACTAAATACCTGAGATAATTGACATAAGAAAAAAGGTTTATTAAGCTCATTCAGTCCAAAATTGGGTGGCCCCATTTCTTTGGGCCTTTTGTAGGGGTGCTGGATGGCAATGGCAGGGAGCACACAGTGGAGAAAAGAAACAAAAAAGTGGAAGAGACTAGGCTTCCACAGTTCCCTTGGAGGAAACGCCCCCAATAACCTAAAGACCTCCCACTAGTCCCCACCTCCTAAAGGGCCATGACACCTCCCAACTGTACCACCCTGGGAACCAAACCTTAAACACAGGGACCTATGGGGGACAGTCACATCCAAACCATGGCACTCCTAATTGTAAAAATAAAGAGTAACAGTTCTTTATAAATAGATTAATGTAGGTGCTGGGGCTGTAGCTCAGTGGTAGGGCACTCGCCTAGCATGTGTGAGGCACAGGGTTTGATCTCCAGCACCCCATAAAAGTAAATAAACAAAATAAAGGTATAAATAAACAAAATAAAGGTATTATGTCCATCTACAACTAAAATTATTTTTTAAAAATATTAATGTAGCCAAAAGAGAGAGCATAGTCATACTTAATGCTTTAAGTTAAAACATAAATATACATTATTCCCCACACCTCTGAAGGAAGGCCAGACCTTTCTTTTAATCCACTGACTTCAGATCTGCCTCACTTTTCTTGCAAAACTATGCCTTAAAGCTTTGCCCACAACTTCACATTTTGGTTTCTTTAAAGTAGATGGGATGGGCTGAACGTTTGTGTCCCCAGACTCATTTGTTGCAACTCTGATCCCAATTTTACATTACTAGGAGGTGGGGCCTGGGGGGGTGCTGTTAGGTCAGTGGGTAGAGCCATCATGAATGGGGTCAGTGCTCTCAGGAAAGGGTTCCCAGAGAGCTCCCCTCTCGCCTCTTTCTGCCATGTGAGGATACAGGAGTCTGTAGTCTGCAACCTGGAAGGGGACCCTCACCAGGACCCAGCAATGCCAAATCTTAGACTTCCATCCTCCAGAACACTGAGAAATGAATCCATTGTTTATAAGCCAGCTATCGGACTTGTTATAATAGCCCAAATTGTCCTGAGACAGCGGATTAAGATCTTATGGAGCAATCCACATACAAAATTGTTCCATGTTTTGTAATCCTCTTCCCTAATCTTGCCACAGCATTTTTTTTCCCCCTAGTCAAACTAGAGTCTTTCAAAGCATTTGACTTAGTTTTCCTGGGGACAATCTTCTTTATAAGTCATAAATAAATTACCTACTGTAGCAGCTTGAACTGGCTGGAAGTAAACACAACTGACCCCTATAAAATGTTAGGTTAGCTGGTGGGAGCAGAAGTTCAAGGACAACCAGAGGGTGGCCTGCTGGCTGCCTGCATCAGTGGGTGGTGGGCAACAGCAGTGTCACAGAGGGAAAGGAAAATACCAGATTACACCCCTGAAGCCAGGAAGGTGAGGAGGAGGTTAAGAAAGCAGCCGCTAAAATAAATGTTTAATGTAGCCACTTTGAACAGGATAAAATCAAATAAAAATCTTTCATCATCTCATTATCCAGACGTGGCTACTGTTAACAATTTTGGTGTATTTTTTTTGCAGTATTTTCTTCCCTTATATTCAGTGTGGTGTGTATTTTCACATGTAGGATCTTATGGTATGTAATTTTTAATTTATTGTAGCACATCTGTGTTCAGAATATCCAGTGGCTTTCCATTGCTAGGAGAACTAGAAAGGTCTGGAAGCAGGATCAGGGAGCCAGGAGAATACAGGCCCCCGGTTCCCCCAGCAGTGTGGGGCAGGGGGAGGGCGGTGGCCTGCAGGCCTGCTGAGGGCCTCTTGTCCAGGGAGAGCCTGGTTGAAGGTGCAGGAGGGTTTGTTTAGCATGCTTAGCTGGAGCTCCCAATGGAGGGGGAGGAAGGAAAGTCGATGCAGTAAAGGATGATGGGAAAGGGTGGAAGCAGAGAGCATGGTGAGCTCACCCTCTGCAGTGGCTGAGTCAACAGGAAGAGAGTCAAAGAGTGTGGTTAATGCTGCACGGCATGGGGCTCCACGTCCCCACGTCTCAACCACCTTGAAACTGCAGGATTGTCCCCTCCGACCCCAGGGGCTTCTGATTGGGTAGGTCTGCTTGGGCCTGAGAGTTTGCATTTAGCAAGTTCCCAGGTGATTCTGATACTGAGAGTCTAAGGCAACAGCATAGAGCTTTTCTCCTTAGTTATGAAGTGACATCAACCCTCGTGGCCACCAAGGCCAATCCTGCCTGCGACAAGGGGAGTCCTTTCCTGTATCAGGAGTAGAATCTTCCCTGCCTTCCCGGCTCTGGGCAGTCACAGCACAAGGGCCTCCGGAGAGCAGCCAAGAGTTTCAAACAGGCCCCTTCCTCCTAGTGTGGCTCTCCTCAAACCCGGACTGCAGAGAGCCCAGGGAGGTGACAGGATTCTGCAGCCCCAGTACACTGCCGTCTTCCTTGCTGGCTCGTGGGCCTTGGCTGGCAGCAGTCTACACTGCTTGCATAACAGCAGCACGTGTGACCTCACTGTTTAAAAAGTTAACTATTCCTATGTCACAGGTACGGGGCTTTGTTTTTAAAAATTAACGTTGGTCCAGGCCACACCAACAAGAGCCGTTTCCCCTGGAAGGTCTGCATGTTTTGAGAGATGAAAGCGGTTTGTGGAAAGAAACCAGAAGAGGAGATTGAACTCAGTTGAAGCTTAGTGCCTGGTTGGGGCAGGAAAGGGGGCCTGGAGCTCTTGCTTTAGCCCTTAGTGTCCTTGATCTTTGCGGCCCTCACCCTGTTTCCCTCTCAGGCCTGCAACTTCTGCCCCTTGACGCCTCCTCTCTACACCCCATAAAAAGAAAGTAAATACTGAAACCACTTTCCTGGTCCTTTAGTTGGCATGTTCCCTTTCAGTGGGCTTTCTAACTTCTGGTGGAGATAGTATGTTCTTGCAACTGTTAGAGCTGGGTTTTGGATTCAGGTCACAGAGATCCATGGGTTGTCACATGGACTCCAGGGTCTCATCCACAGAGATGTGGAAACCTGGATGCGAGGAACAGCACGAGCTGTGCCTCAGGCAGCCTAGAACATTCTAACAAACACAAAAGCCTCATATCACAACATTAAACCTTCTCCTCCAGCTGGGTTCTATGGAGTCAGATCTTCACTCGGCAAGTGAACCTTCCAGGTTAGCCCTGGGGCTGAGGGAGCCAATCAGCGTTGCAAGCTGTTGATGTTTCCCAAGGTGAACGGGTGAGAAACTGCACTTCCCTCACCCTAGTGTTCTATGCTGTTGTCAGAGTCGTTGTTCAAAAGAGCACGTGTTGCGTCTTCTTCACTGTTAAAGGATTTAGTGGCTGAAGTCTTATTTACTGAGTTTTCCTCATTGAGTGTTTGGATTCTCCCTGCCCCCATGAAATCCATTATGTTCTTCTTATGTGCCATTGCGACCTTCCTCAGGTCCATACCTGGCTGGTTAAATAACTTCAGGGCTGTGGAGCCCAGTTGCCTTTTGTAAATATGGTAGCCAAGCCAATGTTGATTCCCATAATTTAGTTGTGAAGTTGATGGATGTGGGGAGAGTGTGCTCTGGAGAACCAGGGAGTGCGGGGATGAGGTTCGGAGCAGTCGGAGTGGGCTCTTCCTCACGGAAGGCTGAATTCCCACGCTGTTGTTCAGCTCTTGGCTCAGGACCGTCTATGTTCCCCACGAGGCTACATCGAGGATGAAAGAGATAGTCCCGGGGAGGCTCTTGGCACCCAGGGAGTCCTTGCTCAATGGCAGGTGATGCCACATCTTCTAACCCTGAAATACACAGCCGAATCATAGACAGCCGAGATAGTTAACATTTCATTCATTCCATTTCATTGGAAGTCTGCAGTCAGAGGGAGGGAGATGACCAAGGGGTTGCAACGCTCTGTTCCGACTACGGCAGCTGGGAAGGAGTCAGGCCCAAGGGTGGTTTTTACCCACTGGTTTTGGATCCACCTCAGGTAAACTATTAGAGGGAGGCTCACTACTCCCTGCAGCTGAACTCATTTTACTGGTATTACATATAATCAGTGGTGTTTGGCAATTTAACCTAATGATTTCATTGGGCTAAATTCTGCCTAGTCCTAGAAAGTAATGATTATTCAACAAAATATAATAAGTTTAATATTTGGGGTTTACTGTATTTTGTTTTACCCTTAAGTACTCGTGTTCATGAGTCCCCAAATCAAGAGGAAATCGTAGTGTACCAAAGCTGGAGAATCCAGAGGAAGGACTGGTCCAGCTCACTCTGCAGGTGAAGAGGCAGAAACTCAGACAGGTCCTGTGACTGACCCAGGCTTTCAGCCTCCGGCTCTTCATTGGGCCAAGCGCTGCCTCATAAGTAGGAGCCTGGGTGATCAGCAAATCACATGAAATCGAAAAGACTAGAGTTCTTATGTATGAGAAGAGAATGATGCAGGGCAGAACCAACAGAGACAGGGACCATGTCTGCTTGGTCCCCAGCACCTAGCTTCATGCTCATGACATAATAGGTGCTGAGAAAGTACTTGTTGACCAAAGAAACATAACTGTGCATATCACTGATCGAACAATTCGAATGGTTTCTTTCTTCGTTAAGGTTCTTGAACACGTGCCCCTGCTGCTGTATATCTTGGCAGCAAAGACACTGATTCTCTGCCTGGCATTTGCGGGAGTGAAAATATACCAAAGGAAAAGACTGGAAGCCGAACAGCAAAATCTAGAGGCTGAAAAGAAGAAGCAATCAGAGAAGAAAGCTAACTGAAGGGAAGTGGAAGGTACTTGGGCTCTGCAAATGCAAAATATCCAGTGGGTTGGGGAGGCCAATCGGTGGGTGTGATCCTGGCGAGAAGCCACATCCCTGGGTCTGAAGGACCGTGTGAGGGCGTGCAGCCCCTGTCCTAGAGTAGACCTGCTCCGTGAGGGACAGCGTGCAGAGGCTGACGCTGGGTCCCCTGGGTCCCTCTGCTGCTGAGCCACAGTGCACAGAGGATTCTTCTCCTCTAAAGCTGCAGTGATTCTTAGTGGGAGGAGCCTCAGGACTCTGAGACTCTGGAGCAGGCATCAGGGCCGGGAAAGAGGACACGCTTACAGGTTGAAAAGGGTGAGGGAAGGCAGTTTTAGTTGAAATGTTATTGGTTGGGTTTATATTCCAGACAGAGTCATCCTTATATGAGTTAAGCTGAGGGTGGAAAGTCTAGGTGTGAGATCAGGAAGCCTCTTCCCTCCCCCAGACGTCTCCAGAGGTGACGAATCAGTGACACAGAGGCTGCTTGCACAGCCCTGCTCAGACTGAGGGAATTCAGCCTCCCCAAGCCTGGCAGTGTGTCCAAGACTCCAGCCTTGCTTTAATCCGAAGAGTTTTCAGAGGGAGGGAAGCTGGTGCCGAGTGCATTCGCCAACAGATGAGCACAGGGCTGACGCTTAGCGTGAACAGTGTCCCCTTCACTACGCCCTCTTGTCCCTGCCTCCTCCTTTCTAGGTTTTGCCATTTGTCAGCTTGGGTGGACTCCGGCAGAAGAAGGAAGACTTAGTTACCAAGTGATGAGTCAGAAGATAAATTGCCAACCTCTACCTTTAACTTCAAATATTGTGAATTTTTATATGCTTTTGAAAGAATCGGTATTTTGTTACTAAAATAAAACATCTCTGTAAAAAAGGGCTTAGTCTTTGGAATAAGGTGGAGTGTCTCTCTCTCTCTCTCTCTCTCTCATACACACACACCCGTGTCCAAAGGAGTTTTGCAGCCCCCTCCTTCCGCGCCTCCCAGCTATAGGTAGCAGGTCTTAGGTGCCTGTGCAGAGGCCTGGATCCCCAGGTGGCCCTGCTTGTGGGGGATGGGATCCCAGGCACAGGAAGCCCACCAGCTCTCCCCCAGGCCCTTCTGCCCTCCTGCACACCCCTACAAGTGTGGTTCATTTTGGTGGTTTTGTTGGGATAGGGGGAAGCTTGTGCAGGGCCATTCAGGAGAGCTGGCCGCTGTGCTGACCCCTGGGGATCTCTGTGGGGAGGAGTTGCAGAGTGTGACCCATGGGCCATGCTGGGCACTGAGTCTCGGAAGAACTCACTCCCAGAGTCCTGTCATCAGAGAACAAGAGGGGCCCAGGGGTGTGCTTTATCCTCTGTCCCTCACCCAGTTTGCTTGCTGGGATGAAGGGAGGGGCATCCCAGGAGACTCTCTGATTGGGAGAAGAGGACTGGCCAGCTTTTTTATTCAGCAGCTGACAGACCTTTCTCTTCTCCCAAGATAGCAGAGTGGAGGGGTGTGAGGCCAGAGCCGTAAGCATGGGGGCTGCGTGGTCCCATTGCTGGTGGCTGCGTGGGGACTGTGCTTGAGTGTGTTAGCAGATACGTGCCCCACCTTGGCTCGGCTGGGCGGAACGTGAGGAGTTAAGGAATTACATCTTTCTTAAATTGGGCTGGGATTGCTGAATACTCCTAACCACTTCTGTGTGCAGAGTGGACCCTGAGGCTACAAGCTACAAGCTACAAATCTCAAAACAGTCAAAAAGTGACTCTCACTTAACCTGGAACCTCAGCCCTGGTAGGCAGCTGCTCCAGCCTTCTTCGGGAGCCCTAGAGACGACCATTCTGACTAGCCTCTATGGCCTGGGGACCTGTGGGAGCATGAACAGAGGAGCACAGGTGTGAGACCCTTGGATTCCATGGTCTGCCAGACAGGACCCAGAAGTAGGGCCCTGGCCTCCCCTCCCACCCTGCTGCAACCAGGTGAAGGATCTCACCCCCACTGGTCCAGAAGCCTGCTCCAGGCCTTGGCCTCTGCTTGACTTGGGCATTGCCCAGTCTCAGCAGTCTTACCCTGCAAGGCTTGGGCATTGCCCAGTTTCAGCATGCCTGGCCTCAGACCCAGACTCCTGGGCACATTTCCTTCCATACATACCCACCCTATGCCTCCTAAATCCAAGATACATTCTGGGAATCAAAATCAGTCTGGCCAGTAGATACTCCTGTTTGTTTTAAATACAGATGTCTTTCTAGGCTTTGAGATTTGAAGCTCAGCTTTGGAATTTGTGGAATATCTGCCCATTTTCTTGGAAAATTTAGTAGATGACCTAAGGGTCACTGCTGACAGCATCCGTGGCTTTTCTGTTAAGTATTTTGGGTTGCGGTTTCTTTTCAGTTACTTCCTATACACTCCTCTACCACTAGGGGGAGATGATCTGTCACTCATCCGAGTGAGTGATACTGCACTCCAAAATGAAGTCCGGAGACTCCTAGTTTGATTATTAAATAATTGGTTGAATGCATGCATGCGTGGCTGGACGCATGTAGGTAGATAAGTTGGCAAAGCCACAGCCTGGACCCCCATTGGGACCACAGCTATCCAGCAGCTCTGGACCATACATGAGAATGCATATGTAAAAAATAGACAACCGTCCCAGGCAGCTGAAAGATGTGCCAAAGAGCATAAACAAATCCATGTTCTCTGCCTCAGGAGATCTCCAAGAGCCTTCATGCAGATCTCACCGATAACACACGTCCCCTACACATCTATTTGATTTCCAAGCTTGCAACACATTAGAAGCAGAAAAGAAGAAATGCAGCTGGCATCAGAAATGCCTTCGAGCAAGAAAGACAAGCGGGCCAGGCCTGAGGACTCACTAACTCCATGTGCCGGACGGTGTGCCTGGGGAGCTCGTAATTCATTGCAAGAAACACCCAAATGCTCAAGGTGGGGGGCAGGGTTCTTCCTGCCATGCCTGAGACGGGCTCCTGGGTGAAATCTCTCCTCTGTTCCAGAGTGAAGCCGGGGGAGGGACGTGGGAGAGTCTGGAAGGAAGAGAATAGAGGAGGGTTTCCTGGGCTGGTTCAGCCCCACCGCCTCAGATCCTGGGGGCGAGAGGCCAGGATTCTGTGGGTTGAGCATTCCCAGGTGATTCTCCGTGAGGCGCTCCTTGCCCCTCCTTTGAGATGGGTTCTTTAAGCTGTGGGCGGAGGGAGAGCTGGTAGCTGAGCTGGGTCCCATGATTGGCAGAAGAGAGGGAAGGGAGTGAGCCCAGCTCAGCCCTGCCTCCTCCCCCAGCTTTATTCACACCTGTTGCCTCAGGATAGATTCGCAGAGGGTGATGTTAGCATCATCCAGAAAACGAGGCTCAGAGAGCCCTCTCTAAAGGCCTCCAGCTGGTGGGAGGGAGGCAGAGACAGGATTTAGGCTTGTGGTTGTCCTGCTGTGCTGCTGGGTCTGGGTCATGTGAAAGGAGGTCACGAGAGAGTCTGAGTCATAAAACCTCTGACAGATGGCACCAGTGACATGACAGGGACCAAGGCCAGGCTGTGGTGACTGAGGTGGGGAAGTGACGGTGCAGCGTGTGCATTGGTGAATCCCGCGATGAGTCCCCACCGTCACTCTGTTCTTGGCTCCTGTGTCACCTCTGCCAGTAGCATCCTCCATGGCACCCCAACAGCAGGTCCTGGGCTCCGAACCCTCTCTGCACTGACTGAGAGGAGCCGCCCCAACCTGGAGGGTCCAGGCTGATATCCCTTGGTTCCCCGGCCTTGGCCTGCACTGCCAGGCACACAGAAGGCACTGGAAAATGTGATGAGCACATGGCTGGTCCCGTCCTTTGGTACCAAAAGACGGCTAGGAGCATGGTCAAGACCACTGGTCAAGACCACTGGTCACCTCCATCAACACGCTCCCTCCCTAGTAATAATCATGAATTTTACCTGGCCATATTGCTCCAAAATGAAGGCTGTGTTTCAATCATGTTTGAAAAGTACTGTGTTGAATCTTCCTGGAAGGCTCAAAAGGGACAGGTGAGCCCTCTCTTCCTTTCTGCTTCTCTGCTGCCTGGGATGCTAATGCAATGGCTTGTCCAGCAGCAACTTTGGACTCTGTAACTAGGTGATTCTGAAGCCTAGTTACAGATCTAGGTAATGGAGGGTAATGGAGACCTAGGTAAACCTAGGGTAATGGAGTAGAAATACAGGCTCTTGATGACCAGGGGTCCATCATGTCACCCCTGAACTGCCACATTGACACTGCTTATTTTTGGTGATAAGTGTGTGGTACTGATTGGGTCTTTGGGCTACTCAGAGTCCAGCCTAATCTCAGCTGGCACATGGTATCAGTTCAAGATGGGTCCCAGGGCTTTCTGGTAGGAAGACTTGATTTCTGGTTCTGAGTTCCCATCACTGCTGGTGTGGATGTGTCTAAATGAATGAGTCAGTGCCCTGACTTGGTTTTGTTTATATGTGTTTTTCTTTTTCTTAATGAGCTCAAGGATCACCATCCTGTTTCCTGTACATGGTGGGTGGTTGAACGGAATGAGGCCGATGTAAAAGACAGTATGCATGTGGCAAAACCATCACACATAGAAGGAAAGTGTACCTCCTGGGTGGCAGCCTGGCCCCTTGGTTGGCCAGTGGGGCTCCGTCCATCCTGAATTCTCAGAGTTCATTGCTCATGCATGCCTGGGCTTGTTCTGAGGACAGCTCTGTTTTCTAAAGCATCATCTCCGTCAGGTCTCCTTGGTGCATGCCAAGGGAATAGGGACATGGTTGTTGACGATGACAAAGGCCAGAGAGGACAGGATGTTTCATCAGCCACCACTCAGAATCATAGCGCCATTAACATCAGAGACTGTTCCTGGGGACTTGTCTACAGGTGTGCGGCTAAGCCCCCACCCCATGGCTCTGTACTGTCACCCCCTGTTAATTTCATACAATGCAGGAAACGTGGCAATTTCTAGAGATTCTGGGCTGGACTCACCAGCCATACCAGAAGAAACCTCTTATTATTAATTCCCTAACCTATGGCAGATGGTCTTAAAAGAAATACCAGGGAACAAAGTTTCCTTTGATCAAAGCATCTTAAGATATGTCTACTCTTACATCCTGGTGATAAAAGAAAGCAAAAATTTTCCTCAGAGAGTGAAAGGGAAATGAGGGCAGCTGCATTAAGTCTAATTGTGGACACATTTGCTATGACCTCAGCCTGGACTGTATCGTTTTTTGAGCGCTCAGTATGTAGCAGACAATGCAGTGGCTTGGCACATATGACACAATTTTAAAGCCTTCAACCTATTTCACTAATGAGTTAATTGAGCCTCAGGGAAGTAAAGCACTTGTCCAGAGGGTCATAGCTAATAAACGGCAAACTTGAGATCCCAACGAGGTCCATCCGATTCCCAGAGTACAACTTTCTGCTGGAAGTTTCCATGCTAACTACAAACCGACATTTCTTAATTATGAATGCAACCTTGTGTAACTGAATTGCACATTGTAGGTGGCCCCTTTGATCTCTCTGTTTATATTGCTGTCCTCTTTCCTCTGCTTGCTTTTCTAACGATTAAACAAGGCCTCAAAGGAAGGGAATTCTAAACCCATTTTATTAAATTGTTTTGGTTCTCAAACAAAAACAGCTCCTGTTGGTTTATCTTGTTCATCTGATAGCCTAAACATGCAATTATTCTTCTCACTGCAAAATAATGTATCTTTCAAAGGTGTTTTGCCTCCTCCTCGATTTTGCCTGGAAATGCACTTTTGTTCTGATGTCCAACTGGAGATGGTCATTTTGCCAGCTGATATCTGATGTGATAGGGAAATCTGGGCTTCAACAACCAAGCTCAGCCTGGTGGTTGGGAGCACGGGCTGGAGAATCTGACTGTCCTCGTGACTTGCCCGTGTCTCTGTTTCCTCCTCTGAGAAGTGGGAGAGGTGAGCGCCACCTGGGGGGGGGGTGGTCTTGAGGTTGGGATGAGCTTCTCCTTAGGAAGAGGCAGCCTGAATAATGGCTCTGGCCACGGACGAGCTCTGGATTGGAATCTTAGCTCCTCTGAGAGGCATCGAGCTACACAATCTCTGTGCCTCAAGTCTTCCCGCTGATTAAAATCTACAGATAAGAGTCATTCCTACATCTCTGGCCGTTGGGATCAAATGTTAACTCACTTAGTTAAATGAGTAACTGACTCACCCAGAGATGTGCCCGAATAGTGACACGAGGTTTGGGAGCAGAATCCAATCTTCCTGTCAGGAAGCCCTCGCACCATCTCTGCGTACGTGTGTGACAAGTATGGTGCTGAGGCAAAGCCCACTCGTATCCCAAAACTCAGGCCACTTCCATGTGGACCTGCACAGCGACAGCATGTTGAAGTGACCAAGGAAGTCTGAATACTATTAACTTTCTCTCAAGGAATTTAAATCCTAAAACCTAAGTGACAGAGAAAAAGGCCATGCAAATACTCTGCAAAGAAGAGTTGTCTCGCCAGGCTAGTTGCCAAGGAGAAATGCAGAATTTCATTAGTAGCAGGACTTGACTGAATGATGGTCCCCAAATGGATCCCAATCCTAATTCCCAGAGCCAGGAGGATTACAAGGAAAAGGGTCCTTTTGTAGCCAGTCAAGTTAAGAATTTTAGGATGTGAAGATGATTTTGAACTATTCCTGTGGTCCCTAAATACAGAGATGGAGTAAGAGGGAGGCAGAGGGAGATTTGCACAGAGGAGAAGGTGGTAAGGCTACAAGGAACTCTGGTGGCCATCTGAGGCTGGAAGAAGCAGAGGACATGACCCCCAAACTTCAGAGGGGTACTGCCCTGTTAATACCTTCATTTTAGCTCACTGGAATTGTTTTCTGACTTCTGGCCCCAGAACCGGGGGAGAGTAAATTCCCATTATTTTTAACCACCACATTTGTGGTAATTTGTTACAGCAGCCACAGCAAACTGATTCAGTGTCATTGTCCCCAAAGTAGCATCTGCAGCAACTTGGCTTCCTAGTTCTGAGTGGCTGGCTCTTTGGGGTAAGCCGAACCCCTAGTTAAAGTACATACTAGGATTCCCTTCTCAACAACAAAAGCTGTACTAATTAGTTGCCAAAAAGCATCGAATGTCAATTTTCATCTGATGATGCCTTGCTGAATAATATCAGGAGGTTCAGGAGGGAACGCAGACAAGCAAAGAAAATGATGGTTTCTGCACTCTGCTGTCAGGAACCTGGTCTCATGATCTTCTACACAGTTCAGTCTTTCAGGAATTGAAGAGAAACTTTCCTAAGTTATTTCTAAATAGACTTAATTTTTTGAGCTGTATTTTAGGCTCACAGCAACACTGAGCAAAAAGCACAAAATTCCCATGTACCCCCACCTTTCTTATTATCCCACGTGAGTTACTTTTCACACACCTCAGGGTGATTACTTCTATTGTAAAATTACTGCTTGCACACACGTAAACAGGAATGAATTTTATGATGTGTTTAATGGGGGTCAGGAATTTTTTTCTATAACTATAAAAAAAAACAACCACAAATCCTTACGTCCTACATTAGGGGTGGCCCCAAACTTGGATGTGGGGTCGTTATACCAATCAGGTGTCTCAGCTATAGGGTCCTGATGAAGTTCCATGGCAAACTCTAGTGAATCCTTGCTGAGGTTCCTAGAGTTGGATGGAGGGTTGGTTGGATAAATGGGTTCCACAGACCTCATTCATGGCACGTATTCACCCAAGTCCCACCTGAATCATCCCTGCCATCTCTTCCCAAGTCCCTTGTAGGGGCCACCAACTTGCCTCAGAGGGTCTGGATGGGGTTCCATCTCCTCCAACGCCTCCCACTCACCCTCCACCTCCTTGCTGATGAGGAAGAGTGATAATAGGAAAGACAGCATCTTGCTTGGCCACCAACTGGACAGTGTCTCTTGCAGATGGCAAGGGGATCCCTGGGCATTGTTTTGGTGGCCTGAAACTGGTCGCTATACTACTTACTTTTGACTTCTTTGTAACTGCAGACTCACTTGGTTCTCTGTTTTTTCTAAGGCCTACATGTGACCACACATGCTTTAGCTCTGCCCACCCTTGCAGGCCACCAAACTTTGGGTTGGTTGGCCCTAATCCTCCCATTGACCCAACCCTCAAAGTAACCTTAACAAGATGAGAGTGGAGACGCCTAAATTACTAACACGCTTTAATGAAGCCTCCAGTAAACTCAGGACCTTCTGACATCCTTGGGAACTTCTCTGGCCTCCCTGGGCCCTGTGCGGTTACTGTTGAAATGTCTTTGGGGCAATAGTCCAGAACCAAGCTCAACAGCATTGGTGGTAAAGACCATATGTGTAGCGGGGCCTCACATCGTGTTGGAGGAATTGCCCTTAAGAAAATTTCCCAAGATAGTAATTTTCCCACCTGCGAACTTTGTTGGTTAGTGTTTTCCACTTGCTTGGGTTTATCCTTTCAATCCCTTTGCTGATTAAATCACTTAGAAGTATGTACTGGTAGGAGTAGACGCTGTCGATGGACTGCAGACAGAACTCCCTCCTGTTATTGATGATGAACCACTTCAGAGAACACCAGGCTGAGTCTAAAGGGTTCAGGTAGTTGTAATGGGAGGGCAGACAGAGGAGTTTATGGCCGTAGGACTTGGCCACCTCTGGGCAGCACACTATGCTTGTTAAGTTAATGACTGTTGGGAGATTGGCCTGGACCTCGGCCTCTCTGTGTTCCTGGGGCCTCGTCTCATCCTGCTGCCTTCTCCCTTTGACCACGATGGCACACTTCCCATAGTTCTTCTTCACCACATCACAGAACTCGAAGAAGAGGTGGTCCTCCTGCTTGGTGCACAGCTCATCTCTTAGGAACGTCCGGTATTTCCACGGCACCCATCCTTGACTACCTCCTGCGTGCACGATGCACCAAGTTGGAGTTTGCACGAAGTATCCATTACCAAGTTCTTCCCCGGTCAGGAGACTTTCTGGGATATCAGTTTCCCCCAAATACACGGTCTTAAACCCATCGTGCTGCAGCGTTCTCAGGGCTTTCAGATACTGGAGGCATTGCTTCCTCCTGACGCCATCAAACTGACCTCTGCTAATGATGCTTTTTAGAAGAGAGTTGGCAAGGCGAGGCATTGTGAGGCCTCAAGGGCTTGACGTGTCTCTCTCTGGGGAGATCTGGCAAGGGTGACATGATGACCTCATAAAGAGCTTTCTCAGAGCTGTGCCAGGCCCCTAGCTACACTTCAGATTCAAAGCATCACAGGACACAGACTGACAACACCTTCCTTCTGGGCTGTGGATTATGGGAATGGAAAATGCTCACCAAAGAAAATGCTACTTTGATATCAGTTGTGGAATATGTCCAGAACAGAGACTGGAAAGCATTTTACAGGGACAAACCAAGTTTGTGCCTTTTACCCATTTGATTCATTAAAATGGAAAAACTTATTTACATTCATTTGTCCATTCCAGAAATGTTTACTGAGCACCTACTATGAACCAGGCATGGTTCCATGCACTGTGTAATAGTCGTGACATGTCCAGGGAGCCTGGGATTTTGGGGTGCAAGTGTGTGTGTGTGTGTGTGTGCGTGCGCACGTGTGTGTGGTTTGTGTCAGCTGCCTGCCCATTTGCACAATCAAGAGTGGGTTTTTTTGTGTGTTGAGGGGGTAGAGGGAGATATAGCAAAGAACAAAAGAAACTCAGTGTATATGTGGGAGACCAACCTTACATGTGACTGAGCCACAATCCCCAGCTGGGTGCTGAGGCACTTTAGTCACAGAAATGTGGCAGAGCTTTCCCCACCCTTCTTGGGTTCGAGGGTCAGTGTCTCGTGCATGGGTGTGTCTTGCTACAGTCCCATGGGTGAAGCTGTGCTCACCTGTTCCTTTATAATATAACCCCTTGCCCTGTTTAGGACAGAATCTTCCATGGAAGTGCCTTGTGTGGGTCCCCTCCTCTTACTGTGCCCTTGGGTGTGGCCTACCCAGGTGTCAGTCAACCTGCTGACCGTGGACATCATGAAGATAGACTCAGCCCCCTGAAACCTGACTCCTTGCCTCATTTGAATAGCTTCTCCTCACTAAAAGGGGTCAGCACATGCTCTCGCTCTCTCTCTCCTCCTGCGGACCCTTAAGGTCAGAGGAGCCGTCACTGCGACCCCAAACCAAAAGGTATTTGTGTCTCTTGTGTGGTTATTTTGCGCAGCCCAGTCAGCCCAGTTCAACTGGAGTGACCCCTGAGCCTTTTAGTCACGCCCCGACGGTGCACACCCATCTTTCATTGGGACTGCCAATTTTGAGGTAATTTAATGCCATATCTGGAGGGCATTTTTAATTTTATATACTCAGGGTGAAATGACAGTTTGCTTCCATCTCTAGCAACCTCTTCAATTTCCTTTGTATTTTCTTATCTCTTTAATCCGAGACATTTCACAAATGTGTGTGAGGAATTCCCTCCATAAAGGTGTCTTGATGGGGGATGGACAAGGCCCCCCCTTCTCCTCCACCTGGGTTTTCTTGGGACTGAAGATCAGGCCACCCCAGAAAGGGAGCCCACCCCATCCCAGCAGCTGCATGAAGCCTGTGGCCTCCAAGCAGCTGCAGGCTTCGGCTGGATGTTGGCATGTGGTCATTTTCTTTTAGGATTTTCCCTTCAGTTTGTGGAAACCACTTTTCCAACCAAATTTGATGTGTATGTCAAATGTGTAGAACAGAAGTGTGGCTGCTCTGGCTGAGGGTGATGGTGGTCCCCACATGCCCTGCTCAGCCACCCGGGCCTCCCCGCCCTACCCCAAGAGAACTAATGGCCTGGCATGCAGGTGAGAGAGACCTACCAAGGCAACAGAGTGCACCCTAGTGCAATGGCCTGGCCTCGCTCACCCAGATTTCAGTTATGGATATGGGAGACTCACTCAGAAGCATAGGAAGACGTATGTGAAGAATTGTCATTTATATGTGGTGCGGCCATGCACACATGCACATATTTGCCTGTTTTTACATAGAAACCACAGGATGATAAAGCAAATGTTAATTAAAATTGTCATCGTCTAAGAGGGGCGGAGAATGGGAGTGAGGAAAGAAAGAACTCTAGACTTCTCTGAATGTCTCTTGTTTTATGATTTTAACTCTAGAAAATAAACATTTTATACTTATAAAACAAAATCAAAGGGAAACTTAAAACAAAGAGATGTCTAAAAATACCAATAAAACAGAAATCAACTAACTAAGCTGTCTATCATGTCAGCAACAAAATCACAGACGACCTTCATTTACTTCAAATGACTCTGTAACAGTATTTTTATTTTACACTCTCTGGTGGCAGGTATGTTGAGGACCAAGAAAAACCCATGAAATCTCACCCTGTACTCATTAATCTTACTATTAGTAATAATACTGGTGCTACTGTTTTGAAACTTATGTCCCTTCTTAAAGTACATAAAGTGATTTCAGATAAATGAGTAATAGTGTTGTTTGTACCCGAGATTTTCAGTCTAACATTCCAATAGGAAGGTGCTGAAGATAGCAGTTTTCTGGTTAATTTTTCTCTTTGAAAAATTTATATTTCTATAATATAAATTCTGCTGAAAAGAGCTACAAGTAAAAACAACCCAGTAGCAATGTCTACTTCTACCCCACGTTCTGGTCTCTAAATATCATTTCCTAGGAATGAGGGCGCCTTTGATTACAGGTCTGATGAGGCAAATGTGCAGGAGAAGTGACACATCTTGTTTGGCCTGAAGGCGCAGAAACGATGATTTGATCATCAGTTTTTCATTGATAAACAAAATGCCTGAGAACAACAACTTAAAGAAGCAAAGGTTTATTCTGACTCACTGTTTTGGAGATTTCAGTCCATGGGTGGCCATCTCTGTTGCTTTGGGCTTGAGGTGAGGCAGGACATCAAGGCGACAGGACATGGCAGGAAGCTCCTCAGTCCATTCCACCTTGAAGCAGGGAGAGGAGACAGGGCCAGAGACAAGACATGGTCCCCAAGAGTAGACCCCCCAAGGACCCACTCTCTCTAATGAGGTGCCACCTCCTACAGTCTCTACCACCTCCCTCAACCCATCTAGCTCTGAATCCCTCGATGGATTAATCCACTGATGAGGTCAGAGCCCTCAGGATCCAATCACTTCCCCAAACCCCCACCTCTGGACTTTGCTGCACTGGGGACCAAGCCTTCATTCAGCACATGAGCCCGAGGGGGACATTCCTGATCCAAACCATAACAGAAGCCATCAGAGATACCAGGTTCTGCAAAAGGATCCAAGAGTCAGTGAAAAGAATGGCCAAAGATGGAGGAATTTGAACGTTGAAAATCAAACTGACTGCAGTAGATTCAAGTGCAATGATTCGATAAAAATCTGTGGATTCATAATGATACAAAAAATAAACAACATGCACCATAAAAACTGCTAAAAGTATTAGTCACTCGTGGGGGTAACTTTGAAGGGCACCATTGCAGTATTCTGCCAGTTAATAAGCACAAGAATCCAGCATTCGTCTTGCTGTCCTTTTGTGGAGTTTTTTAGAGTGGGAAATGCCAGGATGGAGGGTTCAAGCGGACGTCAGGCCGAGGTGGAGGGTGGTGCCTGGCCCCCCTGGGCAGTGTGGTGAAGGAGAGGCAACCTGAGTATGGTGGTGAGCAAAGGCTGTGGTTCCAGATAAGTCAAGGCCAAATCTCAGTCACACTCCTCACCAGCTGGACTTCCCAGTCTTTCATATAGGGAGAACACCTATCTCCAAGCACTGAGTTGCTATCTCCAAGAAAATAGCCTAAATAATTTGCTTGCACAGAGCTTAATAAATGGCTGCCACTATTGTAGAGACAGATTGGCTGGGTCAACAGACTCTGAGAGAGTCTGGCGGTGACTGCAGAGAAAAGGAAAAGAGATGAGCCAGAAGAGCCATAAGCAAAATAACACTAAAATAAAACCCAACAAACTGAGCAATGATGAAATAAAATCAACCCTCCTCCTTATGGTAAAAATGGGAAATGTTCCCTTCCCTCCATCGCTCCTCTTTCTTTCTCTACTTCATCAATGAATCTTGTGCACCTCCATGTTCCCGGCTCTGCATGAATCTTGGAATGGCTGCAGCCTCTGCCCTCAAGGATGCTGTCGTCTTGTAGGAGAGAAGGCAGATGGAGAGCCTCAACACAGGAGATGGGCCCTGGAGGGGTGGGAGCTCCAGGAATGGGACTGGGGAGGGAGACCCTGCTGAGAGAAGGCCAGGGAGCCCATGTGGCTGGGGGCTTCCACAGGAGGAAATGAATGGAGTGGATCCCAGCTGAGATCTGTCTTCGCTGCCGGGACCCCATATCTGGCTCCACAGTCTCCCCATTAAATCAAGTCTTCCTTACTGTGCTGCATAAAAAGTGCCGGGACAGCTTTTCTCTAATGCTCTACTAGCCCCTGGAGAACGTCCAGCTGATGGAGGTTCTGGGGAGACTGCAGTCACCACCTCTGGAGGTCTCCCTGTTGAGTGGTGGGTGGGCTGGACAGAGTCACAGAGAAGAGACGGCACATCAGGGGAGGAGGAGGGACCAGTGTCTGTGTGAGAGGTCGCTGGGCGAGGTCACGGGGCCACTCTGTGTTCATGTGCTGACTTCCTGTTTGCTAAGTGGTCTCTTCACTAGGGTTCCTGAGCAGTGAGGGGGCTCTGGCTTTGCAGGTACCCCACTGCTGTGGCTTGGATCTACAATGTCCCACGAAGGCCCACATATTAAAGGCTTGGCCACCAGCCTGTGGTGCTGTTGGGAGAGACTGTAGGAAGTGGGACTTGGGGGGAAAGACGCAATGGGGACTTGAAGGGGATAGGAAGACCCTGGCCCTTCTTCTCTTTCTTTTACTTCCCAGCCACCATGAGGTGAAGACCCTCCTGCAGCCCACCGTCCTGCCATGATGTTCTGTGCAGCCGCAGGCCCAAAGCAACAGGATCAAGCAACCGTGGACTGGAAGCTCTGAAGCAATCCGCCAAAATACACCTTTCCTTCTTTTTAAACTGTTTACCTAAGGCAATTTATGATAGTGATGAAAAGATGGCTAACACAGCCAATGTCCAAAATAAATAAGTAAATGAAAGAATTGGAAGTTTATTAGGTTGAGACAACTATGGCACCCGGGGCTCTAATGCAAGCCAACCAAAGCTCAACTCAACAGAAACAGTAACACAAAACTGAAATGTAGCCAATCAGAAACAACCACGCTATTAAATGTAACCAATCAAAAAGGGCCACACTAACTCTTCACTGAGGCCTTTCCACTTTAACCCTTCAAAAACAGATATTCGGACTTAAGATCTTTTAATGGCAATGGTGTGAGAAACTGTACTTTGAGTTTGGTGTTGGATCTTTCCCCAGGCTGGCAATGTGTGGTAAGATGATCTTGGTGTGGGGCGGAAGCAGAGACCTGCAGTTCCCAGTCGGCCACAGGATCAAGAGGAGAAGCCACCCGGACTCTACAGTGAGCTGTGTTGTTAAGCCACAACGTTTGGCAGGTTAGGTGGACCCAATGCATTGTTTGGACTTAGGGTATTTTTAACTCACGGTGGATTTATCAAGATGCAACCCCATCTTCAGTAAGGGGTGTCTGTGTATTTCCTCTGCCTTGCCTCCCCTCCATGGAATGCTGCCCAATTCATGGATTCTGGATGCTCACATAAGCTCATCAGCATTTTACTATGACCAACATCAGGAGGCTTGCAGAGGAGTGGGGGGCAGAGGGGAAACTGAAATTTAAAGGAAACCTTTTCACTCCCTTTGAAGTGATAAACATGGTGCATCAGCCCTGTAAATAATGTTCACACCGCTTCACTGTTCTTCCTCTGTCTGTCTGCTCCTCTCACCAGAGAGAACCACTGTTGGAATGTGTTCTGTGTTTATCCATTTTCTGCTTGGATATTCAGTGTAGGTGAACATTCATAAGAGGTTTGATTTAAAAAAAACTAAATATGTATCATAATCTATACCTTGCTTTTGTAATTCTAAGGATGTGGAGAGAGGTGACAGAATGGGTGAGCAGTGTCTGGGATTGGGGGTCTCTGATGGCCTCATGGCTGTGGCATGCCTGGTGCCTGGGAATGTTCCTGTGCAAAGGCACAGGATGCCTAGCTGCTGTGGTAATGCCCTGCATGAGGAGGACCTGCACAAGAGTCTTACCAGCCTCCACCTTGATCTCAGGCACACAGCTCCTGGGAATAGAGGGGCTCTCTTGCTAGACAACCACAATGTTTCACAAGCTCTGTTAGTCCTGAGCCTGCCCACTTAACAGTAACTCAACACAATGGACTTTCTTGAGCGCTACACAAACTCCTAACATTGCACATTGCAACTGTGAATTGCAACTGTGGAAAAGCTACATAGATGTTTCTACTTTCTGTAACTTTTCCAAGTTCAAAGAACAATGCATGCATAGTCTTTAACCTGATAATGAGACCTATGTAAATAAAGATTGCTGGTGTAACTCTTTAGCTCTACTTCTCAATCTGAGAGCAGTGCTCCACCTGACCCCAGCTTTCTCTTCAAAATTCATATGTGTGAGTCTTCATTTTTCTTATCCCCCTTTGCCCCTTACTGAAACCTGCAAGTTTGGCTGCACTGGCCGCAGTATAAGGATCCGTCACGGACATTTTCCTATGTCAAGATCTGCAAAAAATCTCATTTTTTAAAATAGGTATATTGGGCTGGGGATGTGGCTCAAGCGGAAACGCGCTTGCCTGGCATGTGCGGGGTGCTGGGTTCAATCCTCAGCACCACATAAAATAAAATAAAGATTTTGTGTCCACCAAAAACTGAAAAATAAATATTAAAAAATTCTCTCTCTCTCTTTTGAGTGGATGGGCAGATGCGCAGACATGGACGGCTGGGGAATGAGGGGCCAACAGTCACATGTGAGCTAAATGTTCCCCTCAAAAATGCTTGTGCCAATATGATATAAAACACAAATTCAGATGCCCTCGAGGACCATTTTAGAGCAAGCACAGTGGTTTGGAGGACACCAGCCAGAGGAGAACTCAGGGGATCCTGGAAGCCATAGACCGAGGTTCTCTCAGAGGAAGAGCACTTCCAGGCCTCAGCCTAGGGAAACAAGGTGGCACACAGTGGGGAGAGGTCCCAGAGTCTAGGGGCTGGCAGAGAGGGCTTTGCAGGGATTCCTTCAGTGCCCCACCCTCATCCGCCCAGGAAGAGTCCAGGCTGGAGTCTGGCAGGAAGTGCTCTTGCACAGGAAGGGAAGTAGCTGCCCTGGACTCAAGCAAACCATGGTGAGATGAATGGCCAGTTCCACTCAAAACCTCCCTGCATGTGCCATTACTGTCACTCTCCCTGCAGCCTCCTGAGCCAAGTGTCCAGCCTCTCCGACTCTCCTCCTCCACCCGAGGCCTCTCTCTTCCTCCCCTTCTCTTGTTGACAAGCCGCTCTTCAGAGCCTGGGAGAGAGCAGAGCCTGGGTGTGTGTGCATGCATGAAATGTGTGTGTGCACACACGTATCCGAGAGTGTGCATCATGTGTGTGTGTGTGCGCGCATGCATGTGTGCACTGGAAATACCTGGCCCTGCTGGGGTGCACCCAGGTCCAGATGTGCTTCCTGCTTTCTCACCAGCTGAGGAGCCATGAGAAATGGGCACTCACTGCTGGTGCTGAGTGACAGCACTGCCCCCAGCAGCCCTCCAGGGCCCTCTTCCCAGGGTCAGCCCAGCTCCCCACCACCAGGAAGAAGCTGGAATCATCAGAGTAATCACCTGATTCTCTTCAACCTCCTGGTTTGGCTGAGGCAAACATCCCACCTCTGGACCCTCACCTGGGAGAGAAGATGGCAGTCACAGAGCTTCCTCAGGGCCCTACCTGGAACAGTGGTGCTCAGCTGGGCGCTTGGAGATGTGGCCTGGGGCTTTACAGAATTGCTATGTCTGGGCCCCAAGGCTAGAGTTCTCATGGACTTGGTCCGTCTTGAGCTTGAGGTTTTTACAGGCTTCCAAGGGAAGCCAAGGTGAGAACCCTCCTCATCTAGCTGTTTCCAGCGTGGAGAGTTTGGAGTGTCTGGTTTTCACTGCCAACAGAGCCCATGGAGATCTGTACAGAGTCCTAAGTCACACAGATGAGGAGAGGCTCCCGGGCCCTTGATTCTAACAAAGCCATCATCTAGGAAGGACAAAGGTGTGGGCTTGTCACACCCCATTCAGTCATTCAACAAGTCAGGCACTAGGCCAGAGTAATACCTCAGCCATCATGTGAGGGTCTGGAGGAACTTCCTGTCACAGGCAGGAAGTGACAAAGCTAAGACACACATTGGTCTACTGACCCAAGTTCAGCACTGAGCCTCTGGCTACCCCATGGCCCAAAACAGCAGCCTTCTCACTCAACTTGAATGAAAAGGAAAGTGTCTCTGGACAAAGACTTAATGGAAACATCACAGAGTTTGGGAGTCTGATAGATTCAGCTTTGAACGACTTCCTGGCTGTGTGGCGATATACAAATTTCTTAGCTTCTCTGAGCCTTAGTCTCCTAGTAATAATAGTCCCGTTCCTGGAGTTTATAAAAGAAACACCAGGTCAGGTGTAAGCAAAGGCACTTGGCACTTGGTAGTACTCATTACATCAGTTTTCTTCTCTTCCGTTTGAACCTTTGTTGGACACATGTTTACTCTCCCAGCTTCCATTCCCCCTGCTCCCCTTTCTGACAGTACCCCAAGTCTAGCTGAGGTGTTCATCTGCCTCCCATGAAGCACAGGTTCTTTGGGAGGAGGCCACACCATCTCCTGCTCAGGCTTAGGCCAGTCAGCACCTTCCACTCCCGGCCCAGGGCTGGTTCCAGGGTGTGCTGTCACCTGGGCGCCCAGGACTTGTGATTCTTGCTTGGCCTGGGCACGCAGGCTCTGAAGAGGCTTTGGGTTCAATTGGCAGCACCCCCAAAGTGGGGGAAATCATGGGGCTTAAAGTGACATTGCAACACTTATGAGTGACTCAACCGTAATCTGACTGGTGAGATTTACTCCATTACATTTTCCAGTGTGTGTAACTATGTTGCTAAATTGAACGACCTCTTTCTCTCTCCCCTGTCCTAGGGTTTATCGATCATCTTTGCTTTTAGCAACCTGCACTGTCATGGTGCCTTGACACTGTCTTCTCCAGGGGATTATGTTTCTTTGTGTTCCGGACCCCAACACAGCGCCTGAGTCTTTTCAGGCTTATAAGAAGCATCTGGCCAGTCACATGATGTCAAGACAAGAACATTTTTCCAATTATGTGTAATGTGCCATCAAAAAGTGTCACTCTAATTGGGCTACTACCAAAAATGAGGGCAGATTGTCGCACAGGCTCACCATGCACCACTACAAGCCGAGAGGAGGGCTCTAATACCTTGCCCATGGCACACCCCCATATCCACTCTCATGCAACAGTACAGTGCAAGGGCAGGGTGGAGGTCAGTGGTAGAGGCACTTGCCTGGCATATGCCAGCCCAAGGTTGGATCCCCACACTGCAATCAATCAATAAACCATGGCAAAGTGAAGCTGAGCACCTTTATTATGCAGGCAGCAAGAAGGGACAGCCTTGGATCCATGGCACAGGGTCCCCAGGGCTTGGGAAGGTGATCCAGGACAGGTGCAGTCTTGTGTGTACATGGCCAGCCCTGCAGCCTAGCTAAGGGTTCCAAAGCACACTTCCCCTGGCTTTGAGCCTGGTGGTCACGGAACTCACTGGGCTAAAGTGTTGTGGGATGTCTTGCTCTGGTGGGGCTGGTATAAAGGGACTGGATTTCAGGCACCTCCTACAAACACACACCTCCGCCCCTCCCTGTCCCATTCTACAAAGAGTTGGTTAAATCTCATCTTGGTGTCAATTTTACAGCCTCACCATGATTTTCCTTTCTTCCCGAGAGCTTTGCTTCAGTTAAACTGAGCTGGCCTACCCTGCATTAAGGAAGGCATTTCTGTCTCTGGTACCTCAAATCGGCCTGCTGCTGTATTCCAGTGGTATCTGTCTGGGCCCCTCATTGAATCTGATGATTTCCACTCACTCCGGCATCTAATTCCACGAGACTCATAACATTGAGGAAGACCAGGGCTGGGGCCCATGGTGGCTGAACAGTCACAGAGAAGACATTGCTCCATGCGTCCTCTACCCTGCAGATCCCTAGGTGTGCTGGGCTGTATCAACGCTAGCAGATGTCAACTCTCTCAATTCTTTTAAAGATCTTTTTCCAAAATGTGATAATTACATCACACCAGAAAATCAAATAATCAGGCAATTGATCTGGCTCGGATTTCATTTAGAATAGATGGACACTCCAGTACACTCGATTTGGTTTGGCACAAGCCCTGATACTATCAGCTGCAGACCCCCAGAGGAAGTCATTCTGCATTGATTTTAAATAATTTCCATTTCAGAGGAGGCATTTATCTGACCTGATTCCCCAAATCTTGGGAAAAATTAACATAAGGACAAAGAAAAATTAGAGGCTGGGAATGTTGGGAGTCAGAGGGCTCTGCTCTCGCCTCCACTGGGAAGGCAGTGCTCACAGGTCTTCCCCACTCTCTGAATTGAACGCTAGTGCTGTGGCGCTCACACCTTGCTGATCCATCTGGGCACCTGGAGTTTATCAGGACAGTGATGAAATGCCCTGACCCTTAGCACTTTTTAGACGTAAGGAATTGTGCACAAAATGTCCAAAATACAGTTGTATATCGCATACCAATGTTTCTATCAGCATGGACCACACACACAGCAGTGGTCCCATAAGATTCTAACAGAGCTGAAAAATTCCTACTGGCTAATGATATTGTAACCCTTGCAACCTCATGGCACAGCATGTCGCCCACCTGTTTGTGGTGATGCTGGTGCAAACAAACCTCATGTGTTCCCCGTTGTATAAAAATACAGCAATGCAATTATGTACAGCATGTGATACTTGACACTGATAATAAATGACTACGACAGGTTTACTTATTACGCGATACTTTTGTTGCTATTGTAGAGTACATTCTTCCTACTTGTTATGTGTTATGCTGGCAGGACCCTTGTCCATCTCAGGCCCACTCTTCTCCTGTGTCAAGTGGTGACATGGAATGGCTGGCCTGCACACCTAGGTTGAAGGGAACGCACTCTATGAAGCTCGAGCAATGATGACGTCACCTAATTGTGCCTACCTCAGAAGATGTCTCTGTCATTAAGTGACACAACTGTACATGAAGTAGCTTCCTACTAGTAAGTTGAAGTGCAGCCTGCGCAGACCAAGTTCCCATCCAAGAGCACATGTTCAGTGCAGGCTCGGACCAACTCCCCAGAAAGGGGGTGAATTTGGATTGAGCAGGAGTGATGTGGCCTGGGAAAACGTCCTTGGATGTCATGTGACTGTTTACCGGCAGGAAGATGGTGGCTCTTGCCCAATAATGTTGGAGCCAGTCTCTGACTGCAGATCTACTATGACAGGACTTCCCTGGGGCTTCCAAGGAAGTTTATTGACAAGAGTCAGGAGCCAAGGGTTAAATGGGTCAGCATCTCACTGGGTGCTGTTTGAGAGGTCAAGCAACCAGAAATCATACAAATGATCGTTTAACTAGAAGAGGAAGTAGGAAAAGCTATCTTTTCCTTACAAATGCAAAACTGTCTATAAATACAAAAATCTTGGTGAAAGAAATGATTCTCTTCTCCTTTCAAATTCTTCTCCAAGGTCCACATCATTCAGGAAACTGTATCCAAAGGTATCATTTAGGATATTTTTGGGTGGTGGAGAACAAAAAACCTGCCTCTAATAAACTTTAAAAGGGAATGTACTGGCTCACAGAGTGAAGAATTCCAGGGGTGAACTGAGGCTTTGAGCGTAGTTGGTCAGGGCCCGTCTGAGCCAGGTCTTCTCTCTCTATTATTATTATTATTATTCACCATGAAGTTGGCTTTCCTTCTGGCAAATGGAAGCAACTATTTTAGGCTCCGATCTGCATTTAACCCAATGCAAATCGAGGGAGGGTTTCTGGGTTCTAGAATCCCCATTAGATTCCTCTGACATGCTCATGGGTCAGCACACTTAGGTCTGTGTGTCCACCCTGGACTCAATTAGTGAGTCCAAGAGATGGAATGTGGGGACTGGATTGACCTGGGTCTCTCCTTCTGATACTTGAACTGGGGGTAGGTGCAGCTTTCCTGGAGGCCTGTGCATCCACAAATGCAAACGAGGGGCAACTGGTTGAGGAAGGCGAAGGTGCAGGCCCAGAGGCACCAGCAAGGGAGGACTGCCAATCATCTCTGGCTAGCCTTGAGTGCACTTCCACTCCGGCCCTTCGCTCCCATCCTGATGCATTCTGCATCCTCCTCACTGTGGGTCACGTTGTCTTGGTCCATCTGTTTTCTTCTGTTTTGTCCTCCTCTGTAGTGTCTCAAACACATGCATACTAACAAGTTAACACTTTCCAACATGTGGAAAAACAGTGGTGAGGACGATGAAAAATAGTAAAGAAGAAATATACTCAAAAGTATATCTCACCCCCTCAGTGCAAAAGCTTGAGGTTTAATTTTAACCTTTATGAGGTTATAGGGATGACTGCAAGACTACATTCTGCAAATAAGATATATATATATATATATAATATTTATATGATCTGAAGAAAAATCAGAGCACAGGAAAAAAAATTTTTTTTTCTCTAGCTCTGGGACATCTCCAAAAGCCAAGCTGGATGATCTTCCTGGGACAGAATAGAGAGTTGTTCTCATTGACTGCTGAAAGTCACTTAGAGAAATTCAGCTAATCACAGCTCCCTAAATGAAGCACGATCTTATTTCTTGGAAAACTTTGTAAGCAAGAGATAGATATCTGTAAAACATTTGAGTGAATCACATGGTGTGTAAAGTAACTAAACTCGAAGGTCTCTGCTCCATCTACCAGTGAAACCTGAATCTCATGGACTCTCACACCCTTGCTGTGAGGGTGGCCAGATGCTAGGCAGACGGGCTTTCCTGTAGAACAAGCTCATATAGCCATGCAGAGACACTGACTGCCAGTGGATTCGTCATTTCCTGTTCCACAATGCACCCCCCCACCAGTACCCCCAGTCGACATCACCACCACCGTTATCTCTCAGACCCCCAACCTCCACCACCACCAACACCATCTCCATCACCCACAGCATCCACTGCCATCGGCATCCACCGCCATCGGCATCCACCAGACACCAACATCAACCATGAACACCATCATCAACACCAGCCTTTACCACCACCACCAATGCCAACCACTACTAACACCACACCCTCAGACCATCTGTCACCCCCACAGTCACCACTGCCACTATGAGTCTTATGTTTTTATTCCCAATTTGCTTTTCAAAATACCTTTCCAGGTCTCATTAGATACATCTCATGGTCTCATGATTGGGTGGGCAGCTCCGGAATCATTCTCATTTTATCTGTGAATTAAGTTCCAGAGAGGTGAAGTGGTTTGTGCCTAGACACCAAAGTGGTCTGTCTGACTCTAAAGTTAATGCTTTCTTCAATGTACCACACTCTCCGTGAGACGGAAGAATTCCTAACTTCTGATGTGAACAGCTTTGGTCCTAAATTTAATGGAGTCAGTGTATTTAAAATGCATTGGCCCTTTGGGACCATCTATCTCAACTCCCATATATTCCAGGTGTGCAACTGATCACTCAAAGTTTAGGAGACTCCACAGAAGGTTAACTCCGCACATTTGTTCCAAATTCAGTCTTTTTCTCGTGACAAGAAACTATTGATTTGTATGTGCCCTGCAGTCTCCTGGATTCCTCTGGGAACACTGAAGCCCACACCCTTCCTTGGGGCACAGAATTTGCTAGCAAAGGGGCAAATGGCCTTCTTCTGCCCACTGTCTGTTCTCCAATCATCAGAAAGCCCGAGATGGACACAGGCTGCTGGCTTCTAGTCACAGAGCCATCATCCAGCAGGCTCAGCTCAGTGATGCCTTTCTTGGTCCCAAGAACAAGGGTGTGACCTCTCTGTTAAAGTTCCAGGTAAATCCAAAGCTGATCCCTTCAATCTTCTGCCTTCTCTCTCAGTGGATTCCCTGGGTTCCAATTTGAGGTCCACTCTTTGCACACTTTGACCCTAGGCTGGCCTGGCCGGGCTGCAGGACATCTGTGTTGCTAAGGGTCAGTGAGGAACATTTGGCCACCTTGCTCTCGAACGTTTTCTTTTTGAGCTCATACGTCAAATTTGAATAATAAATATCTTCAAAGGACTTATCATTCTTCTTGAGGATGTTGCTGGCTAACCGGAAGAAGATGATCACCCCATAGATGCCGACGATGGTGAGGATGTACCAGGCAGCACTTGTCCCCTCCGGCAGCCACAGGAACCTGGTGGAGTTGGTGCCATTCCTCTCCTCCATGGGGTCACTCAGGAGAGAGCTGGCCTGGGTCTGGGGTGTCCTCGTGATCACTGAGAAACAAAGAGGTCCAGATGAGATGCAGCATCCTGGGCTGAGGCCTCCTGGCTGAGCCACACCAGTGAGAGTGCTACTTTTCCCTGCAGCTGCTGAAAGGGGTGTTCTCTACAACATGGATGGGAGCCCAGAAACATGTGCCTCAATAAAGCTTTAAAAATCAAGAGTTCTCAACACCAAGTTCTTGAATAGGAGACATGAGATCATTTCTACTGTTCCCCAAAAAGTGCAGTATAAATATCAGTAGGATTTCTTTGTGAATAGATAAACTATTTGTATGGAAAAAGTAATTGTCAAAACTAACTAGGAAAAATCTGGGAGAAAAAAGTGATGAGTGAGTTAACCTAACCAGAAATTTAAAACTCGCCAGCCAGAAAGTATAACTTGTGTGTATAAGATCATGGCCCAGCTGCGCTTGGCAGGGTACAAAGGGGAGGGATCCAATTCTCCCTGCAAAATCTCCCAGTGAGACTACAATAGCTAAAACAAGGTATTGTTGATACATAAGCAAAAGACCAATGGAGCAGAGTGAAGGCACCCCCACAGGCGAGGAACTGGGCTGAGGTAGATAATCAAGGAGTGTTTCTGATCAGGAGCGGGAAAAGTGGGCTCTTCAATAAGTAGCATTGGAGCAATAAGCTTTGGACCCACATCTCTCATCATGGGTACCAGGACAGTCCAGATAAAGCAAAGAATTTCACATAAAAAAAATGAAACAATGTAAAGTCTTAGGAAAAAAAAAAACCACAACAGATTTTTTTCCCCCTTATCATCTCAGACTGGGATGTCCTATCTAAGTATAACAGAAAAATGCAGAAGAGAGAAAGAAAAAGTTAAATTCAACTACATTTAAATTTTTTAAAATTATTGCATAACATAAACTAAAAGACAAATGGCAAATCAGAGGAACGATGGAATTCATAGCACTAATTTTCTTAATGGCTCTCGGTTTGTAAGAAAAAGTCTGCAACCCTCTAGAAAAATGTGCAAAAGGTGTGGACAAAGAGATCCTAGGGGAAAAGGAACCGTCAACACAATGAAAAGCTCGATATCATTCATCTACTAAAACTACAAGTTATTTTGTTACCCGTCAGGTTTGTAACTAGTGATATTTCAAATCCACCTGTGGATACATTGTGGGGCAGTGAGGCCCCTGTGTAACCGCTGGTCTCAGCATAAAATCATGGAGTATGCAAGGCCCACCAAGGTCTACTGATATCCAAATGCATTTACCTTTGACCCAGCAATTCCACCTCTAGCAATTAATCCTAAAGGTGCTCTGGAACATGGCTGATAGGACAGTGCAGTCAGCCCACTGTATCCATGGGTTCTGCATCCGGGGGTTCAGAGGGTCACGGATCAAAATATTCAGAAAGAAAAAACTGCACCAGCACTGAGCATGTATGGATGTTAAAAAATCTCTAACAACACAATATGACAATGATTTATATAGCATTCACATTGTATTAGGTATTATAATTAATTTGGAGAGGACTTAAATTATACGCAAATATTATGCCCTTAAAGGATTTAAGCATATGCAGATTTTGGTGTCTGTTGGGGCTCTGGAAAACTCCCCCATGGAGACAGAGAATGACTAGATGCTTAATATAAATCACTGCAGCCTGGTTTGTGATGACTAATGAATGATTGGGAACAGCCAGATTAGTATCCACTGAGGAATGGTTAAATTCATTTTGGAAACTCCATGCAATGGAACCCTATACATTCATAAAAAGGAAGATTTTAGGTATTAAACATTGATAAGTAAAAAAAAAAAAAATAAGCTAAAGCCCATATAGTAAGCAATCAAGAGGGGAGGGGATGCTTATTTTTATTTGTCCGCGGTTTATGTGCTGTGTGTTTGCTTTCTGTTGCTGTAACAGATACCTGAGATAAGTAAACTTATAAAGAAGCAAAGTCGATGAAGGAGAAAGATTAGTTTTAGCTCACAGCTTCAGAGGTTTCCAGTCCATGGTCTCTTGGCCCCACTGTTTTGGGGCCTGTGGCAAGCCACCACGTCATGGTGGGGACGTGTGGAAGAGGAGGCAGGACCCCAAAATCTCCTTTAGGGCTCACCCCCAATGACCCAAAGTCCTCCTGTAAGCCTGCACTTCCTAAATATTCCACACTCCCCAATAATACCACAGACTGGCGACCAAGACTCTGGGGGTCACTTACCTAAACCACAGCAGTACAGAGTATCTCAAGGAGAAAACTCAAGAATTCGGTACCTGTGGTTGCCTCCAGGGAAGAGAACTAACTGGAGGAAGAAGATGTACTTTTTACTGTCTGCTCTTTTGTACAGTTTGTACCATGTCCATTTATTTTAAAAAATAAATAAATCTAAAAACGAAAGAGTACAAGTGGGTGCTTTTCTGGTCTCCTTGGTAAAGTGCCCCTGGGTAAAGACATCATGTGCCCTTGTCAGATGGGAAGATTAAGATCTCAATTGCTGTTTAATTCAAAACTGTGTTCTCTACTTGGGGAGCCAGTAAACAAAAGAGAACAATGAGAACCTCAGAAATCACACATGATCCTTGGCTCCCTGGCTCAGACCCCAATTCTTGCCCTCCACCATCACAGACACATTCAGAAATGTCGTAGGCTAAATCTCAACCTCTTGGGAGACCAAAGATGCTCCATAAGTGCCTCCTAATTGGTATCTGTTTGTTGCTCATTCATTTTTCTAACCCAAGACTCAGAGATATCAGTATTTTTAGGTATAGCTAGTTTCCCGGATGTGTCCATTTTCTACAAAAAAGAAACTCATTATATTAACGATTGCAATATAATGAACGTGACCTTTTTCTTGTAAAAAGCCAGGAGACATCTCAGGGGATTAACACATCCTGTAGAAGAGCTGTATTATTTTGCATTTGTAATTTAAGGAATTAGGAAGCAGTTCTGGAGCTGCCAGCCTTGCATTGTAACGGGACACTCACCTTCTCACACCGTCCTGCCCTTGACTCTCCCGGAGGTGAGTTCAAATGGCCGCCGTGGGAAGCCAGAAGAAAGGCAGTTCTCCCTGCTGACCATCACAGTCCCCCGGTGGGCAGCAGCACGGGGTTCCTGGGCAGGGAGTAGCATGGGGGCCCAGGAGGCAGGAAATGAGCAAGGACATAGATTTTCTCTCTTTTCAGTTAACCGAGGTTCCTGTCCGTCTGTCTTCTGTTGGCCCAGAAGGAAAAGCTCTTCCTGGCTTTGACTCATCAAAGAGGTCTAAGTCAGGATATTTTCAAAAACTACCCCAGAGGTCCTCGGTAGTCCCCAGCACTTCCAGGGCCCATGGAGGCCTGCGGTGACAGGGAGCTGTCCTTGAGACTGGCTTGCCGCTCAGAGCCAGGGTGTCCCCTGAACCTCCCCGTCTGCACTGGCTGTAGGTGTGGCCTATGGCCTCATCACAGGCAGGAAACTCAGCTTTCTCTTGGACAGTCTCCTGCTGAGGACACCCAGCGGGAGGAAGCAGGCCCAGGGGACACGCTGAGGGGTCCCAGCCAGGGGTGGTGGGCAGTGGGTTCATGGGCCAGACTGAGAGGCTCGGCTGTCCTGTTCCTAGACCCCATAGTCACAGGCCATGTTGGATTTGGGGTAGACTTGACTGGAAAGTGCTAGAACAGGAGTCCAGGGCAGAAGTTCCCAGGAAAGGGGGAGGTGACCTCAGAAGACGCAGTTCCAATGCAGTCATGGTGTCAGCCCCCTGCCCCCGAATCTTCACTTGAGGACAGGGCCCTGACATGGCTGTGAGATTGTTGTTTTTTTAAGATGTTATTTGATTAAATGAAAATTTAATCATCTTAAAGGTAATCCAAATGTCTATCAACTATAAACAGATACATAAAATGTGGCATTTCCAACGCTATTATTCAGCGATAAAAAAGGGCGAGGTACTAACACACGCTGCAAAGTGAACATATCTTGGCCACATGGGGAAAAAAGCTGATCAGGAAGGACCACACGTTATGTGATACCATTTGTATATGAAATATCCAGAACTGTCAAATCTACGCAACAGAAAACCATTCGTGGCTGCCTAGGGTATAGGGTTTGGGGGGTAATATAACAAAGGGGACAGGATTTCTTTTGAGAGCTATGAAACTTCTAAAATTGTGATGCTAGTTGCACAACTCTCATTGTACTAAACACCTTTCAATCTTTATTTTAAATGGGTGAATATTACAGTATGTGAATTGTATCTCAATAAAACTGTTAAAAGTTATCATATAGATAGAATACTATGCAATTGTGAAAAAGAGTGGGGAAGCTGTTTGTGCACTGATGAGTAATGACCTCCAGGGTAGATCATTAAAAGAATAAGAGCAGAGAGGGATGTTGCCCCGTATGTTCAACAAATGGAGAGAAAAGCACACATATCTGATTTTGCTTGTGGGCATTGAAAAACCATGGAGAGAAAGCCCAAGAAATGAAGATCAGAGGTACCTGGGGAGGAGAGAACAGTGGACAGACAGCAGGGGTGGGAGAGAGTTCTCACTGTATATTTTTCATGCTTTGAAGAATTTTAAATGTGCTTGTGCATGCAAACTCACAAGCCTGTGTGTGTGTGTGTGTATGTGTGTGTGTGTGTGTGAATGTTTGTGTTACCTATTCAATAGCAAATACACCCATTAACCAGATGTAAACTTTTCTTTCGCCTCCTGCTGTCTCTTGCTCTGGATGGACCATGTCGTTCCTGCTGTGCCCTGTGGACAGGGACTTCTGACACTGCCAATGTGAGGTGGGAGGGGCAGAGCTCTGTGGCCCCGGTAATAAGGGGAAGATGGCAGTGACCAGGGCTGGGGGGTCAGGGGTCTCACCCCGGCTGTGCCCTTGCTGTGTGACCCTGGGCCAGTCCCCACCTCTGTAAGCCACAGTCTCATAGAGTGGAGACTCAGCAGGATCCCACGTCCTCCTGAGGAAGGCCTGGGCTGTCTGTGGAAAAGGCCACTCCTTGAGTAGGTGTCTGAATCCACAGGTGGCCGTGGGGTAAGGAGGGGACATCCGAGCCTGGTGTGCAAGAGATGGAGGTGGAGTGTCATTGGTGGGTTTTGGCTTTCAGCTCAGGAGAAGGTTTTCGTGGGAAGTGGGGAGTTGGGGAGTTCCAGAAAAATGAGGCCCCACTGGGAAAGCGGCCTTTGTGAAGCAACCGTTGGGGTGCGAGTCCTGCCAGCCCACACTGCGGGGACCACCAACATTAAGGAATGTCCTGTGTCAGGCACTGCCCAGCTGTCAAACTGGCACCTTCGAGAATCCTGTGAAGCAGGGGCATTATCTCTGCTTAAAGAGGGGACCCGCAGGTTCAGGGAGGTGACTGGCCTAGTGTCACATACCTCATAGATGCCAGAGGCGGGTTTTCTGACATCAAAGTCCTCCTTCCACCTCCTGAATGTCACCTTCCAGACAGACCAGAGCTTCGCGCTGTGGCCCTGCAGGATGAACTGTGGACTGTCTCTGGGGGTCATGCTCATACTGGTCTTGGAGACCAGAATCGGTCCTCCTCCCGCCCTGTGTTGAAGAATAAACACTGCAAAACGTTGCATCAAGTGTAGAAAGAAAGTTTTATTTAAGAAAGGGACAGAGACACACTTCTCCAGAGAAAGGGAGGCCCCCAGCTGGATGCCCACGGGAATGGGCATGTCTTGCTCTTTTATAGACCCCCAGGATCTCACCACTTCCTCCTTCTTCTCTGTGTGTGCGCCCAAGGGCAGGAAGGCATTGCTGTGTTGGGAAGTGCTGTCCCCGATCCCAGGAGGTCAGCTGTTAGCAACCCAGGGACACCCAGAACTAATCCTCTCGACCCCCACAGTCATGAGCTGCGTGGACTGCCAGGCCTTCCGCCTCCGCCTCAGTTTGTTGAGGAATGTGGCATTTCCTGACCCCTCAGGCCAGATGGGCTGCAGGCAGATGGCTTTTGGGCTCATTTAATCCTCTCAGCCTCGGTTCCCCACCATCTTCTATTTGTTCCCTTACAGTATGAACAACCTTAAATCTCTCCCTGTCGGCCAAAACTAACCTATGAGGTTAGAAGTACAGACAACGGACAGCCTTCAGGTGAGGGTGACGGTAGGGGGACTCGGTCCTGGTTAAGTCCTGCACAGGATCAACCCTCAGAGCTGCTCGTCTGTGCTGTGAGCACTTTTCTGTACCCAGTGTGAACCTCTTCCCGCTGTCTGGAAAGCCCTGATCGTCGATGGAAACAAGGGTTAAGGTCCATAAGGAAAATGCAAATGCTATTTTCAACTGGGACTTTCCATCTGGACAGGGCCACATGGTACCGTCTGATGAAGAGTGTCCTGGTCTGGGTGGGGGTAAAGATTCCAAATCACGGTCAGTCAGCAGGACCCCCTGGCCAATCCTGGAGTTCAGCCAACTCCCCTGACCACCTCCAAGGGGGCAAGGGACCCTAGAAACACCTTTTCCTGTCCCAAGCTCTTCCCTTCCTGCTGGAAGCCCCATAAAAGTCCAGTCTGGTCGAGCTTCCACGATGTTACTCCTCAGACCCTTCCCCTGTCCCCTCTGTGGGTCTGATCGAGTTCCTCCCGGGAGTGATATCTCAATAAAGCCTCGTTCAGCGGCCCTTTTAAATCTGCCTCCTTTGGTGGATGCCTGCCTCGCCTGATCTGACAAACAGGGCAAATGCCATCACACCTCGCTTCTTCTTCTAGTTAATTGCTTGCATTGCCACCTCCCTGATGGCAGAACCTCCTGTACTTGCCTCCCTCTTAGGGCCTTCTGGTTGACCAGGCCTCCCAGGCTTGGTGCGGGGTGAGCAGGGTGGCTAGTCTGGCTGCCCAGCCAAGCCAAGTGGAGTAATCCTCTGCTGCTGTGGCTTCCAACTGCTCCCCGGGGACCTCTGCTGAACACGGGCCTAGTGTAGTCGGCCCAGATGCTGAACAGGTCTCCAGACTTCAGCGGTGTCCCCCAGGGACACTCTGGCTGGGGGAACTGGCTGCAGCAAGCACACAGCAGAACAGGACGCCTCTGCTCCTCCCCAACTCCGCCCTGGAGAAGGAGAGGAGATGGCCCTGGGGAAGGAAGGGCCACCAGGCCACCCCACTTCCCAGCTCCCTCCACCGCTGCAGCTGCCACTGAGCAGAGTCTCAACCCAAATCCAGTTCAGACTTTTGGTTGTGACACAAGACGGCACATTAAGACTGTTCCCAGCCTAAGATGGCAGGGGCAGGGAGAGATGACACCGCCCAGTGTGAAGGGCCCGCAGAACAGGTGTAAGGAGCATGAGAGCAAAGATAAAGCTGTGTTGTTATCAACCCACGGGTCTTGTCCGTAAGGATGTGGTCACCCTGGAGATGCCCTGGGATGCTGAGCCCCTTTTCAAGAGTGAATCAAAAGGGAGTGTCTATTGGTTCCCGTGAGCAAGAAGCAGGAAGGGCAGAGCCGGCCTGAGGGGCAGATCCAGGAGCATCCGGGGCTCTCCTTCTCCATCTCTGCCCTGATGGCCTCCTGCTGCAGGTGCCCAGACTCACCCTCAACAGTTCCACCACCAGCAGGCAGGGCACTTTGTGGTTTGTCCAGCCAGGGAAATTCCAGGGTGTGGCTCTGACAGGCCTGAGTCAGGAGACCACTGCGATGACCACTATAGAACTGGGATGCTGGTCAGAGATCGAGCCTCTCTGAAGCCCACGCTCAAGACAAAAGCTAATCTGTCCTAAGCCACTGGCCGCACCACGGAGCCTGGATTGAAAAGGGACAGACATTGGGGACATAAGCCAGGCAGGAGCTGAGGGCGTCTGAAAGACAGTAGAAGGAGAAGTCTGGAGAGAAGACAATGGACAAAGAGATTTTAGAAGACAGACTGTACAGAGCTTGTTTAGTTGGTGTGGTGGGTTGAATGGCAAGTCCCTAAGAGATACGTCCACTTGGGACCTGAGAATGTGACCTTATTTGGAACAAGGGCTCTTGCATAAGTAATTTAAGGATTCTGAAATGACAGCATCCTGGATTAGGGTGAACCCTAACTCCAATGACAAGTATCCTTCTCAGAGACAGAAAAGGAGGGGACACATGGGGAAGGAGACCCGGCCAGGGCAAAGGCAGACTGGAGTGATAGGGACACTACCCAAGGAATCCTGAAATCACCTGAAGTTTCAAGAGGAAAATTCCCCCCAGAATAAGTGTAGCCATGCTGGCACATGTAAGTGGACCCCGGGACTTCAGGGGAATAAGCTTCTGAAGTTTAAGCCAATAACCATGTGCTAATTTGTTGCAGCAACTCTTAAGAACTACTACATTTGGATCTAAAAGTAAGATATACGTCCATCATATAGGAGAGTCATTCTGAATAAAATCAGACTTGTATTGGTTCATTTATTCAAATATTCATTATAAGTGATTTATTAAGCACCTCTTATGTGCCCATAAGACATAAGTAAGTGCTGGGGATACAGAGGAGAGCAAGGTCGATTCTCTGCCTTCAGGGAGCTTCTCTCTAGTGGAAAGAGAGACAAAAAACCAAGTAAGTAAGCAAGGAAACAAACAAAAATAATTAAAAAATGGACTTAAACCATAGGGAAACAAATGAGCTGCTAAAGTAGGGAATGAAGAGATGGAAGAGGAGATCTTTCTTTAGGAAGAATCATCAGAAAACGTGGTCAGTCTAAGCAGGAAAGCTAGTAGCTTTCTAATTTTATGTTCTCTTAGATTAGACAGCCAATAGGTATGGCCTGAGAAACAGAGAATTAACTACACACAAAAAGGTACATTTAAAAATAACCACTGCATCAAAAACCCAGCAAGTGTGGGAGAAGGTGACCAGCTTCATTATTAGTTAGGGAAACACAAATCGCACCACACTCAGGGAGGACTCAAGGAGAAGAGGAGACCAGCAGGTTTGGGGAGGCCTGGGACCGGGTGCAGCTGCTCTGGTGAGGAATATGGAGGTTTCTCAGAAAGTCAGTCCTAGAAACCCAGAGTGGTTCTGGAAACGCTCTCCAGATACCACTTCTTGGAATCTACCCGAGAGAATTTGAAACAGCCATTCCAACAAGTACTTGCACACGAATTCTGTTCACAGAAGCATCGTTCACAACTGCCAAGAGGTGGGAATAACACCTGCGTTTGGGTGAAGGGAGAGATGTGAAGAGAATGTGGGGCATGCGCACAGTGGACGGCTGTCCATCCATAAGAAGGAATGAAGCCCTGACCGGCTGCCACATCCATCACGGAGACACACAGGTGAAGTGAGCCAGACGCAAAAGGCCACACGGAATGGCTCTATTTGCATGAAATATCCAGAATGGGTAGATCCACAGAGACAGGAAGCAGAGTCCAATGGCCGGGGAAGGGGGACGGCGGGGGCGGGGGCGGGGGGGGGGGTGGGGTGGGATTGGGGAGTAGCTGCTCCATGGCAGGAGCTTGGTTTCCTCTGGTATGATGAAAACATTTTGGAACTACACAGAGGTGACGGTTGCCCAACATTGTGAATGTACCAAGTGTCACTAAATTACACACCCTAAAAAGGTAGATTTTATGTAATGTGACCTTCACTTAGTAAGAAGACAAACAGTCCAATAAAAAGTAGGGCAAGGAATTGAAATGATGCCACCCAAGAAGATGCACCAGTGTCCAGGAAGCACATGAAAGGACACCAGGGAACCACAATCCAAACCACAGTGACACGTCACCCCACTCCCACTAACGTGTTTATCATCCTAACAAGGGAGAGTGTCAGCCAGGCTGTAGGAAAAGAGGAACTCTCAACTCTTGCTGGTGGGATTGTGAAATGCTATGGCTACCCTGGAAAATAATTTGGCCATTTCTCAGGAGCTAAATAAATCCCTTATGACTGAGCAATTCCACTCCTGTTAATTTACCCAAGAAAAATGTACATCTACGTCCACACTTGCACATAATGTTCACATCAGTACTATTTATAATGTCCCCAACTCAGAAGGAATCCAGACTTCCACCCACTGGCAAATGGAAAACCAGAATGTGGCGAATCCTTAGGAAGAAATACTATTCAGAAATGAACGTGCATCAGCCTTCAAAGCATTGCAAGGAATGAGAAAAGAAAAAAAAACAGACCCAAAGACCATACATCCCATGGTGAAATTTACATGAGATTTCTAGAAAAGGCAGAATCATGGAGGCAGAAAACAGATTAGTAGGGATCAAGGGCTAAGGTGGGAGCAGGGATTGATGTGAAGAGGCAGGAGGTAACTTTGGGGGTTGCTGGAAATATTCTAAAACTGGATTGTGCTGATGGTGCACAGTTGTATATATTTACTAAAAATCATCCACTGTATCCTTAAAATGTGTGCATTCTATGGTACGTATTATGTCTCAATAAAGCTGATTTAAGATTTTTCCATTAAGCACTAATTCCAGATGTTTAGGAGAAAACAACAAAATAAATCTAAAGAAAGCAGGTCAAAAATAATTAAAAAGGATAAGAGCAGAATTTAGAAGCCAAAAATAAAACGGTAGAACAAATAACACATCTAAAAGCTGATTCCTTGGGGGCAGGAAATGAAATAAAATGGGTAAACAATTAGCTGCCCTAATAAGAAATGAAGGAGAAAAACAAATACATAAAATGAGGATCGCAAATGGAGTAGCCATAGATGTGAAGGGAACCAGATAAATGATTCTTCAATTCTTCTGTTAAGTTCTCTAAATAGATTTCAAAGTAGACCAAATGAGTGCATTTCCAGGAAAATATAAATGACCAAAAATGAACTCAAGAGATTTTTTTAAAAATCAGAAGATATTGGTGAAACGGAAAATTAAAAAAAAAAAACAAAAAACTTTATCCAAAAAAAAATTATTCACCCAGAGAGCCAGAGCTTGTGGTTCCAATGGTTTTAAAAGTGAATCCTACAGAACCTTATTGGTTGGAGAGGTCTAGAGGTCTAAAGAGCATGGAGAAAGGAGAAATCTGGCCTACCAATGACAACCTGATATAGTCACTGAACTACAAGAAAACATAGGCCAACTTCACTGATGGAGTAGATGTAAATATTCCAACTGCAATATCGGCCAACTGATCCAACAGTGTAGAATTAGGGAAAGAATTAGAGAAGAGTTGGTCACCATTCAGAAACCCATTATTGTGATGTATCACAGAAAGACTTTTCCATAAAGTATGTTGGGAGATGCTATATAGTCATCAGTTAAATTACAATTCCTCCTGGTTTTTAAAATCTTGATAAATAGGAAGATGAATACTTCCCCAATATGCTCACTTAAACATATCTCAAGTCAGTAATCATACACCCCTTCTTTCATAGTACTAGGGATTAAACCCAGGGCCTCACACATGCTGGAAAAGTGCTCTACCAGTAAGCTATATCCCTATTCCTTTGTATAATTTTATTTTGAGACAGGGACATGCTAAGATGCTGAAGCTGGCCTCAAATTTGTGATCCTCCTGCCTCTGCCTCCCAAGTTGCTAGGACTATAAGCTTGTGCCACAGAACCCAGCTTAGACTTAAGTTTACTGGGGAAAGATTGGAAACACCCCAGTAGAATCCAGGATAACACACAATTACCCACTGTTACCACTGTCGTCTAGAATTGCATTAAGGAATTATCCGATAGAAATAGACCAGAATGAGGGAAGAGGTAAAAAAACTAGAAAGGAAGAGGCAACAATTATCATGGAAAAATGAAGAGGATCAGTTACAAAACTGTCAGCAACGGTAGGATAATTCAGTAAACTCAGTGGGCACAGAAACATGTTTAGACACTAACGCGCAAGAATCTATATTAACAGCAATAACTGCAAGTATAATTGAAGATTCCATTCAACAGAAGAAAAAAGAGAAAAAACACCCAGGAGGCACAAATGTATGAGATTCATAGAAAGAAAATCTGAAAAGCAGGGATGTGAGGGAAGATTGGCTAAAGGCAAATATTTCCTATTTGTGGATAAAGAGACTCACTTAGATAAAGATGATCGTTCTCCCCAAATTAACCTATAAATTTAGCCTAATCCCAATGAAAATGTCAAGAGAGGCTTTATTTGTTTGTTGTGTGGTTTTGGTTTCCAGAACTAAACTGAAGGTCAAATACACCTGAGCCCATGTGCCCCTTGTGAAGGGCCCCCACCCCTTGCTTTTCGTTGATATATTTTGTGTTTTTAGGCCCATCTTTCTCTCAGTGCCAACACACAGAATTCCAGCTTTAAAACTTGAAAAATTACAGCAATATTGCAACAAAAATCAAAAGGAGAGGCTTCTTCCCCTGCCCCTGCAGGAAGAGCAGATGGGATCCTGCCTCACAAACACTCCTCCCCGTAGTCGTCCTAACAGAGGGAGGGGCAGCTCAGGGAATGCCAGAGGTCGCTGCTGTGCCCTGGAGAAGGAATCTTCGCTTCCCCCATGGCCAGCTCCAGATTGCTGGGCCCCAGCGGAAAAATTTAAATTGATTCCCCTGTTTTTTTCCAAATATAAGCATTAGTCACTTTGTGTAGGTTCCCTCTTTTCTCACAGAAGCATGAGAAAACAACCTGGATTTCTTATTTAAATGAAGCATTTGAGGATCTTGCCTCATTCAAATTATCATAGACAAGTTGATGCTAAAATTTATATGGACAATCAAGTACAGGAGAAGAGCAAAGAAAATTCCATGAAAAACAGCAACCAAAGAAAACATTGCCAGGAAATACGAAAACAATATTGTAAAACCACAGAAATTAAGAGTCATTGATTCTGGCAAATAGGTAGACACATCAATGGAACAGAATAAAGTCCAAAGATAGACCCAGGAAAATAATATAAAACAAAGGGAATGTTTGAAATCAGTAAAGATGGGTTATCTCAGAAGTGCATGGGAAAGCGAGTAGATCACTACTCACACTAAAATAAATTCCAGGTGGCACTAGACATGCAGAAGATCCAACAGTGCATACATAACAAAAGCCAAGGAAGAACTAAAACATGAAAGATTTATTTCTATAGTTCCAGAGTATGGTAATTTTCCCGAGCATGACACAAAAATCAAAAATCTTTTAAAAAGTGATAAACCTAACTACATAAAATGTCTCTTTCAAAAGATACAGTTTTGTAACTGATCCTCTTCATTTTTTCATGATAATTGTTGCCTCTTCCTTTCTAGTTTTAATAGAAATACTATCAAAATACTGTCAAAAGAGTCAAGAAAGAAACGATAAACTGAAGGAAAGCATTGACAACGTGATAAACAATCTCAAATGTGTTAATATTCAAAAGGCTCTTAAAATTAAGAAATAGACTAGCCATTCAGAAGGTCTGTGTGCTATCGATTTTAATACTGCTAATTATCCTTGATAATGATAAGAATAGTAACTCCTAGGAGTTGTGACAATGTGTCCAACACCATTCTGCTTTGGATGTTTGAAGGAACCTGTGGAGAATCAAGAGACAACTAAGTAAACAGTATTGGATTTAAAAAAAGACCTTTTGAAATGCAGTAATTCAGTTTTCTTTTGATTCTAATCTCCCACACCATCAGTGACACTGTCTCTGGAAACACTCTCTGTGGGGCTCCTGAAGTCAAAGATTGGGATCAGGGAGAGTTTCTTGCACCATAAGGGTATATAGTACCCATGGAAGCTCTGCCCCCATGTGGCGAGAAGCTGTTATAACAACCAGGACACGGCCACAGAGTTGGCGCAAGGAATTTCCTGGGAGTCAGGCCCAGAGATTTTTTTATAGAGGGCGTTGTTGAGACAGCTGGGGGCGCTGTGTGTGTTTCAGCATAAGAATGGTTAATGTGGAGGCGGGATGATGGGATTATGGCTCAGCAGCAAAAGCGCTCTCCTAGCATGTGTGAGGCCTTGGGTTGGATCTTCAGCATCACATATAAATAAATAAAATAAAGGTATTGTGTCCAAAAAAAAAAAAAAAAAAAAAAGAATGGTTAATGTGGATTTTACACATGTACATACAAAAGCAATTGCACAAAAGCAGTACAAAAATTGAGATGCATAATTCTGGGCTAATGATAGTTATTGGTTACCTTAAAAAAGAAAAATCCCAAATTCTGGAAAATTCCTTCAAACAATGGTGAGGTGTCAGCCAGAGCCTGTGTCTGTGAACAAATGAATTTCCACCTTGCCAATCATTCGTGGCTCCCATGATTGTCCAAGGCCACTATGGGTTCAAAAGTCCCAAGTTTCGTTAGGTAGTTCAAAAATTCAGGAAGGCTCCTGAACAGGGGTTACCATACTTATTGTCTATAAGAGCCAAATAGGAAATATTTTTAAATTTTTAGTTCATATGATTTTTGTTTGAAGGACTCTAATGTGCCTTTGTAGTATGAATCCAGCCTTAGACTATATGTAAAAGATTAGGTGAGTCTGTGTCCCAATAAAATCTTATTCACAAAAATATGGGGCAGGGCTAGGGTTTATGGATCAGTGGTAGAGAGCTCAACTGGTGCGTGTGAGGCACTGAGTTTGATCCTCAGCACCACATAAAAATAAATAAATAAAATAAATGTACTGTGCCCATCTACAACTAAAAACAAAACAAAACAAAACAAATGGAGCAGGTTACATATCTATCTGATTAATCAAAATCTAGAATGCTGACAACGCTAAATACTGGCAAATATGTGGAGCCACAGGAACTTCCACTCATTGCTGGTGGGAACACAAAAGGGTACAGCCTAGTAGGAAGACAGTGTGGCGGGTTCTTACAAATTTAAAGATCTTCTTTTCATATGATCCAGTATCTGGTATTTACCTAAAGGAGTTAAAAGCTTAGATTCATATGAAAACCTACATATGGATGTTTGTACAACTTTATTCACAATTGTGGCAACTTAGAAGCAACCAAAATATCCTTCCAAGTAGGTGAACGGATAAATAAAGGGTGGCACATTCAACTGATGGAATATTATTCAGCTTTAAAAAAGAAAAGAGCTTTCAAGAATGATGGGATATTGAGGAAATCTAAATGCACATCACTCAGCGAAAGAAGCCAATCCATAAAAGCTGCATTCTGTGTAGTCTTGGCCACATGACATTCTGGAAAAGGGGAAACTTTTGAGATAGTAGAGATCTGTGGTTGAAAAGGGTCAGGACAGTTTGGAGGGATGGATGGGTGGAGCACAGGGTATTTTTAGGGCAGAGAAACTACTCTGTATGATACTGTAAAGATGGATGCACATATTGCTCATTTGTCTAAACCCATACGACGTCCAACACCAAGAGTGAGCCCTAATGTGAACTAGGCACGTCGGTGATCACGATGTCAGCGTAGCTTATCAGAGGTAACAAAGGTCCACTCTGGTGGCAGAAGCTGATAAGGGGAGAAGTGATGTCGGTGGTGGGATGGGCCTATGGGGAGTCTCTGTGCCTTCCTTTAAATTTCACTGTGAGAGACAGAACAGGCCCAGCGGCCCGCGGAGGGGTTGAGCCGCCCCACCCACCCCCGCCTGCAAGGTAGGTGGACCTGCGACCCACGGGCAGGTCAGGCCCAGCAACCCGCGGAGGGGCACAGCTGCCCCACGCGCCTGCAAGGTAGGCGGAACCGTGACCACCTACAGAACAGGCCCAGCGGCCCTCCAGACACATCGCCCTGGTTGGGGGAGGGGCAGAGCCGCCACGCGCCTGCAAGGTAGGCAGACCTGTGGCCCACCAGCAGAACAGGCCCAGAAACCTGTGGAGTGGCAGAGCCACCCCCTGCACCTGCAAGGTAGGCTGGCCTGCGACCCACCGGCAGGTCAGGCACAGCAGCCGGTGGAGGGGCACAGCTGCCCCATGCGCCTGCAAGTTAGGCGGAACTGCAACCCACCAATAGAATAGGCCCAGAGGCCCACGGAGGGGTAGAGCCGCCCCCTGCGCCTGCAAGGTAGGCGGACCTGAGACCCACCAGCAGGTCAGGCCCAGCAACACGCGGAGGGGCAGAGCCGCCCCACGCGCCTGCAAGGTAGGCGGACCTGCGACCCACCGGCAGAACAGGCCCAGCGGCTTGCAGAGGGTCAGAGCCGCCACCCGCGCCTGCAAGGTAGGCAGACCTGCAACCACCGAAAGAACAGGCCCAGCGGCCTGCCAGCATGGTAGGCACATTGCCCCAATTGGAGGAGGGGCAGAGCCACCGCCAGCACCTGCGAGGGAGACTTTGCAACTATACAAGAGCAATATAAATATATAGGGGGAAAAATCAATAACACAACAGTTTCACCAAGCAGAAAGAAACGCGAACAGTATGAAAAGACAAGGAAAGAAAGGACCACAAGCAATGCAGGTCAACTCAACTTTAGAAGAGGTAATATCTGCAGCAGATGGAATGTCAGATAAAGAATTCAGGATATACATGCTTCAGATGATCTGGAGTCTCAAGGAAGACATTAGACAGCAAAATCAGACAATGAAAGACCACTTCGACCACTTCGACAATGAATTACATAAACAAATACAAGAAGCAAAAGATCAATTATACAGGGAGATAGTGGTTATAAAAAACAAACAAACAGAAATCCTAGAAATGCAGGAAGCAATAAACCAACTTAAAAACTCAATTGAGAATACTACCAGCAGAGTAGAACACTTAGAAGATAGAACATAAGACAATGAAGACAAAGTATTTCAACTTGAAAAGAACATAGACAGCTCAGCAAGACTGTTAAGAAACCATGAGCAGAACATCCAAGAAATATGGGATAACATAAAGAGACCAAACTTTAAGAGTCATTGGGATACAGGAAGGTATAGAGGTCCAAACCAAAGGAATGAGCATTCTATTCAATGAAATAATACGAGAAAACTTCCCAGACTTGAAGAATGAGACAGAATCCCAAATCCTAGAAGCCTACAGGACGCCGAATGTGCAAAATCATAAGAGATCCACACCTAGACACATTATAATGAAGATGCCCAACATACAGAATAAGGAGAGAATTTTAAAAGCTACAAGAGAAAGGAAGCAGATTACATTTAGGGGTAAACCAATAAGGATGACAGCTGATCTTTCAATGCAGACTCTGAAAGCTAGAAGATCCTGGAATAACATATTTCAAACACTGAAAGAAAATGGGTTCCAACCAAGAATTGTGTATCCAGCGAAATTAAGCTTCAGGATGGAAGATGAAATTAAAACCTTCCACGATAAACAAAAGTTAAAAGAATTTGCAGCTAGAAAACCATCTCTTCAAAACATCCTCGGCAAAATATTACAGGAAGAGGAAATGGAAAATATCAATGAAAACCAACAGCGGGAGGTAGTACAGAAAAGGGGGGGGGGAAATAATCAAAGAGGAAAACAAACCATGTTTAGTAACATAAATAAACAAATATGGCTGGAAGAACAACCCATATCTCAATAATAACCCTAAATGTTAATGGCTTAAACTCACCAAATAAGAGACACAGGCTAGTAGAATGGATCACAAAACAAGACCCAACAATATGCTGCCTTCAAGAGACGCATTTGATAGGAAAAGACATACATAGACTGAAGGTGAAAGGTTGGGAAAAATCATATCACTCATATGGACTTCGGAAACAAGCAGGAGTGTCCATACTCATATCAAATAAAATAGATTTCAAGCCAAAGTTAATCAAAAGGGATAAAGAGGGACACTACATACTGCTCAAGGGAACCATACACCAACAAGACATAACAATCATAAATATATATGCCCCAAACAATGGTGCAGCTATGTTCATCAAACAAACTCTTCTCAAGTTCAAGAGTCTAATAGACCACCATACATAATCATGGGAGACTTCAACACACCTCTCTCACCACTGGACAGATCTTCCAAACAAAAGTTGAATAAGGAAACTATAGAACTCAATAACATAATTAATAACCTAGACTTAATTGACATATATAGAATATACCACCCAACATCAAGCAGTTACACTTTTTTCTCAGCAGCACATGGATCCTTCTCAAAAATAGATCATATATTATGTCACAGGGCAACTCTTAGACAATATAAAGGAGTGGAGATAATACCATGCATCTTCTCCGATCATAATGGAATGAAACTGAAAATCAACGATAAAAGAAGTAAGGAAAAATCATGCATCACTTGGAGAATGAACAATAGGTTACTGAATGATCAATGGGTTATAGAAGACATCAAGGAGGAAATTAAAAAATTCTTAGAGATAAATGAAAACACAGACACAACATATTGGAATCTATGGGACACATTGAAAACAGTTCTAAGAGGAAAATTCATTGCTTGGAGTTCATTCCTTAAAAAAAAGAAAAAACCAACAAATAAATGATCTAATACTTCATCTCAAAATCCTAGAAAAAGTAGAGCAAAACAACAGCAAAAGAAGTAGGAGGCAAGAAATAATTAAAATCAGAGCTGAAATTAATGAAATCGAAACAAAAGAAACAATTGAAAAAATTGACAAAACTAAAAGTTGGTTCTTTGAAAAAATAAATAAAATTGACAGACCCTTAGCCACGTTAACGAAGAGAAGAAGAGAGAGAACTCAAATTCCTAGCATACAGGATGAAAAAGGCAATATCACAACAGACACTTCAGAAATACAGAAGATAATCAGAAATTATTTTGAATCCTTATACTCCAATAAAATAGAAGATAGTGAAGGCATCAATAAATTTCTTAAGTCATATGATCTGCCCAGATTGAGTCAGGAGGATATTGACAACCTAAACAGACCAATATCAATTGAGGAAATAGAAGAAACCATCAAAAGACTACCAACTAAGAAAATCCCAGGACCGGATGGGTATACATATACCTTTAAAGAGGAACTAATACCAATACTTTTCAAGCTATTTCAGGAAATAGAAAAAGAGGGAGAACTTCCAAATTCATTCTACGAGGTCAACATCACCCTGATTCCTAAACCAGACAAAGACACTTCAAAGAAAGAAAACTACAGACCAATATCTCTAATGAACCTAGATGCAAAAATCCTCAATAAAATTCTGGCGAATCGGATACAAAAACATATCAAAAAAATTGTGCACCATGATCAGGTAGGATTTATCCCTGGGATGCAAGGCTGGTTCAATATACGGAAATCAATAAATGTTATTCACCACATCAATAGGCTTAAAAATAAGAACCATATGATCATTTCGATAGATGCCGAAAAAGCATTCGACAAAGTACAGCATCCCTTTATGTTAAAAACTCTAGAAAAACTAGGGATAACAGGAACATACCTCAATATTGTAAAAGCAATCTATGCTAAGCCTCAGGCTAGCATCATTCTGAATGGAGAAAAACTGAAGGCATTCCCTCTAAAATCTGGAACAAGACAGGGATGCCCTCTCTCACCACTTCTGTTCAACATAGTTCTCGAATCACTGGCCAGAGCAATTAGACAGATGAAAGAAATTAAAGGCATAAAAATAGGAAAAGAAGAACTCAAATTATCACTATTTGCAGATGACATGATTATATACCTAGCAGACCCAAAAGGGTCTACAAAGAAACTATTAGAGCTAATAAATGAATTCAGCAAAGTGGCAGGATATAAAATCAACACGCATAAATCAAAGGCATTCCTGTATATCAGCGACAAATTCTCTGAAATGGAAATGAGGACAACCACTCCATTCACAATATCCTCAAAAAAAAAAAATAAAATAGTTGGGAATCAACCTAACAAAAGAGGTGAAAGACTTATACAATGAAAACTACAGAACCCTAAAGAGAGAAATAGAAGAAGATCTTAGAAGATGGAAAAATATACCCTGTTCATGGATAGGTAGAACTAACATCATCAAAATGGCGATATTACCAAAAGTTCTCTATAGGTTTAATGCAATGTCAATCAAAATCCCAACGGCATTTCTTGTAGAAATAGAGAAAGCAATCATGAAATTCATATGGAAAAATAAAAGACCCAGAATAGCAAAAACAATGCTAAGCAGGAAGTGTGAATCAGGCGGTATAGCGATACCAGACTTCAAACTATACTACAGAGCAATAGTAACAAAAACAGCATGGTACTGGTACCAAAACAGGCGGGTGGACCGATGGTACAGAATAGAGGACACAGAAACCAATCCACAAAACTACAACTATCTTAAAGGGGCTAAAAGCATGCAATGGAGGAAGGATAGCATCTTCAACAAATGGTGCTGGGAAAACTGGAAATCCATATGCAACAAAATGAAACTGAATCCCTTTCTCTTGCCATGCACAAAAGTTAATTCAAAGTGGATCAAGGAACTTGATATCAAATCAGAGACACGGCGTCTGATAGAAGAAAAAGTTGGCTACGATCTACATACTGTGGGGTCGGGCTCCAAATTCCTCAATAGGACACCCATAGCACAAGAGTTAATAACTAGAATCAACAAATGGGACTTACTCAAACTAAAAAGTTTTTTCTCAGCAAAAGAAACAATAAGAGAGGTAAATAGGGAGCCTACATCCTGGGAACAAATCTTTACTTCTCACACTTCAGACAGAGCCCTAATATCCAGAATATACAAAGAACTCAAAAAATTAGACAATAAGATAACAAATAACCCAATCAACAAATGGGCCAAGGACCTGAACAGACATTTCTCAGAGGAGGACATACAATCAATCAACAAGTACATGAAAAAATGCTCACCATCTCTAGCAGTCAGAGAAATGCAAATCAAAACCACCCTAAGATACCATCTCACTCCAGTAAGATTGGCAGCCATTAGGAAGTCAAACAACAACAAGTGCTGGCGAGGATGTGGGGAAAAGGGTTCACTTGTACATTGCTGGTGGGACTGCAAATTGGTGCGGCCAATTTGGAAAGCAGTATGGAGATTTCTTGGAAAGCTGGGAATGGAACCACCATTTGACCCAGCTATTCCCCTTCTCGGTCTATTCCCTAAAGACCTAAAAAGAGCATACTACAGGGACACTGCTACATCCATGTTCATAGCAGCACAATTCACAATAGCAAGACTGTGGAACCAACCTAGATGCCCTTCAATAGACAAATGGATAAAAAAAACCGTGGCATTTATACACAATGGAGTATTACTCTGCATTAACAAATGACAAAATCATAGAATTTGCAGGGAAATGGATGGCATTAGAGCAGATTATGCTAAGTGAAGCTATCCAATCCCTTAAAAACAAATGCCAAATGTCTTCTTTGATATAAGGAGAGTAACTAAGAACAGAGTAGGGACGAAGAGCATGAGAAGAAGATTAACATTAAACAGGGATGAGAGGTGGGAGGGAAAGGGAGAGAGAAGGGAAATTGCATGTAAATGAAGGAGACCCTCAGGGGTATACAAAATTACATACAAGAGGAAGTGAGGGGAAAGCGGAAAAAAAATATAAGGGGGAGAAATGAATTACAGTAAATGGGGTAGAGAGAGAAGAGGGGAGGGGAGGGGGGCAGGGGGGATAGTAGAGGATACGAAAGGCAGCAGAATACAACAGACAGTAGTATGGCAATATGTAAAACAGTGGATGTGTAACCGATGTGATTCTGCAATCTGTATACGGGGTAAAAATGGGAGTTCATATCCCACTTGAATCAAAGTGTGAAATATGATATATCAAGAACTATGTAATGTTTTGAACAACCAACAATAAAAATTTAAAAAAAAATTTCACTGTGAGCCTAAAACAGCTTTTTTAAAAGTATGTTAAAAGACAAGGAAAAAAAAACCAAAACCAGTTTGTGAGCCAGATTTGGTCTGCTGCTGGAGTCTGTCAGGCTCTGGTCAGGAATGTGCATCCTGCCTCCTCTATTCAGTGAGACGGTGGTTGCTGGCAGTGTCACATTTTCAGCTTCTGTCCCTGGAGTCGAGGGCAGTTCATCCATGGGACGTGCACAGAGTCCGAGTTGCTGTTTGCTCAGTCACTGTCCAGATACCTTGTGAGAACAGCACATGTGTAACCTCCAGGAGTGTGTGTGTGTGTGTGTGTGTGTGTGTGTGTGTGTGTGTACATGTGCATGACCAGCATAAGGCCCCAAAGCCTCGACCCAAGGTATCTGCTCAGAAAGTTGTCATCAAATAATCCCACTTCCTCCAGCCGCATTGAAACCTGATGCCCGCTACGTACTTACTAGAATGGCCAAATCACAGAAAATGCGATATTTCAGTGCACGACGTGATGTCCATGACACCTAAGAATCACATGGGATGTTGGTGATGAATATCTAAAAAACAAAAACGTAAACACAGACAAAAGGACCTCGCTTCTTTCTCCCAAGGATCCCGTGAAGGCACATAGAGAAAACATATCCCCCGCCTGGTTTCCTCGGTGGCTCTGTGGGGACCTCCCCCCCCTCCTTTTGACTGGTCTCTGTGGTGACACCCTTGCTACTGGTTGAAAGTGTCTGCAGATTCCTGCCCTGAAGCCCCCTCCCAAGGAGGCAGCGTGAGCGGGTGATGAGGCCATCAAGGCGGAGGCTCCTGAAGGGCCTCAGTGCCATAGAGAGGACTTCCACCTGGGGAGGACATGAAGATGACCGTGACCAGGGAGCGGCCTCTCCATCCCACTGGGGCAAAGCCTACTAGGGCATTGACCTTGGGCCTCCAGCTCCTACAGCTCTGAGAAACACACGTGGGCTGTGCATAAGCCACCAGGCCACCGCAGTATGTGACAGCAGAACAAGCGGGGGAAGGCAGCCTTCTTTCCCCTCCCCGACTGTGTTTTAATGCAGACTCAGATGGAGCCTGGCCTCAGCTCCTGCACCCATCCCCACTCTCCTGCCTGGAAGGGTTCAGTTTCGCCAGCTCTGGGGACCTGCTTAACAGCAAAAACAAATATTTAAGATTTTTTTTCTTTATCTTTGCCTCCCCACGCCATCCCCCAAATATCAGAAAGGCCATATTTTAAGTAAAACAGACAGAAAGCTTTGGTCTAGAATGTGCTCAGCAGACAGCCTCTGGCCTGCAGAGAAATCCCCCAGGGCTGGCTCCAGAGTCCAGCCCCACATTTGCCACTCAGGTGCCCGCCCTGCTGCAGGCAGTCCGCTAAAAGATTTCTAGGGCAGCCAGTGACAAGACCTACTTTCCCCCTTGGTTCTGTTAGCTGAATTCTCTGTGGTCAGCAGCTCTTCTTGGAGGTTCTTCAACACCGGCTTAGCTGGTTCTTCCCCACTCACTTTTCTCTTACAATGAAGAGCGGAGCTTCTGGGGCCGGGGTTGTGGCTCAGCCGTAGAACATTCGTCCAGCAAGGGCGAGGCACTGGGTTCCATCCTCAGACCACATAAAAATAAATAAATAATGTCCAACTACAACTAAAAAAAAAAAAAATTGAGAGAAAAAGAGGAGCTTCTGTTTTCCTGATTCCACCCAGACATTTCACAACCAAGTGACATGGCAGGTGTGTGGCAGGGGTGAGAATACACGGTGGCAACCTCACTTGAGAAAAGCTACAGTTGGGTTCATAGTAGCAACTTTCACTGGGTGAAAACAGCTCATCTCAACACTTATTAAGTGATTATTTTGTGCCAAACACTGTCCTGATCCCTTGGCCTGTAATCACTGTAGTAATAGCAGGGGAATAATGTCACCCTCACCTCTAATTCATCTCATCCAGACCCTCAGGACGTGGCCTCATTTGGAAATAAGTTCATTTCAGGTTTAACCTGGGTAAGGATCAAGATGAGATGGCTCTGGATCATTGGACCTAAACTCAATGGCAAGTGTTACAAGAGACAGAAAATCACCCAGAAGCTAAGCGTGGCGGCACACACCTGTGATCCCAGCCACTTGGAAGGCTGAGGCTGGAGGATAGCAAGTTCAAGGCGATCCTGGGCCACTGAGCAAGGCTCCTTCGGAGTCACCAGAGGCAGCGTGGCCCTGCCTGCCAGCAACTTGATTTTTGAATTTCTGGCCTCCAGAACTGGGAGAAAATAAGTTTTTGTTGTTTCAAGTCATGGATTTTGGGGTGATTTGTTATGGCAGCCCTAGAAATGGATATCATTTAATTCTTATAGAAAAATCTGTGTTTAAAGAGGAGTTTGGAAGCTGGGTTCTTCTCTCTGGGTCTTCCAAGTGTCCCCCACGTTGTGTGCACTGGCCCAGGGCTTCATGCTGCCTCAGGCCGTCCGTGTTCAAGTGGCCTCAGTCCCCTTCCCTGGTCCTGGGGAGCTGCCCGACCCATGGGGCATGGAACCGGGCCCCAGTTTGCCTGCCTGCCCTCACCTCCCTTGAGCTCTGTGTTTGAAATGCATCAACACGTAACTTTGAGGATGAAGTCTCCTTGTGAGTTTTGGATAATAAGCACTGCACTGCACTTGCCAAGCCCCTGAAGGGAGCCTCAGGAGACATAGCCCCTGCTGCTCACTCTCTGCCCTGTTCTCCTGACTCCTGGGGAGGCCCTGAGGCCACTGTGCTTGCTGGATAGTTCCATTTGTGATTGGGTTGCTGAGCACCACCCATACCCAGGTGGCTGTGTGAAGAAAGAGGAATAGGAGTCGGGGTAGGTGGAAGAGCTCTCCAAGCCCACATGGGGTCTCTGTACATGGTCATCTAAACCTTTCTTACCACGGGACCAGGCACAGCTCTTGCCTGTCCTTGAGTGGTGGGCTTCAGTCCCTTGCAATCAGTGGAATTATTCCAGTACCCTACTGTGGGGACCAAGGAACCTCCTGTCAGTATGAGGCCTGCCCCCCACCACCCTGCCACTCACTTTGCTCCCAGGTATTTTTGGAAATATCTGATATACTTTACCACTGCTTTACTGACCGCAGGTGAACATACCCAGTGAATTGAGGACCAATTGCTCTAAATCTGTGTCTTTTTGCATCTTCCCTTTACAAGGGAGGAGGGTTCTCCAGTTGGCCACAGCATGCCATGTGCTCCTCCGGCTGTGAGTGTATGTGACTTATCACCGTGGGTCTCCTCTGTCCTGTATCAGGTGTCTTACACTTGGCCAGTCCCAGAATCCTAAGCAAGGAACCGCTCCCTTGCTAATGGCGTGAATAGGAGGCGAAAAGAAAACTCCCCTGTCCTGCGATTATTGGAGGAATGTGGAATTCATTCCCCACTCACAGCATGAGTGTCACAGGCCTGGAAGTGCAAGGGATTTAGGTCTGGGTGGAAGATTATTTTCCAGGGGCTGGGAAGGATGGTGAAGTCATTCCTGGAAAGGGGAGGAGTCTGAGCAGGTTGTAGCACAGAGGGAGAAGGGGTCTCAGAAACCTTCCCAAAAATCTGCATTGTGACTCCAGGGCCCCTGCTTAGAGGTGGTGCTCCTGCTGATCTTGGAGAAGAGTTCTTCTCTCTGGGTCTCCATCCTCCCCTTTCATAGTAGTGTGAAGGGTTGCATGTCTCCTTGAACTTCATGGTTGAACAGAAGTTCAGCCTCCAAGCCACTCAGCTCCTGGCCCAGCCCCTGGCTGGCACCTGCCTGATTACCACCTGCTCAGAGTTCACCGGGCATTGAAAAATATCCTCAATGTGGCCACCAGGGGGCAGCCACACCCAGAAGTCCTCCTATGCACAGGTACAGGGACATACAAAATCCAGCCTTTTGGGAAATAATCTGATATATTCCGTTACTGCTTTACTGACCTCAGATCTACACACTGACCAATGCATTGAGGGTCCAATTGCTCTAAATCTTTCTCGTATTCAGATTTGCTTTATATATCCAATGACTGCATGCTTAAAGAATTTACCAGTCCTTTCCAATCTATTTGGCCAGTGTACTTTCCTTGGTTCTCAAGCCCTCTTAGATTTTGCTTATCTCCCTCAGCCTGATTTACAATTTATGCCTTACGTGTGCCCAAAGAGAAGCCACCCGCTGATGTGGGTTTAAGATAGCACTCACATGGCTTTGCCTAGTGATTCAAAGATTATGGAATCCGTAACAGTTCTCTTGGCCAGCTGATCTCTAACTCTTGTCGTGGCTCATATTGAATTGTGACTGTTCTGAGGGGACCTAAGCTCAAAGGTAAGGCCAGAGGCAGCATTTCAAATCACATCCTTTCCACTTGTAACTGCTTCTTTGTGGCTCCATCTGCTCCTCTTGTTTTTGAGTGACTTGGTTCACATGCTGGATTACTCTGTCTCTAAACAGACACCTGGATGAGCAGCATTATAGATGATTTTAGAATAATTTTTGAGAATAAACTGCCTGATATCTCATTTAAAATTTATTGGCTTGAATAAAGTCAACAAACTCAAGTCTCTTTCCCTGTAACGTTCACAAGTCTTCGCTCTTGCGGCCAAGAGCGATTAGCTTTCCACACACTGTCTTGCTGGTCCTTTCTGCACCCAGGAGTCCTTGGCTGATGAGGCATGTGGAGGAGGGTGAGGGCTGGAATTAAGGAAGCAGAGAGTAAGCTAGCTTTCTGCTTAAAGCAACCAGTGACCTTGGATGCGTCCTTGAACCTTGCCCAGCATCTGTTTTCCCCACCAGTGTTTGGCTAACCTTCACAGAGCTCTTCAAAGCCAGCTCTCCAGGGAATTGCAGGCCACATATCTATTCTAGAGAAGTTTAAAGCCGCTCACGCAGTCAGGCCAAGGTGCCCCAGCAGAGGGGGGAGAGGTGTTCTTCTTGATGCCTAGTTCATGCCAATCCATGGCAGTCCTGGCTCCCATAGGAAGGCCAGAAACCTAACTCATCTGCATACAGAGTGGACTCACCTCTTCAGGAGAGATTCCCAGATGAGACTCCACAGGAGCAAAATCAGAGTCGTAATGTCCTCACCTATGGTGACAATGAGGGACCTGATATCTGAATGAGAGACTCTCATGGTTATCAGATGAGGGCAACCTGATAAGGAATTTCATTAGGGGGCTGTGACCAGAGGGTCCCTGGCCAAAGACATGATTGGGGAAGTGCCTATTCGTACCACCAAGGCTGGGCAGGGTCCCTTCTCTGATTCTGCTCTTACTTTCTGTATTAGTCTGTTTTCTGTTGCTATAACAAAATACCTGAAGTTGGGTAACATAAGAGACTTATGTAACTCAGTTTTGGAGGCTGAAAGTTCCAAGATCAAGTGGCCTCCTCTGTGTGGCTTCTGGTGGAGGACCCCTTGTCTGTGTCACCTGGTGGGTGGCATTACACCAGTAGTGCAGTACAGCAGGAGAGATCGCCCATCAATCTTGGTCCTTTATGACATGCCTTCTTGTGGGAACTAACTAGCTCCCCTGAGAACTACATCAGTCCTTCTGAAGACAGCGTCTCCAGTGAGCTGACCAACCCTCTTCTTCACCAACCACCACACCCAGGACACGGCTTCCAACACTCCAACACTTGGAGGAAACATCACTCCAAACCACAGCACATTTTACCTGGAGGGCCCCAGGGCTGGTTGGGTGCTGTTCTTTCTCTTTGAAACACATCATTAATTAGCGATTTGGGGGTAGAATTCAGGTTAAGGTCATACTTTTTTTTTGGCTCACATGGTTTATAAAAATTAGTTGCCCATAGGTAAAGATCAGATTTCATAACCTCCCTTACAATATCCAGAAGTCGGTCCAGACTTCGCGGACGTGACCCCCTGGCTGGGAGGGCTGGAAGCTGAGCAGTGTGAGGGATGGGCACTCTCCCGTTGGCCATGGTGCCCTCTGGGGCTTAACTTCTGCACCTCCTGTCTGCAGGCACAGCACGAGGGTGGATGTTTCCCTGACTGTGTGACGTGGACAGAGTGTTCTACCCACAGGTGACCTCAAGTCTTTGGGGCAACTCTCTCAGAGACCCCCAAGAACTGCTACCATCTTCTAAAAGCATCAGACAGATATTAAAAGAATACACAGAAGATCATGATGAAAGACTTTAATTTCTTTTTCAAAATCGTAATAATACAGCACAAAACCACGGTCATCCTATCCAATGGACACGTGAAATATTACATGCAAAATAGTCACTGAGATTTCATTAAAATCACTTAGAACAGCACCTGGCACGAGGCAAGCACTTGATGTATGTGAATACAAATTTAAAATGTAAGCATTTGAAATGTGGCTCAATTCACCTCCCCCCCCACACACACACACCTTTCCCCCTCCCTGTGTAGGCTCAGCGGGGAGAGGAGGGAGACGGAGATAAGGGGTGAGTGGTCAGGGGAGTGGGTGTGATGCCTTCAAGGGCGGAAGGACTAAAGCCCCCAGGTCTCCCCGTGCCTGGAAAGGCCCAGGAATCCCAGTGGGGACGTGAAATGGTGACACGGAGCCAGTCTGTACGTCTGTACTATCAAGGGCTCACGCTGCCAGTCACAAGTGTTCTGGGACCCTCTCCAAACTCCATTCCTTCTGTCTGGGCAACACGAATCCATCTGAACCAGCGTCTGGCTCACACAGGGGCCATGAGCTGCCAGCAGCCATAGCTGGGCTCCAGGGGCCCAGAGTCCCCAGAGGACAGCAGGCCAAATGTCGCGTCCCTGCGCTTTTGGGGTTGGGGAGGATCCTGGCTTCACTCAGGATTTTGAAAGACTCTGGGACCCAAAGATTCACACATCTCAAGGACGGCAGTAACTCAGGCTGACCCAGGCCAGGGTTCTGCCCCGGGCGGGGTGGGGGGTGCCCCAGGCACTCACAGGGGAGTCCTGTTGATTATGTGCCACAAGGACAGGAACTAGGCAGGCCACATTTGTCTGAGGATGGTGGCTCATGCTGATGTGCTGCTTCTCCTTTGTTACATCCGGGGGTTTTTTAAAATTATGTTTTACTTAAATGTTCCACACTCTCCAGGAAAACTGAGGCAGGGGGACTTCAGGATGTCCCAGGGCAGAGGACCCCATGCTATAGCTGGAGAAGGCTGACCTCCAGGACACGCTTCCTCTGTGACTTTCTGAGGAAGATGGCACTAGTAGAGGCCTAGCAGGTGCACCCCGAGTTGCCCAGGGCTGCAATAACCAAGTGGCCCCAGGACAGACAGGCAGGGTCTGCCTCAAGCTCTGGAAGACTGAAACTGAAGTGTGGGCGGGGCTGGGCGTCCAGTGAAACCTGTGGGGGGGGTTCTACCTTGTCCCTCCCCAGCTCTGTCAAGGCCATCCATCCTTGGTGGTCCTTGGCCTTTAGCTGCGCGGTTCCAACCTCGGCCTCTGTCACCCCATGGCATTCTCCCTGGGTCTATCCAGGTTTCCCTCTTCTGAGAACTCCAGTCATATTGGATTAGGACCCACTCCAATGACCTCACCTTTCCAAAGGTCACCTTCACAGGTGGCGGAGAGGTAGCACACCAGTATATCTTTTGGGAGGCCACAAAACAAATCAGTTCGTGGCCAGTGCTCCTGCCACCTCGGCCCACGTGTTGCAGTGCCCACACCCACACCTCCCCACTGGGCTCCTCGGGGTGGGGGACACCTCTCCACCCAACTGAGCACCTTCCCCTTGGTATATATTCTGAAGGGGGCATTTTTTTCTCCTCTGTCTCAGTCCTATAGGAAGCGGGTTTCCTTCCAGACTGAGACATGTGCATGGGAAATGTGTGTCTGCATCTGTGACACTGCGTGCCGTGTCTGTGTTTTGGGGAGGGGCACTTGGAGGGCGGATGGGTGGAGGAGAGGAGTGGGAGATGAGAGGGTGGTAGGAGGATAGAGCCACAGTCGTGAGCCCAAAAGTGACGGGAACAGAAGGAAACTGAGCTGTGACAAACACGGGAACATGGCGCCCTTGGCCGCAGCCTGGCTAAAGGGGGAGTAGATGATGAACACCGATTAGAGGGTGGCTCGGGAGGGTGGGAGCTCCTGCTTCAGGGCCAGGCCCAGGCCCCAGACCCTTCTTCCGCCCTCTGAGAGTCGCCTGTTCGTCCCAGACAAAGCTGCTCAACACCTGTCCATGTCCCAGTTGCTGAGAAGGGGGACAAGGACAGTGGAGGGCATGTCTTTCTTTCTAAGAATTACCTGGAAACTGCACGCGTCACCTCCCCTTCTCCAGGCCAGGCGGAGTCATGTGACCTTGCCAGCAGCCTGGACCTGTGGGACAGGCCGCCCACACCCCTGGAAGGCCACCGTGTCAGGGATTCTGCAGGATTCGACAAGGCAGCCAGAATTCTGGGGAATAATTGACGGTCTATTTCAATTTTAGAAAAGGAGTGTCATTAATCCACCCTGCACCCCTAAAAGAGCAAAAGAAATCCAATGGCACCCAGACAAAAAGGAATATGAGAAAACTCAGATTAATCTGTCGTGGCGGCTTGTCCCGCGCTAACGAGGCTGTGGGGCTCACGGGGAGGCGGCAGCCCAGGCAGGTGTGCGTTGGGCTGCTCCACGGCCAGCTGGTTCTCGACGACGTAACATGCTCTGCAGCTCTCCAGAACCCGGGCCTGGAAGAGGGCCTTGTCCTTCTCCTGCCAGGAGTTCGACTCGATGTACACGTTGAACGGGTCGTGGGAGTGCTCCAGTTTCTTGGAGCGGATGTAGCTCAGCATGATGCCCAGGGTGAAGAAGCCGAAGAAGCCCAGCACCATGAGGATGTAGAGCGCGGCCAGCTGGCTGTTGTCGCGGGTGGGAGCCCTGCGGGCCAGGCTGGACGCGTTGATGCCCTGTTGAACTAGCTCCCGCCACAGCGTGGTCAGATAGGGCATCACCACCGTGGAATTAGACAGGATCATCTGGGCTTCCAGGTTCCACTGCTGGACCGAGAACTTCCCAGGCAAACTTCCTGAAAGAAAGATGCAACCTGACACCAAAGATCCACCAGTCATACCCACGCCCGTGCACACATGGCACACGAGTCTCTAAAATCTCCGTGACAGAGATGAGCAGACATGCTCCTCAGGCCACAGCGTGTGTCCCTTGGGTCTGCACCATTCCCTTTGTTGATGGATCAGTTGGTAAGTCAATTCCCTTTATGTCCTTATCCCCCACACAGGTGACCACTGGCCTGCGTCCCATTAGTACGTATTGTCGTAGATTCCCGGATTGTGTTATATGTGTGCATTTTAGTTGGCATAAATAGGATTGGGTTCCGTGTCTCAGCAGGTCTCTCTTTTCCTTCACCATTGTGTTTTTATGCATGCTCACGTTGCTGTGTGTGAGTGTGCGTTGCCTTAAATTCAGCTATTGCACACACCCTGCGAACACTCACTTCTCGGCTCACCACCCCCCCAGAGATGGACCCCTCTGTGACCACAAACTCCATAAACAAAGGAAAGACAAATATCCTTACCCTTGTCCTCTTATGGGCCTGAAAAAAGTCACATTTCATACAACTAGATCCTGGAGACTGAATGACTCGTCAGACTGAGTTACTGTCATGGCGCTCTAGGGAGCAACGAGCGATGGGTGGCTGCTGAGGTTTGAAGTGTTACCCCCAAAGTCCCTCCTTTGGAAATCTGCTCCCCACTGCAACAGTGTTGAGAGGCAGGACGTTTAGGAAGTGGATGTCATGAGGGCAGAGCCCAGAACTCATTTGTGGATTGAGGGGTCCTCTCTGGCAGGCTTCTCTGTCCCACCAAGGGATGCCCTCCACCATGTTTAGGGGCAGCACGAGGCCCTCACCACATACTGAGCTCATGCTGGCACCAGAACCTTCCCAGCCTCCAGGAACATGAGCTATACATTACTCTGTATGCAGTTCTAGCCACAGGAAACAGACCACAGTGGTCTACGGCACCATGGACATCTCTCTAGGGACAGCCTCATTCATTTGAATGGCACCTACCCCATCCCGTGGCAGCCTTTGGAACAAGCTGTCAGAGTCCACTGAGGCCCTTCTCCAAGAGGCTGGTGGAGCAACCTGTGCTGTCTGCCGTTCTCTGCCCACTGTCCTCCACTGGAAGGCTTAGCATGGCCGTGTAAGCCTTCCATTGACGCTGCACACCAGTATGCCCGGGATGGCTGTCAACCTCAGAAGCCCAGGTCTAGGTCCGCAGAGTAGACCTAGAGCTCCATTTTCATAACATTGGCTAATTTAAAAATGAACACTGAAGCCAGCACCAGGTGAAGACGTTTTGCCTCTTTTCAAGGACCCTCTTGCTCCGTCCATCCCTGAAATGTGGACGTACCTTAGAGTCCACTGGTCTTCTTTGTCCGCTCTTTCCCTGGATGATCACACCCTCTCCTTCAGGTTCACTCACCTGACCTGGACCCTGGTCTCCCTTCTAGCCGAATCTCCAATGACCCACCAGGGGCCAACCGCATCCTGCCTCAGTAGGCCGAATGGCCATATTATCAACCCCCAAATCTGAGTCACCCTCGTGGCAAATCTCGTCATCTCAGTGCCCAGGTGGAAGGCCTTCCTGGGCTCTGCATCTTCAGAGGAATGCCTCTTTGTTTGTGTGGCTAGAGGCCTTAAATTCCAGGGGCTTCCCTTTGCTCTTCAGCTCCACTGTCACCATGGTGCCCAGACACCATGCCCTTGACCCCTGGTGCCTTGTGGATCCTGCAAACCTCCTTCATCTTTCTGTGCCTCCAGCTCACATTGGCTCTCCTGAAACTGTGCTACTCAGGCTTGGCCTGTGAGACTCCTTCGTGGTGCCCTCTCATGCTTTCCAATTCAGCTCTCCTTCCGGAAGCCTCCTCTGATGTATGGGGCTAGCTCAGCACTCTCCTTCCCAACTTCATCACAAACAGGCTCTCTAGACCCCTCACCCTGTCCCCTGCTAGATCTCTAGCCTGGTACCTGGCACACAGAACACAAGATCTGCCAGGAAAGTTGTTGAGTGGAAGCCACCGGAACTTAACACCTTTCCCCGAGGGGGGCCTGATTCCTTCAAACCCGCTTAAAATAGTTAATAGATGCCAAGAAGCTGGCTTCAGAGCATGAGCTAACTCCCTTTTCAAGAATGGAAATGATCTCCCACCCCAAACAACCCGAGAGCATGCACAGAGGAGCAGAAAGAGCTGAGGCTTTGGGATGGCCCCTCCAGCCCCAGGTTTGGATCCTGGCCCTGCTACCTCCTGGCCACAGGATCCTGGATGGGTTCCTCAGGTGTGCCTTTCCCCCTTAGTAAAAGAGGAAGAAACATCACAGGTATCTGTGGGCTGCTGGATCACTGATACAGCATGATGACCCTACATTGGGCACAAAATGTGACACTTTGTGGTCCCCAGTATGGGACTGTTTGTTTTTCTACCTTGTTAAGAAATTACAGTCCAAGGATTTGGGGTTTGATGCTAGGCTTCCCCATGGCTGACCACTGTGGCTCTCTTCTTTACTTATGGAGAGACTGGTCTTGAATGAGAAGTGACGATGGCTTGTGACTTCCTGACTGCTAGGCTTCTGAGTTTGTGCACGGAGGCTTATTAGGGGTAGTACAGCTGTGTGGGTTTAGGAGACACCAGTCACTGATTCTTGCACAAAGGCGACATTTATCCCTCGTCTGATAACAGATCCAAACTTGATGCTCAACAATTTCTTCTTAAATGACTTGGAGCCACATAAGACTGCATAGAACCCTACTCCAGAAAAGAACAGGCCTTGAATTGAATTGATGATATGTTGTTATTTCCAAAAACCCAGAGTGACCACAATTGGCAAATAATTCTGCTACCAATTACTATTAGGGGGTTCTTATAGCTTAATGACCACATGGGAGTAGACTATGGTGGGGAACATTAAGAGTCCAAATGTTAATTGGTTTAGAACCAATAACTCCACACAGCAAATTAACTCAAGAGTAACTTCTGTATTTAATTCATACTGGTGGATTTACTGAGAAGACTCATTACTTAAAACCAGATGGAATTTTCTAGGGCCTGAGGAAGCAACCAGAAACATCTGCTTTGGAAACTTCCTGGACCTCGGCTTTATTCTAAGGTGGTAGGTTCAAGCTTCAGTATGCTTTAGAAGATTGGGTTAAAATGCAGATTACTGGACTCCTCTGCTTCCAGAGTGTCAGGAGGTCCCGGACAGGGCCTGAGAATTTCAAACACGTTCACGGGCAGTGGTGATGTTGTTGGTCAGTGCTGGTCAGGAGACCATGCTTGGTATCCTACCGGAATCCCCTGTGGCACTCCAAATGCTGCCTGGATCCCACCTCCAGAGACTTGAATGAGGTCCATCTGAATTCCTGGCAGGCAATGGGACTTTTTAAAACAATTCTGCTACGGTTTGAATGTGTCCCTTGAATTGGACACTTAATCCCTAAGACAATGGTCTTAGAGGTGGGATCTTTAAGAAGTGATTGATTCATGCCTTATCTTGGGGGCAGGTTTCTAATAAAAGAATGAGTTTTAAACTCTCTCTCTCCCCATATCTATTTCTCTTTCTCATGCCCCATTCCCTTCTGCCTCCCATCATGGGGTGCATAGAAAAAAGGCTCTCTGCCAAATGTGAATCCCTTGACCTTGGACTTCCCACTTCCAGAACTGAAAGAAACAAACCTCTATTCTTTATATATTACTCAGGCTCAGGTATTCTGTTATAAGAGCACAAAACAGAGTGACATCCCTCCGAGTGATCCCTGTTTGCAGCCAAGATTAAGGGCCCCTGGGCTGTGGTGTGGCACCTTAGAAAATTGACCACTCAGTCTTTTGTGCTGCAGAGTACCTGGAAGAATCTTCTAAGAATGCAAGACATGATTTCACTGCCTAATTTTTTTAATCTCATTTGTTTTCCAGATCTTTCTTATTCTTGTGTACCTTTGATGTCTGAACTGAAGTTTCCTGAGAGAAATTCTGGCCTTCACTGTACCCCCATCTGCCCCCATCCTAATGCACACTGGTAACTTAAGTGATTATTAACCTGTCACAGCTTTATGAAAACTCTGCAGTAAAAAAAAAAATAAATCTTTTCTTTCTTATATTTAATTTATCACATTGCTTTTGCTAAATACCCTCTGTACCCCAAAGCCTGCAGGCTGGGTCACTGAGGTATTTGTGTAATGTGTCTTCAAATGAGCTGGGCAATGTCATCCTAACAGTCAGCATGGTGTAAATGACACAGAAGTCAATCTGCCTGCCATTAGGGAGAGCTTGTGTCTGATTCTCCAAGTTCACACTCCTTATAATGTCAAAGCCATGGCCCTCAAATCAGACTGCTGCACTCAAATGAATCTGGAGAGCGACTAATCCAACAGTCTTATAAGGCAGGGCTCCATAGAGGAGAGAGCGCTTGCCCAAGGTCATCTCTCTTATCAAAGATACGTGTGAAATCTAATATGTTGGGTCTTGATTCACATTTTATTTGTATAGAAAAAGGAGTACCTAAAACCTTGTAGAAAGGGGACAGACTAGTTAGGCTCAGAGTAACTGAGAAATCAGCCACTTTATCAGGTGAAATTGGATCTCACAAATGAGGATTCCCATGGATTCCCATGGGCAGACAGGGGAGGCCTGGATGTCAGAGCCAGATACCTAAATATGTCACCTGCAGTTGTCCCATGCCCACCCCTCCACACCCCAGCCCCAGCCCCCAGAGAGAACCATGGCTTGTGTAACTTACACAGTGAGTAAGGGGCTTCCCGCCCTTCCTGGTGGGAGGCAGTCATAACAGGAGCCAGGGATGTCCAGCTCCATGCAAATCCAGCTGGATGCTCAGCCTGTGCTGAACATTCTCAAACTGGGTCTTGTTGGGTCCAGAAAGAGGCGAATTTCTACAAGTTTCTGCATCTGCTTAGATTGGAGGCATGGGTACAGTTCCAATCAAGAGAGTGTACTTTTGTTGTTATTATTCCTTTTCTTAAAATCATGGGCCCAGAGCTGCCGGTGTGCTTGAGATCACTCAGAACACAGGGCTCTGAGCAGCTGCACTGAACCAACAAGCTGCAACGGAGCCCACGCGGACACTGGGGGTGAAGGGGGCAGGGGTGTGGCCTTGCTGTTTCCAGCATGTATCACCTACATGCACACATTTCTCCCACATGCTCTGGCTCGGTCGCCTATCAGCACTGATAACAGCCTAGAAGTTTCCAGAACAGAACTGGCAACTGTCCTTTTTTAAGCACATACTGCCTGGGTGGGGCTTCCACGGCTGACTCCCAGCCTTCCTCCAGGAGCTGTAGATTCTGTGGGCAGGCAGGGGAGGCCTGGATGTCAGAGCCAGAGAGAACTCAGGGATCCGATTTCCAGCCCTGCTCAGTCCTGGGTGAAATACACAGTCCCTCCTAGGTAGAACAGGAACAGCATTCCTGAAGGGTTTCCTCGAAAGAGCAGTCTTAAGTAAGACTGAAAGACCCAGCTTTGAGATCATTTTGCTATGGGCCAGGCTAAAGGGGCAACAACAAACAGACTCCATTTTGCCCTGAGACTCCACGTCATGTAAGACATGCTTCTCCCGTGGAAAACCCCACCTCTGTACCCATCCACAGTTCTTAGCATGTTTGGCAACACAAAATGATAATTCTTACACAATGTAAAAATGTTCTTTCTTTGGTTCCCGTTTTTCTTGGACAAGGTACCCTGTCAGAGATTGATGGTCTAGATATTAGTAAAGAATTAAAGTACAAATTCTTTAACTTATACACAACTAGGGACGTTGTGGCCCACTCCCTTTTCTGCTTATGATTTTAGATCTCATGACATTTGCTTATGGTTTTGATTTATAGCAACAGCAACTTATGCTTTAATATGGGTTTGGACTATAAAAGGTGTACTCAAACCCCAGGAGGGGGTTGAAGGGTATAGACTTGCAGTCTACCCCTTGGCCCACCAGCTGGCGGATTCGTACCACTGACTGGTGAATAAAGTTTCCATCTCCTGCTTTAAAATTGACTCGGTGATTTACTGCAATCTCGCCTTAACAATTTGGCCTTGGACTGAGGAAGCAGAATGAGGGTAAAATGCAATTATGGATAAGCCTAATTTGTTTGTGTGAATATGATCTTATCTGAGTCAAGAATTTGGAGTCCACTTTTCTTGGAAGCAACTGTTCATTGTTTTGTCTTTATCACAACCTTATGTCTGAATTCTAGAAACATGCTGAACTTATCTCCTCGTAGGAAAGAAGATACCCAGGGCCACCGGGGTCTTCCAGACAGTGACTGGTGTCTTTGTGTTCCAACCTTCCCTTCTCCCTGGAGTCATAGGGTCTCTAGGGCGGCCAGGGTCTCTCAAAGGATTAGGAGTGAACCATGCAGAGGCACAGAATCACACAATCAATGTCACAGAAATCAGTGTCCACATGGATGAGAAAGGTGTTTTCTGCCACCACCTGGTTGGGCATGGGCTGTGGCCCTTGAGTCTCTCTCTATTACCAGGAGCCTTCGAGACCTATTCCTGGGTGATAGACAGGGAGCTTGGAGTTTGAGGAATGGAAAATAAGGAACGCCCAGGAAGTTCAGCCAGGGCACCAATGAGAGGGACCCAGGCAGCCTCCATATGGGAAGAGAGTAAGCACTCTAGGCAGAGAATGGATGACAGCTAAAATCACTTATAAGGAGGACAGACAGAAATCTTATGTTCAGTTAAATAAATAAATCCAGGGAGCCCCACCTTCCTCATTTGAAAAGTGGGAATAATAAAATCTAACCTGATTACATATGGCAGGTTTTGTGCAACATAAAAAAATTCCACCACCTCTTCCTTTTGCCTGCCAAAATTCTAATCTGCTTGTTAGAATTCTGCTTGTCCTTGGAAAGCCCGCTTCTAAGTCAAACTATGAGTGAACCCCATTTAGACTCCCCACCCTGCTTTGGCCCCTCATAGAGTCTAGTTTTCCCACAACACTGATCATATTCTAACTTGTATTGGAATAATTTATAGATGTGTTTGGGCATTTCCTTCTGGGAGCCTGAGGTCAGACTATCTTGTTCACCTATGACCCCCACCCCAGCACCCAGAATATTTCAATAAGGGTTTGCTGAGTTAAATGGGAATGCAAAGTAGATTCAATACCACTACAGTGGGAATGAGAGGGTGGATAATTTGTAAAGTACAGTATACTCTGGAAATAGACCATAGGGTAGTCACAAGAAAACATCTCACAATGCATGTGAAAATGTATAATATTAAAATTTATAATATTTATTTCTTCATATTATTATTTATTTTGCATATTAAAATTTATATTATCCATATAGTCACATATATATCTGCAATCCACCTTATTCCTAAAGAAGGTTGAGGCAGTTAGAAATTGGTAATGGTAGAATACAATTTTCATCCCCACCCCAGTAACACTTACCCTACTTTCCTTTTCTTTTTTCTGTAGTATTTATCACCTGCTATATAAAGATAGTTTTCTTAATTATTGTGTCTGTTGTTTGATGTTTGTCTTTCTCATCAAAATATAAGCTTTTGAGGACACGGATCTTTGCAGGCATTGTTCCTCATTTTCTCCCCAGTGACTGGAACAGAGACTAGCATATGGTGGGGGTGCAATAAACATTCATCAAATGCAGGCATGCATGAATGCATAAGGGTTCCTTTCAACTACCACAATGACCCAAACTGTGCAGGAACTGTCTCATCCTCAGAAACTTAAAGTAAATCATCGAGTCCCTCCGAGATCTTCAAAGTGCACCTTATTTTTAAAAGGATTCCCTTTCTGAGCACCTGTCTTAGGCAAGTCACACCTCTGATCTTAAGACTGTCATCTGGGGACACACAAAGGCCTTTCTCAGACAGACCTTGGCTGCTCTAATGGACAGGGGAGAAGGCAGGAAGAAGGCTTTGAACCGGAGTCACAGCTGCCTAGAAACTTACTCATCACACCACCGCATGTGAGCTCTGCAAAGTTCCCCTCACCCTAACCATAAATGACAGCTACAGTTACCTACAGGGTCTTCCCTGTAGTTGGGAGCTCTTAATCTACATGTGGACTCAAGTGAGCTCTCAACTCGCATGCAGCGAGGGCCATGGATCATGTTAATGCATCAGGCACCTACATACCTGGGGCTCTTTGGTCAGCTTTCTTCTAAAAATTCTCAGTTGTCCCCATCACAACCATCAAGGTCGGCACATATCAGTCGTGCTCTCTGTGCTCCATGCCTTTTCCCCTGAGAGAACCTTCCCAGTCCAATAAGTAAATAGATAAAGTAAATTAAAAAGCTTCTTCCTTTGAGGCCGCTATGTATTCAAGTATTGCTGAGCTGGAGGTCTCTCTTTGAAACAAAGTGAGGATTGGGATGGTGGGTGGTTTTAATTTTCTTTTGATGCTTTTAGGTATTTTCCAAATTTTCTACAAGAATGCCTATAACTTTATAATTATGGAAAAAATGTTTGTCGCCCTACGGTGGTGACATGTTTCCCTATGCCTTTGTTTTATAAGTAAGTGAAGACAGGCGGAGAGAAAGGAAGGGAGTGAGAGGCTGACCCGGGCATTGAATCTCCCACTGCCGAGATCCGGACGCCTGGCCTGGGGCAGGAGCTGTGCGTCCCGGGACTGAGAGGCAGCCCAGGGAGCCCCGGTGGGGTCCCCACTAAGACATCTGCGCACGGAGAGAAGTGCCGGGAGGCAGGAACCCCTGACTTACCCGGGTCTGAGGCGCCAGAGAGCTGGACGTCAGCCGAGTCCGCGCTTGGACCGAGTGCCGGGTCCCGGACTGGCGAGCCGGGGGGTGGCTCCCAGTAGGGCCAGCGCGGCGGGGCGGGCGGGGCCTCCCGAGCCCGAGGGCGTCCAGCGAGCTCCGCCCCTCAGAGTCAGGGATCCGCGGGCGACCCCAGCCCAGCCCCCCCACCAGCCCCCGCCCAGCCCAGCTTTCTGCACCCTGCGCCCCAGCCCAACGCCGCGGCGGTGCGCGGGGAAGCGCTCTGGGTCGCACCGGGTAGGCTCAGGGCTGGCAGAAAGCCTGCAGAATCCAGAGATAGACGGGAAAATCTTCCTAGTGTGGGAGTTTGGGATCAGCACGGAAGAAGCCGCCACAGCCAGGAAAAATGCCCCCTGGACGACCCCCATCCACACACCACCAGCCGCGCGCCTGGGAAAACACCTCTTCACGCGTCTGCGAACCGAATCGCTCAAAGATCGCTCAGAACCCGGCCAGACTCCTTTTAGCTTTATCCCGCACCCCAGTTGTGGCTTTGAACCCATTCAACAAACATCCATTGAGCACCTACTTACTGGTGCCTGGCTCTGAGCTGAGGATGGGCAGAGTCCCAACGCGACAGCCAGTCGTGGAGGCGCCCAAGCCCGGGCTGCACACTCCTAAGTCCTCGGGGAGGTGGGAACAGCCCTTAGGTCAGCGAAGGGGCAAACCGTGCAAAGGTGCAGGTGAGCTCCTGGCAATTTCACGGGAGAAGCCCTGAAGGCCACAGTGAGAAGGCAGCCCCCCAGTGATGCCCGATGCCCATTGCAGCGCGAGAATAAGGACCCGGCTCAAGGTCTGCAGGCGGGTATCGGAGGCAGGTTTCTGATGTGGAGCTGGAAGCCAGTCTAAGGTCTGCCCCAGGGTCTTCCTCAGCGAGTCTCTTTTCCCTGGGCCTCCTCCTAGGAGGGCAATCTGAGGCTCTCCAATTGGAGCAGTCTGCCTGTGTGGCGCCCTGGGACCCTACCTTCTGCAGATCTGGCAGTCTCCCCACGTGGGTGGGAATATAAACCCACGAGGCCACTTGGGAAAGTCCTAAAATGCCCATAGCCTTGGACATGTAATTGTACTCTGGCAAAACTATTCCACGGAAAGAATTTTAGAAAAGAAAATTTTGGAACTACAGAAGAGCTTTATGTAAAGATTCTTTGCAGTTTTACTTATAATAACTAGAATCTAATGTCTAAAAAAAGAAAACGGTGAATTAAATTATGGTACATATGATAGAATGTTATTCTATATAGTGAAATATTATATGTGGTTATTAAGGTAATGTCTACCTATAATTGGTTACAACATGGGGATTTTTTTAAATTATTTTTTTTTAATTGTAGATGGACACAATATCTTTATTTATTTTTATGTGGTGCTGAGGATCTAACCTGTGTGAGTCAAGTGCTCTACCACTGAGCTACAGCCCCAGCCCCAACATGGGAATCTTTATATTACAACATTATAAGAAAAATACAAAGCCCTAAACTCTACATATGGGATCCTAGACACCGTTTTAAAAGAGAGTGAAGAAACACGCCACCATTTTTTAATGTTATCCGTTAGTGATGGGCTCATTCAGGGTTTATTGTATTTATGCTGTTATGTTTTAATTTTATTTTTTAAATTTTACTTTATTTTATTTATTTATTTATTTATTTATTTATTTATTTATTTATTTATTTTGGTATTGGGGATTAAACCCAAGAGTGCTGAGCCACATCTGCAGCCCTTTTGTAAAAAAAAAAAAAAAAAAAAAAAAATCTTATTCAGAGACAGGGTCTCCCTGAGTTGCTAGATAGGGCCTCACTAGGTTCCTGAGGTTGGCCTTGAACTTGTGATCCTCCTGCTTCAGCCTCCCAAGCCACTGGGATAACAGGCATGAGTCATGAGTTTAGGCTGTTTTCACTTTTTAACAACTTTCTATACTTTTATGTTGGGAGAGAGAGAGGGGAAAAATGACCTTTATCTGAGAATTCCCTGGACTCTCTCCTAGGTCATGTTGTAGGTATGCAGTGTCCTCCTGCCCACCTGTCCACAGAGGACTCCGCCAGGAGGAAACATGGGAAGGGATGAAGTCAAGTGTTTGTCCTACCAAACATCTAGTGCAACCCCTTTACTCCCAGTCCAAGTTGACAGCCAGTGCACCCCACCAGCTGCCTCCATCGCCCTCATCCGGAGGCCGCTCAGCGGCTGTTGTGAAGAGAGTGCCATGTGTTCTTTCCATCCCCCGTAGGAAGAATTATTTTGTTATTATGTCATTTCCTGTTTGTCAGGGTGAGGCACGATTACAGGTGACAGCGTATATACCATGCCCTTGTTGAACTTGGAATGTCTTCCTCTCGTCCCTTCTTCTTTCCTCGTTCTTCTCCTATTCCTCTTTCTTTCTCACCGTTCCCATCATACAGGTATGATTGATCTTCACATGTTGCTATTAACAGAATCACAGCCCGCAAAGGCCTTGAGGTACTCTCTCTCTCTCTCTCTCTTTCCCTCTCTCTCTCTCCTTCCTTCTTTTTCTTTCCTCTTGGTGCCTTTACTAGAGGGGTGGCAAACACAGCCTCACTCCTCTTCGTGGGTTTCCATTCACCTCCCACCTCAGAGCACGTGACCCCAAAGCCTACACGCCAACCATTTCTCATTCTCTCTTAGGAAAATCTCAAATCTTAATTCAGAACTTGGACATCTTCCTTTGGCCCTAACTTTGCTCTTTGCTACTGAGTAAGATAGGCTCAATCTATCACCAAAACAGTCGGGTCTTCAGTGTGACCCACGTGCAGTGCAGGATCATGCAGACTTTCTTGACTGCTCTCAACTCCAGACGTCCCTGTGTTGGGCTGGGGCAGATCCCTACCCTTTGGCCCCTCTGGTTGCCTATATTAGGCAGCTTTTCATGACCTGAGATGATCAGCTTACAAAGATTTACACCTTATTTCATCTCAGTTTTAGAGGTTTTGGTCAAACAATTGGTTGACCCCATTGCTTTGGACCTGTGGCAGTACATCACAGAGGGGACTCATGGCAGAGCAAAACTCATCTTGTGGTTAGTAAGCAAAACAGAGGGAAAAGGGAGCTCCATCCCCACTACCTCCTCAAAGGCATGTTTGCAGTGACTCAAGAACCTCCTGCTAGAGGTCTCACCTCTTAAAGTTTCTGCCACCTCTAAATAGTACCAAGGTGGGAACCAGGTCTTCAGTTCATGGGCCTTTAGGGGCCCATCTAAGGTCCTAATCATAGCATTGCCTTTTGGCCCCTCTACCTATGGCTCCCACGATCCTCCCATGGACTACTCCCATTGCCCTGGGGTTTCTGGGTCTTCAATGAGAAACACTTCCAAGGCAAAGACCTTCCTTTAGCACCCAGAATAAGCTGGTGCAGTAACGCGCTAATATTATTGCTTCCCCAGGAGGAAGACAAAGGGGAAGAAGGTCCGAAAGTCCCTGTCCTGCCCTCTGTTGACAAGCAATGGGTGAGAAAGAAGGGAGAGCCCCCCCCACCCCGCCTCCTGGGCAGTCTCCCCACAGTTCCTTTGCCAGCCACGTGGAGGTCTTGACAAGTCTTCTCCGATGGCCCCTGGGTGCTCTCTGGTCACATCTGCCTCCCTTCTGTGACTATCTTCCTGTAGAGTCCCTCAGTCACTGAAGACCTGCCTCAGTGTCCCGCGGGGCTCCTCTGGCTGGGAGTCCTACCTGTTAAGGCATCCTTCCCCAACAAATGAGCAAGGTCAAAGCATTTCAAGTAGACGTGTATCCTCAGGTACAGAAAGGTCCTTTGTTGACAGTCTCCTAAGACCCCCAGAGGACTGCTCTGGCTCCAGAAAGAAACCACCTCCCCCAGCAGGGCTCTGCTGTTCTGGTCACCATCACCAGGCTACCCCAGCAGAGCTGCTGGGTCAGCAGCACAGGTGCCTCTACAGACCCTTCGAGGGGGTCTTCTCTCTGCTTCCAGCCTTCTGAGCCACAAGCTGATGATCTCCTCCAAACAGGGCCCAGCAGTCATGCAAACCTCAGCCCCACACAGGGGTCTGGGATGGAAACCTCTGAGCCATTAGGAATACAGTCTCTTTGCTTACTTAATTTTGAATTAATTTTAAGATTAAAAAATCAAAAGCATTCATATGAAATGTCCAACTTTCTGGTTTCAATTACAAAAACTCAGGAGAGCTAGAAAGGCTATGCCTACCTTCGGCAGGACAACAAATAGGTGATGGGAATCTCTGCAGTAAAATGCACACGAGAGAGGTTACCAGAGACCCTGCACCTCGCATTCTCCCCAGCAAGGACCCTAACAGCCTCCAGTGGATGAATGTCCTGCCGGGGTCTGTAGGTCCTGAATTTGTCACTCTGTTCCAGGTCCTTCCTTTCTAGGACCTGCCTTCTGCAAAACCCCTGCAGAAATCGTTTGCTCCTTCACTTTGTGTACCTGAGGATGTATTTCCACTTGAAATGCTTTGATCTTGCTCATTTGTTGTGTTGCAAATGCTTTGGGCTGTCTCAGATATGTATGCTCTGTTTATCATTTTAGAGAAGTGGTTATTAATTTTTTCATATTCTTCTTGGGAACCTGAGAACTATAACTCCTCTTCTCTCCCCTCCCAAATGCATACACGTTCGACATTTCACTCACAATGCAAAGGATTTATAGATCCCTGGCAGTCTAGGTGATTTGTAGCTGCACATGAAAAATTGTTGATTTAGGGTAAGAACTACCTTTTCTATTAACCTATGGAGTCCCAAGTTTTCAATTATGTGAACATATTAATTATTTCACAGTTAACATTTATTGTTCAATTTATGTTTTTATAGAGATGATGGGACAAATTGGGTTAAAAGAATTTAACTGTTTACCATCAATTCTATGGGTCTTTACTGTGCACTGGGCTCAACAAATGCCACTGAATGTTGCCCAACTGATGGACATTAAGGCATCCATTAAAATAGTCATTTAATAGCCAATGAATATATGAAAAATGTTCAGCATCTTTAGCAATCAGGGAAATGCAAATCAAAATTACACTGAGATTGCATCTTGCTCCAGTTAGATTGGCAACTATCAAGAGTACAAGTAATAATGATGGTGGTGAGGCTGCGGGGGAAACATACACTTACACCCTGTTGGTGGGATTGCAAATTAGTACAACCACTATGGAAATCAGTATTGAGGTTCCTTCAAGAGACTAGGGATGGATCTACCATATGACCTTCTGTAAAACTCAGTATTTTTCTAAAGGAACTAAAGTGCATACCCCTGGGTATAGCAGCACAATTCACAAAAACCAAGATAGGGACCCAGCCTAGGTATCCATTAACAGATGACTGGAAAAAGAAGATGTGTCACGGAGACACAATGGAATTTTATTGGGCCATAAAGAAAAGTGAAATGATGTCATCAGCAAAGAAAATGGATGGAATTGGAGACCATGGTGTTGAATGCTATAAGCCAGACTCAGAAAGTCAAGGGTTGTATCCTATGTGGAAGCTAGAGACAGGGAAAAAAAAATTTTAAGGGCTTTCACAAGAATAGAAGGAAGACTAGTAGGACTGAGGAAAGGGATCAGGAGATCAGAAGAGGGGAGGGGAGAAGAGGTCCTGGGGAATGAAATCCATCAAATTATGCTCTGTACAGATATGTCACGACAACCCCACTATCACGTATGATCATAACGCAGAAACAAAGAAAGTTATTTAAGCTGCCTCTGCCCAGACTAGGGGCATGTGCACTGATTCACAGCACCCTCAAGCCGCAGGAGGAAGACAGCTGCCCTTGCGTTTGGTAAATAACCATAGTTATGTTACAAAAAACACACATTCAATTAATAGAATTTCTCCAAAAGAAATATCAGAGTTCCCACCCGCTCTGCCTGTTCCACCCCCTTTTGTCCCTGAATAATGTGCTGATAGGAACATGGATACATTTATTACAGTGTGGAATGTTATTCCTGGGTAGGAAAGAACACTAAATCTGCTCACATAATGTTTGACATTTGAATATAAATATTGTCTTTAAGGTTTTTTTTTTTTTTTTAAAAACCTCAATCGATCCAGTTTGCGCAGACATAGGTACAATCCTTTTCAACATTGTGGATTGAAAGTCAAAAAGGTAACCGGGCTGGGTGTTTTCCCCAGCCATGGAGTGAGGCAATGCAGGAGTGAGATTAGCATCTGCTACTTCCTGGCCTGCCTGATGTTGCTTGGTGCACCTCCAACTCCTGAGGACACAGAAGCTCTTTTGTGGTTGAAGTCCCTGAAGTGGAAGGACACGGGCAACTCCGCATTTAAAACTGGTGTAGGAGGCCTTTCTGGGAAAGTGTGCCAAGGTCACTTTTTAGAAACAGAATTGTCCACCATCATTGTCATGATTTCTGTGTGATTTTGACCAGGACCTAAACCTGGAAATCTGGATGGATGAATGTGGGTTGGTGTGTGGGCTTCCCACGTCTCTTGAACGAGTAAGCGCATAAAACAGGTGGAATCCAACATGACTGGGAGCAAGAGAGGGAATGAATTCCAATGAAGTCTTTAGAAAAGCCAATTTTAAAAAACATACTATAGGATTTGTCTCAAGACAAAAGATTTTAATCACAACCTTGATCTTCAAACTGAATCCTGATTCTAAGTAACATTCGGGCCTTGAACTCAAGAGTGCTTTGCTTAAAATTTTTCTTAAATAAATCTGTGCCTTAATCAGTTTGACTCACTATTTACTCAATTCCTGTATGGATGGTGTCTAGGGCATGGAATCAGGTTGGTTCAGATTTGCCCTCCTTGCAGGGTAGAGCTAAATACACAGCCCTATCCTCTCACCAATCTACCCATCAACCAATACCCATGGAGAATTCCTGGCAGAAGTGACCGTCTCTCTCTGTGCTGGGATCCACTGTGCACTCTACAACGGCACTGGGGTGGCCCATGCGACCACCTTCGGTCCCCCGGTGCCCTCAGAACTGTTTTCTCTTTTCATTTCTGAGGCCCCACCAAAGGCCAGCCTAGATCAGCTTCTGCCAGGAATCTGTAAGAGCATCTAAGCTGATCTGCTGCTCCAACCTGGACCTCTTCTTTCTGACCTTGGGGGGTCCACACTTCATCTCCTGCCATGTGTCAGTCATTGACAGCCATGTCAGCTCCCCTCCCCACCTTCAGCCTCCCAAAGGTCAGTTTCTACCAACTGATTTACCTAAAGTCCTCTACCATGACCAGCGAGGACCTTGGCATGTGGGAAGGCTTCACAGGCAATTCTGAAATGGATGACTGGTTACTTGTCTACTCATGACTTTGGGACACCTCTTTCTAGAACAATCCTAGGCCATCGTGTACTACCGAGTGGTGCCAGAGGACAAAAGAGCTTCAGTGAACTCTGTTGGGTCAAGTTGAATTCAGGAGTCTGTTGGAGCATGGAAGTTTGGACTAGAAAGAAAAGCAGGAAGAATAGGTGTGAATGACGGTATCTAAATTAAAATCTGTTGTCATGACAGCAAATCAGACCCTTTCTCCTCTGATAGTGTTGTTCTGGAGGTCACAAAATGCCCAAGGAATCAGTAGCATTGAGTAACTGAACAAGGAAATTGTTCACTCTGTTTCTCTTGGCAGCAACAGTGACCTAAAGACGAAAATAAGACAGGGTCTGGAGTCCCTTGTGGGGTTCTAGGCTCCGTGGCTAGTCATCCTTTTATAGAACCTGAGCCGGGGGACCCAATTTCTAGTTTTGTTCGCTTTTCCCTTGCTCAGTGTGATAAGAATATCTGCTCCATTGGGCTCACACACAGTGTCAGGTAGACTGTGTGATGAAGTAAAATAGCCTTTTAAAATCCCTGCACAATAAGGCAGTGAACTGTACATAAGAAAGACAGGGGAGAACATTCTGGACAAGAAAGCCTAATAAATTCATGCTTTGATCCATCTTTCAGCTCTGAAGGCAAAGCCATAACAAACAGATAAGGTACAAAACTAGACACGTCTAGTTCAAACCAGCAGAAAATAGACAACTGGAAGACTCTGCCCCACGGGCTCTTTGTCTAAATCAGGCAGGGAGCTTGGCCCTTGCAGGCCAAATTCAGGGTGTCCCCAGATGGCAGACAGGAGCCAAGCACATATTTAGGCACAGAGTCAGGAAGTGGGGTGGGGCCCCGAAAAGAGAAATAGTGCCTCATCACTGCCTGGAGACCGAGATTTAGGAAGAACGAGGGTCTCCAGGGTGGGGCTGGAGTCCCACCCCCAGCCAAGCCTCACCTGTGCATACTGAGCCAAGTTTTACTATGGGGCAGCTTCTCATGGGGCAGAAACCCCAAACTGCTGCTATAGAATCTGGTTCAGGACAGAATCTCAGAGTCCCAGTGGAAGCTATCACAAAATGATGGTCAGGCTGTCTGGGAGAGGCAGCTGGGCATCTATACGACAAGAAGGAAAAAAACACACAAATCACTCAAAATGAGCCTAAAAACCAAAATTCTAAAACATGACAACATCTAATACTAAGAGCAGCTGACAATGCTTGTCTCATTTTCTGAGGTTGGCATACACTAATATCAAGTCATAGGAAGAGCGGAACAAAACGGAAATCAGAGGACAGCGTCACTCCTGAAAGTAGAACAGAATTTTAGATAGAATATTAGGAAATTGAATCCAGTAATTCTAATATAAAAACTACCTCATACTCTGAAAAACAGATGTTGATTCATAAAGGGGTGGGGGAGGCATGGGTAAAATGGAGGAGCTTTGATTGGGCAAAGGGGAGGGAGGGCTGGGGAGAGGGCATGGGGCAGGAAAGATGGCGGAATGAGAAGGACATCATTACCCTAGGTACATGTACGACTGCACATGTGGTGTGATGCTGCATTACGTACAACCAGAGAAATGAAAAGTTGTGCTGCAATTGTGCACAATGAATCAATATGCATTCTGCTGTCATATATATTTAATTAAAATAAATAAATTGATTTAAAAACCCCTACATCATAGCCAAGGCTGGTTTGTTCCAGGAATGCCAGGTTGGTTTCACACATTATAAGAACATCAATGAATGTAATTCACATATTAGTAGTATTAATATTGCATTATGATTTGATGGTTAATTTTACGTGTCAACTTGACTGGGACAGAATGTGTACAGATATTTGGTTAAACATTATTCTGGAAGTTTTGGTGAGGATATTCTTGGATGAAATTAACATTTACATCTAAAGATGGAGTAAAGTGGATCACCCTCCCTGTGAATGGGCCTCGTTCATTCTTGAACAGAATCCAAGACTTGAATAGAACAAAGGCTGATCTCCCCTGAGTAAGAGAGTTCTCCGATCTGACAGTCCCAGAACTGGGACATTGGCTCTTCTTGGCCTTTGGGCTTGAACTGGGACACTGGCTCTGCAGATTTTGGGCTTTCTAGACCTCTATAATTGCAGACAGGGATCAAAAGAACAGAAAAAAAAATTCCTTCTTTGATTTGGTTGGATTTGGTTGGAACGGTTGGGGTGGGGAGTAGGTAGAAGAAGGACCAACAATATAAACAAAAGAAGTGGTTAACATTTATAGTGTGTTCAACATTTGGAAGCATTATTGAAAGAGGAGAGAAGGGTCCGTGCAGTGGCTTGCGTGTGGTTTGTCCCCCAAAGGTCAAGTGCTGGAGGCTTGGTCTTCAGTGTGGCTGTGTCGGGAGGTGGGGCCCAAGGGCAGGTTCTGGGGCTATGGGGAACCACACTAGGGAGATCCCCTACACACACACACACACACACACGCACACACACACACGCACGCGCACGCACACACACACACACACACACACACACACACACTGTCTCCTCTTTGCATTCACTCACTTCCCTTTCTAGTTCTTCACCATGTGGTGACATGAGACCTTCACCAGACAGTGCCATACTTAATGGACTTTCTACCCAGCAGAACTGTGAGCCAAAATAGACCTCTTTTCATTATAATTTACCCAGTCTTGGGTATTTTGTTATAATAACACAAAATAGATCAAGACAGTTTGGTTCTAGGAAAAATAAGTAGGCAAGTGTGATGAGAGAGAGGGGATTATGGAGTAGAAGGAAAGGAAGAGAAACTTTTATTATTTCTTGGGTTTTTGTTTTTGTACTAGAGATTGAACCCAGAGTCACTTTACCACTGAGCCACAGCTCCAGCCCTTAATTATGTTCTATTTTGAAACAGGGTCTCACTAAGATGCTTAGGGCCTCAGTTTCTGAGGCTGGCCTCAACTTGTGATCCTCCTGCCCCAGCCTTCCAAGTATCTGGGATTGCAGTTTACCACTGGTTTTGAATGAAGGAATGTGATGGTTTGACTGGCATTTTAATGTGCTCACTCTTGCTGTTATGCTAAAAATGGACTGAGAAGGCTGAAAAGGGAGGACTAGTTAGGAGGCTTAAGAGTGGTGGTGGCAACATAGACCAAGAAAGTAGCAATGGACCTGGTGATGAGTGTTCATCTGCTGGACCCTATTCATACTTATGTACAGTCTTGTTTATTGGACTATAATTTGCATTCAAGGTAAATTTTCTTTTTGAAGTATAAAGTCTGTGGAATTTTGGCTAATGTATAGGCACATCCTCATCATCGTCATGAGGATATAGACTATTTCCTACTCTGCAGAAAGTTCCACTGCATCCCTTAACTATACCTTCCTCAACCCTAGCTCCTATCACCTCTAACCTGGTGTTTGTCCCGGTGGTTTCTCTTTTCCCAAAACGAAAGTGTGAATGGAATCATACACTCTGCAGCCCTCTGTGTAAATGTGAGTGGATGTGAATGGAGGCTCATCCACATCCTTCCAGGAGTCAGTGGGTTGTTCCCTGTTATTGCTCATTACTGTTTCATTATGAATTTGCCATATTTTGTTCATCACCAGTCAACAGACATGCAGATTGTCTCAGCTTTGGGGTTCTTAAAAAGGAAGTTGGTAACAACCCCCACCTGAAGGTATTCTTGGCTAGATACTTAGGACAACTAGGTGTATGTTTCACTTTAAAAGAAATTTCCAAACATTTTCTCATATGGATTAGTCCTGTTGTGCACACCTGCAGGGTACGTTCCAGTTGCTCCTTATTCTCGCCAACAGCTGGTGTGGTCAGTTGTAGGAATCAGTCATTCCAGGAGGTATGTGGCGACATCTCATGCAGTTACAGTTTCAGCTTTCGATGACTAGTGAAAGCCATCTTTTCACATGTAAATTGGCCACTCATATTTTCCTCCAATATGGGACTTGTCTTTCATTTTATTGACAGTTTTTCAAAGATTCTGGAATCTAATTTATTGCATCTATTTTTTAAAATTTTTATTATTAGTTGTTCAAAACATTACATAGCTTTTGACATATCATATTTCATACATTTGATTCAAGTGGGTTATGAACTCCCGTTTTTACCCCGTAAGAATCACATCGGTTACACATCCACTGTTTTACATACTGCCATACTAGTGTCTTTTGTATTCTGCTGCCTTTCCTATCCTCTACTATCCCCCTTCCCTCTCCTCCCCTCCCATCTTCTCTCTCTACTACATCTACTGTAGTTCATTTCTCCCCCTTGTTTTTTTTCCCTTTCCCCTCACTTCCTCTTATATGTAATTTTGTATAACAATGAGGGTCTCCTTAAGAACAGAGCAGGGAGGAAGAGCATGAGTAGAAGATTAACATTAAACAGGGACGAGAGGTGGGAGGGAAAGGGAGAGAGAAGGGAAATTGCATCTATTTTTTGATTATGCTTTTTGTTTTAAAAGTCCAAGATAATAAGATTTTCAACTACCTTTTGTTTTAGAAGTGTTATGGTTTTGAGTTAAAATTTAAGTTATTTCCCAATTCAATTTATAGTCTGCATAAATAGTGAGGCAAAGGTTCAGATTATGTTTTTGCATGAAACATCCAATTGTTTGACTACTCCTTGTTGAAAAGACTCATCTTTTCCATTAGAATATTTGGGCTTAAAATTATGAAGTCAGTTAAATTACCATTTCAGAATAAGAAAAACGGAAAAGATTTTCAGAATTCCAAAAAGATCAAGAGTATTCATATTCGCCAAAAGAACTATTAATGGCTGTATGTCAGACAAAAAGAGGGAAAGTATGAAACTGTTCATTAACAGCAAAGTTTAAAAGGATGGCAATCATATGAGAAATCACCACTAAGGTTAATAAAGCGATGGTTAATTTGGGTATTTAAAAGGGATAAGATTAATTGAGTGAGAGTCTAGTAGACAGTAGTTTCCTGGAGTCTCTGATGTTTTCAGGAAGAAAGTAAAAATACCAAGTCCCTAGAGAGTTTGTTGGAATACTATTAAATTCATAGCTGATTAATATGTTTAAAATGTATAGGCAGTTATGAAAAGCATAGGAAAAATCTTTAAGTGGCAAAGCAACAAAATATAAAATAAAAGTAGATAGAGAATGCTTTATCACTCCAGGAAAAAAAAAATAGGAGGGAAAATGTTTTAAGAAAATGTTTTAAGCCCATACAATGGTGCATGACTGTAATCTCAGCAAGTCAGGAGGCTGAGGCAGGGGGTCACAAATTCGAATGCAGCCCTCATCAACTTAGTGATACTCTGTATCAAAATAAAAAATTTAAAAGGGTTGGGAATGAGGCTCAATAGTTAAGTGCCCCTGGGTTCAACAACAAACAAACAAAGACTGCTAAACAGAAATTTTCAAATAAGACATTAGAAATATATCCAAAGTATCAATAAGCACAATATCTATAAATAGAATAAGCTCATCTTAGACAAGAAATATCAAATTGAGTAACAAAATAAAAGCTAAAAATATGCAGCATAAACACACATCTAAAATAAAAAATAAATCAAAAAGTTGAAAATTAAGTAATGAAAAAATATGCTAAAACTAAACCACAGAAATCTAAGGTAACAATACTAACACAAGAAAAAGCAAAAATTCAGTGGATTAATAGGATACAAAGGTCACCGCAATTTAATAAAGGAAGCAATTTTCTAGTCTTTCTCAATTTTTCTGATGTTTTTTATTTTTGTATTTTCCACCATTTTCCTCTTGTATTTTACTGATATTTGTGTTTAAACAAAATATTATTCACAACAGCATCTTGACCAAGACATTCCACACCATCCCTTCCAAATCCCAGCAAGCTATTTTGTGCCTATCAACAACCTGATTCTAAAGTTGATTCAAAAAAGCAAAAGACACGAAATAACTAAAATAATATGGAGGAGTGAGGCCGCTGACTTCAAGATGACCCAGAGAGCTCCAGCAATCAAGATGGGCACTCAGTCAGCAGAGAGAGCAGAGGCCAGAGGGGACAAAGTCAGCTGTCTCATTAGGAGCAGAGACAATTCGGAGGAGTAAGGTCAGTCTTTTCATCAAGTGGTGCTGGGACTACTGGGCGGCCATAGGGGAAAAAGTAAATCTAGACAGATTCTACCTTTTGCAAAAGTTACCCAAATGGATTCCATATCTAAAAATAAGACGCAATGCTACGAAACTTCTAGGATAAAAAAATCACAACAATCTATGTGACGTTGGATTTGATGATGACATTTTCAATATGACACCAAAAAGCATGATCCTTGAAGTTAAAAAAAATCTATAAATTATATTTTATTAAAATTAAAATCTTCAGTTCTGTGAAAAATACTGCTGGAAGAATCAAAAGACAAGGAGAACATGATTGTAAAACATTCATCTGATAAAGGGTTTATATCCCCCCCCAAAAAAAAAAGAAAAGAGGGGGAAAACCCTTTTAAAACAAGATACTGATGTCATGTATAACTAAAAAGAATCAATAAAAAAAAACAAAGGAAAAGAACCAAGAGGACAAGTAATGCAATTTAAAAAATAGGCTAATGATCTGAGCAGACACATTGCCGAGGAAAACATACAGACGGCACACACACAGATGAAGAGATGCCCATCTTATGGGCATCAAGGAATCCCAAATTAAAACTACAGTGAAACATCACTACCCCTCCTAGATCTCACGCACCTACCAGAAAGGGTAAAATCCCAGAGCTGACGAAGCTAAATGCTGACAAAGACGCAGAGCAACCGTCAGTCTCCTTCTCTGACCATGGGAAACAGCCACCTTGGAAGGCAGTTTGGTTACCTCTTATAAAATCAAGTAGATCCATCCCTTGTGCTAGATACTGATTCAATCAATTTCAAAGTTTATCTTCACATAAAAGTCTAAATGTGAATTTTTAGAACAGATTTATTAAAAACTGCCCAAACTGGAAGCAACCAAGAAGCCCTTCAATAGTTGAATGACTAAAACTGGGTGCATCTATACAATGGAATTATATTCAACAAAAAAGGAAATGAGTATCGAGCCATGAAGAAACGTGGAGGGATCTAAATGCATGTTGCTAAGTGAAAGAAGCCAGTTATGGAAAGATCCATGTCATTGATTGAGATCATACAACAGCCTGGAAAATGCGGACTGCAGAGATTGTGAAGCGATCCGTGGACGCCAGGGTTAGGATGGAGGAGGGAGGATGGATAAGGGAAGCACCAGGGACTTCTAGGGCAATAAGGTCACTGTAATGGCAGGTGCATGATGATAGGGACTTGTCAGAAACTAACTACAACTGAACCTTAATAGATCAAATTAAAAAATGGTTGGGATCTCAGGGAAGAATGCAAGCTACAATGAGAGACTCTAACTGTATTACAAATGCATGAAGCAAATTCACTGAAGGGGATGGGTGGGGGCGTGGGAGAGACACTGGCCTAACTCTCTCTGGATTTGAATGAGGTGTCTGTATGACTAAAGGCAAAAGGAACTGCTTGTGAGCTTTGAACCCTGCTTGATGAAATTGTTCCACTCCATGTACTGGATGGCAGTTCTGGTGCTGCTGTATGTGAGCTGGAATCAGACAGCTATGGAAACGGACGGCAGATGGTGGGAGCCATGCTTCTCACCACTGACGGGAGTTTATATGTGTGTGTGGGGGGGAAGCTAGGAAGGTTCTTGTAGTGACAGATTTGAGTTGGAGAGAGCAGTACGAACTCACGTTTAACTTTACAGTGACCTGTAGAAGTACCTGTAGATGTGTGTAGCTCGACAATTCAGTGCATGCATGGACATTTTTTTCTGTTTCTGAGAGGGCCTAGAAGAAATGCCTCCCCAGTAATAAGAGCATGCTCAGTGCTCCGACCTGGGTTTCTATTTTCCAATAAATGAAAATAACTCTCCTTAGTCTGATTCTAGGACTGGGGCAGAAAATATACAAGATAAACCTAGAGCATTTAGCACTGCTGGAAAGTTAGCAAGGGCTTAAAGCAAAACAAACACCAACCGAAGTTATACCAGCACAGGAGCTGACCAATAGCACTGTCAGCGGCCAAAGCTGGAGCGATTCGAGGAATAAAATAAAGTAGGTTTGGATTATAACCCAAAATATAGAGTAAGTATCCACAAACTTAAATGATTGAATAAATTAACAAACGGGCAAGAAGAGACACACCTCCCTTGCAGAATTCCAATAGCCTACAGCAATACTCTGGTTAAGGAGAGGGAACCGCTCCCGCTCCTCAAGAGCACCATCAGTACCCAACAGGGAGAAGCAGGCTCTTTACAGTGGAGAAAGCGATACACATGGACTTGGGCAGGCTACCAAGGCCACTGTTGGCACTCATAAACCATGCTGACAGTCAGCACTTCATACCATGTGATGAAATAGTACATCACCTCTGTGGTCCCCTGTCAATAACCTAGGACCACGATCTTATCATAAGAACAGCACAAGGCCAAGTCCAATAAAGGGATATCCTACAAAACACCTGACCCGTCCTTGAAATTCTCAAGGGTATCCAAGAAAAGAAAAAAAAAAAGAAGGGGAAGGAAAGTCACCAAAACTGCCACAGACAAAACCAGATCAAAGAAACATGACAATTCCCAAAAACCAGAAATAAATGATGAACGCTTGTTAGTAATGCATCCTTTACGTGATTCATTGTAACAAATGTAAAATAGTAACAATAGGGGAAAATGGGTACAAGGGGTATGGGAATTCCCTGTACTACCTGCTCAATTTTTCTCCAAAACGATTGTAAAAAAAAAAAATCTCTTAAACTTCTTTTTTTTTTTTTAAATGAATACACCACTTTAATGTGGCACAAAGCAAAGATGAATCTCTTGAATGTAAAGCGGAGCAGGAGCAGCCAGACACAGATCCGCTCGGGATCCCTTTGTGCGGGCAGCTCTGGCATGAGAGCTTGGGAACGTGGTTCCTCTGGGGAAGCAGATGGTGACAGCTAATGCAGGGGGAGGGCTGCCAGGAGCCATTCATGTTCTAGTCCCCAACCCCCTTCATGGGTCCATGTGTGTGTTCACATGCAGAAAATTAATTCAGCAGACATTCATCAATTTGTGCACTTTTCTGTATAATGGAAAGAAAACAGGGATGAATCAGAACTGTATGTATCCATATGGATAAAAAGCTATGCTGAAAAAAATAAGTGGTCATATAATTAATACCTAAAAGAGGCCAACTGAGAAAATTTACTCTCTGGGAAACAAACTATATCTTGCTTACGAAAAAAAAATTAATTCTAAGTAGAAAAATATACTCAAGATTATAAACACCAAATTTATGTTAGTAGTTCTCACTGCTGAGAGAGAAAGGGGAATAGAAATGCAGGTTTTTTTCAAGTCTACCTATATTGTTTTATGTCTATTTAAAAATGTGAAGCACATTATTGCAAAATGTTGTGAACAAAGTTGTGAAGAGTTGGATGAGTTGCATGGGCAGTCATGATATTATTCTCAATGTCTGTTTCTAGTTTTAGGGGGAAAATGTGTGTAAAAAAAAGAGAGAGAGGAAGAGAACACACATTCTGTAAGAACACAGAACTAAGACCGAATAGAATAACAACAGATTGGAATTGACGATTGATAAAGTATTCTGCTGTGATTGCTTGTCCTCTGTGATGCTGAGGATGAACACATCCATACGTCTTCTGCAGATGGAAACTAGTTTTCTTTTACATCACAAGTACATCTAACTCCAAGCCTGATGGCATTTGTATTTCACCACTCCCTCGTTACCCTCATATCTTTCATGAAATCCAATCCAAAGTTCCCTGGAAGATAATGGCATTCGCTGACAAGACTCTTTGGAACCACAGGAGCAGCTGGGAGCTTCTCAGTCCTTCTCTCCATAGCACGAACTGAGTACCCACACGGCCCTGGGAGATGGGATGGGGCTCGAACATGGCTGAGTGCACAGCAGAGAGAGTCAGAAACAAGGAGATCTGAGAAGGATATTGAGGCAGAGCCCTCAGAGGTCACCAAATGGATCTGAATAAGCTGGAAGAATCCAGGGGGTGAGCGGAGGCATCCTGGACAGCTAGGAGTTGACATGAGCCGCTGTGTGGAGGTGGCACCATTAATAGGGACAGAGAGCAGGGTGGAGAAGCAGGCCTGGCTGGGCAAGGCTGGGGGCTGACCAACAGTTTTTCTTTTCAATGTGTGATGTTGGCGAGCCCTTACCAAGTCTGTCTAGAGATGGACGCTACACGTGGAATCTAAAGCTCAAAGAGGAGCTGGTCTGGAAATATGCATGTGGGTGTCATCAGTATACAGATGGTGCTTAATGCCATGGGGCTAGATGGGACCCCTCGCACTGGAGAAAGGGCAGGCAGGAGAGAGAAATCCAAGGGTCAAAGCCAAGGGCACTGCAATGGTAACTTTCATAAAGGAGGCAGGAAATAAGTCCACGGAGAGCAACCGAACAAGAAAGGTAAAGGCTCTGTCTTCAGAGGTAGTGGTAGCAGAGGAATCAGCCATCATCACCTGCATTCTGGCAGAGACTCAAAGGCAAGGCAATCGGGGAGTGGGAAAGGTGTGCAATGGGGAAAAGCCCTGAGTCTGTTGGCATGGCGAAGCCGATTGGCCCTAAGGTGGAAGCTGGGAAAGTCGTTGGGGAAATTATCAGTTATTAATCAATCCTGGCCATTTTGGTCCAGTTGTTACAGATGTTATCACTGAGCTTCCTGGACTGCTACCAGAGATAGCAATCTGGCCTCTAACAGGCCTGACCCCTAGCAGCCTGGCTTCCTGGGTTGTTTTATAGATAAGGGGGTAGGTTTACTGGGCAGGCTGCTGGGTGGTGAGCCAGATTCTATTTTACATGTGATGTGGCCATTACCCATCTGTACACCGAGTCTCTCAAAAGAATAAAGCAGGAAAGGAAGCTGAGAAGGAGCAGCCAGAGAGGGGAGAAACCCAGAAGGGGGTGTCCTCCAGGAAGCCAAGAAAATTGTCTCAAAAAGGGAGGTGGGTGCTTAACTGCAGCAAGTGTTGCTGGAATGGGGGATAAGATGGGGGGGGGGGTGCCAAAGCTGGGGAAGTTTTCCCAGATAAAAAGAGGTGAGATCAAGGTTCCTGAGGATCTCCTATGGCTTCAGGTGATGGTGAGAAAAGGAACTAATAGGGGGAGTTAGGAGGAGATAGACTTCCATCCCTCTAAAGGGTCTATCACATCCTGGCTTAGGACTAAGCCATAGACACTGTACTGCCCCACGTCAGAGAGCCATTAACCCAAACCTAGGCCCAGGCTCAAGTACTCTACGTTCCATTTTAGGGAATTCCTTTATCAACTAGACTGGGACATGAATCGTCCTCCTTAGATGACTGTTAGGCACAGGAAGAAGAAATCTAAATATTCCCTGAGTTGGATCTCAAGAACTTTGAATCAGCCTCAAGAAAGTAACCATGAGCAGAAGTTGTCCAATGATCATTTTTTTTTAATCTTAAATTGGGTTTCCTTTAAGCTAAATAGTGGAACCATGTTACAAAAATTTGCAAAGTAGAACAGAAATAAAAGTTAATCCAGGATCTCTCTATCCTCACATAGCCCTATTAGAATGAGCTTGCACTTGCAACCATCTTTGATGAGTGATGTAAGCAGGTGTCTCTGCCCTTTCCTGAGGGGACACTTTCCTCATTGCTGGAACACTAACTCCGTTCCTCTGTTGCTGTCTTTCTAAAAGACAGCAGATGCTAAAGAGCAGGGAAGAATGGTCACGCATGCCGTCATTCATCTTTCTTCACGTTCCTCTTGCCTCCACCACAGCCCACAGTCAGATGGTTCTCACTGGGATTAACCCTATGCTGTAATTTGGATAAGTGTCTCCAGAGGTTACGTGTTGAATACTTTTCCCAGCTGGTAGCACTGTTGGGAGGATGAGAAAACTTCAAGAGGTGTGGCCCAGTGAGAGGTCCTCCCGTCACTGGGAACATACCCTTGAAAGGGATTGTGGGACCCGGGCCCCTTCCTCACTCTCCTTTTCTTCCTGTCCAGGGTGAAAGCAGTTTTTCCCTGCCCACCGTCTTGTGCTAACTTCCACGGGCACAATGGGACCAACCAATCATGGACTGAAACCTCCAAAACTATGAGCTAAAATAACCCTTCTCCTCTCCCCCCCCCCCCCCCCGGGTGTGTGTGTGTGTGTGTATGTGCTAGAGATTGAATCCAGGGCCTCACACATGCTAGACAAGTCCTCTACCACTTAGACCCTTTTCTCCTTATAAAAGTTTATTACATTGCATATTTGTTATAGTGCCAGCAATCTAACGGAAAATTGGTATCAAGAGGTTGGGTTTTTGCCATTACTATACATCCAAAAATGTGGAAGAACCTTTGGAATTTGTATGTAAGAGAAGTTTGGAAGAATTTGGAAGAGCATACTAGAGAAAATCTAAAATGTTATAAGCAGAGCTTAACAACAGGAGAGTCTGCTAAGGGCTCAGAATACCAGAGTGCTAAAAGTATGTGTGTTAGAGTCTGTAAACAAGTCTGGATGGTGCCTGGCATTTTGCCAGGGGGAGTGGTTTGTGAAGTAACTCCAGGGAGCCATTAAATGTGGAGATTTCTTATTGGTTGACTGCTGTATCTAGTTTATGCTAATTAAGATAAGCTGTATGGAATGTATAAATACCTCTGTTGTCTTACAATAAACGGCTCCTACTCCTGCTGTATCAATGTACACAAGTTGCTCGTCATCCCCCACCCACCCCCACCCCCGTTAATTTACTGCGGCATATGTGGACAGTAAAGGCTACACTGAAGTGGTTTCAGATGGAAATGAGGACTCTATTAACTGTTCCACCAAAGGTAATCCTTGTTACACTGCGGCAAAGAATTGGGTGCATTTTGACCATTCTCTGATACTTTGCAGGAGGTTGAGCTTAAAGGCGAGGGATTAGTATATCTGTATATCTGTCAGAGGAAATTTAAAGATAGTAAAGCACTTGGACTGTGCAAGGAGAATTAATGGCTGATTTTAGTCAGATTTGAGTGAGAGTCAGTAGCAAAAAAGAGCAGAGCAGAAATAGTTGAAAAATTCATAGCTTGCCCAGGAAAGGAGTACTTGTCATGGTGTATCCAACAAGGGCATAGTTGCTAAAGAGATTAGCACCACTAAAAAGAAGTCAAGTACTTTGCACTAGGACAGTAGGAAAGCTGCCTGAGGGCCTTTCAGAAATTGGCAAGGCCAGATTTATCATAGACTCAATGATATGGAAATGAAAACTTGTTTCAAAGACTTTCTAGGGCAGAGTCTTTTGAGAAGAGAAACCCTGCTGTGCCTAGGATTGCCCAAGCACCTTGAACAACTATGCTTGCCCAGGACTGCCTAAGCCAGCAAGATACTTGGAAGTTGCCACAGCAGTGATTAAAGTGGTCTCAGGTACAGCTTGTGCTGGCAGCAGGCTTTGGCATCATCCATGTGATGCTGTTGAAGGCATGCTCAACGAAGAGTCAGAGTCATGGAAGCTTCCACTTAGATCCCAGAGGAAAGACTAAGAGGCCAGATGGTGAATTGCAAGATCAGAATCCTGGTAAGCAACCCCTGACAGGTCAAGGTGGAGCTGCAAGAGTGAAACCAAAGCTGTAGTAGATGTCCCCCAAAGGTATAAGAGCCAGCAACAACTAATACCTGCCAAAGGAAGCTGTGGGCTTTAAGCAGAACCAGCCCAAGAGTGGTCATGTGAGCTGCAATCAGACGGCTGATGGGTGGAGGTGTCCAAATATCCCACCACAGTATGGCCTGGGTGTTGCACACGGAGACTTAAGATTCGCTGCAGGTTTTCAGTCTTATTTCTATCTGATCCCTCCTTGTTATTTTCTTGTTCTTCCTTTTTGGAATAGGAATGTTTACCACGTGACTGTCCCATAATTGTGTCTTGGAAGTACAAACTTTCTTTTTGACTTTTACAGGAGCTAAAACCTGAGTTTGCTTTGAGTTTCAGAGGAGAATTTGAATTTGGACTTTTGAGCAGGGTTAGAATTGTTAAGACTTTGGAGAATCTTGGGCTGGACTGAATGCCTTTTACATGGAGATGGTCATGAACCTTTCAGAGACTGGGACAGAATGCTATGGTTTGGAAAAGTGTCCCCTAAAGGTCCACATGTTAAAGTCTTGGTCCCAGCCTGTGACACTATTGGGAGTTTGTGAATTTAAGAGGTAGAGCCTAGTGGGAGGTCTTCAGGTCATTGGGGGTGTGAGCCAGGGTAGGACCCTGGCCCTCTTCTCTTTTTCACTTCCTGGCCTTGAGGTGAGCATTTTTGCTCTGTCGTGGGATCCTGCCACGATGTGTTGCCTTGCCACAGATACAAAGCAACAGGGCTGAATGGCCATGGACTAAAACCTTCAAATCTATGAGTCAACACAAACCTTTTTTGGGCAGGGGGTTAAATATGGCAGAATAGAGGAAGTTGCTTTCCTGGTTGCTCTGTGGCATGGAACCAGGAAATCAGACTTGCAGCTTCTCAGCAAGGTGGGTGAACAAAAAAAGTGAGGGGGACATTAATAGAATTTAAAACTGGACATTCAAAGCAGATTGGGGGCTCAAGAGGTTGGACATAATAAAATAATGAAGAAATCCCCAGCTGCACAGCTGCTGCCACGGCCAGGCTGGAAGAACCAGCCAGAGTGGTCCCTCCACCTTGCCTGTGATAAGGGAATTAAATGACCCTGCATTTTTAGGAGGTCTGAGATATGTCTGGGCACAGAGCATTTAGAGATTGAGGACATTGCACAACTAAACTGCAAGTCACACTGCATGATGTCCTTGTATGGTAAAGAAGCGGCCATCTCTCCTGACAGCTTGCAGAGGACAAAACAAGGAAACATTTTGCAGCCACAGTGCAGGTGCTGGCAGCTGAGAGAACCGATTCTTGGCAAACCCAGGTTGTTTAGAAATACAGGCCCAGTAAACACACACTGCATGACATAGAACACACTTAGGTGACCAGGAGAAAATCAAACATAGAGAAGGGTTTACACAGGGGACAACTGGTTATAGAAACCCAATGGTCTACCCCTTTCCAATCCTGCTGCAAGCTGGGAATTCAAAAGGCTGGGGGTAGGAGAGATTAAATTTGGAGACTGAATCCAAGATCAGGAAACATGGGGTCCTAGGGTGATATAGGGGACTAAGAATTGGGTCCCCCACCACATGAGTGGAACCCAGGGGAGATCCTGTGCTAGTGTTCCAGTGTTCTGGCAATTACTAGGCCCTGGAGGTGCACTGATATTAAAAAAACTCCAGAAAATTGGCATTTAGCAAAGAGCCTGGAGCCCACCTGAGTCTAAACCCTGACACCAGGAATTCTGCGTATGGGATTACCTCTGTCACTCCAACAACACAGAGAGTGGAGCATCATGCTCCAGATGACCCCACCTAAAACTTCTGAGAAAAGAAGCTGAGAATCTTTTGAACTCTAGTGAAAAGAATTCTTTAACTTTTCATTGAGATTTTTTCCCTTCCTTTTTTTCCCATTTTCTGTTTAAATGTGACCTTAAAGGTACATGGACATTTATCCATACTCATATTTTCCCCATGTATAGCATTTTTGAAGCTAGTTATTTTTCATGAATCAGTTTTTTGAGGACTAGGATGTTTGATTAGTATATTTTAGTTTTTGGTTTTACTTTTAAATTTTAAACATTTTTACTTTATATATATTATTTTCTCTTACCTGTTTCCCTTGATTCTCTTTCTTTTTTCTCTTTCACTAACAGCCAATTTCTATTGTTCTATATTTCAGTCTTCCTTTAATTTTTTCTTCTATCTTCTCTCCTCCCCCCTCATAATTATCACATCCTGTATCACTTCTGTTCTCTCCCTGGCCATCATTTGAAATTGTAAACACATTTGCAAATTTGCTATTTTTATTATAGGCAATAACTGATCATATCATTTCTATTTATTGTGATAATTAACATTGTAGATGTCATAGTAGGAACTATTTGGTTTAATGCTATTGTTTTCATTGGTTATTATTATTATTTGTCTCCCCCCTAAATAGTGAGGTACTAGAAACCTTCAGGAACACTACAATCCACAGGGTAGAAATTTTACTGCCTCAGATCCATACTGTAAGATGGGTAGGCACACAAACAAGATGAAAACTCAGGGGAACAAATCACCCCAAACAAACAAAGATACTCTAATAATCCATCAACACCAGAGTTAAACTGATCTGCAAAGTAAAGGATGGTATTAGGAATGGTATTAGAGAGAAAACACAGAAAGTGAAAGATCACTTCAAAAAGGAGTTAGAGTTTCTGGAAAAAAAAGAAATCCTCAAAATGAAGTAATCAATAAACCAAATTAAATATTCAATTGAAAGTATCATCAACATACTAGATCACCTGGAAGACAGAGTTTCAGACAATGAAGAAAAATAGATAATCTCAAAAACAAAGCTGACCATGGAGAAAAGATGTTAAAAGACCATGAGCATAACCTCCAACAAATATGAGATAACCTGAAAAGATCAAATTTAAGATTGTCAGGATAGGGGAAGAAGGCACTGAGATACAAATAAAAGGAATGCACAATCTTTTCAGTGAAATAATATCATAAAATTTCCCAAATCTACAAAATGAAATGGAAAATCAAATACATAAGGCTTACAGGTCCCAAATATACAAAGTTATAACAGACCCACACCAAGGCACATTATTATGAAAATTCCTACCACAGAGAGTAAGTATAGAATTTTATAGGTGACCAGATAAAAATGACAGGTAACAGGGCTGGGATTGTGGCTCAGTGGTAGAGCACTTGTCTAGCATGTGGGAGGCCCTAGATTCAATCCTCAGCACCACATAAAAATAAATAAACAAAATAAAGGTATTGTGTTCAACTACTTCTAAAAAATAAAGAAATGACAAGTAACATTTAGAGGGAAACCAATCTGGATCTCAACTGATCTTTCCACCCAGACCCTCAAAGTTAGGAGGTCTTGGAATAATACACAAAGCTCTGAAAGCAAATGGATGTCAACCAAGAATTTTATATCCAGCAATATTAAACATCAGAATTGACAATGAGATAAAAACTTTCCATGATAAACAAAAGTTAAAAGAATTCACAACTAGAAAGCCTAGGCTACAAAACATTCAATAAGGTATTTCATGAAGAATAAATGAAAAATAAAAGTGAAAACCAGCAAAGAGAGGAACTACACAAAAAGAATAGTGACTCAGTGGAGAAACTAATTCAAATTAAAAACTAGAAATAAATCAAAATGGCAGGGAATAAAAATAATAGCTCAATAGTAACATTGAATATAAATGGCCTGAACTTATCCATTAAAAGACATAGACTGGCAGTTTGGATTAAAAAACAAGACCCAACAATATGCTGTCTCCAAGAGACTCACCTCAAAAGCAAAGACACATCCACAGGCTGAAGCTAAAAGGATGAGAAAAAAACACAAGATTCACATGGATCTCAAAAACAAACAGGGGTTTCTACCCTCCTATCAGATAAAGTGGACGTTAAGCCAAAGTAAACCAGAAGGTACAAAGAAGAACATTTCATACTGCTTAATGGAGTTATATATCAACAAGACATAGCAATTGTAAATATTTATGCCCCAAACAATGGAGCATCCACATACATGAAGCAAACTTTCTCAATTTCAAGAAGCAAATAGACCACAACAAAATAATACTGGGTGACTCTAATATACCTCTCTCACCACTGGGTAGATCCTCTGAAGAAAAACTAAATAAAAAAAGCTATAGAACTAAAAAATAGAACTGATATTTAGACTTAATAGTCATATATAGAATATTTCATTCATCGATGACTGAATACACTTTCTTCTCAGAAGCACATGGATCCTTCTCTAAAATAGACCATATATTATACCACAAAGCAGCTCTTAGAGGAAAATACAAAAAGAAAAAGTTAATACCTTACATCCTACCAGATCATATAAAATTAGTAATCAACAAATAAAAAATAGAAACTATTCTAAAACCTGAAGACTAAGTAATACTTTACTGAATGATGAATGGATAGAAGAAAAAAATCAGGGGTGAAATTAAAAAGTTAAATAAGTTAATAAGAATGCAATACAATATTATCAAAATCTCTGGGACACTTAGCAGTGCTAAGAGGAAAGTTCATTGAATTGAGCTCATTCATTAAAATAATACAAAGTCAACAAATAACTAACCTTACATTACATCTCAAAGCCCGATAAAAAAGAAGAACAAATCAATACCCAAACAGTAGAAGACAGGAGATAATTAAAATCAGAGCTGAAATCAATGAAATTGGAACAAAAGAAACAATCCAAAAAATTGACAAAACAAAAAGTTTTTCCTTTGAAAAAAATCAATAAAATTGATAAGCCCTTAGCCAAATTAACAAAGAGAAAGAGAGAAAACTCAAATTACTAAAATTCATGATGAAAAAGAAAACAGCACAATGGATTCTATTGAAATACAGATGATAATCAGAACCTATTTTGAAAATTTATACTCTAATAAAATAGAAAATCCTGAAGACATTGACAAATTTCTAGAAACATATGACCTACCCAAATTAAATCAGGAGGATTAGAAAATTTAACAGATCAGTTTCAAGCAATGAAATGGAAGATGGCATTAAAAAGCCTCTCAAGAAAGGAAAGCCCAGGAGCAGATGCTCAGTTGAGTTCTACAAGATCTCAAAGAAGAACTAACACCAATCCCCGTCATTTATTCCATGAAATAGAAAAGAGGGAACCCTTCCAAACTCATTCTATGAAGCTAGTATCACCTGATACCAAAACCAAAGACATGTGGAGGAAAGAAAATTTCAGACCAATATTCCTGATGAAAATAGATGCAAAATTTTTTCATAAAATACTGGCAAATCACATATAAGAACATTAAAAAGATATACACCATGACCAAGTGGGGTTCAACCCCGGGGAATGCAAGTTTGATTCAACATATGGAAAACAATAAATGCAATTCATCACATTGGTAGACTTAAAGACAAAAATCACATGATTATTTTAATAGATGCAGAAAAAGCATTTGACAAAATACAACACCCATTCATGTTCAAAACACTAGAAATACTAGGAATAATAGGAACATGCCTCAACATTGTAAAAGCTACATATGTTAAAGGCCAACACCATTCTAAATGGAGAAAAAATTGAAAGCATTCACTCTAAAAACTGGGAAAAGACAGGGATTCCCTCTTTCACCACTTCTATTCAACATAGTTCTGGAAACCCTAGCCAGAACCATAAAACAGAAGAAAGAAATTAAAGGGATACAAATAGAGAAAGAAGAACTCAAAATGTCACTATTTGTTGACATGATTCTATATTTAGAAGACAGACCTAAAAAACTCCACCAGAAAACTTCTAGAACTCATGAATGAATTCAGCAAAGTAACAGGATATAGTATTAACACCCATAAGTCAATTGCATTTCTAAACTTTAGTGATGAATCAACTGGAAGAGAAATTAGAAAAACTATCCTATTCACAATAGCCTCAAAGAAAATAAAATATTTGGGAATCAATCTAACAAAAGACGTGAAAGACCTCTACAATGATAACTATAGAACACTAAAGAAAGAAATTGAAAAAAACCTCAGAAGATGGAAAGATCTCCCATGTTCTTCAACAGATTTAATGCAATTCCTATTAAGTATCCAATGATGTTCTTCATAAAACTAGAAAAAGCAGTCATGAAATTCATTTAGAAGAATAAGAGAGAGCCAAAGCAATCCTTAACAAGAAAAGTGAAGCAGGAGGCATCACAAAACCAGACCTTAAATTATACTACAGAACAAAAAATGGCATGGTATTGGCACCAACCAGACATGAAGACCAATGGTACAGAATAGAAGACACAGAGACAAACCCACATAAATTCAGTTGTCTCATACAAAGGCACCAAAAGCATATTTTGGAAAAAAAATAGACTCTTCATCAAATGGTGCAGGGGGAAATGGAAATTGATATGTAATAAAATGAAATTAGACCCCTGTCTCTCACTCTGCATAAATTTTAGCTCTAAGTGGATCAAGGACCTAGACCCTAGACGAGAAATCCTGCACCTAACTAGAAGAAAAAGTAGTCCCAAATCTCCATCATGTCAGATTAGGCACTGAATTCCTCAACAAGACTCCTAAAGCACAGGAAGTAAAATCAAGAATCAATTAATAGGCTTTTTCGCAACGGGTTTGCCGCCAGAACACAGGTGTCGTGAAAACCACCGCTAAATCAAAGCCAAAATGGGAAAGGAAAAGACTCACATCAACATCGTTGTCATTGGACCCGTAGATTCGGGCAAGTCTACCCCTACTGGCCATCTGATCTACAAATGTGGTGGCATCGACAAAAGAACCATTGAAAAATTTGAGAAGGAAGCTGCTGAGATGGGAAAGGGCTCCTTCAAGTATGCCTGGGTCTTGGATAAACTGAAAGGTGAACGTGAGCGTGGTATCACCATTAACATCTCCCTGTGGAAGTTTGAGACCAGCAAGTATTACGTGACTATCATTGATGCCCCAGGACACAGAGACTTTATCAAAAACACGATGACAGGCACATCTCAGGCTGACTGTGCTGTCCTGATTGTTGCTGCTGGTGTTGGTGAATTTGAAGCCGGTATCTCCAAGAACGGGCAGACCCGTGAGCGTGCCCTTCTGGCCTACACACTGGGTGTGAAACAACTAATGGTTGGTGTTAACAAAATGGATTCCACTGAGCCACCCTACAGTCAGAAGAGATATGAGGAAATCGTCAAGGAAGTCAGCACCTACATTAAGAAAATTGGCTACAACCCTGACACAGTAGCATTTGTGCCAATTTCTGGTTGGAATGGTGACAACATGTTGGAGCCAAGTGCTAATAGGCCTTGGTTCAAGGGATGGAAAGTCACCTGTAAAGATGGCCGTGCCAGTGGAACCACACTGCTTGAAGCTTTAGATTGCATCCTGCCACCAACTCGTCCAACTGACAAGCCTTTGCGTCTGCCCCTCCAGGATGTCTACAAAATTGGTGGTATTGGTACTGTCCCTGGGGGCCGAGTGGAGACTGGTGTTCTCAAGCCTGGCATGGCGGTCACCTTTGCTCCAGTCAATGTCACAACTGAAGTAAAGTCTGTTGAAATGCACCATGAAGCTCCGAGTGAAGCTCTTCCTGGAGACAACGTGGGCTTCAGTGTCAAGAACGTGTCTGTCAAAGATGTTCGCCGTGGCAATGTTACTGGTGACAGCAAAGATGACCCACCAATGGAAGCAGCTGGTTTCACTGCTCAGGTGATTATCCTGAACCATCCAGGCCAAATCGGTGCTGGCTATGCTCCTGTACTGGATTGTCACACAGCTCACATTGCTTGCAAGTTTGCTGAGCTGAAAGAAAAGATTGATCGCCGTTCTGGTAAGAAGCTGGAAGATGGCCCTAAATTCTTGAAATCTGGTGATGCTGCCATCGTTGACATGGTTCCAGGAAAGCCCATGTGTGTTGAGAGCTTCTCTGACTATCCTCCTCTGGGTCGTTTTGCTGTTCGTGATATGAGGCAGACAGTTGCTGTGGGTGTTATCAAAGCAGTGGACAAGAAGGCTGCTGGAGCTGGCAAGGTCACCAAGTCTGCCCAGAAAGCTCAGAAGGCTAAATGAATATTACCCCTAATACCTGCCACCCCAGTCTTAATCAGTGGTGGAAGAACGGTCTCAGAACTGTTTGTCTCAATTGGCCTTTTAAGTTTAATAGTAAAAGACTGGTTAATGATAACAATGCATTGTAAAACCTTCAGAAGGAAAGGAAAATGTTTTGTGGACCATTTTGTTTTTTGTGTGTGTGGCAGTTTTAAGTTATTAGTTTTTAAAATCAGTACTTTTTAATGGAAACAACAAAAATCTGTCACAGAATTTTGAGACCCATTAAAACAAAGTTTAATGAGAAACCTGTGTCTTCTTTGGTCAACATGAACTTATACAAATGTTAGGCAAGAGTTCCTCAACCTATTTGTGGTGTTGAGAATCTGTTAACTTTATAAGTATGATTAAGTTTTCTGGTTGGGAATTTAGTTAAGAAGGGAAACTGGGAGGGATCTTTAAGTACCTGGCGAATATCTGGGAGGGGTGTATTGATTACAACACTTGGTTAGGGTAGAAAAATAACTTTGTAATTTACTTTAGAGGACCAAATCCTGTAATATTAAAGGCTGTGACTTCTGAAAAAAAAAAGAATCAATTAATAGGATTGTATCAAACTAAAAAGCTTATTCACAACAAAGAAAATTTCAAGAATGTGAAGAAAGAGCCTACAGAATTGGAGAAAATCTGTACCACCTGCACCTTGATAGAGCATTGCTCTTCAGGATCTATAAAGAATTCCAAAGACTTAGCATCAAAAAAACAAAACAAACAAACAAACAAAACACCCAAGTAAAATCAGTAAATGGGCAAAGGAACTGAACAGACACTTCACAGAAGAAGAAATACAAATGGTCAACAAATATATGAAAAAATGTTCAACATCTCTAGCAATTAGAGAAATGCAAATTAAAACTACACTGAGATTTCATCTCATTCCAGTCAGAATGGCAATTATCAAGAACACAGGTAACAATAAATGTTGGCGAGGATATGGAGAAAAAGCTAGTGGGACTGCAAATTGGTGCCACCACTCTGGGAAGTTTTATGTAGACTCCTCAGAATACTTGGAATTGAACCACCATTTGAACCAGCTATCCCATTCCTCGGCATATACCCAAAGGACTTAAAATCAGTATACCATAGTGACACGGCCACATCAGTGTTCATAGCAGCTCAATTCACAATAGTTAAGCTATGGACCCAACCTAGATGCCCTTCAATAGATGAATGGATAAAGAAAATGTGGTGCACATACACAATGGAATACTACTCAGCCATAAAGAAGAATAAAATTATGGCATTTGACCATAAATGGATGGAACTGGAGAATATTATGCTAAATGAAATAAGCCAATTCCAAAAATCCAAAGGTCAAATGTTCTCTCTGATATGGGGATGCTGACTCACAACAGGCCAGGGGCAAGGGAGGAATGGAGGACCAATGGTGGATTGGGCAGGGGAGAATGGGAGGAAGTGAAGGGCGATGGGAATGGGAAAGACAGAAGGATCAGGCATAACTTTTTGATGCACTTATATGAATACTGGACCAGTGTAACTCCACATCATGTACAAGCACAAGAATGGGAAGTATATTTCATGTATGTTTGATACATCAAATGCATTCTACTTTCATGTATAACTAAAAAGAACAAATAAAAAAATTTAAAAGATGATTCTTCTCAGGCAGTTGTTATAATGATAGAAAGCTGCGTTAACACAGTCTCCTGACCTGCCCCTCTGCTTGTTCCTCTCCTATATCCATCTTCTACATGGTCTTCAGAGGATCTTCCAAAGTCCTCTTGCTATCCTTGTCCCCTACAAAGTCTCAAAGGCTTCTCTTGGCTCAGGGGTCTAACCCAGACTCCCTGCTAACCCATAAAGTATCCCTCTGCATTGTGCTTCCTAAAGGTATTTTTCAACCTTGGCTGCATTTCAGAATCCAGGGGAGCATTAAAGTCTGCCCAGAAGTTATGATTTAATCAGCCTGGGCAGGGTCCCAAGCATCTGTTTTTTTATTCCATTTCCCATGACCTGATGACGTCTTCTTGAACTATCTGCAGATTCCTGCCTCTATCAGAGACCCAGCTGTTGTCTAATCTCAGATCTAAGGAGAGAGGTAGGAACTTGCCTGCAGGCTTGATTTTTTTTTCCCCTTTCCATTCCCCGTAGTTGGTAATTATTCTTCTGTATTTAAGGGTCAAAACTAAGTTCTTTGTGTTCCCAGATGGAGTCCCATTGCGGTATGTGGTAGGTTTCAGACAGAAAGATGGGAGTGGAGAGAGGAAAGGAAATATGGGTCTCTGTGTCTGGGGGGTTGCCTGGAAAGGGTATATGCCACTCCAAAACACGCCTCCTTGTTATATGGAGTGTTTGTTCTAAAGGAAGTTGAGAGATGTAGGAAAAACTCCCAACTCAGGGAATGAGTTTTCCTCTTGTAAAAGATTATTGTTATGGTTTGGATGTGGGGTGTCCCCCCAAAGCTCATGTGTGAGACAATGCAGGAAGAGTTAGAGGAGAAACAATTGGATTATAAGAGCCTTAATCCAATCATTGGATTAATCCCCATCAGAAGACAGAGTGGTGACGGGAGACAGGTAGGAGGAGGCTGGAGGAGGAGGGTGCCTGGAGGAGGAGGGTGCCTGGGAACGTGGCCTTGTAGCGTATATATTACATCTGGTGCGTGGTGTCTCTCTGCTTTCTGATCATCATGTGAGCTGCTTCCCTCCACCACACACTCTTCTGCCATGATGTTTAGCCTCACCTTGATCCCAGGGGAATGAAGCCGCTGTCTATGGATTGAGCCTCTGAAACTGAGCCCCCAGACCGTTCCTCCTCGGCAGTTCTTCTGGTCTGTCCTGTAGTCACAGCAACAAAGAAGCTGGCTAAAACAATTACAGAGGTGTCTGTTTCCTTCAGGAAGAAGAAGACTCTTAGCGATTCATCAATGGGGACGGCACAGACTTAACGCTGCCTAACAAAACTTACTAATGTTTAGCAGACTCTGTACTTTCCCTGGTCACCCTCCCAGAACTTGCCTTTCCTTCCCAGAAGGCCCCAGCCTCTTTTCCTTTTAGCCTAAAATGACATTTAAGCTCAAGTTATATTTTGGGTCCCTCATCTCTGAGTGTTCCCATGCGTCCGTGGGTGATGTGCAGGCTCATACCCTTGGTTTTCCTCTGTCCAGTCTAATTCACATAGCCCCAGTTGGGGAACCCAAGAGGGACAGAGAAAAGGATGTTTTCCCCCCACTATACTTGTGAGAACTCATGAAAGGGCAGCTCCAGGACAGGCCAGTAATTCAGGAGGTCGAGGGGTCAGTGGCCCAGTGTACCCGGGCCACAGGACTCCTCAGCCCTGGATTCGAGGAATAGTCTCAATTTCACCCCTCACTGGGGCCTCTACTGCTCCTTGATTTCCTGGGCAATGGAAAGGATGATTTAAAAAATTATGCAATGTCCTAAACTTAATTATAAGGCCCAGAGGATAGAGGAGAAAAAAAAAAAAAAGATAAGAAAATTTCAGTTAACAGAGACGGGAGAAACCAAACAAAGACGGTTTCCGATTCCCCAGGGGGATTTAAATCCCATCCCAGCCGAGCACCAGAGCCACTGGGTCCTGTTTCCACATAAAATTCCTGGATTCTTAGCCCCAACCAGCCCACTAATTCTCTATGGACTTCCCGCATCCTGAAGGTTTCCCTGCCTGGCGGGATCCCATCCCCCTAATCTGTACCCAATGCTGGTTCAACTTGTACCTTCCATCCCCCAATTTTTGTTATAAAATGCTCTTAGCTCTAGGCCTTGTGGACGTTTTTCCAACTGCTATGTTGCTACGTTACCTGCAGAAACCTTCCCAGGACCTGGTTCTTTTTCTGGTTAGCATCTGTGATGCCTCAGTTAACCTTATTATTTCAGAGAGCCCTCAAGTTTCAAGAGTCTGGGCTTAATGCAGGAAATACAAATGAGAAATAAGATCTTTCCCAGCGCCAAAAGGAATGGAGAATGCCCTTTCTCCCCTTTCTTAGAGATGTTAAGCAAATAAAACTGAATTGAGCAAGGAAAGATTCTAAACAGGGTAGACTCCAGGTCCCGAATAGGTTCAGAGTGGCTCTGAGGCTCTGCGTGGCTGGAGAGCATTGACGGTCAGAGAAAAGGAGGTGAGACAGTAGGACCCAGCCACTGGTTAGAGCTTGGCCCTGGCCCTGTTGGAGCCTGGTTTGAGTAGTCATCTGCCTGTGGTTGCCTGAAGCTCAGCTGCTGTGATTGGCTGAGCCTCAGTGCCTGTTGTAAGAGTAGGTTACAGTCAATGGACACATCAGGTAGGTTACCGTTCGCAATGCACGAGGACGCCTTTAGGACAAATGTGACTGGAGACAATGAAGAAGGTCTTTCTTTGGAATCCTGTCTCTGTGGATGCAGGTAAGTCAAGTCAAAATCTAAGGAAGCCCCTTGCCTCTTTTGCTTCCTAGGATGTCTTTCTTGGGGCGCCGGGGACTTCTCCATCTGTGAACATCAGCATTGATGGCGCAGTCTCTGGTCTCTGTGGGAGTTTGAGCTAGGAGCCTGGAGCCAAATTACAGTTTCCTGCTTATGGCAAAGATGGGCGAAAGGTTTCTTTTTCCTTTGATAAAGGTAATTAATTCACGTGTAGGTAATAACTCGTGTCTGTGTGACTATATGACCGGGTGATCCATTTTTCTGTTTTTGCATTCTATTTAGCGAATTGCTTTTGATAACATTTTGCAGTCGAATGCTTACGTAATAATAAAACTCTTTTCCCCTTAGATTTTTTTGGTGGGGTTTGGCCAGACTCACTTGGTTGTGTCAGAGATTCTTTCCTTAGCAAACTGTTGTAAAGGATCATAGCTGCCTAGCTCCAGGGAGGGAAATAAGGGGTTTTGGTATCATTGATACTACCCATCAAGCAGTTATTGGTTCTTTGGAAATCGTTGGTGACCATTCTGCCCAAACTTTGTTGCCCATTTTGTGACACACGGTTCAGCCTGGTTCCACCGTCCATGCTGATCTGTGGGCTGAGTATAATAACTTTCAATCTGCTCTTGCTCTCCAGTGGCCACAGGAATCCAACTTCTGTTTCATGTCACCTCTCAGCATGCGTATGCAAAACCTTAAATCGTATTGGAACAGAAATGTAGCCAAGTGGAAGACCCTGGGAGGAGTTTGCTGTAATATGTTGGACTCATACTTGGCCCAATTTACGTGGCATGAAGGATCAGGAAATGGTATTTTCAATTCCTTTTAATTATCTGTATCGGAACAATTTCTATTCATTAAATAACGTTTTGACTAATATGATGTTTCTTTTTATGTACATCAATGTCCAAGGACAAATTCTTCAATTGAATACATCTGAGAGACAAATTGATGGATGGATCCTTTTTTCCTTTTCTATGTTTTTGAACAAGTCTTCTGGAATGGCGTATTTTAATTATTTCCCCTCGAGGCAGCTGGTCTTAGTACATCCGGCAGCACCCCAGGACCCTGATGAGGATGTATGCCTGAAAGCCCCAGGGCCACTTCTAAGTAATCTGTCTGGAGGGAGACCCCAATCTCTAGAGAGGGACTGCAGCACGCTGGTGTCCTCAGCCCTGGGGCAGAGACCATGGTGCTTGTCCAAGTTGTCGATTTTGGCTCAGGTTGCCTCCCCAAAATATAAGCCCCTCTAGACCAGAACCAGTGGTTTCTGTTGAGACCTTCCTACCTTTCAAGAGGACTAACTTGCCTGGTGAGAATTGGGAAGAAGACTGGAGATCTTGGTCTTTAGGATTGAGAGAGCTGTGCAACATGATCAGCCTTTCTGGTGACCGGAGAGTACTGGGCTCAACTAACACAGAGAACAGAGACTCCGCTGCAGCTGGAGAGTTCCTCCATCCAGTGAGCCTCGCAGAGGTCTTCCATTGTCGTGAATTTGTGGTCATCTCTGGAGTTGGGCTTCTTGCCTTGCTCTGAATGTCCCACATCCTGGCTTTGTCAGGCAGCCTTGCCGGGGTCTCATTGGCTTGTTCTGCTGTCCCCTGTATTTCCTGTATCTGGATGTGGGTCTGGAGGCTGGAGTGGACTTGGGTTAAGGATCCCTCATGGTGATTCTGTGAATGTCCTATTGGATCACATGGGGCTGGGGACACACAATGCCGGGCTGTCCCTGCAGGCACCACTCTTTGATCCCTCCATGGAGGTGATGATGGCCACATCTTTCATAGGGAAGGTGCGTTCACTCCCCTTGAAATGAGTAAATAATCTGTTGCATGACACTTTGTCCTTCTGTTTTCCAACAGCCTTGGACCCAGTGGTTCTGGTGACCACAGAAGGTCCTGGCATGAACCCATCTCTGCTTGGGGTTGCTGTGAAGGTGTCATCCCTTCTGCACTTCCTAGGGACATGTCCCCTTTGTCTCTCTTCCCATGGTGGACTCCTGCATTTCTGTGTAACACAGTGCCAACTGTCATCATTACCATTTCTGATACTCAAATTGTCTCAACTTGGCCATTGGTGCCCTTTTAACCCCAGAGTGCCTTTGACATAATCCCAGGATTATGTCTTTGAGCACGCCCCTGGTTTCTGGTACTATGGGGCATCCTGGGCTCTTCCTGTGCATCCCCCACTTCTGGCTTGGAATCGGTATCACCCTCAGAGGCCTCATTCTTGTTCTTGGAACTCTTTTTCTTGGGGACTGGTGCTTAAACATAAGTTTGGGACATGAGGCTTGCACACACATGTGTACCTATACTTATAAAGTCATAGTTTTTAACTCAAATGTGACATTACCAATTTTGGGGGGTACCAAGAATTGAACCCACTTAACCACTGAGTTACATCCCTAGCCCCCGCCCTTTTTAAATTTTGAGACAGGATCTCACTAAGTTGCTTACAGCTTTGCTAAATTGCTGAGACTGGCTTAGAATTTGTGATCCTCCGGTCTCAGCCTCACAAGAGTCTAGTGGGCACCACCATGCCTGGCTCCAAATTTTTATTGTCACTATACGTTATTTAAAACTTGTATCTATCTATTTCTCCTTTCAAAGAAAATTATGATTCTTTGAAGCTTCAAATATATATAGTTGGTGCTCTGGACCTTTGAGTTCCATACTCATGGATTCAACCAGCCGCATTTGGAAAATATTAGAGAAAAAAATTAGCATCTGTACATGTATAGATATTTCTTCTTATCCATATTCTCTAAACAGTACATTATAGCAACTATTTACAAAAATTTGTTAGGTGTCACAAGTATTTAAAGTATATGGGAGAATGGGAGAAGGCTAGATGCAGATACTGTGCTGTTTTATGTTAAAGACCTGAGCATCCACAGATTTTGGTATCCTTGAGAAGTCCCAGCCCCCTTGGATACTGGGGAACAAATGTATATAATTTTTTGTTTTATCCAACAGTATTCACACAGAAGTCTCAAAAGGACAACAATACCTGTATTAACAAAAAGCCCAATAAGTGCAAAGTTTCCTTGTAATATTCTTTGGCACAGACAGTGCCCTACTAAGATGAACAGCCTGAGTACCATGTTCAACAGTTCCCTTTTGCCATGTGATTGTGTTATGAATTTGATATGTAGTTGGGTTAATTTATTTGGATGTGCAATGTGGAGATGATGTATCTTATCTTTTAAAATTTCATTTATTTTCTCAAATGTAAAATGTTTACATGGTTCAAAAGCCCAAACTTTCTTTGTAGATAAAGTCTCACTATATTGCCCAGACTGGCCTCTAACTCCTGGGTTCAAGCAATCCTTCTGCCTCAGCCTCCAAAATAGCTAAAGGTGCAAGCTACCATGCTTGGCTTCAAAGCTATTTTTGAAAAGAATAGCCAGAGAACTATTGCATTCAGTACTATCTTATACCATTCTCACCCACCTTATAGTTTGCAGGGTTTTTTTTTTTTTCTGGCTTACCTTGTCATATTTCTTTAAAGTAAAAAAGCAAATGTGTATTTGCACACACAAATATATATTCTTATTTATTTTTATTTTTCACAATTCAGCATTGCATATACCCTGTCCATATCTGTTTTTTCCCCTACTAACAATATATCATGGATATCACTCCATATCCATTAATGGAGAATATTCTGTCTTCTTTTCATGGCTGCCTAGCACTTCATTATGTGGATATACCAGGATTCAGGCAACCAGTCCTCATTGATGGACATCTGATAAACTCCTGTTCTCTTGTGTGGGCTGCCAACTACTTATTTGTAGTAGATGAGGGAGGCAAGACTTTGGGGGATATATGCAAGACTCATCCACTCTTGGCCCAGAGCTATAGGACTTGTCCTGGCTGCCAGAACCAACTCCTGCTTCAGCAAAGGTGGGCTCAGGTAGGTATGATGTCAAGTCTGGAGTGCGCAAGTTGAACTGTCAATAAGTAAAAAAAGAGTGGGCCCTGCATCTCATGGAAGGGGAACCAGGGACTCTACTTATATACTCAGTATAGTAGAGGGACCAGGAAAGTCAAGGTTATGACTGTAATGAGTTATTGCCCAAAGGAAAACTTAGCCACACAGGACCTCCACATCCTCCAACACAGAGGCCGTCTGCTCCAGGCAGAAGATGAGAGCAACTCCCAAGAAGAACTTGAGGAATGCTGCCCAAGCTCCACTGGGAATGGAGAGGGGTTTCAGGCAGACATGGGGACAGGGACCCATTGATATAGGAAGACACGTCCATCCCCAGTCTCATCCCTTGTTATTTTCCTAGAAGTGAATGCTCAATTGTCTGAGAAAGAGGATGAGGTCATTCCTACTGGTTTCGGGGCCTATGGATAGTTTCAGGACCCCAAGGGCCAGAATAGAGGTGGAGGAGAAGGTATGTAGTCTCTGGGTCCAGGAGGGGGTGGCTGGTGAGCCTATGGGAGTACTAAAGAACCAGAGAGCCTTGGGGTGTAAGAGTCGGTAGACAGAAGAAGGCTCTAAGTCCACTGGCCCCATGCCAGCACCCAGGAACAATCCCAGTAGTGAGAACCCATTGTTGAACTGTGACCTCACCCCTAATCGGCCCCTGCTCTGTAGCTGGATTGTCTATGACTTCTGCAAGTGGGGATGGCATCTGCCACTCTCTGGTCAGGGTCCACCTCAGCTGGGTTCTGGACTGCAGAAACAATGTGCTCCATAATAGCCCAGAGCATCTGGAGCCCTGGGCCATCCCCACATCTGTAATTGGGTTTTGAACCTGATGTTGTCACCAGCCTATGGATGTGGACTGGAAGAGGCAAATCTTAGAGTAGGAATCAATATTCCTACGGATGTCATGGAAATGGGGGACAGAGGACATGAAAACCATTTCCACATGCCTTTGCTCTGAGGCCAACTGCTTTTCCTTTTTGGTTGCTGTGGGCAGACCCCTGCCTTTCTGTGAGAATCACGTTGCTAATGGAGCTCTCAGGAAGCCCAGTCTTTCCCTTTGGCTCCTCTTGTATTCAGTGCTGGCTGCATGATAAAGACGATCAGCCTCCCTCCCAGGACTGCAGACAATTTCAATGTCTGCTACTACACTCGGTAACTGCTCAGAGAACAAATGGGTGAGTGGGGGAACGAATTTGGAGTCCAAGAAACAGGTCTGAAGATTATTAGCCCATCTGCCAGTTACCCAGCTTGTTAGTTTCTCATCTCTTGGCACCAAAATTCAAGAAAAAAATTATGTTTCATCCCAGGACACATGTCGTCCTTCCCATGGGTGTGGACTTACCTGGGGGTACTTGCTATCTATTCTCTCTTTTGCTTACCTGGTGCTGTAACAGGACAGTGCATCACACCACCACCCCCCACCGCCCCCGCATTCACTCACCTGCCTCTGCCTGACCACCTGACCTGTGGGTCCCTCCATCAGTCAACAAGAGAGCACTGAGGACCCGCTGTCCATTGTTCTGCACTGACACATGTGAAATGCAATGAGAGACTCGGGGCACAGCCGGAGCCTGGAACTCAGCCAGGGGCGGAAATGACACAGGATCAGAGGTCACAACAGTCCTTATTAAGCCACAATGGCTCCCATTAACAAGCGCCGCTCTAGAATGTCTGACCTAGCCATACAAACCTCACCATGGTTACCATCGGGGGCAGGCAAGTCTCACCTTCCAGGAGCTCCTCCTCTTCTTTAGAAAACCACCTGTTTTACTTTATGGGCAATAGATTCTTAGGAAAAGTAGGCTGTTTGAGGGTCTAGAATTTCAATGTCTGCTACCAAATGCTTTCCTTCCCTCTGAATTTCTAGAAGAGCACCTTACCTTATGAATGGGCAGCACCCCAAACAGTAAATACTCTCACCCAAACAGATCCCCACCAGTCAGCCCCCCTCCTAGGCTCCTTGCACAGATCTGGGAGGATGGAGGAATTCTCACCTAAGCAGGTGTGAAAAGTTCTGCCCTGGCCAGGTAAGCCTACCCGAGTTCCTGAGCCCTTGTGTTGACTGGCCTGGGGCCTTCAGAGGAAGGGGGAGCTACCCGTGTAGTGGAGTAGAAGAGTTGGCCCTAAGTGTGTGAGGGATTTAGGAAGGTAGAGGAGGAGCCGGAGGAGGTGGTAGCATGTTCTGCAAGACGAGACCCTTCCTCTCAAACCCAAACACGTGCCCAATCGGCGCAGAGGAAGATGCTTGACATCTCTAGTCACCAGGGGGATGCAGATCCAAACCACATGGAAACACCACTACACACTGAGAGGGCCAGAAAGAAAGTGGGGTCACAGCAAGTGCTGACCAGGACGGGGAGAAGTGGGAACCCTCCAGCACCACTGGGGGGAATGCAAAGTGGTGCAGCTGCCGTGGACAACATTCCAGTAGCTCTTCAAGTGACCAAACAGGAAGTGTCCACATTACCTGTACTTCTGCTCCTAGGTGTGCACCCCGAGAGCAGGGAAAACATGTTTTCACAGACACAAGTGTTCATGATTCAAAATAGTATGATCAACGTTTTATGGAAACAACCCACATGTCCATCCACAGGTGAATGGATGGACATAATGTGGCATAAGCACTCAGAGGAATATTATTCAGTCATAAGAAGTGAGAAGCATTAACCATGACGTGGATGAGCCTTGGAAATGTTATCTTGAGTGAAAAGTCATCAGTCACCGAAGATCACATGTTATATGGTCCCATTCTGAAAGTCCAGAATAGGGAAATCTGTAGATGGAAAGCAGAACAGTGGTAGCTCAGGGGTGGACTGGTGAAGTTGTGTGTGGGGGGGGCTGAAGACAGGGGGTGATGGCTACTTTGGGTGTTAGTATTCAGAATTTGTTTTGGAGGTGATGAAAGTGTTCCAAAATCAACTGTGGTGATAATGGTTGGCATATCTGTGACTATGCCAAAAACCATTGAAGTCCACACATTGAATGAGCAAATTGTGTTTATGTGAATTAGATCTCAGCAAAGCCATTAAGAATAAAGAAAAAAAGCCAAAGATTCTCTCCCCTTTCTTTTAATTTCACGTAATGGATGATGGTCAACACACCGTGGCAGGTGGAAGCCCAAAGAGGCAGAGACCGTTGGGGAAAGTGTGGGGTAGGAATCCGTGGTCATGGCACCAAGCTTTGGGTCTCTCAAAAGCCCTGCACTGGGGGCTTGAGCCATCTTACCCGGCCTCAGGGACCCAGGCACATCCATTAGATACTGAGGTTGCAAACAAAGGCCCCTTAGTCCTCGCCACATCCCTAGGAGCTGAGAGGCTTGTCTACCTGCGCTCGCTTCATCCAAGAGTCCTGAGTGGTCCGTGCAGATTTGTCTGCTGCAATCTTTACCTGAAACAAAATGAGGCAGGGTGAGTGCCGATGTCCTTGCTGGTTACTGCAGCTCAAGAAGGGCCAGAGCAGACTAAATCCCGGAGAAGGACTAGGCTTAGGGCATCTTCTCCTGTTGTCCCCATCTCTAAGACACTCAGAATTTCAATTCCAAGTTTCTGGAACTTCTGAAGTACATGCAACTAACTGCTTGAATCATACAGCAAGGCAGAGAGTTCTCAAAAGGGTTTTTAACAGCAGTCTATCTTATAGAATATTGTCTAGAAGTGATTTCAGCATATACACCTTTTCCAGGTAGTTGGTAGAAGTGCTTGTATGTCAAGTGCTCTGTTGGGGGGTCCTTTTGTTCTTGGGTCCCTACAGGAAATTCCTGAGGAAGGAATTGCCTTTGTGCATTCAGGATTACCTGGCCACAGTGGTTCTGTATAGCAGGTCAGTACTCTTGAATGTTCCCTCTGTCCCGGCTTTTCCAACTGGGACCTACAGATCTCAAGAGAACCACCTTTCTGAAATTGCTGGGTTTCTAGATTTATCATCTCTTTCAGATGTTTTCTCACCACTTAGATTTCCTGCTTCAGCTCAACCCCATGGACCCTGTAGATTGGGCAGATTACACTGTGAACAGAGCCGGGGGCCCAGAGGATGAGACCCAGCTGGTCCCGGCAGCATCAGGGGAAAGCCAGGCTTGGGTTTCCAGGATTGGACTCGTCGCCACCACTGAGAAAACAACCCTGTAAAATATTTATGTGTCTCACCTGCTTTGCCTTAGGTCCCACCACCCACACAGACCCAGTGCCGCCCAGTGGTGTTTGGGGATATCTGTGTTTATAAAAAGTTAATGAAAAGGAACGAGTGAGTGGAAGGATTCGTCCCACAGTTATTCTTTGAGCTGCTCCTCCATTCCAGCATTCTTCTAGGGGATGAGCAATCAGAGACGAGTAAGATGAACACCTCGGCCAAGGGTGGAGAGCGGTGCAGGGGAGCTGTTGTAGTGAAGTTCAGGTGAGAGGGTGAGGGGGCAATGGCTTCACTGGAACCCAGAGAGGGAGTGGAGAAGGGACCGGCAGGGGTCCAACAAAGGTCCCCAAAGGACAAGAAGGACCTGAAGGATGACTAGAAGCTAAAAAGTCAGAGGAAGGCGTTGCAGGAGAAGTCATGAGCCAGGGAAGCAGGGCGTCCCCAGAGAAGTGCAGATGGCCCCTTGTGCCTGCTGTCTCCCTGGGAGGCAAGAAGCGGCTCCCATGGGTCATGGGTGCACGTTAGGAGACCAACCTTGGCCATTGAGTATGATCAGACATACATACACTCGACACTTCAAGGGTCCACTGGAGGACAGTGGAGAGGTTCCGCTTATAAGAAGGTGGGAAATGATGAAGGGCTGAATTCAGGAAGAAGCTCTGGGGGTGGAGCATAGCGGGCACGTCCTAAAGACGGAAGAGAGAATGACCTGCATGGCCTTTAATTCAGAAACCAGTGAGGGGTGATGGGGGATTAGAAACGACAAACAAACAAACATAGACAAAGCTGGGACCAGGTGGGACACGGTCCTCTGGTGGAGGAACAATGACCCAGAGCTAGCTCAGCACATTTATTATATAGGTTTTTATCATCCAAAGGGTTTTCTGTGAGAAAGTTTCTGCCATGCAGGCAGGCTGAAGGGAGGAGTACTGACAGCCAATTATAATTATCTTTTTGAGCTCATAATTCTCTACTCCTGGCAGCTGGTGTCTGACCTCAGGGTCAAGACTGATGGTCTGTCCCCTGTGCCTTGCAAGGTGTCACCATAGCAACTGGGCAATCTTGAGCTGCACCTTTCCACAGGAAGTTCCCAGTGCAGGCTCCTGCTGTAAGAAGCCAGAGGTCCTGAGCCAAGTCACTGTTCCCCACAGACCAGTATGGGTAAGTAACTGAGTGGGTGACAAGATACCTTCATGACTGTAACTGGAGTCACCGGGTAGATGGGGTGCTTATCACTGAGACCAGGAAATATGGATGATATCAAGGTTCAAATGAGTCCCCTCAAATTCGTGTGTGGAAAACATAACACCCAAGGCAACATGGTCGGACTTCTTACAGCTGGATGCAGAACTACAGAAACAGAGCCCACCAGGCCTTCTCAGGCCCAGAATGGGACTGTCACTTCTACAATCATCTGCTGGGTAAGTGGAGGCTCAGAGCCAACTCAGACGCACTGTGGCAGTAGGCTCACCAGAGCATGAATGCTGGCAGGTATGGCTCTTTGGACCATCTTTGCACAGTGACAGCCACAACCATCAGTGCTAGAGAGGCTTCAGGGTGTGATGGGAGTAAGAGCCCTGGAGTCAGATTAATGTGGTCTGAAATTTTATCTCTGTCACTTTCTGGCTCTGCAACCTGCAGCAAGTTACTTTAATCCCATGCCTCATTTTTTCCCAAAGGTAAAATTGTGGGGGAGAACACTATCTGCTGGAGTTGGTACGCAGATTAAATGGGACATGAAGCTACAGGACAGTTTTAGCCAAGTGCCTGGCATCATAAAGGCAAGCTGTACCTTTGTGCTAGAACACTCTTATAACCACCTGCTCACCAGGCACCAGCTCCTGTGTGAGAAAACGTAGAAAGAAGCCTCAAGGAAGAAAGAAGTCTTTTATCTGTTTCAAAGACACTTTATGCAACTCATACAGCGTTTTTCCAAAATGCAGCTGCTGGTGACATTTTCCACAAGTTACTGGCTCTCCAGGCTGTGAAAGAAATTAATGAAATCATTAAAAGTCCCTCAGTTCTCACTGAGAGGTGAGGGCATCCTTGTCATCGTAAGCGGAGGGAAACCCTCTCCAGCCTGGAGCAGAGGGATTGGCTCAGTGTAGCTTTCCCTCCTGGAGCTCCTCTGCTTCCCAGCTCTGTTGCAGAGACCAAGTAAGTGGGGCCTGGGAGGTTAGGGCTTGGCCCGGAGTTCAGGTTGGCCCCTGGGAGCCCTGTGCTTGGAGTGTGGAACATTCCAGTCATGTAGTGTTGACTCCACCTGCATGTTGGTGACCCCTAGATTTATTTCTCCAGCTCAGATCTCTTTGGAACTTCAGACAAATATGTCCTTCTGTCCACTGTGACAAGCGGCATCTCTAACTTTGCATGGTCCAAGTCAGGCCCCTCTATGATCATCAGCTCCTGCCATGGGCCCAGTGACCCTGGACTTCCGATATCCATGCCTTTGTGTATACCAGGCACACAGACACAACTCCCTCCCCTGGAGTGTGCACCTGTGAGTTGCTGTGAATGAAGAGAAGGTGTTGGCAGAACAAGTGATGATGTTGCTTCTATAATTTGGTTACCAAAAATTGTGACTTACACCTTGCTAGTATTCTCTAGTCCTTCTGAAGATGGCCACCAGACAAGGAACAGAGGGTACCCTCCACCTACCAGAGGGATCCTGCCTCACTTGGACCCTTGTATCAGTCAGGGTTCTCTAGAGAAACAGAATTCACAGGAAGTAGAATTATAAAAAGGGGACTTATTAGGTTGGTTTATCCAACTGGAAGTTGGATAGTCCACAGTGGCCATCTGCTGGCTGGAGAGCTGGAAGAACCAGTAGCTGCACAATCCAAGAGGTTGAAGCCCCAGAGGGATCAATGGTGCTACACTAGTGTGAGACCGAAGACCTCTGGAGAATCACTGACAAGTCTGATATCCTCAGATGATTGCAGCGGCAACCAAGGACACGTTCAAGAAGAATCCAGCTTGCATCTGCTGCTGCTTCCTTGTTCTTCCAACTTTATTCCATCCAAGCCAAAATCCTATTGGATGGTGTTGCCCATGCTTAGGGAGGATCTCCATTTCAGTTGGCTATCCCACATGCCAATCATTCCTAGACACACCCTCGTGACATACCCACAAGCCCCTTAATCCTTGGCATCTCTTAATCCAATCAAGTTGACAATTTAAACTAACCATCATAACCCTGCAATGACCATGGCCCTGGTCACTACTATCAGTCCAGCCTGTGAGAGACCCAAGGCCTGCACCTTGATTGCAGTCACATAAGAGACTTTCAAGTAAACTGTGCCAAATTCTTGACTCACAGACACCATGAGATAAGAAATGTAGATTGTTTTAAGTCACTGAATTCTGGGATAATTTGTTAGTCTTCTGCATTTGGGTCAATGATGTTTTCACTCATTCTGTGTTTAAGTCAAATACTAAGTAGTCATTTTTGATGCCCAGCCTTTATTTTTTTTTTAGCTGTGACAACCTTCCCCCAACCCCAGTACATACACAACCAGCCCAACATATAAGGACCCTTGGGATCACATTGAGCCCACCCGGATGATCTGAGATAATTTACCATCCTCTCAGACCTGTCCCGACTCAGACTTTTCACCGTCTCCATCTCTCTTAGCCTATCACCCCTCCCCAGGGCTTCAGCAAGGTTCTCCAAACTGTCTTCCTGGGCTCCAGTCTTGTCCTCCTGTGCCCAGTGCCCATATGGCAGTGAGAATGATCATAAAAACCTGAATTGGGCCACACTCTTCCTAAGCTTAAGACCCTCCCCTGCCTTCCCATGCAGGGGGGGTAACACCCCACCTCCCCCTGGCCTGGGCACCTGTGTCGGCCTTGCCTGTGTCTCTCATGGTGAGCTCGGCTGGTACCACTTCCCTCCTGTTCTGCAAGCAGCCAAGCTTTCTTCCCCCCCCAGGAGTACGCATGGCTGTTTCTTCTCTCTAAGAGGCTTGTTGGTGTTTTCAAATAGCTGAACTCTACAGTCACTCCCTCAGAGACCTTCCCCGAGTGCCATCTAAAGTCACGCACAGTCCCATCAACCTGTGTGGTGGGCTGAATAAGGTCCCTCCAAAGATAATCATGTCCTAATCCTAGGAACCTGTGAATGTGTGACTTTACATAGTGAAAGGGGCTTTACATTAAGGATCGAGGGATGAGGAGATTATCTTGGGTTATCTGGGTGGGCTCAGTGTCCATTAAGTGTCCTTATGAGAGAGAAGTGGGAGGATCAACACCGATAGGAGATGTGAGAGTGGTTTAAGACATAAGACTCAGTCTCGCGTGCTGCCTGGACATGGGTAAGATGGTAAGAGCCTCTGATGGCCTTGACTGCAAGTCCCCTCACCGCTTGCTCCTATGAATAAGGTCCTTCAGCTGAACAACACCCCTCAGCCAACAGACAGGATCTGTTCCTGCTCATTCCTGAGCAGTATGTTTCAGTTCCCTCCCAGAGCACGGAATTTTGAACTTGTCAATCACATTCTCTCCAGAGCCAAAGGTCATCCTCCCCTCCTCAAAAGTATGAAACTGTGCTGTGATTTGAACACATGTGTCCCCCACAACTCACATGTCAGAACCTGGGGCCCAGTGGGATAGCTTTAGGAGGAGGAGCTAGTAGGGTTTGCATGTATCCAAATTCAGATGTTGAAACTCATGTGACGGCATTAAGAGGGGTGTGACTTTAAGAGGTGATCCGGTCACGAGGGCTCCCTGCCTGGATGGGGTTAAGGTCCTTACAACAGGCATCACCCAGCGTTCAGACTCCTGGTCATCTGCCACGTGAGGACGTGGTGCTCCTCCCCCCATGAAAGACAAGCAAGGGGTGCCATGGTGGAAGCAGAAAGCAGCCCTCACCAGACACCACGCCTGCTGGTGCTTTGTCCTTCCACTTCCTGGTTCTCTGAGAAAATAAATTTCACTTCTTAATGAACTACTCAGTCTCGGCTATTTTGTTATAGCAGCAGGAATGGACTAGGATAGCCTGATTGTCAAAGTCCCTGCTGGTCCAGTCTGTCTGGGGCACCATACCCCTGTGGCCCTACGTGGTATGTGGTGTTCTTCCTCCCCTTCCTCCCCCAGGCCGTGCGTCTATGGGGCTAATAAACTGCTGCTGATCTCACCAGAGTTGCTTGTTATCTGTTCAGCTTCCCAGAATCACAGGGCAGGGGTTCCTCCATTCCCAACAGGGTGACTAGAGGGTGATTAAAATAGACACCTGAAGTGAGGGTTGGGGTAATGCAAGGCCAGAGCCCAGGACGGTGGTGTCCTCTAGGTGCTGAAAAGGGCAGGGCAGTCGATTCTACCCTTGAGCTTACAGAAGGAACGCAGCCCTGCCGACCCCTGGGTTTTAGACTTGTGACCTCCTGAGTTGACTCTCTATAGAGCCCTTTTTCCAACTCTGGGATGGGTGCCTGGCACATCTGGGTGCTCAAGGGATACTTGCTGAATGAGTATTGAGTGAAATACTGAAATATTGCAATAGTCTGTGTGATACTATCTGTGCTCCCCCTCTAGGAGGAGGGAAGCTTGATGTCTAAAATCATGACGACTCTGTTGCTTGCTTACGACAATGCTTTACCAGGCGTGTCCTGCCGTTTTCAAAAAATAAATTCACAGCTGTGTCTTTTTGCAAAGTTGCTTAGGAAAGAAACTGCTATAAATTCTAAGATATATTCATAAGTCATTCATTAAAAAGGAGACAAGAAATCAGTGTCTGATCAACATGACCTGGAGCAGAACGCACGGGAATCACTTAAGAGCTCAGGTCCGTTAGAGCTGAGGGCTCAGGGCTCACCAGGACACACACTCTGCTCCAGGGGTGTAGGTCTTGGGCTGGCCTTGTGTCCCTGTGAGCCTGGCCTGGATGAGAGGCCACACTGCCCTTTTGAGATGATGCTTCTATATTAGTTTTGTATTGCTACAGCAGACTTTCTATTAGTTTTCAGATTTACCATTTCAGTTCCTGTGGGTTGGAAGTCCAGGTGTGGGTTGGATGGTTCCTCTGTTCAGGGTCTCATCAGACTGAAATCAAGGAAGCAGCCAGACCTGCAGTCTAGACTGAGGTTCAGGTTCCTTTTTCAAACTCACATAGTTGTTGGAATTCATTTCTTGTGGTTGTAGGACTGAGGTACTCTGTTCCTGCTGGCTGGATTGTTCTTAGTTCCTAGAGGTCATCCCCAGGCCCTTTCTTACTTGCCACAGGGCCCCTCCATTATCCCTGTGAGTGCTTCTTTTCAATGAGCAGAGGACACCTGCTGCTGCTCTGGTCCTCTTTCACAGTGTGCCTGATTAGGCCAGGCCCACCCGATGCAAACTTCCCTCTGATGAATTCAGAGTCTACTGGTTCCAGATCTTAATCACATCTGCAAAGTTCCTTTTGCCATAGAAAGGACACAATGCTAAGTGCTGTCACCTGCACTGCAGTCAGAGGTTCTGTACACACTCAGAGGCAGAGGGTTACACAGGGGCTATCCACCCCAGGCATGGAGAGTGAAATCTTAGGGGCCACTTAGCATTGTGTCTATCACAACCCAAGAACCTAAACTCACATCTTTCCCACCAATCTTGTCCCCTCCAACTCAGGGGATCCAGCACCAGTCCTGCAGAGCCCGGGAAGGCCTGAACGCTCTTCAGGTCACCAGTGGGCCCCTTGCCTTCTCCCATACACCCCACATGCCTGGATGGTCACCTCCAGGCTTCACCTTCCCTGCCCTCCTGCACCTGCCAGTCTGGCCTCCTAGTGGGACCGTGCCAGGCACTGCCCTCCCTGCCTGATGGCTTCCTGTGTTCCCCTCTGCCTGGGATGCCCTCTTCCTAGATGCCCACAGTCCTCCAGGGTTTCTCCCTCCTCTCTTTCAGGCCTTACTCAAAAATCTCCTTCTCCAGCGCAGTGTCCTCTGCTGCTCTCCACAGAACCGCAAACTTCTGCAACACCTACATCCCCTCTCCTTCCCCCACTGTGTTTCCCTCCTCAGATCCAGTAGATGGCCTTAGCACAGGCAGGAGGGGGCGCTGCTGCCCTGGGCTGGGGGCAGCCAGGGAGTGGACACTCGTTCTCAGGCTGTAGCACCTTCCTTGATGACCAGTTCTGTCCAGACTGGAGGAGCCTGGCACTGGGTGGAGCGGCCCTGCTCTGCCTGAAGGCTCCTCTCTCTCTCCCAGCCCTGCTTGTCTGCAGGGCGTTGGGATCTGCTCCAGTGGGTGGCAGAGGGTAGAAGAGGTCTTATCTGGCCAGGGTGGGAGCAAGGCCGGCCTGGTACCTGCCCATGGGGCTGGCTGAGGATGGAGGGTGCCCCTTGAAGAAGGGCCTGTGCTGCCCCTTCTCTTGTCCCTTTCTTGTTTCGGAAGCCCCCCGCCACCCCAAGCGTACGGTGGTGTTCACAGCGTGGCGGGCACGCTCTTCTTCACAGGTGGTCCTGAAAAGGATGTACACACCACGGTAGAGAAGGATGGGCACAAGGGGACACCCTGCAGGAGTGGTTGGCAGTGAGTCTCAGGGGGAAGAGACATTCACGTGGAGATTTGCAGGACAAATATGGGGTCGGTTCATTATTTTGGTCATATTTACTGAGGGCCATGCACCAGGCACAGGGAAAAAACTGCTCCTGATTCCGGCAGAGGTGGGCAGGACACACAGGAGCCGCACTCAGGGCAGTGGCAGTGGGGAGGCTGGGCAGTGGGGTCATTTCTAGGCACAGGGAAGAGAAAGTCTGCTGAGTCAGAGACACTGAAATTTTGGGGTGTCTGGAGCGTGAATGTTGGCAGGAGGGGGTCCTGGTGGCCAGGGAAGGGGGACCTGTGAGCCGCGGCTCCATCCCCTGCTAGGCACTTACGCTCTGTGTAGAACAGTCGTCAAAGTCCTAATCAGAATCTTGAAAGGAAAAGAAACGCTGGCTGTAGGCCTCATATCTCAATCACCTGCAAATAATGTCCCTGTCTTTCCTACACATGGCCACGATTAAAATGACCTTTCACGAACAGCAGGGAGGGCCAGCTGAAGCAAATGGGGCAGGCGAGACCATGAGGGCGAAGGACAGACTGCCAAGTGCAGCAATGTACTTGGGAAAAAAATCCCTCCATGTCCTAGTGCAGAGGCACAAGTCCAGGGAACCGCAACGAATGTCACCCATGGCCAGCCTTCGTCCCGAGTAATGTTAATGTCAATTTCTGATGGGCTTCTCTCTGAATTGCCGACCTTTAGGTGAATGTTCCTGGGATGCACTTACTTCACCGAGGCAAACATTCCACCGAGTTCTGCAGACACTGGGAAGCATGACGGACTCCAGCTGTGCCTTCAGTGTTCCCGTGACGTGCCCACGTGGTGTGTTTAATCCTCTGCAACTTAATATGCTATAAAATCGATTTACTTCTTGGTGAGTTCTGCACATTTTACCTAAAATTAAAGCTCTCTGGTGGCCCAAATCTCCTGTGGGCATGAGCTCACATGACATTCTGGAAATGTAAGATACTAAATGCTTGCTGACTGAAAATCAATGTTTAGGCCCCAGTATTAATAGCTACATGAATGGCCATGATCCACTCTTGCATACATTTTCAGGGGCTTTCTTCATATGGCCCTAAGTTACTTCCCACCAGCTCCGTAATATGATCTATCAAAACCTCTTTAAAAAATGTGTTCAATCAATGGCAGAGTATGTTGTGCATGATTCTGCCTGTTTTATGTCCATCATTCTGCATTTTACGAAGCCCCTCTCAGAAAAGGAAATTGGTGGGCCTTGGGTGTGCTCTAATGTGGGGGGCCTTTCAGATCCAGCAGCCTGAGAGCCAATAACCTAATGTACTCTTGAGTACAAAACCCCAGCTGGGGTTGCCACACTCACAGCCCTATCCTCTGAGGAGACTGAGTCCATGCCAAGGATGTTCACAGGGTCTGTCAGTTTCACCAGCAGTGGGGTCACCAAAGTTATGTAAGGGGACCCACTGGGAATCCGAGGGAACTAATGACACATTCCAACTTCCTTCCAGGGCCGTTCAAGAACTCAGGTCCTGGGCCAGCAAACAGCTCACCTTTCGCTGCTTGTAACAGGCTCCTAGTTGTTCAAAATGATGATAAATAATAGCCTCACCCCATATTTCTAGTATTTCTATTTGGAAATACTCCCCTCCTGTCCCTCGGTGATCAGTAAGTGAATCTGTCTAATAATCAGATCAGACTGACTGAATTGATATGTGGGTCTCTCAGCACACTGAAAGCAGCTTTGAACATAATGGCTTTCAAATATGCAAATGCTCTTGGAAAAGGACAGGATGGTGTATTTTATAAAAGAAAACCAAAGTGGCATGTGAATTTTCATAGTGAAATTACCTAATGTTAATCTGGATCAAGATCAATGTCATTTTTAAAGATTCCATCACACACGGGGTTATTGAGGGATCTGGGGACTGGCCAGGAAGCTCGCCACCCTCTGGAAAGAGCTCTGGGAAGAGGTGGCCACAGCTCTTTCAAACAGATCTTGCAGACGAATCTTCTGGACATAACTGGCCTTCATAAGTTAGTATCTTCTGTGGACATTCTTCTGAACAGAAAACTCATCAAACTAATGCTTAAAAACATTACTGGTGGCTGGAACATAGCTCAGGAGGAGTACTTGCCTGGCATGCCTGAGGCCCTAGGGTTCCATCCCCAACATCGCAAAAGAAAAAAAAAGTTACTGTTTGAAGCAGGGGCTGATAAATAATATTTTCTGTATCAAGAAAATGCTCAGAATTTTGCTTTTTATTTAATCCAATTTGCTCTTTTCTAAGTGATGGACTGCAGTTACAGCGGACACTCTGAACCACAGCACAGAATTAGAAGCTTTTCAGTTCAAAGTGACAAAGGAATGTGTCCTCTGAGGCTCCAGAACTGAAAGGTTCACAGATTAATCCTAGAAATAAAATGACAAACAAGTAACTTTCCGGAAAGAGCATATTGTGCCGATTTATTATAGAATGCAGTTAAAAAAAATATCTTGAGGTTAGCCTCTCCAGTTTAAAAGCACTTAACTAGAAACACTTGAACAGCTATGCAATGGTCTCTCCCTAACCGGTGCCCTCCTACCAAGCACTGTAAACAGGGTTTTGAGAACATTCAATCGATTTCTTGTTATGAACAATCCAAGAAGTTAATGCAAACGTATTTGCTTCCCAAAGAAAACCATCTTCCAAATTTCCAAAGCATGCACTGTTACTTGGCATTAGGTATTTCAGAATGACAGACTGTTATGGTATTGTAAGGCCAAAATATAATACCTATTTACCAGACATACACATTACAACTAGAAAAAAATTACAAATGTTCACCTAGTGTTAACAATTCCATCAGGAATTATGGGGAAAGGCACTGCATCCCTCTCATATCAACACACATCTACTACTCACTTTACATGCTTTGAGTTCATCCCATTAAACACGTGGACAGCTTTTCTACAACATACGATTCACAGGTAGGTTAATACAGCTTACACTATCCTCCCACGGCCACGTTTCTTCACCCAAGAGTACAACAGGTATGGATATATGCTATCAGCTCTATTTACAAGTTTATCTGGATGTTTCAGTGGGGTGAAAAACCAACTATCTCAACCAATAGTTCCCAAAGCGACCTTTGGTTATGATTCTTGTCTAGAAACCATTACATAAAGAAACAACAGAGACTGATATCCAACCCAAACACCTAAACTAAAATTTATCACCTGCTAAAAATTGGCAGTGAAACTGCTATTCTCTGAATTGTATGAGCTACTCTACGTAGGAATTCAGATCAGCGTCTTTCGCAGGAGCACAAGTCACGTGCTACACTGGACAGGATGCCGAGAGACGGTCTTCCAGGTGCACTTCCACGTGTGGATGCAAAGAGCTGAAGATCTGGAAGGTGACAGTTTCCCAATGCTTTCCTACTTCCCAAAGGATGTGAAACAACAATGGCGTAACTTCATACACAAACAAAGGTTAGTCTTGAAAATCAGTAATAAACATGCACAGACATTCGAACATGAGGGAAGAAATGAGACGCTACAATTCCACATGGCGTTGTGGTTGTTTTCACAACCTTTCTGCACTAGACGCTTGGTGGCTTTGCGTGAGGCCTCTTCCTACCAGTTGGGATTGTACCCTGTACACTGGCTAGAAGCGGAAAGCGCTCCCTGGACCCACTGATCAACCTGCCCTAGGCGAAAACAGAACCTACCAGAAAAGAACAAGTACAAGACACTATCATTATTGGTTTTCTCATGATGTCCCCAAATGTCCTTGTGCGATCACAACAAACTCAGTGATTGGCCCAAGACATTCCTGGGTGCCATGGACGTGGACTGAGGTGCAGCATCAGAACAAGGAGACGAAGCCTTGATTCTCTTCTGAGCAACATGAACTGGATTTCTGCCATAGCGGTCACGGCTGCCACCTCCCAAGTTGTGACGGGCCACTTCCACAGTAAAAGATTCCTCCCGTGAGTATGACTGAGAATGCTTCTTCGCCCGGCGCCAGTTCAGCTCAGGTGGATAGGTGTGTACTCCGGCCTTCTTGTCTGGATGATTTTTGGTTTGGGTCTCTTCATCCTCTCCATCTCCTCCTCTTCCTCGTTCTCTTGATCGCTCTCACAGACGTGGACCACCACACTGGGGGTGGTGTCGGTCGCTGCGTGCAGCTCGTACTTCTCTCCTGGGGAAGAAATAATGGCAGGGTAACTCAGTCGAGACCTGGAGGGTGCCACGACAGGAACGAATGGAGTAGCACTTAGGTCTGCCCAGCCGCCTCCTGCCTACGCTCAACGGGCTGAGACAGACAGACACATTTTGCATTTATGTTTCTTTGGTGCTATGTTAAAAAAAAAGACTCATTTCCAGTGTGTCTGACTCTGAGTCCGGCATGTGACAGGAATAAATGGAATGTGTATTTTTAGTTGACGCTTCTCATGTCACCAGGCACCCTACACTAACTACCCAGAGGCTCCCTGTCTGCCAGCGAGGCCCCAAGTGTGGTGTGAGGAACATCAGTTCAGGAACAAGATGCTGAAGGATACACATATTTGGGAACTGACATCCTGAGCCTCCACCGAGGGCAGCGCATACCCAGGACAGGGACACCTGTGGAGGCCGAGTGTGCAGACGCAGGTAGCTGCACCGGGTCAGGTGCTCCTTTCACCTTCGTGACCATGGCATCCCTTTCTTACAAAACTGCTGGCCTCCTGGAGCCAAGCATGCTCTGCTGTTCTGTGCCAGCCTGACTTTGACCAGGCTCAAGGTCAGACCACTCTGGTCCAGCACGGATGGGAAGAGCCTTCTGTAACTGAGGAGCCTGGCCACGAATGGAGGAGCTGGGCATCCCTTCAGGGCTCCAGCTTGGCTATGGGGAGTCTGACCACGGGGTGCTGAAGGGAGGCAGTGGACTGTGGGGAGCCATTCTCACACGTGACTGGGTGACTCCCGGTTTGGGTCTGAGGCTTCTGGCTGTGTCGGAGCTTTCCCGGCCCTCTCCTGATGAGAGAACCTGTCCGTGTGGGGGTGTGACTGACCACTGACCCCGGGGGCCCAATCACTGACCCTGACCTTGGAGTGCGGCCCCCCTTCAACCTTCATTGGATGGAATTTTCCCCTGCATTTCTTGTTCCCCAATAAAAGGCTACTCCCTGGCGTGCTCGCTCACTCTCTCTCCTGCTAGCCCTGAGTAATCCTTGCTGCCCTGCCGGGCGGTTAGAGGAGGGAACCAGAGAGGGGAGCCGTCTCGGACCTGGTCATAGAAAAAGGTAACTGAGTCTGTGTGTTTATTTTCGATCTCTGCTAGCTAACTTTGATGCCAAGAACCTCATTAATGAAACCATTGCGCTGGCCGCATGGTGGAGTGGACCGTGTGGTACAACAAAGGCCTCAACCTCACAGAGCTAATGGCATGAGTGAATGTCCACAAGCCCGTGGTACCTGGTTCATGATATGCAGGCCTGATGAATTTTACCTAGAACTATGTTTAAAAATGGAGGTGGCTGGGGATGTAGCTCTGTGGTGAAGCTTTTGCCAGCACACACAGACGCTGTGGTCAATCTCTAGCTAGTAGGTGTGGAAATGCTAAGGATTCAGCTCGCCCACCTTGGGGTGGCTCGGGTGAGCTTTCTTCTAAGGCTTCGTGCAGACTTTCTCTGAAGCTCCATGCAAGTGAGGAGGCTCCTCACCCACCACTGTGAGCTCCTCAGAGGCTCATTTCCAGCTGAAGGAGCAGCGGCAGGCTCCCAGCCTCCTGCCTCCCTGCATGCTCCTCTCCTCGAGGAAGGCACTGTCCCTCCCACAGGAGGGGGCTGCCTTGTCTCTTGGAGACTGGATGTTAGTGTAATTACATCTAAAGAAGCCTCAGCTCCCTCAGAGCATTCAGGTTTGGGACGTGAGACGGGTCACTGGAGGTGCTGCCCTCTTTACAGGTCCTTACCTATCTACTGCAAAATCCAGAATGCTTGGGACTTAGGGCTATAATTGCAAAATCTGCAATCCTGAAAAGTACAGCCAAAATATGAAATACTATTCAGCCCATCGCTAAGTAAACCAAGGGCAAACTGGTTTCATTACGTCTGTTTTCAAAAGCCTTCTCCATGGTCTTCTGTAAAGACATGTAGATTCTGGAGGCTGAGGAATTTTCCTTCATGGCACTTCTGTCCTCCAGAGCAGGAGGGCACCTCTCCCCAGGGGGGGATCCCATTCGCTCCTGTCTCTAGGACACCAATAGATGCAGCTCTCAGCTTTGTTAATGCCTCTCACCAAGAGCTGCTGTGGAGGGCCACGCACTTCCTCCAACTGACCATTTTTGACCTTGACCTTCAAGCCACGATTAGCAGTGGGTAATGTGATTCTTGCTTTATACCACAGGGGAAATTTCCATTTGGGCAATGTTTTCAGAAATGTAATCTTTTCAATATGAAATTGCTGATGGTCCATGAAAATAAAACCCTTGACCCAAAGGAACATCAGATTGTGGTCAAGGAGAAATGAGGAGCTGACAGTTTCAGCATGTATCCAGTTTGCTCCAAGGGCGGGGTAGAGGGGGGGCTCACACCTCTTCCCTCCAAGACCCCCTCTCCTCTCTGCATACTCAGCCAAATCCTAGCACATAGGACAGGAACCCACCACACTTGACTGTTTTCAAAGACCACAGATTGAGTACCGACTTGAGGTCAGGCACTGTGAAGTGTCTTTTGTTGATGATGACCTCAACTCCACTGGGTAAGACCCATTTTATGAACAAGGAGCCTGAGGTTCTTTCTTCACTATGATCCCTGGTTCTCTTCTTCCTACCCATTAAAAAGGCCAGGTGAGAATCAGATCAACGAAATCAAGGGAGAAATTACCTTGACTAAAACTGAAATTTCTACAAGGATAATCGGTTTTCCCTTTTCGAGACTCCACTGCTCATTGGCACCTAGAGAGACCTGGTCATGAGCCATGCAGGCTGTGCCCCTGGGCGAGGGGATGGATTCATGGGTGAGGGTGCCCACTGAGGGCAGGACTAATGAGCAGTTACGGTGGCTCTTGCACACCTTCCCAAGGAATGCACACTCACAACACAAGTGGCACTGATGTGGAAGAACACAAAGGGAGGGCACACTTGCACTGGCTCATGAGGGACCTAAATGGGCCAATGGGGATCCTCCCTGACCTGTGAGCAGCAGGTCTTTAGCAGACTCTCCCTCTGCACCCCGGCTCCTGCCTGCAGGGCACTGCTTACCTGGCCCAAGCTTGGAGATAGCATATAAAAGATCATAATTTATGACTGGAGTAGCATCTTCCACTTGTTTCCAACCAACGGGCGGAGAGGCAGGAGGTGAGATCAGGAACTGCTTGTCTGGATTGGGCGGAGCCAGGTGGGAGCTTCCTATGTGTAAAGTCTGAGGAGAGAAGTCAACACTGGTCACTGCCCTGCAGTGAAGAACTGCAGTGTCAATAGCACCTGCCACAGCTTCTGGAAGGCAGATGTGAAAGGACAGGACAAGTGCCAGGTGGAACAGGTGTGATTCCAGGAAGAGCTGGGAAATGGCCCTGGCACACCTGCAAGCTCACTAGAAGAAGGGGGGGGGGTGCTTTCTCTCTCGCTACTCAACTCCAGAAGGCCAAGTGTCATTTCTGAGGTTGTTCTCAAAATCACTGCCTTCTTAAAATAAGTACAAGACAGAATTCAGAGCATTAATTTTGCCTTTCTTGAGATGAATTCTTGGGTTTTCCATATATAATATCATCAATGTATAGATGGTCTTAAAAAAGGATGGGAGGAGCAGGGCACAGTGGCACACACCTGTAGTACCAATGATTCAGGAGGCTGAGGCAGGAGGATAGCATGTTTGAGACCAGTCTCAACAACTTAGCAAGACCCTTGTCTCCAAATATCTCCAAATAAAAAAAGGGGTGAGAGTTCAATTCATAGTACCATCAAAAAAAAAAAAAAAAAAAAGGATGGGAAGAGAGATGCATGCATAGCCAATGCACCTGACTCCTGACTCACCTGAGCAAAATATAACTTCATTTCCTTCCCAAGAAACTCAGTCTTATGCAGCTGCAGTCTGGCATCAGCTGCAGACAAGGGGTTGCTGAAGTTTATTCGGACACGTTTGAAGCTCTTAAAATACTGAAAGGTGATGTCCTTGTCATATGTCCTAAAGAGGGATTCAAATTTGGCCTGAAAAATAACAATAAAAATAAAAGGAGTTGAAATTTATCTGCATGTGACCTTTGACTAAAGGACATCATTACATTGTTGAGTAAAGAAATGAGTTACCAACCACTTCAAGAATTCCTAACTTCCTTCTTAAGGAGATGCTGCCATTTCTTTGTGCATTTTTGTTAGGCACACACTCTACTTCTGAGCAACATCCTTAGTGGACACAGCCCCTTTTAGGCCAATTACAATTACAGGTGATTTTATAAGAAGGTAAGAAGAAGACTTATTAAACTCACTTAATCAGCAGAACAATACCAATAATTAAATACTTCTTATGATAAGAGAAAAAAAAATATTTTTAAAGCAGAATGAGCATTTTCCTAGAAGGTTTAATTTGGCAATTCCTTATTCCCAGGCCTGATATTCCTATGAACTTCCTTATCCTGGGCCACTCCAATCCTGCCATTTAGCTAAGGGCGATTTTATGATTTTACCTATGTCAAATATTTCTTTAGGGCTTAAAGTGTTAAGTACAGCTAATTTGGGAAACTTTTTTTTTTTTAATTGAACAATGAACTTAAAAAGTCTTGCATTTCTTAAAGGAAGTAGTTTAAAAATTCCCACTATTTTTTAAAAAATCTTAGTTTGTTACTTAAAAAAGTAAAATGATGCTGGTTTAAAATTTATGTACTGCAAATGGACCCATTTCTGCACTGGCTTGAATACAGACAGGCACTCGTCATGAGAGAGTGAAAAGTAGTGAAACAACCCGAGCTCCTAGAAACGCCCAGCTGTGGGATTACCAGCTCTGATTCAGCCTCCAGCCCACCAGCCTCCGGGGAGAAGCTCTGGGGAGAGACCTGCCAGCGGGGGAGTGGGGCAGCGGGTGGTGGGCAATGGGGACTTCAAGGAAGATTGCATGGGCTTTCAGACGCTGTTGGAGTCTTTTTCCAAACTGAACACTTGGGACAGGTTGTAGGAACCCGTGTGAAAGGCGGCAGAGCGCCCGGATCCCGAGCACCGTGCCCTCTAACGTGCACCGCGCGGATCCTCTGCAAGAATATTCGCGGCTGGAAAGGGAGGGCCTGGTCCCCGGAGCGCTCCCCCGCGGCTGCGGCAGGAAAGCGGCGCTGCGGCCCCGGGGCAGGTGGTCGCGGCAGGGGCAGCAGCTCCCAGCCTCGTTTTCGCACAAGCCTGAGCTGCTCTTTCCCACCAGGGGCTCTGCAGAGGCACGTGTGAAAGGACGCGCCTGACAGCGATTTCAGCCGGCCGCCGGCTACTATTCCCCACCTCTCTCCGTGGCCGAGCTGCCAGGGTGTCTCGCTAGATGGGGAATTTCGCATGACCTCATCAGTAGGCACTGTGACCAACTGTGTAGTTCTGACGTTGTGATTCAGAATTTGGGAGAGATGACTTTGATGAATAATTTTAGAATATAACTCAGGGCTCAGGATCAGAACAGAGAAATCCACATTCTCTGCTAAATCCCCATTCCTACCACATCATTCTCTTATTTGTTCTAATCTAGTTATTATAGTGGTTCAATAGCATTAGAATATGCTGTACCATCTAGTTAAAAAAAAGAAGCAAACTGTGGTCCCAGATCAAAATCCTAGTACACAATTATGAAGTTAAATTTGATTTTAAAAAGAAGAAGAAAAAAACCTTTGCATGTTCCCATATGGCTTTGGGTATAAAGCATATAACACAAACACCATCCCTCAAACAGAACATACACAATATTCATTTATGTATATTATTAAAAACTCAGATAGCTGGGTAGCTATCAACAAAATATCTGACATTTTAACCAAACGAAGAAGAAAAGTATAGCGATTAAAATTACTAATTATATTAATTAGTAATTACGTCAATGAGATCTGCTGCCCAGGAGGCACATTAATCCCACGTTTAAATTATTTATCCCAGTGTGATGATTTGCTAAGGCGCATTTTCTCTAGCTGGTCTAATCTGGAAGCTAGAGGCAGACCCTTATAATTACTATAAACACGCAATAAGTTGAGAATATTTATCTAAGACGAAATCAAATTATTCTGAACTCTAGCTGTAAAAGGGTGGTTCTATGCACGATGAGAAGAGGCCTCCCTGGAAAGGTCCTCCCACACCTTCGGAATGAAAACCATGCAATTTCCAAACTCTGCCTCGCTGGGAAGCTGGTCCAGTAACCTAGATGCTTTCAAATTCTGAGATCTCTAAAAATTCCCTCATCTTAATTCCTAAAGCAACAGCTTTTGATTTTCAAGACTCAAAATACTATGGACTTATTTCAAAACCCCCAAACCCACGAGAGAGCCACACACCCACACGTATTTCAGTTAATAGTCCTAATTAGCATAATGCTTTGAAAACTCTCGAAAAATCACATTACAGGAGAAGCCTTACCCTGGTTTCACTTTCGCTGAAGATCTCACTGTTTGCCACACAGGCAATCAGGGAGCTAAAACTGTAGTTAAAGTTTCTAAAATGCATCCTGCTTTCTTACAGGGAGAGCACTAGAGGCCCCCGCAGCCAGCTTCTTTTCCAAGAGACTGTAGGTCCCTTCTTGAGCCGGCGCTTATAAAGCACGGAGGGGGAGGGCCAGGCCCCTGGGAAAGAAAAAAAAAGCCCAGCGTCCAGAGCATCCTGTTTGGACAGCAAATTCCTGAGTCAAGTCCTGCATGCTCGCAGGCAGACAGGGACAAAGTGTAAGTTTCTACTGGAAAGAGGTGACGTCAACACCTTAGTCATTTTCCCTATGCTAATTAACTCTGCTCGGGAGGATGGAAAACCAGCTGAGGTTGCTTCCCAGCTGCCCTGTCCACCCTCTCGCAGCATAGTTTCCACTGGTAGTAATTCCATTCAGCCACTCAGAAGGCATGCTCGGCGGCTGAATGGGACGGCCCTTCTTAAGATGGAAAATGTTACAGAAGAACAAGGACGAAGGTCCACTGCAGTAAACAGCAATTAGCCTCCAGGGCCACTTGGAGGCTTTGGGAGACCTCGAAACCCAAGTCTTGATGAGTTGCTTGATCCCTGTAATTTCCTGACAGCCTCAATCAGTGTTTCAGCTGGGGCCTTAGAGAAAACATTTTGAAATCTGTCTTGGTCAATGAACTCTGCTTTTAAAGAAAAAAGTGGGATTTATTTTGAAATGTAGTGTTTCCCTTTGTTTTTTGTTTTTTCCAATTGAACTTTATTGGATGAATGTCCCAATTCCCACTTGTGTTCTACAGGAATATGGTGGGAAGAGATACTAAAGCAATCTTAAGAGTTTTCATTTGAAAACTTTATTATTGTAATCTGAGAAATGGGGGGGGTACAACACTTGGCTCATTTACTAATGGCTACTGAATTCAGGCAAAGATAAAAAAATATTTCAGAGGGCTGAGGGTGGGGCTCAGTAGTAGAGAGCCTGTCTCAAGCCCCGGGTTCCATTCCCAGCGCCATGAAAAACAAAACCCAAAATATTTTAGAGAATCTAGCCTCTGAAACCGAGAAAAAAAAAATACAATAAATAAGGAGGTCTCTTTAGAGACTCAGACTATTTTTTTTTTTTTTATTTAGGAAAGAAAGAAAAAATGGAAAGAATATACACTATAATTGAAAAGCTAGTAGAGGGGGCTCTTGTTCATGAGATGCCCAGTCTGGAGCATCCTGGGATGGAAGGCTGATTTCAGTTTTTTCAAAAGGTCACAACTCTAACTTCTAAGCACTTTACCAACTTGGATTCCTAGGCTGTCTGGTCCTGGGTCCCTCCTCCTCTCTCCAGTTTCATTATCACCTGAAAGCATTCAAGTTATTTAAGTGTTCTCTAGGTTAGGGGCACACAGGACCAGTGCTTCAACTTCCAAAAGTTAAATAGACCTTCCCATTCATATTTAAAAATTAACTTCAAAGCAAATATCATTAAAGTCAGCCAATAATTAAAAACAATGTATGCAACAGGGAAAAACAAAGCAGCACATTTATCTCTCCTAAAAAAGGAAAAGTCATCTTTGGATGAGTGAGCGTTGCTTCATTTCAATGCACTGAACCTCGCTGCCAACCGCAGGGTTACATAAGAAGCCAGTTATGGTGTTTGGGTGCCAAATTACCCATAGCTCCCAACCTGAAAATACCCAAATACATTTATTCTAAAAAGCCTGGAACACTGAACAGTAGTGTGCGTCCGGCACCAAGGAGGAAGTGCTCAGCCAGGATGGCACTGTGTGACAGCGGGGACCTGCCTGGGGGACCTGCACTTTCAGGCAGATCTGGCGACCTGGAGGCATCTGCCAGGAGTCAGGGTTGTGGTGTGCGTGAGGTGGGTGGTGGTGTATGTGGGGGGACTGAGGGAAAGGGATGGAGACAGAGGACACAGCACTGCTCCAGAGCTCAGAGAAGTGCCCTCCCTGTGGTCCCACTCTGCCTTCTTTTCTCTCCTGGAGTTCACTTTGGTAAAGAGCATTAAAAGGTGAACAGAGGAGCACGAGAACACTGATTCCATTGTCCTCCTCTTTTCTTTAAAAAACCATGACACAAATTTGGTTTGGGGGCAAAACCGGAACACTCTGTCCATCTGAAACAACAGCACTGGCACACTGGAATGTTCTGTTTTAATTTCATATGAATGAGGAACAAAAAGAAGTGAGGTATGTAAAGATCGTTCAACTGTTTTTGCTCATAGAAATGATAGGTCTTCCACCAGGCTGCCCCAAAGCCTAGCAAAACATGATTCTGTACCTGCCTTTGGACTGATCAGCTCCATGGAATCAAACCTGAGCACTTCCATTTTTAGATCTAATAGGAGCAGGTCAAGATGATACCTGCCATTCTGTAAGGAGGCTGGAATGGACGTTTCTGGCAAAAATAAAATAATTAGGTCACAAAACATGTCAGGGCCCTAGACTAGAAGACAGACCCCCTAGGATCTGCCACCTGAAGTCTCCTTGGCTGCAAGGGGAGAAGCATGGGCAGATTTAATAAGAGTGATGCAGGTAGTATCATGATACCTGACCTCAAACCACACTGCAGAGCTACAGTAACAAAAACAGCAAGGTACTGCCACTCAAGCAGACGTGACGAGCAATGGAACAGAGCAGAAGACAGAGGAAACCCACCAGACATAGCCATCAATCCTTATCTGATCCTTGACAGAGATGCCAAAAACACATGCTGGAGAAAAGACAGGCTTTTTAACAAACAGTGCTGGGAAAACTGGATCTCCAAATGTAGAAGAAGGAAACGAGATTTCTGTCTCTCACCCTGCACAAAAATCAACTGAAAGTGGATCCAGACCTAGGGATTAGACCAGAAACACTGCAACTGCTAAAAGAAAACAGAGTCAACACTCCAACATGTTGGAGTAGGCACCAACTGCCTTAATAAAACCCATAAAGCTCAACAAATAAAACCAAAAATGAATAAGTAGGATGGCATCAAATTAAAAGCTTCTGTACAGCAAAGAAAGCAAGAGCATGTAGAACCTACAGAATGGGAGAAAATCTTTGCTAGCTACTCTCTTGACAGAGGATTAATATCCAGCATACATAAAGAACTCAAAAACTTAGCACCAAAAATAAACAAGCAAAAAACAAAGCAAAGCAAACAAACAAAAACACATCAGAAACAAAAATAACTTAACACACACACAAAAAGAAAATCAACTGGGCAACTAAACAGACATTTCTCAAAAAAGATGCAAATGACCAACACATATATGAAAAAATGTTCAACACCCTTAGCAATCAGGGAAATGCAAATCAAAACTACACTGAGAACTATGTAATGTTTTGAACAACCTACAATAAAAATTAATTTAAAAAAAAACTACACTGAGATCTCTCTGCAGTTAGAATAGCAATCATCAACAATACAAATAGCAATAAGTGCTGGAGAATATGTGAAGGACAGGCACATTCATGCATTGTTGGTGGTTCTGCTAATACTAATTAGTATTCTCTGAAAAGCAGTATGGAGAGTTCTCAAAAGAACAAGAATAGAACCACCATATGACCCAGCTATCCCACTTCTTGATATTTATCCCAAGGAATTAAAATCAGCATACTATGGCAACACGCACACACCAATGTTTAAAGCAGTATAATTCACAATAGTCAAGTTATAGAACTAGTCCAAGTGTCCCTCAGAAGGTGAATGGATACAGAAAATGTGATATATATATATATATATACACACACACACACACACACACACACACACACACACAATGGAATTTTACTCAGCCATAAGTAAGAATGAAATTGTGTCATTTGTTGTTATGCTAAGTGAAATAAGTCAGACTCAGAAAGTCAAAGGTCAAATGTTTTCTTTCATTTATGGAAGTTAGAAATAAGGAATTAAAAGAAAAAAGAGATCACATGAAAATAGAAGGAGAACAATGGAGCAGAGGAGGGGCACCTAGGGGAGGGAGGCAGAGAGGGGAAGGGGAGGAACTGGAACGAAATTTACTGAACCACCCCATGTGCATGTATGATATATCATACAAATCCCACTTTTATGTGTAACTATAATGCACCAATTAAAAACCATGAGGTAGAACAATAGAGTAAGGGAAGGGGATCAGGGAGAGGAAGGAGAGCTGGGGAGACAGTGGTTGTGGGGACTGAAATACAGTGAAGTCCGACATATACATTTATGAATATGTCAAAATGAACCCCACAATTATGTATAACTGTAATGTACTAATAAAAAATACACAGATATTCAAAGTAAATCAAACAAAAAGGTGTGGGGGGGGCAGGGGGGACTCTCCTACTTGTCCATTGCTTGTGGTTTGGGAGACAAGTACATTCTTGATTCTTGTTTGATAGTCAAATGTGATTGATTTGGAGACAGCAGTGCCCACAGCAAAGTCTCATTAGAACTCTTGAAAAGCATACTAAACATTGCACTCAAAACAGTAAAACGAAACTAGAAGCTAACAAAGAAATGAAATGCTTTAGTCAATTCAAAGCTTTAGATGTTTTGCATTTCTTCCACCCACACCATAAAAGCCATAAATGAATCTCTTTAACCTGCATTTGCCTCCTCTGGCTCCAAGCAGTTAGAGGGTATTTGCATTAAGAAGTTTCTATTTTGGGTGAGGGAAAATTGAGGTTTATGCTGAATTCCATCATTCCCTCACAGCATTCCTACAGCGCAGCTAGGATGACCTCAGAACTCCCATTATAAACCCCACAGAGCTGACAACGGCCCTGGCAACAGGCCACACAGGAAGCCTGGGACAAAACCAAGCGACCAGGAAGGGAAACTGAGGCTTGACTGGGAGGTCGACCAACGTACAGAGAAGAAGGAAGCAATTTGCAAAGGTCTTTTTGGGAAAAATGGCAACCTACTAAATAGATGCCAGGCTAATAAAAATCCCCCTTTACCCTGGTGTTTAGCTCCTGGGACAACGGCAGGCCTTGTTTTGTTCTGTTTGGGGAAGACTTGCTGGTAATTAATGTCTGTAGCCCTTCCCTGCCAATGCAGCACTGTCCCTCCACCTCCATGCTCCTTGGGTGCCACTGCCCTGCTTCTAGGTCCACGCAGCAGGGCACGACCCTCTGCGTGAGGGAAGAACATGTCCAACTTAATACACGCTCACCTTGACTTCTTTTATGGCATGTTTTATAAGGTGTGCCATGTAAAGCAGACTTTACACAGAATTTACAAATAAACTGCTCGGCTGGCAGAGGTACTCAAAGAATGAGGTTCACGATCAAGAACATTTGGACACCATTTGTCTAAGCAGTGGTGTGATTCAATTCCCTGTTTTCTTTAGGCCTTTTCATAACCAGCGAGTGTGAAGAAAGAAAGTAGGAAGAGCATTCTTCTTTTTGATAGCTATAAAGGAATTTCTATTTTTAGCCACTCTCAGAGGTAATCAGGGAATGGCTCAGGGGAGGCCAGATGTGGACTCAGGGATTCTGGCTCTTAGTGTTGCTTTAATTCTGGGAAAATGTGCTTGGCCATAAGGAAGGGTCACCATTTAAAAGAAAATGGAAAGCAAAGTGACAGCGTTTCAAAGAAAATGCAAAGTAGAGCAGATAACTTTTCCTTTGGGATGGGCTCTGAGGGCTCTGACTGCTAAAGAATGTGCCGAGGAAACCAGGGAAGTGCTCCATCCCTGAGGGAGAATGAGAACCAAACTCTAAATCTGAAATAAGAAAATTACTTTTTAAGTGTGACAGGTTTCATCGTCTGTAGGAAAACTGAAGAAGTGATAATAAATGTCAGCCTGCTGGCACACATCACTGACACTTTGAAAAGAACAGAGAAGTCTGGAATAACATTTTATACTTTGTACAAGTTAGTACAAGAAAGTGTGCAAATAGTTTGAATAATACAAAAGTTATATGAATAGCTTACTTATGCCAGTGTCAAAGGTGATGGGTGCAAATGTACTCTGGGTTCCTTCTGCTAAAGGTGAAATGCTAAGCACACTTCAGCGAACCTACCAAGGTCAATTCAAGTTCATGGTGGATGTAAAGAAAAATCATCATCATGGAAAGAAAGAGAGAAAAAAAGAAAAGGAAATCACCCATCTAAGGTTGGGAGGAGGAGTTATTCCTGAAGACAGAGGTCACAATTCTCAGCAGATTCCATCTGGTTTGTTGAATTCCATGTGTGCTCTGACTCCCATTAACTCTTGCTTCCTTATTACCTCAACCTTTCCTTAGTACATAAAGATTAACCACCCCTCTGGAACTTCTTGGAAAAACACTGTGCCATGTTAAAGATGAAGAAATAGCCACAGGCAAATCAAAACTAGACTTAATGACTTGGAGACCAGCAGATGAGGATTAAGGGAGGTAACATTTATTTAGAGATTACTAGGACCTAAAGCCACCCTAATTAATCATTTCTTTTTTTGTTTCTTAGTCTGTTCCTTTCCAGACCCACCTTGCTTTGATTACCGATTTTGACTTCTGCTTTGATGCCATTCTCAGCCAGAGGCACAATCTGCAGTGAACAAAACCTGGGCAAGAATGGCTGCCCAGGAGTGGGCGGTGAACGTCCACCATGACCAGCATCGCTCCCTGATGCCTGGCTGTATTTATTCTAGTGCAAAGTGGCCCTCACCACCTTAGGCTCAATTCTTTCCCTAGAATCCATTCTTTCACCTTAAAAGGATGAGCTCTACTTTCTAATGTTGATGTCCATGGATGAACCTTGCTCTTCCCCAGCAGGATTTCCTACTTATGTGGGAAGGACTGAGACTACTATGCCTTGGCTAGGACTTGTTCTGGAAGCTTCTCCCAGGCAGCCTGGCCAAGTGCTGGGGACGTAGGAACACCACACCAATACCTGGTGAGTGACTGGCTGAACTAAATAGATCAAAAGGCAAGGAGTTCATGGAGGAAAAGGAAAAGAACCAGCAAGATGGGAATCTGGAAATCGTCAACACCAGAGAGAAACACAATCTCAACAACTCTGCAAAGCAGAGCTCGTCTCCACACCCAGTCTTAAAACTAAGGAGGAGTCCACTCAGAAATAGTTTTCAGTGTATGTGTGCTCTTACCTACTATTTCCATTCCATCCACACACCCTGTTTCCATGTCTGTAGTGAGAAATCCCGGCAGGGCTATTGCATGTGCTTTCTTATTTTGCATTCTTTGCTGACTACTTAAAAGTCAGATAGTAAGTGGCATGAAGAGACATGTACCCTGCTATCCTCGTGAAGCAATGCAATCCTGAAAATGTGCTTAAGGAAAGATCAGCCCAAATACACAACTAATAAGATCCACAAAAGAGAATGAGTGTGCCGACTTCACTCATCAGGAAAATCTGTGTGTTCCTGTCAAGAGCCCAAGACTTGGGTTCATGTCTTTGCACCGAGGGCCTGAGGCATAAGAGCTGCTCCTTCCTCTCTCAGGCCAAGATGGCTCGGTCAGTTTACTCCTTGGGAACTGGTAGCCTCCAACACTTAAAAAGAAATAAGTCTCAATATTGAAAAATCGGGGGCTTTCACATAGAACTGTGTTCGTACATTTTGGGGGGTAAAGGGAAAGGAGGAGCATGTGGCACTGTGGTCCTGAATACCATGTGTTTTTGGCTAAGCAGGTGCCTTTAGTGGAAACCAGGGATCTCCAGTACCAGGGTCGCCACCACTCCTGTGGTCTCACACCTGCCCCTCCACCGATGACTGACCCCAAAGGCATTTAAATTTTCAGCTCTGCTTAATTTAGTAATTCATCAAAACAGATCAGTCAACCCCTAGAGCCAGGCACTGGGTGTGGTGGCTGTAGGCACAGGCAGAGCAGCTTAGCCATCCTGGCTAGGGCCCACGCTGTCCTCTGTCAAATGATCTGCACCAAATTATGCTTGTGGAAAGCACATCTCTCCTCTCCTCCTGGCAGCTCTGTGTGTGTGCTGTGTGGCCCATTCACTGGCACAATGAATTCCCCTGGTGACTCCCTGCGCATCTTGGGAATGTTCTCTCCCTCCCCTTAAATCACACTCTAAATACTGAGAGACCTGGTTATAGGGATGACCTTGACTCCTCAAATACATAGAAACCAGAGTTGATTTCTTAAAGCAATTTTTAGTAAAAAAAATGATTGGGCCATAAGAGGGAAGTGAACAATATGGCTAAGAACTGGAACTCTGATTCATCTCTAGATCTCTATAGAACTAGCTTATGTTTGATCAATCATCTAATATTGACAATAACTTGGGAAGATTATGCCCAACTTCATCTTTTTCAGAAACCCTTCCATTAGTCTAGTCCACTTTGGGCTCTTCCATTCTAAGAAGGTCACAATGGCTCTACTCCCCTCAGAAGAGGGAAAATACTTTGGCCTATACAATAATCAACTAGTCAACCCAATCAACCAACTAGCCAATCAGCCAGCCAGCCAGCCAATCAACCAACCAGCCAGCCAGCCAACTAACCAACCAACCAACCAACCAACCAGTCAACATGGCAGCCAACCAACCAACTAGCCAGTCAAAACAACACACAACCAGTTACCCAAACAACCAGCCAGCTGGCCAGCCAACCAACTAACCAACTGCCGCTGCCTTCTAGACTCTGAGACAGAGGTCCTTGTGCAGGAGATTTACTGGGGGAAAGCGAGGGGAGAAAGCAGGGCTGGCAGAGGGAAGGTGGAGTAACAATAGGATGGCCTGCTGACTCTCGGGGAGTTCTGGGGGAACTGCACTGATCAGCAGTGGGACAAGGGCTACCCTGGTGAAGGGGCGGAAATTGGGTGGGGTGGCTTGTTTCAGGATGAAGTAATCCCCAAAGTGGGCAACAGCCAAGAGGACACAGAGACAAATCTCTATTTTGGGGTATATCACAGTGTCCACTTCACCAACCAACCAACCAGAAACAAGTTGAAGAAATTAGAAGGCTCCAAAGATTTGTACCTAATGTCAAGCATCTGAGATCTCTGACAAATATAACCGTTAGCTCATCTATCGCTGGGAAGAACTTCAAAAGGAATGTGGGAGGGCTGGGGTTGTGGCTCAGTGGTAGAGCGCTGGCCTAGCATGTGTTCGATTCTCAGCACCACACATAAATAAATGAATTTTTAAAAAGGTCCATCAACATCTTAAAAAAAAAGAAAGAAAGGAAAATATGGGTAAAAAAAGTAGTGAACTCTATAGTTTACTTACTCTCAGTGCAAACCACATCAACTAGAACCTGAAGAGGGACCCAAAAATGTCACTCCTATGAATTCATTCTAAGGAAATTCTCAGGGCCATGGGCAAAGATTTAGATGCAAACATATCCCTGTATGTCTATTTATGCAATATCTAATCAGTGACCAGACGATAAATATGCTAAACCCATTCAACAGACTATGGAGCTACTCACAGTAAGGAAGTGAAGACTACTTAATGGCAAAAAAGATGTTCAAGACTTGCTGTTAAGGCACTAGGTGTGGTGGCGCATGCCTGTAATCCCTGTGACTCGGGAGACTGAAGCAGGAGAATAGCAAGTTGGAGGTCAGCCTCAGCAATTTAGCAAGACCCTAAGCAACTTAGCAATACTCTGTCTCAAAATTTAAAAAATAAAAAGGGCTGGGGGGGGGTGGAGCTCAGTGGTAAAGCATCCTTGGGTTCAATCCCTAGTACCAAAAAAGGTTTCAAATTATGTTTAGTGCTGTGACTGTTTTGGTGAAAAAAGGGAAGAATTATAGTAAAGAAGATTACAAAAATAATAAAGCAAAGAGAAACAACAGAGAAAGAAGCAAAGAAAAAAAACATTAAAAAATAAGATTCAATTGGTTTAACAAAATTTTCACAGTGAACACTGATTACTTTTGTAATAAAGGATTCCTCCCCACCCCCAACTAGATGCTATATTTCAATGGCCAAGATAACTGTGGTTAACAGATACACAATGTAAGGTTAAAGGTAATCAGAGAGGAAAATCTACGTCCCCCCTCCCTTTTCAGCTGTAGTTTGGTATCATGGCTTTTAATTTATTTGTACTGTTTACTATGCATAATCCCTAAACCTGGTGTTTCGACTCTGCCAATTGTTGAAAAATTCCCATTTCTTACCTGAACACTTTTAAAGACAGGGATTTCACTAGAAAACATCCATTTTGCTTTCTATTGCTAACCTCTCCTGCCAACCCTCTTTACCTTGTGAAATACCCAATTAATCAATTGTGCTGGCTGAGCTATTCCCATGAGTCAGGGCTCTGCACATGCCAGAAACGGTCACTGCGATGCACCACAGGTGGCTGACCAAGCTCTGCAGATGCGTGAGCAGAAGTCATGAAGCGCATTCTGCAGACTCCAGAGAGTGGCCAGCAGAGGATATCCCACATTCTTTGGAAAATCTGCCATCTGGGCAATGCAAGTGACCTCCAGCCAGCCAGCATACCTTCTCTGAGTGAAACTATGCAATTCTTTCTTGTGGAACCCATGACCTTCGTGTACTCCCTTCTCATCTGCATTAGTTTCCATTCTTCTTAATGCTCAGGAAGCACATCCTGGTCTTTTCCTTTCTCCCTGCAAGGTCCCCTCCTTGGAGCCCTCTCTTCTAACAAGACTGGAATGTTAAGCAATAAACTATTTCCCATTTTGGTGTTAATGACAACAGCTGTTTAATGTATAAGGCACTGCAAGAGAATTTGTATTTAATCAGCACATTCTGGAGATCAAAGTCCCAACCCCAAAGGAATGCATTGCTGAGGGGAAAATTCCAGGCAGCAAGTCAGTTACAGGGCAGATAGACCCCACCTGGGCTCTTCTGGGGCTAGAAGTTGCCTACCTGGGCAAGCACCTACATGGAACAGACTTCCAAGTCTAAAGGAAAATCATGAGCCTGTCCATTCATCCAACCACCATTTATTAAGGATCTGTGCCAACCTGATCCCAAGGCTGAACCCAAGTGTTGAATTACCCCTATTACACAGTGTCATAACACAAGGGACCTCTAGTTCTTAGCATCCACCGCATTTTAATTGGTTTCCTCTACTAAACTAAGAGTAGATCAAGCCACAGACCCTAGAACAGTTAAAGTCCTTCATAAACATGTGCAGAACAAAACATGTGGCCAAGTACCTGACTCTTGACGGGAGATAGGAGGAGGGAAGGGTGGGCACTCCTTCAGAAAGCTCACAGACAAATCAATCAAGAAACCCTAAGCCACTGCCAGGGTTCAGTACAGTATCAGCACTCTACTGGGAACTCCGAAAGCCTAAGACACAAGTTTTGCTCCTACAGGGGTTTAACAGAGCAGCTTGGGAGACGGGACTGCAACTCTGGTGACAAGATAACAAAAATGATCTCTCTTGTGTGATGCAGAGGCTCAGAGCTCAGGATGATCTGAAAGGCTAGTCCAGTAGGTCATGATCCCATCTCAATATTGAACGGGTCCAGTTATAGAAAGTCCTGTGGATTAAGGACTTGATAATAGGAAAGATTGGAAATAGGGAAAAAAATAAGTTTTGTCATTACTGCCTAAAGTATATATATTAGGCATGTTAATTTTCATGCAGAATCAAATAAGGAGCTACTTTTATTAAAAGACATATCCACTTTATTCATTTTCAAGGAATTCCTTTGATCGATCACCTTAGTTTTGGATGAATTCGGTTAAGTGCTAATATCTGTAATGTTCTGAATTTCTTGGAAATTCTACCTTTGTCTATTTTAAAATAAAAACAATCTATGCAATATATGTAGTTCATTTCTTATAGTTTGGTAAGAGCATAAAATAAGTAAATTAATGTCTTAGATAAAGTCTTCTGATAGACCATATACCTAATTTGGGCTTGGAGAACAGGTATACAGAATGGGACGAGGTGGGAGGATGCTGAGCGTGGTGTGCTGGGACCGGATGCTACACGCAGCTGTGATAAAGACAATTCTGGCAGACTGAGCTTTCCAAAGATGGCTCCAACACTGTCTCCCATCCCACATGGTCTTGTAGAACCTGGCCATTCCCCGTCAAGAGGGAGAATGTATGTCTCCTGCCCTTGAACACAGAGGGCCTGTGTGAGGGCCTCAACCAATACCATGTGGTGGAAAAGACACCATGTCACTTCCAAGGCAAAGTCACAAAAAGCCACAGACATCTACCTGTTCTCTCAGGATGCTCCCTTCTAGAACAGTTACCGTGTGGTCAGGAAGCCAAAGCAGCCCATGAAGAGGCCCACATGGAAAGGAACCAAGGCCTTCAGTCCAAAGCCCCAGCTGTGCCCACAGCTGACTGCCAGCACAGCTTGCCAGCTATGTTAGTGTGACATCTTGAGCAGAAGCTTAGACCCCAGCCCAGCAAACCCAGCAGACAGCACATGAAGGACAAAAGAACCACCCTGCAGAAACTGAGATGCACAAGCAAAACACACGGTCGCTGTTTTAAGCTGCCAAGTTCCTGGTGGCCGGGTGGCAGGTTTGCAGTAATAGTAACTGGAACAACGTTTCAGAGATAGGCAGACAGGGCAAGCCTTGTGATACTTAGACATGGAAAACAAGCAAGGAGGGTCAACGCGATGAGCTGTTTTCCACCTAGAGACAAGACCAGAAGAGTAGGGTCAGATATATAGTTCAGATCTTGAATGTTTCCAAGAGCCATGTGTTAAAGGCTTGGTCCCCAGGTTGGTGCTCCTGGGAGGTGGTAGAACCTTTAGGAGCTGGGGCCCAATGGGAGGTTCTTAGGTTACTGGGGGTGTCCCCTTAAAGGGGCTTATGGGACTCCGGTTCCTTCCTCTTCCTTCTTTACTTCCAGGTCATTTAAGGTTTTGCTTTCCCATGTGCTCCACCATGATGTGCTGCCTTGCCACAGGTCCAAAGCAATGAGGCAGACCCATCATGGACTGGCACCTCCAAAACTGGGAGCCAAAACAAACTTATTCTGTAAGTTAATTACCTCTGGTATTTTGTTACAGTGATGGAAGGTGACAAACACAGGACCCTTAGCAGGAACAATGGGATCACAGAGCTCCTTACAGGAATGGCAGGCTTCTTGTCATACATTCAGTGTCTAGAGATCTCCGTGAGGTGCCTAACAGTGTCACAGTGTGGACTCTGGAGCTACATTAGCTGGGTATGAACCATGATGCTCCATTTTTTTTGGCTGTGGTACTGTAAGCGAGGTTCTCAACTCCCATCTGCTTCACGTTCTTCTCTGGAAAGATGAGAATCACAGAGCCTACCTCATGCAGTTGTGATGGCACCAACAGACCACATGCATACACAGGGCTTGGCACCTAGGGGGTCCTAAGAAGGTGATCACTGATGTAATCCACAAAAACGTGGACCTCAGATTATAAGGGAGGCTGAGTAAGGGCCCCTCAGAGATGACTCCATTCCAATTCCAGACTAGGCTGCCACCTATGGCAAAAGGGACTTTGCAGATCAAGCTAATTAGAGTATGACTGGGAAATGATGGTTTATTAGGGGGGCTCCATGCACTCAAGGGGGTCCTTAAGAGAAGGAGACAAGGGGGCCAGGCAGAGATGGAGATGGGATGATGAGGCAGACGATGGAGTGATGTGGGGCCAAGAGCCAATGGGTGCAGTAGCTTCTGGAACCTGGGGAAAGGCAGGGAAAGGGAAAGGAACGCAGCCTGCAGATACCTAACTGTAGCCCACTGAGACTGGCCTCTAGAATTGCAGGGTAATAAAACTGCATTATTTTCAGCCATTAAAATTGTCCTGGTAATCTGTCACACTGGCAACAGGAAACGATTCAGACTTTAACCTTGAGAAAAGCAGCTTTATACAACACTGAGCAGACAGAATGCTCGAAAGATATATTTTGTAATCAATAAACTACTGCCCTCTTTATTTCCTCTCTTGTCTTAGCCTGGGGCAGAGGGAATGATATTTCCCTTTTGATGTTAGCATGTAGAATGGCCAAAGCTGGGCTCAGGTAGGCCTGAACATGAACACTGGCTGCAGCTCTTACTAGGGGTCCCTGAACAACGGGTGCTTGCAGGATGGCCACAATGGCATGTACAGCCAGAATCTGTCCTGATTGGCTTGATATCCATTTTGGCCAGAGCCCAGGATGTACTAGTTGCTATATATTTTGAAATATTACCTCTGGACTTGAATATTACCTCTAGACTTCAGTTTCTGCCTCAGTAGAGTAGGCACAACCTAAGTCAAAGGTTGTTGTAGAATTAGCAGAGACCTGCGCTTTCACACTGTGGTTCCCAGGGCAGTGGATCTGCATTAGCTGGGAACTTGATGGAATTGCAAATTCTTGCCTCACTGTGGTAGGTAGAATCCTAAAGTGGCCCCCAAGACCTTGCCCCTCATGTACATTGCCCTGAGATACTGACTCTGGTGGATTCTACTTCCATGTTTAGATTATGTTGCACTGGAGATTATGTAGGGAGCCCTTGGAAAGGACAGTCTTTTCTTGAAGTCGGAGATTTAATGTGAGAGACACCTCCACTGCTGACTTTGGAGATGGAGGGGCCAAGTGACTAGGAATGTGAGTGCCCTCAAGGAACAAGAGTAGCCCCTAAAAAGGGAACAGAGACCTGATGTGCCTGGGGACAGTCTCCTCCAGGGCCTCTATCAGGATGCAGCTCTGCCAAGGAGCTGGTCCCAGCTTAGTAATACCTTGAGCAGAAAATCCAGCCTTGAGTGCCTGCACTTCTGACCTTCAGACCTGCCAGAAATGGTGTTGCTATAAGCCATTAATTTATTACACAGCAAAAGAAAACTGACATTTACTCTGTGTTTTAGGAAGCCCTCCAGGTGGCGATGATGCATGTGCAAGTTTGAGCACCACCGGGGTGGGTAATGGGCCTGCCTAGCACAGTGCTGGGGGACCGAGAGCTGTATATATTATATATTTCCAGGATCTTCAGGCTTCTTTGTTGTATTTTAAAAGTTTTTAAAAGCACAAAAAAGAAAGATCTTCCAGAGTTGTCATTTCAGATATTAAGGTCAGGTTGATTGTTGGACATTCTGCAAATGACAGATAAGCTCTTCCTTTAAGGACATTCCCAAAGAAAGTGAGGGGACACATCAAGTCCTCCCATGGCTTCCATATGCTCTCTGAAGGAAAGCTAGCTCTGGACCATGCACTGCCCCTGCCACCTCTCAGCTCAGGTCCTGCCTCACTGGTTCCCAGTTCTGGCCATCCTGTTCTGGCTCACTGATGCCCCACCGGCCTGTCCTCAGGTCTTGGGACCTTTAGCCAAGTTGCTTCCTCTGCCTGCAGCATCTCCCACAGCTTCTCCTGGCTCATTCCTACTTTAACAGCATTTAAATATCACTCCCCAGACAGCTTGCTCTGGACCCCTGAGGTGGGCAGGTCCTCTGCTGGAGCTCCTTCTTCTTCCAGGACAAGTGTAATGGGTCCATGGTTTATCTTTGTACACCCAGGCTCCCCACTGAGATTCCCCTTGGGCTACAAAATGACTGCCTGTTTTCCCATCTAGCCAATTTTTGGAGATGACTCAGGGACATCTGTTGACTGAATGACTGAGGGAATTAATGATCAAGCTATGTGGAAACTCCAAAATATTGACCTAAAAAAGGAAGTTAGGGGGAAAAAAAAGATAATTGATCCATACCATTGAACTCATTTATAAGTGGTTTAAATAGTCAATTTTGTTACATATATTTGACCACAATTTTTAAAACTGGAAAACAAACACACAAAACCTCAATATCTCTTTCATTCTGAATTAAGCCCAGGGGCATTTTGCTACTGAGTTACATCCCAGCCCTTTTATTTATTTGAGACAAGGTTTGCTAAATTGCCAAAGCTGGCCTCAAACTTGTGATCCTTCTGCCTCAGCCTCCTGGACAGCTGGGATTACAGACATGTGCCATCATCATGCCCAGCCACCCTCAACCTTTTTAAATGACTGAGGGGAGTCTGACTTTGGGATTCAAGTCAATTAGCATTTGTTTCACGGGACATCTTCTAAGCCTTATCCTTGTCCGAGGAGCCTATTTATCCCCAAGAGAAAAAGTAAATGAAACAGCCCTGCTCTCAGGAAGCTCCCTTCTCTGGCTGGAGGAGATGTCTGTAGATGGGTTTCTCCTTTAAGTCTTGGTGAACAGCAGGAAGAGTGACACTCAGTGATAAGTGGCAGGAGCTGTGTGATGTGGATGTCAGGATCTGTCACTGAAGCTTGGAGAAGACTGGGCCTGCAGAACTTGCTCCATCACTTATTATAACATCTCCCACCCCGCCCCCGTTGGTGGGGAGCTGCTGGGACCACGTCTCCTGGGCCCTGGGCCTGCCCGTGGGGGTGGGTGGGTCTCTCTGTCTGGCTCCTCATATGCTTCTCAGGGGAAGCTAAGCCAAAAGGCAAAGGCAAGGCAAAGCCACAAAAGCAGACTCGAACCCCCCACCCGCCACCTCCCCATTTCAATGTCACCTCAAGCTTGTTTCTTGCCCTTGGGGGAGACTGTAGCACTCACAGTGGGCAGTTTGGGCCACTGGCACATTCCCCCAACCCAGCCAAGGACACTCTGAACACCAGCTTGATATCTGCTAACAACAGATTCTGCAAGGTCAGATGTGAGCGTTGGTCCCCACGGAAAACTGACTAGAGCCATGACAAAGGAGGTCACTTCAGAAATGAGGAAGTGGTCCGCAGGCTCCTTGTGGTTTCTGATGAAACCTGCTGCAATGTGGGACACGGGTGAGCGCAGGCACGGGGAGCACACACATGCACGCCCGCCGAGTGCTCCGGGGGAGGAGCAGGTGACCGCATCTGAGAGCCTGTGTTCTCATACGCTGCCAGCCCGTGATTTCTCTCGCTGTTTCTCAACTGACGACGTTTTGGATGAAAGGGTCTTTCTCTAGGTGGCCCTGTCCCTTGCCTTCGAGACTGTTCTCCTGGTGCTCTCCAGAATTTCCTCCACTGCTCCCTTTTCCCTCTTCCCCAAAACTCTCCAGCCACTCTCCCCTATCTGTTGCTACAACCCCAAAGTCTTCCAGGGATTTTCAAACATCCCTGGGAGTAGACCCTTGGGGAGTATATAAATCTGGGATCTAAAATTAAGCAGGTGTTTTAACATCCTAAGAATAGCCCTAGAACACCAAATGCACTTATTCAATTTCTTGTTCAACAGGAAAGAATGACTTCTTCCAGTGCAGAGTGCCTCTGAAACAAATCATTTCAAACAGGTCCAAAGGGATACTGGTATTGTCTGGATCTCCAAAGCTGGGCTGAGCAAAGATGCAGTAAACATGTTGACAGACTTCTATCCACCCTGGATAAAAGGAAATTCCTGAGATATACACAATGCTCTTTGACCATCTGAAAGACACTCAAAGAAAGCGATTTATGGAAATAAAATGGATAAGAACAAACATTTTGGTGACTTAGAAAATGGCCAGAAATCATATCAGGCAAAGGTTTCCTTTTTTTCATTAAAAATATCCTGCCTAGTAACAACTCCCTACCCCCAACCCTTCTTGCCAGCAAGCCAAGAACTGGCTAAACTCTGGTTCCAAGAGGAAATGACATTAAAATGTTGACTTTATAGCACTGCTTGGCAGTTTCATCCTCATTGTTAGTTTTTTTTTTAATGTAAAAAATATTCTCTTTGTTTCAGATTAAATAGGCTATAACTGAAAATCATTTACTGGTATATTTAAATTATTTGAAAAATCCTAATAATGCTGCTAATGTATTGTTAGTGGGTGTATAGCTCTCATTTATTTTAGAAGCTGATGCAAAGAGCATCACACAAAGATGAACAGGAAAGAAAAATCATAAAAAGCAAAACTGTCTTTGCCATTTGAAGGTAACTGCTCTATTCTCCCAAACTACTAAGCAAAGACTTACAACTCTCCAGGGCAGAAAGTAGAAGCTGGAAGACACAAGCAACATCCACCATACCAGGAAGTCAAGAATAGGAGGAAGCAGGTTTAGAATAGCAATGGGTTTTTCCCTGAGATGTATATTTTACAAGAAATGTTCAATTCCATCTCAGATGTGGAAAGATAGCATGTTTTTCCCAAAATGGAAACAGGAAAGGTCTAAGTAGCCTGATCCAATATTATGTCCTATCTGGGAAACAAGGAAACAAAGTGGAGAACATTATTAGTCATGAAGGAATGATTTATTAAAAATGACTATCTATAGGAAAGAATCTGCCCCAACCCCATTTGGAGGACTATATATATGGAAAGTCCATACGGTGAGCAAGACAGGGGTGGTTTTGTTGTTGTTGTTGTTTTTAGAATATGAAAGGCCAAGAGGCTGCAGCCCTGGTGGCCACCAGAACTTAGCTGCCAGGAGTTGAAAAGGGGTTCGGGCTCCTATCACACAGGCGACACAGCAGCCAGAGCCAGGCACAGTGACTCTCCCCTGTCCCCAGCAGGGTGGGCCACCCTCCTCAGGCTCCTGCTCTTCCCGCAGCACTCCAAACCCTCCTTTCTCTTGTGCTCCCTCACCTTCTTCAGGTTACAAACATATCCTCGGAGATGTGCAAATTGGAGAAAATAGTCCTGGTGGGATGTAGAGCCAGGCAACTGGGCTACAATTAAACATTATCCCACTAAAATCATATATTGAAGTCCCAACCCCCAAGGTGATGGCAGTAGACAGAGCTGGGGCCTTTGAGAGGGGATCGGTGTGAGAAGAAGTCGCGAGGAGGTGGTTTTGTGCTGGGATTAGCGTCTTTATAAACAGAGACCAGAGAACTGCTTTCTCTGGGCGTGTGTGCCCTGTGAGCACACAGCAACAGCTGGTCATCTGCCATCCAGGACGAGAGCCCTCATCAGGAACCAACCATGCCGCACCCTGGGCTCCGACTTCCAGGCCCCAGAACTGTGGGAGAGAAATGTCTGCTATTTAAGTTCCAACCCAGGCTGTGGTGCTAAGATACCCACCATCACTCAGCTGGGGAACAAGGATATTGAACAAAGTCTGTGGATTCCAGGCCTAAGTTCTTCACAACAGTATGTTGCTACTTTTTGAGAAGCAATGAATTAAGACAGTCAATATATTTTAATGACAGTACATTTTTGCTTTCAAAGCTACATACAAAATTTGTTTTGCATGGCTGGATATAAGCTGAATGAATATGAATTTTGAAATTAACATATCAATAATCAGAACAGATCTCCTTTTAAAACGGCATGACTATGATTTCTGCAAAAGCTCATTTATGTTCTCTTTAACTGGGAAAGTGGACGTTTTCAAAGGGTTAACATAATAACAAAGTTAAGGCAGACAAAATTCTCTGCAATATTAAACATTTTGAAATAAAAGCATAGTACTTTTAAAACAGCTTTATTGAGATATAATGTACATACTGTTATAGCACTTTTAAAATCTTTGTCTTTGTTTTGAGATAAAATTGATAAATTGCTTACTATCATAATCATTGTTTTAATTAAAAAACATTACTCATGAAAATTCAAAAAGTATCATCGTATCTACACCTACCAGTAAATCTACTAATCTTTAAAACATGCTGGCCGAAGAATGCTCTCTCAGCACCATGGAAGGAAAATGCTGTTCTTCTAAGTTCACACCACAGATTTCAGCAGAGGACTACGCCAGCCCCTGGGAAGCAATGCGTGCTTTTCTTCCTTGGGCTTAATTTACGTGCTTGCTTCTTATTTTGTGTAGGTTTGATGATTTTGCTGAACTGTGGTTGCTGAACTGGCCTGTTGTGGTCCAACACCAGGCAAGTAACAAGGGCTTGGAATCCAAATCAGATTTTGATTGCCAGGTGCTGGGCTATGACCAAAGACCACGTCTGAGGTTCTTCATTTTCCACCTGTTACTCACGCTCTCCATTATCTCCATCCTCTATGATGAAAGCAAGGCAGTCCTTGGCCAATGACTAGGTGCTGTGCCTTCGCATGCCTGGCCTGGGTGCTGACCTGTTCTGACTCATGCTCCCGGTGGCCCTCAATGGCACGGGGAGAAAGCAGTGTAAGCAGCAGCCACAGTTGTGGCAGCTGATGTTCAAAAACCTCAACAGCACCATCTAGAACTTAAGCTGTGACTATATAATATTATTTTTATTTCTTTTATAGTAATGTTCATTTTTTAATGTGGTGGTTTAGGTGATAATCTAGTGTGCCCTGGAGTTTGAAAATGTATTTACCAGATGACTCACTGTGGTTGTTCAAAATCTGTATTAGTGGTGTATACCCAAGACTCCCAAATGGCAAATTATGGAGGGGAATTCAGAACACTGGTATTGTCTCTCAGTCGTGTGGCACCAGTGACCCTCCAGTCCAGGTTCAAACAAGATGTACAACACCTGCCTTGAAGCCAATGTATATAAAGCAAGCAGGGCTGAACTCTACTGGAGGTGTCCACAGCGAATGTCCTAGGGGGACACAATGACAGAAAACAATCAAGACAACTAAGAGGAGGTTCCCCAATAGCTGACATTCTTCTAAAAAATTTCTGAGTGCAGGCAGGAGGGGAGTGGTTTGCCAAGTCGTCAATGCATTCGCTTGGTCATCCACTCTTGGTTACTCACAGAATATCCACTAAGGGCCAGGCATTGACTAAGCCAGCTGCTGTGGCTCAGAGATGATTGTGCCTGGCTCCTAGAGGGGCCAATGGTGCCACCGGGCACACTTCACCACCCACTGGACCTCAGGATCTACTGAGCACAGACCCAGTTGTTTTGCTGAGGCCCTCCAGGTCCCTGGTCCCTGATGTTTCTGCTGGTGGTGGCAAGTCTGCTGGTGGATGCAAGAGCACATCCCAGACTTCAGAGAGGCAAAGTCCGCTCTATTCTTCACATACTTCCTGGATGTATTCTGCAGGAAATCTTCTAGGCCTCTTCCAATGGCCTAGAATATGGTTTAAAGAATTATGTCACCATTCCACTTCTTTCCTCCATGATGAAATTCCAGAACTGCCCTCTGCCCACTAGATGAAGGCAGAACCACACTTACAAGGAAAAGGAAGAACCGTAGCCAAGTCTGAGAAACAGTTTTGCAATTTCAAGGTGGTCTCTATGAACCCTGTTGTGGACTGAATGGTATCATCTCCAAAATGTCTATGTTGAAGTTCTAAACCCAGTACCTCAGAAAGTGATGGAGTCTTTACCTTTAAAAGGTGATAAAATAAGGCCACTGGGGTGAACCCTAATCAATCTGCCTGGTGGCATTCCAAGAAGAGAAGATTTGGACATACAAAGTGACATCAGAGGAGAGACCATGTGAAGACACAATACAGTGTCACCTACAAGAAAGAAGGCTCAGGGGGCTGGGGATGTGGCTCAAGCGGTAGCGCGCTCGCCTGGCATGCGTGCGGCCCGGGTTCGATCCTCAGCACCACATACAAACAAAGATGTTGTGTCCGCCGAAAACTAAAAAAAATAAATAAATATTTAAAAAATTCTCTCTCTCTCTTTAAAAAAAAAAAGAAAGATGACTCAGAAGAAACCAACCTGCGTGGACCCTGATCCTGAACTTCCAGGCAGCAGGCATAGAAGGAAATAAGTTTTTGTTGGTTAATACCCAGTCTGCGGTGTGTGTCGCCGCACCGCAATAAACTAAAACACTCTCCAACTGAAGAGGTCACAATATAAAAGGTGTCCATCTTGAACCACACATCTTCTTAGGCCAGGGCTCACAGAAACACTGCTTCCTATCTGTCGTTTAAGGTTTTCAAGGAAAAACCTCTGGAAGAAAACGACCAGACAGAAATGCAGTGGAGGCTCCAGTCGTCCCACTTAGGCCCAGCCGCCAGCTTCAGAGGGTTGTGGGGTGCACCAGGCCTCATCACCCATCTGACGAAATTCACATCCTGCCATCATCCCAAACCAAGCCACAGCAGCTCATTCACATACCCAAAGCCACAAACCAGCACTGATGTTGATAAAGTAAGGCAAGCAACTCTAGGACAACGATTAAACGCCCCTTTCCAAAGGCCACATCTTTGGCAACCATCAAGAATGAGGCTTTTTTTTTTTAACTACACCAAGAGAAAACATCATGAACAGAAAGTATGCCACCAGTAACTATGTTTACTCTTATGGCAGAACCCAGTTTCCTCTCAGATGGTCCCATGCAGGTCTGCTGGCCGGCTTCCAACTGGGAAAGTCACAATGTATCCTTGCAGAAAATATCCATAGTAGTTTCTTCCTTGGAAAAAATAATGACAAACCCTGAATCATGTTTCCTAAGATTTTCAAATAAGCTATAGAATAAAATAAGCTATAGAACTACCTTAATAGAACTCTACCTTAATTTCTTCAGCTAGCCGGAAACCCATGTCTGCAACTGGTGATTCTGAACCAGCAGCAGGGAGATGCCATGCTGGGCCCTCCCCGGGGAACATCCTTTCTCAATTCTTCCTTCGAGTCAGTGTTGAAGAACTCTTAAACCTTGAAACCTTTGCTCACAAAGCTTCTAGCATCTTCCCTCTAGCCACCAATGCTGAAATCCTTCTTGTGCCTCTGAACTTGCTGAACCCTTGCTCTGGCTCTGCACATTGGAGAATGAGGTCAAGTGGGCTTCATAAAACACTGTGGAATGAAGACTTAGGAAGAGGGCTTGTGGGTCCCACGAAAAGACTCCCGTGACAGACAGCTCAGGACTCCTTCCTCACTTCGAGAAAGACTCCAGTTCACAGGAAGAGGAAGGGGTGAGTGCACCCTCACTAGCCTGTAGAGAGTTGGGGACACACAGCCCATGCCCGGAAGACGAAGAGAGGTTCAGGATAAAAAAGGCAGGCTGCAGTGGCCTTCTCATGGGGAGGACTCACGGGATGTCCCTATCCAGTGCCTTTCCATCTTGGAGTGTGGGGTGGGGAATCCTGCTGGGGAGAGTGGCAATAATGTCTCCTAAAGATGTTCAAGGTCTTGGGAACAAAAGGCTCTATTAGCCTTAGGCCATGATACCCTTTAGGGTTTGGACACAGTCAAGGGTCCGGGCTGATACCCGAGCCAGCAGCACAGGCAGAACTGGCCCTACCTGGAATCTACTGAAGTAGATCTGCTTTTTACAGGATCCCCAGGTGACTGGCTCTCTTGCACAGTGAGGTCTGAGAAGCACTGTTGGCAGGTAGAAGGGCAGGAAGAACACGCCGATTGTTACCATCTGATTGTGAAGTGACACCATGTGATAAGAACACAGAAACGCCTTGGATTAACTTCTGGACCAATGATTCTCCTTAGGAAGCTTGCCAGATGCCACAAACAGCTCCCTGGTTTACAGGATTTCTTCCAATGTTTACCGGGTTACCAAGGGCATCAGAATCAACTGGAATTTCATCAATGTTTAATGTGAGTGCAACCACTCCTATATAGACTCCACTCTTGATTGAATTATTCCATTAGATGTGCTGGCTAGAGAAAAGAAATTACACACACACCCGGCTGTAATTATTGAAGGCTGAATACACCTATCCATCATAAAAGTGAAGAGTTTGACTTGATTATATTTTAACTGACTTACATTACCAATAAAGCAATAAACTTATTTCCCCCCATGAGCAATTTTAGTGGCTGACTGTATTTCCAGCATTTTCCTCTAGAGATGAATTTTACGGATTTCACATGACTCCAATTTTAATCCACCCCATTTCCACGAGTTGTTTTTTTTCCCTGAGATTTTTTTGAGAGAAGGATTTTCTGAGAGAAGATTGCAACACAACTGCCTTATTCTGAACTTCAGACCACCTTCCTAAAACAGAACACAGGGAGACAAGATTCCCTTCCAGGTCAGACTCGGCACAGCTCTAAAAGCAGGCAGAACAGGAGTGTGAAAAAAATTATTAGAAGCCCAAGGGACAGATGCCACCTTTGTAGCAGCAACTCTGTCATGGCCAACAGCTTCTCAAACTACACCTTGCAGCCTCAGATGAATAACCCTGTCCCCAGCGGACTGAGAGTGGACCCTGATGGGAGTGGGGAGCAACCACAGAAAGGGCTTTGGTGGTTTCTGCCCACTGACACTCATCGATTTTCTCTCAAAAATTAGAACTAAGGGGTAAAAGGGAAGAAGATGACTCTCGGTGTCTGGAGCATGATGCCACATGATTTATAGCACATAAAATCATGGAAAGTCACACCACTTCCTGATAGCATGCAGCTCCGGCTGGCCACCGAAGCACTTTCTTCTGACTAATCTATTCCATGCTGTAGCTTTCCACGGCTGACTCATAACTCTATCCTACTTTTCTCATTTCCTGAAATGATTCTGATGAAGGTTATTCCACATAAAAAAGGGAATGATATATAAAACCCAGAAACTAGGTACAATTTTAAAATCTTAACTCTAAATCCCAAATAAACACTTGGCCATAAATTCATGAGATGAATCAACTCTCCTGGGTTCTGAAGGACTCACACCTTCCAGTCCACCAGCTTGTGAGACATGGTGCTGGGCTCATGGACAACACCTCCGAGTCTCCTCGGCTTATAACAAATGAGTGGAAAGCAGGAGTCTTTTCATACGAAAAAGGTCTGGAATGGAGAAGCTCAATGGGAGATGGTGCTTCAGATGCAAAAGGAGGCTGCCCCACGCCCGCTCCCAGGCTCAGTGAGACGGCTGGGCATCTGCTCTTGTTAATGGGATATTTCAATAGTCGTCACTGATTTTTTAACATTATTACCAAAAGGAACACGATGTACTCCATTTGTTTGGGCTCTAAAGAAGATAAATATTTTAAATTACTTGTGATTTCTTTCTAAAAAATTTCTAAGAAACAATGCACAAATTTTTAGTTGGAGCTTACGGGAAGACAGTGAATAAGCGACCTTCTTCCCAGTTACTTTTCACATTCTTCTTTTTTTGAGACTAATATTTTTTTTTCCTACTTACCATTCTGAAAAGTATGTGTTCTTATATAAAAATGTCAAAAACATTTTGATTGGGCCATCATGTTCACCTAAAAATCATTATTTTATTAGACTCACTTAGAGTTTTTATATACCTACTAATGAATATTTTCTAGAAATCTTTTTTTCAAACAGTTATGTGCAGGGTGCTGAAAGTTAGGCTTCAGATGCCCAAACACTCGTGCCTTAGCGAACTGTGGGGCAAGGGTCAGTGATGGCTGTTAAAGCCAAGCAGGGGAAAGGCGGAAGGGAACTTTACAAGCTGGACCAGACTGACCACACCTAACTGAGGATGGCTCCATCTTAACATCCCCAAAGGAGAGACAGCCATCATTCTGTCCTCCTGATGCACAGCAATGGCCATTACAAGATATCACAGGAGAAGCAGCCTTGTCCGAACTAAAATGAAACAAGAAATGCACATTCTGACTCTGACTTGACAATGAACAGAGGGGACAGAGAAGGTGTTAAACAATGCCAAGGGTGCGACTGCTGTTTCCAGACAGTGGGGACCTTCCATAGACAAATGAGATGGGTGGCTTCATATGCAAATGATTGAGGATGAAGAACCCAAACATGAAGAGGCAGAAGAAAGAGATTGACTCAAGGCCATGGGTGACCTTATCTGAATGCTAACTCACACTTGCTCACTATAAAGTTCCCCTGAGGACTGGGGTTGAGGCTCAGTGCTAGAGCACTTGCCTAGCACGTGTGAGGCACTGGGCTCGAGTCTCAGCACTGCATAAGTAAATGAATAAATAAAGGTCCATTACATCCAAAAATATCAAAAAACAAACAAAAAAAGATACCCATGAGCCAACTGGGGTAACAGGAACACAGAAGGATATCTGATGTGCTAAGAAAGCACTTCCACTTATTTTATTTTTATTAAGAATCCATACCTCTTAGTGATGCATGGAGCATGCTTACAACAACCCCGCGGTGTGAGGGTGGCAGGGTCTGCGTGGGTGATCGTTGAGACTGGATGATGAGCTAAGCACCTGGGGTTCAGGAGAATGTCCTCCTTGCCTGTGTGCATACAGAAACCTCCATAATAAGGTTATTTAAAAACCGAATGGCAAAAAAAGGGGGGGGGGACAAAGACGTGGTAAGGGACTTAAAATAAGGTCACTACCCATACTAAATCTAAATAGAAGTGATATAACTAGGTTTTCACAATAAAATGTATAATTCAAATTACATTCAACCTATGAAATATATAATTTGATTTTTAACAATTTTTTTCAAGAGAAAGGTCTAAAATTGTGCAAACAGCATTCTCTTGGGAATAATTTCTTCATATAATCATGTAATATAGTCAGTAGTAAAAATATTTAGATCATTTTTATCATTGTACTTCAATCAGCAGGGGAAATACTTTGAATAATTTCCAAAAGGCTAGGAAAACATAAGTTGGAAACACCTTGTGTGCCTTTCAGGTGAAGACCAAGAACCCAGAATTGCTTGTCTATGGTGTAAGAGTTTCTTACGTCTCAAGTCCATCAGGCTACCTGGAAGGTAGGCGGGCCATGCTGGGAAGGGCGCTCACACAGCCTGCTGAGAAGACATGTGGAAGCATCTGTGGTTCTCCAGGCTGAGAAGACCATGCCAGAACCACTGACTAAGGTAAACACCCACCTGCCCAGGTGTGCTACTTGGCTGCCTCACACCTGGGTGGCTCACTGCAGCCCCCTGTTCCAGAAGCACTAGCTCACAACTCCTACCACCACCTATGGAGGTGTGGAGGTGGCATCCTGAGTGCCGATCCTGTGACTGCTCAAGTTGGGGGATGAGTCAAGGGGGTGGCCAGTGAGAGCCCAACCCAAGTTTCGAAATCCCAGCAGGCAGCTTTTACTGTCACCAAGGACCTTCTGCCAAGCCTGGGGAGATTCTCAACTGAATGGCATACTTGGATGCGCATTAGCAAGTATCATGCGGTGGCTTTTTAAATTTTGAGATAATTTTTAAAAATGGTAAACATGAGAGCAACTTTCACATTTAACATACTTGAAATACAAGAGAGCCAGTGTTCATTTTTCATAGAAGATGATGTTGGTAGACTAAGCAGCAACTAGTGATGACAACCACAAAGACAATGGAGAAAAGTAGCTACCATAAGCTGACAGCTTACCACCTCTCAGGTACCGGGTCAAGCACTCCACGTACATTCTCTTACTGAATACCCAAACCACCAGACGGGTGTTGTTTCTGTTTTACAAAGAGGATTGAGGTCTACATGTGTTGCTTAATTCTCTTGGATGTTGGACTTGGAATCAGAATTTGAGGCAAAGCTACAGTGAAACTGTAACCGGCCTAACACGAATTCTTAAAATAGTGAGGAATGATTCATCAACCCCTTGACAAATCATGTGGACAAGTTCAAGCTGTCGATGAGGTGCCTGTGGCCCCATGTATTACTGGTGAAAAAAATGCAATGTGTTTAATGCTACTGTCAACCCACAAGACCTTTGGCTTCTCTGTGGAAGATACTCCAGAGTGAGAAACTCCCAGGGCAAAGGCTGCCTCAGACTCCCATTCCTGTTACCCAGTGCTGCAGCCCTGCACTAACACATGTGCTAGAAAGAGGAAAAGACCTCGAATCTGCCAGGCAGCCAGCTTCTCCAGGTGTGTGGACCTTCTATCCACACCGATTCCACCTGTAGCAAAGCACTGTGGCTTAGATTCAGATGAGGGACCAGCTGGATAGTCAGGAAAAAGGCACCGTAAGAACCATTAAGAAAGGAAATGATCAAGAACCACATCTTCATCTCTACAGGAAGACATTTTAGACGCTGATCCCAAAATGGTCAAACATTACATTTCTAGTGACTAAGGTTATATGCCCTTCACCTGCTTAGAAAACCTGGCTATCCAAAACAGCCTGATGCATTTCCTAAGGATTCTGAATAATAGAGAAGTTTTACTCTGGTTCCCTAAGAACTGTACAGCTTCAAAAGGACACTGGTCTGAGTGTGAAGTCCTGGTCTCCACCCGTGGCCTTGTCAGCTGTGTGCTGCACTGGACAAGACACCGCACTTCCTGCATCTCAGTCTTGTCTGTGCCAGGATCAGTGCTAAGGGCTCCAACACTCAGAAAAAAATAATCAAATCGTGTACAATGTGATTCAGCTTATATAACTGAACCACGTGTGGGAAATCAAAGGCTAATGGAGCATTATCAAAATGTTTCACCTGAATACTAAAAATAGGCTTTCCAGCAATCATAGCAATGATACAAATCATAAATTGCCATTCACTGCAGCTGCATGAAGTTCCCCATTAGGGTCACTGGAAATTGTGAGAATGCAAAGATGGATAAATGCGGTCTGCTTATTCCAGGAATAATTGGAAAATTCAGAACAAGGCCAGGATTTGCAGGGGGTGGGGAGAAATGAAGTTGTGTCAGGAAGTTTCACATGATCTGTGTTTTGATTCACAGCTCAGGATTCTTCCCGTCAGAAGAGCTCCCATCAAACCAGCTTGCTGTGGGCAAAGGCTCGCATGCTCAGGAGTGAGTCCAGCAAGCAAGTGCAGCCCAGCAAGGAGCCCACAATGAATCTTATCTCCATGAGTCCTAACTCCTAGGAGGCCACCAAAGCAGCTCTTTAACTTTCAGGGGCAAGAAGATAAAGAAAAGACCTCCTTTGTAAGGTACACAATGCTCTCCCTGCTAATAAATGTCTAAGAAGCCTAATGCTTTAAATGCCAGGCTCTGAAGTATCCCTTTGTTCCAGTGGATTAAGTCAGTGGAGGTATCTGGAACTGGATCCAAGAGAAGGTCCTGACATTCTTCTGAATGTAGCTCACTTTTTCCAGTTTATTACACAGGCTCTGCCTGATAAGGATTCCAAGTGAAGTTCAACCTACACTTTGCAGTTTACAAGGTCCTTTCACATGTACTAACTCATTATGTTTCCCCAAATCCTTGGAAGAATATGAGAAAGGCATTCTTGTCCTGATCTTGGCAAAAATGGGGTGGGGTGGGGGGTTCCCAGATTGCTCGCACAGGGCCGTGGAGCTCATCCTGTGGAGCTGCTGTTCCTGTTCACCTTCTCAGACCGTTACCCAGGATGGCTGCACTCAAATATTTTGCCCTGAAAACATTACTTAAAGAGAATAGTGAGTCAATGCAGGTCTCAGGCTCTGAAGTGATAAAGGTTTAGACCAGTAAGAAAACTTTCCCCTCCCTAGAAGTCAATGTTTAGACATTTCTGAGTACCCCAAGAAAAACCCAGAATCTGCTAAGCCAGTACTAGTCCTTCAAGAAGTTCACAAGTCCCCACCCTACATCCTGGGTTGGTCTGAAGATGCGGCTGGCCCCACGCTCACACTGGCACAGACACAGCTGCCCACTACAGTGCCCACACGGGGGTTGGGGGGGTTTTATGTGAGAAGGCTAATTTTGAAGCTCTGACCTGCTCCACACAGGAGATTCTCTTACTCTGTTTCTAGAGGTTACAGCAAAATATCAGGTTACTGGAGGCCAAGGGCATGGCACCAGGAAGGGCCTCGCTCTGCCGTCATCTTGGAGGAAAGTGGAAGGGCAGATGGTGCAGGCGGAAGGGACGAAGCAGGAGGGGTGGCCTTGCTTTATCACCCGCTCTTCCTCCTTCTAGCAACTATCTAGTCCTTCAAGGATCAACCTCATCCTGAAGGAAAAGGCATCAACTCCTCACAACCAAATCACCTCTTCAAAGCTCCATCTCCTCCCAACAGTATGACACCGGGAATGGAATTTCAGTGGGTCCTGACAGGGACAAACCACATCCAAAACACAGCAGCAGGTATTCCTTTATCAGTGCTCTATCTTTTACGTCTAGAACAAAGAGGTAAAAGAGAATCAGAATAAAAATCAAGGAAGAAGGACAGAACAAACAGTGGCCACCCATAGACGGGCTGACTTGTGGGGCATCGGCTTCCTGGAAAATAACTTTACAAAAGGAGAATTGTTGTAACACTCTGTCTGATGAAACCAGGGTTCATAATGGAAACTGTTTTGCAATTCTTTAGTACTTTCCAACACTTAATATAATAATTTTGAATGTACTGAAGAAAATTTGGTTGAAGTGACACCAAAAAGAAAATAATGTGTTAAAAATCATAAATATCAACGTGACGTTATCCAAACACGAGGACAGCGCATCTGTTCAGAGGGAGCCAGATGAACTCCCGCTCAAATCACGGAAAAAGAAAGAGCCGAGCCCAGAGAGCCGCCACTCTGCCGCTCAAAACCAACGTGCCCAAATCACAATCGCTGTAAATGGGGCATAACCTGCCAATCTACGTGATTTTCTCCAGCACCAGGACACTTTTTTTTTCCTTGCAAGTGGTTACTTTAAAACTTTTATTTTTAGAACAAAGAAAAATGATACCAAAGTGTTTTTATAAGCCATGGTCAGACTGTTTTTGAGGCCAGCAACAGTGATCTGCCTGCATCTCCCATTTATGTTAAATTCCACTCTAACGCTCTCTCCATAAACACTTGAAATAGTCTTATCTTCCTCCCAGAGTTAAGAAATGTGGCAAGTTTTACACAGCCGACTTGAACGCCTGAGAGCAGAACTGTGAGAACTAGCACTTTTTGGAAAGTGTTTACACTTGGTCAGATCATTATATACAAAAGTTAATTCCTTGGTCAATGGCTCTTAAAAAGAAGAGAGGCTAAATGTGAATCCACACAGTGACAACGCCAATAAAACTTGGATCTTAACTCCAAATGTCCTCTCAATACTGGCCCTTGTTAAGGGACCACAGTTGTCCCACCCTTCAGAACACCCAAAGCACACAGGGCTGGCCCCGCTGGCTGCATTTTCCCGTAGGTGTCTGGCATTCGGGGATTGGGGGATTCAGGGATACTTAAAACCGAGATCCTAACCCTTCCAATTCAGGGACTACCCAGAAAATTCCAGGCCATTTATCACATCAGTGCCACCTTGACTCCCCTTCCCTCAGGTGACTGCGCCAACTGAACCGGGCACTCCCAGGGCTGCCCCACACTTTCTGTGAGGTCATGCAGAACAAACATTTCAAGAGAAGCCACTGACTCCTCTGGGAACTCTTATGAGGGCATGTGACATGAGCATCTACCACAGTCCTCTTGGGAACAATTTCTTTTTCTTTTTTAATAAATTTTATTTATTCCAATCTGTTATATTTGACAGCATACTGCATTACAATCCATATTTACATGTGGAGCACAATCTTTCATATTCAGGGACATTTTCTTAAGCCACACTTTGGCTAAAATCAATAAGGACTTCCTGGAACACTCACTTGCTCTGCAGGAACATCAGTTTGGATGTGTTCTTATGCCCTGGAGATCCAATTATAGCCACCCCTTTGTATCCATGGGTTCTGCTTCCATGATTCAACCAGGCATGGTTGACAATATTTGGAAAACAATCTATACTAAAAGTGTGCAAACTTTTTTTTTTATCATCATTTCCTAAACAGCAAAGTACAGCAACTATTTCCATAGCAGTTACATTGTATTAGGTATTTCAAGTAATTTAGAGATGGTTCTAAGTACATGGGAGGACATGACCACTTAGGATTGACTTCTGGTTTCATTGTGTACCACCTTGGACCAGACATTTAATCTCTATGTGCTTGGTCTTTTCATCCACGAAATAGGACAATACCTGGTACTCAGCTCATGCAGCTGCTACAAGGATTCAATAAGCATAAAATGCCCACAGTGCCCAAGGCTGTCCCAGTAAGTGCACTCTGTGGGACACTCTTACCCCATGTGATCCAAGACTGTACAGATGGCACACACCATGTCACCCTGCTGCCACCAGCACACCCTAGGCATAGCCAATGTAGAAAGCCGAACGCTTTTGTTACTCTTCATTTCCACCTTCGTCTGACGCACAGGAAGGAGGGTCTCCCACATCACAACTTGTCCGTGCTTCAACATCAGGCCATGTCATCAGCATCACCTCAGGTATTAGTAGCTGTGTGTCCACTGTCTTCAGGACAAACGCTGGGCAACTCTGGACAGTGAAGGCCTTGCCTTTGGAGAACTGGCATTTAAAGCAGAAAGCCAATTCTCCTCCATCAGCTACTAGGAAGAGAAGAGCACACCATGCGCTGAAGTGTGACTCTCGAGGTGGGGCCAGGATAGACAGAATATTTTTGAGTTAATGACTCAGGTTTTATCAATGGTGACACTGAAAAGTGGCTCAAACTTTCTGGAAAACCATTTGGCAACAATATTTTATAAAGGACCCATAGTCTTAGACTCTAATTCCATTTAGGGAAATTAATTCTTACATTTAAAAAGTGTCAAACGATGTTTAAATTCATGCTCTTGAGGCCAGAAAAGTATCTGGGGAAATGAAGCCAAATGGAGAGCTTGTTTTCCACCAGAGCACTGAGCACTGAGGGCTGGTTTACCAGTGCCAACCGCAGGGAGCACGAAAAGGCTTCCAGAACCTTCCAGAACTTCATGGAGCTCAGCTTGGCTGAAGGGCACTGGGTGGGGCAGAGAGGATCACAGAGCAGGAAATAAGTAAGAGGTGAAGCCCAAGGGTGAGCAGGGCCAGATCTGGGGTGGAGGAAGAATCAAGGTGCTAGCACGCTGGAGGAAACGAGGCAGCTCTGTGACGCAGGAAAACTCTCAGGGCACCCCACAGACCTGGACTTGAAACAGGCGAGGGGAGAACATCAAGGCCACCAACATTCCAAAGAAGAATATAAACGTCAAGAGTCACTACCCTATAAAACCCCGGCCTGTTCACAAGAGAAAATTCAAAGTAAATTCGAAGAAAGGCAAATCGAATATGACATTCATTAATTTTTTTTAAAAAAAGCTTAGGAAAATCTCAGTTATAAATACACATATTTACATTTAAAATGCTGAGTTTGAAGACTTCTTTAGGAAAGTGCGGCCCAAAGTGCTGTCTGTGGACAGGGCCATTCTGTCACCAGGGAAGAACAGGAAAGGAGAGAGAGTAAGCCTTTAGAACCCAGAAGGCTATAAGAGGAAGTGAGGGGAAAGGAAAAAAAAAAAAAAACAAGGGAGAGAAATTAATTACAGTAGATGAGGTAAAGAGAGAAGATGGGAGGGGAGGGGAGGGGAGGGGGGATAGGAAGGCGATAGGAAAGACAGCAGAATACAACAGACACTAGTATGGCAGTATGTAAAAACGTGGATGTGTAACCGATGTGATTCTGCAATCTGTATATGGGGTAAAAATGGGAGTTCATAACCCACTTGAATCAAATGTATGAAATATGATATGTCAAGAACTATGTAATGTTTTGAACAACTAATAATAAAAATTAATTAATTAATTATTATTATTATTATTATTATTTTTAAAAGAACCCAGAAGGCAAGGTACCAGAACTGTTGGTCTGTTGGGGCAAATAAAAAGGCTTGTACAGCGTCAGGAATGGTGGCACAGTCCTGTAATCCCAGTGGCTTGGGAGGCTGAGGCAGGAGGATGGAGAATTCAAAGCCAGCCTCAGCAAAAGCGAGGCACTAAGCAACTCAGTGAGACCCTGTCTCTAAATAAAATACAAAATCAGGATGGGGATGAGGCTCAGTGGTTGAGTGGCCCTGAGTTCAATCCCTGGTACCCCTCCTCCAAAAAAACGTCTTGTATGGCATGTGTCCCTTTAATTATTCTAGTAATTCATTATTATATTACATTATGTTTGTCGACTGGCAAGAGATTGGAAATTGACAGAGGAAACTGGTCTTCCTTATGGATGGTCTGAGAGGCTCTGATGGAGGGCGTCACAGGCCTGCAGCCTCTCAGGGCTGGTGGTCCAGAGAGACCTGCTCCAGCTCATGCTCAGCAGCAGCAATGCCTCTGGTCAGACCTTCAGCCCCAAGTGGGGCTGCAGCTCCACGGACACCTTGATTAGGAAAGAGACATCAGCCGCTGGGAAAGGCTCCTTACACAGGACTACAGCCAAGGCTGGGCAGTGCTCTGTAATGATCTCCACAGGGCTCCAGGTTAGAAAACTGCCTACAGAAGAAAGGGTCCCATTGATAGCCCTCACACCTTTCCTCAACGATGGCTTTTTGTCATTTTAGAAAGGCAGTATTAGATTAATTCAGTGACCTCTCTATGTGCTCTCTGCAAAAATTGCAACTTAAAACAAATAAACACTAGCCACAAAGTGAACCTGTTGATTCACTCAGGACCTCTCGTCATCAGTGACCACCTAGGTCACCATTTGGCGGAGCTCCACGAGGGCAGGGCTCTCCGGGTTGTGCACAGTGCATGTGTGTCCCCATCCTCAGCACCATGTAGGTAGAGTGCTAGCCCCCGCATCCGAGGGGCACGGGACAGTGTGGGGCCTCTGCCTGCACCTCCTGTCTCCTGGAGAGCGAGGGACAGCCACAGCCACAGGAATGCTTTCCGCCTCTCAAAACCTGTCACTTGTCTGGAATGTACTAGATAACATTGCGGGGAAACAGAGATATTTCTAGCCAGCAGGAAGGGAGCACTATTTTAGAGCCATAGAGTGATGGAATGGGCTGCTGGGGACAGAAAGGTGGCCGGGCAACCAAATGGCACAGGCTGGCAAGGTAGCCCAGTGCCAGAGGGCGTCGGGATCTATGACTCCCAAAGTCTCTGACCTCCTTACTTCTCTTCCTGCTCACACACCTGCACACATACACACATTGCTACCTCCTGAGATGTGGAGCAAGGTCTGGTCCACTAGTAGCACAAGGGACCGATGATGCTCACACCCCACCTGCTGGGGGTCAGGGAGGAGAGGCCAGGCCATGCTAAGCAGTCTTATTCCAGTGTTCCTTGACTTGACTTTGGCTTTAAGCTAAAAATCTGACAGATGGGACTGCTTTACCTTCCACCCACCAACCTCCCAAATCTCACTATGGTTCTATGTATTTTAGCAATTTGAAACTCTTGTGTAGACACAAACCAAACAACCCAAATAAGAAACAGATAACTGCCACTAAAAGTGAACTCAACTCTTAGGAGGTTGAGAACACAAGCTCTAAGGGGGACCCTTAGTTAGAAAAAGGCAATTGTAGCTGTTCAGGATAACCTTGTCAACTCTGAGACTTAGAATTTAGTCTAGTTACTAGACTAAAATGCTTAGGGATATCTTTATAAAGTTTCACCTTCAACCAAAGAATCTCTAACAAAATGCACTTCACTGGAATTTCTACTTATTGCTCACGTAACATAAGAGGAAGGGGAGCCACCTGCCTTCTTCTGCCATTTATATTCCAGAGTTCATTCTGCTTTGTGGACTGAAGATAATCCAGTGAAATGGCCCATGCATCTGATCTGCCAGTCTCGTTGTCAGGACCAGATTCCTCCTCCTGGACTCAGGAGGGAGTTGGCAGGTCTGGGTGCTGATGCACTCCAAGAGGCTTCTGCTGGGAGGCAAGCCTCCACCAGGACCCTCAGCTGCAACTTTGAAAGTGCGCCACGTCCCACCAGAAGGCAGTTCATAGGCACACTTCAAACCTCCTGACACTGGGCTCAGCCAGCTGCTGACACTGGCCTGCGCTCGATCAGCTCCCTGCAATCACATTCAGCCTTGAGATCTACACTTCTGTGCGATCATATCAAAAAGGTAAACTGCGGACAGTCTGTCCTTGATGCAGTTCCTCCCCCAGCCCCGCCCAGCCACCAGAGGGCTTGCAGTTTAATAGACGGGCGGTTAGAACTTGACCTCAACTGTGATGAATTCATCTTTAACTTTGAGATTCTTTTCCATCTTCGCATGAAGTGAAGGGATAACTTCAAATGTAGAAGTGTTTGCTGGTGAGAGATGGCTTCAAAGCTGGAGGCCCGGATGTGCTGGTGCTCCCTTAGTCACCTAAGGTCTGCGGCAACCGCTGAGCTGCTGAGATGAGTGGATGCAGGAAGTGTAGTCAGGCATTTATAAAAGGGCTCTCTGAGCGGAAAGGACACTTCCTCTCAGAGCCACTGCACTCACAGAAGCCTGGGGCAGGACCACAGCCCAGGGCGCATCCCTGCTGCCGTTCCAGGACCCCAAGAGGGCCCAGAGCCATTTCCAGTCTGATTTTATCCATCCTCCTTTCCTCAGTGTACCTCCTCTCTTGTGGATCCTTCCTGTGTCTGTTTTCCAACAGTCTCAGTGGTATGATTTAGTCGCATTACAGGTGTCCGTGGGCTGGAGGGAGAACTGCTACAGCATTGTCCCTGTGGGGAAATGCCTTCCCAGCACTAGACGGTGGGTCTGCAGACTTTCTAGAATACAACTTATTTGTGAAGTTGGAGCAATGCTGTGAAGCAGCTCTCATATAGGAAGCCTGGGCTTCAAGAAAAAGGTTGTTGCTGGGCACAGTGGTGCACACTGTAATCCCAGTGGCTCCGGAGGTTGAGACAGGAGGATCGTGAGTTCAAAGCCAGCCTCAGCAATGGCAAGGCACTAAGCAACTCAGTGAGACCCTGTCTCTAAATAAAATAAAAAATAAGGCTGGGGATATGGCTCAGAGGTCAAGTGCCCCTGAGTTCAATCCTCAATACAAAAAGAAAAGAAAAGAAACGGATTGTTTCCTTTACATTATTTTAAATAATTTAAAATACTACTAAATAACCAATGCCTATTTGTGGCGATTCTTTGCACCCTACTACATTCTAGACTGGAAACCTACTTACGACTGATGCTGGGGAAGAGCTCCCCAGCCCAGGGGAGGTCGGGGCCTCTCCTCTCCCCTTGCCCTCAGTCATGATGTCTCTGAGGAGGGAAGCCCCGGGGTAGAGCTCTGGACGGAGCACTGAGAGGGTGGGTGGAGAGCACCTGGGGTGAAAAGGGAAGAAAATGAAGGGGGAAGCTAGCAGGTGAGGCACAAGCTGTGCACCAACTGTTCCCGCACACCGTCTTCTGAAAGTCCTCATTTTGGCTGGGGTAGGTGCTATTCCCACTGTACAGAGAGAAAAGAATCTCAAAAAAGAGGATGAAGACCTTGCCCAAAGCCACCAATTAATTCCTTCCTAGAGCTAGTCTTTGAATACAAAGCCCAGGCTCAGGGCATGAGCCCCTGGGGTTTGGTAGAGGCCACGGGGCTGGAGGAAGAAGGGGTGAAGGTGGGGTGTGTGCTCCCTCTTCTCCTGGGAGCCTGCGCTGAAGCCCACTGCAGGCTGAGGGTTAGGGTCAGAGGGTGGGGCGGGGAGGGCCTACGCCCATGTACTCAGGCACCCCAAGGCCCTAGGCCCCTGTATGAATTAAGTTTTCCTAAGTGTAGTAATTGGGTTGATAGAAATTTTTTGAAAACCTGTCAATCCACCAAATCTGAAACAGTGAAAAAGGCCATTTCCTTTCCAAAAACGCAGAATCAAAACAAAATCGTTACAGGTAAAATATGGTCTGGAAAAAATAGGAGCAAATTACCGAGTAAGGGAATAATTAAAAGGAAAAAAAGGAAGAAAGCTTTTTGGTACAAAACTCCTTCAAAAGACTTGAGTGATTTGCTTCTGTAAATAAGTAGCAGAGGTGGAAGAGGCCTGGGAAATGTGGCGATAACCCCCTAAGGACAGTATGGGAAAGACCCCTCCTGGCCTTGTGATTAGGGCTGGCCTCTGGGCCAGCACACTGCCCACACACTCCGTGCTGCCCTGCTCGAAGCTCTTCTGGGAGTCACGCCTTCATCTGTAACGTATTTTTCTGATGACACACCTCTGTCTTTTGATGATTTTGGACTGTTTTTTTTTTTTAAACATTTGAAGATAAAATATGATACGCAGAGTCCAGGGTGAACACAGAAACACTGTTATAAACCCAAATGAATCGCTCAAAACCCACATGCACTTCTCTGGCACTGTGCTGGTGAACCTGCTCCAAATACAACTGCAAAGAGTGGCCAGCGCTTTTCAGCACAGTGCACCACGTGCTTTTGTTTATAGAGACTGACATGACAGTGTATAAAATGTCTTCTCAAAAAACTCCTTTTTCCTTTGTGAAAACAAAGAGGAGAACACAGGGCGAGGGAGGGGAGGGTAGGAGAAGGGCTGGGAGTGGAGTGGAGTCAGTGATGTTCTGGGCATCCAGGAATGTCTCAAAAAGAACCCCACCAGTAAATAAAACTACAGCGCACCAACGAAAACATTCAAAAATCCTTTCCACAATCACAACTCAGTGCAAACCTTAACAAAGACTCACAAAAATTAATCATGAAGATAAAGAACAAAAATAATCTCTTTTCCGAGGGAAGCTGATTTACAAATGAAGGAAACATGTTGAAATATGTCAAAACACTATTTGGTTTTCTGAAATAGTTGCTAAATTATTCTGAAAAAAATTGTCACTTAAAAATTGATATTTTATATTTTATATTCTATAAAAATCAAACATAACATCTATTTCTTAAAAATAAGTATTATATTAAAACAAGACTGCATTTTAATTGAAGAAATCAAATTTCCATAATAACATCAAATTAGAACTATGCAGAGAATACAAATGAAAAATTTTAAGGGCTTTCAGATGAATTATTGAGACAATTTACTTAATATGGTAAATTACAACAAACTGCTTTTACTTACACGCCTATCCAAGACCTGATTTAATCATCACTAACATAATTGGTGACCAAGAAAAGGCAGAGAATGATCATCCCACTTTAAGAAACGCCCTTTGTGATCACTAGGGAGACAATACGGTTGCCCCTTGGTATCCACGGGGGATGGTTCTAGGGCCCCTGAGAATTCCAAATTCCACATGTGCTCCTCTATATAATGGCCTCGCTCTTACACGTCACCTATGGACATCCTCCCATAGACATTCAATCATCTTTAGATTACTTATAATGCCTAATGCAAGGCTATGTAGGTTATTATTATGTTGTATTGTTTAGAGAGAAACAACAAGAAAAAGAAGTCTATACAGGTTTAGAATTTTATTTTTTTAATTTTTTAATTTTTAATTTTTTTGGTACCAGGGATTGAACCCAGAGGTGCTTAAGCACTGAGCCACATCCCCAGCCCTTTTATATATGTGTGTGTGTGTGTGTGTGTGTGTGTGTGTGTGTGTATTTTTTTTTTGGTAGAGACAGGGTCTTGCTGAGTTGCTTAGTGCCTCGCTAATTGCAGAGGCTGGCTTTGAACTTGCGATCCTCCTGCCTCAGCCTCCTGAGCCACTGGGATTATAGAAGTGCACCACCGCGTCTGGCGTGGGTTCAGAATTTTTTATTAGTATTTTCAGTCTGGGGATGGTGGACTCCATGGGTGCGGGAGCTGTGGGCCCCGAGGTCCACTGTACCAGGTGCTCTGAGGCATCAAAGGCATTTGGCATGGTAGGTTAGGGCATCAGCAGAGTCCACCTGCACTTTATCTGGAGGACATGGGACACCTGTGGGATGAGGCATCATGAGACATCAGCAGCCAACTTCCAAGACGGGAATTTCACAAGACCCAGGGTGACAGGACCTCAGATTAAACCTCCAGTGGAACACCAGGCCTGGATCTGCATTCCTGCTGCCTCAGGGCCTGCTGCTTAGGAGCAGCAGGGAGAAGATCCCACAGAAGGAACACGCCGGCCAGGAGTAGTCCACCCTGTATGTCTTCCTCCCAGTTCTGCCTCCTCAACTAGGAATAAGGGGAAATGTTAGTGGAGAAAGTCTGGGGGTGCCGGGGAGCTCACCGTCAGGCTTCAGGGCTGACCCCCACTTCTGGTGGGGCAGCTCCACTTTAAAATGTCAGAGTTCAATGAAATGATTCATTTTCAAAGGTATTTCAGGGCTGGGGTTGCGGCTCAGTGGCAGAGCACTTTCCTAGCACATTTAAGGCGCTGGGTTCCATCCTCAGCACCCCATTAAAATAAATAAATAAATAAAATAACTTAAAAATAATTTTTTAAAAGTATTTCAATCAAAACAATGACAAAAAAACATAAATGAAAGCATTTTATAACCACTGAACTAGACAGTCTCAAAGGTTTCTTCCAGCCTAAACATTTTTAAATCCATGAACGCAGGTTAATCTGCACTCTGCTCCTAGGCCCCAGCAAACATCAGCTGGAAATTCTGCATGCAAGTCAAAATTACTCTGTCAGGTGAGGCTTTGGTCTTACCACAGTGATCCAAGGATGCTGTTTGAAAACTGGCTTGATGTAAATGGAAAGATTTTTAGCAGTGAACCACAAATCTGGGGACCAAAAGTTTCCAACTTCCTTTTTCTCTCACTTTAGCGTGGGAATGATGTCTGGGAGGGGAGCGAGAAGGACCCAGAAAGAATATGAAGTCACCAACTTGGACAGGCGAACACTGTTCAGCTCGTCTCTCCTGGCACTCCTCACTGACGGAAAATGTGCCTCAACAGAATTCCCCTGCCGACGTCCTGGTACCACTCACCTTGCCAAATTTCAATCCTACTCCTGATGACAGTTTAGTGAACACTGTGAAACCAGGCCACTTGGCCCCACTACAGATATGTCCTATGCAACTTCAGATGGGTCTTCAAGACTCTGGGTCAAAACTGCACTACATATTTGTCTTCTCGGCACATTTCATACTTCTTGCAACCCCAAGTCTTTGGTCTAAGTAGAGGATCTCAACTTCTACTTGATGACTATCAAGGCCAAATAACAAGTTCACGTCTCCCCTTTTTCTGCATCTCTTCCATGTCAATGAGGAGCATCCCTCCTTCCCAGAGGAAACGCCTTCTTCCTTCCCTGCAGGTCTGCTTCTTCCTGCTCTCCAGGGCCTACTTCATCCTATAGTCATTCCCACTTGTGATCTCCGGGATGGCACTTCTTTAATTAGTAGAAAATTGTCAAAATTACCTGCCTCAACCACACATAAAGACAGAAAATACAAGATTAGAGATACAGAGTAGCCATCTAAGAGACCCATGACTATCAGGAGTCCCAGAAAGAACAGAAAAACATGAAAATGATGAGCCTCAGGAATGCAACAGAAGAGTCCTGGGGCCAAAGCCACTTCCTGCAGATGGCAAGGGCAACGAGCAGGAGCCCAGACCCAACATGGACACATCCGTAACACTTTCTAGAATGTCACAGAGAGAGCAAAACCAGTCCCTTGTAAGACAGTACCAGTCAATGTCTCCAGCCTTTTATCAGCCCAGTGGATGGCACAGACTAAGGTCCAGTTAGCGAGGGCAGAACGCGAATATACTAAGATATTTTCAAGAACTTGGACAATTCACTCCTCATTCTCTTATGGGGAGGCAGAGTGGATTCATGTGAATGTAGTCCATATATTGATGGCATAAACCACAAAGAAGAGATGAACCTGGACATGTTAGAGTCAACTCAGGGACAGGGTGAAGGGAAGTCTCTGGTGGAGGATGCATAGCCTTGGATCTTGAGATGAGCAGTCCACAATGGACAATGTGAAAAACAGAATGTCTGCCATAATTGAGAGGATGCAACAAGCCAAAGACAATGAGAAAGCATACAATAATGAAAAAAGATAACAGAAACTCTAAGAGAAAGTAAAGTGCTGCTCAAGAAAGTCGGATCTAGTATGAAGGAAGCACATTCGACGTGGCATGACTTTAAACAGCTGTCTCAGTGCAAACTTGGTGTGTCCACCTGCTCCCAAGTTCATCTGCAAGAGCCTCCTGGGTCGGAGGCTGGGCCTACTCAAAAGGAAGGGAATCCTAGCTCCTGCCTGGCCCCACCCTGAGGAATACTGGGATAGAACCAAGCATAAACCTACTGGCTGGCTTCAGGGTTAAGAATCAACTTATGAATAAAACATGGCCAGCAGTTACAGCATAGAACATGCTAGCATCTAAATGTGACAATACGGCAGGCAGATGTGGGATCAAGAGGACATGAGAAGAAGGGAGATGGAAACTAGTCGTTATATAAGTTGAGAGTATCTGCAAAATCAGTCATTTACATCCAGTGAATTTTTGAACAAAGCTTTCCTGGTCACTCTTTATCAAACCAGGTTGCAGGATTTCTCAGAATGTATGGTCAGAATAGCCTCTCTTGACAAGAGCCACCTGGCCCTCCCCGGCAGTCCAAGTCTGAGTCCCCCAGAAGGCCCAGCTGGGCCTCAAGGCCAAGGGCACAGGGTGCTCCACAGGAAGACAGACATAGCTCTCCCTTCTCCATTTGCAGCTGTGGCACTCAGCTTGCTAGGAACAGCAGTCCCCGCTTGGTGTCCTCCCTCCCCCTTCTCCCATCTACTGAGCCCCTGGTACATGCCCAGCATAGGAGCTGAGATGGCCTTGCTCTCAAGGTGAGCCCACTAAGAGTCACACCTATGGCCTGAGGAGGAAGCCTGGGTGAGGTGAAAGCATTTCTTAAAAAGCATTTAACATAGAAGATCAGTGACTAGCACTTCCTCCACCAACAGGCAGGGCACCTGCCCCAAATCATCTAACTGACCCACACAGAGTAGATGGGACAGTAGTGTACTGGGGACCACCATGAAATCTTAGAAAGTAACACACAGAGCACTCGATTTAATCCTCAGGACAACTCCCTGGGGTAGGCAGTGGGTGGAGCACAGAATTTTAATTTTACATTGTCAACCACCAATGAGAAATGGACTCCAAGACCTGGAGCAGCCCAGCTCAGCCCAGGCAGGATGGGCACCAGAGCCAGGGCCCCCTGCTCAGGCTGTACAAGCTGCTAACTCTCACTTACTTGGAGGGAAGGAGCTCACATAGAAGTTTTGGAATTCTCCAAAACTGCTGTGCCAATTCCAAAGGCTGGAGGAGGAAAGGCCACACGTAGGAGAGTCCAAGGAACTTGTGACCCAAGTCCTGGAGCTCAGCAACTCCTTCAACCTCGAATGACCACTAGGGTACTGCCGGTGGTAAAATTCTGATCTCTTAGCTGTCCACCTAGTCCCTTCTTCCGTTCCCAATACAAGGACAGGGTTCACGTTATCTTCCCCGGGTAAGTGCAATAACCCCAGTCCTGAGCTCCTCGGCTCTCACGGTGCTGCCCACACAGGGCCACACCTTTTACTTGAGCTGTTCTTTCCAGCCCTGACAGTTGAGGCACCTCCAAGGTTAGGCCTCTGCATGAAGAGGAGCCTGTGATAAGAAACAACGAGCCCGAGGGACACCATCCAACTCAGCCACAAGTGAACTCGGGGCACGTGTCTGCTGCAGATTCCAGGCTCAATGGCCTTCTCCTTTCACTTTCAACCGTCTCCTCTTGTGCAAGGAAGAATGGGAAATTTTGTAAAAATGAAACTAAAACCAGCCAAGAGGTACTACATTAAGAAGAAAGAAAATTATAGCAGCTCAAGAATAACACAAAAGCATGGTAGAACTATGGGTATTTTGGTAAATAGATGTGAATGTTTTAAAGTTTATCTTGGGTGGAGTTTCCAGGGAATCTAGTTACTATTTAGAAAATCTACAATGTGAAATGAACATTATGATGCAAATGCATGGATAGGAGAAGCCCCAAAGACACCTAATGCATTGTGCTTTCTTCTTTGGTGCAATTGCATGACTTGGTTTTTAAATCACTCGCTAACTCACTCACTCATCTAAAACTTAACTGGTAACATAGCATAGCAAGCAACTGTACTGGAGGTAGCAGCTGGAGATATTAAGGTAGCTTCTTCATTCTAGAAGGTTAGAGGTCAGCAGAAGAGTTCACCTCTACTGAGAAAGGCCCATCTGAGGCCAGAGGGGTCAGCTCTGCGCAGAAGTCGAGAGGGGCGGCCCAGGAGGAGCCCATATTTCCATCATTCCATACTCTGTGCTCTGGGGACCCCAAGGAGTCCAGCATCCCTGCTTGACGAGCTCTGTCAAGAAACAGGACAGAGTCATGAGCAGAGCCGAATGAAAGACCTTATTTGCTAAGGCAAGGATTTTGAACATAGGCTGAAATCATGGTCAGATTTGAGATCTAACAAATTTTAGCCGAATACATGGGGCTGAGAAAGATGTGCCCATGTATCTCCTCTGGCACAAATGACTGACTCAGTGGGTGAAAGAGGGCAAAAGAGGCACAGCAAGTGCAGGGTTTCGACACACAGCCTGAAATGCCTGGAGCCGGCAGAGAGATAGGGACATCCTCCACCAACAGGACAAGGACCCCAAGTCAGGGAAAGGGTGAGATGTGTTATGGAAATGTAAAATTCTACCCTCCACACTACCTTCCTGCACCACTGACTGCTTAGAGGTCATGATCTCTTCCCACAACCCAAAAATAAATAACCTGAATAAGCAACTGAGGAAACCACGCTGGGCTCCATGTTAAATGAATGTGAAGGACAGGAATAATCCGGGAAATAAATACTCACCTATCCCACTGGGAACTAAGGTGGCATACTAAAGTGAGAACCTTCAGGAAGGGAAGGGATGGAAGAAAATGTCAGGATTGTCTTGTAGGAGGAAAATGGGTCTCTAGCTGTGAGCAGCGATCAGCCACACACCCTAGAGATCTGAGACAGGCCAAACAACAAGCACTCGGCTCTCTATTGGGCCTGCTGGTCTACCAGGCACATGGCATGTGGCTGTTCCCAGATGGCAGGTCAGTGGACAGAACAGGTCCTGTCCAGGGTCAAGTTCTGGTGCCTGTTGTGGCCTCAGTGGCCCCACTGTGAGCTTCGGGGAGATGTGCCTGTCCAGAGACAAGGCTTTGGAGACAGCCTCACAAAGAACCTTTCCTAAGGGTTGGAAAGAAATTTCTGGAATCCACCGGTCCTCATTTTGAGATGACAAGATTTCTGTTTGGGCCTGCAGCAACTTCCCAGGAACCCCAGGCATGTTACAAAGTGCCACTGAAGTGGTCTGGTGGCTTTGAATCCTGTGCTTTTGAGAAAGATCCTCTGGTTATCTTAAAGTTCACACAGCTGTGTGGCAAAAACAGAGCTGGGTTTCCTATCCCAATTCCAACTCTTAACAAGCTGGATGACCCCAGGCAAGATTTGAGGTCACATATGAAGAATAACAATAAAAATAGTAAGACAACAACAACAACAAAATAAGTGTTGATTCTCAATGTAGGTCCCTTAGAGATTTTAGGGTGGCTATTTGAGTTCCACATGGGGGAGTTTGTTAAAAATGCGGTGTGAAAGAAACTTGAGTTCAGCCAGGTGCAATGATGTATGCTTACAATCCCACTGACTCAGGAGGCTGAGGCAGGAGGATCAAGGCTGGCTTTGGCAAATCAGCAAGGCCCCTAGCAATTTATTGAGACATTGTCTCAAAATAAAAATGGCTGGGGATGTGGCTCAGTGATTAAGCATCCCTGGGTTCAATCCCCAGTATCCTACTCAGAAAAACAAAAAATAAAACCAAGATACAGAGTCCAGACCTTTGACCTTGAATCTGGGGTAGGAGCAGGCATCTGAATTTTGAATAAGACTTGTAGTGATTCTGATAAACAAGCAGATTGGGGACCACTGGATTAAATGATTATTAAAGCTCCCTTGAGCTGTGACTCTATGCATATATTTAACAAATGCTCATGACCAAGTCAGTAGCCACACCCTGGAACCTAACATAGTGTAGTTACTCAGACATTACTTATGCTGGCTGTTAATAACTCTTACTTTACAAAACACAGAAGAAAACGAATTAGTCAGGGGTCCTAAAATAGACCCTCTGTCTTCATTTCCCTGCAGTGAATTTTCAAAAACTGAAATGTGTCAACCACATCCCTGAGCTCAGAAGAAGAGGCAACCTGTTGGCAGGTCCAGGGCCATGAGCACTACTTCCACTGGGGCCCCTGGTTTACCACTATGACCCCAAGCAAAAGAATTTTTCAGCTTCTTCTTTCAGACTATCCTTCCACTCTGTCAAACAGAAATAGCCACCACCAACCTGCCTCCTAGGGCTGCTGATAATTCACATGAAATTTGCTATCACTCTGTCTCCTGCTAACACCAGATGTCAGGGTCCAGAGGGGTGAGTGTCATGCTGCATCACTGTCAGAATCAGACAGAGTGTCTGTACCATAATTACCTCAACAGCTCAAAATAAGAACCTGACCAAGGACTCCCAAGGAGGTGGGCCGTGTGTTCTGCTCTCAAGAGAAAGGCAAGTCCAGCTTGTGCACATGTGCTGGAAGACACAGCTCTGCACAGCCTGATCAGCAGCTGCAACTTCCTGTAGCCAGACTTGCTGGTGTTTGGGACTGACAGCAAGCAGGGTCAGCGAGAATGGAAAGAATGACAATGTGTCCTTCCACCTTCCTGAGTCCTGGCTGATATGGAAACCGGCTGGCGCAGGCCGTGATGGAAAGTATGAGGCCACTCTTGCCCAGGACTACTGGGGAATAATCAGATCAGGGCCTGTGCTGAAATATCACTGCCACTCACTTGACCGGCTGTTACCCGGTCCAGTCCCTCCTCCTTCAGGCTACAGGAATGATGCAGCTGTGTGCAAACACCAGCATGGGATGGGCTCCAGGAACTGCAGTGGGCAGAGTTGGGTGTGGTGTCCCCTGCGGGTGCCCCGGAGGCAGATGAAGTATGCTTTTCCTATTTTCCCATGGCTTCTCACCTTGTTGCACAGCTCCCCTCCATCTTAAGAGGTGTGGTCTTTGCTCCACTCTGCAGGGGAGGGAATCAGCCCTGGGGGATCAAATGACTGGCTTGAGGTTGCACAAAGCAGGAAAATCCCAGGGCCTGCAAGTCTTAACACCTGGAGACCTGCAAACTTCCACCACTCTGCCTGTCTCACCTGTGCACACTCACACCAGAAACCCAGCAAAGCACAGACAGGTAGGCGTCATAGAGCGATCTGTGAAAAGGGATGGGTAAGAGGAAGAAGAGAAGAATTTTAGGCCCAAACTTTGAAATGTCCTTTAGACAAGCACCAGGCAAAAGACCATTGGGGTAAAATACAAGCACTGAGAAGCAGGTTAGAGTCCCAGGCCCTTCCCGGTGGACCCAATATGGCCCCAGGGATGCCTTTGTCTCCCTGGGAAGGAGTCCCTGTGTGAGCCTCTCTTGCAACTGTTTGGTGTTTCTAAAGCATCTTTAGAAGGACACCTGTTCCAAAATCCCAAGCAAGTCAAGATGGGAGTTCCAGGACTCGGGGAACAGGAAGACTAAAAGCCAAGTTTACTCAAAACCGAACCAAAACAAAACAAAAATGAGACCTCGGGGATTTGAAAAATGACTTGGTATTACCCTGAACCATTTTTTCCACCTGAGAAAGAATTATTCATACTCCCTCTTTCTTTGCACTTGAAAGGTTTTTTCAAACTGAAGAAAAGCAATACGGGGAAGGAGAACAGGATGAGGACGAGGGTGAGGAGGAGCAGATGATGACGGAATAGGACATTCATATCCCCAAACCCCACTCTTTCCTCTCTATCTGCCAACCCTGGCAGGAAGTCTAGCAAGCCCCAAAGAAAAATAGCAGTCATTCCCAGAGGTTAATGCCATTAAATTTTTTAAAAAACACAAAAGGAAAAGTCTCTATTGCATACAGGCCCCCAGAATGTTAAAGACATCGGGATAGCTTGCATTTCACACAGGATTAATGGGAAGGATCTAAAATTAATTAATTAAATTAGATCAGGAAGTGGCCCAAGTGGAGATGAGAGGCAGTGGGAAGGGGACCTTTGGTGGGGTATTTTACTTTTACAAAGCAAGAGCCTTTCCGTTTAGGTTGAAGAATCAGAGACCAGTCTCGTCAGTGACCTTCCAACTCTGAGTCTGTATTGAGACTCCAACAGGGCTGATCTCTGTCAAGCCAGCCTCTACGTCCCCCACAGCCATCCTCAACACCTCCTCCCAGGTAAGGCGATTCTGGGTACCAGGCAGGAAATGGTGCAGGTTTCTCCCCAGAACTGCTGTGCTCCAGGGGATCTGTGCTCCTTACAAAGGTAGCGTGTCTACCGTAGCCTTGGACACCACATGCCCATTCAAGCCACGAGGTCATGCACCAGTGCGACATATGCACGGAAGGTGCTGTCCTAGGTGCTGGGTACTTGGTGGCTATCGAGGCAGGCAGCTGCCTTTATAAAGCTGACATTCTAGCAAAGAAAAGATAATAAGTAATTAAGTTCCCTACTGTCAAGAAGCGACCACTGCCACAAAGACAGCTAAGAGAAGAGACAGCAAGGGGGAGGACAGTGCTGGTTTAGCTGGGGCCTTGAGAAGAACTCCAAGAAAGTGGCACAGACCCAGAAGTGGTGAAGCTCGGGGGGGGGGGGGGGGGGGGCAGAATATTCCAGAAATTCCAGGCCTTGGAAGAAGGATCACACTTTTTATGCTGGGACATAGCACAAGGCTGGAGTAGCTCTTGCCACGCCAGGAGCAGAGGGGAGTCTGCAGGGGCGGGGTGGGGGGGCAGTTCACAGATGGCTTTATGGGCCCAGGTAGGCACTCAGAGTCCCCCTTAAACGTGGCAGGATGCTGCTGGAGAATTCTGAGAGCAGCCTGTTCTGATTCGTATTTTAAAAACACCACCAGCTGCTGTGGAGTCAGAGTTCTAGAATGGCGGGAGGGAGGTGACAATCAGAAGTCCACTACAGAGGCCTAGGCAGTGGAGGGCACTGGCTTGGACAGGGACAAGAGGTGAGCTGAGAAGCAGCTGGACTTGGAACTCTTCTGAAGAGTTCCAGGACTTGTGGGGCTGGACGTGAGGCCTGGGGAAGGGCGCTGATGATGGCTGTGGGCAGCCCAGAGCCGTTTCCAAGGGGATCAGAGAGAACTACCCAGTAGGTTTCAGAATCAGCACTCTCTCATAAATTCCTGCAGATACTCCCACTAGAATGGAGAACTCAGACCACTCTAACAGCGCTCTAGACCGTGTTGATGTCCCCTTGCCCTTCACATCCATGTGTTGAGGCCTCCCTACCTTCCAGAACTGCAGAAGTGACCACATACATGCAGACAGTCTGTAAGGAGGTGACTGAGTCCTAATTCACACTGACTGGTGTCTCCAGAGGACAAACCTGGGGCACACAAAGGACACCCGACATGGGCATGCAGAGAGGGATGACCAGTAAGGACCCAGGGAGAAGGCAGTCATCTGCAGGCCAAGGAGAAGGGGAAACCCTCCTGCTGGTACCTTGAGCTCAGACTTCCAGCCTCCAGGATTGTGAGAAAATGAAACTTCACTGCTGGAGACACCTAGTCTCTACGGGTAACACAAACAGCCTATTGAGCTTTGAATCCATACAGGTTGATAAATTTGACCATGATTCACAGAGACTACATGACCAGAGTAGCCGGTGAAGAGACCTGAAGGCTGACCATGAAAACAGCAAACTATTCCCTCTCACTTCACACACACGCACAGGGTTGATGGTTCATAATGATCATAACAACAAAGTTAGCAATATTTACTCCTGGTTACCTTGGGACAACTTTCTGGAGGCCTCCTATTGAAGGCCATGGCTACTGTCTGGATCCTGAGGCCAAGGCTGGCCAAGGGCAGCTTGTAAGAGCCATCTGGACAGCCCCAGGTTGGTGACCGTCACTGTCACCATGCAACCATTTGTTGACTTTAAACCTTTTGCCCATATTCTAGAGGCATAAAAATCTCACACCTTACTTCCAGTAATCTCTGTTAATATCCCTTCCTGGCCCCCAGAAGAAGTTAAGAATCCAAAGGGACTGGAAATTCAGTTATGCTAGCAATATTCAAAACAACTCATTCAGAATGAACTTACCAAACAACTTTAAAGCACAATGATGATGAGAAATAAACTTCCTCGCACCAGAACATTTCTTTCTGAATGTTTCTACCTAATCCAAGAAGACAGACATTATCCTGGTCAAAAAAAATGTGCCTTGCAAAATAATACTTCATAATTATAGTGATCTCGTGAGTAATGCCTCAAACACATCCTTCCTGCAAAAGGTCTCCTCCTTCCGAATCACTCTTCTGCCTCTGCTGACCGCAATGGAAAAGTGCATTCCACTCTGGAGTCTGATCCTGTTGATATTGAGGCCTGTTAAGGTTCTCATCAAATTGCTGGGTGAGAAGGTGCAATTAGGGAGAGCTGGGGAAATGAGAAGGGATGTGGGGGACATCCGTCCAAAGGCATCAAACACGGTCAGACCTTCAAGTCCTTGTAATTTGGGGTCATGTGCTACAAATTAAAAAAGAGCTCACAGGTCAGGTTTTTTCAAACCAGCACAGAAGCAGGTACCTGCCTGCCTGGTGACGGTGACAGCCCTGGTGAAAAGAGCCCTGCACCCACATGCTTTCCAGTCTCAGTCTGACTCTCACAAGAGATTAGCTGGAGCACCCTGAAGCCAAATAACAAAATTATATACACACCAACCACTAGTTCCCAACAGCTGCGTGTCGATGTGTGCCTCAGGAACCAAAATCAAGAATTATCTGAGGATCATATATTGAAATGCATCTGGCACACACCACCTCTGTGTGCTGAAAGGCCAATGCGGTAACATTTATAAAAACTGTGCACTTTCTTTTTAAAATAGATTATACATTATTTTTATTTTTTGGGGGGTGGGGGATGGTTACCAGGGATTGAACTCAGGGCACTCGATCACTGAGTCACTTCCCAGGCCTAATTTGTATTTTATTTAGAGACCGGGTCTCAGTGAGTTGCTTAGAGCCTCACTTTTGCTGAGGCTGGCATTGAACTTGCAATCGTCCTGTTTTAGCCTCCCAAGCCTGGGATTACAGGCATGTGCCACCACACCCAGCAAATTTTCTCTTTTCCTAGGAAAATTATAGAATGTTTTAGAAGTTGAATGATTTGTAAAGATATCTAAGTTTCAACTCCAACCTTTCAACTCACTTTGATGATTATTTGTAATAGCACTTCTAAGAAATCTTTGGGGATTCCACTGATACACAAGAAAGAAGCCAATGTACAGGCATTCCCAGAGCAATGCATTAGTTACAGAAGTAGCACCCATTAAGTAGCACCCATTTAATTTATACTAGATTTTCATAAGTCAAGAATACATACTGTAATCTCTATAATAACCACTAAAAGAAGAGCAATGTCTAACAGCCAAGTTAGTGTAAGGGACAATGGAATAAGTTTTTTAAATACTTAATTCCAAAGAAAGCAGGAAAGTAAATAATGGGCTACAGAATACATGAAACACATAGAAAATGAGTAGTCAGATGAGACTACTGGGAGATGGTGGAACCTTTAGAAAGATGGGACTTGGGGGCCCTGGTCCCTTTCTCTTCCTCTCCATTGTTTTCTGCTATCAGATGGGTGCTCTGGCTCTTCCACATGCCTCCTGCCACTGCCATTCAGCACTCCCACCACAGGACTGAAAGTAATGGGTCCAGCTGGTCAAGAACAGGAACTTCTAGGCTGGGGATATAGCTCAGTTGGAAGAGTGTTGCCTTGCATGCACAGACAGGGCCCTGGGTTCAAACACCAGCACACGCCCCCTTCCCCCCCCCAAAAATGAAAGAACTAGAACTTCTAAAACCAAGAAAGAAAATAAATCTTTTGCTTTGTAAGTCGGTTACCTCTGGTATTTGTTATAGTAATAGAAAGCTGACTACCAGAGAATCATTTAAATGAACAGTGGGTCAATTCATCAGGGAAATACAACTATTCTAAATTTTTATGTACTTAATAATATATCCTCAAAAGCAAAAGTTAGCAAAAAAGAACATAAGCAAATTCAAATCACAACAGGAAATTTTAGCATGCTTCTCTCAGCAACTGACAGAACAAACTTCAATAATACGAACAATAATGATAACAAGTTTGACCCTGTTTACTATCTATTAAGCGACTGCACCTAACTATGGTTGTACCTTCTTTTCAAGTGCACACGAAACAACAAATTGACTTAATGTTGAGCTATAAAGCAAGTCTGAAAAAAAGTCAAAGGACTAAAGCAGAGTGGTTCTTGATCATAGTTGACTATGCCAGTTGGTAATATACGACACAATTAGAACTATCCCCAAATGTTGGTAATGTAGGCAACATGCTTCTACATAATCCATAGATCAAAGAAAAAATCATAGTAAAACTAAAAAAAAAAAAATCTTAAAGTGAAATATCATGAGGACATGACATATCAACACTTGTAAGATGCAGCAAAAGCCACATATAGAAGGAGATTCATAGCCTTACATGTATATGTTGAAAAGAAGATGAAAATCAACATTTTACATACTGACTGCAAAAGGAAAAAAAACAGAACAGCAATTAAACTCAAAGAAATTAGAAAGAGAAAATATTGATAGATAAAACAAACATGTAATGGATAAATTAAGGTAAAGTTGGTTCTTCTAAAATAATAATGAAAAGTTTAATAAAACTCTGACAGGATTGATGAAGAAAAAAGAAAAAAATAATTACCAAAATCAGGATTCAAAGGGGGGACGAAACTGTAGGCCCTATAGTTTTTAAAAAGCCTATAAAAATATTAAGCCAATATATTTTAAATTTTAAATAAAATCATCACATTCCAAGAAAAATGTAATTTAGAAAAATGACAGAAGAGAAAAAAATCAGTTGGTTTTATACTTATAAGAAAATTCCAGAATCTCTAATTTCAAACCTTCTTGAAAGAAAAATCCAGACCCAGATATTTTCATTAATGAAATCTTCTAAACATTTAAGAAATAATATCAATCTTACACAAACTCTTCCAGTTGAAAACACAAAGAGGGGGCCCCTTCCCACTTGCTCTATTTTAGCACAACCTTGATCCCAGAACCTGGCGAGAGTATCACAAGAAAGAAAACCTGTTGGCCTGTGTCTCTCGTAGACATGAAGATAACCCCCACCCCCCCAAATGAAAACGGCAGCAAGGGCTGGGGGTATAGCTCAGCTGGTAGGTCAAACGTACAAAAAAGGACAGCAAAATGAACCAGAGTGTAAGAGCGCACGCCCGCGGCCAGGGAAAATGAACAGCACCCCTAAAGGCGGGCAGGGGAAAGAACGGGAAGGGAAGGAGAACTCACAAATAGAACAAATGTGGGCAGGAATGTGGAGAAACGAGAATCCTACACTATTGACAGGAATGTAAAATGGTTTGGCCACTGTGGAAACCAGTATGGTGATCACTCAAAAAGTCACAGATAGAATTACCATACGGTCCAGTAGTTCCCTTTTGGGAACACACCAAAAGAACTGAAAGCCATGTCCTGAACCAGGTATCTGTACACCAGGTTCACTGTAGCATTTCCAACAGCCAAGATGGCGACCACCCAAGAGTCAACAGAAATATAAATCAACAAAATGTGGAATAGTCACACAATGGAATACTTTATAGCCTTAAAAAGGAAGCAAATTCTGGCAAATGCCACAATGCAGAAACTTGAGGAGACTATGCTAAGTGAAATAGCCCACCAAAGTCAAACACTTTATGATTCCACTTACAGAAGGTACCTAGAATAGTCAAACTCACAGAGACAGAAGGTAGAATTCTGATAATTATCAGGGGCAGGAGAAGGGACAATGAGAAGCTGATATTTGTGGGTACAGAGTTTCAGTCCTGCAACATGCAAAGTCTTCTGGAACTGGCTGCACAACAATGTAAACACACACCTTTGAACTGTGACCTAAAAATTTGCCAGGACAGTAAATTCTCAGTTATGTGAATTTTACTCTAATTTAAAAGCTTATTAAGAAAAAAAGCACAATAAAGATAGATACTTTGGAGGACACAGAGAGGGCCATACATACTTGTGGGAGTTAACTGGGGTGCCTCACGACACTTTATGAGGGCCTGGTCATGAAAAGGGCTTTGTAGAAGGTAAAGTACTCAGATTAGAAGGCTCGTTCACCTTGACTGCGATCTTCACGGGACTGATAACTAAAGTTTTAAGGGGCAGCATTATGTAGATGATACTAGTTTTCCTGGAAAAGATAAGATCATCAGAAAATAAGAGATGACAGCCCAGTACAGAAGACGTGACGGTCCATTGTCCACACCAACTTGACTGGACCACACGGGGTACCCAACTAAACATCATTTCTGGGGGTGTCTGTGAGAGTGTCCCAGGGTGAGACCAGCACTTTAACCAGCGGACCTGGTCCAGGGAGGGAGGGCACCACCCAGTCTGCAAAGGGCCCAGACAGGACAGAAGACAGAGGAGGGCAGCTGCCCCTCCTCCCTGCCTCACTGCTGGTGCTGGGCTTCTCATCTGGCCTTCTCTGTCCTTGAACTGGGACTGTCAGCATGACACCCCCACCCTGGGCTCTCAGGCCTTCAGATGCCATGGCTCCAGGGTCTCCAGCTCTTGGCTGGCAGACTGTGGGCTCCCGGGCCCTCACAGTGCATCTCTCTGGATCTCTGCACTCCATCTATCCCATGGGCCTGGTTTTCTGGAGAACCCCGACTGCCCGCTGCTCACCTGGCTTGCACTGTGACACCCCCACACACCGTGCCCTTTCCACCAGAGGCCGTTGTGCCCTGTGCTCCCTCTGCTTGGACTCACCTAGCTCTTTATATCCTTCAGACCTGTTTAAAAGTCCCCTCTTTGGAGACCTTCCAGGGCCCCGAGGGCCTCCTGTTACTGCCACCACAGCTCATTTGTAGCAGTAACCACAATGTATAACTAATGTATTTTAAAATAATATCCGTCTCCCATGAAAATGTACACTCCACCAGGGCAAAGGCATGGCTGCTTTCCCCTAGGTCTCGGTACACTGCCAGAATAAGTCAAAAAATACTTATTTGAATGAACAAATAAATGAATGAGGAATCATGAAAAAGTTTCCCAGCATCCTGATCCAGAGGGAATAAAGGTGCTGAGCTCCCTTTCCAAGTGCATCTCCTTAAGTGACAGTTTTTTCCACATTATCCTCACACATACATTTTCAGTTGACAACCTATTCCCATCCCAGCACTGAGCACCAGCCCCCTTCCTGGACTCCCACAGGCTGCGGTGCTGAGCTTGTAGCCAGCCCTTCCTCCTCCTGGAGCATGTGCAAGGAGACGATGGGCCACGTCTTGATGGTCCCTCAGTGTAGATAACTGAAGGAAAGTTACAAGACCAGAAGGTGCACTTCCAAGGATGGCTCCAGGTCTCCCCAGGATACCCAAATAAAACGGCAGCTTGTTCGCACAGAACCTATGCATATCCTCTTGCGTTGCTTTAAGCCAGCTCCAGAGGACCTGCAGGACATGACACAGTGCCAGTGCCCTGGGCATAGCAGTCATACCGCACTGCTTAGAAATGATGCCAGGTACAAAGTCCGTACGTGTTCATTACAGATGGGATTCTTTTTCCCAGAACACTTTCCATCTGTGGTTGTTGGGACCCAGGGGTGCAGAACTCCCAAATACAGATGCTTCACTTACCTGAGAAGCGTGGGTGCTGGTGGGCAGGTAAAATACATCATAAACATAAAGCGTAGCTAGCCGGTTGTATACTAGAGTCGTAAGAATGACTGGATTTGATAGCCTAGAAACTTCTGGCCATGGTAATATTTCATGACTTGATCTGGGAGGTCAGGATCAGGGTTTGTTTGTTGAGTAAAAACCCTCAGGGACCTGCGTGCGGTGATGCCTACCCGGCGTCAGGAGAAACTCACCAGGACATACAAAGTGGTTTTCCTTAGGAAAAGCAGGGAATCAAGACAGACCCAGAGCCAGTCCTCAATTCCTGAATATTATCCAGTGATGCTCAATACATACTTAAGCACCTACTTGTACCAGGCCAGTCTAGGAGCGGGAAGGAGCAGAGAGCGAGATGGAATGAAACTCCGTGTCTGCAAGCCGTTCACACCCTAGTGAAAAGAGATGAACAGCAAAGAATAAAAGGTGGCACAGGGAAAAAGAAAGTAGGGCAGGGACAGAGAGTGCAGAGAGGGTACAAATGAAACCAGTTGGCTGAGAGGGTCCCTGCAAAGGTGACAGGACCTGAAGGAGGTTGGAAGGAAGAGCCAGCACAGGACATGGGACACAGTGTACTCAGAGAACACGGAGGCAATGATGAGGGACCCGGCAGCTACCCCGGGAGCACAGACACTGCCCAGCAGGCAGGAAGTGGAGAGCCATGGCGGGTCACAGCAAAGTGGAAGGAAGTTTCAGCCGAGCTTCAAGCATGACTGTTTTAAGAGTCAACGCCTCAAGTCCTTTAAACTGCCACTGAATTCTAAGTCTCATTCATCCATCTATGGAGAAGAGGGGCTTTGGGACCCTCATGCGGTGGATCCTGCTGCGGTTGTGTTAACACCCAAAAGACCACTATTTTATCCAGGTCCACCGAACTTAAACACCACCCAATGTCACTCATCCTCTCCCCACCTGAATCACAAGGGGCGTGAGGAACAGCAAGCTACAGTACGACAGCATTCAGGCTGCAAAACTAGCCAAGTGTTCGCCAGCTCCACCACGGTGCTCAGTGTCCACGTGTGCCAAACCACAGAACACGCACCTTGAATTACATAATCTAAGCAGTCAATCATAACTCAGTAAAGCTGGAGGGGTGCTGTCCAGTGTATTGAAGAAGTGCCCCCGACACCCTGCCAGAATCTCAGATCTATCTTTACCAACCCTCCACTGAGTTTAAATAGATGAAAGAAAAATGATGAGTGGTGAGCAAACCTGAGGACACCACCCCAATTTGCCCAGGTCTGAACTTCCTTTTTGGGGAGAAGTTTAGTTTACAGGTGGGGGAGCGTGGATCCCAGCCTTGCCAGGCACTTGGGCAGCAGGGTACACAGCTCTCCCGCCAGGCCTGGCACATGCCCACATTAGCTCCTGGTGATGGTGCCCAGCCACACACTCACACTCCTGTGGCCCTGTCCTCTGAGTGACTGGGCTAAAAAAAGGTCTGATAAACCCCAGGATCATTAGGGCTACAGTTCTGAATATAAACCCTGGTCAGAAGGGGACTCAGGTCCATGCTGAGGGGACAAAGCCCCAACTTCCCAGCACCAGGATGAGATGCAAGGCAGTCCTGAAGTGGGACCATCTGCAGCATCGCAAGCCGCACAAGCCCTGGGCTCCCTCCTCACCAGAGCCACCTTCCTGGGCCCAGGGCTCATGGCTACTCCACACCAGGACTCCAGGTCTGCAAGAGAATCGCTTACTAACAAACCCACATTGATTGACGTTGCCTTCAAAAGTCAACAGAACCCAACCATCTGTACTTGTGTCTTCTGATTCCAAGGAAAAACCTTTTCTTGGCTGAGGCCGTCTGGTTCCTGACCAGATTTTCCTATGTAACGTCTGTTTTCTAGTGATCAATTTGGAGACGTCAATCTACAATTACCGGAAAACCTCAAAGGCTGGACTGAATTGGAGTGCCGGGAGGACGTGGGAAAGACTGTGGTGCTGGCCCTTCGTGGATACGGGAGGGAGGCCTGGAATGGGAACAGGGTCTGGGTACCCGAGGCTGGGAGCACTGGAGCCTCAGAGCACAGTCCTGCACAGCAGCTGCAGGGCACCAGGGAGAACTTCCCGCCTTCGCTCTGAAAGGAGCTCCGACGGAACTCCGTCTTCTATGAAACTTGACACTAGTTCATACAAACTAGGACATCAGATGATGTCCTCAAACTTGCTAGTTAGGAAGACATCATTATGAGATGATCTCATGAGAAAACTAGTCAGACGGAGGCATAGCAGTGAAGCATACAGTTTGGGGTCAAAAAATGCTCAAATATTGGCAATTTCATGTGTTTTGACATGACACTAACCAGCCCTCACCCAACCGCCACACACTTAGGGTGACTGGCACTGCCAGGACACCTGCGACTGTTCTCCCCAGGTACGAATCACCCTGGTCCAGCCCTCTCAATACGCTGTCACAATCATCAAGAAATGGAATCTTCGTGAACAAGACGTGGGTGTGCTACTGGCTGAGGTGCCACCCAGGTCACAGCTTCCTGCCAAGCAAGGTCTACACATCTGCTGCCTTTCCCCGGAGCGGGCAGGGGCAGCGTGGACCGAACAAGAGTCCTGCCTCCAGAGGACAGACGGCCTGTCATCGAGGGGGCAGGCTTCCACGCGGGTGGGCCAGGGGCTCTGCCGCTGAGCCCAGCGCTGTGTGGAGGGAGGATACCCACCATTTCCAGGATAGGAAACCGGCTTAGTAAATACGCAACTGGAAACTGTGGGGAAGGCTGAACCAGACCACCTCCGCCCTCGAGGAACGAGTGCCCAGTCTAGAGAAGCGCTGTGTGCCCCAGGGCGGCCACTGTCCCAGGCGGACCTAGAACTCCGTGACCATCAGGGAGAAGCAGCTCCACTTCTCCTTTCATTCTGGGGCAGAAGGGCTGTGGGGCGCGACTGCGTTCCTACCCTGCTCATTGAGGGCAAGCGATTATTTTAGAGTTGTTGCAAAACAGGGGACGCAGATGTTCACAACTGATAGATGATATCAGAAGAGTGTCTTTCCTGACCCTTGCGTCAGAACGTGGACCTCAGAAAAGAAACAGTCCAATGGCTGAATGGGCGGAGGATGTGAACCCCCAGCCCACAGAGGAAACGGAACCAGCTAGTGAGCACGTGGGAAAAGAGAGCGATCCTGAGTCAGAGACTGAAAAAAGTGAGACTATCCCGTGGAAGAGGAGTGGGGCGCCCCTCTCTGGAAGCCTGGAGTAACGTGGGAAGCATGGGATGAGACAGGCCAGGTGCCTGGCGAGGACAGTGAGAGAAGGGGTGGTGCTGGGGGAAGAACAGGGCTTACAGTCAGACCACAGGTGTTTGTCTAGCAGGTACTGGCCTGGGGACAAACTCCCCAGGTCTGGGTGTCCTCCCTATAAAACTCAAGTCATAACAAGAACACACCACGCAGGGATCCTGGGCATTGTGGACAGTGAGGGACCAGGAGGGCAGGCAGCAAGGGGTCAGGGCTGAGAACAGGGACTGGACCAAGACCGCCGCCATGGTTCACATCCCGCCCTCCCCCACTAGGCTGGGCAATGCGGAGCAAGTGACTTGACCTCCACAGTCCTCTGCTTCTCCACCCAAAGAACGGCGATGAACCCAGAAGCCCCTTCTACCCTGGCTGGCACCTAGTAGGTCCTGAATAAATCCACTGTCGCCATTTCCCTTTTGAGGTGCACTGGAGGCAGAAACAGAGGGCCAGCAGAGAGGGAGGAGAAATTACCTAATTTTTAAGTTCTAAAAAAATGCCTCAAGGCTTTTCCCTGACCATGGAAACAAAATGGACCAGCACCTGCCAGGAGAATAGAGGCCTGGTGCTTTTGTGTCTGGCTCCAGCTGTGCGTGACCTTTCAGCAAATCACAAACTCGGCTAAGAGTACACACAGCCCATCTATTTGCCACCAATCTCCGCGTGGGAGCCTGGGCACTGCAGGTGGTTGCTGTTATCTAATCTAATCTGGGCTGAGAGAAAAAAATGAGGGGTTTGCTCAGGCCCCCAGGAGGCAGGGTCCTTGACCCACCAGAGGCTGACTTCTTAACTGGCAAACAGATCCGGGTATGTACATGGCCTTGGCTGACTGCGGGGAGGAGCAACACTGCTCCCCAGCACCCACAAACCACTGTCGGAAGGGCTCCAGTGGAGGCCACGGTACTCAAGGCTCTGCCAAGGAGCCCAGGACCTGCAGTGGCCAAGCAACCCGCCACCACTCTGCAGTCAGGACACACTGTGCTCTAGCCACGAAAGGGGCTCCCTCTCAGTGACCCCAGCCCAGCCCGTCTGCAAACAATGTCCCCCCCAATATACCTGCATCCAGGGTTCTCACTAGGGACAGAGAAGACCCAGCCTAGAGACCTCCAGGACAGGGACACCTCCAGGCACGGACAGCATCAGCCACCTCAGTATGTGTCAGAGCTGACATCTATGGAGGTGCTGGTAAAGCAAGTCCTCTCTGAGCCTGGTCCACCTGTGGGTCAAGTGACCTCACTAAGCCCCATAAGGTGCTACTGTCATGACCCTTACCTGCGGTGGCCAGCAGAGGCCCCACAGCCCTACTGCCAGGGAGCAGCACCTTGGGGTGCTCTCAGTTCCCCTCCAGAGAGGCAGTCACAAGACCTGACACACAGCCAGGGCCCCTGCCTCCCAGTCCCTACCTCGGGAGAGCCTCTGCAGTGCTGAGGGAAGTGACTCAGCCAGACACGGTCACTGAACCGCACTCAGGCCAGCCGGGCTTGGAGGGAGTCGGTGCAGCTCGGGCACGTGTGCTACTGCTGTTACTGGTCTGCACACGCCAGGACCCTGGCTTTTATGTACAGAGGAGAAGTGGAGTGTGAGGAGCAGAGCTGGGGCCAGAAACAGCGAGATGCCTGAGACCAAAATAAGGGGCCTCGACCTCTCTGAGCACGCCGAGTGGCCACCAGGTCCTTCTAGCACCAACAGCACACATTCCCATGGTATAAATGAGGAGCATGCTCCCCACCAGCAGCTACCAGCCATATGTGGCTATTTCCATTAAAATTGGCTAGACTTCAAATTAAAATTCAGTTCCTCAGTAGAACTAGCTACATTTTAAGTGCATGTGGAAATTAAAATTAAAATTAATTAAAATATAATAAAATCATATGTTAGATTCTACATTCACATATGCCACACTTCAATGCTCAGTGGCCACATGTAGCTAGTGGTTGCCACATGGAATATTTCCATCTGGGTTCAGAGTTCCACTGGGCAGACTCTGGCCTGCAGATGGAGATGTGTGGAACATTCTTGCAGCCACTTTAAAGAATTGTGTGCTAGGTTAGAACCTATATAAAAGTAACAAAGACAGCCAGGTTTGTTCTTGTATATAACCAGTCTAAAAACGGGAAAAGACTCATCAAAGATGCATGAAGGTGAGTTAACTACCGCATGCCCTCCCAAGCTTACAACCAAAGATGAAGCACCAGCGTTTCCCTAAGACAGAATGCTCATCTGCTGCTTCCATGATTCAATGCTGATGTATCATTTGTACAAGAAAACAATACACATGTAAGTTTGTAAAGAAGATGGATGGCAAGATCATCATTATTTAATTATATACTTGGAAAATGCAAAAGTTTGAACAATAAGTTGTACAGAACTAATCAAAAATTCAAATCAGGTCCAAAATCCAAAACTTTTTGAGTGCCAACATGACACCTCAGAAAATTTCACAAGATGCGTTGTAGTCAATACACAGAAGCATTAAACATATAAAACTGCCCTTGGGCTCTTCTATGTATACATACAACATATGAACATGAAGCATAAATGAATTTTGCATTTAATATTGGATCCTATCCCCAAGAAATCTCACCAAATATGAACAAATATTCTAAAATCCAGACTCCTCTGGGCCCATGCTAAGAGACATGCAACCTGTATTAGAAATGGCAAAAAGGCTAAGGTGTGGGGTGCAGCTGGTTACAAAGCTAATACTTAGAAACACATTTCATTTCCTTTATGTGAAAACACCACAAAGGTAAGGGGAAAAAGATCTCATTTTAATGCATTTCTTAAGTTTACATAAAAATATTACGCTGGAGGATCTAAAACATAAATACAAACTAAAACCAATAGGATCTATACAGAGAAAACTTCAAACCTATACTGAAAGCTGGCTTAAGTAGGTAGAACAGTATAGGAACATAATATGTAAATATGTCAATTAACTATAAACCAAACAGGTAACTATAAAGAAGAAAACCAGAAGCCTGAACTCACTTCTTATGCCACAATAGCAATGAATTAAAGGCAAACAACAAATACAAAAATGTAAAAATACTGGAAGAAAACATACTACTATACATTTTGGCCTAGATATGTGACAAACTCAGAAGTCAGGAAGTGACATTTCTTGCACTTAAACCACAAATAAAAATAATAAAATTTCTGTGGGTTAAAAATATCACAAAATCAAGTGGTCACCTGGAGAAAATATCTGTAATATGTGTGATAAAGAACTGATTTCCTTAATAAACAAAAAAAAAATGAAATAAGATTCTTAAGTACAGGAAAAATTCACTCAAAAGATAGTAAATTATAAGCAATCAATTTACAGAGGGAAAAAAAAAGCAACAAATGACCAATGAGCATAATAAATGGTTAACCCTGTACCTAATAAGGAAAAGCAAATTAAAACAAGGAGATACTATTTTGCATGTATCAAAGATCCTGGCAGTGATTCGAACTGATTTACAATTCTGGCAAGAATGTGGGGAAAGAGAAATTCTTATGCCATGCTGGTGGTGATACAAATCAATATAAACATTCTGGAAAGCAAACTGACAATATCTATAAAAATGTAAAATAACCATACCCTCTGACTGAGAAATTCCACTGGAAAATGCATCTCATAATATACTCACATAAGCAAACTAAGATATATATGCAAGAATGCTGCTTGGAACATGGTTTATAATAGGAAAAAAAAACTGAAATGACCTAAATGTTCATCAATAGAAAAAACTAGTTTAACTGGGTTATGTTCTTATAATGAAACATCCGTCAGTCAAAGGAAATGCAGAGTTCATTGGAAAGACAACCACAATATGGTAAAAAGGCAGGTAGCAAAATAATGATATTCAACACAGTACTATGTAATACTGTAACCACATACACTTGGCACTTATTCAAATGTGTTTATCTCTGTATACATCATACATGTTTCTATGTAAAACTCCACAGAGGTGACCTCTGAGGAACAGGCTGAAAGAAGACAGTAGAGGACTTCAGGAAATGCTTGTCTTCTTATTTCTTGAGGCCAACCATTGCTTTTATGATGAACTATTTTTCAAATCACAGAGCAATGTAAGCAAGTATAATAACCTATAGTTGGTGCTCAGCAAATGGTACTTATGAGTTGGCACTAGTCTACCCGGTGCCCCTCAAGAGCCTTATGGCAGCACAGGCAGACCTAATTCGACTGGTGCTAACTGCTTGCTGAAGTCAGCCTGGAATGGCTGTGCAGTCGGCAACGAAGGTGGACAAGGTGTGGGTCATTCTGAACTGGCCCCAGGATCACACTATGCCAAAGCATCCCCCCTTCAATCTTCAGCCCCTTACCCCTACCCCACACCTCTCTATGACACCATTATCTCGCAGTACTGCCTGGGGACAGACTGACTGTTGGGTGACATGCCAGTGCAGGGTAAGAATCGCGTTTTTGAAAACTGGCTGGTTTAATTAAAAGCACAGCGGGGCGCTGGGCCGCAAGCAGACAGCCTGCCTTTTGCCATGGAAAGTCATCTTCCCTGGCACAGTCTGATGGAAACCAGGACACCACTCAGAGATAAGAAGGACAGCAAGGTGATCTGGCCCGCTTAGGACCTGATATGGACAGGACCCAGACACCTGTCATCAGGTGCTAGCAGCTGGCTGGTGCAGGAGGTGCAGATGTCGCAGATGATAATGTACTTCTGGAAAGGCCTGTCTGTGCCCTAGAGGACATTCAAAGCACAACGAGAAAAAGGGGAGGGAAGGAGAGAGGGAGACCCTCACCACCACACATGGACGTTTATTTTTCAATTATAGGATTTTTTTTTAAATTGGGCTAGGAAGTCTAGGATTTCCTCTCACCTACAATAATGATTTTTACTTTATAGTTTCTGAAAATTCAGTTAATTTGATATCGATTTTTTTAAAAGTATTTAAGTTCTTCAAATATTTTCAACTTTGTAGGAAAGCTCATTTCACATTAAGCAGCCTTTTAATAAGGTCCCAACATATTATGTGAAATTACAGTTTATTCTAAGCATTTACAAGTGATAATGAGTCATGCTAATCTGATGGTATTGTATATTTTACTATAGTATTCTCAATATTTAAAAACACCTAAGTTTGTTTATTTCTCTCTCTCTCTCTCACACACACACACACATACACACCACTGTAATGATTTAAAGCCTCAAACACTTGGTCTGAAATAATTGACACAGCTTCTAAAGTTGACTAAGTTACTCCTGGGAAAATAAGTCTTCCTCGTTAGCATACTAACAGTAACAATGTTTTCATTTTTATGGTCTTTTCACTTTCAGTGCTCCACAAAGGGCAGAGAAGTTACTTGCCCAAAAGGAAAGAGCCAGTGGCTGGTGGAGCTGGGATCTGAATTCAGGCTGACTGGGCTCTTGGGCATAGCCTCCTAACGGGGAGAACTCTGAACTGAGGGCGGTAGTGGTCCATAAGGAAGGTGGGCATGCAGGGTGTGTGTGCACACACCTCACCCACTCCTCCACTCTTAGCAGAGCCTGAAATCTAGTAAGACTAACAACTAGCGGCTTGAAAAGCTGCAAGTGGGTGGCCCTGCCATGCAACCCCTGTGCTCATAGAGAGAGAATGAAGGATGTAACAACTGAACAAGCAAACAAGAATTAAGTGGGGACCTAATACAAGACCCTGAACCATATACTCACTGACATTAAAGACTATTTTCTGAGCATCTCCTGTCTTCAGATGCCATCATGAACACTGCCACAGCATCCTAGTGGCAGAGGCACCATCTAGACCTCTCTGTACACTGTGGGTCAAGCATCCCTGATCCAAAAATCCAAAGTCCAAAAGACTATGCAAATATCCCCAAATCCAAAAAGCTCTAAATCTGAAACACAAAGTTCCAAGCATTTCAACTTTATGAAGGTGAAGCTGCTCAAAGTCCCAAGCACAGCCCTCTAGGTGGCTCCTCCATGTCAAGCCTTGAACACAGGACACAATGTGCCCTGCGCTCCTCTTATAACTGCAGGAAGTCGCCGACTCAACACACAGCCTGTTATCCCCAGCCAACCTCACCTGGGTTGGAAAAGCTCCATCTTGGATTCAGCTTTCTAGAGATACCGAATGAGTCCTGAGTCACTTTCCAACCTGTGCAAGTATCCGCAGGCCCATTGGTGTATGGCAGCCCAGTGAATCTTTCTGATGGGTGGCCTGTTTTCCAGGCCTGCAAAGCAGTTTTGCAGGTAGTTGAGCCAGACCACCTGAGATCCTCGGGCTAGGATGCAAAAGTGGAGTTGAAATCTATCAAATTTGGTGGAATCTCAGCTCCAGTCCAGGCTCCCATCACTACATGGCCTGAGCAGGGGTCGAATCATCCCATTCAAGAGAGCAATTCCCACCACATCAGTCTGGTGATCTACCTCCCAGCAAGAGCTTCTCCTTTCAAAGTAATTTAATTGGAACCTAATACTGGAAGTCTGCTCACAAATCCCTAGTATCTCTGAAATCGTGTGTTTTCAGGAGTGAGTTCTTTCTTTGCATTTTTTTTTCCCTTTTTCTTTCTCTTTTTGCATGGTGCTGGGAGTGAACCCAGCGCCTGGCGCATGCCAGGCAAGTGCTGTACCACTGAGCTGCACCGGTGACCCTCTCTGCATTTTCTCAGGCTGATCATTTTGAGTGGTGTTTCAAACAAGCTGCACCAAATCATAGTACATGTGCTGGTGGGTGGGAGTCATTCCTTTAAAACATCTCCCCTTTAGGTGAACACAGATCCCCCCCCAGAGAGACATCTTCACCCGCAGTAGGGAAAAGCCACCATCAGGAAGTGGCTTCTCGCTTGTGTGGTTTTCTGAATGGGAGATGCGAGCTCTCCTTTTTTAAGTTTAAATGACAACTTACTTCTTTGTGCCATAAGAAATGACTTCTCCTTTCCTTCTGAAAACACTTTCTGTCTCTGATGCCTGAAATAGTCTAAGCCAACAGCAGGACCCAGGGCAGAACACACAGGAAGTTGCTTCCCCCTGCTGGTGACCAGTGGTCTTTTGAACACCATCAGTACAAAGCTCTCTGTTCCCTCCATGTGCAGGGACACCCTGCCCTTTGACAGCCCCCTAGTTGTGTCCTGGAGACAGGCCTTTCCCATGTGTTGTCGGTTATCCAATTTCTGGCTGGCTTGGACTCTAGACATCGTCCTGTAATTTGTGGGCTCCAAGTTCCTTTGTGTTGGGTGGGAAAGGGAAGATATTGTTTGACACAGAATTAAGTGAGCTGTTTAAAACAAGTGGAAAGGAGACCCAGCTTCAGTTCTGGTTCTGCCCATTCCACTGAGCACTCCTGAGGCCATGTCATTGCCCCTCTGAGCCTGAGCCACTTGTGGGAGAAATGGAAGGCCCTTCCTGCCATGGGACTCAGAACCCCAGAGTCAGGAGACTAGGAACCATGGAACTCTACGGTGCTTATTACTTTGTAAAGGGAGAAGTAGGCTCCTTTACCTATATATATAAAGTAAATAATAGCATCAATTTTAGAAGTTTTAGGAAGGATTACTGAGTGTGGGGTGCCTACCTGTGATCCCAGTAACTCAGGAGGCTGAGGCAGGATGAATGACAAGTTCAAGGCGAGCCTAAGTAACTTGTCAAGGCCCTAAGCAACTCAGTGAGGGCCTCTAAATAAAAAATTTAAAAAGGGCTGGGGATGTAGCTCAGTGATAAAGCACCTCTGGGTTCAATCCCCAGTAACCCACTTCCCCCAAAAGGAAGTTGCATGAAGTATTAAATGAGACAATGTACAAAAGATATTTAGCACAATTAGTAAGTGTTAAGTACAGTATTTATAATTAATTATATAACTGCTAATTTTATCACCACCCACACGTAAGAGTAGAAATAGGTGCTACCAAGAATTTCCCCAGCTAAGCACAGTGGCACAAACTCACAGTCTCAGCTACTTAGGAGGACGAGGCAGGAAGATCACTTGAGCTCAGGAGTTCAAAGACAGCCTGGGCAACATAGCAAAACCCCATCTCAATCAATCAATCAATAAGTTCATTCTAGGACAACAGACAGAAACCAAGATGGCCAAACCCTGACATATTATCATTCTATTAATAAGGTAAAGCTACCATGACATTTGGAAAAGTCTCCAGTAATTGTCAGATTTTTAAATGTTTTTTAAAAGCATTTCACTTCAATGTTCTGGCACTGAAAGTCATCTTTGGCAAACCTTCAAATGGTAACTCAACAGAATTGCTGCTGGTTCATTTGAACCCTCTGACACGGGGTCATTATGGATCAGTCTTACATGAATCCCCAAGATCTAAACACACAAAGCTGGAATGACTGAAATGAACTTTCTCTTTAGCCACAAACCAGCAGACAGTGCTCAGGAGGCTGAGGCAGGAGGACTGCGAGTTTGAGGCAAGCACAGCAGGGGTGTGGGTGGGAGGCTGGAGAAGCTGAATGGAAAAGAACTAGAACCACAATGAATGAACTCTCTTTCTGAGCAAATTCCTACTTGGAAAAGCCTGACTGAAGCAGTGCGGGTGTGGCCCCTGGGGCCCACGGACAGTGTCCCAGGGTAGAAGAGAGCTGAGCCATTCAGTCTGAAGAGCCAGAAAGGACCTCAGGGATTATCTAATTCAACTGCTTGACTGACAGATGAAACACAGGAGGCCTGGGGAGGCTGAATAAGGTGCCCAAGGACCACAGTGATCTATAAAGCTTTTAGTTAGATTTACATGACATGCATGATATCAACAGAATTAAGTTTGTGTCTTCCTGCTAGCCTGTGAATTCCAGGAAGGGAGAAACGTGTCTGTCTGCAGCCGTGCCCTCCTCATGCTGACCTCCTAGTCTGCGGGGCAACACAGGAGGCTGGGGCCTGGGGGGTCCGCTGGTTTGCCTGGGGTCCTGCAGCTGGTCATCAGCCAGCACAATGCTGGGAACACGGCTGGTACTTAAGGCGTATTTATTGAGTGAATGATCAGAATGAGTGGAGGACGCAGCTTTGCCCAGCTCTAGCAGCCCAGCTTTGCTTCTGCTTGAACACAACATGTTCAAGGCTGCCACTGTGCCTAGTGAACAATGAGCACTCAAGATAGCCACTAAGTAAAAACACAGGGCCAAAGGAATAATGGAGGTGTAACTGCATGAACCTCAGTTTCCTGTGGATAAAAATACATTCTTCATAGAGCTGTCCTAAGACTTAAATAAGATGCAAAAGAAAAACCCATAAGAGGCACACGAAAACCCATGTGCATTACCGTCTCACTGAGACAACAAGGGGCACAGCTCCAGAGTTAGCTAAAGCTGGTTGTGAGCCACGGGACCCATACCTCCCAGCCGTGTGACCTGGAACGGGTCTCTTGACCGGTGCCTGGCCACATGTATACTTACATACTGATGGTACAAAATAAAGCACTTCATACTAATGAATGGAAACTTTTATTGTCTTAAAAAAAAACCCATAAAGATTAACATAAAAAATACAAGGACAATTATTATAGACAACATTTGTATCTCAACTCCAAATTCATGTGTTAAAGCCCCAACAGGATTAGTGTCCTTACAAGAAGAGGCAACAGGGTTTTCTGTCTCGGCGCACACAGAGGAAAGACTATGTGAGGACACAGTGAGAAGGGAAAGAGCAGACCCAGAACCCAGCCGTGCTGGCACCCTGACCTCAGGCTTCTAACCTTCAGAACTAGGAGAAAGTGAATGTCAGTTGTTTAAGCCCCCTAATCTTTGGTGTTTTGTGATGGCAGCCCAAGCTGACTAATACGGTAATAAAATAAGACAATCTATTGTTATATTCGGGAGGAAAAATCCAAAATTAGCTCTCTGAATTAAATAACATTTTTGTCTTCTAATTCTAAATTCAGGCCAACCTCAAATACCTCTCTCTACGGTGCTAATTACGATTGCTCGTGGGAATTTCATACTGCATCCGCCAAAATTAGCAACAAGAGGAAAAGTACTGGACCTTCCAGCTTATCTAAACCAAAGGTTCAGTGTCTTGAGCTCTCTCAGAAATAAGGTAGATAACAGCTTTTGGTGATTCAGGAACTTAAAAATCTAGCTATCACCCCACCAATCAGGTATTGTATGTTAAGTTGTGGAGGCTAGAAGTGTATTCTTTTACACTGTTGAATCTAAAAAGAAAAAAATCAGATTAGAAGAAACCTTAATGAACTTTCCCTGCCTGCTGGGGTTGAACCGGGTCTCTTGCGTTCTGGGCAAGTGCCCTATACTGAGTCACATCCCCAAGCTCTCAGTCATCACTTCTGAACATTAGCTGCTCCACAGACATCGGAAAGTTTATAAAGAAAAGAATGATTGGACCAGCATCTCACTGCAGTGGAGGGGGGGGGGGGCTGGCCCTGTGAGCCACCTCCTGGTGTTCATGCCCGTGTCATTCCCGCCTCAAATGACCTGCAACGGGTCCCACTCCATCCAGGATGCCCTCTCTCACTCGCTCTGAGGGAACCCGCTGCCATGCCATGAGCTGCCCTGCAGAGGCCCAAGGGCAAGGAACTGAGGGGACCTCCATCCAAGAGTCGCCAAGGAACACCATGCTGCCGGCCTCAGGGTGACACCGGCACTGAGGCTTTAGTGCAGCCTGTGACAGCCTGAGGCAGAGGCTCAAGCTTAGCCATCCCCAGATCCCTGACCACAAACACTGAGAGGTAACACTCGTTTATTGGTGTAAGCCACTCAGTGCTGGGTTAGTTAGTGACATGGCAGTAGACAACAGATACAATGACCCAATGTGCAATGACCCAACGTCCCAGTCTCCATGACAAGCATTTTACACCCAGCGTAAGACGTTAAGTACCACTAGCATCCCCGTTTCACAGGCAGAGAAACTAAGGCACAGGTCAGAGTAACAATTCCCAGAGTCACCCTGCCTAAGTGGCAAAGGTACGCTGAAGACCCCTGCTGTCAACCAGGACACTGCACGTTTCCTCATGGGTGACCTTCACCCAGGATTTCTATGATGAGTGAGCTGTAGACAACACGAAGCCCCCTTTCCCACCATCAAAGTTGGGAGAGTGAAGGTAACTAACAGCCCCCTGATGTTATATCAATGAGCCACGGTCACACCTATTGCCATGGCATAGCCCCTCCATGCTCAGAGAACATGGTCAAGTCATCTTCTGTCCTCTCCACGGCCAGCACTCGCAGTCCTGAGGGAGGTCAGTATCTACAAAGGGGACGCTCTCTCACAATTGAACTGCATTTCAAGTGACTGGCCGGCTCCCACAGCCCTTGAGGCGAACCCTCATGACTGTGCACAGTGCGTGCCCACCACCACCATGCTACCCACGCTCCACGCACTCACAGACCTGCACACCACCAGGCCCTCGGTGGCATGCAGGGGAAACAGTGATTGTGTCATCTGATGGCATTTTTTAAAAGGAAAGAAACAGAGACAAAGGCAACAGCCTGAACTACAAGCACAGAAACCAGCAGCCGGCTCTCTCTATTCTACTCTATCACAAAGCCTATTTTTCCTTCCCTTATGTAATTGTCCCAAGCCTTGAAAAGTCAGTCTGTAGTTGCAGACTGTAACATTTAAAGCCATTGCTACTGAAGTAAAAAGGCTCTGAGCAAGGGAGGGTGTGGACCACGCTCTTGTTAGTGGAGAGGTGGAGGGGAGGAATTAAGAAAATACCTGTGGGTGTAGCAGGCACTGATTTATTAAGAGTCAGAAATTCTAAAATTAGGGAAATCGTGGGTAAGTTCTAAAACATACCTTGCATCTATGTAATGTGTGAGCTTTTAAAAACACAACCAAATAAACTGAACCAGACCATATTGGATATCAGATGACTTAAGGGAAGACTTTAATCCATAATTTAAGTCTGAGAAACCACACATCTCACCCTCCTACTAGGACAAAAAGTGAAAATGCCTAAAACTGCCTGATTTCCCACTGTCACTCTCCTGCTAGGATGTCACATTTTACCATGTGCTGCGCTCACTGACTGACAGGAATGGGCAGAAAGACAACCTCAGGCAGAGGCTGGGCCCATCAGCTGTGCCACCTTCCATCCTCAAAACACCTCAGTCATCAGAGTGCCACTAAAGGATGTCTTATTACCAAAGTCAGCTTTGGGAGGCGAGTCTGTGATTTGCCCTTGGGTGCAGCACATAAATGCTTAAGGGAGGTAGACCATCCCTGGGTAAAATGACTTAAGCCCTCCTGCTGACCACCAGTAATCCTGCTTTAAGGCTTCAAGGTCAAACAGCACTCCAGGAGAAGCCATCCTCCAGCCCAAGAACCTGGCTCCCATTAGAGACTCAAAAAAGAAATCAAGGTACAGACAGGTTGTCATCTGGCTAGAGGAGGAACCTGGTCATCAAGTATTCAGTTACCTTCAAGTATACAGTCATGCCTAGGGTCAGGCCAGACCCTTCTAGTTGGGGTAGTGACCCTTCCTCGACAGTGACTGACAAAATCACCTGGAGCTTGCTATGGGAATGGGAATGTCACAAGGTCCTGGAGACTCTAAGGTACACTTAGAGTGATAGAACCAACCTGCCAGGCCTCCTGATGGAAGAATTCAAGGATATCACTGAAACTCCCTCTTAACCAATCAGAACATTGTTTTATTAAAAGAATCAAGGGAGGTAGCTACCACAACTCTTTAGTAAGCATTTTTTTAAAAGTATGTATAAGTATATTCACTAGAATAGATTTTTGTGATTTTTCTGACTTAGCCTTCAAGCAACACTCTATCAGTCAAATAAATATTCATGTTTCAGACAACCAAAAAATGGTATGTGTTTTCACTGCTATGTGGAACTCCACTCACTGCTTCTACAAAATAGTATTTGAGAACTCTGAAATTCCTGGTCACCTTGATGATGGTGGAGTAAACTCTTACCCTAGAGAACCAATAACTAGCCACTGCCCACAGTGCAAAGCATATGCATATGCAGTTACTGGTTCAAAGCACTGCTTTTCTTTCTGAAGCAGAACAATGGTTCACAAAAGTAGTAGTTACAGACAAAATAATCTTACATTTATAAAAGTTTTCATTAACTTACAATGATATTAATCTAATAATATAGTTTCAATTATTGTTAGGTAAAAACTTAACTGAGTCATTATAAATTATTTACATTATTGATGATGATCCAGCTAATAAAGATGATCTCACTTATCAGACCAGACATTAATAATTACAGAACAGCTTCTGTAAACTCTCAAAGGAATCAGTAGGCCAGGGCAATTTCTGTTTGCTTTTGAGACTCAGATTACAGAATCATAGGACGCTATATGCAAACAAGCTTGAGAGAGTCTTTTTCTGCAGGCTGTTTCTCTCCATAGTGGCCCCCAGCAGACTGGCTGTGGACAGGGGATGCCAGCCCACTGGCATTTGCAGTTCATCATCTATCTAACCAAGGTGAACACTGCTACTCTAAAGCACACCCACACATCCCTTATACCACCCAACGGTGACACGCTACCCTGAAGGAAGCTTCAGGTTGAAGTTCAGAAGCCACATCTTCCCAGAGGGCTGGTTTTAGCTAAATGAGAAAGGACCCACTCTCTAGAAGGCTTACCAATGACATCCCAAGATGTGGCTCTGGCTCCTGGATTGCCTTACTGCCCAAAGCTATTTGCCTCTGGGGGCTGAGACCCCTTAGCCCAGTGGGTTCTTGTCTTCCCCTACTGTTGTTATATCTTACAGGACTTTGTAAAGGGGCAACCAGGGCAGGAAGCTCCTCACAAGCTTCAGAAGAAGAAGGGGGCTTGAATGGAGGCTCTCTCCACTTCCCATTACCTACACGGAACCCACAGCAATCACCCTCCAAGCTCCCCAACCATGGCAGCAGCCCCCAACCTGCCCCTCCACTTCTCTCCTGCCCACTCATCTTTCTTCCCCACCTGGCCTTGCAGTTAAGATGACATCTGAACTGTACCATAGCTCCATCGTCCTCCAAGGAACCTTCCCTGGCTGCCCTCTGACCTCAGCCATGACCTCCCCACCTCCAATTCAACACACCTGGGGCTCCTTCTCACCTTACCCATAGTTCATCCCTGCACTGAACTCCAGCATTTGCTATTCCCTCTGCCTGGAGCCAGCCACACAAAAATCACCCTATCAACCCAGTTCAAGCTGCACAGAGGCCTTCTTGGGCCACTCAATCTAAAGAGGCTCCAGGCTGAGGCTTCTGTGTGTCCTTCTACCCACACAGTCCCCAGAGCCGCTCTCTGCCCTTCTCTGGGCTCTGGAAGGCTGACTCTACCTATGGACTCTACAGCTTGGGCTCTCTCGTCTCCTGCTGCTCACTCAGTGCTACTGAGGTTGGAGACATGGGTGCTTCCCTTCCTGACTGGGCCTCAACACCTCAAATGGGCAACTTTTAAGTCTAGGGCTCCTGCCAGGTCGCTCCTCCCCTAGGTTCCAGCCACACTGCTTCCTGACATCTCTTACGGATTCCCTCAGGGTCACCCCAGCAAACCAGTTCTTCAGTAAGACCTCTTGGACCGCCACAGTGCTTGATCTGCTAGGACCTGACCACTAGGACCCAGCCCCCCACCCTGTCACTCTCTAGCCCACTTTCATTAACAGCCATGTTTGCCGCTGTGTCTGTCACTACCATCAGCCCTCCGTCCCCTCAGGCACCACATCTGCAGAGTCTACCAGTCATGAATCAAAATTAATTTACCAGCACTGAACAGGTAAAGACTTTCTTCCTTATCATTACTCCTGAAAAAAGTATGCATACCAACTATTTACAGATCATGTTGTGTTAGGTATTAAAAGTAACTAGAGGGGCTGGGATTGTGGCTCAGTGACAGAGTACTTGCCTAGCATATGTGAGGAACCGGGTTCAATTCTCAGCATTGCATATAAATAAATGAATAAAATAAAGGTCCATCAACATAAAAAAATATTTTTTTTAAAAAAAGTAACTAGAGATTCTAGGCGTGATGGTGCACAACTCTAATCCCAGTGGCTCAGGAGGCCGAGGCAAGAGGATTGTGAGTCTAAAGTCACCCTCAGCAAAAGTGAGGCGCTAAACAACTCAGTGAGACCCTGTCTCTAAATAAAATAGGGCTAGGGATGTGGCTCAACGGTCGAGTGCCCCTCAGTTCAATCCCTGGTACCCCCCACAAAAAAAAGGAAAGAAAAAGAAAAAAAGTAACTAGAGATAATTTAAAGTATAAGATGTACTTATGTTATATGCAAATGCCATGACTTAAGCATATAACATGGACTTTTAGTACTAAGGGGTTTCCTAGAAGCAACAATAGCCATATATACCAAGAGACAACTAACTGTATCTACAAGTGCCTTGTTCACTTGCTTTTTTAGGGTCCACCTCTTCCCCAGTCACTAGAGCCCAAGTTCATAAAAGCAGGGAGCCTGGCAAGTTCACCACTGCCCTCAGGCCAAAACCATGCCTGGAACAGGGCACCAGTCAACACAGAGAATGCACAAATGGGACACAAGCTAGCCCAGTGTGTCCACTCAAAGCACTGCCCATGGGTGAGGCCTTCCCCAATCAGCTGATGGACAGCCACCACCTCCATCCCTCCCAAACGTCCAGCCCCAAGTCTGTTTCTCCCTATGGCACCATCATCTTCTGATGTATTTGATATTTGTTTATTATCTGCTTCCTCCAACAAAGATGTCAGTTCTCAAAACGAAAATGCTAATGTAGTCACTGATGTAGCCTCGGCTCCTAGAGCAGTTCCTGCCCTACAGCAGAGTCACAATAAAGATTAAAATGAAGAATTGGCAAAGTGGGCCAATCTTTAAATGAAGCAGTCTGGGACCTGTTCCTGACACTGGGAAGAAAATGAAAACTATGAATTGCTGGACATCCAGCAACTCACTTGACACCCAGAAATTCATCCAGCAACTGCACTGGACACCCAATGCAGTTTTACATGACTTGATCTTACTCCAGGGAATAGCCTAGGACCCCCTTAAGAAAGATGCTTATCCTACCCAGAGAAGAAGCAGCTTTATTGTTTGTTTTATTTATCTATCTATTATTTGGTACTGCGGATTGAATCCAGGGCACTTTACCACTGGACTACATCCCCAGTCCTTTATTTTTATTTTATTTTATTTTATTTTATTCAATAAGTAAATAAATAAATAATAATAAAAAATTTGGAGACAGGGTCTCTCTAAGTTGCTGAGGCTGGCTTTGAACTTGCAATTCTCCTGACATGGGTTCCCCAGTGTCTGGGAGTAGAAGCCAGGCATTAGCCATTGCTGCCTGAGAAGAACAGGTTTGAGAGTAAGATGAGGAAGACCCTGTGTTGGTGACAGTTGTTGCTCTAGAAAGCATGCCCAGAAGTTGATGTGGCCATTATAAAAACCTTTCTGAAAGTAAATGGGCAAATAAATTATAAATAAATAAGACGAAGGCACACCGTTCCCATTCCACAGTAGTGTTCCTCTTGGCAGCAGCTTCAACTACAGTTCATTGACAGTGCCTGTGGACCCAGAGCCAAGCCTGAAAACATTGCTTTTTTGACAGCTGCTCTCTTAACGGGGCAGCTATCAAAGGCAGGTTTCATTCTGCAACGCCTACACTGTCCAAATTTTATTCTGCACAATAACTGAAGATTGGAATAAATTCCTCCTCCCCACCACCATCATTGATTACTCATACTTGCTCTCTCACCCTCCAAAGTGTCTAAAAATGTGCGGATTTGGGGGAGGGGGATCAATTCCCAATGTACTGAGTGTCCCTGGTGGTGGCATGTCACTCCTTCAAGGGAGCTAGCTTCCTGGCTAAATATGAAAGGTTTTGAAAATGGTCCCCTTCCCCCTAACACCATTCGACCAAAACTGGCCAACGAACCGCAGGATAATGAGCAACCACGGATCCTCACCCAAACACTGGCTTTTCTTCCAATAGTGCAGATTGAGAATGCAGAGACGTCGTCGTATTTATGAACAGTGAGTCACGTCGCCGCTCAACGTCTGTTTCCTCCTCCCTATGAATGAGGTGACCCCCCTCCCCTATCGAGTAAATGCAGGGCTGTGGCTAACGCCCCAGGGGGGCGACAGGAGCTGCCCGGCCGCTCGGGTCCTAATTCGTCCCCACCCGAAAACCCACCTGGCGCAGAGTCGTCGCTGGGAAGCAATAGCAAGCCCCGGCCGAGCGGAGCAGAGCCGCTGAAGACCCGCTTCGAGAGCTGCGCGCGGCCGGCAGGCGCTCAGGGACTGGGGACCCGCGGAGCGCCACCCCGGGGGCAAGGGCCCGCGGCCGGGCGTCCCGGGATTGCCATCCGCGGCGGACCTCGGCGCTGCGACCCGCTTCCTCGGGGCAACAAGTGTCCGCCCTCCGCCCCGACGGCCCGCCCGGCCCAGCCCAGCCCTCACCCGGCACAGGCCGTCCACGAACACGCGCGGGTCCAGGTGGCAGGCGATAGTGGCGCTGGGTAGGTCCTGCAGGTCCACCTCCTCCATCTCGCAGTCGATGAAGCTCCAGTCGCCGCCGCCCTCGTCGGCCTCGGCCGCCCCGGAGAAGGGCGCGAAGGGCCTCAGCGTCACCCCGGGCCGCGCCCGCGCCTCGGCCGCCTCCGCTGCCGCCCCGAGCCGGGACCCGGCCACGCCGTCCTCCATCCCCGCGCTCGCGCCCGCGCGCCCCTGTGCGCCCCCGCCGGCTGCGCCGGGCTCGCGCGCCGGAGCCTAGCGCTCTCTCCTCCGCGCCGCGGCCGCTGGCTCCCGGTTAACCCCCTCGGGATCGCGCGGCTGCCGGCTGCCGGCTGCCGTCTGTCACCACGGTTCCCGGAGACGCGGCCTCCAAGCGCCCGCCCCGCCCGCCTCCGTCCAGCGCGGGAGGGGCAGAAAGCCCGCGCGGCGCCCCGCCTGCCCAGCCCAGAAGGCGGAGCTCCGGCGGGTTCTGCGGCGGTCCCTTTAAGGCCGGCCTCAGCTAGGTTACCGTGTCCGACCCTTCCCGGAGAGAAGACCAATGAAAGAACAGGATTCTCATCAGGTGATCCTCATTCACCTCCCCAAGCCTGAAGCCTAACCGCGACCATATTTGTCAAGGGCAAAGGCCTGTAGCTGGTTCTTTTCTGGAGGCTAGTGGTGCTTACTGGAGGATGCCAGGCAGGGTCTTGGCCCTTAGGCCCTTGGGTCCTTAGGCTGATGGCTGAGCAGGCAGCGCTCAGGTTGCCGTTCGGTGGTGTTTGGAAACACAAGGGCCAACGTTTGAGGGAATTCAGGGAGATCTTAAGCAGTTACACTCGCTTAACCTTGTATTACCAGATGCAGTTGCAAATAAGGAACTAGACCGTGATACCAACCTTACTTTTATATTTCGATTTGTTAGTCATTTTATCAGTCTCCAAAATTAATATAATTAGAAGGAATTCTATTTTTAATTTCCTTTATGTACTATGCTCAACATTGATCCTTGCTTTTGGTGATTTTTATAAAGTGAAAACAGAGAAGCTCAAGAGAATTCCTTCACATTAAAGGACAATGTGTTTCAAAGAAAACTTGGATATGAATTTCAGCTATGCTGTTGATTACTTGGACAATCAGTTCACTTGCTCAGGAAAAAAAAAAAAAATGAGGCCATATGTAAGAAGAATCCAGTAAGTGCTCAAATGAATGGCAGCTGTATTTGTGCGGTAAGTTCTTTTGGAGGATGTAATATTAGATCTGTATTTTCTCCTGATGTAGGTATATCCTCTAGTTAGGAAGTTCAACTGGTTATAATTAAAAGTGCACCCAACTAACAGCAGAGACTTACTCAGAACACATCATGGGTGAAGTTCTGTATCTGCCAGTGTGATATCTTGGAACTTAAGTCCAAGAGGAGTAGTTGGAGTCATGCAGAGAGAACTGGTAAGTAGAGTGAGATGTGAGGATATGGAGAAATTGGAACCATTGTATATTGCTGGTGGGAATGTAAAACTATGCAGCCACTTTTGGTAAACAATTTGGCAGATCCCAAAAAAAGTTAAATGTGGAGACCACATGACCCAGCACTTCCTGTTCTAGGTATATACTAAGGAGTAAAACCATATGTCCATTCAAAAACCTGTGCACAGAAGTTTATAGCATCATTATTTCTAACAGCCCAAGTGTTCTTCGGCTGATGAAGAGGTTCACCAGGACTATAGTCCTACAATGAAATATAATTCAGCCATATAAAGGAGTGAAGTACCCATGCTTGTCATCACATGAATGGGCCTTGGAAACATGCTAAGGGAAAGAAACCAGTCACAAAAGGTCACATGCTACTCCACTTATCTGCAGAATCCAGGATAAGCAAATACTAAGACAAATGTAGATTAGCAGTCACCAGGGGCTGGAGGGAGGGAAAGAGAATGTCTGCAAATGGCGTTTTTTTTTTCTTCAGAATGTTGAAAATCTTCCAAAATCGACTGTAGTGACGTTTGCACAACTCCTTGGATATACTAAAAATCACTGAATTGTATTTTTATGCCAAGTGAATTATTTCTCAATAAAGCTGTTATTTTTTTTTTTTAAGGGAATGTGATAAATGCCACACGGGATTAGGGTGGATGACATTGCAGAGTTGAAAACTCTCTGTAAACTCTAGCCAGACATTCTGAAAGGGTAACAAAGGGGATGAGGCGCCAGTTTTGGAAAAAACGCGGCCCAGCCAAGCGGTTGCTGGGTGGGTCTGTGTTGTTTTTGTTCTCAGGACAGCACACTTTCTCCTTGCCGGCTTACTGTAAGCCGCTTAGGGCACACAGTGGGCCAAGCGTGTGAGGGGAAGGAAAGCCCCAGCAAAGCAGAAAGCCAAAGGTAGCCGAGCAAACCATCACAGATGGCTCTCCAGTGCATGGAGACGGAGCCAGCAACTACAACCTCAGGCAAGTGGCACAGACTACACATGTGTAATTGACTTTGGAATGCAGCAGGTCATTGCTGGCATACAGACCAAGTGGGTTTCCATTTCTCTCCCTTCATCCTCCCCAGGCAGCAAAGGGTGTGACATTTCTTATCTCTCCAACTAGACCCATATTAATATATCTATATATTATTATCCAATAATAATGCCAGCTTCTTTTGTGGTTCTTAATTAATGGGTGTACACATAAGCTAGCTCAGATGGCGCATGCCCACCCACACGGCCACCCCCCACCCACATACACACACGCAGGTGCTAATACTGCAGATTCTCAGAACTGAGGCTCAGTGAGATGGAATGACCTTCCCCTAGCATACGGCAGCAAAAGGCAAAGGCTCTCGTTCCCATGATGCCTCTACCCTTTAGTTCTACAGCAAAGAGAAAAGTAAGAAGGAGCCAGAGAAACTTGGCAAAAAGCAGAGAAGAGACAGAGGAAAGAGAGGTAGGGGGATTGAGAGCAGAAGGTAAGAGATGTTTGACATTCAAAGTGGGGACCAGGGCTGATGATCCTAAGGGAGAAGAACTGAGCCTCCCCCAGCATGGGCTGCCCTGTGGGGAACACCCTGAGATACAGGGCCGTGCTGGCATGACACTTGGGAAATAGAGAACTCTCAAAATATCAAGGCCAAGTAATAGAAAGCTCTCCATCAACAGAGTTACCATCTGAGTACCCAGGATGCTTGCCCTATGGAAGTGGGTGTTTTAAAAATCAAATCTCCAATTTCTCTTTCCACATAGAAAATAAAATTGTATAATAATTGTCTTCAGCAAGAAAGACTGTACCTGTGGTTTCACTGACAGTAACCATTAACTCCAACAATCAGTGGAGGAGACCAGAGAGAATCTGGCTCTCAACTGCAAGGATGGAATCCAAGCAAAACTTGCTCCTTAATACAGTCACAGAGGTTTCTAAAGGTGAAATCCATGGAACCTGGGGTGATCTTTTAAGAGGCTGTGCCTCCATAAACCATGTGCAGATTCCTCAGGCACCAGCTGCAGCCATGGAAACTAAGCTCTATCCCTGCTTCACCATCTAACTGGACAGTGGCTTAAAGCAGCAGATTTGGTGTAGATCTTTAGATACCCAGAAAAGAAAGGAGCCCAAAGCGGTAATGAATGGCTCTCATTTTTTTTTAAATGGGGGAGGCACACACATTTTAATTAATGCATCATCCTTTCCCCGCCATTCATTTCCTCTCCTTATACTTCCTTCATGTCAGCCATTGCAATTACCGAATAGAAAAGGAGAGGAGTCACTCAGAAAGCCCTGTTTGGTTATTTTTGTGCTTAGCACCTGCCTCTTACATCTATTACAGCCCAGTTATGCAATCGTGCCTAGGAGGGACAAACCAGCCTATTCATTGGCCAGGTGGGAAAGTTTTGCTCTACTTTAAATTGCTTCCTATTTGTTCCGGAAATTGAAGGGAGCCGTGTGCAGTAGGCATTTGCTGAATGCCTATTAAATGAACCAAAGGCATTTCTGCACATTCCAAGAAATTATAGGCATTTCAAATTTTTATTTAAAGTAGAAGTTAAATTTCTGACTTTGAGTGTCTGCTTTTACTTTGGAATGAACTGTTCCAAAGACTGTTCAAACAAACAGACCCTTTAACTAACTCAATCAGAAGTTTCTCTTCTGTTTCTATCTAGAAAATGAATAAAGTATCATGCTATTTGCCTGTTGTTCTTGTTTTGACTTGTTTTATTTTAGAGAAAGGAACTTCTTTCTCCTCCTCAAAACATTTTTTTTTTTTTTGGGTATCAGGGATTGAACCCAAGGTTGCTTAATCACTAAGCCATATCCACAGCCCCTCCTCCTCCTTTTTCTTTTCTTTTCTTTCTTTTTCTTTTTCTTTTTCTTTTTTTTTTTTTTTTTTTTGAGACAGGCTCTCACTTAATTGCTTAGGGCCTCACTAAATTGCCGAGACCGGTTTTGAACTTACAATCCTCCTGTCTCAGCCTCCCAAACTGCTGGGATTACAGGTGCGTACCACTGAGCCCAACTCAAAATTCATTCTTAAAACCTGCTCTTTAAAAAAACAAAAACAAAAAACCTTGTTACATTTGATGGTCTCCTGATGCTTTTAAATTCGAAAAACTTATTATAAATTCATGTTTGGGAAAAGTACTAGAATTTGGTTACTTTGCCTTTCCAAGTTTGGAAAGGAAATTCACTGACTTTCACATTTCTCTAAATTGTCTTTTAAATGTGTTGACACTCCTGATTTTTATGTGAGTTAGGATTCTCTGGCTGTGAGAGTAAGAACCTCTGGAGCCAGTTTAAACAGGAAGGAGTTTAAATCAAGGATGTAGGGCATCTCATGGAGACCAAGTGGCCCGGCTTCCAATGGTCTAGAAGCTGGACCTAGATGCTGTCCAGAGCCAAGCCATCTCTGGGGGCTGTTGGAGACCACCAGAAGTAAGAGATGGGCTGCTGGGCACTTGGGGTCGGCTGAAGTGGGCAGCGGGCATTTCCAGGAGCCCTCCTTGTCCCAGATGCCCTCCTCTCCTCCTGCAGCAGCGCCACACGTCTCCCGGGTGCCTCCAGAAGCCAGCCAGAGCTGCACTGGCCTGTCCTCCAGTTCTGTCCCTTACTCCCTCTGCAGCTGTGGGGAGCCACGTGAGCTCTCGGTGTCTCTGGTATGAGAAGGTGACGTGTGTGGCCTCCCAGCAGAGGTATCATAGAGGCTCACCATGGTGTCTGGCCAGCCCCTGGCGCAGAGAAGGGCCTCAGAATGGCAGGGTTAGAATTCTCACCTTCCGTTTGGAGGCTCCCTTCTCTTCCACTGTCTTTCAACCCCATGATAAATAGATCTTTGCCTTCATCCAGCTTCTAGGGAGTCAGTAGCAAGGCAGGTCTGGGTCGGGACCAGTTAGCTCTGAGTTCTTCCTCTACGGTGAGTCGGGTGGTCCGAGAGTGAGTCCCCCCACTCCACCCCCAGCCTATGGACTGCCTGCCCTTGGAAGCCACTGTGTATGTTAGGCTCGTGTCCTGAGGTCCAGCCAGCATCAATGTCACTATGCCAACAGGAGGGAGGGATGTCTTTTTAAGGAAAGGGTGCCTTGGTGCCCCTCCTGGTCCCTTTCCTCAGGGATCACTGTGGGGATGGGTTCCTTCTTCAACTCCGCCCAATAGGGAAGAAGTCTCAGTTGTGGTTACACCTAACCACAAGGTGCCCTTGGCAGTGAGTTGTGTTGATGATGACCTCATGCTCATACACGCACAGCACTAAGCCACTCTGGCTTGACTGGGGGGACTGCCAGTCTCATCAGATGTGCAGGGCGTTGTTCTAGGTCATCCTACATAGCATACACAAAAGAGGCAAAAATCCCTGCCTCCGTGAAGTGTACTTTCTACTGGTGATGGCAGGAGTGGGGAGAAATGGACCATAAATTTAAAAAAGTAAATATAACATGCAGATAGATGTTGTGTGTGGTTATAAGTGCCAAGGAGCAAACAATAAAGCAAGGAAGAGGGATTGGAAATTGGGGCGGGGAGTGGGGGTGATTTCAACTGATAAAACCAGAGCAGATGACAAGAAAGGGAGAGAGTGCCATGTCTGCTGCTGGAAAGGAACATTCCAGACAGAGGAGCAAGTGCAAAGGCCCCGAGGCAGCAGTGACACAACCTATTGAAGGCAGAGTACAAAGGCTGTAATGGATTCCTCCTGGGGCTGAGGCTAGTGGTCAGGGGGTGAGCACTGTTGAAGTCAGGGAGGTGACAGAGCAGAGCAGCTAGGCTCTGTAGGGCACAGGAGGACTGTGGGTTTCATCCTCTTTGAAACAGGAATCCAGTGAAGGGTTTGAGCAGACATTCCCCCACTTTATTGTCCCTCTTCTCTACTTTTTGCCGTGTTTCTCCGGCTCCTTCCTACTCTTCTCTTTGCTGTAGAACTAAAGAGTAGAAGCAGCGTGGGTGGGAACCAGAGCCTTCGCCTTTTGCTGCCTGTTTGCTGAGGGAGGGTCATTTGAACTCACTGAGCCTCAGTTCTAAGAATCTGCAGCACTAGCACCTGTGTGTGTGTGTGTGTGTGTGTGTGTGTGTGTGTGTGTGTACACCCATTAATTAATAAGAGTTACAGCCGGGCACGGTGGCACATGCCTATAATCCCAGTGGCTCTGGAGGCTGAGGCAGAAGGATCGCGAGTTCAAAGCCAGCCTCAGCAAAAGCAAGGCACAGAGCAACTCAGTGAGCCCCTGACTCTAAATAAAATACAGAATAGGGCTGGGGATGTGGCTCCGTGGATGGGGGTCCTGAGTTCCATCTCCGATAGTCCCCCAAAAAAGAGTTACAAAAGAAGCTGATATTATTAGCGTGATTGATCTGGTGGGAGAGATAAGAAATGTCACCTTCTTTGCTGCCTGGGGAGGAGGAGAAGAGAAACGAGAGCTGGGTCCACGTGGTCTGTGTGGTCCAGGGCTTTGGCCTGAGCAGCTGCGGGGAAGGAACAGCCTCACCTGGACAAGGTGGCTGCAAGGGGGCAGGTTGTGTGGGGGCCGGGGCAGCTGATATCCGGAGCCCACTTTGGGGCATTTTAGTCTTGAGAAGCCCTTAGTCCTGAAAGTGAAGTCGACCAGGAGCCGGGTGCCTGGCGCCTGCAGTTCAGGCAGAAGCTGGAGGTGGGCATTCCAGGGGTTCAGCTTGGGGCCGGAGAGGTGCCCTTGGGAGTGAGTGTGGCTATGGAGGAAAGAGCCACGCCTGGGGTGGGGAGCAGCCAGCCGTCGGCAGTCAGTGCCATTGGTCACCCCCCACCTCCAGGCTGACTGGGTGTCTGGGAGCCAAGGCCCCAACAGGTTTCCAGGAGAAAGACGCTGCTCCATGCCCCCGGCTGCAGAGTCAGCTTTGAAGAGGTGGGAACTGAGTTTGGGTTTCCAGGTTTGGAAGTCATGATTGACCTTGACAAGGGAGATGCTGGAGAAATAATGGGGGTAAAAGCCCCACTCGGGGGGTCTGGGGTGTGGCTCAGTGGCAGAGTGCTTGCCTGGCATGTGTGAGGCACTGGGTTCGATTCTCAGCATCCCATATAAATAAATAAAGGTCCATCAACAACTAACAACATATTAAAAAGAAAGAAATAGAACATTAAAAAAATAATTAAAAAGCTCAACTGGGAGAAAGAGAATCAGAAACAATGAATTTAGGCAACTCTTCTAGGTTGTGCTACAGAGAGGAGCAGACACTGGACAACAGGAGGCAGAAGCAGGACTCAGGAGGGAGAAGGAAGGCCAGGTCTCTCCAGGCACACCTGTGTGGTAGGAGTATATTACATGTGTATGACCTGTAAGTATATATGCCTAACATGTAAAGATATGCATATGGTAGGTGACCGTATGACACAAGTAAGTGTATGGATGCATTAGTAACATAAACAAGTATTTAACGTGTATAATATAACAATACAACATACTACCATATACTTAAAATCTACAATATATGTGATAATATCATTAAATTGCATACATTAAATGATATATAATTGAAACCACCTGTACTATGAATTACTGTCTCTCCACTCTATTAATAATAAATATAATGCCTATTATAAAACAGGCACTGTCTTAAGAATTTTAAAGTCAGAAGAGAAGGGAAATCAACACAAACTGAAATATTTCTTGTATTTTTTCCCCTTCTTCTCTAGAATGGAAGCTCCACAAAGGCAGGATCTTTATCCTGGCCACTCTCTGCCCAGCCTACAATGTTCTGGGCATCGGGAGGGCCTCAAAAATATGTATTAAATGAACTCATGAAAAATATGCTTTATGTATCAAAAACCAAACCATTTCATTTTCTCGAAAGCCTTGAGTCTCTTTCAGTTACTTCTTGGTGATGTGTAAGTGTGTGCTGGGGTTAAACACACTTTGTCCTTTTGGAAAACTGTGACATGCTATACTTCCTAAATCACAATAACGATTTTTCAGTCCCACCCACCAAGCATGCCGAGGGTGATCATTGCTATTGTTGAGCCGTTGGTGAATTTCACACTTCTGGGTGTCGATGCACTGTTCTAGCAGATGAATTGCAAGTTATTCCTTTTTATAAGTTTCACAAGTAGGTTTTAAAACCCATAGAACCCCTTGGAAGCTTTTTAACAGCTTAGAAAATTGGATTTCCAAGTTCTGAAGTGCAAGATATAAGAGCTTTTATAGATGTCACACATTGTTTTTTTTTTTTTGGCACTAAAACCGCTTAATGACAGAAACCTTTCCAAACTTCTGTTTTTGAAATGTTCTTCCATGTAATACAGTTTCCTGGCAGAAAGTAGTTACTTCCTCACTCATTGTTAAATGTCACCTTGACCTTGAGGGGCAGGTTAAGTTCACTTATTTGTTTTAAGCTATCACCAAGTCCCAATGCTCCCAACCTGGCAGGCAGTTGCTCATCCCCAGAGTGAAGAGGTGCTGGCTCTGTCTCGCTGTCATCTGTCCCTGTCACCTGTCCCTGCTTGCTTTGTTAGAAACGACTTCATACGGCATCTCAGCAGGCATCTATAAAGCTCTTGCCCATTTCTGTGAGAATGGGCTTGGTTCAAAACCAGATGGAATAATCCACAAGCCCTTTTCATGGGAATTTGGAATCTGCAAGAACAGAAGAATGCCGGAAGCAGAGCAGGTGTGTGGAGCTGTGTCAGCCCATGCCACCTGGAGCTCCAGGTGTCCCCTCAGGGGGCTGTCTGCACCCTCCATGACACCTGTCTGTCTGGCTCCTGCAGCAAGAATGGGCGCCAGGCTCAGCTCACATGACACAGCAGCAGAACACAACTTCTTTCTTTAAAAGACAAAGCCCAAGGTCAATAGAATGTTAATGTTTGTCACTCATCCCAGTGAGTGATGTCATAGCCTCTCGTGGGGACCTTGACCCAGTAGGGCAAATAAACAGGTAAGACTGTTCCAAAGACAGCTGTTTCCACCCAAACTGTCTCCCTCTGATCCCAGACTGCGGCTCCTGGCAGTGGGGAGTTCCTGGGTTTTACAAGTCAGAAACTCGGGCTTGTTCCTCCAAACACTCCAAATTCAAAGGCTGAAGGAAGGCCATCATGTTTCCCGCCAAACCTGTTCTGCTTTAAAATGTCCCCGCTGCCTACTCAGAAACTAGGGAGGAAACCCAGGATCCGCCCACTCCGGCCTGAGGGTTGCCAGTTCCTACCACTTACCTGGTGAGTCTTTGTGCCTGCTGTCCCTTCCCTCCCTGTCCCCTAGCTCAGGACTGCAGCATTTCTAGGAGGACCACCTGTCCTGCTTCACGGCTGAGTCTTTGCTCCAGCTCTACCCTGGACCCTGCCTCTCGGTCCCTCCAGGGGTCCACCTCTCCCAGGAAGCTCCTGGGGAGCGGAGCTCGGGATTACAGCTACTTCAACCCTACCCAAGAATCACCAGAAAGTTTCCAAGGACCAGGTGTCACATAGGGATCACCAAACTCCCTAATAAAGTCTGCGGTCCACTCTGTGGCGCCCTCTTTATGACTCTCACCAGACCTGATGCTCACACTTCATGGTCTGTGGGCCTCCTGGGAACAGGGGCTGTGGGCTCTCCTGCGCCCAGCATGATCAGGATCTCAGCTGGCATCTGATATTTGGGTCTGTGCATCACCTAAGGGCAGGCACTCTCCTATAATTACACAGTCGTGCACCACTTAATGACAGGGACGTGTTCTGAGAGCGTGTCATTATGCGATCTTGTCATTGTGTGAACTTCAGGGTGCCCTTACATAAACCTAGAAGGTGTAGGTCAGTCGCATGATGTGGACTCTTGATCTGATCAAAAGATGCAGTAAGGTGAGATGCCAAGGCTGTGCCAGGGTACTAGTCAGCAACCTGGTTGTTCGTTATCGTAAACATCACGCACTGTAGAGAATTGTGTGTGTTTTATATGTTTGCCAACACTATGAACATGTGAGCCATGCATTGTGCTACGGTGTTATGACAGCTATGACGTCACTAGGCTGGAGGACTTCTTCAGCCCTGTTATAATCTTCTGGGACCATCCTCATACATACAGTCTGTCATCAGCAGAACTGTCACCATGCAGCACATGACTATGTGCATCCTCAGCCTCCAGGACTTGATAAGTGATGCTAAAAGAAAGATGGATGAATGAAGAAATAAATGGATGATTGACAACATCCTCCAATGAACAGAGGATCAAATTTTACAAAGCTGCTTCTCTGTTTCCATTTCCACCCTTGCAAGCCGGGGGACGTGAGCCCAACTACCATTCATTGCTCTAACGCCATTCCATGGGGAGGCAGGCAACACTCCCAATCTGGCCTGATTCAGGAATAAATTTGTGTATCCTGTAGAATAAACTAGTTTATAAGAACAGTTGCACTGTTATGCATTTTAGGCAACCTTCCCTGAGTGTTGAGTTTGCCAATGAGATGTCCACCTCTCCTCCTCCTTAGGGGATAACTAGAGACTTTAAAGTCACACTCTCCACTTTCTTTTCTCTTTGTGTGTGTTTTTATTTATATATGACAGCATAATGCATTACAATTCTTATTACACATATACAGCACAATTTTTCATATCTCTGGTTGTGTACAAAGTATATTTACACCAATTCGTGTCTTCATACTTTACTTTGGATAATAATGACCATCACATTCCACCATCATTTATAACCCCCTGCCCCTCCCTGCCCCTCCAACACCTCTGCCCTATTTAGAGTTCCTCTATTCCTCCCATGCTCCCTCTCCCTACCCCACTGTGAATCAGCCTCCTGATATCAAAGAAAACATTCAGTATTTGGTTATTTGGGACTGGCTAACTTCACTTAGCACTATCTTCTCTAACTCCATCCATTTACCTGCAATTCAATAGGTGAACAGATAAAAAAAAAAAGTGGCATATATACACAATGGAATATTACTCAGCAACAAAAGAGAATGAAATCTCTGCTTTCTTTTCTAACCAATTTCCCAAAATTTGCTGATTTTCCAGTGCTTACATGGCTTTTTGTGGAACAAGAATATTAAAAAGCAAAAACCACTTCGTTGGTGTGTGACTGACATTGACTGAGTTAACTACACTTGAATGGTGCCGCCTGGTAAGTTCTGACGTGGTGAGACCCTCACCATGAACGAGACAGGACATATCCATCCCCCCAAAGCCCCCCTTCTTTGAATCCCTCCCCCTCTCCCCTCCCCAGGCTGCCACCGCTCAGCTTCCCAGCACCATCCTGAGTCCAGCAAGTCTGTATTTAATCCTTAAGAGCTTCCCCATTGTCTCTCTCCTTCCCACAGACCTCTCCTTCCTCACCGTCTGAGCTCTCCCAGGTTTTAATTGATTCAGGCTGTCCTGGGGTCTGATGGGCTTCCTCTGCAGCGCACTCTTCTCCTATGGCAGCTGCGTCTGGATTTCCCCCAGAAGGGAGGACTCGCAGCCGCCCCGAGCTTCCTCTGCGGTTAAGTGAGGCAGTTTCCCCACAGTGAGTGGGAGCTTTCTGCCAGGAGGCAGGGGCTGCCGAGTGAAGTCACCGTTGGCTGCAGGGTTACAGGAAGAGCGCCAGACCTCAGCCTTTGGACCCCAACACGATGGCAGGGAAAGGGCTTTGATTTTTGCCAGCAGTACTTAGCATAGTCTTACCTTCCTCCACGGGGTTTGCTCCACTTATTGGAAAAGCCATCAGGGTATAGCTGCCTTCAGTGGGCTGTATGCACGTGCCATACGTATATGTGTACATGTATAGTGTATATGTTTGTATGTATGTGGCGTGTGTACATAGGTACACACAAGTAGGTATGCATGCATGTGATATATGTTTATATTATAGCATGTGCATGTGCATGAACATAAGTCTGTGTGCAAAGAGGTATGTGCACATGCACCAGTGCCTGTGTATACCTATGTGTTTATGTGTATGTGTGTACACGTACACACACACGTGCATTAACTGGGACACCTGAATAGGCTGTTCTCTCTACAGAAATTTCAAGCAGTCTGCATTTCTACCCTAAGCCTCTGCTAATTCTGACCCTGGGGCCTCCTCTGAGTTTTCAGCTGCATAGCCTTCACCAGCTGCATAGCTGTTTGGGTTTCTGGTCTTCAGTAAGTTGGGTGGGACTCAGTTGAATCCGCATGCAGGCTATGCAGAGGACTTCCTGCCTCTCCACACAAATTCTCCCAGGGGCTTGTCTGGGTGCTCTGAGTCACCTGTGAGACCAAGGCCACCCTCTGTGCGTGTGGAAGCACCTCTGCTGTTATTTTATAAACAGAAAAGTTTCTCTTTCTACTAAACAAAGCAGCTGAGTTCTTCTCAGCTTTGGTAAACAGAGTTGGAGGTTATTTTCTACTCTTCATGTAGCTTGCAGAAGGCAGACCCAGTCCCTTGTCAATCATGGGAGCAGAGTGGCAGTCCTCCTTTGCTACAATGGAAGGTCCCTTCCCAGGGCTCCGATGGCACCTCACTTCTATTTCAGAAACAGTTCATATTTTCCTAGAAAATAGCTAGAGTCCCAATGTTGCAGCCAGTGTTGTGATGAGACTGTTTCAAGTATTCCTGACAATTAGCCAAGCCTTGTGCTAAAAATCGTCCAATAAAACATAGTCTTACCCTGGATCTAGCAAGTGCATTCTCTGGCATTTACCCAAATGAGTTGGGAAATGTTTCCAGAAGATTACTCAAAATTATCAAAAATTGGAAGCAACCCAGGTATCCTCCAGTAGGTGAATGGATAAGCAAAGTGTTGCATCTGTACAATGCAATGCAATACTGTTCGGTGATTTAAAAAAAAAGAGCTGTCCAGTCATAAAAAGACAAGAAGCAATCTTTTTTTTTTTTTTTAAAGAGAAATATTAAATGTCTATCACAAAAGAAGTCAATCTGAAAAGACAACATACTGTATTCTTTCACATATATGACAGTCTGGAAAAGGCAGAATTTCAAAGGTAGTGACAAGATCAGTGACCTCTGATCAAGGGGATAGGGAGAGAGTAGAAGGGAAGACTAGTGGGCAGGGGGTAATTTTTAGGGCAGTGGAACTATGCTGTATGATAGGATAATGGTGGACAATGTCATCATACATTTGTCAAAGCTCATAGATTGCAGAACACAAAGAGTGAACCCTAATGTAAATAAGGCTTTAGTTAATAATAGTGTATAAATATTGGTTTGTGGATTATAACAAATATAATCCATGAATGCAAAAATGTTAAAATCAGGGGAAATGGTGGAGGGGAGGAAGGGAAATGGAGTATTTGGGAAAATCACTGTGTTTTCTATTCAAATTTTCTATACATCTAAATCTGCTCTAAAACATAGCCTATTAACTTAAAAAAGGTTGTCTAAAAATATACCCATGGTATACACCTGATTTAAAGCAATACAATAAAGTAAAACTGCTAGAATGATAATTTTAATTTTAGAGTAGCTAATTGTGTGTGTGCACACTTCTCCGCTTAAATAGTTGGAGAACAAAGTTCATTTCCCCTTTGGGGCCTCTCCCTGCACATGGCAAACTAAAGGAGAGCAAGCTGTGGAAACACTCCCGCCTAGTGGTAGAAGACGGAATTGCAAAAACATGGCTTACTGCTTTGCACAAGTACTTATCTTTAACACTGGGGACCTCCCCACGTCCTTTTTCAAATCTGGGAAGCAGAGGATGAGGGAAGGAAAGAAAGATAAGTGGTAAGTAGAAGGAGGGCTTGGCTGCCCAAGTAATCTGGTCCCTGACGTGTTCCATCAGGTGACTGATGGGAGATCTAGCGAGTTCTGATGCTTGCACAGAATCACCTCTGCCTCCTAGTTTTGCCCACACGTTCTGCATGGTTTGTTGTGAAGGCCCAAAGTATGTAACTGGTAAAAATGCAGACATGCTCATTCAGGGGGTCTCTAGAGAGGGACCATTCTGGGCCAGGCTGTCCTGAGGCACTCAGAGTGACATCTACCTCTGGAAGCCTGCCCGTGCCGTCTGTAGATACCAGCAGTCTCCCAGCTCTCCTTCCTGAGTGTGAGGTGTGTCCTCGGGCCCTGAAAGATATGTAAGGGGAAAAATGTGGAGGGCAACTGTGGAGCTAGGGGAGGGGACCCAGGGCTCCTGGCTGAGAGGAATGTTTAAGGGGACATCACCATCAAGGGAACAAGAGGTACACAGGGCGAGAAGCAGAAAGTGGTGAAAACAGCAGCTAACCGGGCCTTGACTTGGCCTCAGGCCTGCAGTGCAACAGACTCATCAGCCTCAGGTGGGCGGTAGCTGGTGGGGAGGGGCTGCTTCCAGGTCACTTTGCCCCAACAGGAGAAATCCTACCATGAAGGGAACCCAATAAAAGATGCCAATCTGACAAGGCTACATACAATTCCAACTACAAGACGTTCCAGAAAGAAAAAAGCTGCAAAGATTGTGACAAGATCAGAAATATCATCCCTGAAGCTGCAGCCTCTGCTGCTCCTCAGGATGCCATGGGGACACCCAGATCACCTGGGAGTCAGTTTCCTGGGGCCGCTGTAGTACACTGCCACCAACTGAGTGGCTCCAAATAATGGAAATAAATGCTCTTATAGTTCTGGAGGCTGGAGGCTGGAGTCTAGCAGCCCACGCTCCCTCTGAAGAGCCTAAGGAAGGATCCTTCCTGGTGCCTTCCAGCCTTGGTGGCTCCTGGCAATCCTTGGCCTCGCTATCCACCACTCCAGTCTCTGCTTCAGTCCACATGGCCTTCTCCTCCCGTGTGTCTCTGTCTCCAAATCTCCCTCTACTTATAGGGACACCAATCATTGCACTTTCCCCACCCTCCAGTGTAGCCCAACCTCAATTTAAGCTGATGACATCTGCAAAGACCCTATTTCCAAATAAGGTCACATTTCCAAATAAGACATTAGGGGCTACTACTGCAAAACATTTTTTTTTTTTTTTTTTTTTTTTTTGCCTAATTGCTTTTTGGAGTAATTCAGCAGGCACGGCCTCCTTCTGCCGTATGCCATAGTCACTTAGGTCTGGTATATTAGGTCACATCAGGGTCACACAGAGCTGTCCCTTTGGGTGGCTGTGAGTTTGGGTTCCTTTGAGTTAAGGAGCATCTCTGCTGAGCTGCTTCTGCTCAATAAAGGGCCAGTTGTTTTGAAACAGGAAACAGCTGGTGTGTTTTTCTGCCCACAAATTGACTCAGGAGTCAGGGGCCTGAGGTGGCACCCAGGCCGCTCCTCAACTGCTGGTAGCACATTTGAACTTGTTCCCTCCGCTGGAGCATGAGCAGGAACTCTGTGTTTGAGCAAGTTGGCTGAGGTGGAACCACTACTGTCTGCTGCCAGGCTGAACAACTGTCATCACACCTTGACCTTGAAGCAAATCAGTGAGGTTCCTAATTCAAAGTGGGCTGCGTCATCAAAGTGCGCAGGCTCCAAGCGAATGCACCAAAGACCTCTTGCTGCACCTGAAAACACCTTCCGAAGCTCTGAGACTGTTGAAGGTGCCTGTGGGTATTGCCCAGCTATCACTCCATGTCGCGAGTGGAAGCAACCAACGTGTGTGTGACACAGCTCCTGAGTGACATCTCAGAGCTGCCCTAGAGTTGGGTTGTGGGATCAGGGGAGAGAGGTGACAGAGAAGTCAAAGGGAGAGAGAAAGAAGCAGGTCCCTAAAAGTGACACTGCTGTGCCCTGTGGGTTGGCAGAGCAGGTGCTAGAGCCTCAGGCACTGGAGCCACCACCACTGATGGCCCTGGTGGCAGGGCCAGAGCCAGGACCTGCATCACCTGCCCCGACTCCCGTCCCACCTTGTTGCTTTGGTTTCCTCCACCACACTTGACACCGCTTTATACGGGAGGTTTGTATATAAAATATCTTTAATGACCCCATTTCTTGCCTATGGTCTGCATGAGTTTCCTATTGCTGCAGTAACAAATGGCTACAAAGCCAGTGGTTTAAATCAACACACTAAGTTTTTACAGTTCTGGAATTTTAAGTCCAAAATGAAACTTACCAACCAACGGCTGTGAATTGTATATGGGTTCAGGGTCCCCAAAGGCCTCCTGTGTTGAAATTTAATCCCCACCTGGAAGTAACAAGAGGAGGGGATGTAATCCAGCTGTGGTGTGGAGGGGTGAGACCTTTGGGAGGGGGTCAGTTTTCAGTAAGGTCATCGTGGAGGTTTTACAAGAGAGAGACAGAGAGAGAGAGACAGAGACAGAGACAGAGACAGAGACAGAGAGAGGGAGAGAGAGGACACACACATACACCTGCCCCCATGCACATGCCCACACGTGCACGTATATGGAGCTTCCTGTTTCACCATGTGATGCCCTGTGCTGACCTGGGACTCTTCCATCAAGGGCCCCTTAGCTTTGGGCCTTCAGATTGAGTTCTTTAAAACTTTGTCCCTGGTATTGTGTTAATGGCAACACAAAAGGGGTGAATAAACTGGGTCTCACTAAAATCAAGGTATCTGCAGGGTCTTCCCAGAAGCAGAATCCGTTTTCCAGCTGAGGAGAGAACCCAGCCATCTTCTCTGGCTGGCTTCCCTGCCAGCATCAAAGCCTGCAGTCACATCACTCCAACATCTGTTTTTGTCTCTTTCTCCTACTGAAAACTCTTCTGCCTCCTTCTCTCATCTTTTAAGGGCACTTATGCGTACACTGACCCTGTCTGGGTGGTTCAGGACAAGTCTCTTCATTTTACAGTCAGTTGATGGGCACCTGTAGTTTTACGTACATCCTGAATTCCCCTTGGTCTTGTGTGTATTCACATATTCTAGGAATTAGGACGTGAACATGTTGGGGGACCATTATCCTGCCCACCATGGCATCCTACCTAAAACACAGGCTTTATTATTTGCTCAATAAAATTCAAACATACAATGTCACTTCCCAACTTATTTTCCTTCACTGACTTCATATAGAGTCCAGCATCCTCAGCACCATGTCTTTGCCTGGGCTCCCCCACAACAGTCCTGAAGTTAGTGCAGGAAAGTGTTTCTGGAAACGTTGGGAGGGGAGGGATGAGGAGGTGGGGAAGCAGCCAGTGCAGGATGCATCCAGGAGCAAGAGAGCCCTGTGGGAGACTGAAGATGCATGAAACACACACACACACACACACACAAAGGACTCAGGGTGCACACCCTCTGACTCCCCATGAGGACCATTGCTAGAGGCAGAACTGCGCAGCACCTGCAGCCTGTCCCCGTGCTGGGGCTAGTGAAAGGTGCTTGCAGGGAGACCTCCATGGCCTGAGGGTGCGGGGCACCTACAGAACCTCTACCTGCAGCTCCCAGGGCCCGGTAGATCCAAATACACTAAAGTAGTGTGACAGATAAAACCGTTTCTGCAGCTTTCCTGGATTTACATGGAAAGTTCTGGCGTCTAGAAAATACCTCCCAAGCCTGGGAAATCTGGGAGGGTTGGCCACCCCATCTGGAGCCAACTCTTCAACAGGACAAAAATGAGATGAGCTAGTGAGTGGTTTATTAGGTGCTACCTAAAGTTGGCCACTCTCCTGGGCTTCAGGGCCTAGTTTGAGGCATGCGTAGATCCATCTGCTTTAAATAGTTACACAGCCTGCTCTGGCTATGAGAAACCCAGCTGACACTTTGCCAGGGCTCCCTCACAATCCAGATCATGCACACACACCTTGAGGTTTGTGCAATCTGAAGACCAGGTGCCCTGCATGCAAATGAGAAAGGGCAGCAGGGTCTGGGTCTGGGAGTTTCCCATCCAGAAGGTGGCCTCCAGTTCCTTTTTCCTGCGGGGCTGTATCCTGTGTTCATTAAAGCCCTGTGTGAGGACTCCTGTGAGAGCCTAAGAGTACTTCCAATAATTCAGTCCTATAAAGGGTCGTTGCTCTAGCCAACCACTCGCCTCTCCCTCTGCAAATGCCTAGAAATAGGACATCTCTCGTCTTGTTGAGTTGCTTGCTGTGGTCAGAACATGTCAAGGTCTCTTTCCCCTCTAGATCTTGGAAAGTATTGTTCTCTCAGGTCCTCAGACACCTTCTTTGGCCCCCACACTTATGAAGCTGTCCCCCTCTTGGGCTCTCAAAGCCCACAGTACTGCCCCCCCCCGCCCCCCCGCCCCCCCCGCCCCCCCGCCCCCCCCCACCCTGTGTTAGAGCTGCCTGTGGTCTTGCCTGACCCCTGGTGGACTGAGTCTGTCATAACAAAGCACCTCGGTCAGGGAGGTTTAAACAGCAGAAATGGATTTCAGCTTGTTCCAGAGGCTGGAGACCAAAATCGAGCTTCATTTGGTGCCTGGTGAGCACCTTCGTCTTAGCATGCGGATGGCTGCCTTCTTGAGGCCTCTCACAGGGTCCTTCCCCTGTGCCTGTGCAGAGACTGAGAGCTCTGGTGTCTGTTTCTCTTCTGATAAGGTCACCAGTCCCATCACTTTAGGATCCTGCCCTATGACCTCATTTAACTTAAATCACCTGCTAAAACCCACATCTCTAAATCCAGTTGCAGTGAGGGTTAGGACTTTTCTGTACAAATTTGGATGAGGGGGGCGACAATTCAGTCCAGTGAGGAGTCCAGAAGCCCCCTAAGGGGGAAGGGGACCGTGCCACATCACTGAACTCCCGGTGCAGTAAGTGGCAGCAAACAAGTGCAGAGCGGAGGGGGAGGTGGGAGAGGGGGAGGAGTAGTCTGGCTGCAGCCCTCACAGCAAGCAGGACAGAACTCACCCACCTGTTCCGGCCCTTTCCCTCTGGTTTAGACACCAACGCAGCATCTCCCAGGCTGCCTTTGAAATAGGGCACCGCAGCCAGGGGACCGCTGAAGCTGGAACTGAACTAAGCGTGAAGGGAGGCGGGACAGGCGGTGCCGGTCATTGCTTGTGCAGATCTAGCCAGTGTGGAGGGGCAAGCGCTGCATGGCAGCCCCCGACCCCCTATCACTTCACTTCGGAGATTCCAGGGCTGTGCTACTACCTGGTTCTGGAAATTTTTGCTTGAGTTAGAACAAGCAGCTTCCTGGTGGGTTACTTCTGGGCTGCTATGGCTTGAACATGGCTTGCTCCTCTGAAGTTTGTGTTGACAGGATGGCCACTGAGGTGGTGGTGGGAGGTGGGGCCCGTCGAGGTGCTTAGATCCTTAAGAGGCACTGGTGCCTCTCTCCTGGGGCAAGCGAGCCATTTCCAGTGGACTCGTTACGGTGAGAGTGGGTGGTTATAAAGTGAGCCCACACCTGGGGTTTTGTCTGTCTCCCATGCACCTGCGTGCCCATCTGTTTTTCTGCCATAAGACCCTTACCAGAAGCCGAGCAGATGCTGATTCCATGCTCTTGGACCTCCGAACCTCCTGAACCAGAGCCCAAACAAGTCTCTGTTCTTTATAAGTTTTCCAGCCTCAGGTGTTCTGTTGTAGCAACAGAAAATGGACTAAGTAAGACATGGGGTGTTATTTTAGGAGTCTTTTCTGGAGGCCTCTTTTGTAGTCTGTTTCTCTGCATCTTCTGAATATAAGTACATAACTCCTCTATGAAATCTACTTCTGCTTAAAATAGGCCAGTTTTTGTAATGGCAAGAGAAGTTGCCTGAAACAGAGAGAACTACCAAATCCATTATACGATGTGCACTTGAGAAGGTGAACCGTTATTCAAGGCACTAGAGGTCACAGCGGCACTGGAAATTCCCAGAGGCCTATAGCACCCATCCCTCCCCAGACTCAGAATTCACCTGCTCTGCATGCAGGGTCAAGGACATAGAGAATGGATTCTGAAGTGGAAAATTCAAAGCCCATCAGCACCAACCCAGAGCTGTTGTAGTCCACCCAGAGGTAGTGGCCTTCATGGCTCCTCTGACGAAGGCCAGGAGTTTTGTCACCCTCTGATGATGCCAGGCCAGAGGGTACAAAGATGGGTGGTATTTGCAACAGGGCTCAGATGGTCCTGAGTAGAGGAAGGAAGAGGGCATGGTTGTGGTATACCAGTGACTGGTGAAGGTGACCTCAACAACACTGTGGGGGCCATTAGCCAGGGTCACTGAGGCCACCCTGAGAGTCCCAGCACAACAGGGATCCTAGTGTCCATCTGACCAACCTGTCTGGATACAGCTTTGAAATACTGAGGTAAGAGCGTTGGACAAAGGTTGCTTCCCTCCAGGCAGGATTTATTGAATTGGATGCAGTGACCATGTACCTCTGATCATGGAGACACCCGTTCAACATTCAGACTCCTGAACCCAGGTTCCTAGATTCACCAACCTGAAATTTCTGGCCATGGTACCCAGAAATATGCATTTACAGAAGTGGCACACTGAGACCTGAAGTCGCTCCACTTAGACCCTCCCGTCATCGGAATCACCTGATGCCGGATCTCTTGATATGGTCCCGAGATGTTCTTCATGGAATGTGAGGCCTCAAGGCATCTTTGAGTGTGGGAGGCCCCCGGCCCGTGAGCTAAGCATCCCCTCTCAGCCTTGAGTAAAGGGGCACTGGGACTGGCATCACACACCGTGCACTGAGCGAAGCAAGTGGCCTTCACCTTGGCTAGGCAAAGACGTTTGCTTCAGCCCTGGACTTGAGCGTGACCCAGCGGGGGACCGGGCAAACCCCTTTGAAACCTTATCCCCTGCCTCATGTAGTGTGGAATATTCTACTGGAAGTCCTCCGTGGTCTCTTCCCTATAAATAAAGTGACTCTGGGTGAACCAGCTCTCTTGCCTTCTAGCATGGAAGAGGACCCATGATGTCACAGAGCCGTCCCCCTCCCACTCTGTGAAAAAACTACTTCCATGTCCGTGTGGTCTTTTCCCCGTCAGCCCAAACCACGCAGAGTGACCCCGATTCCATCCCCCGCACGGGACCTGGGTAATAATCTAGCTGGTCTCTGGGGAGGGAGTAGAGATGGAACTGACCTGCTGTATTTGTGGTGCCTGTTGGAGGAGGAGGGAGCAAAGAAAGGGACAGGCTGACTGATGTCCCCTCCAGAGTCTCCAGGGGGCCTGCTGGGGGGCAGAGGCGCAGTTCTTACAGCCACACATCTGTCCACAGCTTGAAGGAACGACAAATAGCACATCTTCCGCTACCAGGGATCTTGGAGTAACTACATACATGTATATAGTATATATTGTTCTTTCGTGTGTGTGTGTGTGTGTGTGTGTGTGTGTGTGTGTGGTGCTGGGGATGGAACCCCGGGCCTCACACATGCTAGGCACACCCCAGCCCTTTTATATCTGTGTTCCACTTTATTCCCGTGGGATTTAAGGTCTTTGGTTTATCAGAGTACAGTGATTGCTCTCCTGGTGACTGGTGAAGGTGACCTCCACAACACTCTTCTCTATTTTCTCCCAACATTCAATTTGAACTTCTAGCTTCTGGAACTATGGAAGAATAAACTTCTGTCATTTAAATTTGTGGTAAACTATATGTAATAGGATATCATTTTAGATATTTGTGCACTATAATCCAATGGTATTAAATGCATTTGCAGTGTTGCATAGTCATCATTATTATCTATACTCAAAACCTTTTCAATATCCTCAACCTAGACTGTGGCCATAAACATCTAACTCTTTCTCTTCACCTCTCCTAGCCCTAGTGGCCACTCTCCTACTTTCGGCCTCTATGAATTTCACTATTCTAGTTGCCTCATATAAAGAGGAATCATGCAATATTTACCCTTCTGTGTTTGACTTATTTCATGTAATGATGTTTTCACGGCCCATCCGCATTGTGGCCGATATCAGAACTTTGTTCCTCTAGCTGGCTAAATAACATTCTATTATATATTACATACTGCATTTTATTAATTCATTCAACTATCAATGGAGTCTTGAGCTGCTTTCACCTTTTCACTATTGTGAATAATGTTGCAGTGAAAATTGGTGAACAAATATTTGTTTGAGTCATTGATTTCAATTTTTTGGGATATACACTAAAAAAACATAATTGCTGGATCATGACATAATTCAGTGTTTATTTTTTAAGGAACCACCAAACTGTTCTCAATAGTAGCAGCACCGTTTTAAATTCTCTTTTCCCTTTTAAAGCAAAAAGAAGGTTCATGAAACAAAGAACTTTGAGATGAAGCAGTTACTTCAGGGGCTCACCTAAAGCTGCTGAGGCACCTGCTCTCTCATTGCTCATCTCTGTCTCCACTTGCCTGTCTTGCTTGGCTCCATGTGAGATGACGGCAGCAGCTGAAACTGCCGCATTCACATTCGTCTTACTGTCTCTGAGTTCACTGGAGAAACTTTTGGGTTCTCATTTATCAGTAAGTAATTGGTGTCCCTGACGCTTTTCCCATTCCAGGAAATTTCCCTCAGTTCAGAACAAGATCAGTCTCTCACGGTGTCTGTGAATGGAGGTCACAACCTTCAGGGGTGTAGCAACTCACCTTCTCCATCACTTTCAATTCATCCTTCTTCCTGACCTTCACAGCCAGCCAATCCCTCTGCCTTGCCAATTCTTCCCTTGAAAATACTTTTCCTCCTCATTCACTCCCTCTGAGCACTCTAATTCCTGCAGGTAACCCGAGGCTGGAGGTGATATTGCATCTGGGAAGCCCACGCTAATAACGTCACCGCATAGAAGAGGAGGTGTGCTACGGAGAGGTCTCTATGGGGAGTCTGTGGCTTCCTTCTCCGCAGCAACGTAAATCTGGACTTATGAGGCGTTCTCAGGTGACCCACTGAACGTAAGAGAAGGTTCTGGCTTAACTGGCTACATGTAAAACAGCTGAAGAAAGGTGATGTGAGCAGCACCGAGAAACAGGGAGAAGGTGAGCAAGTGGCAGACTCAAGAGTCTCTGCACCAGGGCTGCCAAGGCAGACGCCATGTCTTCAGACCTCTCTCTCCATCCAGGATAAATGAGTCTCTGTGCTGAGTTCATGTTCACCAAGCAACCTGCTGACTACTAATCAGCTTCCCAAGTTCCTGGATGGCAGACAAGCAGCGCCTTGGAGGGTAGCCCAGAAGGCCCCAGGATCTGTCCAAAGCCCACAGCTGAGGTGATTATTAGAGGTAAAAGGCACTCTGCAGGGTTGAGAGCAGGCGCAGGGCTCGCGGCAAACCCTGGTCCTGTGCACAGTCAACAGAGCTCCCTAAGGAGGCCCTAGCTGGTCAGCCACCTGTCTGCCCAGTCACCACATCCTAAGTGACCACTGTTCTGACCACACAGAGAAGGGAAGGGAGGCTGGGCAACATGGTGGCAGTAGATGACTTCCCAGAAAAAAAAAGTGAGGGCCTTCCTTGCAGACTTTTATTGGTAGCTGGAATTTCAATATGGCTGCACTGGCCAAGCTTTCGGGGCACACTCACTTGATCAGGGTAAAATGTGTCGGTGGTATGTCCCATGCCTCCTGCCTGTGTCACCCAAGAAGGGTCATCCATGGTAAGACTGAATGTATCTAAGACTTCAAGGGTAGAGAATTCAAAGCAGAGATCCCTGGATCAAGATGCTTCTGGCCATATGGAACAGAAATCCCAACTTGGACAGGCTCCAGGCGGTTTATTTATTGACTCACATCTACACACGGGTCAGGCTTCAGAGTTGACTAAATCCAACGGGGACTCCAGCTCCATCTCCCATAAACTAATCTTTGACGGAAAGAGCGCCACCTGCTGATTGACTCGGGAATGACTTCTCCGATACAGCCCAGAGGGGTGGAGAAAGCACAGGGTCACCACCAGCAGCTGAGACGGACAGCACTCCGCCTGAGAGCGGAGGCCAGTCTTCATCACAGGGAGTGCTGTGCAAGAACCACAAAGACCACAGGAGTGGCCGTCACCTCTGTGGATGAACTGAGATGTCGGTGAGAGCCTTGGACTTTCTCTCCAGATGCAAATTACGGGGTGCAGCTTAATTTGAGATTGCAAAAGTTATAACCAAAGAATTGTCCCTGTTTTCATTTATTTCACTCAGCAAGTCCTGATTTCCCATTATCTTTTAGGACCTCATAAAATGGCCCCAGCAAACGAGCCTGGTGAATAGCTCAGGGTGGTCTTAGGAGTCAAAACCTACAGAGGACAGAGAAGACCACCACTGAAGAACTCGGGGGGTGGGGGGTGGTTTAGGAATAGCACAGGAAAGGAAGAACAGGAACTCTGGAATTCTGCTCAGGGTCTCTGCTGCTTGCCCTGGACCCTTTGGTGACTGGAGCTATGGGGTTCCCATCATTCCTTCTGATAATATAAAAACTCAAATGGCTGCAGAATGGTTAAAAAAAAAAAAACTTTGCCTAAGCCTTAGAGATTTTTCCGGCAGGGTAAGTTGCCTCTCACACCTCATTTAAAGAATTGACTGTTTCCTGGAATCCAATAATACATTTCAATGTTCGAGAAATACAAGGTTGGCCAGTTTGCCTCCTGACCTGAACATTCCCATGGAGTTACAAAAGGTACGGCCACCCTCATCTGTATCAGTTCACCTCCATCCTGCTTCTCACCCCACAAAGAAAGCTCCTTTGATTCTGGAAGGCTCCGTCCGGCTGGACCTCAGTGGAGCACTTGCCTGGCTTCTAACTCAGCCTGTTCTGCACCCCAGTTGCACTTTCCTTTACTCTAGTCTTGTTTATGATCTTGGTTTTGCATGTCCCACCACAACCTGTGCGTGTCGGCAATGCTCCTATCCCCTCGACCCTGTCCTTGCTCTCGCCCTTTCACTAACTCTGCCTCCTAGAAACCATCCACAGGGGCGGGGGGGGGGGGGGGGGGGGGCTGTTCCTCACTAATCCATTGTGCACGTGAGCCAGAGGTTATCCAGCCACATTTTAACTTACTCAACCCCTACTGAAGGACATCTGGGCTGTTTCCTGCCTTTTGTTGTTAAAACAAGCAGTGTCCTGAGAGTAGCTTTGTGCCTATGTCCCCTTTGCATTCTTGCCGTGTATCTTTGAAATGGATCCCTAGGAATGGGTTGCTGGGTCAAATGGAAAATCCTTTTTGTAATTTTGCTGGATAATGTCAAATCCTCTCTGAGATATTATCCTAGTTTTTTCATAGCTTTGTCTGTCTTTTTTTTTTTTTAAACACCTGTTTAACTGGAGGTTTTGTATTTAACTTATTGGCAGAGGTCCCATCACGAGAAATTTGTGTTGAGAGTTGGATGATATCAGTTCACTTTACAGGTTTTATTCAATGTGTCTGTGGAATGAAGTGTTTACCAGTGCATGAAAAATGGCCTGTTTGGTTACTAAATTATAATGTGCCTTAACACCATATTTCCAGGGTTCATGGCTGGTCCTTTCAGCATCATTGAGACTATGGGATTCTGAAATTATTTCAGTTAAAAAAAAAAAAAATCATGCTGTCCTGGTGGTGGTGGTGACAAATCCTGGTGCCAAAGTGTCTTGGATTAGCATACCATGTTCCTCAAATCCTATAGGAAAGGAAAACTCTCTCCTCCACAGGACATTGAATTTCCTTTTGCATGAAGTCTCCTCTTTGGTCACTGCCAGGACTCGGGCTCCTGTGTGCCTCACATCACCTCCAAAGAGATGGCACAAGGCCAGCCCTTGCCAGCTCAAGGAGGGTTTTGATGGTAGTTGTCTGGGCCCAGCAGAAGCATGTCAGTGGAGACTGCCTGACACAGTTAGGTGCGTCATAAATTCCAAAGGCTAATCCCCCCTCCCATGGGGGAGTTTGGGCCCCAGGATCTAGGGCTTTTGGTAGCAAGTCAAGGCTTCAAATTCCTAGAGGCCAATCACCTGCCAAAAACCCCTTCACAGGTGAACTCTCCTGAAAGGGGAGCTCTACACACCTTGGATATCTGATCCTCTGTCCAAGGAGCCAGCCCAGCACAGGAGACTCCTGAAGGGACCTGGCAGTGGCAGAAAACAGGAACTTGCCAGAGCCTCTGGACACCAGCGAGGGATCAGGCGATTGATTCCTTGAGAAGCTTGGCGGGGGTGGGGGGTGTGGGGGGGATGGGGTGGGGGGGTGAGGTGGGGGGGAATAAATGCTTTCACAGGTAAGCTCTGGAACAGAAAAATGTTCCCTGAAACCAGACCACTGCTGGGTGCAGGAAAGTTTAAGGGGAGATTGAACCCTTTCAAATAAATGGGGTGCACATCAGTTATGTGAATTTTACAGGAAATCCGCAACACTAATATGAAACACAAGCAGTCTAAAACAGCCAGTGTGAGGTTTTGATAAAGATGTCACACATTCTTCAAGAAGAATGGCCGTTAGAAAAACCCAGAGTTGACAAATAAGGTTCAGAGGTTATACAAGTTCCAAAGTCTGAATTACTAACCTCTTTCTAAAACCTTGAATATTATTTTTATTGCTAGTAAGCATACAAGATCCAAGAGTCAAAACCACGCTAGAAGGGTACTCACAGAGGACCCCACGCCCTCCCCGACTTACCGTCTTACTTAATATCTTGTTTGTTCTTCAAGTGGTTCTTTAGGTAAGCATAAGCAATTCTTCATTCTTGTTTTCCATGTTGAATGCCAGCCGGGCCTGGCAAGCAGGGCCCGCAGGTTTCCTGGGAACGTGGGAAAGAAAAGAAGACAAAGGTTTGTGGAGCCAAGCCTTGGCCAGAGTCCGCAGGCTGCGGGCCATCTTCAGGCGGATGTGGCCCTCAAAGTGGTAGGAGCTTTCCCTTTGAGGGCCAGAAGGCAGATGCTGTGTGCTAGAATCACCCGGGATTGCTGAGGCTCGGATCACCTGCAAGGCTTCTTCTACCTTCCCTTCAACAGAAGCCCAAAGCAGGTTTTTTCTTTTCTTTTCTTTTTTCTTTTGGTACTGGGGATTGAACCCAGAGGCGCTTAATCACTGGGGCACATCCCCAGCCCTTTTAAAAATTTTATTTAGAGACAGGGTCTCACTGAGTTGCTTAGAGCCTGGCTAAGTTGCTGAGGCTGGCTTTGAACTTGCAATCCTCCTGCCTCAGCCTCCCTAGCGGCTGAGATTACAGGCTTGCGCCACCATGGTACCTGGACAAAAGCAGTTCTTTAAGGAAAGGAGGGAAGAGCTTTGTTTCCAAGTCTGAGGGTAGAATCCTTTGGCCTAAACATTTTTTTAAAGCACTGGAATAAAATAAGTAAAATAACATCCTCCGATCCAGTCCTCCCCAAGCCGCCCTGTTCCAGAACCAGCTTCCTTGTTTCCTATCCAAACCCAGGGTCTCGTGCAAGCTAGGCATGGGCTCTGTCAGTGAGCAACACCCCAGAACCAATAGCTTTTGATGTAGCATTTCTAATAGAGGAAAAAATGTTAGCATCTACCCCCAATATCCCAATATATTGTAAATATACTAATAGATCTTCGCACGTTTTCATATATAAATGTGTATATGTTTCATGTTTTGTATATTAGTAGAGAATGTTACCATACTCTTAGAGCATGGACCCTATAAAACACAAATATGTACGGAGACAGAGAGGTCAATAGCAAAGATGGCCCAATATGAGCTCAGGTTCACTTGCATGTTCTCTGCCTCTGAGGAATGGGCACCCATCCCCTCACAGACCACCGCTCCAGGCCCCCTTGATCCTGGAGGTGGGCTTCTTGGTGGCTTGGGATCCTTTTCTTCTCAGGTAGCCTTCTAGGAGAGGGAGGGGCATTCCCAGTGGGCCAGACCTATTACCCGTGCCTGGTATTCTGCACTAGAGCATCCTCTCACTTACTGTGAGTCTCCAACGTGGGTGACCTTTCATGCAGACCCTGGGGCTGGAGACGGGTGAGACCCTCATCGCTGACTTGCTCTGGTGAGTCTGGGAGCTAGCAGCAGGGCCTGGAGACCAGCCCGGTAGCAGGCTGTTTAATTTTGCTTATTTTTCTGTTTGGGATTTTTTTTTTTTCAAGTATTGTTTTACTTGTTGAGTTTGGTGACTTCTGAGGGCCACATTCCTCTTCCTTTGTTCCATAGGAAGTTTGCTCAGAATTGCTTACAAGTTGCTTTCTTTAGGGCATCTGCTGAGGGCAGAGGTTCTCAGCATGCACATTCTTGGTGGTGGGGGCTGGGCCATTTTGGTGGGTTGCAGGATGTTGGGCGGCATCCCTAGCTTCTACCACTAGGTACTGGTAGCACTGCCCCAGCCAGTCATAACGCAAATCTCTCTTTCCACATTGAAAAATTGCCCCTGGTTGAGAAATAATGGTGGGAAATCAAAGCCTCAGACTGTTGGGTGGTCCCAGCCCAGACACTGCCCTCCCATTATATATTGTTTTGTTTTGGTACTGGTGAGTGAACCCAGGGGCACTTAACCACTGGGCCACATCCCCAACCCCTTTTATTTTTGATTTTGAGGCCAGGTCTCACTAAATTGCTTGGGACCTGTCTAAGTTGCTGAGGCTGGCTGTGAACATGCAATCCTCCTGCCTCAGCCTCCCAAGTCACTGGGATAACAGGCCTGCACAGCCACTGGGGCCCTAGATTTCCAAGCAGGAGCCCTCTAGTTTTCAGGAAGCAGTTGCATTAGATTTGCGGAGAGTGGCAGGTGATGAGGGACCAGGGCTGTCTCCTCCCAACTCATCTGCATGGAACAGCCTCACAGCAGACAACCCTTTGGTTGCCTCATTGCTGTATGGGTAAAGCCCAAATCTGCTGACGGGCCCCGTGGGCCCCTTCAGAGTCCAGTTCTTGCTGGTCTCTCCGGTGCTTCCAGCCTGCCTAGCTGTTCCTCAGACACCCCACTCTGCTCCCTGACTTTTCTTTGCCTAGTGCACTTCCTGATCTGGATTTTCCCCAAGCTCGCTCTTCTGCCCAGAACCATAACTTCTACCTCTCTGCTCAGTTAACCTTCTCTTCATCCTTCAGTGTACCTGGAACTGAGCAAGCTTCTCCCCAACACACCCTGCTGCAGGTCACTGCTGGGCTCCTAGGTACGCAGGTCATTTACTTCCTCTGTGTGGTAACTGCTTGCCTACTTGTCTGAAGCCCCCAGGAATGGGGCTTCACGAGGACATACACTCTAGGACCCTGTCCCTGCTCTGTCCCCAGTCCCAGCACAGTGACCAGCGGGTTTCTGTGCTTATCTGCTAAATATATGCACACACAACACAGTGCCTGCAAGAAGGACATGTTCCCCAAGGGTCAAGAAGGGTTCCGCTCACAGGGTGCAGGTCACAGTCTCGGGAGCCAGGCTGTCGGGGACACTGCTGGGCTCTGCTGCTTTCCAGCTGGTGGTGTCTTTGGGCCAACTGCTCACCCTTTCTTTACTATTGGGGTGGTACTAACAGTATTCACATCAAGGATCAGTATAGAAATTATGAGTTGGGCTGGGGATGTGGCTCAAGCGGTAGCGAGCTCGCCTGGCATGCGTGCGGCCCGGGTTCGATCCTCAGCACCACATACAGACAAAGATGTGTCCGCCGAAAACTAAAAAATAAATTAAAAATTCCCTCTCTCTCTCTCTCTCAAAAAAAAAAAAAAGAAATTATGAGTTGATGTACGTTACAGGCCTGATCCAGTGCCTGACTCACGGTCAGCCCTCCGTAAGAGCTTGCCAGTTCCCTTTCAAACGTCAGGGAAAGGACAAGGGTCTTGATTTGAGGAGGGAGGGTAGGCCACTGGGATGTGGAGGGGAGGCAGACAGAGAAGGTGGAGAGTGTTCTTGCAAGATAAGAGGAAGCCTGGGTTAAAGCAGCCCTTAGAGAGGAGGGCTGAAGCAGCCGGACTATTCCAGAGACCCACCCATTTTGTAGAGTTTTGGTAGATTATTATTTGGGGATCTAAGGAAGGAGAATGAAACCCTCTTAACCTTCCTTTCCTCTGTGGCCCTCTCTACCTACCCAGGACTCTCAGGAGGGCATGTCCTGAGCATGTATTTACCATCTCACCTGATCGTATGTTTCCAGTTCAACCCTTGAATTTGGTGACAGAATCCTTTAGAAAAATGGGGTCTGACTGTTTTAAATACAACAGGGTGATTTCATTCCATTTTTAGGTGTTCAGATGAAATGGAACTCCGACTCTGCCTGAAAGACTTTCAGAGGCCCATCCATCAGATGAGTGCGGACCCCATGATGGACATTTCTGGTTGGCACTCACAGAGCCAGAGTGGGATCACCTGCTGTGGCCTCAGGTCTGAACTTTCCTCTAGAGGGGAAATGACTTCATGCTTCTGAACAAGTTTATCGTGGGTGAAGGAGAAACCAAGAACAGGAACGTTCTCCCGGTTCTCCAGCCTCTGACACGCTATCTCATCCCTGAAGGTTTGAGCCCACACAGGTACAAATGCAAGGGAAGCAACCCGGTCACTTGGCAGCCATTGTGTTCATTTGGCTGTTTAAACAATTCAGTCATGCTGGCCGGTAGACAGGCGACAGCAAACACCGGCTGACACTTGTACTTCTGTGTCCCGGACGAGGCAAGGGCAATATTGGCCTGATGTGAGGTTCTGTAGGTCACCTGTTGTCCAGGACACCTGCGTTGAACTCCTGGCTCTGATACTTTAAGGAGTTATTTGGTAGCTCTGAACCTCAGTCTTTTCATCTATCCAGCAGGGAGAGCGACTTTAGTTATTCCATAAAGTCTGAAAGGCTGGGATAAAACACACGTAGAGCTCTGACTAGTAAATACTCACTATGTGTCAGTTATTGCTGTCTGTTTTGGAGTTCATGAGCAGATGGCAGCATCATACCAGAGAAGAGAATCCATTAGCCAAAGTCCTGGATGGGCATTTTGGTTTTGGAATAATAGTCAGATGGGTTGACGACTGTCAGTGAGAGAGGGGTGCTGAGTTGCTTTGCCTAATAAACAAATAGGGATTTGGGGGTTGAGTGTGAGCAAGCCAAGCGGGAGGATTCTGGATGAGGTGGAGAGGGAGGACAGGAGGCCTCTCCCAAGCAGAGATATAATCAGTGAAAATTCCTTGGGGCAGGAATGGCCTGAAGCCCTTAAGAATCCATAGGTCTAATATTCAACTTGAAGGCATCCCCCGGCCTTCATGGTTCTGATGGGTCCCAGGATGGAACCCACTGCCCCTCATTAGCCCTACACACCTCCCTTGCTGTGTGGCCATGTCCTAGCTGGCCTGGGCCATCTGGTTTATACCTGTAGCCCCAGCCTAATGTCTGGGTCTGGCTATAATTTATGTCCTAACTGTGCCCAGCTGCCTGGTGCAAGGTGGTTATGCTTGAAAAACCATTCAGAAGAGACTGAGCTCACTTGGGCTGAGATGAGGAGGACAGAAGAGAGTAGCAGTAAGAGATGAAGCTCGAGGGAAGTAGACTTAGGTGTTCAGAGCAGAGGCCATGGGAGAGATGCTGGGCTGCCCTCTGCTCTCAGCACAGGACTTGCAACCTCGGTCAATGCTTAGGGAGACCTGGAAGATGAGGAATGTTCAAGCAACCAGCATATGGGTTACATTCGTAGCATTTTTAAGTAAAATTGACAGCTATTGAAATCCAAAAATTCCATCAATTGCCCCTAATCCCCTGTGCCTCTGTCAACAATCTTGTCCCCCACTCCCTCCCCTCAACCAACCAACGTTGGTTTTGACTTGTGTTAGTCTGCTTTCCGTTACTAAAACAAATGCCCCTGATAGATAAACTTATAAGGAGAAAAGGCACGATTTAGTTCACAGTTTGGGAGGTTCCAGACCATGATTGATTGGCCCTGCTGCCTTGGGCCTGCAGTGACCACCAAGTCAGGGCCAGAGTGCATGGTGGAACCAAAGGGGAGTGGTCCCCTTCAGGCCAGGAGGTGAAGAGAGAGTGGAAGAGACCCAGGTCCCAGGCTCCCTTCTGAGACCACACCCTCAATGACCTGAAGACCTCCCACTAGGCCCCACCTCTTAAAACTGCTGCCACCTTCCAATAGTGCCAAATTGGGGACCAGATTTTAATACACCACCAGTCTTTGGGGGAACATTCCATATATTCAAACTATAGCAGCGCCATATACATGGAAACTTTTTCATCTGGCTTCTTCCAATTTTTCATAATGCACTTTAGATTTATCCATGTTATTGAACATATTGCAGCTTATTTATCATTTCCATGTTGCTGTTGTTGTTGAGAAATGCTCCATTATGTGGGTGAAGAGAGAACAAAGGACAGGCAGCTGGTGTCACAGGCGTGGGGCAGGAAATGGAAGCTGATTCAAAAGAAAAGGAATGCTAATACCTCAAGGACACTTCCACTCCTCCTCACCTGTGGCCAAGGTGACCCGCCTCCAAGGAATTGTTCTTCAGCCCAGAGTTGTCAATGCGTACCGCCCCACCTGCCTTTCTGGGCAGACAATGGAAAATAGGGAGAAGTATCCCTGAACGCTCCCAGAAAGAAGCCTGGGAACTCTAAGAGGACCTCCCGCAGACACTGCCCTGGGCCCCCTCCTCCCTGGGGAGAACTCTGTCTCTGTTCTAACCTTTAAATAAAACTTCTTTTCTGCACTTGCCTCATCATTTCCCAGGTTGAGGAATGGGACTTGGACTCCCAAGAATGGTGTCATGGGTACACCACAGTTTGCTTATCCATTCCCTAGTCTTTGAACATTTAGGTTGTTTTCATTAATTGCATTTGAACATTTAGGTTGTTTTCATTAATTGCATTGTTTGGATAAATCAACATATCTGTGTAGCCGCACCCCTCTCAAGAAACACATTTAAAATATTACTAAGAAACAGATTAGAGTTCAAGGAATGTTAGGGTTTTTTTTTCAGCTATGGGTCTTTGCTACTCTGATAATGTTTTTACTGCATAGAATGTCAAAGCAAGCCAATGAGATTGAAATATAGTTATCAGACATAAAGAAGAAATGGGTGATTTGGTAATATATATTTGTTTCTTTGTGGTCTTGTTAAACAAAATCAGGAGGTAAGTTTAGTAACTACTGAAATTTCCAAGTGATGAGTGTAAATAACATTTTGAGATGCTTCCATGTGTAATGAGATATAAAAATATCAATGATTTTCATTGAGTTACAGGTACAATTATAATGTTATCATCTATTCTCTATATTCATAATGGAAGGAGATGCTAAATTTTAATTTGAGATTCATGAATATAAAAGCATGTTTTCTTCCCTGTTACCTGGGAAAGAAGCATTTTACCTGTGTGTCTTGGGGACTTGGGTTGTGACGCCTTGTAAGATTTAGAGATCAAGCTCATTTTGTTGCTGCAACCTTAAAAAGGGATTGTGACTCCTTTCTGCTAATTTCTGTGTGTACCCCAGGGATGGAACCTGGGCTCTTTTCTCTGTTGACGCACGTCTGTGCATGACCGACCTGTTTGAAGGAGGTACATAATCCCTAGTTATTTCTGTGCCTTCGTTGACTGCTCAACTTAAAACAGTCTAACAATTATGCCTTTAAATCTGATGAAAGAGAATTTGAACAAAGCCCCCAAAGTTCTCCAGCGGGTGAAACATTTAACTTCATCCTATGGAGACTTGCTCTGAGTTCACAGTCGTGTACATGCACTGAAAGCAAAAATGAAAAAGGCGAAAAGCAAGAAGAGTTTCACTAAGGGTAGAAAAACAAAACTGTGATTTTGTGAGCCCCGAGTTTCTATTGAAACGTGAGCCCATTTGATTCTGGGAAAATTCAGCTTCCTGGTTTGAAGACAGGCTTACACAACAGCTTTCGAGCTTTACCTATATCAAATGTTTCTGGACTCACCCAACAGGATTCTTTTCAGCTATAATGGATATAAGTGCACCAGAGATCATGCAGAGCAACAATCCCTTAAAAACCACTTACATTTACAAGGAGAAATAAATATGTCCCAAATACCCAGATTGTCACCAAATACGGTTCTTTTAAAGTTTTTGTCTTCACCAATTTTCTCACTCCTCCAAAAAAATCTACAACCTTCCCATTTCCTACTGCATACTTCAGTTGCATTTAGATCTTATAGGTGCCTTAGTCACATCCTCACTATAAAAATCCATATGGTCACAATATGCCTTCATTACATTTTCTCCCACATGGGGGTAACGTCAGGAAATGATGAGAGTACCAGAAAAATAAGTTTCTAACTTGATGGTAAATGTCTGAAGCATTCTAATGAGTACGGAGCTTTATTTCTCAACCAGAGTTAGGCTTAAAAGTGCCAGTTCTCTTTAGAGTGGTTGCTCATTGGCTTAAGTTCCCATGAAGGTATAGTTGTGTGATCCTCAGAGCAATATCTTCCCAAATCTGGGAAGACGTGTGACATTACTACAGAACCCACAGAACAGACATCAGGAACCTGAGTGTGACCAGCTGGAGGTAAGGCGGAGGCATCTTTCATTCCGACACACTTTTCTGTCCATTCTGATGCCCTGCTGCCTTTGAGCACTCAAAGTCTGGCAGAGTGAGTGCCTTTTCTTTGCGCGTCTACAGCTTACGGATTTTGTTCGCACAGATTCTCCTTTAGTACGTGTGGGGTCCGTCTCCTGTGCAGGGACCACCTTCTAACAGTGGATACAACTTGGGACACTGAAGCCTGGAGATGTGGAGGGAAACTCATCCAAAGACACTCAGAAACCAAGTGCAATGAGATGGGGGAGAAGGAATTGTTTGGAAATATCTTAGACAGGCAATCCTATATGTTAACTGTGAATGTCATCTCTGGGGTTTAGGGTCTCAATAGGAAATGGGGTTTTCAAAAGCTCTATTTCACTTATAAATTAAACAGTTAGGGTTAGGGTTAGGAGTGCTAAGCCTGCATAGTCCATTTTCCTTTGGTGAAAGAAGCGGCCATCTATGACTCTGTAACATAAGAGCATTTTTTTCTGAGGGTTAAACTGAGGGGAGTAAGGGTGGCCCAGGCTGCTGGACTGTGTCCTAATGTGAGGCTGTCAGGGGCAGATTGGGCCCCATTTTTAACCCATGGAAGGCTTTCCCTAGGGCTACACATGGGGAACACCTCAGGGGAACTTGGAGCCAAGGAACAGGGTCATTTCCTCTTTGAGTTTTAGCTGTTGTTCCTTGGGATTGTGTTCAGGTCTCTGGAGAGGACAGTAGAACCCTAGGTCTTGAGGTCAGCATATGGTGGAGGTGAGGAAACAGTAGTTTTTGCCTTAGAAAAATCCTGGGGCTGTTGGGTAAATCATTGATGGGGAGATCCAAAAGGTAGATATGCAAATGACTCTTGGAAAGAAGAATGAGGTGGCTGGCTACACTGAAATCTTTACTTCCTAGACAGTTCACAAGTTACTTGTTCACTTCCACTTGGGCATGAACTACAGGGTTATTTTGCCAGGCAATACGTATTTGATGGCTGGCAGACTGGATGAATGAATAGGACATTTGCTCCCTAAGCAAAAATATTGGCTGTGCAAGCAATCCTACAATATCTGAGCAATTTGGACAGAAAATCAAGTCCAAATACTATCCATTTATGTAACAAATGATGACTATAAGCCTCCCGCATGTCCAGCACTGTTCCAGGTACAGATGGGACAGTGGTGGTTAAGGGACTCTCTGTCCTCCATGAGCTTCCTGCCTACTGGGGAGACAGATGATAAACAAGCAGAACAATGGGACAGGGCGAGAGGATGGGGATGGTGGTGGGAGGGGAGATCAGTAGGAGGGTCAGTGAGGTAGCCATGTCCAGGTGACCTCAGCAGCACCAGAAGCCAAGTCAGAGGGTAAGCTGTGTAGAGAAGGAGGTAGAGTGCATCAGACAGGGGTGGGTTAGACTGACTGCAGGGACGTACATCAAGGAGGAACTAGGAGACCGTGCCAGGGTAAGTAGAGCTGCAGGTTCCTGGAAGACCTTCAGATTTGGCTCTAAGTGTAAAGTGAAGTCACTGCAAGAATTTGAGCAGGGAAGTGATATTTTAAAGAATGACTCAAGAGGGCTGAGTTATGGCTAAGGGAAGAAGATGCTCTTAATATGTACAAGGCCCTGGGTTCCATCTCCAGCACACACACACACACGCACACACACACACACACACACACACGCACACACACACACACACACACCACATAAATAAGTAAATTAATTAAATTAAATTTAAAAATAAAATAAAGTGAGAGGAAAGAAAGGATGGCAAAGTTGCTTGACTGAGAATCCTCTTCCCCTGTGGTGGGCAGGGGAAGAGTAAGAGTTTTTATTGTAACAGTCTAGGCTAGAGATGAAGGTGGCTTGAACCACCTTGTGATGAGGATGAATCAACTCATTCTATAGCTGGTGTGTAAAAATTAGATCTCCAGGGGATTCTTACAATGAACGTGACCTCTATTAACCCCAAAACACTGACTGTAAGATCTTTCCAGACAATGATGGTAAGCAGCAATGACCAGAGGCCATTTACTCTGTATCAGACATCCAAGTACTGTTGATTCTTGTTATTCATTGCATGCTCCATAGCGTCATCAAGAACACTGAATCAGTGAATCCCAGACCTTTGCTCCTCAGGAAACAGGACTAGTTTCCTAAGAGCCCCTCCTTGCATTTTTGTCACCTGGTCAATACATGAGCTTGTTTTCTGTGTCTCTTATTTAATATACATTCTTGATTCATTATATTGAACTCATAGTCAACAGGACTACAACTTATGCTTGCACAAAGCTTATCTAGTACACACATTTTCTCCATAAGGTACTTTGAAGCTTCCTTGTGCTTAGAAACATTACCTAGTGCTTCAGCACTGTACTTGGGGTCATTTTAAACAAAAATAGCACCAACAAAAACACAAGTATGTGAAAAACACAGCTCTAAATAGACTGGGCAAGGACACCTCCGTACTGGAAAGGAAAGCCCTTCTTGTCCACCTTGGCTGGGTGGGTGTACCCTGGGCAGCTGTGCTCTGCGCATTTGTGTGCTTGTGAAAGACCATTAAAACACTTTGAGTCTTCATTTTGGGGTTACAAATATTTACCAATCTAAATTGGGGTTGTAAATATTTGTATACAAAAATAGCCAAATAAAAAAGGTATTTGCAGGTAGGTGAATCTGCAAACAAAGAAGATTGACTGCATCTTATGCACCCTAACACATAGCATCCCTGTCAGACAGGCACTAAAAGGCCCATGCCATAGAAGAAGTCACCAAGGCACTGAAGGGTTAAGGAACAAGCTCCAAGTTTTATAGCTGGTAAGAAGGATGCCAAGGACTCCATCAGAGCCGCCCCTGCTGATCTTCTGATCTATTGAGTGTGCCTGGCACCATAGAGGCCTCCACATCCCTTGGTCTTTTCCAAATTTCCCTGCCAAGAACATCTTGGGCAGTGGGATCCTTCCAGAAATACCTTTAATTGTTTTTAGGGATACAATACACTGATACTGTATTGTCACTGTCCCTGTAGGACAATTGTTAAGCTAGGGTAAAGACAGGACCTCAAGTCCCAAGGCTACCTGAAGGCCCTACTTTCAAGAACAAATAAACAGTAAGAACCCAAAGGTTTTGTTTGTTTGTTTGTTTTTGTTTTGCTTTTTTTAAGAGTTAGCAGCAGCATTGGAAGGCTAGCAGCAGGCAGGGGTGCAGAGGCTTCATGGTGGCCAGAACAAACCCTCCTGCAGAGAGGAGGATGGCCTCCCAGTCAGCGTGCTGCTGGACCCTGAGTGCTGAATCTCATTTCATGGATATAAAGGATTTTTACTGTGAACGTTATTTTCTTCAAGGACCAAAGTGGATCGAGCTATCCTAACGGAATTATTTCAGAAAAAAAATCATAGCCAAGAGTCAGTGTTTTAAAATTCACTTATAGTTTAATGCAGTTTAATTCTGTGTGATTTCACTCTAAGTATGCCCCGGCTGCATGCCAGGACAATGACCACCTCCCAGGTTTGCCAAGAGTGTCAAATAGTGAAGGATAAACCGTATGTGCAAAGAACACTCTTTACAGAGGTAAAACGAAAACCATGTCATTTGCAGACGGAGGCAGAAATACTTTTCAGCTTCTTTTGATAGGTAGCTGATAGACCTGAGCTCCAGGAACCAGTAGGGCTGGCTTCCTATGCTGCCTTGACCCCCAATTTTCCTGAGGCCACTGGCCTCTACCCTGGTTTAAAGTCAATAGGATGTGTTGCATTCCTCACCAAACAATTGTTATCTGCAGAGCTATTGTCAGGGCTCACTGCCACAGGACACAAGCTACCCTGACCTTCATGTGGACCAAAGATTCCAGGCTCAGGAGGACAGCGTCATTAAACCCAAAGACCACTGGACCATAAAATAACAGTATCCTACTCTCAGTTAAGAGTTAAGAGTGGTACCTGGGCAGGACTCTCTAGAAAGTTCCCTAAGACGACCCCCACCCCAATAAAACTGGGAAACAAAGGGGACACATTGCCCTCCTCCCTGAAGGGACTCATTCTTCCCTTCCCCTTTCCCTCTAATAGGCTTCCCGATACTTTACTAAGACTCTTGTCTTGCCTGGAAGAGCCAAGAGCTGGAACACAACTCCTGAAACTCCCTGGGGTTTTAGAATTCCAAGAAAGTGCGAGGGATCATTGCTATTTGGTTGGCATCAGCTGCCCTGGCAGATCAAGGTTGGCAGGTGGCAGGTGAAAGTTCTAATACTACCTTGGGGACAAGGGATCCTGGAAGAGCCCAGTACCAGGAACCTCCCTGTTCCCTTCCCCTCAGTGGCTGGATCTGATTGTTGTTTCTTTGTTTGACTCCATTAGCCACTACCCTAGAAACCCACTTTAGAGGGCTAATAAACTTGATCTTGTTTTGGGTAACCACACCTGTAATTGAGTAACGGAAAAACAATTAAAAATGCCAATGTAGACTGTAGTAAAGTAAACATAAAGAGAAGTTACTGTGCTATGTAAATTTCTAGTTGATTCTATATTGCTTTATTTGCAAGATGGATGGATTAATTAAAATTATAATAAAGAGTCATACAACTTATTTAAATCAAGTCATTCTATCTGCTATCCATGCTTTGGGGTGTTTGTCCCCCAACTGTGCCAATTCATTAATGAAATAAAATATTTGTGCTGCCTTTTTCCTAGTCACCCATCTGGGTTTGAGATTTTTCCTTTATTGTTTTTTACCATGTGCAAGGCATGTAAAGCATTTTCTTTTCTTTCTCTTTCCCCTGCCTCTCTCCCTTTCTTTTTTGTTCTTTTTTTTTTTAAATCAATATAATTTTTTCAGCTTATTTGAAATGAAGATATAAACCTCATAGAAACCGGAACTTGAGAACTTCAGCCCTGTTGATTTTCGTGTAAGCATCTTGTTTCCACAAGGACGACAGATTCACCACCTCTAGTTCACGGCTTCTAATGTATTCTGGATGAGAAATAAGGTAACAAGTTAGAATCCATTTAGAGTAAAGTCTCAGACTCTGAATGACAGTGCAAGTTCTTTGTCTTTGAGGAAAACATACTTTAAGAGACAAACTTAGTTTTATTGTTTTGGGCCTGGGGGACCTTTATTATCACTTTTTGATTCGGAGCTTTATCATACTTTGGTGACTTCCAAATACCTTAAGGTATTAGATCCACAGAATGCAGAATTTGATGAAGGAACACCAACATCATCTGGTCCAAGATCTGCATCCAAGGTGATACCTCACCAAGTGAAAGGGACTTCCTGAGGTCACAGAAGTCACATAATCAAACGCACCACATGAGTGGCCAGGAGAATGTGAAAAGGAAGCCAGGCTCTCAGCCCTGGTAGGTCCTCTTCCCGTCTTGCTCTCTTTCTGGTCCCCTGGCTTGAAATCAAACAAATTAAGAAAATAAGTTGGTAAGTTATTCTACAACAAAATCATGAACTAAATCATTTCATCCTTAAGTGTGCTAAATAAATAAACAAATGCCAAACATTTCACTTCACATTTTAAAAACAATGTTTCAGATTATGAATAGTAATAGTACTTTTACAAAATGTGGTCTTCTAGGGTGTAGTTAAGGATCGTCAAAGTAAATGTGAAATTAAACTTACTGATGGAGCATGACATGGGACAGCATATGAACCTAACAAACTCCAGTTTATTCAGTCTTCCCACTCTGTGAAATTTCACAGCAGGGTAGGCGCTGTGATTTATTTATGTTCATTTCTCCAACATCATCTGTGTCACAGGAAAGGTCCTCAGAAAATGTTTGTGGAGCGATGGAGAGAAGTCTGCCAGAGAGGTGGATGGAATGATGTCAGGTAAATAGATGGATGGGTGTGGGGATGGATGAATGGATGAGTGGATGGATGGATGGGTGGGTGGATCAGTGGATGGATAGATGAGTGGATGAGTGGATGGATGGACAATGGGCAGACAATAGATGGGTAGGTGAATGGACAGATCTTTCCAGTTTTGTGAGTAGCATAAAAATGGTCTTTCTAGATAATAATTTCATGACTATCATATAGAGATGCAGACTTTGAGATGTACTATACTTTCTTTTGTGGACCTGTAGTCACATATAGAATGGAAAGAAAAAAAAAAAAAAGGACCGGAAAGAATGACAATAGCTATCTTGTGTCTCTTGGACACTTAGAGTCTACCTTGCTCCTGGAGAGGTAAGAGACTTTTTCTAGATGTGTGGGAGAAAGATATGTTCTAGTGCCTTCTTTCCCTTTATCTATCATTTTTTACAGGATTTTATTTAAGAAATTAGAGTTTAGGAAATTAAATGTCTTGGAAGCTGGCTTTTTGACAAGTGTCAAGGCATTAATATTGTAGATAAATTTCCTGTATTCTAGAAAGGTGAGGTCAATTCCAATATCTGGACCATGAAAATCAATAGGACCAGTCATGGCCAGTAGGCAAATGAATGATATTACTGGGCATTTGTGCAGAAATTCCATGGCTTACAAAACACTTTCAAATATTATCTCTTTCAAAGCTCAGAATATGCAGCAGGTTTATTGTCAAGAGGTGGTTTGCCCAAAACAATAGTCAGAAAGCAGCAGAGTTAGGATTGGAGCCCAGACTTCTGGATGCAAATTTCATGATCTCTCCATCGATATCCCATATAGCTGCTCATCAAGACTCATTAGTAAACTATAGGAGATGTTTATTTTGTTTTTGAGAGAGGGTCTTATTGTGTTGCTCCGGCTGGCCTCTAATTCCTGGGCTTACGTGGTCTCTTACCTCAGCCTCCCAAGTAGCTGGGACTACAGGTGTGTGCTGGCCTTATAGGAGATGTTTTAAGGAGTTCTGGGTTCTTGCCACACAAAACGTACCCCTTCATCTACAGTTCCAAAGCTCTGGTGAAATCAACACATTGGCTGGAGAGACTCTGGCCCTCCTCAAACATAATCATTATCATTTTTTGACTGGTCGTTGGGGGGGGTCTGTCTATGGATTTTAGGATGTTTAGAAGCATCCCAGCCCTCTATCTACTAGATACCAGTAGCATCCTCCAACCATGACAATGGAAAATTGTGTCCAGAACTTGTGCAATATCTTTTCCCAGTTGAGACCACTTCTCAAATATATGACCACAGATAAGTTTTGTCAGGTTACTATCCATGTTGGGTTCAGAATTTATGAGGGGTTTAAAAGAATTAAAGAAACTCAAATTCTTAAAAGAGGTGGACAATTTTTACTTAGCATTATAAAAATACTATAAAATATTTTTTAATAAATATTTTTATAGTATTATAAAAATAATTTTAAAATATAAAAATTTACTGATAGATGTAAAAGGTTGAATATTGACTCTCTAGCCAGGTGCAGTGGTGTACACCCTTAATCTCAGCCACTCAGGAGGTTGAGACAGGAGGATTGCAAGTTCAAAGCCAGCCTCAGCAACTTCGTGAGGCTCTGAGCAACTTAGTGAGACCCTGTCTCAAAATAATAAAATAATAATAATAAATAATAATAAAATGTCTGGGGATGTGGCTCAGGGGTAAAGCACTTCTGGGTTCAATTAAAAAATAAGTCAATTCAAACATAAATAAATTAAAAAATAAACACGTAAATAAATTGAGCTTCTGTCCAAGTTTTGGTATTGTTTCTATGTCCAGCAAAATCCTACTCTTGATCCTGGGGTCAAAAGTGAAGGTGTGGGCTGGGGATGTGGCTCAAGAGGTAGCACACTCACCTGGCATGCGTGTGGCCCGGGTTCGATCCTTAGCACCACATACAAACAAAGATGTTGTGTCCGCTGAAAACTAAAAAATAAATATTTAAAAAAAAAAAGAAAAGAAGTGAAGGTGTTGTGAGAACCAGAGGCCTAAATGCAGTCTCAGGGGTGCAGAGGCCAGCCTGGAGTGCGGTCACAGGCGCTCCCACCCCTCCCCTGCTCCCCCAGGGCTCACCCTGTTATATCTGAGCCCTGTGATGATCCTCTGTCTTTCCCATCCAGATTATAGGGTATCTTTCTGGAAGGGCTTTTTTTTTTTTAATTTGTTTTAGTTGCAGATGGACCCAATACCTTTATTTTATTTGTTTTTATGTGGTACTGAGGATCGAACCCAGTGCCTCATACATGCTTGGCAGCTGAGCCACAATCCCAGCCCCTGGGGGGACTTTTTGCTGATGCTTTGTAATAAGATAACAAAGGGTCTTCTTCTTCCTCCTCTTCCTCTATCTGTTCAATCATTCAGCAACCATCCACTCAAAATTGTGTTCGTTCTGAGAACAGTGCAAGGTCACGTAGAACACCCACAAGAAAACAGAGAATCCTCTTGCCAGCTGGATGAGTTCACGAGTTCATGGCGCCAGGACCATGACATCATTGTCCACCCTGGGACACTTCCAAGAGGGACAGCAGAGGCGCTCTCATAATCACACTGCTGAGACTGCAGGCATAACTTCTAGGACCATCACTGGCTAAGTGGGACAAAGGGTCACTCTAGTCTGAGACTCTTTCAACATTTATTAAATGCTGTCAAACTGTGACAGCTATGCTCTCTGTGACAACGCTATCAACGAGGTCATAACAAATGAGGTGCAGAGTATAACACATACATTATTTGATTTAAAATTCATAATGACAATGGTCCTACTAAAACCTCCCCCTATTGCCGATGAAAAACTGAATCAAGCCCACACAAGTACTAGAAGGTAGGGCAGGCATTTAAATCAGGCCATCTGAGAACCCACCCATTTGCCATGATGATCCTTTGTGTCCACTCCTTGGAATGTCCCCCTGACTTGCAAGATGTGCGGATGTGCTTCATTGGCTTACCCTGCAATCTCTGCCTGCTTGCTCAGGTCTCTGAAATGCCTTAATAAGTCACTGAGCAAAGCCAGGTGGATCAAGAGTGGATTTGAAGCCACTTATAGAGGGGAAGGAGCAGCTGTCACGCTGTGATCTGAATGTTGAAGATAAACTAGAGTTGCAAGAGCGCCTCTGAAGTAGGAGACACCTCCACCAGCTAGAAAAAGACTGTGATCCGTGTGGAAGCAAGTCTACCTATTCTTGAAAACAACAAACTCTTAAGTTGTTTAAGAGCCCTTGAAAAACTGGGTATGGTGGCACATGCCTGGAATCACAGCAGCTTGGGAGGCTAAGGCAGGAGGATCGCAAGTTCAAAGCCAGCCTCAGCAACTTTGTGAGGCCTAGCAGCTCATGTCTTTAAATAAAATATGAAAAAAGGGCTGAGGATGTGGCTCAACCCAGGTTGAGTGTCCCTGGGTTCAATCCCTGGTACCAAAACAAGACAGAACAACATCCTGAGGTTTTTGTGATCTCAGAGCTACTCTGCTTCATGATTCCTCATGAACATGGCAGGAGAAAGAGCTCTACAATTATTAAAGACTATTTAATGATCATGCCTTTTATTGCCCATCCATGAAGCTGTCACCTCTGTTTAACCCTTCCTGCTATTTAAATAGCTAATCTAGTGCTGGCGACAGGGTTGACCATGTGCAAATCTTTGAGTGACTTCATAGTGACCTTCATTACTCTATTTATTTGGTATTTGTGTTCCTTTACATGAACTGAGTTAGCCCCTACTGATAACTAAAAGTGTTTGCTGAAGTCAATATTCACCAAAGTCAATAGATAAGAATTGCTGTGAACACAAGTCTTGTGACATTAGTTTGTCCCCCAAAGTTAAAAACCAACTATGAGAAATATTTTTAAAAACTAATTCAGACTGATAGATATATAAAAGCATGCATGTATTCATTCATTTAGTAAATTTTTATCGAGCTTCTGCTATGTGACTCTGTTCTAGGCAATGACAGACAAGATCCCCTACCTTCACAGAAGGGGCATGAGTTAGGGTAGAATATATTATATGTAAGGGGAAGAATTAGGTGGAGAAGGATGCCAGGGAGTATGGACTATGCTTTAAACAAGGGTGCTTAGGGAAAACAGGTTAATCAGACACTTCAGTGAGATAAGGGAGCTGGCCATGAGGATGCAAGGAGCATCCCAGACAGAGGAATGCCCAGAAGTTCCAACAGCAGCACAAAGACCAATGTGTCAGGAGCTAGGGGAGTGCACAGTAATTCCCCTTAATCTGTGCTGGACAGGTTCCAAGACCTCCACTGAATGCCTACAATCATGGAACTACTGAATCCTACATATACTATTTTTTTTCTATATATTCATTTTCCTATGTTTTCCCTATAATAAAGTTTAACTTGTAAATTAAGCACAGTAAGAAAAGAACAACAATAACTTTGGGGGCATTATTAAGTAAACTAGGGATCACTTGAACTCAAGCTGTGTGATACCTTAGCAATGAATCTAATAGATGATATGGCTACTAAGTAACTAATGGGCAGGTAGCATATACAGGGTGGATACACTGGACAAAGGGATGACTCACATCCTGGACAGGACAACATGCAATTTAAAACTTATTAATTATTATTAATTTCTGGAATTCTCTACCTGATATTTCTGGAGCACAGTTGACCACTGGTAACTGAAACAGTGGAAACTAAAATATCTGATAAAGGAGGACAAATGTAGTAGGAAATGAGGCCAGAAAGGAATTGAGGTTGTCACATATTATAGGACCTCCTTCTTCATGCATAGGGCTCAACTTTTCTTGGTGTGAGGCAGGAAGAGTTTGAAAGATTTCAAGCATGAAAGCAGCATGGCCAGTCAGACTGGTGTGGCTCAGTAGGCTGTGGATGCAGTGCAGACTGTAGAAGGTCCAGGAAAAGCAGGGGCCAGTGAGGAAGCTTTGGTAATAATCCAGCAAGAGTGGTAGCAATGGAGGTAGAGGAAAGCGGTTGTATTGTGGTTGTATTTTATGTTTTAGGAGGTGACTCAGTCAGCCATGTTAAATAATTGTTGATTACACTTTTCAGTGAATTTGTCTTCAACTTTATGAGGAATCCAGTGTAAATCACTAAATATTGTCTAATAGTGACATCTGCATCAGACTTGCAACAGCTCAAGTTAATTGAGCTTAAAGGAATTGTTATCAGCAGAGCCTCTGTTTAAAGACACTTTGGCCAGGTGTAGTAGCACACATATGTAGTCCCAATACTGAGGAGAGTGAGGGAAATTGCTTAACCCCAGGAGTTTGAAATCAGCTTGGGCAATATAGCGAGACCCCATCTCAAAAAAAAAACAAAACAAAAAACAAAAAAAAAAAAACCAAACTAACAATAACAAAAATCCACTTTGGACTTAGTTATCCCAGCTAATGTGAAATCTGCACTTGAACTTAATACTGCGTGTGAGCTCCCTTTTGAATTTATTAAGATAGCAGTTATAAAGACAAGAATTAGGATGACGAGTCTCAGAGTGTGACTCTGAGGTCAATATGAGAATTATTAGGGAAATTCTTTATATTTTATTTTACAAAGTGGAGACAATAGGATTTGCTGGTGGGTTGGATGCAGGGTGTGAGAGAAAGGAGTTCTGGTTTGGGGGTATGTGTGGGTGTCTGCACACACTGGTGTAGATGTCTTTATAAAGCTTAACATTATCCAAAGTTATCTGGTTGCATTGTTAACTCTATTTTTGTTCAAGCCAAAAGCCCTGAAAAGGAGGAGACTTTCTCATGTTGTTATTGCGTATCCCCAGTGTCTAAACAATCTGTCTCTTTCTTTTTCTCTCTCAGAAGAGAGAAAATATTTAGTCATGGACTATAGAAAAGTTGTGGGGAGTTCTGTTATTTGTATCTTCTATATTTTCTGTGTTGTGCCTGTATTTATTTAGAAATAAACTATAATTACAGTCAATGAATAAATTGCAAAATTATATGAAATTTAAAAGTACTTATTAAGATTATCATTAAAAAGTCAAAGATTCTACACCATACAGAGAGGAAGATGGTATTTTGAGAGCCAATATCAATGTGGGTAAATGAATCCAAACCTGATAAATGTATAAATCCCAAACTATAAAATAAAACAGCCTGTGTATGCAGGATCAGTGTCCAGGACAGAGTAGACTTTATCAGCATCTTTTTCTACAAGGACATACCAGTGCCAACTCTCAGCCAGCCAGGCTGTCTGTGGCTAGCCAACTCCACAAACAACTGAAGAGATTTTTCCTGAGATACTCACCTTCCTGCAGTCAGTACACCCAGACACATCTGCTTGATTCAAAGTTGTGGAATGTCATCACTCACACAAGTAATGACATCCTTTAAATTTGGTCCCTGGGAGACCATTGGCTTCTCATAACCCACTTGAATCAAATGTATGAAAGATGATATGTCATGAGCTTTGTAATGTTTTGAACAACCAATAATAATAATAATAAAAGTTGGACTTGTAACGAACCTCAAAGTTTCCCAAGAGGGGCCATTAAACCTAGAGCCCTTCAGTGGTTTACAGCTTAATGCTTAATGCATTCTGAAATCCTAAAAAGCTCAGAATATGGCAAGCTTTGGGGGAACATATCTAGAAGCAAACCAGACTGACCTGAACTCACTTGGGGGGTGAAGCTAAACTGGGGGGCCCCTGAAACCACATGTGTTTTCACGAATCTTGCCTAACATGAGGTCCGCCTATGTCACTGCAGATCGCAGGGTGGTGTGTCGTGTTATATAATGTGCAATATGGATGTTCAATCGTTTTTCCATGTTGCTGTTTTCTGAAACACATCTGGTGTGTTTGCTGTGGGGGTGAAGGTGCTGGCTTCTTGCATAAGGGATAAAGGTGATGGCTACTTTCTTGGTCTGGTGAGTGCACCAGGAATCCTCGTGTTGGAGCAGGTCTGTGCCCGACACATCTGCTTAGCTCACCTATATGGGGACATATGTTGAGTAGTTGCTGCTTTGGGGCATCTACTCAAAGATGTGTCTCTATCTTGTTCCTTTCCAGGAGGGTATGACCCTGGAGAAAGGTGACATGAAGCTGAGCGTCTCTGGGCTCCTGTCCTGTTATCTTAGTCTGGTTTGGGCTCTTATGATAGAAGCCCACAGACTGGGTAATTAAACACAGATCAGAAAATTAACTAATTTCCTTCTCACTGTTCTGGAGGATGGGAGTTGCAGAATCAAGGTATTGGCATCTGGAGAAGTGCTTCTCATGTACCATCCCACAGAGGGAGGCATCGTGGAGGGAGCAGGGAGCGCCAGCTCAGGTCTCTCTTCCTTTCCTTAGATGGTACCCTCTTGGGTAATTTAGTTCCTTATTATATTCCACAGAGCTAGTCTGCCTCATAGTAGGCTCACTACATGCTTTTCATTGTAAACAAAAATGTGAGAGATTACATGCATGGAATATTATTCATCTATGAAGAAGGAAGTTCTGCCATTTTCAGCAAAATGATGGAACTGGAGGACATTATGTTAAGTGAAATAAACCAGACCCAGAAAGGCAAGTACCACATGTTCTCTCTCATATGTTGTTTGACTCAGCTTTTTCACTGTGATTAAGAGACCCAACCAGAATGACTTCAGAGGAGGAAGAGTTTATTTGGGGGCTCACAGTTTCAGAGGTCTCAATCCACAGACAACAGGCTCTGTTCCTCAGGGCTTGAGGTGAGGCAGGACATCATGGTCAAAGAGTGTGACAGAGGGATGTTGCTCACATGGTGATCAGGAGAGAGACTCCACTGGCCAGATATAAATATATACCCCAAAGCCACTGTCCCCAATTCCCACTTCCTCTAGCCACACCCTATCACTTCAGTTACCACTGATTGGGTTAAGACTCTCACAACCCAATCTTCTTCCTCTGAACCTTCTTGCATTGTCTCACATATGAGCTTTTGGGGGACACCTTGCATCCAAACCACAGCATATGTGAAAGCTAAAAAAAAAAAAAAAAAAAACAACTAAAGTAGAACAGTGGTTACTAGTTGGGAAGGTTAGGGGAAATGCAAATTGGTATATTATAGTTGCAGGTATGGAAATATTACACTAAACGTTATTAATATGTACAATGAATACAAGTCAATAAAATAAATACACGAAAAGAAAGTTATGATGAAAATCCTTCTATATTCTGGATATTAACCTTCATACAGATAAATGGTGGGAAATATTTATCCTGCTGTAGATTGTCTCTTCACTCTGTTGAAGATTTGCTTTGCTTTTTAGTTTGATGTCATCTCATTTGTGGATTTTTATCCTTGTTTTCTATGCTTTTGAGGTCCTATCCAAAAAATGACTGCCTGGACCAATATATTAAAGTGTTTCCTTTACATTTTCTTCTAGTAGTTTCAGATCTCTCATTTAGGGTTTTGATCCATTTTGAGTGGATTTTTCTGCAGGGTGAGAAGTAGGATCAAATGTGAGTCCTCTGCATGTGGCTGTCTGGCTTCCCCTGCACCATTTATCAGAAAGGCTGCCCTGTGACATGCATTTTTTTGGTGCCTCTGTCTAAAATCAGTTGATTG